>NC_064926.1:57093928-58377500 GCF_023897955.1 Schistocerca gregaria
AGTTACAAAAATAACAGTAAATAGTTAGCTCTCTACTAACACACAGATTTTCATCAGATGGATTATATTACAAATTGGCAATATAACTAGATGGAAAAATCCTACATGGCTTACGATAAATTGTGTGCGAATTCAGCTTTCAGTTTATAACTCACTTTACGATGTAGAGCGAGTGTTTCAGTCCATAAGTCTATGAATGGAGAAACTTTGCCACATTTTACTTCTAAACACTTTTAACACTGGGATGCTGTACATCGAAACATCTTAAAAGACAATTTAGTACGAGCCGGTGTGTTGTCTTGATGCAGAAATCATGACTTGTTCTTCCACAATTTGAGCCCTTTTTTTCTTATTTTCTCACGGAATTGAGCAAGAATCTCAAGGTAGCAATCTTGATTAATATTGACCTTCTAACACCCCTACCACAACAAAGGTCAAAAATTAATTATGATTTGTAGTGTTGCTCACGCTGCTAAATATTGCAATTTCGGGCAAGAACAAAGTTATATTATGTGGCAGGTGTCATTAGAGCACAGTTAATAAAATAATTTCATTAAATAATGGATAAACTAGGCACTAATCGTTTCGTGTTTCCCACGCTGGTGTCGTTGTGAACTCATGGCTCAATCGCCGAAAATCAAGGAGGAGATGATTCCAAGCTCGGATGCAAATAGGCCTAGGTGTTATTCTGCGATATTCAAAAGTTTCACAAACCATTCTTGAAGATTTAACCTTTGAAAGTTAGCACAATGGTGATGTAAAAAAGTAATCAGTACTCCGAATTTAAGTTAAACTTTTTTTATTACTTTTGTTGCAGTATCGCGTAACACACAAAACATCACATTATAAAACATACTTGAAAATATCTTCCTTATTGTTAAAATTCACATTTTATAAACTGACTACAATTTGCGTCTTTCCAACATGACGTCCAAGACTTGACTTTTCAATAACCGCTTACGCGCCCAAAAATCAGAGTTACAATTAAGACAAAGATCATAGTGACAAAAGAAAGAACTCACATAAGAATAATATCATTGCAATATGAACATATCGATGTACCAAAGTAGCTAGACATTAATGAAATCAAATCTGAATGTTGTCTCAGAAATATGTTAAGTACTTTACGGAAACACTGTAGAATATTGCTGGTATCGAGAAAAAAAAACAATCTTCATCACTTTGAATCTTAATTTGCTTCTCCCTGTCGCTGTAGTTGGGTCCTGCCAGTATATGGATTGGCGTTGTTTCTGGATCATCAGTGAGAAACTAACATGATATCACTCTTTACAAGAAATTAGGACAGTTTCCAATGATATTCGAAGTGTCAGTGCAAACGTTTTAAGGAGATTCTTTTTGGTCGATCGTCAGAATTTTCGTCACCAGTTCTGCACACGCTTTTCTCATATTAAATTGGTTATCCAAAAGTTATCTCATGCATTCTCTGTCAATCCATACAGTTTCAGCAATTGACCGAATACTCAATCGACGGACGGAGCGTATCAGATTACCTACTATTTCAACATTTCCATCTGTTTTTGATGCTCATGTGTGTCCCGGGTGTGACGCATCTTCAACGTCTTCTCGGCCAGCTTGGAAACGCTCCAACCACTCAAAACCTTGCTTACGTTATAAACAGTGTTCACCATACACTTCTTGTAGTAAAAGTTAGGTTGCAGTAGTAGTTTTTGCACGCTTCATGTGAAACTTACGACAGTTAGTTGTTGCGCCAAAACAAAATAACAGCTGTTACACAAGCGAAGGACACGGCCACATTGATTTGTCTACATACAGAATAGATGCCGCATTTGACTGACAAGGCATCGCTCTGCGCAGCTACTGGTATTTCAACTTTGGCACAAGCATACTTTGTGACAGCGTCAATCCCGTTGTTTTATAGCCACACCTCGTGTCAATTTAGAGATTGTACTTAGCTTTCCAAGATCGCTTCAGTGTCTAGGTAAAAATTACGGCACACTATGCAGTTCGACTCGAGGGTTCTTTGCAATGAACAGGCTGGAAGTTGAACAACTTTTCGAAAATAAATCGCAGTTCATCAATCTTCCATTATAACATTTCAGAGTTTTTCCAAAACATGTGTATGTGAAATCTTATGGGACTTAAATGCCAAGGTCATCAGTCCCTAAGCTTACACACTACTGAACCTAAATTATCCTAAGGACAAATACACACATCCATGCCCGAGGGAGGACTCGAACCTCCGCAGGGACCAGCCGCACAGTCCATGACCGCAGGGCCCCAGACTGCTCGGCTAATCCCGCGCGGCGCCAAAACATGATAGATAAAAAACCAACCATAAGACTTCAAAAGGGAACGTGTATACCAAAGACATTTTCTATGTTTCGGTCTGTACAAGTCTGACCTAAGTCACCTTTGAATGCAACTCTGATACAACTCTGAATAAGGCTAATCTAACTCTGAAGCTCTTGGCTCCAAAATAGTACAGTATACAGTGTATAGATGCTCCAGAACCTCCAAGAACATACCGTAAGTCAAAGTGAGATAAAGATACCTTCCAGCTTTGGAATTATTTACCCGTTTTAATTAATATAGTATTTGCTGAAGGCGAATTCGGAAAGTAAGGTCCGATTACGGGTGAAATGGGAACCACTGTGAAAATCCGATGGAACTTTGCACAGATATTTTGGGCAGTGTCTTTAGTGTGCCTGTCGATCGATGCACGTCTCGATTTTCAGTTCAGAACGCAAAGTGATCACGTTGAATTCCCCAAAACAACAGTGTCTCCAGCCAAGTACAATGTGCGAATGTGGTGAGACATTTTGCCAGAAGCTATGCAACCCACATAAAAAAAAAATGCAATGCGTTTCATTCTTCAAAAATGGTTCAAACGGCTCTGAGCACTATGGGACAACATCTGAGGTCATCAGTACCCTAGACTTAGAATTACTTAAACCTAACTAACCTAAGGACATCACACACATCAATGCCCGTGGCAGGATTTGAACCTGCCACCGTAGCAGCAATGCGGTTCCCGACTGAAACGCCTAGAACCGCTCGGCCACAGCGGCCGGCGTTGCATTCTTCAAGAGAATATTTTCAGCAGCTTTCTGTAGGGCAATGAAGATGCTCCTGCAGCGTTTTCGATGGGAAGTGTTTGATCACCCACAATACAGCCCTTAATTGGCTCCCTCCGTTGCTCATCTCTGCCCACATGGACCGCTGGCTACGAAGACATTTTGGCACAAAGAACGAAAGGCAGACCAACGTAGAGAATTGGATGAAAGCATAGGCGGGCACTTTCTGTGAAGAGGGTACTGGAATGTTTGTACAGCGCCACGACAAATCTCTAAGTCGGAGCGGCGACTGTTTAGGAGGTATCTGGTAGGTGTGGCTAACTGTTGCGGATAAAAAAGTTTTGATTTTCGCTGTTCTTTTCATTTGATGACCGATCGGACTTTACTTTCCGAACAGCCAGCGTATTTATTTAGATGAATACTTTTAAACATAAATGATAAGAACAAAGGTTTCAAAATTTGAAAATATAAAAATTATAAACTTCCTGTTATTTAAAAATATCGTCTTCATGTCGATAGTAAAACAATTAAAACAACAACAGTAACACGTGGTTGATCTGTATCTAAAACTAAGTTTATCGTGTGTAATCGATACATTATAACGTATCGATACATGAATAATAAAAATATATTCACGAAAAGTCTGTATCTGACAATTAGACAACTATTGAAATCCACAGATGAGAAATATATAATTTACGTTCAGAATGGTTCAAATTGCTCTGAGCACTATGGGAGTTAACATCTATGGTCATCAGTCCCCTAGAACTTAGAACTACTTAAACTTAACTAACCTAAGGGCATCACACACGTCCATGGCCGAGCCAGGATTCGAACCTGCGACCGTAGCTGTCATGCGGTTCCAGACTGAAGCGCCTAGAACCGCACGGCCACACCGGCCGGCTATAATCTACGTAGGAAAACCAGATCCCGTCTGAGTAAATTTAGGTCGTGTCGCACAGTTCGTTAATTGAGCAGAAGTTCCGATGGCGCTAACTGGATCCATTACACCTGTCAGAACTGTCGCCAGCGCAAAGCAAAGCGATGTGGTAGGCGCAGCACACAGGCAGTAGAGAGTGAATATGCGTCGTGGCTGACTCGAAGGCACCTCACTGCTTTGTAAGCGACTACCCAGTGCAGCTGCTGGCGCTGCTGTATTCGGCAAGTTACATTTCGGAGCCGGGCAGTAGCCATTCCACTCTAAACTTTTGCGTAGTCGCTTCCTCTCTTTACTATTGCATCACAATCCACTCCGCTAAGGCTGTTAACGTAAATAATCAACGAGGTCGCAACTACCGGCGTTAACCGTTGCTTCGCCCACTCACGAGGGGAGGCAACGACGTTGGGATCACGGATTAACTTCAGACTTTGTACACCTTTAGTAGGGCATTAAAACAACATAATGTGCAATTAGTAAGGTTAACTACTCTGGCAATTCCGAGAATATGGCAAGAGAAGTTTTTTACGCGTCTATTATGTCGTGTATGTATTTGTGCGAAAATGTCAAAAGTAAGAAGTCATGGTGGTCAAACGGTTGGCGTAAACGCTTTGCTAAAATGTCGTTGACCAGCCGACAGCTATTATCAAAATGGTTCAAATGGCTCTGAGCACTACGGGACTTAACATCTCAGATCATCACTCCCCTAGACTTAGAACTACTTAAACCTAACTAACCTAAGGACATCACGTACATCCACGCACGAGCCAGCGCGGATCCGGACTGTAGCGTGTAGAAACGCTCGGCCTCAGCGGCCGGCTTGGCTCTTATCCTTCTAACACTTACGTTTTAAAAGCTATTTCTTTCATCACTAAACACACTATGTACTTTATATGACATCTGAGATGTAATATAACGAACAACACCACGTGCATTTTCATGAAGTTGTAGTAAATTTTATAGGTTATTTGACTATTTATTCATTGTCATTAAATTTTCAAGGAGAAGTGTCAGGGTTGGAAAGCCCGAGTCAAACCTCGATAAATAATGATGCGAATGAAGTTATTCACAATCAGTAATACACACTGAAGCGCCAAAGAAACGGGTATAGGCATGTATTCAAATACAGAGATATGTAAACAGGCAGAACATGGCTCTGCGGTCGGCAACACCTGTATAAGACGGTTCAAATGGCTCTGAGCGCTATGGGACTTAACATACGTGGTCATAAGCCCCCTGAACGTAGAATTACTTAAACCTAAGGACATCAAAAACATCCATGCCCGAGGCAGGATTCGAACCTGCGACCGTAGCAGTCGCGCGGTGCCGAACTGAGCGCCTAGAACCGACCTATATAAGACAACAAGTGTATGGCACAGTTGTTAAATCGGTTACTGCTGCTACAGTGGTAGATTATCAAGATTTAAGTGAGTTTGAACGTGTCGTTACAGTCGGCGCACGAGAGATGGGACACAGCATCTCTGAGGTAGCGGGGAAGTGGGGATTTTTCAGTAGGATTATATCAAGAGTGTACTGTGACTATCAGGAATCCGGTAACACATCAAATGTCCGACATCGCTGCGGCCGGAACAAGATACTGCAATAACGGGTCCAACGATGACTGAAGAGAATCGTTGAACGTGACAGAAGTGCAACCCTTCCGCAATTTGCTACAGATTACAATTCCGGGCCGTCAACAGCTGTCAGCATGCGAACCGTTCAAAGAAACATCATCGATATGGGCTTTCGGAGCCGAAGACCCAATCGTGTTCCATTTATGACTGCACGATACAAAGCTTTTCGCCTCGCCTGGGCCCGTCAACACCGACATTGGACTATTGATGACTGGAAACATGTTGCCTGGTCGGACGAGTCTCGTTTCAAATTCTATCGAGCGGATGGACGTGTACGGGCATGGTGACTACTTCATGACTACATGGGCCCTGCATGTGAGCAGGGAGCTGTTCAAGCTGGTGGAGGCTCTGTAATGGAGTGGGGCGTGTGCAGTTTGAGTGATATGGGACCGCTGATGCGTCTAGATACGACTCTGACAGGTGACACGTACGTAAGCATCCTGTCTGATCACCTGCATCCATTCATGTCCACTGTGCATTCCGACGGACTTGGGCAATTCCAGCAGGACAATGCGGCACCCCCACACTTCCAGAACTGCTACAGAGTGGCTCGAAGAACACTCTTCTGAGTTTGAAGCCTTCTGCAAGCCACCAAACTCACGAGACATGAACATTATTCGGCGTATCTGGGATGCCTTACAACGTGCTGTTCAGAAGGGATCTCAACCCTGTCGTACTCTTGCGTATTTATGGACAGCCCTGCAGGATTCATGGTGTCATTTTCTTCCAGCACTACTTGAGACAGTAGTAGAGTAAATGCCATTTCTTGTTCGGGCACTTCTGTGTACTCGCGGGTGTCCTACACTGTACTTGGCAGGTGTACCAATTTCTTTTGCTCTTCAGTATAGTAAGTCATAATAGGCCACACCACAAAACTGATGTACAATTAGTCGTCGGATGTGCTATCGACGGCCGGCCGGGGTGGCCGAGCGGTTCTAGGCGCTACAGTCTGGAACCGGGCGACCACTACGGTCGCAGTTCGAATCCTGCCTCGGGCATAGCTGTGTGTGATGTCCTTAGGTTAGTTAGGTTTACGTAGTTCTAAGTTCTAGGGGACTGGTGACCTCAGAAGTTAAGTCCCATAGTGCTCAGAGCCGTTTGAACCATTTTTGTGCTGTCGACATCACGCATCGCCTGACGGTATTTGTCATACAGACATGGGAAACATGAATTGAAACTTCATAAAATAGACATTTTTTTCATTATATTACCTCTCAAATGACATAGAATTTAAATAATATGATCAGTGACGAAAAAAAACTTAGAAGTTTGGGCAGGAGTCGAACGTCGCCTGATACTCGATCGTCTTATGAAGCTTCAACGCTAACTACTTATTTCTTGATCTCATTGTGTTCGGTATTGTTCGTTGCATTTGTTCGGAGCGGACGTCCCATGACACCCGTTCTTCAATTTCATCGTGATCTACTCACTCAGTTTTTTTCCTTTTTTTCTTTTTCATGAGGGCAGCTAACCCTCTGAACGAACACGCTGAGCTACCGAGTCGGCTTGCAACTCAACCGTCCGGCACCTACGCACGGATACATCACACGCCACGTCTTGTTCCGGCGCTTAAGTCCTCTTACGATTTTCTCGCTATTACCAGACTAATAAACCTTACTACTTGCACATTATGTTGTTTTAATGGAATGCTAAAGATGTACAACGCTTGAAGTGCATCTGTGACCCAAACGTCACAGATGTGTAAGGCAAGGGCGCCACACAGAGACCTGAACATCACATGGGAGGTGAGGTGAGTGCACAAAAATATTTACTAGTGGGTGGCAATATTATAAAACTAACTGTCTTTCATAGAACTGAGTCAGTGAGCATGAGAATGTGTCATACGACACAGATGAAATTTTGCAGAAGATAAATGATACATCCTATAATCAAACTTTAACAAGTTTCGTCTATCTTCTACAAAATTTCACTAGCAGAAAATGACACTTACTTAATCCCAATGACTTAGTTTTTTATTGTAGTCCATTGTTTCCTACCTCAGTCGGTAAAAACTGAGCATTTATATGATCGCTTTGTTGTCCGTCCGTCTGCCTGTCTGTCTGTTCAGAACAATTTTTCTCAGGAATGGGTGGATACATAAAGTTGAAATTCACCTCACACGCCAAAGGTTTATGGTCTCTTGGCGCTTAAAAGAAATTATACTTCTAAGTCAATGCAATCGAAAGAGATTGCCATTTACGTCACATATTTTGACACTCGGGAAAATACTCATCAAAACATATAGGTTACTACCCTCTGACCTGTAATGATGAAACTGGGCAAGTTTCACAGCCCAAGTAAGGGGAAAAAGTCCGAAAATTCTTCATTTTTATTTATATCACACGGAAAAATACTTATGTATACTTTTCAGCCGAGTTCGTCTGTTCGGGCCCCTTTTGCTCAGGAACAGGCAGGCATATCACCTTGTGACTATTAATGTCGATAACAGGCAAAAGTAGATGAGATTTACGATTTGCAGGGTGGATTAACTGTCAAATGTGTGTGGATTCCTAAGGGACGAAACTGCTGAGGTCATCAGCCTCTGGGCTTACACACTACTTAAACTAACTTATGCTAAGAACAAAACACACACAAACACACATGTGCAAGCGAGGACTCGAAACTCCGGCTGGAGGGACCGCGCAATCAGTGACATGGCGCCTCTAACCGCTCGTCCACTCCGCACGGCGATTAACTGTCTATATACGTAATTAGGTCTGTACGGGACCCTCATTGTGAGAGTCCTTCTAGCACTTGTGCGAATTTTATTTATTATACATCCCCCTCCCTTCCCATGAACCGTAAGCTTTTCCGAGGTGGCATGCTTTTCGTCCCTCAGCGATACACTTATCCGTGCCGTAGCTTCAACTACAATAGAAGCACAGTTGTGGAGAGGCCAGAAAAACCTGTTGAGTAGCTGAATAGAATGGTAGCTTCTAGGAAAGAGGTTACAAGATGAACGTCAACAAAACCAGTACAAGGGTATCGGTATGGAGTCGAATTAAACCAGCCGATGCACAGATAATGTGACTAAGAAATGAGACA
This sequence comes from Schistocerca gregaria, assembly GCF_023897955.1. NCBI lineage: Eukaryota > Metazoa > Arthropoda > Insecta > Orthoptera > Acrididae > Schistocerca > Schistocerca gregaria. Next base: position 57,102,601 of record NC_064926.1, read on the forward strand.
CTAAAAGTAGTAGATCATCGACGTACAGAGGATATGAAACGTAGCTGCCAACAGCAAGAAAAGCAGCCACTAAAATAGGAATTTGTGAACACAGAATATAAATTTAAATTTTTGAAATTTTTTTCCTAAGTATTTGCATGTGTTGTTGCCTTGTACACAGTTGAAAGTGGACAATGAACAGTTCACGCAGGAAGAGAATAGAATCTCCCGAATCTTGGTGCTACATAGGAATGCTGAAGACTAAATAGGCACATGTGATAGCTAATGACAGAAACTGAAGTTATATCGGGATACAGAAATTTGTGTACAATCTCACTAGAAGAACGGATCAGTTGATTGGTCACACTTTTACTCAACAATGAAACATCAAATCGGTAAAGGAAGAAAGTACATGGGTTAATTATTGTAGCTTTCCCAGCAGCGCTTCTTCACTCAACAAGAACGTCTATGGGTGGTGCCTCCTGTGAAGGTGAGGTATGAAATCACGTTGCACGTCATAATAAAGCGTATCGTGTAAAAGCCAGTTTGCAATGCAACGAACTACATCTTATAAAACTGTTATATGCTATGTAGTATGCAGTGATAATGTTTATTTAGAAAGTGGTGAGAAATAATCCACCGATGACTTTTGTACAAGGTTAAAAGATATATCTACAGCGATAAATTAAACTTTTTTGTAAAAGAAACGACTGAAGGAAGGAAGCGCCGACTTCCTCTTGTCCGATTGCTTCTCTCTTGGCTGTTGTAAGAAGAGATGCCGACCCTTATGTTATGTAAATTTGTCTGAATAATAATTACCTTCATTTCAATTATATGGTGTCTTTTAATTACTGTAGTACTAGTTTGAAATGTCAGAAATACATTTTAATGTATTTGTGAGCGGTTATTTTCTAGGTGCATGTGACTTATTAGGATATTGCTCTCACGTTGTCTGAAGTCAGAACGACTGATTGCCCATTGCATTATGTCATTCAGACATTAGAGTACCCACATGTGGAACCTGCATAAAGTCCGATTAAACATTTTTATCCATTATACGTGGAAATAAGACATTTTACGACGTGGAAATAATAAGACATTTGACAGTCAATGATCCTTTAACCAACGACGAAGGACAATAACCAGCAGAGCCTGATACATATCCTGCGCTGGTATAAAAACATCAGGAAGAACAGAAACTACAACAATTTGTATATTGTTTCTAAATGTGAATTACACATATTATTTCATCTTGAAACGCTTTCGTATCGTGTCCTTCCCGAGGCAAACATTTCCTCATGCGTTCCATAATTATGAGAAGATTTAGACCTAATCGAAATAATTACCAAAATTGCTTGTAACCAGAAAGACAAAACTGGCCGCAACTGCAGACTCCATCCGTAAGTACAGTGGAGGTTACAGAAGATCACACTCCACCGACTCCATGCGGGTCAAAAGACTGAATGTGACTACACACAGCTCTCCGGTGCATGTCGCAGGATGGGGTGAGGACGGCAGACAAAAGCGCTGCATGAATGTTATCAGATACAATCACGACATAATATCCAGGATGAACTTTGCAGTGACATTCGTTCATGCACCAAAAACTTGAGACATGGTCTAGGCAACTGTTAGTGCAATAGTGGAAGAAGTTCCCACGATTATAGTAACAGACACAGATGCAATGGAGAACGTCATACTCTAGCAATTTCTTTGGCAAAATCAACAATAATCACAGTATCAGTGTCAGTGGAAAACTGCAAGATTTTTTGAGCTATTGATGGGAAATGACAAAGTGGGAAATTGCAAGCACGGGTTAATTTCAATACAGGAAAAGAGCAATGAAATGCACATTTTTAAACTGAAAGGGCTTACTGCGAGCTTCGTAATAGTTCTAGAATTTATGTGTGACAGGAACAGTGTCAGTGATCTGTCAGATGGTAAATTAATTTTGATCTTGCAACTCTTAAAAACTAAAGCACAGCATTACAGGTGCTGTCAAGAAAATAGGCAAAGGATTGTACACACAAAGTACCTATACATCACTGACATACAGTCCAACTATTATGAACAGTCGAAAACACATCTCGATGACAATAAAGGGGAATCTAACTGGGAATACATTCGGAGTAATGCAGAACAATGAAGATACCTCAGTGCTATACAGCAAGCCTAACTGGACAACCTATGAGTAGTGTCTTTTCCAACAAACCTGGTATAATTACAGAATATCAATTTAACATGTAGGTAGTCGCACATAAGGTATACTGCTCGTCTATTTACCTCATCCTGTGAACAAAAATAGAAGCCGTAAAGGCAATAATCACGAAGATATTGCACTGGAAAATGAATAACAAGTCGCTATCGCCTTACTCTATGCGTTACTGGCAGTGGGTGAACCAAAAGGCCAGGTGCTCTTAGTTCTAGGCGCTTGAAAAATAACAAGATAAGTGTTGTACAACGTACTGGCACCAGAACTGCTGGACAAAGTAACACTCCATGTTGACCACTCATTAATAGCCACATCTACACGGGAGGAACGTTTGCAGCAAACAGAAATGGTGTTACTAAAATTGACGCACACCAGAATAACAGCCAGACTAGAAAAATCTTTCTTCGGAAACGATCAACTACAGATTCTAGAGGTTGCAGTTGATGCGTACTGGTCCATTTAAACTAGTAAGAATTTCTCTCAAAGGATGCAATGTAATCGCATACTCAGAGTCTAATAAAGTGAAGGTCTGTATTCTCACAGAAAAATGAAACTTATGTACAATAATAAGGAAGTTTCTACTATAATTATTTGAAACTTATATGCTGTCATACGTGCACACATTTGTAAGGATTCACAAAGCATGAATGGGTGTATAAGCCAACCCATAAGCAGTATACCTGTTATGTTAAACACCACGATTTTTACTAAAAAATCTTGCTCCAAATGAGAGTAACGCTTATGCAAACCATGTTGTATGGCTGATGTCGTACACAGTCTGATAACTATCAAAAATTTCTACATATTGTGAATTTACTTTCTATGTAATGCAGGATAGGAATATGTTTTAATACATAAATGAATAAGAAATTAGTGACCTAGTACAAAAGGCAATGGAAATAAAAGTAAGAAAGAATGCCTTTTGTGATGTATGACACATGTATAGAAAATTGGAAATATACATGAATGCACACCTTCCCCTGAACCATGGACCTTCCCGTTGGTGGGGAGGCTTGCGTGCCTGAGCGATACAGATAGCCGTACCGTAGGTGCAACCACAACGGAGGAGTATCTGTTGAGAGGCCAGACAAACGTGTGGTTCATGAAGAGGGGCAGCAGCCTTTTCAGTAGTTGCAGGGGCAACAGTCTGGACGATTAACTGATCTGGCCTTATAACGCTAACCAAAACGGCCTTGCTGTGCTGGTACTGCGAACGGCTGAAAGCAAGGGGAAACTACAGCTGTAATTAAGGGCATGAAGCTTTACTGTATGGTTAAATGATTACGGCGTTTTCTTGGGTAAAATATTCCGGAGGTAAAATAGTCCCCCATTCGGATCTCCGGGCGGGGACTACTCAGGAGGATGTCGTTATCAGGAGAAAGGAAACTGGCGTTCTACGGATCGGAGCGTGGAATGTCAGATCTCTTAATCGGGCAGGTAGGTTAGAAAATTTAAAAAGGGAAACGGATAGGTTGAAGTTAGATATAGTGGGAATTAGTGAAGTTCGGTGGCAGGAGGAACAAGACTTTTGGTCAGGTGAATACAGGGTTATAAATACAAAATCAAATAGGCGTAATGCAGGAGTAGGTTTAACAATGAATAAAAAAATAGGAGTGCGGGTAAACTACTACAAACAGCATAGTGGACGCATTATTGTGGGCAAGATAGACACGAACCTCGTGCCTACTACAGTAGTACAAGTTTATGTGCCAACTAGCCCTGTAGATGAACAAATTGAAGAAATGTATGATGAGATAAAAGAGATTATTCAGGTAGTGAAGGGAGATGAAAATTTAATAACCATGGGTGACTGGAATTCAACAGTAGGAAAAGTAGTAGGTGAATATGGATTAGGGCTAAGAAATGAAAGAGAAAGCCACCTGGTAGAATTTTGCACAGAGCATAACTTAATCATAGGTTGGTTCAACAATCATAAAAGAAAGTTGTATACATGAAAGAAGCCTGGAGATACTATAAGGTATCAGATAGATTATATAATGGTAAGGCACAGATTTAGGAACCAGGTTTTAAATTGAAAGACATTTCCAGGTGCAGATGTGGACTCTGACCACAATCTATTGGTTATGGCCTGTAGATTAAAACTGAAGAAACTACAAGAAGATGGGAATTTAAGGAGATGGGACCTGGATAACAGAGGTTGTACAGAATTTCAGGGAGAGGATAAGGAAACAATTGACAGAAATGGGGCAAAGAAATACAGTAAAGAAGAATGGGTTGCTTTGAGGAATGAAGTAGTGAAGACAGAAGAGGATTAAGTAGGTAAAACGACGAGGGCTAGTAGAAACCCTTGGGTAACAGAAGAAATATTGAATTTAATTGATGAAAGGAGAAAATATAAAAATGCAGTAAATGAAGCAGGCAAAAAGGAATAAAAACGTCTCAAAAGTGAGATCGACAGGAAGTGTAAAATGGCTAAGCAGGTGTGGCTAGAGGACAAATGTAAGGATGTAGAGGCTTATCTGACTAGGGGTAAGATAGATACTGCCTACAGGAAAATTAAAGAGACCTTTGGAGAAAGAGAACCACTTCCATGAATATCAAGAGCTCAGATGGAAACCCAGTTCTAAGCAATGAAGGGAAAGCAGAAAGGTGGAAGGAGTATATAGAGAGTCTATAAAGGGACGATGTTCTTGAGGGCAATATTATGGAAATGGAAGAGGGTGTAGATGAAGATGAAATGGGATATATGATACTGCGTGAAGAGTTTGATAGAGCACTGGAACACCTAAGTCGAAACAAGGCTCCGGGAATAGACAACATTCCATTAGAACTACTGACGGCCTTGGGAGAGCCATTCCTGACAAAACTCTACCATCTGGTGCGCAAGATTAATGAGACAGGCGAAATACCTTCAGACTTCAAGAAGAATATAATAATTGAAATCCCAAAGAAAGAGGGTGTAGACAGATGTGAAAATTACCGAACAATCAGTTTAATTAGCCACTGCTGCAAAATACTAACACGAATTCCTTACAGACGAATGGAATAACTGGTAGAAGCCGACCTCGGGGAAGATCAGTTTGTATTCCGTAGAAATACTGGAACACGTGAGGCAATACAGACCTTATGACTTATCTTAGAAGAAAGATTAAGGAAAGGCAAACCTACGTTTCTAGCATTTGTAGACTTAGAGAAAGCTTTTGACAATGTTGACTGGAATACTCTCTTTCAAATTCTAAAGGTGGCAGGGGTAAAATACCGGGAGCGAAAGGCTATTTACAATTTGTACAGAAACCAGATGGCAGTTATGAGAGTCGAGGGGCATGAAAGAGAGGCAGTGGTTGGTAAGGGAGTGAGACAGGGTTGTAGCCTCTCCCCGATGTTATTCAATCTGTGTATTGAGCAAGCAGTAAAGGAAACAAAATAAAAATTCGGAGTAGGTATTAAAGTCCATGGAGAAGAAATAAAAATTTTGAGGTTCGCCGATGACATTGTAATTCTGTCAGAAACAGCAGAGGACTTCGAAGAGCAGTTGAATGGAATGGACAGTGTCTTGAAAGGAGGGTAGAAGATGAACATCAACAAAAGCAAAACGAGGATAATGGAATGTAGTCGAATTAAATCGGGTGATGCTGGGGGAATTAGATTAGGAAATGAGACACTTAAAGTAATAAAGCAGTTTGCTATTTTGGGAGCAAAGTAACTGATGATAGTCGAAGTAGAGAGGACATAAAATGCGCGCTGGCAATGGCAAGGAAAGCGTTTCTGAAGAGAAATTTGTTAACATCGAGTATAGAGTTAAGTTTTAGGAAGTCGTTTCTGAAAGTATTTGTATGGGGTGTAGCCATGTATGGAAGTGAAACATGGACAATAAATAGTTTAGACATGAAGAGAATAGAAGCTTTCGAAATGTGGTGCTACAGAAGAATGCTCACGATTAGATGGGTAGACCACATAACTAATGAGAAGGTATTGAGTAGAATTGGGAAGAAGAGGATTTTTTATCACAACTTGACTAGAAGAAGGGATCGGTTGGTAGGACATGTTCTGAGGCATCAAGGGATCACCAATTTAGTACTGGAGAGCAGCGTGGAGGGTAAAAGTCGTAGAGGGAGACCAAGAGATGAATACACTAAGCAGATTCAGACGGATGTGGGCTGCAGTAGGTACTGGGAGACGAAGAAGCTTCCACAGGATGGAGCAGCATGGAGAGCTGCATCAAACCAGTCTCAGGACTGAAGACCACAACAATAACAACACATGAATGCACATAGATACGAACAACAGTAGATTATATATTGTCAATTTTTCAGGTCGTAAATAAGAGACTGAGGTTGACGAATTGAATCCGAAACTTTCGCAGTTAGTAGTAGTACCAAGTACCGTTAGTATGAAAAAAACCACAGGGACAATCTGATAGAACATCACTCACATCCAGAGGAGTGTAAATAAACATGTACCTAGTTTATTTAAATGAATGATAGAAAAACATTGTGCAAGTGGTTATTATGTCATTTTCCATATTTATCATTATATGTATACACGTATGTGTAATTCAACTGATCATAAAACGCAATGGGCTATGTCTTCTGTGGGATTAAACATTCAAGGACATTATCCGAATAGAGCATGTACGCTTGTCCATCGCTACAGTTTCTCGTGTGTGGCATGTTCTGCATTTCTGCACTTTCGTCCATCCTGGTAAAGTGAAGTTTTGATATCTCTAGCAACGAAGAAGGATGTCTTAACGGAATTAATATACACGGTATCCCAAAAAAAACAACGACAAACTTCTGAAATGCTTTTCTTACAACAAAACAAGAAAAAAGTCTAGTAAAGGAGGACTCTAAAGCGCACACCTTAAGAGATAATGAGCACTTGTTCATCTTCGATACTATGAAACACTTTTCTTGCACTGCAAGCTCTTTGCTTTTCATATTTTGGAAGGCGGTAGGCTGGTCCAAACCAAGGAAAAAAATGTCCAGCATACATGGGCTCTAAAATACGTACCTTAAGAGCTGTGAGCACTTGTTCAGTAAAAGAGATGTATTTCACACTGGCGAAGATAAACAAGTGCTCATAGACCTTAAAGTATGAACTTGGGACCACATGTTTGCTAGATGTTTTTCCTTGTTCTGATCAGTACATCATCCCCTCAAAATATGGAAAGCGAAGACCTTGCAGCAGAAGAAATCAGTTTCATAATATCGAAGATGGGCAAGTGCTCATACATCTTAAGGTAAGCATTTTAGAGCCCACCTTTACTGGATATTTTTACCTCTTTATGTATAAGGAACATGCCCCTAAAGTTAGTCGGTGTTTTTTTGGGACACACTCTACATGAATACGTATATATACGCATTTAAAACAAATGTTAAAAGTAGATGGGATGCAAAAAACCATCTGTACATGTGGGGCCCTTTGTTGTGCACGGAATTCAAGGAGATGACTACTGTAGCGTATGTGCAGCTAACATATGTAACGTAGCTACAGCCAGTAGCCAATATTGCCTGTGTTCGTCTGTGAAAATGGACTCGATAAGCAACCTGAGCCACCAGTAAACGGAATCTAACCTGCATAACACTGTGTACATGTTATATGAGTGTCAGTTTCACTGTTATTTAAACCCTCAACAGGTAGTTACATGAAAAACTTAGAGCTAACATTTGGATAATAGATCTGACTACGTTTCTGAATAATAATTTACAAGTGATACAGAATATGACTTGTGCAACGGAATTTACTGGATTAGAGTAACCGACATGTTGTGGTGCGTCAGCGTATCTGTGTTGGCCCTAAGGTTTGCAGTAACCTCTTTAGATGACTACATTTTTCGATGTGGTTTACAGCAGTTCGCAACAGCACGCAGCAGCAGTGGCTAAAGCTTATTGTCACTAAGAATGGATTTAATAAAAAGGAGTTTGCTTGGGTCCTGTGAACTACTAAATAACTTGTGAGAAGAGATTTAATTAATTAAGTCTATTTAAAACTTCTGAATCATCATAACCCATAACCAATAGGAAACAATGACAATTGCAATGACGTAGGCACCAATAATGGCTGAGTGGCATACAACGAATTATTTCAATTTCAAAGCTACATTAACAGTTAACAACCACAGCATATTTATTAATTAGATGTGGAGAATAATTATTATTATCTGGAGGACAAGGAGGCTCCTTTAACTGACAAGCAAAACACAGGATTATTGCAAATTCGGACTAACAATCACGAGCCTAACCCTCCGATTTCTTTTGCGCTATGCTTGCAAATTTTATCTTAAATTCCATCTTCAAGAGTATTAAGCCTTCTAAATCTCTCCTGGCCATTTAAATGAAATCAGGCCTTGATTGTGGTGACATCTGTCATCACCGACGTGTGAGCAGCGTGACACGTCTCTCTCCGAGCTCTCGACCAACACTACTACTTCCACTCTCCCAGACAGACCTCGTCTCACGACAATGTTTAGAATCACGATCCCGTGTTTCGACCTCAGATTGTTACCATCGATACCTGAGTGCTTACACAATGCAAAGAATAGCGTTAAGTTGGATATACTGTTTTCAATGTCATAGAGAGTTCTGACACTCTCCTTAAACTACAGAAATTTAAAATTTTAATTTAAATATCAATGGATAACCTATTACGTGCGATATGTTTTAAAAAGTGTAAATTTCTTGTTGACAAGAATAAAACTATGATATGTTGGGAATAAACATACATACGGATTGGCAAAACAAAACACAGACATGAAAGACGTGAGGTGCATAAAAAAAAGAAGTAATCATGTGTTACAGTGAGCGTAATAACGCAAGTAAAGGATCTGTTTTTCAGCGCACAGTGAAACAGACTTTAGGCTGTAAAGAACTGATATTACTGTACGTTTGTTTCACGTAATCATTCTTGATGAGCGGCTGTTCAACCCCTCTGGAGAAGACCGACCGATTGGTATTGACGTCAACGGGGCGGCCAGCCGGAGAAGTGTCAACTACGGCAACCCGACCATTGCAATCCACGTCAGGCCAACGTCACGACACACCACACCCCACGTTGTCCACTGCCTAACAACGTCTTCAAATTTGCAATATAAAAAGGACAACAAAAATATATTACTTTGTGTATTCTACTAGTCAGAATAGAACTATGAATTCAAACTGTCAAATACCCTTAAACTGAAAGTAAAATTTTTATAATGCTTGCTAATCAGCATAGGAAATTTCAAAGTGAATGGCATTGCTAACAGACATAATGAAATTACCGAAAATAGTAGAGATTAAATGAAATTACTGTATGACTAGTTTAAAATATCAAAAGGACATGCACAAGACATTGGCTTTATTATATTGCAGAGCGAAAAGCTAACATTATACTTTGTTATTTCTGAATCGAGTACTCACTTCATACCTTCTCATTCACATATACATCTTTCCCATTGAGAATTTTGTATTTAAATGAACGTCAAAAATAATGAAGCCTGAAGGTTCAGATTGAGGTAGTTAGGTCAGCTTTCCTAGATCCAACACTCAGACGGGTGAACGAATCAAAATATTGATCTGTACCACAATTAATATCTATTCCAGACTTCCTAAGTGAACCATGAAAAGCTCTATCGTTGGGCATAAAGGATTAACATTTTCAGTCACTAACAATGTGCCATAAAAAAGTTGCTTGTAAGCAATCGAGTGAGCTTGTCCCTTTTCAACATAAGTAAATTCATCTGAATCCTGTGAGTGAGGTGCCGTCCACTCATAAGTTCCAGAATTCATGGGGCAGCAAATCGCATTGTATACAACCATTATTTTTTTAATTCAGTTAAATACAGCCTATAAAAATTGTTGTATACTTTTTAATATGTAATGATAACATTTATCTAGAAAGTGGTGAAAAAGAATCCACTGACGATATTTGTGCAAGGTTAAAAACATCACTATGGCGAAACACTCACTTTTTCTCCAAAACAAACGATTGAAGGAAGAAAGTGCTGACTTTCTTTTCCCCGACCGACTTCTGTCTCGGCTGTTGTAAGACGAACAGGAAAGCTGCCGATGCTTACGAAAATTTCTGTGCATAGTAATTACTGTTATTTTGATTACATGGTGCCTGCTAATGACTGTAGTACTCTAGTCGAATGTCACAAATATATTTTAATGTGTTTATGTGTTATTAGTTTCAAGATGCATCTAGTCTATCAGGAAATTGTGCCACGTTTTTTGAGGGCGGAATTGATATTTCATAAACCACATATTGGAACAGCAAAGTTTTCTTTATGATGTCCGATTAAACATTTATTATCACTTTCATGTGGAAATTTGCCTTGAATCAATAACAACGTACAATACTTATTGCTAGATGTGTATTACATACAAAATTACATCGTGCCAAAGCATTCTGAGAGTGCCTCTCCCAAGGTAAACCTTTATTCATGCATTTCACAATTTTAACAACATTTAAATATTTCTATTATTCTTTTATCCAGCAGAAAGGAAAGGTACTTTGAAGTAACGACAGTCAAGCCAAAACCAAAAGCACGGTTGTCAATGAAGAATTCAGTGCATTTTTATTATAAACATCATCGCACAAATAGATCAGAACCGAACTGCTGTACAGAGTGTACTGCTATTTTTACAACCATTAGGTGCACAAGAAATTTCTAGAAACTTCCAACAATGATAAATACTGAGTAACAAGTTATTAGTGGTCATGTTCGAACTAGCAAACCTCAGCATGGTAGCCAGAGATGCTGACCGCTATGCTACAATGCACACAGCACAGCTAGCTGGAGGAATTGCTTCCATTCCTGGAGTAATTGCAGTTTACTCTTTCGGGTGCTGTCACTGAAGCCAACTACGATACCCTGGCTCTATATTTTGTCAGTGGTCCTCTACATGGCATTGCAGCGCTTGGAGACGCTCACGTTCTGATCGTTTTGTCAGTTTTCTTCATTAAGATGAGCATCTTGTCGAAGCTTCACGATAGTTAGTAAGTCTTCAGTTTCTTTGAGCAAGAAGCTACCATCATTGATCTGCGTCTCAGGATTGTTGTAGGACTTCACAGGGAGCACGTAGGAAACGTCGCTCCTTTTTGGTGTTCTGGATGAAGGATCATAATCCTCTACTTCGTATGTGACGTCCGACAAGTCTACCATTCTGTGTCTCACTCGCCAGTGCTTGGCGTCGTAGCGACCGTAGTCCTTCTCCTTTAAGTCCAGGATCCACATGTGAGCCAGCTGTCTTGCTTGTTTGGTCCTGGCCATTAGGTGTTTCATGTAGTCATATTGAGTATAGTCCGGCTCAAGTAGGAGCCGTGTACCATTTGTCGTTTCACCTTCACAATCGTGGAGCAGAAAGAACGTGTGAAGCGTGTAGTGTCTTGCTTCGCTGTGCTGTATGCGAATATAACGACAGGCAGTGTTGTATCATAGTCTCTCTGTTCGACATCATTATATTAAAGTGCACTGCAAGACCATTCATCTGTGGGAGGTTGTTGGCTGCCATACTGTGGCTGTTGTCAGAGCTTGAAATTACATCTATTGCTAGTCTAGAATGGGAAACTTTCCATTATCAGGGACCACTACCAGGGGAGTTTCGTGCTTCACAACGATGGCTTCTACGTGGATCCTGCAATTTCTGGAGTTTCAGCGGCCAGCACAGCTTTGCGAGAACATAGTATGTGAGATAGTCAGTGCAGCTCCATTTATTTTCAATTGCCGATTTGTGGAAACTCCCCAAAAGGTCGATTCCTATTCAGTGGAATGGCATTGGTGCAGGAATAGTCGGTACCAAACGTCACCGACATCACTGCAGCATGTGCTTCCATTACTCTCATTTCTTACAGTGGCTCTTATAGTGACTAACAGATTGGTAGACACTTTGTCAATGAGTCATGTGCCGATTCTATTTAGAATCTTCACGAATCCCGCGTGAACACGTGTTGGAGCATCCTGTAGAGGCTTCAGGACAGATGGTCATGGATGAGCTGGGATGATGGACAACTGTTTCTGTCGCATTGTATCATAGTTCCTCATTTATCAACTGGAATTCACCTTTGGTCAGTTCTTACTTCTTAAGGCTTTTATAGCTTTTAACCATGCTGTATCAGCCTTTTGTTCAGCAATAGTGACATTGGAATCAGAAATGACTGAGATTTTGTCCACACTAGTGTGTTCCAACAAAGCATTCCTTAAAGGCAGTCATCATCTCTAAGCTAGTGTCGGTTTCTATATATCATTGTGTTTTCATATTCCTGAAGCTACAGTGCCTAAGATCACCAGTCAATGCAATGGACACCTCAGGTTACTTAGCCAGCATAGACAATGGTGGTCCATCACAGTGATGAATGATTTGCCAGATAAATAGGGACAGAATTTGTTTATAGACCATGCAACTGCATGTCACTCTTTCTCCGTTGTAGCGAAATTCATCTCGGACTAAGAGAGTTTTCCGGAAGAATAAGAATCACATTTTCAACAATTTCTGAGTTTGCACTAGAACTGCACCTATTCCATAGCTGCTAGTGTCAGTTTGAAACTCTGCCTCGGCATTATCATCACACAGTGGTAGTACTGAAGAAGACTAAAGGATCTTTTAGGCTCCTTGTTGCAGGAAAGTTTCGCATCTTCTTGCAGTTGCTCTTATAAGGATGTGCCTTGGTACTGAACCCCTTTATAAACAGCCAGCAATATGAGCACATTCTGTGAAAACGTCTGACAACATGAATATACCATGTAGCTGGAAAATGTATAATCGCTCTTATTTTCTCTGGACCAAGACCAACTTCAGCACCATTAACAACAAGATTTTTACTTCTTCAGTAATGAAGAGGCACTCTTTTGGATTTAGGTGGAGGCCATCAGTCAGAACGCGCTTCAAGATGGTTGTCAGTTTGCTTAGATATTAACCAAATACCTTAAAACCACCACAGTGTCATCTAGATGGCAAAGCCAAGTCGTCACTTAAAGTGTCGAAGCAGGTTGTCCATCGTACGTTCAAAGGTAGCTGGAGCATTGAGTAGTCAAAAGGGGTAACGTTGAACTCATAGAGGCCGTCAGAAGTTATGAAGGCTGCTTTTTCCCAGTTAGCCACATCAGCCTCACTTTGCCAGCAGCCTGGCCACAAGTCCATAGTTTGGAAATACTTCGCTTCTTTGAAAAAAATATGAAGTGCCATCAATGTACGGTTGTGGGTAGACATCTTTTTCTGTGAGTTTGATCAATCCTCAGCAGTTGATGCATAAAAGCCATATGTCATCCTTCTTCTTCACTAAGACATTAGTACAGGAACCAGGATTCCCTGAAGGCTCAAACATGTCATCTTGTACAAACTGTAAGTAGGCTGTTTGGGTTTTATGTTGATAACGACACTTAGCGCTCTGTATGAAAATCACTGACTGTGCTGTGCGCAGTCTGTGTCTGGTTTGCAGTGTTGGAATATTTGCTGTGGTAGTGTTGGGCAGTTCGATGTGAACAGCGTGTAGCATTGCGCAGTTGGAGGTGAGCCTCCAGCAGTGGTGGATGAGGGAAGAGAGATGGCAGAGCTTTGAGAGCGGACGATCTGGACGTGTGTCCGCCAGAAAAACGAAATTTGTAAGACTGGATGACTTTTGAACACTATTAAGGTAAATACATTGATTGTTCTCTATCAAAATCTTTCATTTGCTAACTATGGCTATCAGTAGTTAGTGCCTTCAGTAGTTAGAATCCTTTATTTAGCTGGAAGTATTTGCGCTCGCTGTATTGCAGTAGTTCGAGTAACGAATTTTTTTGTGAGGTAAGTGATTCGTGAAAGGTATAGGTTATTGTTAGTAAGGGCCATTCTTTTGTAGGGATTGTTGAAAGTCAGATTGCGTTGCCCAATAAATATTGGGTGTCATTTCAGTGATGATCAGAATAGGTAAAGAGAGAAATGTCTGAGTACGTTCAGTTTTGCTCAGCTGTTTGAAAATCAAATAAGGTAAGGGGCTTACCAGCACAGTAATTGAAATATTTTTCAAAGAGGAGTTTTCAAAACTTATTCACTTCCTACCAGATTATCCTTCATTCAGCCTGTGACAACTTATACGTTTGCTGATTAATTGGTGGATGACTGCCAACGTTCAAACAGAGTTTTAACATGGGCCTTTTCTTCTGTCTTTTCTCAGTTCCATATCTCTTAAAGCATCCGACATTTGCTACAGAATAGCTAACATTTGCCGCCATTGATCCTTGGGTAGACCAGAAACATGTTGCCTGGTCGGAGGAGTCTCGTTTGAAATTGTATCAAGCAGATGGACATATACTTGTATGGAGAAAAATCTCATTAGTTGACGGACACTGCATGTCAGCAGGGGACTGATTAAGCTGATGGAGGCTCTGTGATGATGTGGGTTGTGTTCAGATGCAGTGATATGGGACCCCTGATATGTCTAGATACTACCCTGTCAGGTGACACATCCGTAAACATCCTATCTGATCACCTGCATCCATTCATGTCCAGTGTACACTCCTACCGACTTGGACAATTCCAGCAGGACAGTGCGACACCTGAAACGTCCAAAATTTCTACAGAGTGGCTCCAGGAACACTCTTCTGAGTTTAAACACTTCCACTGGCCACCAAACTCCTCAGACATGAACATTATTTAACATATCAGGGATGCCTTGCAATGCGTTGTTCCTTATCTCCACACCCTCGTAATCTTATGGATTTATGGACAGCCCTGCAGGATTCATCGTGTCAGTTTCCCCCAGCACAATTTCAGGAACTAGTCAAGTCCTTGCCACGTCGTGTTGTGCCACTTCTGCGTGGTCGCGGGAGCCCTACACGATATTAGGCTCTTTAGTGGCTCTAAGCACTGTGGGATTTAACTTCTGAGGTCATCATTCCCCTAGACCTAGAAGTACGTAAACCTAACACACCTAAGGACATCACATAAATCCATGCCCGAGGAAGGATTCGAACCTGCGACCGTAGCAGTCGCGTGGTTCTGGAATGAAGTGCCTAGCACCGCTCGGTCACAGTGGCCGGAGGCTCTTTGGTGAATTACCTCATTTCGTATGGGGTCGACATCCATAGCTATTATCGCTTACTTACTGGGTCTGACAATTTTGGTTTCATAAGCAGCTATATCTCTTCTTTTCGCTCTATCAAACGTATGAGAGAAGCGACGGTGTACTGGTCTTCCCCAACTGCCTTAGTGGCAGTAATCGAGAGTGGGTCATACTTCTTTTGTCCGACCCTTTACTGTAGCATTTCCTCCATTTGCTAATACCACTTGCGGAATTTCTCTGCCGGTTTTACATCCTTTACCGGAAGAGCGGCTTCTATCGTCAAGTGTCATATTTTGTTGGCTGCAATTACATTCGGATTGCCGGCCGCGGTGGTCTAGCGGTTCAGGCGCTCAGTCCGGAACCGCGCGACTGATACGGTCGCAGGTTCGAATCCTGCCTCGGGCATGGATGTGTGTGATGTCCTTAGGTTGGTTAGGTTTAATTAGTTATAAGTTCTAGGGGACTGATGACCACAGATGTTAAGTCCCATAGTGCTCAGAGCCATTTGAACCATTTTTATATTTGGATTCACAATATGCCAAAGGGCCAAAACATTCTTCATGTAAGTCTGTGCCGTTTCTCCATGAAGTTAGGCCATTACCTTCAATTGTTCTACCGGTAAGTGAACTTGCTACTGATTTTCACCAGATTTTTTTTTTCATTTCGTCCTGGAACTTGTCCGAATATTTATTTGTTGTTTTCAAACCACCGCTCGGCATGCCGTGCAAGTAAAGGAACTTATATGTCAGTGAAATCATGTCGTCCCACCTGTCGTATTTGGCCACTCGGTCGAATTCTTTCAGCCATTTCATTGGGTTTTGGCCAGCGTCTCCGGAAAACATTGGTGGATTTCTAATGTGCAACTGATTTTATACTGTTTTGGAATCAACTGGATTCCAGAATATTCGGAACTTGGTAATGGTGTACTGCTCGTATTCAGGTTCCTTTCCATGTAGGCGAAGCGTTTAAAGTTTTGGAATCAACTAGATTCCAGAATATTCAGAACTTGGTAATGATGTATTGCTCGTATTCAGGTTCCTTTCCATATAGCCAAAGCGTTTACTTTGCGTGATTGTAGCCACGACCATGTGGGTGTTTTGAAGTACCCGACGTTTCCATCGACGTCACTTTGTAACCACTGTCAAGTCCAAATTGAAGGCAGGATCGGCAGCACACAGAGACGTAAGCACGTACAGCCAGAATAGAACTGAACTCCTTGACGAACAGTGTAATTATTTATACAGACATGGAATATTCCATATACGAGTATACAAACATCTGATATCTCAATAGCCTTGCAGAAGTGATAATAAATTATTTCTCGTCATCACTGTTCAACTGTCGGCTCTCAACACACCAACCAGCGACGCTAAACACTACCCCAAATTGCATGCAGCACAGTTCGCTAGCATATTAATGATTTGTAGGTTCTATCTATGTGCAACACAGGAAATGCAGTTCATGTCTGCGAGACGCGTTTAGGCCCAACATAAATTGCATTTCTTTCCTTGCATTTAGACAGCTCATATAATATTTCTGGCAACGGAGGACTGACAGGCAACAAAATTACAGAGGTTATGAACTGTCCGTATTAGCAAATTGACATCAAATTCCTCGTTCAACTGCCGTTCAACGGCTGTTCCTCTTTTGTGTCTTCATGATTTATCTCATATGCATCATCTTAGAACCATTACAAACCGAATGGGTCACAATAGCTGCCGTTGAAATTCCGTAATCCGTCATAGGTTGACGAGGCATGAGGATCGCTCCCGCAGTTCGTACCACTATAAGAAGTATGAGGTTTTCCTGCAGTCTGTAGCGCATTCTCCTATGAAGGCAGCTCAGAGGTAGATCAGTACACGCACTTGGAATCGCCTTATATTTGCGATAGCTTGAGTTCCATCTATTGCCTGAATTTCCAATAAATTTCTTATCATAAATAGGAGTGTACGTTCGGTAATCATCGCCTGGAAAATGTGACATACTATACCTAAAATTTGAGGTGTCTGATAATGTGTAGGACAATAGAATACGAAACTGGATACGTGTTGACCTGTGTTCTGTCTTGGTGCAAAAACAATTTATGGATTTATACTTCGTATCTAAGTAAAAAGTATATATGTAAGGGGGATACCAAATTATGAAAGTGAAGGACTCTTCCGCCACCGGGACATGGAACAATCTGAAAATAATTTGCAGTACTGTGAGTTACAACTACGGAAAGGAAAATGAAGTTTCAATAAAACAAGCGGAAAATGAAAAAGAGAGGGGCCTGTATTAGAGTAGACGTAAGGTAGGATTGCTGCTACTCATTATCGTAATAGTTAAATACGTAAGTGAATGGAATATTCGGAACGAGGATGAAAAATCTGTTAAGCAAAATAACTAATGATGGTGAAAGTAATGAGGTTACAAATTCAGACTGGCTATAGCGATAAAACCATTTCTGAGAATTTTGTTAACATGGAATGTAACTGTAAGTGGTAGGCCTGGAGTGTACATTGTATGAAAATAAAATGTGGACGATAAACAGTTCAAAGAGGAGGTAGAAGACTCTGAAATGTGGAACTACATAAGAATACTGAAAATTAGGTAAGCAGATCGAATAATTAAGGTACTGAGTCGAATTAGTGAAAACACAAATTCGTAGAACAATCCAAATCAAAGAAGAGATCGATTGACAGGACATACCCTGATACATCATAAAGTCATGAATTTGGTGTTGGAAGAAAATGTGTGAGGGGGGCAATGGTAGAAATGTCGACGCAGTCCGAGACCTCAGTACTGTAATCAGGTTGAAATGGATGTAGGATGCAATAGTTATGCAGAGTTGAAGAGATTTCCACAGGATAGACTAGATATCAGATCAGTTTTCGGACTGAAAACCACACCAACATATTAAAGATAAGAACGCTAACGTAATACTAGGACAGAAACCTGACTTAAGCAGGAAGTTTATATTAAACTTTATATTAAAAATGAAAAAATTCCTCCAGCTGAATTTAAGGTGTCGATTTTATTCTGGCCACTAGTTTGAACGTTGTAACAATTAATCTTCAGGCCCATACACTTGTTGACGTGCTCCGACTGGAAGGTGGGTAGTAACTCTATGGATGTTCTAAGGACGTACGAAGATTAAATAGGAAGTAGACAACAGGGAAATCTTACATTCAAATTGGAATACATATCGCATTTTATAAGGTAGACCTCAATGGTGCCGTCGTATTTATTGACATAAAGGACTTTATAATATCTACTGAGGTTTTTACGGATTCCTATCATGAAATAATCCAAGTGAAAGGACTCATCAAATGTGAATCAGACATGGTAATCGTAATTTTATAGACCACCTGCACTGCAGGAAAAATGCCCTGATCATTTTATCATAACTGACAGAGTTTTCAACTTGTCTAATGTAGATTAGAGGACATCAACGGAAAATAAGTGCAAGAACTATCGGAGGAACAACTTTACAGCTCATGAAACCAAGTTGATGACAACAATAACGTAACGAAGAACGGAAAAGAAAATTTTTTGATGTGTTAGATGAGGATCAGTTTGGCGTTAGGGAAAACAGACTTTAAAAAATAAATAAATAAGAAACCAATAGATATAAGAAGCAAGAGGAAACAATGTTACTGGAAGACCAAAAACGGAGTGCTGCTATTTAAAAGGACGTAATGCAGGGATGCGGTATTTCACCCCTGGTGTTCAATTTACACATCGGAGAAGCAATGACGGTTCTCATCGAAGGTGAAGAGGAATTACAGGGAATTTTGAATGGAATGAAGTGTGTAATGAGTATAGAATACAGATTAAGAGTAAATCGAACAAAGACGAAGATCATAAGAAGGAGCAGAAATAAGATTCGCCCTAAAACTAGTATCAAAATTGGTGACCACGAAACAGACAAAGTTAAGTTATTTTTCTATGTTGGAAGTAAAACTAAGAGAAGACGGATGATGCAATATGGACACAAAAATCAGACTAGGGCAGGCAAAGAGAGCAATCATGGCAAAAGAACTTTGTTAGTATCATACATAGCCCTTAATCTGAGCTAGGAATTTCTGAGAATGTACGTTTGGAGCAGAGCATTGTATGGTAGTGGGTCACGGACTGTGGGAAAATCGGAAAGGAGATATGTTGCTTTAGGAGGATTCTGAGAATTAGGTGTACTAGTGAGGTAAGGAATGAGCATGTTTTCTGTAGAATCCGCCACGAAAGGGACATATGGATAACTCTGATAAGAGACATCGACAGGACGATATAACACGTGCTAAGATATCAGCGAATAATTTTCTTCACATGTCAGGGCACTGTAGAGAGAGAAACTGTAGGTGAAGCCAGAGATTGGAATATGTGAAACAAATAATTGTGAACAACAACTGTAATTGCTGTTCTGAGATGGAAAAGTTGACACAAGGGTGGAATTGGTGACGGGTAATGTCAGACATCTCAGAAATGTGACTCATGACTCAAAAACGAAAGAAGATTGGGGGAACCATGCAAATAACATTGTAGCAGATCCAGGGATTCAGTTGTAACTGCTCTCTACGTCTTTTCTGAAAATTACCTCGAACGGTTAGTCAAAGAACCGACTGCCGTATATTTCATTATGCCTTCGAACAAATTCAATGACTTCAATGATTTGAGCATAATACAGGCAAACTGCCACAGACCAGAACACATCAACATTTCGCTAAGGACCGCGGTTTTCGGCTCATTCAAGAAAAGCTTCCTGAAACGACCTTCAGACGCATCTATGCAGCTACCCTTAGCCAAAAATGTTCAAATGTGTGCGAAGTCTTATGGGACTTAACTGCTAAGGTCATCAGTCCCTAAGCTCACACAATACTCAACCTAAATTATCCTAAGGACAAACCACACACCCATGCCCGATGGAGGACTCGAACCTCCGCTGGGACCAGCCGCACAGTCCATGACTGCAGCGCCTAAGACCGCTCGGCTAATCCCGCGCGGCTGCCCTTAGCCCCCATCAGTCAGTATTGCTTGTGACACTCCATGCTACCACTGTACAAAAGTTTTGGAGTACATGAATTATTTCCCAGATTAGAGATTTTTGGTCTTAATTGACTGGGTTATTACACCGTTGGGTTAGTTGGCTACTTCATTCTCGTTATTAACTGTAGCCTTCCCGTGACGCCAATGAAAAAATAAGACTTTTGTAAACGTCATGCAAGAAGTACTTACTTTTACAATTCAATCTAAATCAACCCTTATGAGCACATTCGTTTCATAGTAAGATGCTCATAAAAACAAAACGATTCTATAGTTAGTTTTATACTGGTAGAATTAACAACATTTTGAGGTACAATTCACACAGAGCTCAATTTTACAACGTGTAATTGCATGACCACGCCGATGTCCAAATAACACAGTGAATGATGAACAAAAAAGGCCGAATTTGGGAAACAGTTTGTGTAGAAGCAATTTATTTTTGACATGGGTAGGCGGCAGTATCATGAATAATATAGTAAAAGTCCTGAGCAGTGGGTGATGAGTATGGAGGTGGCTGTGCATTTGAAGGACGCTTCTGTATGTTTTCCTTGAATAAGTCGGAAAACGTTAATTACAGGGAAATCGTATCCCGTTAAAAACAAAGCTGCATTAAATTTCCTGCAAAAAAGATCCAATTCATTTCTTTTCTCTAGGACTAATAGTCTGAACGAAGACAGCGAGAGCGGGCAGCTGACGCCGAGCTGTTCCAGGCGCTGCAATCCGGAAGCGCGATGCTGCTAAGGTCGCAGGTTCGGATCCTGCCTCGGGCATGGATGTGTGTGATGGCATAAGGTTACTTAGGCTTAAGTAGTTCTAAGTCTAGGGGACTGATAATCTCAGATGATAAGTTCCATAGTGCTTAGAGGGATTTGAACTATTTGAAGAGAGCGAGAGAATATTGAAAAATCTCTCGCGGCACGCATCTCTATAGCTTAAGGGGTTTATGTAGGCCAATTTGAGATAGTTTCCCTACTTGATAGACCACCATTGTCCTCTATCAAGTTGATCGTTTAGTCTTGCTTTAAACCACTGTTATACTTTGTAAACAATTACCGTTTAACCCTGTAAATTCCTAAAACAGGTATCTGTGTGTATTCATGAGATACACACGGCTGTGGATAATGGAGCCAAGGTAGATGTCATGTTTTTCGGAAAGCGTCCAAAACAGACAGACAAAAATGGGAGCGAAACACTTTTCACTTTTGAATACGTTTTCTGAAAGCTCTCTTGAGCAGATAGCTCAGCAGCCCACACGTAATCGAAATATCTTAGACGTTGTAGTTACAAATACGTAGGTCTGACCTTATCGACAATGTCGGTATAGAAACAGTGATTAGCGATCATGATGTTACTATACCAACTACGGTAACGAAAGTTAATAAATCAGTCAAGAAGGCTAGGAGTAGCTTATCTGCTACGTACAGCAGATAAGGAGTTGTTAGCATCTCATTTACACAGTGAAATGACATGTGGGCAGTTTAAGCAGACTGTAAATCGTGGTCTGGAGAGCTATGTGCCTAGTAAGTGGATATTCTCCCTGGTTTAAGAACGAAATCCGTAAGATGCTGAGGAAGCAGAGGCCGTTGCACTTACGGTTCAAAAGAGAAAGCACAAATGACGACAAGCGAAGGTTAGATAGATTCGTGCGTCTATGAAAAGATCTATGCCCGAAGCGTAGAACAACTATCACCGTCACACCTTAGCAATAGATCTGGCAGCGAACCGGAGAAAATTCCGCTCTTACATAAAATCGATAAGCGAATCTAAGGCTTCCATTGCGTCCCTTGTTGACCAGTCTGATGTGGCAGCTGAAGACAGAAAAAGGAAAGCCGAAGTTTTAAATTTCACGTTCCAGAAATCATTCACACAGGACAATCGAGCAAACATACCGTCACTTGACCCTCGGACAGACTCCCTTACGGATAATGACCAAGAAGATACGAGAAATTAGGGCTCATACGGAAGCATATAGACAATCGTTTATCCCTCACTCTATTTGCGAGCGGAACAGGAAAGGAAATCACTAGTATTGGTAAAGAGTATACTCCGCCACGTACCGTAGGATGGCTTGCGGAGTATCTACGTAGATGTAGATATAAATATAGATAGTGTGCCCTCCGATTAAAACTTAGCTTCACATAATTTTAAGGTATGCTGATGGCTAATTATATGGATAATACAATTGATCTAAATGACATTCGGAGTACTTAACTAATTTTCGGTTCTGTTCTCATGTAAATCGTGTTTATAATTTAGTGATAGAACCGCGTCGAAAGGAAGGAGAGAGAGTAAGTCTAAAAATCCGCAAAAGACAAAATCACTAGAAAAATACGTAAATCAAATTCAAACAGTGTCATTGCGATATATTCGAACGATTCCCTTTGATCAGAGGACTGTTGTTGTTGTTGTCTTCAGTCCTGAGACTGGTTTGATGCAGCTCTCCATGCTACTCTATCCTGTGCAAGCTGCTTCATCTCCCAGTACCTACTGCAACCTACATCCTTCTGAATCTGCTTAGTGTACTCATCTCTCGGTCTCCCTCTACGATTTTTACCCTCCACGCTGCCCTCCAATGCTAAATTTGTGATCCCTTGATGCCTCAAAACATGTCCTACCAACCGATCCCTTCTTCTAGTCAAGTTGTGCCACAAACGTCTCTTCTCCCCAATCCTATTCAATACCTCCTCATTAGTTACGTGGTCTATCCACCTTATCTTCAGTATTCTTCTGTAGCACCACATTTCGAAAGCTTCTATTCTCTTCTTGTCCAAACTAGTTATCGTCCATGTTTCACTTCCATACATGGCTACACTCCAAACAAATACTTTCAGAAAGGACTTCCTGATACATAAATCTATATTCGATGTTAACAAATTTCTCTTCTTCAGAAACGCTTTCCTTGCCATTGCCAGTCTACATTTTATATCCTCTCTACTTCGACCATCATCAGTTATTTTACTTCCTAAATAGCAAAACTCCTTTACTACTTTAAGTGTCTCATTTCCTAATCTAATTCCCTCAGCATCACCCGATTTAATTTGACTACATTCCATTATCCTCGTTTTGCTTTTGTTAATGTTCATCTTATATCCTCCTTTCAAGACACTGTCCATTCCGTTCAACTGCTCTTCCAAGTCCTTTGACGTCTCTGACAGAATTACAATGTCATCGGCGAACCTCAAAGTTTTTACTTCGTCTCCATGAATTTTAATACCTACTCCAAATTTTTCTTTTGTTTCCTTTACTGCTTGCTCAATATACAGATTGAATAACATCGGGGAGAGGCTACAACCCTGTCTCACTCCTTTCCCAACCACTGCTTCCCTTTCATGCCCCTCGACTCTTATTACTGCCATCTGGTTTCTGTACAAATTATAAATAGCCTTTCGCTCCCTGTATTTTACCCCTGCCACCTTTAGAATTTGAAAAAGAGTATTCCAGTCAACATTGTCAAAAGCTTTCTCTAAGTCTACAAATGCTAGAAACGTAGGTTTGCCTTTTCTTAATCTTTCTTCTAAGATAAGTCGTAAGGTGAGTATTGCCTCACGTGTTCCAACATTTCTACGGAATCCAAACTGATCTTCCCCGAGGCGTGCATCTACCAGTTTTTCCATTCGTCTGTAAAGAATTCGCGTTAGTATTTTGCAGCCGTGGCTTATTAAACTGATAGTTCGGTAATTTTCACATCTGTCAGCACCTGCTTTCTTTGGGATTGGAATTATTATATTCTTCTTGAAGTCTGAGGGTATTTCGCCTGTCTCATACATCTTGCTCACCAGCTGGTAGAGTTTTGTCATTACTGGCTCTCCCAAGGCCGTCAGTAGTTCTAATGGAATGTTGTCTACTCCGGGGGCCTTGTTTCGACTCAGGTCTTTCAGTGCTCTGTCAAACTCTTCACGCAGTATCGTATCTCCCATTTCGTCTTCATCTACATCCTCTTCTATTTCCATAATATTGTCCTCAAGTACATCGCCCTTGTATAAACCTTCTATATACTCCTTCCACCTTTCTGCCTTCCCTTCTTTGCTTAGAACTGGGCTGCCATCTGAGCTCTTGATATTCATACACGTGGTTCTCTTCTCTCCAAAGGTCTCTTTAATTTTCCTGTAGGCAGTATCTATCTTACCCCTAGTGAGATAAGCTTCTACATCCTTACATTTGTCCTCTAGCCATCCCTGTTTAGCCATTTTGCACTTCCTGTCGATCTCATTTTTGAGACGTTTGTATTCCTTTTTGCCTGCTTCATTTACTGCATTTTTATATTTTCTCCTTTCATCAATTAAATTCAATATTTCTTCTGTTACCCAAGGATTTCTAGCAGCCCTCGTCTTTGTACCTACTTTATCCTCTGCTGCCTTCACTACTACATCCCTCAGAGCTACCCATTCTTCTTCTACTGTATTTCTTTCACCTATTCCTGTCAATTGTTCCCTTATGCTCTCTCTGAAACTCTGTACAACCTCTGGTTCTGTCAGTTTATCCAGGTCCCATCTCCTTAATTTCCCACATTTTTGCAGTTTCTTCAGTTTTAATCTACAGGTCATAACCAATAGATTGTGGTCAGAGTCCACATCTGCCCCTGGAAATGTCTTACAATTTAAAACCTGGTTCCTAAATCTCTGTCTTACCATTATATAATCTATCTGATACCTTTTAGTATCTCCAGGGTTCTTCCACGTATACAACCTTCTTTCGTGATTCTTAAACCAAGTGTTAGCTATGATTAAGTTGTGCTCTGTGCAAAATTCTACTAGGCGGCTTCCTCTTTCATTTCTTAGCCCCAATCCATATTCACCTACTATGTTTCCTTCTCTCCCTTTTCCTACACTCGAATTCCAGTCACCCATTACTATTAAATTTTCGTCTCCCTTCACTATCTGAATAATTTCTTTTATTTCATCGTACATTTCTTCAATTTCTTCATCATCTGCAGAGCTAGTTGGCATATAAACTTGTACTACTGTAGTAGGTGTGGGCTTCGTATCTATCTTGGCCACAATAATGCGTTCACTATGCTGTTTGTAGTAGCTTACCCGCATTCCTATTTTCCTATTCATTATTAAACCTACTCCTGCATTACCCCTATTTGATTTTGTGTTTATAACCCTGTAGTCACCTGACCAGAAGTCTTGTTCCTCCTGCCACCGAACTTCACTAATTCCCACTATATCTAACTTTAACCTATCCATTTCCCTTTTTAAATTTTCTAACCTACCTGCCCGATTAAGGGATCTGACATTCCACGCTCCGATCCGTAGAACGCCAGTTTTCTTTCTCCTGATAACGACATCCTCCTGAGTAGTCCCCGCCCGGAGATCCGAATGGGGGACTATTTTACCTCCGGAATATTTTACCCAAGAGGATGCCATCATCATTTAATCATACAGTAAAGCTGCATGTCCTCGGGAAAAATTACGGCTGTAGTTTCCCCTTGCTTTCAGCCGTTCGCAGTACCAGCACAGCAAAGCCGTTTTGGTTAATGTTGCAAGGCCAGATCAGTCAATCATCCAGACTGTTGCCCCTGCAACTACTGAAAAGGCTGCTGCCCCTCTTCAGGAACCACACGTTTGTCTGGCCTCTCAACAGATACCCCTCCGTTGTGGTTGCACCTACGGTACGGCCATCTGTATCGCTGAGGCACGCAAGCCTCCCCACCAACGGCAAGGTCCATGGTTCATGGGGGGATCAGAGGACTACGGCACTGAAATTGGATTTTATCTAGGCAAAGTGTTACGAGAGTTAGTGATGTTGTAATTAATTAACAGTAATTAACACATCGTCTTTTAAGTATAACTAGTTATCAGAATCGAGGCATTCTGAGTTCGTGCATCGACTAGGACACCGGAGTTGCTTAAAAAGACTTTCCTGAACATGCATACCTCCTGTGATTAGATCATGGAAGCCATTTCCCAAAAAAATGTGTCAGAACGTACCGTGTCATTGCAAGGAAGAAGTGATTCTGACTTCCAAAACATGTTAGTAAAGATGGCGATAAATTTCTAAAAGAGAAGCCAAATACTTAAACTTTAATCACGTGAACCAAGCTCATCACGTAAATACAAGTAAAAATTTGGGTATGGAATAATTTCCAAGAAGGATTCCCTATCGTACACGCGAGCTCCGAAGGATGTAATTATACACTCCTGGAAATGGAAAAAAGAACACATTGACACCGTTGTGTCAGACCCTCCATACTTGCTCCGGACACTGCGAGAGGGCTGTACAAGCAATGATTACATGCACGGCACAGCGGACACACCAGGAGCCGCGGTGTTGGCCGTCGAATGGCGCTAGCTGCGCAGCATTTGTGCACCGTCGCCGTCAGTGTCAGCCAGTTTGCCGTGGCATACGGAGCTCCATCGCAGTCTTTAACACTGGTAGCATGCCGCTACAGCGTGGACGTGAACCGTATGTGCAGTTGACGGACTTTGAACGAGGGCGTATAGTGGGCATGCGGGAGGCCGGGTGGACGTACCGCCCAATTGCTCAACACGTGGGGCATGAGGTCTCCACAGTACATCGATGTTGTCGCCAGTGGTCGGCGGAAGGTGCACGTGCCCGTCGACCTGGGACAGGACCGCAGCGACGCACAGATGCACGCCAAGACCGTAGGATCCTACGCAGTGCCGTAGGGGACCGCACCGCCACTTCGCAGCAAATTAGGGACACTGTTGCTCCTGGGGTATCGGCGAGGACCATTCGCAACCGTCTCCATGAAGCTGGGCTACGGTCCCGCACACCGTTAGGCCGTCTTCCGCTCACGCCCCAACATCGTGCAGCCCGCCTCCAGTGGTGTCGCGACAGTCGTGAATGGAGGGACGAATGGAGACGTGTCGTCTTCAGCGATGAGAGTCGCTTCTGCCTTGGTGCCAATGATGGTCGTATGCGTGTTTGGCGCCGTGCAGGTGAGCGCCACAATCAGGACTGCATACGACCGACGCACACAGGGCCAACACCCAGCATCATGGTGTGGGGAGCGATCTCCTACACTGGCCGTACACCTCTGATGATCGTCGAGGGGACACTGAATAGTGCACGGTACATCCAATCCGTAATCGAACCCATCGTTCTACCATTCCTAGACCGGCAAGGGAACTCGCTGTTCCAACAGGACAATGCACGTCCGCATGTATCCCGTGCCACCCAACGTGCTCTAGAAGGTGTAAGTCAACTACCCTGGCCAGCAAGATCTCCGGATCTGTCCCCCATTGAGCATGCTTGGGACTGGATGAAGCGTCGTCTCACGCGGTCTGCACGTCCAGCACGGACGCTGGTCCAACTGAGGCGCCAGGTGGAAATGGCATGGCAAGCCGTTCCACAGGACTACATCCAGCATCTCTACGATCGTCTCCATGGGAGAATAGCAGCCTGCATTGCTGCAAAAGGTGGATATACACTGTACTAGTGCCGACATTGTGCATGCTCTGTTGCCTGTGTCTATGTGCCTGTGGTTCTGTCAGTGTGATCATGTGATGTATCTGACCCCAGGAATGTGTCAATAAAGTTTCCCCTTCCTGGGACAATGAATTCACGGTGTTCTTATTTCAATTTCCAGGAGTGTATTTACCGCACAACACTCCTGGCGGCAAATACGGGTACTGTTTGTAGAGGTGTATAAAGCGACGAAAAACGAATTACGTTTACTAAGTTAACATTAAGTACGAGGGAAACTAGTAATCTCGCTTACTTTACCCGTCAGTCACATCTTCTTCATGGACTATTCCGTACGTTGTATGCGCTGTCGGAAGCAGTCCTTGTTCCCCGTAACCCGGGTGCACTCTAGTTATGTCTCTCAGGAATATTGGGAGAGTCTCACAACACTGAATTTTCCTGTGCAACTGCAAATTGTGCAAGAACAGGTCCTGGAAGAAGTACGGTTTGCCCCTGCCCCCCCATCGAACCCTTACCTTTAATCGACGAGTTGACAGATTTCCACAGGCACTCAGTATTCTGTGTGTGGACAGAAGGATCGTCCAAAAAGACAAATGCTTCTGAATGATTTAGAAATTCATGCTCGACTCTTTCTTTCTTCAAGGTGTTGGAGAACTTGAAGCCTTGAGAGACACTAAACTTTTCTTGCCACTCGAATACACTCCAACTTCGAAGCAATTCCCAAATTTCCTTTCACTGCCTCTGATGATCCATATGTTTTCAATTTCGTTTTTGGTGATCTCACTTTCTTGTATTTACGAGTGGCTATACGCGATAAGTGTAGTTGAACTACCTTATTTTGTCCACGGATAGGAACAGGTCGGTTGATTTTGGGAACAGCGAGATCATCGTTCCCATCGGATTAGGAAAGGATGAGTAAGGAAGTCGGCTGTCCCCTTCGAAAGGAACAGTCCCGGCATTTGCCTGAAGCGAATTAGGGAAATCACGGAAAACCTAATCAGGATGGCCGGACCTGGATCTGAAACGTCGTCCTCCCGAATACGAGTCCAGTGCGCTAACCACTGCGCTAGCTGACTGGGAAGGATAGGAAAACTCTCATTCGTGAATATCATATAACAAACTTGCCGACCTGGATCTGAACCGTCGTCCTCCCGAATACGAGTCCAGTGCGCTAACCACTGCGCCAGCTGACTCGGTAGGATAGGAAAACTCTCATTCGTGAATATGATGTAACAAACTTGCCGACAGAACCCGTACTAGTCATAAACCGTGTTTGTCGATAATTCAGTTTCGGAAACGGTCACTCGTGAGGTATCGTAATTTACCCACTGCCAGACTAAAATTATGATTTTTCAAGTGTTAACTTACAGTTGTAGAACCATGAGTTTTTCCTTATCAATGTAATTTTCTGACACTCTACACAAGTACAGCTGAAATCGGTAATCACCATTGGTGCCTTTAATACGCCGTCGCCCCAGCTGCCTCCGTGACAGTTCACATAATTCCTGAAATCATCATCCAGTAGAAATCCGCATTCCCAACAGAAACGTAAACAAGATTGCACGCTAAGGAACTGAGGATTTAAGTTTCGCCAGGTAGGAGTTTCGGGACTCGAGAGTACAACAGCTTCATTCATTCCTATTCACAACTCTATACGTTACACTGAGCTCCCTTAGCAAAGCACTAAACACTTTCCTTACCTTCCACCGCGCCAGCCGTGCGATCTATGTACTTCGTCGATTGATATACTGGGTGACAATTATTGAATTATGCGAAGAATGGTGAATTAGTTACAAAATACGGCATGCACATACTGTATTAGACATGTAAACGTCACTATAGATATTCGGATTTAGGTTATGACATGTTCGATATGCCCTCCATCATTGGCGATGACGTGGCGCATACGAATAGCGAAATTCTGCATGACCCGTAGAAGTGTCGGAACATCGTAGAAGTGTCGGAACATCGATTCTGTCTATGACGTCCTGAATGGCTGTTTTCAGCTCAGCAGTGGTTTTGGGGTTATTGCTGTACACCTTGTATTTAGTATAGCCCCACAAAAAGGAGTCGCATGTATCCAGATCCGGAGTATATGGCGGGAAATCGAGGTCCGTGCCAGTAGCTTCTCGGTACCCCAGAACCAGGTCATCAGACAGTCGATGGGGTCACGCTCCGTCTTGCATGAACCACCTCTTGTCGAAATCAGGGTCACTTTGGGTCATGGGGATGAAATCATCTTACAAAACCTTCTTGTACCGTTCGGTAGTCATCGTGCCATCAAGGAATATCGCTCAGATTGTTCCCTAACTGGACATTGTACACCACACAGTCACACGTTGAGGGTGAAGAAACTTCTCGATCGCGAAATGCGGATTCCAAGTCTCCAAAATGCGCCAATTTTGCTTATTGAAGGTCTAAGGCGCTGCAGTCATGGACTGTGCGGCTGGTCCCGGCGTAAGGTTCGAGTCCTCCCTCGGGCATGGGTGTGTGTGTTTGTCCTTATTGTAATTTAGGTTAAGTAGTGTGTAAGCTTAGGGACTGATGACGTTATCAGCTAAGTCCCATAAGATTACAAACACATTTGAACGTTTTTTTTTTTTTTTTTTGCTTATAGAATGAAATTTTCACTATACAGCGGAGTAGGCTTAATTCCGCCAGTACCTCGTGTGCGCTGTAGAGTGAAAATTTCTTCCTAGAGACATCATCCAGGCTGTGGTGAAGCCATGTCTCCGCAATATCCTTTCTTCCAGGAGTGCTAGTCCTGTAAGTTTCGCAGGAGAGATGCTGTGAAGTTTGGAAGGTAGGAGGCGAGGTACTGGCGGAGTTAAAGCTGTGAGGACGGGGCGTGAGTCGTGCTTGGGTAGCTCAGTCCGTAGAGCACTTGCCTGCGAAAGGCAAAGGTCCCGAGTTCGAGCCTCGGTCCGGCACACAGTTCAATATGCAGGAAGTTTCATTTTTTTGCTCATTGAACGAACCCATCCAAATGAAAATCGCCGACAACAACAAAGTTCGTGCGCATGCGCATACTGTTTCCCATCAGGCCCCGCGGCCCACCGTACACTTTGAACGTCCTAACGTAAACTGTTCAGAAGTTATGGCGATTTTATTTCATGTAGTTCAAAAATTGTCAACCTGTATACCGTTAGAGACAATGCGTTCAGTAGGGAACGTTTCTTGGAAATGAGTCGATATGTCTTTCATGTCAGAACAGGAACACCTTTTATCAGGCAATAATATAGATTATGAAGAATAAAAGGCACTCCATCTAAAGCAGTTAATTAGAAAGAGACCGAGTGGGCACATTGTATCTAGGTTTTATGAAAAGAGTGGAGCACTCAATAGAATTACGTTACAGTGTCATCTGCAGTTTTCCGTCTCAGAACGACAAAACACAAATGAGGTGAGGCACCTCGTGCAGGGTGGCTAGTCGCACGGCCGGGAAGCGTCGGTGGTTGCCCCGGCTGCAAGGTCACGTGGCCCAACAACCGCCCCCGCCGTTACCACGCAACCGCCCAGCTCAGCCGGCAGTCTGCGCTAGGCAGCCTCCACTGAAAGACGTGTCTGTTTCTGCTGTCTGTTTCTGCTGTCTGTTTCCCCGCTACCTGCGGCACGGCGGGAGCCTGCACGGTGATGCAGGAGTGACGAACTGCAGCCAAGAGCCCCGCCCGGTAGGTGTTTCGGAGCCGGCACCCTTCCTGGTGAGTACCCGCGGCTGGCTGCGAGCTGCAATCTCTGCACAGCTGCAGAATCAACAGGCGGCGCCCTGACGATGTCACTTCACGCCACAATAATTCGCCAACTGACACATAAGCAATGCTGTATCGTTTTTGTAGAAGAATTCTCGTCAACGAGTGCTCGTCAGCGGACGTAGGTTGTCGTTGTAGATAGCAGGCACAACCATAAACTGGGAAACATGAAAGAACCTCCCTTCAGTACGGCTTTTCCCTTTTCACGAACTCCATTATTTAGAATGATTAGCTTGCGATAATACAGTATGACCGTCGGCTTTCAGAATTTGTGGTCGCTGTGTAAAGGCAATTTTCGTGATCCTGTCGAACAAAATTTTGTACAGTATGAACATAGACCGTATTTCACATTACATGTAGTGATAGAGCTACATGAAGGATCGATAGCTTTTCTGCCCAAAGAAAAAAAAAATATTAAACGTTACAGCATCTTCTCTCTTTATAGTAACAGTCTACGATTCTGGAAACAACTTACAGGCTGACAGTTTCTACTCAGATCGAAACACAAGAAGTAAGACAACATTTACGAATATTTTGGAGCGTTTCGTCGCTAATCGACGGCTAATTTTCTGGCCCATCAATGCTACAAACTACCAGCGGGGTAGTTCGAGAGCGCTGGTTTGAAAATTCTCGGTGGATGCACCGATCTCCAGCCAGCACCATCGAAGAAGACGCTGCAGAAAACCTGACGACAACGGCCCATGCAGCAGCGCTACTTCGACGGCGAGGTGCCTCGAACGTGACGGAGCTGCTTTATGAGGTAGGTTGAATTAACATCTAGAATATAATAATGTTGTATCCAGTATGTTGGTGAAGTTAAGTCTATTTCTTCAGTCACATAAAACATCTGAAACTATTTTTTCAGACTCGAAACATCATTTTACGTAAGGTTTCAGAATGCCTTCATACACATATCTTTTCTCGACCTTATTGTTGGACTAAGTTTCAAACTGGAATGCTTTAGTGTTTTTTATTCTCTGTTGGTGATAGAGTAAATAGACTGTACCTCATCAATTACTGATCGTTCAACTGTAGATCAATATTATGTACAACAGCAGACAGATAATCACGTTTGAGAACTTACGTATTGTGTACAATTTCTGTGCGAGTCGCTTCCCGGTTTTCAAAGCAATGAAGGGGAAATTATTAAAATTTTCGTCTTGGATGAAAATGACTTGTCTTAGCAGACATGACAGGTTTCTTAATTTGTCTATAGATGCTCAGGTTGAACATAAATTCTTTTCCTGGTTACAATTTTTTTCTAAGAAACTATGCTAGATACACGTATGCAGTTTGCTGCAAATGTTGGATTAGCTCCTAGAGGTTTCTATGGACACACTAATGCATGTACTCCGTTTACCGGGTGTAGAACGTCTAGATGATACTCAGTTTCTCCCTATGTCTTTACCAACCTTTCTTCCGTCATCACCTCTACATCAACTCATGTTCGAGCCCTAAGAATTCGTACATCAGAAAATGGCGAATGCAAACTTTATTCGTAATATGACCCCACAAAAAAGGACAAGAGGGGTTATGTGTGGTCAACTTGGTAGCCGTCTCTGACGATTCATCTGTCCGGAAAGGTTTCATCCTGTAACTGGCGAACAAGTAATCCCTCTCCGCCACGTGGCTGTCGCCATCTTACTGAAACACCATCAATGGTTGAAAAAAGAAAGCAGATGCTGTCAGAGAGCAAGCGGAAAAGCATCCACAAAAATTTCATGAGTTAAGTTATCATTTGTAACAAATTTCATGCCTGCTTCTAGCATAGCTCCTTAGAAACAAATTTTGGTAATCGGTTAAAGACATCACTCTTGTACTAAACCTTGCATCGTGCGTCGTAGCTGTTGCGAGGTAACTCATAGTTATCACGTGTTTATAGAAGACTAAGAATTCCCAAAAGAAAGTTACTTGCATATTTATGAGATTTTACTCCTAAAACTCCCAACCGGTTAGGTTGCGCCTTAAATACTTGCTATATAAAGACGATTCGAAACTTCTCTATATTAAAAACTACCTCATATTACTGTTGTAGGCACATTGACGGCGAGTGTTGTTAAACTGTCCTTGATTCGTTTTCTGTTTGCAGTCTCAAAAAAATTGTAGTATATTGTACACATACATATCAGAAATTACAATTTGTTCGAAAAAATCGCTCCTTTAATCCGTGTAGCACTGATTGCACACCACACTTTTACTTTCATATCACGCAAAGACTGTTGATGTGTACACCATCATTGAGTGTCCTGCGAGTTCAGCTACCGCTATAAATGCAGCCGTACTTCATCTTGAAGAAGGAGCATTTCAGGATCATGGTGTCTGTCATGGGCAGACTGTAATATCCAGTTGCGGGACCGACGTCGAGCAAAATTATCTGAATTGCTCAGTTGATGTCCTGCCGATACGTTTGAGTGTTTCAGTTTGAGTTACTGCATAGACGGTATCAATAGATCCCAGAAGTGCTAAATGTCAGAAAGCTATTTTTATTTTTATTTTTTCCAAAGTTGCTCATCTAGTTTATTCCTTGTTGAAACCGATACGCCACCTGCCACCCTGTCATACAATGATGAAGTCCAGCCTACTGGGGTACTAGCTCCCATTCCTCCACAAGATCACAGATAGCGCTTGCTTGGTAAGTGGAGCACCGCATGTGAACATAGGATGTCTATAGAAGGATCATTGGATTTGAACTTCCTATAATTTGCTTTTAACCCATTTCATATCTGTACAGCACCTTTGACACTTTGAATTCTCGGTTGAAAATTTTCTTCATCGTTTATCACGTGACACCACGATCGCTGTTTACCAAATGGCCTAAGTTATGATCCTGTGTTCTACGGCTTACCACGATATGTTCCTTTTTCCCTATTTTGGTATGAGACAGGCGATACAGTGTACTTCATTCTGCGGCTAAGTGGGGCATACCGACGTCCTTCTCTGATTGAGTAATGAACTCACCAGTGTTTGACCGGGCCATGAGCAGAGGATGTACAAATGAGTATTATAGATACGCCGTCTTAGAAAAGAGTGTAAACAACCTGACACTTATGTTCATATCCGTCGATGGCAACACACTCCAGAGTGGCAGCAGTGAACTAGAGCAACACATAGACCCGTACTGCATGACGTAAGGAATACACTTTGAATAGCTATAGTACAGGGCGCGGCAGAACCGACTAAGCAGTTTCAGGGGAAATAAAAGTAAATCTGGATGTGATGAATTCTTCGCCAGAAGATGATGGGTACAAAACTCATCGAAGCGCTGCGACAAGACGACGCCACCACTCGGCTGATAATCCGAGAAGCATACATCACGGGAATACGCCGAGAAAGGCTGCACTCGCATAAATCTGGATGTATAGAAAAAATGTTTTTTATTTTCTAAATTCGTACAGTATACCATTTTTCATTCATTTAGTTTGGAAAATAATGTCCTCAAGTTGGCGGCCGTTAGCGTCAATACACTGTTGTAGACGATTCCTGAAGTTTCGAGCAGCTCTTGCACACATATCGCGGGGTATGGCATTCACTTCGCCAATAATCCGCTCTTTTAGCTCTGGTAAGGTGTGAGGGCGTAATGTCACAAATGCTGAAATGTGGTGACCGCGCAGGCCACCCGACATCACCCCTCAAGGAAACAAGGCGTCCCGGAAACATTTCTCTCAAAACATCAAGATAAATTCGAGCTGTGTGAGCAGTAGCTCCGTCCTGTTGGAACCACAAGTCCCCGATTCCATGTTCTTCAATAATCTCGTCCACTCTGGGTTGCAAAACATTTTGCAACCTTGAAACATAACGTGTGGAATTCTTCGTCACGGTCACTCTTTCCTCAAAAAAGTAAGGGCCTACCACGCCAAACTGTGATATGGCACACCACACTGTCACTTTAGGAGAATGTTGAGGTCTGTCATGTTTTCAGCCCAGTAGCGAACGTTTTTCTTATTCATGCACCCACTAAGCTTGTTGTGTAGCGATCACAGATCTGTTGTTTTGATCATAAGCGCGAACGGCAAAACCACGGTGTGCACCGGTCCAGACCATGTTGGCTACTGAAATGGGGTCAACGACTGAACAAAGGCAGACTACATGCAACTGCCTACCCCAAACACAGTCCCAGCGGTAATCGATCGAAACTGCTTAGGCGGTTCTACCGCAGCCTGTATAACATCGAACCTTTTCTCTTATTTTTTATGAGATGCATTGCGGGAAATAAAGTGCGTGGAACATCCAAAAGACATCGGCGAATGTCAATTTCCGTTCCAAAACACACACACACACGTTAGAAATGCCATACTCTGTGACAGGTAGAGCGGCCACCAGAGTACATTAGCCTTATTGGTGTTTAGCGTTGTTAACAGGCCTCGTAGGATATATGGAGAGTGTAAACAGAATCAGATATTGAGTGATCACTGTGTTTTACACGAAGATGCGCGTACTTGGGTGAGGCAGCTTTAGCGGAACCTTACATAGGCTGAAGGGTGCCTTCTTGTGGATCCCGAATTTTCTGGGAGGTTTAGTCGTGGATTCGTGGTGCATGCGAATGTGACACTGGCCCGATGTCGAACTCCGTGAGAACACGAGGGCAGACATACTCACCGTCATGATTCGACCACGTCTGATCACTTCAAGGCAGGATCTCCGTATTGTGTACCAAGCACATCGTGAACCATTCACATCTGCGCCAACTATCAGAGAACAAGTAACGAAATCCCTGCAACACTGTGTGTCATCCCGTGCCATTTTTCAGGATGTAGCAGCAGCTGGACAAGGGAATTACCGTCCCAAGTGAAGGATGCCGTCAGCACCACAACACTAATGGCTGCATTTGAGTGGCGCCATGACCGAGAAACATGGACTGTTGATGAATGGCGTCGCATTGCGTCGCGGTTCTGCTCTACCAAAGATGACCATCTTTGGCGATCGGAAGAGATGGCCCGTACTTTCAATGTTACGGAGAGCGCACAGCGATGTCGCGGTGTGGGAAGCCAGATCAAATCTGGTACTGACTGACGGCACAACAGTACATCACGGACCTCCTGTCTCCCAATATGTTGAATCTCGTTGGACAATATACGGTGCTGCCATTTTGCAACAGGACAATGTTCGGCCGCACATGGTAAGTGTCAGTATGAAATGTCTGGCCGATGTTGAAGTGCTCCAGCGGCCATCAAGATCCACACATCTGTACCCAACAGAATATTTGTCGAACCAGCGGGGACGGCAGTTCGGCCCCAGTCCCACTATCCAGTATATCAAGGACCAGTTCCAGATGTTGTGCGCCAACTTGTATCAAGAAAGGATTCAACGGCATTTTGGTTCCACTACCAACCGAATCAATCCATCTATCCGGGCCAGAGGAATGCATCCTCAGATTGATAAGAGAGTTTATGCTGCTAAGTTTTTTTGCACATTTGATCGATTTTGTAATCACTGAAATGATATCACATAAACTCTGAAACAATTAGATTCATACCATTTTATCCTTTCCTTCAGGGAGCTATACTCCTTTCGTCAGGCAGTGTAGATACCTTCGCTGAGAATGTGATGCGTTGCCAAGTTTGTGATCATTATGACAGAAAGAGACATCCGACACTCAGCAACTTTTTCGTCACCGTTCATGAATCAGGTCTTTTTGTAGGGAGGCATACAGCTTATTCACAGTCTTACACAACCTGCGATTTCACTCTGGACGTTTCTAACCTGGCGATATGGAGGATACAGCAACATGTGAACGCCAACTGTTAAAGCAGATATGTTGCATAAATAAGGATGAAGAGATGTGGCTCTTTGAAACGTAAGGTAATTTCTGTCACGTTGTCAAGCAATGGACATCTGTTAGCAGATATTCCATTTGCTGAGTTCTTCCATCTGCCGCTTACTGCGGACTAACCAGAAAGGAGACGTACTCGCATAACAACTGTCTGCTGTTCCAAAAGCGATTAAGATAGATGTTAGACAGTTGCAGGAGGCTGTTAGAGGAAGACAGTCAACGCCACGTGAACAACTGCTGAGCATGTTGAGTGGCAGACGGCAGTCGCATCAAACGTTAGAGATGTGAATTATGCTGTGTTCCTGATTTCTTCATTGTGAATCGTAATAGGTCTGACAGATCTATCGTGATCTTAGCACTAGAGTAATCAGTACTTAGCATAACTAGATTCGCAGATCATTAAGATTGGTCACTTTCGTACATCGTATTGAAACGCACGTGACTCATACAATAGGGGAGACCGTAGAATAGTGTACCCAGCAACACGTAATGATATCTCTGGTCGGTACATCAGTCTAGTGACTGATTTTAGAATCACGTGAAGAGATGCGTACTACAGGCCGCCGATTTTGCACAGTTTTTGTTATTGCCATGCGCGAGGCTGTGCTTAGTGGAGCGTTTGCAAATATTTCTAGTTCTGCACATTTAAGCGCTGCTTTACCAAGAAAAATGGGATATTTGCGAAAACAACTAAGTGTACTTAACGTGTTTACAGCTTTTCCTGTCTAGAAAATGGAAATTTGTGTTGCTTCCCAACAGCTTCAGTTTAAAAATGTATTTAAGTTGTAACTCGTTTCTGATAATGCTTCTGCCTAATTTACTTTCACTTACCGATTATTACTGGTGTGTACCAAGATACACGATAAATACTGTACTGACAACAACTTCTCGATTGCATTGCTTTTACGTTGCAATCAGATTTTTGTTCCTAGGTAACTGACCAAGGTGTACCGTAGAATGAGATTTTACATTGGGAGAAACCTTAATTACGGAGAAATTTTTGTAATTTCAGTAAAAGAGTGCACCACATCAATAGGAAATCCCGTCATCTAAAATTGAAGTAAGAATATGTATCCAGTTTGTATTTCAGAGCTAGCTAGACGCGGAAGTCTGAAAATTGCTCCAAGAACAACATTCTGCCCTACTCGCAGGCAGCGCACCTAGAAAAGTGTGTGTGTGTGTGGGGGGGGGGGGGGGGGGGGGGAGTACAATCTATTTCCCTCTCCCTCTCTCCTTCTCTTTATTCCTCTCTTTCTCTTCTTCAGTCTCTGTTCCTTTTTCCATATAGATGAATTAATCCTTTGTCGACAATTGTTTGAAATGGTGCAGTAAAGTTCCATACCTCTTGTCACAGTAACAATCGTCACTATTAAATATTAAAACGTGA
This sequence comes from Schistocerca gregaria, assembly GCF_023897955.1. Classification (NCBI taxonomy): domain Eukaryota; kingdom Metazoa; phylum Arthropoda; class Insecta; order Orthoptera; family Acrididae; genus Schistocerca; species Schistocerca gregaria. The sequence goes on from NC_064926.1 coordinate 57,141,093, forward strand.
ATGTTGGTGTTTGGCAGAAATGCTCACGTCGGCTGTCGGCCACACAGTGAAAGGCGTAAATACACCGTGTGGCAACATATCTCCGGAGAAACCCCTGAACGAACTTCATACTTTAGAGATGACAGAAAATCGAGTTTGAACAAAGTACTGTGTAAAATTGCCTTCACACCAGAGTAACGTGAACAATAGGGTGCAACTGTTCGGACGGAACAGTATCACAGAACATATATGACGAACTGAAGCCGAAACTTTAACGACGTTGCGTCAACTGCTATGTGTCCTGTTTCAAGGTGACTGAAATCAACAATGGATGACAGATATTTGAGAATCCAAGCCACTCGTGCTGGCGAAACGTCGGAAAATCAGTAAACTAACGTTTGCCGAGATCGTCACATGAAAGCGAACAGGCTAGGCGTCAACAAGTGGTCACGGAAGATTCAACAATTTCGTAATATAGCGAGGTATTTAGCCATTCACACGTCTCCGGGTAGCTGTCGTCAATTACAACTCTGCAGAAATGATCTTAAGTAAATGTAGCGAGGCCATAAGTATGTCTCTTAGCAAGTACTTTTAGTAGCAACAACTGTAAATCGTATTTCATTTTTCATTCAGTGTGAAATTGGTGAAATGGCATTGATTAAACTTTAATCGTTTATGTAGTCACACATCGCAGTTAATGATTAAAAGATATCATTTCATTATTTGTCACATTTATTACGTGACGGATTCCATACAAGCGTGATTACGCCTCGGTAAAACAATTCTGTGCGAAGCTTCATGTTTGGTGCGCTTTAAGCCACTCTTGCTGCAATGAAATGTATCTCACACTTTGAAGTAGCCATGAGTCACCGAGTTCCAATAGTAAACAGGGTAGAAAATGACGGTTCGTCGCGCTTGTCTAAATTATAGTACACCACGTTGGATTTATTGTCTGTTCGACAAGTTTATCAAGGTTCATGCAGTCGCAATGACAATTTACGTTACTTTTAGAAAAAATTATATTAGAGGAGTGAATCTGATTCAGATTAATAGCATATTTACACTTCTGCCAAACATTGTGTCGTCTGCGTTGCGAATTTTTGTCAACAGAAATAAAATCCCCGAAAAATTAATTCCAGAAAATAACCAGTTTCTCCTGCCGGCACACAGTTTCCTTGACATTTGTGTACAAGCCTACATTTTATATAAGAGCAAGAAAGTAGAATTAATATGCTTCAATAAAAGTATCTTTGAACATATTTATCTTCGTAACTCAATGAATTTTTTCCAATCAAAATTCTTACAAAAATAAGTTAATAGTGGAGTCGGAAGGCTGCCTACTGAGAAATAAAAACAAAAGTTAGTAAAGCTGAACGTCTCCGGTATACAAGGAGCTTCGACATTGAATATTTCCAGTTGTGTATCTTTCTATGTGAGAACTGGAATAGGGAAAAATACGGAAGACTGTATCTTTGTACAACTTTTCTGGGATGTGAATTCCAGCACGTTCTCGCCCAGCTATCCTACTGGACAACATTCACAGTGTACGGAATCTAATTCCTGGTCTTATCTGAAAGTTAATGACAACGTCTGCCTCGTCGAAATGTTGTTCTGTACAGTTCTGTACACTTCTTATAATCTGAATGTAGTGTACTCTTCAACAGTTTTGTAAAATATTAGATACACTTAATAACTGAAGAACTCAACCAATCACATAGTAGTTTTCGTTGAAATACGTTAAACTCTAAACTGGGATCACGTAATTTGCAAACTGAACGTATGCAGTGTCACCTTTTACGTCTCTTTTATCTATTTTACCTAAACCTGTACTTAGTGTTCATCCAACTTCGCCACAGCCATAAGACATAGTGGGAAAGGGTGGAGGTCGTCCCAGTTTTCAAGAAGGGTCGTGTCAGAGATGCACATAGTTGTAGGCCTATGTCGCTGATTTCAGCCATGTTTAATTATGAAAAATATTCTATGCTCAAGTATTACGAAGTTTGCAGAGAACGGAAATCCGCTGTATAAGAATGAACATGGACAAAGAAAGACGTTGCAGAGCTCAGCTTCCTTTGATCGTCCAGGAGATCTAGATGGCACCAGACAAAGACGGCCATGTTGATGTCGTGTCCGTTGATTTCAGGAAGGCATTTTCTACAGTTCCGCATTGTAGTTTAGTGATCAATCAAGGGGCTTACGGAAAATACACTAACGAGCCAAAGAAACTGGTACATCTGTGTAACATCGTGTGGGGCCCAGCGAGAACGCAGAAGTGCCACAACACGAGGCTGCATGGGCTCGACTAATGTCTGAAGTAATGGTGGAGGGAACTGACACCACGAATCGGTCACGGCCGTCCAAAAATCCGTAAGAGTACGAGGGGGTGGAGATCTCTTCTGAACAGGACGTTGCAAGGCTCCCCAAATATGCCCAGTAATGTTCATGTCTGGGGAGTCTGGTGGCCACCGGAAGTATTCAAAGTCCTAAAAGTGTTCCTGGAGCCACTCTGTAGCAATTCTGGACGTGTAGGGTGTCGCATTGTTCTGCGGGAATTGCTCAAGTCAGTCTCAGTGCACACTGGACATGAATGGATGCAGATGATCAGACAGTATGCTTACTTACGTGACACTTGTTAGAGTCGTATCTAGATGTATCAGCGGTCCCATATCACTCCAACTGCACACTCCCCACACCATTACAGAGCCTCCACCAGCTTGAACAGTCCCCTGTTGTCATGCAGGGTCCATGAAATCGTGAGTTTGTCTCCATACCCGTACACGTCGATCCGCTGAATAAAATTTGAAACGGCACTCGTCCGACCATGCAACATGTTTCCAGTCAGCAACAGTCCAATCTTGGTGTTGACGCGACCAGACGAGGCATACAGCTTAGTATCGAGCAGTCATCAAGGTTAGACGAGTGGGCCTCCGGCTCCGAAAGCCCATATCGATGATGTTCAATAGTTTGCCCGTTGGCGCTTGTTGGTGGCCAAGCTTTGAAATCTGCAGCAATTTGAGAAATGTTTGCACTTCCGTCACGCTGAACGATTTTCTTCAGTCATCGTTGATTCTGTTCGTGTAGGATCTTCGTCCGGCCGCAGCGACATCGGAGATTTGATGTTTTAAGGTATTCCTGATATTGACAGTACACTTGTGAAATGGTCATACGGGAAAATCGCCACATCATCGCTACCTCGGACATGCTGTGTCCCATCGCTCGTGCACCGACTATAACACCACGTTCAAACTCACTTAAATTTTGATAACCTGCCACTGTGGCAGCAGTAGCCGATCTACTCGTTACAACTGCTCCAGACAACAGTTGTCTTATATAGGCGTTGCCGACACCAGCGTCGTATTCTGCCTGTTTACATATCTCTGTATTTGAATCCGCATGCATGTATCAGTTTCTTTGGCCATTCAGTGAATTTGTGACAGTATTCACAACTTCTGGAACACATCGCTCTTAAGGGGATGAAATCGACAGATGTGAAAGTAATTTCAGAGTATCCGAAAAAAGTGTGAAAGGACCGTTAGTGTTTATAGTGTACATAAATGATCTAATGGATAACGTCGAAGCCTCAAACTAGGCCGTTTTCGGATGAAGCGGTTGTCTATAAGAAGGTAGAAATGTCAGAAGACAGTCGCGAATTTGCAGGAAGACTTTGCAGGGGAATGATTTTTGGTGCAGGAACTGTGATTTTGCCCAGAAACTAAATGTATACAGGATGGGCATAACGTCTCGATCCACGCCCATAAAATACTGGACACATTTACATAATATGCATGTATGGTTATTGTCAGTGTATATTGTCATCACACTTCAACATGGTTATTGTCAGTGTATGTATATATTGTCATCACATTTCAACATTGTCTCTGAACATTTAGAAGCGTTACTCGTATCGGTGAAGAGCAGATCTGAATGTATTGTGTAGTTCATCCTGTGAAAAATCCGACCCTGTATGCTGGTATCGGGCACTTAGATACTGGTAGTCCCTTACTTTTTGTTCTTTACACCCTTGACTTTCTGTATCCGCACACAAGAAAATCCATGGGTATAAAATCAGGTCAAGGCGATTGCTACAGTCTTGCAGAATCTCTCCTACCCATCTATTGATGAATATTCAACTTGTGTACCCTTCCACGATGAGGACTAAATGATAGGGAGCTACATCACGATAGAACACAGAAGTGTTAGCAATGCCTGCTTGCTGAAGTTGTGGTTCCAGGAATTGTTCTATGGCATTCAGTGGCACCATGCAGTGGCTCCTTACCCCATATGAGGTAGTTATGTTACTTAATTTTCCCACTGATGAGGAATTTTGCCTCGTCAGTGAAAAAAATTATGTGATGTATAAGGTGTTGGTTTTGGGCAGGTCCTGTATCGTAATACGCAGCCTGCCAAGGCGCGCAGTTTTGTCGTCTAGTTTGTGGAGCATCTGACTGTGATACACTGTCTTCTTTGGTGTAAAGTGAAAAGCGTTCATAAGCGATGATTCTGGTACGCCTATCATGTCGTATAAGAGATTAGTTGATGCAGTCTGACGTCTTTCGATCGCTTCTTCGATTCGTTGGATACTTCTTGTCGTATAGGAGGTCTCCCTGAGCGTAATTCGTTGCCACTGTTTCCTTTTCAAATGGTTCAAATGGCCCTGAGCACTATGAGACTGAACATCGGAGGTCATCAGTCCCCTAGAACTTAGAACTACTTAAACCTAACTAACCTAAGCACATCACACACATCTATGCCCGAGGCAGGATTCGAACCTGCAACCGTAGCAGTCGCGCGGTTCCGAACTGTAGCTCCTAGAACCGCTCGGCCAGCGCTGTCGGCGTTTCCGTTTCTTTGGAACTTATTGACAAGTAACGAGATATTTATTGTTGTTGGTCGTGGCTTTTGAAATTTCTGAGTGAACTCCTGTTGCACCTACGGATAAGAAAAATCACTCAGTCGTACACTAGCACCAGCCACAGTTTCTTATATCGAAACCATACTCATTAATTATTTTAGAAAAAATAATAATCGTAGGCCCTGGTGATTACAGAAGTGGATTCCAATGATTTGTCTGTAAGTGTTTTGTGCAAAGACGTCGAGACTTTTTGTCCTCCCGATATCACTTAGAGCGCATAAATAGGCGAAGAAGTCCACTAAGTACAATTACATTATAGGCTACAAATCACTGGAAACGGTAATTACCCAAAAGTTCCTAGGAGTAACAATCTAGAGCGAACTAAAGTGCAATGATAACATAAAAAAACGTGTAGAAAGAAATGTCAGGCTGACATTCATTGGTATAAAGTTAAGGAAATGTAATTCATCTATGAAATAAGTGGCTTGTAAAACTCTTATTCGATCGGTCCTTGAATAGTGCTTATCATTCTGAGATGCTTACCAGGCTTGTTAATCCTATACGGTTCCCATACACTCGGGAATGGATCGTGCGACTGTTTGGTAAATAACGTCCGTGGTAGGCTGCTTAATTTCCCTAGTATTCTACCAGTGAAGTAAAGTCTGCCACCTGCTACAACTACGACTGAGGCTATACGATCACTCCGTTTCATATCGCTATAAACTGTTACTCAAAGTTGTTTGTATAATTTGACCGATCCGAATTTGGACTCTTTGATATTGTAGTGACAGGTACTGCTTTTTTCATTTTTTGAAGAGCACAATTTTATGTTTCGCAATATTAAAAACATGATGCCAATCGATGAAGCACTTTAAAATGACATCGAGATTCGAGTGGATGTTTGCACAAAATTATAAACGCATCATATGTAAAATTCTGAGGTTACTATTAGTAATGTCTGGACGGTCATTATTGTACGATATGAACAGTAAGAGTCCCAACACACTTAGCTGGGCACAACAGAAGTTACATTCGATGACTCTCCAGCCAATATAACGTGCTGCGCCCTCCGTACCAAGAAATAGTCAATCCACTCACAAATTTCGCTTCATAACTCATACAATCGTTCCTTCGATATTAATCAGTGGTGTGGTGCTGAATTAAATGCTTTTCGGAAATCAAGAAATGCTGCACCTACCTGACTGACATGATCCATGACTTCCAGGATATAGTGTGAAAAAAGTGTGTGTGTGTGTGTGTGTGTGTGTGTGTGTGTGTGTGTGTGTTTGTGTGTGTGTGTGTGTGTGAAAAATCTTCCGAAACCGATAGTCTTCGAGAGAAAAGCGTGACAGGAGCAAATTTTATTTACTGGAATAAGTAACAGCCACCCAAATTAAACATCGAGATTTAGAGAAATTTGTCGTTGCCTAACAGGCCAATTAACAAGCATACGATTATGTATGATAAAACGGATGTATTATCCCATGCATCTCGCAACTGGAGTTCTGCCAACGAAAAAACCGTTGAAATCAAAATGTCTAACAATAACTGAAATTGAGACAGTGCCTACGCTCTTATTGGAAACGCGCAATTGGTGCTTAAAGACAACAGTGAAATCAGATGTGTCGTCCACCACCTAATCAAATCAGCATCGCTAAAAATGTTCTTCTCTCACATAGACTTATCATATGGCAGTTTCAGGACTCACTGACGTCATGACATTTGAATTTATATCAAAATATTATGTGCCATGTTCATGCCAATACATGGGCAACATTTGATATATTATTATCTAGATAACAGACTAAAAGGAAGTTGCAAATAAATAAATAAATGCTCCGTGACGTCTCTTACAGATAATTCCACCAACTAAAGTACCTGATGCCATACTGAAACATCCCCTGAAGATGGCGAAGGAGGATGTCTTCAAAAGCTCGAGACTGACAAATTTGACGCAGCAAGATATATCTGAAGCATTTATTCAAGAAATTCGCCTCGAAACATTACGTTATCACGGCTGTACAGTACCTAGCCGACGTATTTCTTCAATTCCTAAAATGACACTCCCCCGCTCCCCTCTAGACAACTTCATCACTACACAAGTTTGGCAAACAACCTATGGTATGTGGTGACACTACATTCCTTTTAATGAAGAACACCGCCATTTTATGTGGTACTTCATGTGTGGGCCCAAGTACAACAATCGGAAAGATAGAAGGCTCTCTCTAGGATAGAAAACAGAAGGAAACTGTGAATTTTCTAGGTCGAAAGAGATGATCGCACCCGGAATTAGCATTACCTGGAATTGTATGGAATGCAACACAGAGAAACATGTAGTCATACAAATTCTTCAGTTCTAGGCTTTTAAATCAATACTGCTGGCCAATCTGGGTGTTGTTTTGGCTTTCCCACTCACCTAATTGAATGATGGTGCTCGCCTACACTTTATATAAATAACTTAAAACGTATGTTTCATAAGACGTTTTTGTTCGAATTTAATCATGCCACTATACATTAAAATATAGAACAAATTACAAACTTTGGGCGATTCATTAATATGAAACGATACATAACTTTATAAACAAAGTATTTCATACAGGATAAAAACAGTATAAGCGATATTTTTTAAAGTTTATTTAACGTTTCACCATTTTGTACCGTATAAATCAATGATATTACTTGTTAGTTATTCCTGTCGATAGCCAGCAACCTAATAGATACATATTTAATCGATACTTTATGTCATACTATCGTACGATGATCCAATTTCAGATCATTAACTGAAAAAAATTCGCATCTATGCTCATGTTCATAACATAAAAACGTATGTATACCACCAAAGATGTATTGAATGGATGACTGTCAGTTATCTAGGTTATCATACGCTTAGAGTAATTTTTATTGACTTTAGTTCTTGGTGCAAAATATGTCTCCATATTCATCCAATCAGTTGTATCGGAAGTGTCAATTTTAGAATCTAGCGCCTTCCTTGACGATTTTTTTTCGTACGCGCATGATCATAATCCAAGGACTCATTGAGAGCCCGTTACTTACGTGAAGACGAGGCGCAGAATGTCCGCAATAAGCGAACTGGTGTCGGCTGCAAACCCGGGAAGGTCCCGCGCTTCGCAGATCGCGCGCAGGATACACGCTCTTCCATCCAAGCCGTTTCTGGGAAATAAAGAGCCAGGCGTCTTATCACATGGAAAGTCGTAACACTGTTAACCGACCACATGTTCACGCATCAATGTTTAGCTTACTACTAAAGATCGAACTGCAAAACCGTATTCAGTTTATTTTTAGTACTGACTGGCAATATGTAGTCCGCAGTAACGAAACATTTCATTGCTTGCTGAAATGAAGACCTTACTTATACTGTAACATGGTTTGAGTCATAATTACGTAGACGGTATAGAAGATTTACTACTCGTCTTCGGAGACTTTAGTTTGCATATACAGGGTATGAAATACTTTTGCAAGGCGTGATGCAAGGCATATTTGTATACGCTGTCAGCAATTGTCAAAGCAACTGATGGTGTATATAAACACTTCTTTCATTACGCATACACACGTAACATGCAGGTGGATTCAACCTTAAAGTCAAGAAACAGTGAATTTATCTCTTTCTCAATGGCTCAGAGAATGTGGTAGCGAAAGAGGAGATTCATTGTTTTAAAAATCCGTGTTATTTGTTGTAATGTAGAATATGTTATAGAATTCTGATAATGTTATATTAAGTACAGTGTAGTAATTCTTTGGACTGTTTTGCTTCATTTTTTTACTAAAAATTGATGAATGTAATGGGGATAAACAGAAGTGATTTCAGCGATAACCTAAACATCAAAATTGGAAGTCACAGGGTAGACGAAGTTAAGCACTGCTTCCATATCATCATCATCAGCCAATTCAATCATTAAATGATATGGCCTCTTCGGGTCATGGATTCAGGTAGGCTTTAAGCAGTCTTCTCCAAGTGGGACGGTCTTGGGCAGTTCTCTGCCAGGTGTTAACGGCGATCTTCTTGATGTCTTTGTCCCATCTGTCTGGTGGCCTTCCTCTAGTCCTCCGGTGCTCTCTCGGACTCCACTCCAGTACTAGCTTCGTCCATCTGTTGTCTTTTCTTCTTGCGACGTGGCCAGCCCACTGCCATTTCAAGGAACCTACTGTCTCTACGATGTCATTAATCTTCGTCACAGACCGGATGTCATCTGCCCTTTCCCTATCCTTTCTTGTATAGCCCAGCATTGATCTCTCCATGGCTCTCTGTGCTGTCCTAAGTTTCCGTTTTGTAAATGAGTTCAGTGACCATGTCTCGCAGCAATACGTCATCACAGGAAGAATGCATTGATCAAATACTGCTTTCTTCAGATTTACTGGCATTTTTGATCTGAATACTGTTGAATTCTTCCCAAATGCTTGCAAGCCAGGCTTGATGCATCGATAGATTTCTGGCCTTATGTCTCCCTTCATATTTATAACCTGGCCAAGGTAGACATATTCACTGACCTCTTCTAATAGACTGTCCTTGACTGTCACATCTCCAGCTGTAACCCAATTCTTCTACAGTGGAAGCAAAATAACACGTGACGGACGAAGCAAGGGGGACATAAAAAGCAGATTAGCACAGGCAAATAGGATTTCTCTGACCAATAGAAGTCTGTTAGTATCAAACATGGGCCTCTATCTGAATTTATTAGAATGTACGTTTAAAACACACAATTATATGGAATTGGATCACCGACGGCGGGAAAACCTGAAAAGAAGTGAATCGAGATGTTTGAGATGTGGTGTCACAGGAAGATGTTGAAAATTAGGTGCACTGATAAAGAGGGAATCGGTGGAGAAAGGAACACATGGAAAACACTGACAAGAAGAAGGGGCAGGATGACATGTCAAGTCTTAAGGCATCGAGGAATAACGTCCATGGTATTAGAGGGAGCTGTAGAGGGTAAACCAACTGTAGTGGAAGATAGAGATAGAAATAAACTCAACAAATAATTGCTGATGTATGGTGCAAGTGCTATTCTGAAATGAGGGGATTGATATGGAAAAGGAATTAGTGCGGAGCAGCATCGAACAAGTCAGAACATTGATGACTAGGAAAAAAACCTCTTAAAAAAACTCTTTTTGATGAAGTATTTACCATATTGGGTAAAATTTTTCTTCCACTCATATGAACTTGAGTAACTGTAGTTTGATATGTTTCTTGTCTCACTTTAAAGTATATAGCCCCAGGATTAATCACGAAACGATCTCTGCTCGTCTGTTTCCTTGACCATGTAGACTCTTTGCTTGTTTTCGTAGTAACTATTACCATATGCAGTATTAGCGCATTACAAGTAATTATAAGTAATCAGTGGTTCAATATAAATATCCCCTACTTGATATACGTGTTCATAATTAAAATATTTGGACATCAGCCGCCGGACACGTAGGGAAACTGCTTAGTGCGACATTAGGCCCAGCACTATAAGCTATTCAGGGTCAGCCCACAAACACATCACATAATTTACTGCCTGATGTTTTCTGCACTGTTGTAACTGCACTATTAAGTGGATTACGCCTGCCATTATAGACGACATTTGCATCCATGTGTCTGTTCTTCAACACGTGACCTGCTTCCCATGGCAAAATTCGCTGAAGCGCCAAAGAAACTGGTATAGGCATCCGTATTCACATACAGAGAGACATAAACAGGCAGCCTGCTGTCGGCAACGCCTATATAAGACAACGTTTGTCTGGTTCAGTTCTTAGCGCGGTTACTGCTGCTACAATGGCAGGTTATCAAGATTTAAGTGAGTTATTGTGTTATAATCGGTGCACGAGCGATGGGACACGGAATCTATGAGGCACCGATGAAGGGAATTTTCCCTTACGACCATTTCACGAGTGTACTGTGAATACAAGGAATACGGTAAAACATCAAATCTTCGCTGTAGTCGGGAAAAGATTCTGCAAGAATGAGAGCAACAACCACTGAAGAGAATCGTTCAACGTCACGGAAGTGCAACCCTTCTGCACATTTCTGCAGACTTCAGTGCTGAGCCATCAGCAAGTGTCAGAGTGCGAACCATTAAACGAAACATCATCGATATGGACTTTCGGAGCAAGACCTACTCGTGTATCATTAATGACTGCAGGGTACAAAGCTTTACACCTCGCCTGGGTCCGTCTTCACCGAAATTCAACTGTTGGTGACTGGAAACTCATCACCTGGCCGGATTAGTCTCGTTTCAAATTGTATCTATCGGATGGACGTATACAGGTATGGAGTCAACCTCATGAATCCATAGATCCAGTATGTCAGCAGGAGACTGTAAAAGCTGGTGGAGGCTCTGTAATGGTGAGGGGCGTGTACAGTTGGAGTGTTATGGGATCCGCAATACGTCTAGATACGACTCTGACAGATATCACGTGCGTAAGCATTCTGTCTGATCACCTGCATCCATTCATGTCCATTGTGCGTTCCGACGGACTTAGACAATTTCAACAGGACAATGCGACACCCCACACCTCTAGAATTGCTACAGAGTGGCTCCATGAACACTCTTCTGATTTTAAACACATCCGCTGGCCCCAAAACTCCCCAGACATGAACATTATTGAGCATATCTGGGATGCCTTGCAATTGTTCAGAAGAAATATCCACCCCCTCGTACTGTTACGGATTTATGGACAACCCTGCCGGATTTATGGTGTCATTTCCCTCCAGCAGTACTTCAGACATTAGTCGGTCCATGCCACATCGTGTTGTGGCACTTCTGCGTGCTTTTGGGGCCCTACACTACATTTAGCAGGTGTATCAGCTCTTCAGAGTAAGTGTTAATGGCTTGTTCTTGCCATATGTACTTGGACGTACTAACCAACCTAAAAGCGTGCTATTTGTAACAGCTATAACACCGAGTCAGTAAATGACGTAAATATTGATAAGTGTTGATCATTTATCCGTCCTCGGTCACCAGTAGGAACATCTGCACTTATTCCTGTTACACTTAACTGTGGATACAGTGTGTCGTTCCTTCTGTAACGAAGCTAGCATGTCGGAAGTAATGCCGTGTAAGATGCATAAGCTCTTGATGGTCTGAAGAAAGGAAACTACGAGTAAAAGACAATAATTCTGAATAAATGATTAATGCTGGAGATTGAAAAACGGGAGTGAGTGTTTCTGGAGAGTGTAAAACGGGGAATGTTTCACTCTGCAGCAGTATGTACGCTGTTTCGGAACTTCCTGCCATATTAAGACGGAGTGTCAGTCCGGGTCTTAAACAAGGACCATTACTTTTCAGTGGACTTCGCTCTTAACAGATAAGCTACCAGTTAGTTACAACAGGAGTATTTGAAAGCCTCGATCTGAAGATTTCGAAAGCTTTCGCGTAAGAGAGCTAAAAATGATTACATTTGGCCAAACGTAGATTTTATAATCAGACAAAAGTTTCTGCAGGAAACTGGGACCAGAGGAAAATCGTAAGAAGTGCATAATTTTTGCATTTTACATTTCTGTGTACTAGTGCAGGATAAACGGGAGAGTTTCGCCCGTTCATCGAAGGAGAAGTGTTTGGGAAAAAGCAGATGTCAAATTTGGGCTCACAAGATCACAGTGTTTATTTTGCCCCTAAATACAGATTAATGATCTGCAGTCTCTAAACCAAAGTCCAAATAATTTTCTCACTGATTAATGACTTTTAGACACTATTAATAGCTTCCACATTTCTGTTCCAGTCCAGCTACCAGTCCGTTTACTGTTGCCTTCTTCTGTCGCTTAATAGTTGTCCAGTATGTTTTTTGAAACTTGTGGGTGACTGTTACAACTAACAGTATGCAATCACTCCATGAGACAATGTTGGCTAGTTTGGCATGTCACCCAGGATAAGCATGGCGATCACACTTCGCCATTACCTCTTGTCTCATTACTCGCAAATTCTGGTCATGAAATTGCTTCCACCACAAAGATTCGAACCAGATATTTCTAGATCGACTGACAGTGCAGCAGTTTGCCATAGTGACCATCGCTACGGGGACAGTTCATAAAATACTAAGTGAGCCTGGGCAGCTCCAGTTTTCACGTCCGCAGCTCGTGGCCTAGTGGCTAGCATTGCTGCCTCTGGATCACGGGGTCCTGGGGTCGATTCCTGGCCGGGTTGAGGATTTTCTCTGCCCAGGGACTGGGCGTTTGTGGTGTCCTCATCATTCCATCATCATTCGTGAAAGTGGTTAGATTGGACTGTGTATAGATTGGGACTTTGTACAGGCGCTGATGACCGCGCAATTGAGCGCCCCACAAACCAGACATCATCATCATCATCCAGTTTCCACTGTTTCAACCTTAGGGTGGTAAGTTAAATACTCCGTATTCAAATGATGGTGAAAAATGTTGGTGCTTAAACTTACCCACAGCGGTTCTTTCCGTGTACCATTCCCGATTATAACAGGAAAGAGGGTGAGTCGTTGTGGTACCAGAAATTTCCGCAGTAGAGTCGACGCGAGGGGAACCCTGACAGTTGCAGTGTGCTTGGCGCGGCTGCCTCGTGTGACTGCCTCATGCAGCCACGTAATGCGATTTTGTGTCCCTCTCTACGGAAGCGCTTGTGGGTTGGCGCAGCTCTGTAGATGACTATTGCTGTCGTCTGGAGCTGTTCGCGTTTCGCATCCAAAAAGTGGCGATAGCACTACCAGCTGCCAGGGATGATCTCTCGTGGACTACACCGCAGGGTATGAACGATAATGGTTTACAGCTTATCAAAGCAAGGACGCCCTTGCCGTAGTTTGTAGGGCCGGGGAGATTTAGACCTGGGACTATGGAGAATATTTAACATTATGTACGACGAACGGCGATTTTTAAGTACCCACAAGAAATTGCCAGTTCCGAACCTGTAAAGAACCCGTGTAATATCGACTTTTAAATCTTTTCTCGGAAGAAATACAGCTGACTACACTACACTTTTTCCTTTCTGTGAACGCCGTAGAGGAGGAGGGGGAAGGGATGGAACCGCGACTGTGGGCGCCCTTTTACCACAGTGGCAACGGAAAGTCGGGACGAACAATTTGATGCAGGACACTTACATTCTATCAGGACGAGAGGTGACCTCAAACTGACTCACAAAAACCACTCAAGGTACGGCTCGCATTCCACGCGCGAGATTTATAATGTCTTCTCTGCCCTATGCTGTTTTGTTAACATCCTCAATAAAATTTAAGAAAAGAGAAGAAAGTGGAAAGAAAATCTCGAAAGAATGAATGAAGAAAGATTACGTCTCCAATTAAGAATATTTAAGCCAGTTGTTAGAAGAAGTCAAGGAAGCTCGTATGGGCGTTGAGTACCGTAATGGGCAAAACAAACAAAAAAGACCTAATGCTTGAAGTCAAGAAGAGGATTATTAATTTGAACTCTGGTGAGGATAATGAAAGAAAAATATCTTTTGCAAACGTTGTGGAAGATCTAATTACTTTTACAATCTAGATCTAAGTTTACAGGGGCAGTAATTTTGTAGTAGTGGCCAATTAGGACACGTTTTATAAAACAGATCTGAAGATGGTCATTATAGATCGAAACCGGTAGTCTGATGACAATATTTTGTGACCACAGACGTGAAGTAAAGGAAATTTATTGTAGTAAAAAGGCAGAAAAACAAAAGTATTTAATTGTTAAATTACAATGAAATGAACACCCTTAGCTGCTTACAGGCGCTGACATACGTCAACGGGGACGGATGAAAATGTGTGCCCCTACCGAGAATCGAACCCGGGGTCTCCTGCTTACATGGCAGACGCTCTATCCACCATTTTTCATTTTTTTTTTTTCATTCTATGCGTTGTTGATCGTTGTGTTTGGTCGTCGCGGACGTCACCTGACATCCGTTAAAGTTCATTTGCCGATCCTTCCACTCAGTTTTTTTAATTACAGAGGCTAAACAGCTCTCTGACCGAACACGCTGAGCTACCGTGCCGGCGCCTGAGCCACCGAGGACACGGAGGATAGCGCGACTGCAGGGATTTATCTCTGGCACGCCTCCCGCAAAACCCACATTCTCAACGTATTGTCCCGCACTACATTCGTAGTGCCCCCGCCCATTATACTCATTACTCGCGGCGCATTGCCGATTCCCGTAAGAGTTCGGGCTCTGTTGGTGCATTCGCACAGAAGAAGTAGATGGTCCAGTGGCCGGTGAGCCTTAACTATGTATATACTAAGATGGTGTCTGTTCTTTCGGACATGTCCCATTAAAATTCACAATATTTTGAGGTATCACTTCAAGTTTACGATTAGCAAGTACAGAAACAACCGATTTATAACATTAAGGAACGATTTTAGCCAAAATCTCGAGCAATCCATATGCGCTGTAGCTTAGACAGCGTTTGTAGGCCTATTTGAAGCTATTTCCCGGCTTGTAGTCCGCAATAATTCTACACCGGTTTCTGTGTCTCGACTTCACCTACACCACCGTGATAAGTTATAATAGTTATCGTATATTCCTGTATAGCGGAGGCGAGGAAATGTGGCTGATGTGTATAAATGTAAATGTAGAATATCCCCTTTGCACCAGTGACTAATGAGAAAACATGAATGCTCAAACGGAGATGCATTTTAACATGCTGGACTGCCTTCATCTGTCACCTTCAGTATACTCACGCGTCTATCGCACTCTCCAGAAAGCTGTAGAGTTGCCTTCTCTGACGTCGATGGAGGTAAAATGGCTCCGAATAGCAACTGGTCCCGTAGTCTTCCGCAGGAAAGTACGTCCCGTGATGGTTCGGCATTGGGTGTCTCGCCGAGAACGCTTCGTCTGCTGCCACAGAAGCACTATTTTTCCCTTCGTGGCTGACGGGAATGTCGTAATGTTGTACGTAATCTCTCGACATACCGTCCGCTCTCTGTGTCCATTTTTCTACAGGTGTGACATCATGCTGGTATTGGCCTGTAGCGGGTACGTAAGCGAATGGGCCATACATATATTTTGTCTGAGCGTGGTCAACATTTCCCATCGTGCCACTGGACCCTTTTTGTTTGTCAGCAGTCTCAGTTTCAGAAGGACCTTCACCAGAATCAGGTCTAATCTGATGAATATCGTAATAGTTTCCCGGAAACCATAATAACCACGGTACAAAAGGGTGCATAACAGGCTCTCGGACTTCATTACTCTCCTCTGTAGTAATAGCTGGACTGTTGTTTCTTGGTCCACTGTTCTTGTTATTATTGTTGTTGTTGTGCTTGGTACTTCCATTCGGTTTGCGCACAGTTCCGCCTGTACCAGGCCGACGCGTTGTCGCCCTGGATCCAGGATGACGCGGCCACTGGCTGGCAGGGCCTGCACCCCCAGAACTCTTCCAGCGAGTCGAGTTGGTCGCGTGGCCACGCCACGGCCGGTGCTGCGTTTCATTTGAGGAACCTGAGGCGTCCCACTTGCCCTCGTCGTGCGGCTGGTGTGAGGAACTGGAAGGCCGCTTCGGACGCTGGGGAGAGTTTAAGCTGTAGTTGCTCGGGAGGGAAAACAGCTCCTCCACTTCTATCACCTGCTGCCACAACGGCTGGTTCTCGTACGGTTTCTCCGTCTGCAGCTTCTTCACATTTTGTATTCGAACCTGCAACAGGGAATAACATACAGTTTCATCCGATTTAACTGCACCGCTATCCGTCACCAATTGGGCTCTTCCTTACATGCATCAGTTTTAACATAATGGTTCAAATGGCTGCGAGCACTATGGGACTTAACATCTGAGGTCATCAGTCCCCTAGAACTTACAACTACTTAAATCTAACAAACCTAAGGACATCACACACATCCATGCCCGAGATAGGATTCGAACCTGCGACCGTAGCGGTCACGTGGTTCCAGACTGAAGCGCCTAGAACCGCTCGGCCACCAGTTTTAACAGTTTATGATAATTTTAGTAAAGTCGAAATGGTAAAGTATTGCTTGTTATGCTATCAGTGTTCCCTGGTTAGCCACTAGTAATACCAGTGAAAGTGACGTGTGTCATAAATAAACGAAATACGCATGGGATGGGGAGGATCTCTCTCGAGTTTCTGCCATAATCCCCTATTGTACCACTTGTAATGAAGTCCATATGAAAAGACCATGGCCTATCGTCACTTCGTGTACTCTGTTCTTTCCTGGCCCCTTGCTATGGTATGGTCATGTACAGCGTTGTCAAACATAGCGGCCCCGTTGCACATACGAATAAACTTAGGTGGAAATGTTGTTTAGAACAAAGAGACGAAAGAATTATCCCTGTCCTGTACTTCTAGAGGTGATG
Source organism: Schistocerca gregaria (assembly GCF_023897955.1). Taxonomy (NCBI): domain Eukaryota; kingdom Metazoa; phylum Arthropoda; class Insecta; order Orthoptera; family Acrididae; genus Schistocerca; species Schistocerca gregaria. The sequence goes on from NC_064926.1 coordinate 57,158,176, forward strand.
TGTTTATTTCAGGGTTCAGTTGCAGCTGGGTCCTTTGATTTTAGAAAGAGTAATGATGGAATGTATACTACTGGCCATTAAAATTGCTACACCAAGAAGAAACACATATGATAAAAGGGTATTCATTGGACAGATATAATATACTAGAACTGACATGTGTTCGCAGCTCGTGGTCGTGCGGTAGCGTCCTCGCTTACCACGCCCAGGTTCCCGGGTTCGATTCCCAGCGGGGTCAGGCATTTTCTCTACCTCGTGATGACTGAGTGTTGTGTGATGTCCTTAGGTTGGTTAGGTTTAAGTAGTTCTAAGTTCTAGGCGGCTGATGACCATAGATGTTAAGTCCCATAGTGCTCAGAGCCATTTGAACAGAACTGACATCTGATTACATTGTCATGCAATTTGAGTGCATAGATCCTGAGAAATCAGTACCCAGAACAACCACCTCTGGCCGTAATAACGGCATTGGTACGCCTGGGCATTAAGTCAAACAGAGCTTGGATGGCGTGTACAGGTACAGCTGCCCATGTAGCTTCAACACGATACCACAGTTCATCAAGAGTAGTGACTGGGGAAATGTACGAGCCAGTTGCTCGGCCACCATTGACCAGACGTTTTCAATTGGTGAGAGTTCTGGAGAATGTACAGGCCAGGACAGCAGTTGAACATTTTCTGTTTCCAGAAACGTCCGTACAGGACCTGCAACATGCGGTCGTGCATTATCCTGCTGAAATGTACGGTTTCGCACGGATCGAATGAAGGATAGAGCCACGGGTCGTAACACATCTGAAATGTAACGTCCACTGTTCAAAGTGCCGTCAGTTCGAACAAGAGGTGACCGAGACGTGTAACCAATGGCACTCCATACCATCACGCTGGGTGATACGCCAGTACGCCGATCTTCGTGGTGTAGCAATTTTAATGGCCAGTAGTGTATTTCAACAAGAAGATAAACTACTACCAACATAAACACATCACCACCAACTATATTTAATCTATCCTTCCTGAACACGGTTTGCGCGTCTGTAAAAATTTCTGCAGAATTTATCTCCGGCTTTAGCCAGCTTTCTGTTCCTACAACGACTTCAGCTTCAGTGCTCTCTATCAGCTCTTTAAGCTCTGATACTTTTCCAATTTACAACTACAATAACTGCTATGTCGATTCTACCTCCTACCCGTGTAGCCGCCTCCTGTATGCAGACGGAATGCACATTGGCTTTCTTCCCTTACTTAGCTGTCATATCCCTAAGGGGCTCCATCATCCGCCTAACAATGGAGCTCCCAATGACAAGCAATCCCACGCTCTGCGCTTGTCCGGACCTCTCAGGAAGACCGGCCGCTGCCGCAACAGGCGAGGCCGCCCTTGCTGGCTCAGAAATACTTTTAGCAGTGGGTAGCACCTCAAACCTGTTACGGAGCCGTAAGGGTACAGCCTTGCGGCCAACGCCAACTTTCGCCTTCCGCCAGGGTTCGCCAGTCACTGTCAGGCAAGTTTCGACCGGCAGGGACGTCCGAATCAGAGGGCACAGTGGCATCAGAGATCCAAGGCCATGCTTCAGGTCCCAGAGGTGCCAAAGCGCTCTCTGTGGTGTCACCGCCAGACACCACACTTGCTAGGTGGTAGCCTTTAAATCGGCCGCGGTCCGGTAGTATACGTCGGACCCGCGTGTCGCCACTATCAGTGATTGCAGACCGAGCGCCGCCACACGGCAGGTCTAGAGAGACATCCTAGCACTCGCCCCAGCTGTACCGCCGACTTTGCTAGCGATGGTTCACTGAAAAATTACGCTCTCATTTGCCGAGGCGATAGTTAGCATAGCCTTCAGCTACGACCTAGCAAGGCGCAATGATCAGTTTCTATTGATATTGTAAATCATTTACCGTCAAGAGTGACGTTCGTCATTAATGGATTAAAGTTAATTATTCCACTAGCTACGTCCGTTTTTCTCAATTCTAATTCCCTTGTCATGTTCCAGACCTCACGCCAGCCTGCGTGAGCTAAAACGCGTGCATTTCGGCCTCCTTTGGTGACCCTGTGTTGGCTCTCCTGCCAACCACAACACTCTCCTTATGTGTCCCAACGACACCGCTGCCCAGGGCAGCAGCCTGGAGACTGTCGACCACGGCCAACACAGCTTGCAGCCTTTTACGGACGGTGGCCAATTCCCCCTGAATCCGCACGCAAAAGGCGCAGTCCCTATCCATCCATAACAATTTTTTTTTCTCTCTTTTATCTCACAAGCTGTTCAAAACAAACAGATGACTGATGACGACGCGAAATACAATATACTGGTACTAAAACGCGATGCTACAACTCTCAAATACAATGATAGGCCAAAAATTTGTGAATTAAATTATGCAAGTACCCAAAAACAATCAAAAAAGTATGTATTAAACTATGAAACCAATAAGTGAGCTGAGATTACGAGTTGCTGCTGGCTGCTACGTGTCTTGGTGTCAGAACCATGGTATAGTGGTTTGAGGAGCATTATAGTCAACTCACGTTGCTGTCTCTGCACTAAATTTGCCCGATGTAAATGATATGGGACCTGTCTAGGTCGCTGCCTGGTCTATCATCGCGTACGCTAATTAGCGGCCCTTTATTTACGCGAGTTACATTATATGTGCTTAGACACATAATGCCACATATCTCCATAAAGCTACAAACAAACTGGCGGATCCCTGACGCCCATAATCAATGCTGCATTCCGTTCCAAAGACGGACAAACAAGCCATTAAGCAGGTGTTGATAAAGTTTTGGCTCATCAGTGTAAATAACATCGTCCGCAGGTCGAGTTCGTGCGGTAGCGTTCTCGCTTCCCGCGCCCGGGTTCCCGGGTTCGATTCCCGGCGGGGTTAAGGATTTTCTCTGCCTCGTGATGACTGGGTGTTGTGTGATGTCCTTAGGTTAGTTAGGTTTAAGTAGTTCTAAGTTCTAGGGGACTGATGACCATAGATGTTAAGTCCCATAGTGCTCAGAGCCATTTTTAACCATTTTGTAAATAACATAGACACCAGCAGTAGCTCCATGAGTCTTTCCGCAGATGATACTGTTGTACACACAGAAATCGCAATGCTCGAAAATTGTAGCGAAGTGCTGGAAAACCTGTGGAGGATGGAAGCTTGGTGCAAGGAGCGGCAACTGAGCTTCCTCATAAACAAATGTAACGTACTGCACACAGAAGAAGACGCGTTACTGTATGATTACAGAGGAGTCGCTGTAAGCATTTACTTTCATAATAGGATTATACGTGTGAGGTAATTTAAAGTGGAACGACCACGTAAGACTAATGACAGGGTAGGCTGTTGCCAAACTGAGATTCATAGGAAGTCTCCTCAGGAAACGTCGTCCATCAACAAAGAAGGTAGCCTTCAAAACCTTCGTTTGCCCATTATTTGTGTATCACTCGTCAGCATGAGAGCTGTACCAGATAGGATCAGTAGATTAACTAGAAAAGATACAAAAAAGTGCGGCAGGTTTCGTTTCTAGTTCATTTTGCAAGCACGAAAGCGTCACAGAGATGATCAGGCAACTCCAGTGGCACACGCTGCAAGAGAGGCGTCCAGCATCACGGTGTGGTTTACTGTTAAAGTTCCGAGAACGTCCGTTCCTGGAGAAGACAACAAATATGATGGTTCGTCCAACGTATATCTAGTGGAAAGACCATCAAGCCGAAATTAGAGATCTTCGAGCCAACACGGGAGCTTACCGGCAATCGTTTCATCCCTCCCCTCCCCTCCCCGCCCTCAAACTATTTGCGACTGGAAAAGGAAAGTGGGAAGTGACATTAGTACACAAAGTACCCTCCTCCACACACGGCAAGGTATAGATTCAGATGCAAGCAGATTCAAACAGCTGTAAGTTGCGGTAGTTATGCAGAGATGACGACGATAGCATGGGGTAAACTGGTATACATTCAGATGCAAGCAGATTCAAACAGCTGTAAGTTGCGGTAGTTATGCAGAGATGACGACGATAGCATAGGGTAAACTAGTGTAGCGATCTGCATCAAACCAGCTGAGGACCACAATTATCTCCAATGACAATCTCTGAAAAATAATCAGTTCTGAATGTCTCTGGCGTGTTGTTACATGTTAATAACACTGTCCAAACTCGAAGAATGATTGCAGTTGTACAGAATGAAAATCAGCACAATTAAAGCTAAGTAGGTATAACTTCGTAACAAAGAAGGTATGAAAGTGGAAACAACATACTTTCATATTGAACATGCTCCACAGTACAGAAATTTGAGGAAAATATCAATTGAATCTGAGTGAAACATAAATAAGACCAAGAATTTAAATGGCTAAAAAGTCTTTCCAGGAAAAGAAATGCTTTGGGTAGGAGTTGAGAAAAACGAAGGGTAAATGCCCCGTCTGTAATGTTATTCTGTCTGGCTTTAAACACTGGACACCAAAAAAGAGGAAAAGAGATAAAACTGACGCATTCTAGATATTGGTTTGGAGAAGAAAGGAGAAAATGAAATTGGTAGATAAAGTGAAGAACAGTGAAGTACTGGTAAACCGAAGAACAATGAAGTACTGGAAAGGGTTAAAAGAAATAAGGAAACTCTCCTGAAGTTAGTTAAGGAAGGGAAAGCAAGCTGGACGAGACTTTAATGTGTGGGAACTGAATTCAACCGACCGAAGTTACAGTGGAAGGGTAAAAGAAAATACCAAGGAGAAGAATAACACTGCTTGATGAAGTGAAACGGGGAAGGTATCAGACTTCGAAGCAATTCGCCTGTAACGAGATCACATGGGGACAGTAATGGCGTCAGGAACCTGTCAGTAGATGATTATGACGATGACATGACGTATTGCATGATACCCCAGATTCTGTACGTATTAAGAGGCGAAGACTCTTTTGACTCGTTAATTTGTGGCACCCATTAGCGTGAACATGTGGAATTGGGGGAAAATAACAGAGCCGTAGCAGCCAACTTTAGAATAAAAAAGTTGTGTCTCAAGGAAGGGGCAAACAACAAACAAGGCATGTTTCGAATAAAACTCTTCCCTTAGAAGTGAACCATTAAAATGCTGACTTCGGCCTCGAACTGCCCACGAGCCAACTTCCGTCGGCCCTGGCTTTAATGGGAAGTAAACAGTCACGCGAAACTGCAGTCGGCTCCTAATTTGAGGATTCTTGCGCGCTGCCCGCATTGTGTCGCACGTTAATTACCGCCCGCTAGTTGGAACCAACCGCTCCACAAATACTTTCGCTGCTGTCGCGTGCTGCGGAGGTTCTATAAATAGCACCGCGCCCCGAATACGCCCAGAGCACGTCCGAAAGCATCCCCCACCGTCTACCAAGCAAACGCCCCACAACGCACTCGTGACACTAGGGCAGTCAGGTACTGTGCAGGATATCTATTGTTGACCGATATTTCCGTCAGTGATCAGTGAAATAAATAACTGTTAATGAACGTCTGGGAGTGAACATTCTACGATATTTATCATTTCATGCAGCTGCCAGCATAAAAGACTTTCGCCAGATATTAAGTAGCTGTCAGCAACGAAAACATTACTCGCGAGCTCACGAAAAGCTTGAGTAACATTATTACGTCTGTAACATGTATTGCGAAGCTAGGAGAATGAAAAACTAAAAATAATACTAGACAACAGTGAAATACAAAAAATATATATGCCATGATTGTAATCAGTTTTCCATTGGTCCAGCAAGACGAGTCATAGCTAGTGATTAGCGGAACGTGAATGTAATGGAAACTATAGAGGCCTGACGCTGTGCTTTCTGAGAGATACTCAGAACGTCACAGCCCTCAGTACAGTCCCATATACCGCGAGAATTGTCTGTATTGGTGTCCCATGAAGTAATCGAACAGTGGCACAAAGCCCACATTTAATCCCGGATTATCAACCTCGCTTACGATTTACTCTCTCCTGAAAATCTTTGCGTTTCCCCTCAATATCTCACACAACCTACAAAATCATTTTATTTTCAATTTATGTAACTGCTAATTTGAATGTATAGGGTGGTTATAATTAAACTTTCAAACCACTGTGGAAATAACACCACTGATCAGAATGACGTCAAACAGCAACGGAATATTATCGGACAGGGAGAAAACGTATGCCAGAGAAAAAAATAGTTACAAAGTGTAGCAATAGGTGGCGCTGTAAGTCGACTACAAATGACAAATGAATCATACAGCAATGCATAAGTTTTACGTTTGACCTTAAACAAACTGTACTACTCAGTTTACATGGGTGTACAGGTTTGATACTGTTAGTTACGTAAGCCCATCCACCACGGCAAGGTCATATCACATCAGATAGGAGAAATCGGTTTTTAACTGTACTGAAACCAAAAACCGCATAATAAGCATCAATCTATATCAAATCCGATTATTAAATTCCGTGTGACTGTCGCAAAACATGTTCAATATGCTATCCACCGTTTTCTGCAACAAGCTGAAATCGAGAAATAGCATATTCCTCAACTGACGGAAGTGTTTCTGTTGTCAGAATGTGATTTTCACTCTGCTACGGAGTATGCGCTGATATGAAACTTCCTGGCAGATTAAAACTATATGCCCGACCGAGACTCGAACTCGGGACCTTTGCCTTTCGCGGGCAAGTGCTCCATCAACCTTTTTTTTCTGGTAGTTGTGTTTGTTCGTTGCGTGCGTCACAGGACATCCGGTTAAGTTCGTTTGTTGATCGTTTCACTTAGTTTCTTTATTACAGAGGCCAACCAACTCTGTGACCGAACACGCTCAACTACCGTGCCGGCTAGACCATCAGAGCTACCGAAGCTCGACTCACGCCCAGTCCTCACAGCTTTACTTCTTCCAGTATCTCGTCTCCTACGTTCCCAACTTCACAGAAGCTCAGCAAGGTTCGCAGGAGAGCTTCTGCAAAGTTTGGAAGGTAGGAGACGAGATACTGACAGAAGTAAAACTGTGGGGACCGGGCGTGAGTCATGTTCGGTACCTCAGATGGTAGAGCAGTTGCGCGCGAAAGGCAAAGGTCCCGAGTTCGAGTCTCGGTCGGGCACACAGTTTTAGTCTGCCAGGATGTTTCTGTTGTGTTGGCAGCAGAGCCAACACCGTGTTACGAGAGGAAGCCGAAATACACGCGTTTAGCTCACGCAGGCTGGCGTGAGGAGGAAGGACTATACTGACGTGAAGTCTGGAACATGACAAGGCATTAGAATCCAGAAAGCCGGCGTAATTTGTTTGATACTTAACTTTAACCCATTATGATGAACGTCGCTCTTGACGGTACATGAGTCACAATATTATCTGTTCAGAAGACATAGTATCTGAATATGGCGCCGTGCTAGGTCGTAGCAAATGACGTAGCTGAAGGCTATGCTGAACTATCGTTTCTGCAAAGGAGAGCGTATGTAGTCAGTGAACCACCGCTAGCAAAGTCGGCTGTACAACTGGGGGAGAGTGCTAGGGAGTATCTCTAGAGTAGACCTGCCGTGTGGCGGCACTCGGTCTGCAATCACTGATAGTGGCGAAACGCGGGTCCGACGTATACTAACGGACCGCGGCCGATTTAAAGGCTACCACCCAGCAAGTGTGGTGTTTGGCGGAGACACTACAGTTTCCGCAATGCGTCTCTTCAGTGCAGCTAGGTCTGTAATCGGAACACTGAACACAACATCTATCAGATAGCCCCACAGCCAGAAGTCACACGGATTAAGATCAGGTGATCAGAACGGCCTGGCTTAGGGAAATGGCAGCTAATAATTCTAGTATTTCCGAAATGGCGCTTCAGCAGCTGCTTAACTGGATTTGCAACGTGCGCAAGTGCGCCATCTTGCATGACAATCATCTCATCCACAAATTCACGCTGTTGGAGAGCTGCAACGACGTGGTTGCACAAAAGACGGCACAGGTAATAGGACCGGAAGCACCGGTCTCTTCGAAAAAATATGGCCCTATGATAAATGATGCCGTGAACCCGCATCGTACAGTGGCCTTTTTAGGATGAAGTGGTAGTGGTACTGGTCGATTTGCGCGTGTCCCCAAAATTTTTCACTGCCAATAATTGTCCACTTCAGTGCGAGCAAGAAATTGTAAAGCAAAGGTCTCTCTTGCTGGCAGGTCAACAGGAAGCAACTCATGCACATGCGTAATTTTGAATGGAAAGCAAAGAAGGATATGTTCAATGTTCCAATGTTCGGGCAAGTCTCCATGCACTCCATGCACACCACCACTCGTCTCCTACTGCATTAAAGTGGCCACTGCTTCCACTGACTTCCAATCAATTCGTTTCCTCCCTCCACCAGGTTGCACACCGAAGGAACCCGTCTTTTCGAATCATTTTCCTCAGACCCACGGCAGCCATCGGGCCAACGCCTTTTTTCAAACACTTCAGTGTCCGGAACTTCTGCAGAGCGACGTGTGCACAGTCATAATGCTTGTTATACAGCTTTAGAAGCAGAGCAGGATCCTGCATTGAGGCAGTAATGGAGAAAGGCGCAGGCGCGAAAGGACGAAAAACAATGTACCCAGCGCGTTTGTACTAACTTCAATGGGTCGAGCGCATGACTGGTGTTTTCATTTGCGTATTGTGACACATACAGAGCCATCTATTGATCAGTTTTCACACTGTTATTTCCATATGCCATACGTGTTCCCCCTTCTACGATAACATTCAGTTGCAATTTGACGCCATTCCTACCAGTGGTGTTATTTTTACAGTGTTTTGAAAGTTTAACTTCAATTATAATCACCCTGTATTATAAAGCGGTTATATTAAGATATTTTACCATGCGATCTACATCTACATCTACATACACCATAAGGTTTGTGGCGGAGGGTACCTCGTACCACAACTAGCATCTTCTCTCCCTGTTCCACCCACAGAACGAGGGCAAAATGACTGCCTATATGCCTCTGTACGAGCCCTAATCTCTCTTATCTTGTCTTTGTGGTCTTTCCGCGAAATGTAAGTTGGCGGCAGTAAAATTGTACTGCAGTCAGCCTCAAATGCTGGTTCTCTAAATTTTCCCAGTAGCGATTCACGAAAAAAACGCCTCCTTTCCTCTAGAGACTCCCATCCGAATTCCTGAAGCACTTCCGTAACAATCGAGTGATGATCAAAACTACCAGTAACAAATCTAGCAGCCCGCCTCTGAATTGCTTGTATTTCCTCCCTCAATCCGACCTTATAGGGATCCCAAACGCTCTAGCAGTACTCAAGAATAGGTAGTTTTAGAGCTTTATAAGCGGACTCCTTTACAGATGAACCACATCTTCCCAAAATTCTACCAATGTACCGAAGACGACTATCCGCCTTCCCCACAACTGCCATTACATGCTTGTCCCACTTCATATCGCTCTGCAGTGTTACGCCCAAATATTTAATCGACGTGACTGTGTCAAGCGCTGCACTACTAATGGAGTATTCAATCATTACAGGATTCTTTTTCCTATTCATCTGCATTAATTTATATTTATCTGTATTTAGAGTTAGCTGCCATTCTTTACAGCAATCAAAAATCCTGTTCAAGTCATCTTGTATCCTCCTACAGTCACTCAACGACGACACCTTCCCGTACACCACAGCATCATCAGCAAACAGCCCCACATTGTTATCCACCCTATCCAAAAGATCATTTATGTAGATAGGAAACAACATCGGACCTACCACACATCCCTGGGGCACTCCAGATGATACCCTCACCTCCGATGAACACTCACCATCGAGGACAACGTAATGGGTTCTATTACTTAAGATGTCTTATACTTAGGTCATAGAACTTCGTTGATATTAACAACTACCTGGTGGGATTTCGAAGATAACAGAACTTTCATTTATATAAGTTCCTGTTGACACCATAAAACTTTTCAAATGGTCTTTCAAGAACCTGAAGTAATAAGTTGTAAGAAAGTAAAACACCTACAGGCGTCGTTGAGATGTCATTTATTGTGTAGCTATTAGCTTCGGCGCTTCAGTGCAACATCTTTAGACCTTATTTGACGCTGTAGGGGTTATCATGATCCATGTTGATGGTTGGAGAGACGGCATCACAGTTACAGATAGTCTGTGTAAACTAGTTATGTTGGTTACTGATACATCGTTTATATGGATCGACACCTTCAGCATGAACTAAGGCATGAAGATGGTGCATTGAAGCGTCAAAACTGGTAACTACACAATAAATGACATCTCATCGACGCCTGTAGGTGTTTTATTTTCTTACAGTAGTGAACGACCGCAGTCCACCAGACCTCCAGTCAAAAAGATGGGCATACAAAAACTTGAAGTAGTAAGTGGTTTCCAGAAGATGACTTCTTCCCGGAGGGCGCTTTGGGACGCTCTGTGGAAAGAACATGGGTGACTGACACAAGGGTTCCGATAAGGGTTTCTGTTTTATGAGACGGTTAGCTTCCAGAGGGAGCCAGAGAATAAAACGTCCATCCAGCTGTAGCAGAGGGTGCTCTGAGCTTATCGATCTCACAGTCTTCCGGTTTCAAAGTACGACAGAAAAACACAATAACAGGCGCTGAATTCGCGTAACTTTACGTTCAACCGAGACGAATCCATATTCAGATTATTTCGCGAAAGAAACAGTGTAGTCTCTCAGAAAATTCAATTTTTCTCCCTTCATCACTCTCTATAGAAATTTCTCACTTTCCTGCGACAACCGAACTCTTGTTTCAAGGCAGACACTCTCCGCGTTCAAAGGTCTCTTGACGAACCAGCCTCTCTTTCCGGTATCAATCCCGCCGGGTAAATTGAGCCCCGAGACGGAAGCGACGTTTGCTGGCTCTTCGGTCGCCATTTCTCTCTCCTCCTTTTCTTTGTCAGAGTACAGTCAGCGTCTCAGTCCCTTTAATTTTGTGACTTCAAGTAAACAGCGTCAACAGTTTCCACTTTGTGAAAGTAAATTCTGGCGGAGATGGAATGTAGAACCGACATACTAAAGACCACATCTTCTTCTATCAAATAGCTGCTGGTCTTTAAGGTCCTTCTGCGCTCAAACTTCTTCACAGTCTAGTGCTCTCAAGACAAAGATTGTTTCCTTACAGAATATTCAAGGCTTAGCACGCACGTGTAATGAATAGAACTTATGCACCCACAACGATTTCCAGTATTTTCCGCTATCGTTAACGGTACAGACATAACATTTCTGTCTGCCACACTGTCTCCCAAATTTTTCTGCATTTCAGCCATCTCATTATTGTATTCGTGCATTGGAGCGACTGGATTTTTCTCGCGGTTCCCGTCAATCGTAACGCTTATTGCTGTATGTTATACCTAAAACACAATGATCTTCAGAAAGCATAAAGGTTTTTTTTCCATATGAATGTTTTTCCATATGAATATTTTTTCCATATGCATATTCTTCTGAAAAAACAACAAAATTTTATTAATATTTCAACTTTAAATTATTGTTATTTTGAAAAGTATCATTCTTCGTAAATGTTGTGGATAAAACAAAAGAAAACTGTAAAAAGATGAAAAACGAAAATTGTAAGATGTACGGCCTGTTTTAAACATCAGGTAACAGGTCTATAATTTGGCAAATAAATAAATATGAACTGAGTAGTTCATAAACTTCGTAGGGATTTAAAGTAGAACAACTGCACGGGATAGCTGTAGGACACAAAAAACGGCAAAGACAATTTTGTCAGCTGGTTTTGTTTTGGGATTCCCAAGGAATAATTCCCGCAGTTAACTTGGGAAAAGGAGAACTGTGTTTCCTATTTTGATTCTTGGTGGATCGTTTGAAACGTGCGTTGGCTGCAAAAAAGACCAAGGTTGGCACGCTGAAAGATGCTTCTTTTACTAGGATAATGTCTCATCCCACACATCAGCGATAAAAATGGCGAAAATGCATGAACTGGGCTGGGAATTAGTTCCTCATCCACTGTACTCATCGTACGTACCCCCAAGTGACATTCTTCTGTTCCATAACTTGAAAATTTGGCTTGCTGGGTAGAAATTTTTATAAAATGAGGAAATGATAGTTACAACCAGTGAGTACTTTGCAGAGTTTGACAGAAATTATTATACACAGGAGGTGAAAAAGTTGGAGAATCACTGGACCAAGTGTATATTCCTCAAAGGAGACTATGTAGAGGAGTAAGTGAGTTGTTTACGAAACAAGCACTGCTTTTTGCTTTTTTGTCAGATTTATCAAACCAGCCACTTCGCCGTTTTCTTTGCGTGAGGCTTACTAACGACGGATTTTTAAAGTAATTCCCCAATAAGGCTCTGGCTCTGAGCACTATGGGACTTAACCTCTGAGGTCATCAGTCCCCTAGAACTTAGAACTACTTAAACCTAACTAACCTAAGGACATCAGACACATCCATGCGCGAGCCAGGATTCGAACCTGCGACCGTCGTGGCCACGCGGTTCCAGACTGTAGCGCCTAGAACCGCTCGGCCATTCCGGCCGGCCTCTCCATTAAGGTCTTCACTGATACAGCTCAATCTTAGTTGTCATTATCTATTGACGTAAGTACAATAAATCTGTCAGTTAAGTAGAGGTGACAATGTGATATGAAGCACTGAAGGCAGGACATATAGAAAATTGGACAATAATGTATAAACCATGGTAAATTCACAAGCTCAGTTCACGCACCTTGCTATATAGACCCTAAATAAAACGCAAATCCGCTGCAGTAACTACAATACGAGTGCTTCATCGTAAACCAGACTGTTAGGACGGGGTTAAAAGGTTATCTTCTGAGCTCGGAAGCGGTGTGCCATTGCTGCGATTCATTTCTATCGCCAGGACTTGTTTGTTTCCATATTTCCCTTGAATAACACCAAGATAGTTGGGTTACAGTTCCTCGGGGACGATACGGAAGTGACTAAGCGAGTGCGTATTCCGTATCTACTGACATCTCTGCGTAAGGTATGAAAAACTTAGCGTATCTGTAGAAATAGTGATAACCATTTCGTCTTTTACAGAAAACCACTAGCAGACTTTTGATATAGATATACAAAGGAAGGAGAAAGATGTATCACCTACTCGCATTTCGGGGCTATACACACATACGCACGCACGCAAACACATACACGTATGCTTGTTTATAAAGAGGAAAGGGAAGGGGAGAGAGAGTTCAAGAGTACAAGAGAGAGAGAGAGAGAGAGAGAGAGAGAGGAGAGAGAGAGAGAGAGAGAGACTGAGACAGAGAGTGAGGGAGACAGAGACTGGGACAGAGAGTGAGAGATATATCATTCTAGGATAGTCTTGCGCCTACATACCATAAAGGAGCTCCCTTCAGGGAAGACGAGATGCCTGGCCCCTCTGGAACGCACTCCGCAGGGCTGTGGATTTACACTACAGGACAGACTTGTGACGATCAAAGCAGTAATGGCCACCAACTCGAGAACGCACATCTTGCGAAAGTAGCCGCCGCCTAGCGACTGCTCCTCTAGGGTTACCCAGCTTCCAGTGCTGTTACACGAACCGCTTTCTTCTGGTCCTTCTCGGAATTTGTCTCACGCACCCGGCAATACGTTGTTTGCTTACTAATAAGTTATTCGTTCGCAGCGCAGCTTTCCGGCCAGTGAACCTTTTTATTATTCGGTGCAAGTAGAGCAATTTTCTGTCCGAGCCGTGACTTAGTTCAGATATTTTTCCCTTTACGGACCTCTGACAGTGTGTGTCAAGTACCACGGAAAAACTGTTAACGGCATATGGGCGAGGCTCTACTTCTTGTTCCACACGTCACCGGACGCTTTGTCCTCGTTTCGTATCTGAAAAGTTCAGCTCCGACGAACGTGAGAGTTTTGTGGAATTCTTGCACATAACTAACTGTAGTATGTCTTAATGACTCAAAATATTATGATTTAGGTTGCAAAATTATATCCGTGAGATGTACTGGAACTTCAGTCCATTGAGATCCGTAAACAAGGACCAATATATGCAGATGCAGGACCTTCAAACATCCAGAATTTCCTTCAAAAATTACTCTTTCTCATGAAGTGAAAATCCAAAATATAGCCTTACATTACTGCGCTTCCAACTGTACAGTCTGCAGGTATAGAAGTAAAATTCAAGAGGAAAAGCAAAAAATTAAAACAAAACTATGTCTCTAATGTCTTTTCGGAAACAATACATCTAGGTCGATTCTGTATTAACTGTTGGGTATTTGAATAAAATATAAATCATGTAAAGTCTTAAGTTGCACATTGCATGCACATTGTGTGACGTTAAAGAAATTTGGGTAACAATTTTGACCAACTCAACCTTCGTTAGCCTAAATGGAATGTTGTACATATGGTATTACAGAACTTCAGATCCAGATATGTAATTAACTTTCTTGGTCCTGACGCACCACTTTACCGACGCTTCAGTTGGCTCTGAGCACTATGGGACTTAATATCTGAGGTCATCAGTTCCCTAGAAATTAGAACCACTTAAACCTAACTAATCTAAGAACATCACACACATCCAAGCCCGAGGCAGGATTCGAACCTGCGAACGTAGCGGTCACGTGTTCCAGACTGAAGCACCTAGAACCGCTCAGCAAAACCGGCCGGCTACCGATGCTTCACATGTGTCAGACATTAACAGACATCTCTAATCATCAATAAAACTGATGAAAATTGGGCTCGGCCACATAATACTCACCTTTAATTAGATCTTCTTTTGATGATATTTACAGTCACATATCGTAGATTGACCCAAAGGGTAAAACAGTTAGTGGCTTCCACTGTAATCAGTTTTTCTCAATAATATGACAAATGAAAGGCTATTATTGAATTTAATGTGTACTTATTTATTCCGTGGAATTGTAACATTGCAACGCGTGATAACGGGACTAAATCAGGTAGAATCAGTGTTCTTTGACAGTGAAGTGAATCAAACGTGAATTTGTGCCATACGAAATTAATTCGCTATAGATGATTATACAAATTAAAAAGAAGAGATACAGTGGAATCTGTAGTCGGAAAGTATTCTACTCCTTGCGAAAACCAACAAGGTGCTACCAATTTAACACCGCAATCTGACGCTGAGGACGAATCATCAACAGTCACACACCAACCCTTCCAACACACAATGCGGACGACTTTGTGATTCTACTGAGACGTTTCGCGCAGCCTGATGCTCAAGTACTAAGTGGCTCCTTTTCTGATGAGCCTCCTTTCCTTGCTGGCCTAGTAATGACGGTGAAACGGTTAAAATTGTAACGCAATCTCTGGTTCGATACCCCTCTGTCTTGTTTCACAAAACTTTCCAATGAAGCGAGTCATTGCTTTCGGTAGCTAGCTGTCTCTTATTGCATTGTAGTAGACGGTCTCTTCCATTATGGAACAGTCTGTGTTGAGGAAAAGAAGGGGAGTGCTTTGAAGATCCAGAAGTAGCCCATCAGCAGAACATTTAGCAGCGTTTCGGGAAGAAAGAGCTAAGACAAAGTTCTAGAAGAATTAAAAACGCCATGTCATGAATTCCTGTGTTGTACATACTGTTTCTCTACCTAAACGAAGGAATAGTAACGAATAAGTGGGATTTATAGGAGAGGAAGAATAGGTCTACAATATTGAGAAGGTAAGCCAATACTACACAAAAAAGGGAAACTTTAGAGATGGACAGAATACGTAGAAGTGTCATACAAAAGAATGACCGATCCCTCAGTTACACAAATGTAAAATTACATTCAATGGAATCCAAACCCGAATGACAGAAATATTTGGCCTCGACCAATGAAACTAAAGTTTACGTTTCCAGAATGAGATTTTCTCTCTGCAGCAGAGCGTGCGCTGACATGAAACTTCCTGGCAGATTAAAACTGTGTACCGGACCGAGACTCGAACTCGGGACCTTTGCTTTTCGCGGGTAAGTGCTCTACCAACTGAGCTACCAAGCACGACTCACGTCCGCTCCTCACAGCTTTACTTCTGCCGTTGACGTGATGTACTCTCTCCAAGATTACTTTTATCTTTTTCTAAATAGATAAATGAAATTAATAGGAGTGGCCAAAGGCATGATTTCTAATCGAATAACATATGACGTTCAAGATAATGACGTATTTATTTCCAAAACACTTGACGTGGGGCATATATCAACATAACACGTCGATTGTCTAATTGAATAACATATGACGTTCAAGATAACGGCATATTTTTTTCCGAAACACTTAATGAAATAGTACATTGATCAACATAATACATCGATTACATTCGTGCTCCCGCTTGTTAAAATGAACTGTGTATTGATGTGCAGTTGACAAATTTGGAATGAGGATGGAAAATTGACTCTATATCTGGCTTCAATTATGTATAACGCGATCGGACTGTAGCTATTTCGTTTGGAACTGATTGTGAACGGCTAATCGGAATGCTGACATAATATGCTTAAATCCCAATTATCTTAGTCAACCTGAGCAAATAAACAAAGTGGAAGAAAAGTCGAGTTCAAAGGACTTGATGTCCTTCAACCTAAGACAAAATAAATTCGCTAGAGCACATGAATTCCACCAGAATTCCAACGCCTGGGACAGCCCACCATGACGAAACTATTTGCTGTGCTCTGCTTGATTTATGAGACAGGCGAAATGCCCCTCACACTTCTAGAAGAATGTAATAATTCCAGTTCCAAAGAAGAAAGGTGCTCATAGGTGTGAATATTATCGAATATTATCAGTATAATAAGTCATGGTTGCAAAATCTGACACGAATTATGTACAGAATAATGGAAAAACTGGTAGAAATCGAATTCAGAGAAGCTCAGACTGTGTTCTGGAGAAATGTAGGAACTCGTGAATCAATGCTAACCATACCACTTATCTTAGAAGACAGGTTAAAGAAAGGTACGATTTTTACGAAATGACATTCATATAACATGGATAAATTTATGTAAGCAATGAAAGGTAAGCATTAGAGCATTCGTTGATCAAGAGAAACCTTATGTTGATTGGAAATTTTTTGTTGTTGAAATTCTGAACGTAGCGGGGATAATACACATGGAGCGAAACATTATCTGTAACTAATACGAAATCCAGACTGCAGTCGTAAGAGGCGGGGGACACGAAAGGGGAGCAATGCTTGAGAAGACAGGGTCGTAGGCTATCCCTGATGTTGTTCAATCTGGACACAGAGCAAGCAGAATAGGAAACCAAGGAGACATTTAGAGGGTAAATTATATGTCAGGGAAAGGAAATAAAAATTTTGAGGTCTGCAATGAGACTGATTCTGTCACAGACAACAAAGAACTTGTAAGAGCAGCTGAATTGGCCGGACAGTGTTTTCTAAAGAAGTTGTAAGATGACAACAGCGAAAGTAAAAGAGTAACGCAATTTAATCTAATGATATTAAGTGATTTTGATATAATGAGATTAGGAAATAAGAGACTAAAAGTAGTAGACGAGGTTTGCTTTTTGAGCCGAAAAATTAATGATGATGGCCTAAGTGGAGAAGGTATAAAATGCAGAACGGATACAGCATAAAAGTCATTTCTGAGAAAGAGGAATTTTTTGTTATCTAATATCCACTGAGCAGCAAAAGTACAAGATCACTCCTTTGAAACCCTCATTGCGACACATAAGTTTGAAATTTGACTCAAAGCTGCCTGCAGACCCTCTTAAAGTCTGTGCGATAGAGGTCAGAACCGCGACATCCAGCGCTGAAATCACGCGGTTTCCTTATGGGTGCCGGAGAAAAATATTTCAGACGTACCACCGCTCAGAACTGACAGGGAAACGCCTGATGTGGTGGCATAAATTGCGTCAGTGAAACCGCCCCTTCCCGTAAGGCGCTGATTCTCACTCATTTCTCGGTTGGAAACGACAGTTCGCAGGGCGGTGAGCAACATCAAGATGTTCTCCACAACCTTTGACACTGCTGACACCTTCGGTCCTTTCAACCCTTCTAGAGAAGGAAGGACACTGTGACGCTGCGTCGCCAATGAATGTGATCGCATTCCCTTGTAGCGCAGGGCGACCGCTATTTTCACTCTAGTAGATTGGAACCATACGATGTTACTGGGCACTACGCACTGTTGATTGAGGGGCTAGCTCGAGCCCCCACGTGCTATGGCACGAAAATATACATATATGTTATACTCAACACTCAGCTTAATTGAGCTGCCCAGATGTGGCTGGTCTCAATGTTTGGCTACGTTTTTCGTCATAGGGTGCCAGCTCACAACTGTCATAAACTCAATTTTCAAGCTGAAATAAAAGATTAAAAAAAAACAATGCAGTCTGGTATTGTGGTGAAATTTAAAAATATCGAGTCACTCACAATGATGCATAACTTTAACACGTAGTTAATTTCTATTTTTCCACGAAAGTCTTCAATATATTCGGTAAACATTTAAAATGCAGTCTGAGGGACTTTTACGCAATGGCGGTCGTTAATAACTGATACTACAGCACGTCATTATAAAATTCAAATGTCGCAATCACGGCACTCCACAGTCTGTTCACAGTTCTCAAAATACGCTGTTGTTTGCTGTCCTAATCCACTATATAGCACTCAGCTTGATCGTTTTCGAACGTTGCTACATACATACTTGTCAGCGAATGTGTCTACCAAGCCACTACTAATCGCAGATGGGCGGCACGTTTGGATCTTAGTGTCGCTTAAACTCAACTGTCCTATGGTCCAAGATGGCCACCCTATGCACCCTCGAAACGACTGCCTAACTCAAAACAACGTATGACAAAAAAATTACGAAGGTTCTAAAACTATACACAAAAACACATATAATACATTGAAAAATGGAAATTTTGCGAGCAATAACAATTTAAAGTCGATTTTTTTTGTATCTGACACCGTTTTTTAACAAATAATGTTCTTGTGGCGTGATTTCGTTTTTTCCGGCTTTTTGTCACTAAACATAAATAAACAAATGAAAATGCATACTTAATTACTCATCTACCTCTTTAAACTTTAGAATTCTGCCGCTAGTTTCGTCTCATTACATTCATTTATTCCCAAAACCACAGTTTCTCTGAGTCGGATCCAGTATTCCGACCTCTAATTCAAAAATAGTACAGATTCCGCTCAATCGGCTATGATTGCTCGATGCAGCTCTACTATCCGCATCCATAGACACTTTGTTTATATTAATCGGCCGAAGCATTGCCGAGATATTAGCTTTTGAACTTTTTGTGACGCGTCTAGATAATTTGCTGTACATATTTTTCTGTCCATGAGTGCCAACTGGCATCTCTGTGTCACTCTAAGGTTTTCTCTGTAATAGCCCCTGCCTACCTCCCGCTCGGGTTTTTCCAAGGAAGCGTAAACACTAGCCGCTTGCCACGGCCCGGTAGCAACCGCCAGCCTTGTGCTCTGCGGCGGGAAACTGCCTCTCTAATCTCCTCCCACATCTTGTTCGCTCACAGCCACTAGGGACCGTTCAAAAACTTCCGACAAAATGAGACCGTGATCTGAATCAGAAAAGAATACTTATAATTTTTCAACACCCTTGTTTTCCTCCCTCCTATGGCTTGACGTACGAGAACGCAGCATTAACATGTATGGGAATGAAATCACAAAGGGACTCTCAAAGATCCTCCAGTTCGGCAACACCCTCGCTGTCACCCAGGCACATTTTCTGAGCACAGTAGGAATGGTTCAAATGGCTCTTAGCACTATGGGACTTAACGTCTGAGGTCATCAGTCCCCTAGAACTTAGAACTACTTAAACCTAACTAACCTAAGGACATCACACACATCCATGCCATAGGCAGGATTCGAACGGTAGGAATACACCATTAGCAATTTCGACATCAAATCAACCTGGCAGCTGCTCTAGCACCTGAGTGTTAGGCAACCCCTTCTATATCTCTTGCTTCGGGCTATCCTACGTCCGAGCGCTATAGCATCCGCCAGGCTTCGTTGATGTCACAGTTTCTGACATGTACACATGTGACGTGTTCAACACCGATGCGTGGATGGCACCTAGGATGTTGCCAAACTGGGGTACCTTAGAGGGACACTGTGCGTTTTTATTCACGCATATGGTACTAGTGCACTCCTGCGTGATCACGCCATAGGATGGCGGAAAACAAGAGGGTTGAGAAAGCATAAGTACCCTTTGCAGGTTCGGGTCACGTTCAAAACTTGCCGAATGCTTTAGGATGGCCCTTAGTGGTTCCACGCTCCACACGAGAGCAAATATTGCAGTCGTCTTGCTCTCGAAAGGAGTGTGCTCACTTTAATTGGGGAAGCAGTCTCACACTGTCTTTACAGAAGGGCTAAGAAGTCCGAGGATGTCGGTAGCGTCGCAGATTTTCAAGAACATCTCCCTGTTGGTCATCACACTGCGAACTGTGGTTTTCTCCGCGAAATATGTGGGAATCAGCGTTCCAGGGAAATTTCCCTTCATGACACACATTGAGAACTTTTCGTGTCAGTTCTGAGCGGCGGCATGCATGAATTGTTTTCCACGGTCGCTCATAAGAGAAACCACGTGATTTCAACGCTGGATGTCGCGTTTCTGACGTCCATCGCAGAGACGTCAAAATAAGTGGTGAGGTGTGGTCAAGGGGAACTGTGACGACGTTCTCATCATGTGACAAGTCCACGATGGTGCTGTGTAGAACTGTGGTGAAATTTGGCACCAATGTAACATGACAGCTCGCATGAAGTTCCGAGATGTGCACTTTTTTTCACATGTGTCGAGACCTTACCGTTTGAACCGTAGCCGAGTCCGAATCTAGAATGTATGCTTCGCAATGGGAAGCAGTTATGGGGTTTCGAAAAAGTGATGCATTAAATTTGTTGCGCAGTGTACATTCAAGTGGTAGGAAACCTTTTCTGGGGGCATTTATGTGGGGTGTCGCCTTGTACGGAAGTGAAAACTCAGACGATAATCAGTTCAGACAAGAGGGGAACAGAACGTTTTGAAATATGGTACTACAGAAGAATGCTGAAGTTTACACGTAGATTTGTGGTTTCATTAACTAATGTGGGGACACTAATATAATGGGAGAAAATACAAAAATGGTTCAAATGGCTCTGAGCACTATGGGACTTTACTTCTGAGGTCATCAGTCCCCTAGAACTTAGAACTACTTAAACCTAACTAATCTAAGGACCGTAGCGGTCGCGCAGTTCTAGACTGGAGCACCTAGAACCGTTCGGCCATAGCGACCAGCGAGAAAACACAAATTTATGGCCCATCAAAGCGGAAAGAAGGTATTGGTTAGTAGGAGACGTCCTGAAACACGAAGGAATCGCCATTTTGGTAGTGGTCTTAAGTCTGGAGAGTGTCAACTTTTACCCTCCAGAGAGAGACTGCGGGGTGAATACAGTAACCAGGCTTAGACGGATGTAAGTGTCATTATTTATTCGGATATGAAGAGTATGGTACAGGATAGAGTAGCACGGAGACCCGCAACAAACTAATATTCAGACTGAAGGCCACAACAACGACAGTGAATGAGAACATCACAGCTTATACTCCATAAGATACACTTCAGACAATGAGAGAATGCTTCTCGTAAACCACCAGCTCATCTAGCCAATAATACGCATTTCATTTGTCTCGAAAAGCAGCAGAGAAGAACAGACTGCATTTTATGTCATACAACCTCCATTCTCAAGGTGGGATCCAGAATCAGCTCTGTTAATGATCGATGGCCTCTCATCTAGACCAGATAAGATTCAGTGTAGCATAGGAATAACTCCCGTATGTGAATAATGCAGTGTTACACCATTGTACGATGAACGCGTTGAAATGAAATTCCTGCTATAACTGGATAGCAAGTCAGATCAAGGTTGAAGGAAAGCAAGGGGACAGCACCTACAACAGGTCCACTGCGATTTACAAACCAACCTTCAGGCGCAGAAAAGCATTAACCTTTTTCGTAGCATGATATAATACCACAATTAGCGATCAAAATAAATCCTTAAGCAGCAAAAACTGGGCTTATGGCTACTACTCACAGATCTTCGAAGAAAGCAATTTTTATACCCTTCCAAAAGCCAGGGAAAGGTAAAAGGATTATATGCTCCTTAGCTCCCACCACAGCATTGTCTTAACACTTTGTGTGGGAGAGACATTTGAACGAATGGATAACGGTCGCATTGCTCCACGTGGAAATGCAGTCGTGCAAGTAATCAAAAATCCTTGCATTTGGCTGCCTTTCATATTGTGTGTTTCTCGACCGCAAAGATCACACACAAAATACTATTACTGCATTATTTAATTATTTTTGGCACCTTGAATTCATAACAAAACTTTGTATCTCATGAAAACTGTTAGCATATGGATAGACGCAGACAATAACACAGATCTTCGTCACTCATGCTGCAACGTAATCGCAAATTCCTTGGTTTCATGATCGAAAACAGCATTTCAAGCACACATGTTGATCAGGACATTGTATAACGTTTGCAACGTCATTATGGAGACATGGAAACTCTTCCCCAGGAAAGCAACACAGAACTGTACAGTTGTGGCGTAAAAAGTTCGTCTATTAAATGGAAATTACACTGCAAATCGATCAGTGCCAAATGCACATCCTCAGTGGTGCTTTCAAATGAAAAGTCGAACGTACTCGAAAATAGGACAAAAACGGACATAAGACTGGCAGTGACCTCAAAACATTTAAAAAAAACTGTTCTTATAATTCTTCAGTGGCACAATCGGTTCTTAAAAATTCGCCTTGCCTTAAACACCAACGAGCTTAGGAAAATGAATGATGTTTTATGTCAGAAATTCTCTCTTCCGCAATTAAATTTTCTTTTCAAAATTATCGTCACAAAATCAGAAACGAGCTCTTTCTCGCCTTGTAATATCTTACTGTGGGTAGTGTGCAGTAGAGTCCACTTAACTTAAACTAAGGTTTGCGTTCCATTCTGAGTCTTCTACTTTTCGTTCGTGCTCTTTTTTCTCCTTCAGAGATTCAACAATTGTAAGTCTTAATTCCAAAAATGATTGCAGACACTGAATCACCGAGGAAGCTGGTACAGGCATTACTTATTCGAATACAGAGATATGTAAAAAGACAGAATATGGCGCTGCTGTCGGCAATGCCTTTATAATACAACAAGCGTCTGACGCAGTTGTTAGATCGGTTACTGCTCGTACATTGACTTTGAACGTGGTGTTATAGTCGCCGCACGAGCGATGGGACACAGCGTTTCCAAGATGGTGATGAAGTGGAGATTTTCCCTTACGACAATTTCACGAGTGTACCGTGAACATCAGGAATCCGGTAAAACATCACATCTTCGACGTCACTGTGGCCGAGAAAAGATCCTGCAAGAACGGGATCAACGAAGACTGAAGAGAATCGTTCAACATGACAGACGTGCAACCCTTCCACAAATTGCTGCAGATTTCAATGCTGGGCCATCAACAAGTATCAGCATGCGCCCCCTTCAACGAAACATCACTGACATCGGCTTTCGTAGCCGAAGGTTCACTCGTTTACCCTTTATGACTGCACGATACAAAGCTTTACGCCTTGCCTGGGCCTGTCAACACTGACATTGTATTGTTGATGACAGAAAACATGTTGCCTGGTCGGATGAGTCTCGTTTCAAATTGTATCGAGTGGACGGACGTGTACAGGTATGGAGACAAGCTCATGAACCCATTGACCC
The DNA here is from genome assembly GCF_023897955.1 of Schistocerca gregaria. Lineage (NCBI taxonomy): Eukaryota > Metazoa > Arthropoda > Insecta > Orthoptera > Acrididae > Schistocerca > Schistocerca gregaria. The sequence goes on from NC_064926.1 coordinate 57,181,677, forward strand.
TTTATGTCAGCAGGGGATTGTTCAAGATGGTGGAAGCTTAGTAATGGTGTGAAGGGTGTGGGGTTGGAGTGATATGGCACTCCGGATACGTCTCGATACGACTCTGACAGGTGACACGTACGTAAGCATCCTGTCTGATCATATGCATTCTGCGTCCATTCAAGTTCATTATGCATTCAGACTCACTTGGGCAAATCCAGCAGGACAATTCGGTGATTCCAGGTACACATTTCTGAGTTAAAACACTTCCGCTGGCCACCAAACTCCCCAGATATGAACACTATTGAACACATTTGGGATGCCTTGCAACGTGCTGTTTAGGAGAGAACTCCACCCCCACGTATTCTTATGGATTCATAGGCAGCCCTCCAGGATTTATGATATCAGTTTCCTCCAGAAGTACTTCATACATTAGTCGAGTCCATCCCACGTCGTGTTACAGCACTTCTATGTCCTCACAAGGGCCCTACACGATATCAGGCCGGTGTACCAGTTTCTTTGGCTCTTCAATGTATAACGTCTCCATATACTCTTAATTCTGTTCCATCAAAAACAGTTGCAGCTTACCGTATACTAAAGGGTGCGACTTAAAAAAAATTACTATTCCTTCCACTGGCTTTCATCAGATGTTCCATCCGTGCAAATTTAGTACAAAGTACTTCTTGATGTAGAAATCAATGTACAGATCCCGTACAAATTGTTTGTCGATCTTCGTAACTTTTTCTCTTTCATCACCAAGTAAATGTTTGATTTCTTCCTTCATGGTAATGTACTATATTCCACAATAAATCTGCGTTGCCTGTCGGTTACATGAGTGGATAATAGATTTTGAGAATTGTCACACTTCTCTTCAGTGAAAGCCATTAATTTTTAAAGGACTATGACAATGGACGGCTAGATTGCCTGTTTTTGCACAAACATCAACTGAACCTGTGTAATTCCTTTGTATCAAGGACAAATATCGAAGAATAAACAGCACAGTCATTACGATTCAGTCGAACTGAAGAAAGTCGTGTCCAACGAAAAATACCACACCAAATGCCGTAGAAAGTGCCACATGGAACTCCTAAATGAAATGTCGCCCAATACGTCCCATCTCGGAGAAGGATCGACCAAAACCGAGACGTACCGATCAGTTCCAAGACAGGCCCAGTTTCGGACCGTACTTGGGTAACACATAGCGCACGTGTGCAATTTTGCACGATGTGGCTGCCCTTGGTCTACGAGATACCACTCCACAACGGATGATTTCACCCTGCTGGAGATGGCTGTGCTGAAAGCTTTCTTCTACAAACAATAGCTCGTTTCAAAGCGAGGAAGCTATTGAATGGAAATACGGGGTCACCTTATCCTTCCCTTATTAATTTTCCTTACTGAATGCTATTTTGGTTACAAAATCGAAGCTGCACATCAGATCGCTTTCTTCAGTACAACGGTATGTTCTAAGGAAGTGTATTAAGCTTACCTCTCCTCCACCCATGCCTCACCAGTCACCATCAACGGTACAACACTGCTGTTTGTAGGCGATTTCTCAACTTATGTTCCACATACAACCTCAGATAAACAGTGCCTCAACTTTAGACGTTGGAAAAACTATTTGTATGCAATTTAATCGTTCGAATTCTATAACACCTTATCTGAATTCCACAAGAATGCATATTAAATTTCAGCAACTCTCTTAGAATTTTGGGGACTGTTCTGCGGTGACAAATTAACCCAGCTGCCTCATCTTTAGGAACTGAAAATCACATGGCAGAAATCACCCAGCGTCTTGATGTGCCTTTGCAAACGAACCTGGACACCTGATAGGTCTCGCTTCCACCAGTTTCACAAGGCATTTGTTGGGTTATGATTTGAGTACATTTGCACTATATACACTCCTGGAAATTGAAATAAGAACACCGTGAATTCATTGTCCTAGGAAGGGGAAACTTTATTGACACATTCCTGGGGTCAGATACATCACATGATCACACTGACAGAACCACAGGCACATAGACACAGGCAACACAGCATGCACAATGTCGGCACTAGTACAGTGTATATCCACCTTTCGCAGCAATGCAGGCTGCTATTCTCCCATGGAGACGATCGTAGAGATGCTGGATGTAGTCCTGTGGAACGGCTTGCCATGCCATTTCCACCTGGCGCCTCAGTTGGACCAGCGTTCGTGCTGGACGTGCAGACCGCGTGAGACGACGCTTCATCCAGTCCCAAACATGCTCAATGGGGGACAGATCCTGAGATCTTGCTGGCCAGGGTAGTTGACTTACACCTTCTAGAGCACGTTGGGTGGCACGGGATACATGCGGACGTGCATTGTCCTATTGGAACAGCAAGTTCCGTTGCCGGTCTAGGAATGGTAGAACGATGGGTTCGATGACGGATTGGATGTACCGTGCACTACTCAGTGTCCCCTCGACGATCACCAGAGGTGTACGGCCAGTGTAGGAGATCGCTCCCCACATCATGATGCCGGGTGTTGGCCCTGTGTATCTCGGTCGTATGCAGTCCTGATTGTGGCGCTCACCTGCACGGAGCCAAACACGCATACGACCATCATTGGCACCAAGGCAGAAGCGACTCTCATCGCTGAAGACGACACGTCTCCATTCGTCCCTCCATTCACGCCTGTCGCGACACCACTGGAGGCGGGCTGCACGATGTTGGGGCGTGAGCGGAAGACGGCCTAACGGTGTGCGGGACCGTAGCCCAGCTTCATGGAGACGGTTGCGAATGGTCCTCGCCGATACCCCAGGAGCAACAGTGTCCCTAATTTGCTGGGAAGTGGCGGTGCGGTCCCCTACGGCACTGCGTAGGATCCTACGGTCTTGGCGTGCATCTGTGCGTCGCTGCGGTCCGGTCCCAGGTCGACGGGCACGTGCACCTTCCGCCGACCACTGGCGACAACATCGATGTACTGTGGAGATCTCACGCCCCCGTGTTGAGCAATTCGGCGGTACGTCCACCCGGCCTCCCGCATGCCCACTATACGTCCTCGCTCAAAGTCCGTCAACTGCACATACGGTTCACGTCCACGCTGTCGCGGCAAGCTACCAGTGTTAAAGACTGCGATGGAGCTCCGTATGCCACGGCAAACTGGCTGACACTGACGGCGGCGGTGCACAAATGCTGCGCAGCTAGCGCCATTCGACGGCCAACACCGCGGTTCCTGGTGTGTCCGCTGTGCCGTGCGTGTGATCATTGCTTGTACAGCCCTCTCGCAGTGTCCGGAGCAAGTATGGTGGGTCTGACACACCGGTGTCAATGTGTTCTTTTTTCCATTTCCAGGAGTGTATATGGATCTGAAAGGAAGGTGTATCTAACAATCTAGTCACTGTCCGCAATGTGAACGCTAGGCTAAGTAACCAGTAGTTACCACACAACCAGTACACTCGCTGAGGCTGGTAGACAATGACACCCCTTACGGCGGCGTCTTCTCATGGAGGGTCTTGCCACCACTTTGACGTACAATGAAGACATTAATTCAGGTTCTGACTGCCCGTTTAGAAACAGACAGCATACAAAAATATCACTCTGAATAGGAGCAGGACAATGCGTCAGAACTGACGAACGTTGTCGTACTACATATACAACACAAAAGCCTCATACAGTTTTTTATAACTGTAATTTTAATTTAATTTTCAGTGCTCGGCATAACCCGAAAGTCTTACGAGGGCTGTTCGGAAACTGACGTCCGATCGGGCGCGAAATGGAAACCACAGTGAAAATGTGATGAATCGTGGCACAAATGTGCTAGGCAATGTCTCAAGCATGCCTGTGGATCGCGACGTCTCACTAATTTCGGTCCTGAGCGCACAGTGACCACATGAAGATGCCTAAAACAATTGTGTGTCCCTCCAAGTACGAGGGCCTGAGAGAGATTTCTCCTGATGTCATGCAGCCCACATAACACAACTGTCATACGTTTACTTCTTAATGACAATTCTCGGCCGTACTCTGCAGGGGGCAATGAGGATGCTCCTGCACTGTCTTCCAAGAGAAGCCTTCGATCACCCACAATACAGCCCGTAACTGACTCGAACCGCAACTTATGAAATCAGTTTTTGGCACAGACAACGAGCTGTCGACCAGCGTAGGGAATTGGCGGCAAGCACAGGCGGCTGCCTCCTATGACGAGGGTATTGGAAAGTTGATTCAGTGCTACGACAAATGTCTAAGCCGGAGTGGCGAGTATGTACAGAAGAAGCTTGAAGGTGTAGCTTCTTGCTGCAAATATATCATTTTCCATTTTCACAGCTATTCCATTTCGCAACCAATCGGATCTTACTTTCCGAATAGCCCTCGTATATGCTGATGGATTGAAGAGGGCGAATATTTTCCGCTTTCTGTTGTTCTTCGACACAGATTAATACAATTTTCATCAATATGATGTGGAAGATTATGCTATCGAATAAAACTGCACTTTGATAACTAAAAATTACCCCTATCAGAACATTTCTCAACTAACCAGACACTCCTGACGCACTACAATCGACAGCATAGATATATCCAACAGAGTGGCTGCTTCATAAAGTTCAAGACACTGTTCTGAACGTTTGTAACCGAGGGAAAGAAGTGTCTTTCTGTTGGTTTACAACGCATCTACATCTACATCTACATCTACATCCATACTCCGCAAGCCACCTGACGGTGTGTATCTTGAGTACCATATCGGTTCTGCCTTCTGTTACAGTCTCGTATTGTTCGTGGAAAGAAAGATTGTCGGTATGCCTGTGTGTGGGCTCTAATCTCTCTGATTTTATCCTCATGGTCTCTTCGCGAGATATACGTAGGAGGGAGCAATATACTGCTTCACTCCTCGGTGAAGGTATGTTCTCGAAACTTCAACAAAAGTCCGTACCGAGCCACTGAGCGTCTCTCCTGCAGAGTCTTCCACTGGAGTTTATCTGTCATCTCCGTAACGCATTCGCGATTACTAAATGATCCTGTAACGAAGCGCGCTGCTCTCCATTGGATCTTCTCTATCTCTTCTATCAACCCTATCTGGTACGTATCCCACACTGCTCAGCAGTATTCAAGCAGTGGGCGAACAAGCGTACTGTTACCTACTTCCTTTGTTTTCGGATTGCATTTCCTTAGGATTCTTCCAATGACTCTCAGTCTGGCATCTGCTTTACCGACGATCAACTTTATATGATTATTCCATTTTAAATCACTCCTAATGCGTACTCCCAGATAATTTATGGAATTAACTGCTTCTAGTTGATGACCTGCTATATTGTAGCTAAATGATAAGGGATCTTTTTTTCTATGTATTCGCAGCACATTACACTTGCTTACATTGAGATTCAATTGCCATTCCCTTCACCACGCGTCAATTCGCTGCATATCCTCCTGCATTTCAGTACAATTTTCCACTGTTACAACGTCTCCATATACTATAGCATCATCCCCAAAAAGCCTCAGTGAACTTCCGATGTCATCTACAAGGTCATTTATGTATATTGTGAATAACAACGGTCCTACGACACTCCCCTGCGGCACACCTGAAATCACTGGGAATTAGAGGCATAGTTATAGCAGACCCAGCATCTAAGCACGCTGTACAAGATTATGCTATCCACGTGCATTCTCTTATCTCGCTTCATGAGCCAAAACACTATGACCACTCATTTAATAGCATGTTGCTCCATCTTTGGACTGTAGTGCAGTTACGATTCTACATGGCGAAAATTCAACCCGAAGGTTCTTTGTACCCGTAGTTTACCCAAAGGTCAAGGAGCTCCAGTAAATTAGAGGCCAGTGGTTTGCTGGCGTGGCACTGACACCCTACAGCTTCCCAGATGTGTTCAACCATGAGGCTATGGTAGCCAGGACGTCAACGGTAGTTCATTATCAAGCTCCCCAAACCAAAGTAGTACGATGCTGGCCTTACGACACTGGCAGGTATTTTGCTGGAGAAAGGAATTCTCGTCAGTGTGGACATCAGGCATGAAGTGATGGAGATGGTCCGCAATAATGCGAACAAATACCGCGGTTTCCATGGAAGCCAAACTGCACGTTGCCGACAGCGTGATGCTGTGCCAGTAGTCTTCGTCCGTGAGACGGTGCATCCTTGAAGCAGATGTTCGCCTAAATGACAACGTATCCTGTCACAGACACCGATCTCGTCTAACAAGAAACGAAAAGGCCACGCGCCTTCAGTGATCTCTAGCCCAATCTCGATGATCCATTGGCCACGGCATTCGTAACTGATATGGCCGAGGGGCGAACAAATAGTCTGTCTGCTACAAAGCCCCGTCATGAAGAACGTGTGCTCAATGCTGTGCTCCGAAACTAGAGACGTTCAACCCACAACACGTGTCTGCTCCAAACAGAAGCGACTCGATGCAGCACACGTCATTTTTGTTTTGAGAAAATTTTGCTGTTTCGTATTATTACTTGCAGTACGCCATTTCAAGGTAACAGCGCGTTGAATATCACGAACATGTCACCCTTATCATTAAGTCAGTTAGTGAGGCATCAAAGATACTATCATACTCAGTACTAATGACTAAAGGCTACATCGTGGCTTAATGAGTTATGGCCTGAATTACAGTACCAAGAGAAGCACGATCGCGTTTTAATATCTGCTGTTATTTTCTTTCCTTTTTTCATTGTAGCGTTGTTGATACATACTTGTACTTTCTTATGAATATAATAAAAGTATGTTCAGCAATATTTGATGTTATTCATGTTTCTGTCTGTTTAGAAAACGAAGAATGAAACAAATATTTGGCTCTTTATACCTAAGTATGTGCCGATTACCGAGTGTGCCGTTAGGCATGTGCCTAAGGAGCCAGCTTAAATTGCTTCAATAAAATCTTCTTTTCACAAATCGCCTCACTTTGAATAAAACACTCCACCTTCGTCATCATCATCAGGAGTTGCCAGTGATTTCAGCTACTGATGACGATGGCGGCGGCAACAAACGAGAGCTCGAATGTTTTTTTTTTATTCATTTTTTTTTTTTACATGTCAAGTTCCGTAGGACCAAATTAAGGAGCAAATCTCCGAGGTCATGGAACGTGTCAGTACATGAAATTACAACATAAAAGTAAGAACGATAAAAATAAATGTGTATGAACCCGAAAAAAGTCAATCCATAAATAAACGGAATCAACAATACAACATGAATCAGTTTAATTTTACAAGGAACTACTCGACAGAATAGAACGAGTGTCCCATGAGGAAACTCTTCAGATTCGATTTGAAAGCGCTTAGATTACTGGCAAGATTTTTTAATTCGAGTGGTAGCTTATTGAAAATGGATGCAGCAGTATACTGCACACCTTTTTCCACAAGAGTTAAGTAAGTCCGTTCCAAATGCAGGTTTGATTTTTGCCGAGTATTAACTGAGTGAAAGCTGCTTATTCTTGAGAATAAGCTAATATTGTTAACAAGAAACGACAGTAAGGAATATACATATTGAGAGGCCAATGTCAGAATACCCGGAGTCGTGAACAGGGGTCGACAAGGGTTTCATGAACTTAAGACCACTTATTGCCCGAACCGCCAGTTTCTGAGCCAAAAATATCCTTTTAGAATGGAAAGAGTTACCCCAAAATATAATACCATACGACAAAAGTGAATGAAAATAAGCAAAGTAGACTAATTTTCGTGTCGAACGATCACTCTATTTTGATACCGTTCGAAAAATAAAAATGTCAGTATTAAGTCTTTGAACAAGATCCTGAACATGGGCCTTCCACGACAGCTTACTATCTATCTCAACACCTAGGAATTGGAATTGTTCAGTTTCACTAATCATATGCACATTCTGTGAAACTGAAACGTCAGGATTTGTTGAATTGTGTGTTGGAAACTGTAAAAACAGAGTCTTACTGTGCTTTAGCGTTAGTTTATTTTCTACAAGCCATGAACTTAGGTCATGTACTGCACTATTTGAAACCGAGCCAATGTTGCATACAACATCCTTTACTACCAAGCTAGTGTCATAAGCAAACAGAAATATTTTAGAATTACCCGTAACACTAGGGAGCATATCATTCACATAATTAAGTAACTCAGTCTCCCTCTTGTCTGTAGCACAGAGGAGTATTTCAGAAAATCTCGGGAAGGCATATTCCATGAAAGTAATATGTTTTCCTTTAGAAACTAAATTTTTATTTAATTCACCAGCAATGCCCAGGAAATGATTGTTAAATACTGTACATATATCTGATTTATCAGTAACAGAAATATTTTTACTACGAACTGACTTTATATCGTCGACCTTGAGCTGCTGATCAGACGCGTCGTTCACAACTGACCATATGGTTTTAATTTTCTCCTGCGAATCAGCTATTCTATTTGCATACCACATTCTCTTTGCCTTCCTAATAACATTTTAAGCACCTTACAACACTGTTTGTAATGGGCTACTGTAGCTTTACTGTGACTGCTTCTAACATTTTTATTTATTCGAAATGACGCGGCTTGTAAACCGAGAAGTTTCTATTGAAGTATGTCACAGCAGAAGACTCCGAGGACACAGCTTATTTTGCTGTGAGTGAAACGAGCGCCAATAAAGTTCATGTTCTTCGTTGTCACAACATTTCAATGTTTATTTCGGAATGTGTGACGATTTCCGAGTGTTAGGTTAGACAGGAACCTAAGAGGACAACTTAAATTGCTGCACGTGTAACGAACGGCATCATTTTTATAATTCCTCGCATATCAGAAGCATTATGCTGTTCATTTCTGAATATATCGCTCTATCTCAGGATGTGATCACACAGAAACCTAAGAGAACAGCTTAAATTGCTTCTAGTGAAACAAACAGCACTGACTTTCCATTGATCGTTGTCACAAATATTTAGTTGTTTGAGAAGAGGAGGAGAAAGCAGACTTTGCACATTCGAAATGTATTGTGCTTCTTACGTCACTTACGTTTGGAGCAGATGCGTGTTGTATGTTTAACATGTTGTCTCCGAAACGCTTGCGCCTGCACATCATTGTTTTCTGTAGCCAGATATGCCTGAGATCGCAGCCTGTCTGTCTTACAGAGAGGTAACACCACATTGTGTAATGAGGCGTCGTTTCCAACACCTTGGTTTCACCGCCCTTCAGCCACTTTGCGTAGACGCTAACGACAGTAGCCCAAGAATAGCCGACCAATTTCACAGTATCGCAGGTACTGGGGTATATCATTCTACCCTCTGTCAAAATCCCATATGTTAAAGGATCTCCCTATTAACGCCCCATCGTGTCGTTAGAATGATTTCACCTACATCTCTGCTCTGCTTATGTACTTCCTTCACCCAGTTACGTTTCCCCTACGCCACAACTCGGCATCCAGCCCCGTGATGGGGAATGGTCGTAAGGATTTGACTTATCAGCCAGTGGGAATATGACTCGCTGAGGGTGACCAACAAGTAGCTTCGACCAATAAAGTCCATGGGTCGACCATTGCGCACGTCCTCCCAGCCACAAAGATGGAAGGATGATTTCTTACCGGTGTCCGGACAGTTGCCACGCCGGACATTTGCCACGGTTTTACCTGCTCCGAAGGGTCGGGTTCCTTTTGTCTCCCCCTCCTACTCCTCCTCCTCCTCCACCGCACCCACCCACCCAGTTTGCTTTCGAAGTTCCCAACGTGACCATCAGTATGGAAGTTATTACAACGAACTAGGGCAGGCCTCTTCCTCATTAGAAAGGTTACGCGTATCTGAAACAGAGGGAATCTAAAGAAGCTGTTGTTACATGGATGTGCTCACGCCGAAAAGCGGATCATTGCAGCGGAAAGCTGCTTTCTAGCAACGGAGAAGTGTTGAGCGTATTAGAACATCTCTGTGGACCACCTGACGACGCAGTTCTGAAAGTGGGAAAGCGAGTGGAAAGAGCGAAGCGAAGGTCCCGAGAAAAAACTGCACAGTTATCGGAGATATACGCGGATGAAATGGGAAATCTACATAATAAAGTTTATGACTTTGTCATAGTGATGCCTAATTCAGTAACTATGAAGAGAACCATGCGCGGCGTGGCCGTGCGGTTCTAGGCGCTTCAGTCTGGAACCGCGTGACCGCCACGGTACAGGTTCGAATCCTGCCTCGGGCATGGATGTGTGTGATGTCCTTAGGTTAGTTAGGTTTAAGTAATTCTAAGTCTGATGACCACAGATGTTAAGTTCCATAGTGCTCAGAGCCATTTGAACCATTTTTTTAGAACCATGCGTCGTCGATGGAGTCAAGAGTGGGGGAACCAGCAAGAACCTAAGAACTCTTATGAAATTAATCTTCATGAAGATCTATTAAAAATGGGAGATGGCAGCAGTTTTCTTCTGGAAGACGATAGATTAGAGGTGAGAATAATGATTTTTAGTGGAAGCAAAGGAAAAGAAAGTTTAAAAACATGTTCCCATTTTTTTATGGATGGAACATTTAAGAAATGGAGAGGCAGTTTGCACAGATCTACACCATACACGTACACTTAGGACGCCTGACTAAAGAAACATTCTTCCTACTGTATTTGCACTGCTCCCTAATAAGAAGAAAGACACATACGTTCGTCTGTTTCGTCTGATAAAACAGGCTGTCTCTGAGCGGTGTTCTAAACAAGTAAAGGTGGTCTTTGAGGCACCTGCGATATCGGCCATTCGTCAAGTTTTTTTCCCACAACTGAAATAAATGGACTCTATTTCCATATGGAGAAGAGTTTATGGAGAAGAACTCGAGTTCTGGGTCTAACTGAGGAGTACTGCTAGAACGGCGATTTAAGACTTCACGTCAGCATGTGTGCAGCGCTGGCAGTTGTAAAACCGGAGGACGTAAGCAATGGATGCATTGAGATTTATGCAGAAGCTCCTGATAACACAAGTTTCTCTCAATTTTTTGACTACTTTGTTTATAACTGGCTAGAGAATGAGGATATCGTAATAGAAATATGGGACTGTTACGGAAAAAGGCACCGAACGACGAATGATGTTGAAGGGTGGCACAACAAAATAAATAGTATTATTGGAAACCCTCACCCAAAAATCAGCTACTTGATGGAGTGTTTGAAAAAGGAAGCAGAGCTCACAAACTGCATGTACATGAAACTGGAAAAGAATCTTGAAGGTAAGAAGAGGAGGAAGAAGTACTTGAAGCTGGACGACAGGATAGAGAGAATCGAAAAGCAACATTAGGCCTTGCTTGAAAGCCATTGCCCATATTCAGAAACTGGACTAAAATACGTTAAAAATAAATAATGTATTAAAAACTATGAAGACCACTGAGTCCTCGCAGGTTACTGAGATAAAATTATTAAAACATTGAGGCAGCATTATCGGAGCTAATACACTCCTGGAAATTGAAATAAGAACACCGTGAATTCATTGTCCCAGGAAGGGGAAACTTTATTGACACATTCCTGGGGTCAGATACATCACATGATCACACTGACAGAACCACAGGCACATAGACACAGGCAACACAGCATGCACAATGTCGGAACTAGTACAGTGTATATCCAACTTTCGCAGCAATGCAGGCTGCTATTCTCCCATGGAGACGATCGTAGAGATGCTGGATGTAGTCCTGTGGAACGGCTTGCCATGCCATTTCCACCTGGCGCCTCAGTTGGACCAGCGTTCGTGCTGGACGTGCAGACCGCGTGAGACGACGCTTCATCCAGTCCCAAACATGCTCAATGGGGGACACATCCGGAGATCTTGCTGGCCAGGGTAGTTGACTTACACCTTCTAGAGCACGTTGGGTGGCACGGGATACATGCGGACGTGCATTGTCCTGTTGGAGCAGCAAGTTCCCTTGCCGGTCTAGAATGGTAGAACGATGGGTTCGATGACGGTTTGGATGTACCGTGCACTATTCAGTGTCCCCTCGACGATCACCAGAGGTGTACGGCCAGTGTAGGAGATCGCTCCCCACATCATGATGCCGGGTGTTGGCCCTGTGTGCCTCGGTCGTATGCAGTCCTGATTGTGGCGCTCACGTGCACGGCGCCAAACACGCATACGACCATCATTGGCACCAAGGCAGAAGCGACTCTCATCGCTGAAGACGACACGTCTCCATTCGTCCCTCCATTCACGCCTGTCGCGACACCACTGGAGGCGGGCTGCACGATGTTGGGGCGTGAGCGGAAGACGGCCTAACGGTGTGCGGGACCGTAGCCCAGCTTCATGGAGACGGTTGCGAATGGTCCTCGCCGATACCCCAGGAGCAACAGTGTCCCTAATTTGCTGGGAAGTGGCGGTGCGGTCCCCTACGGCACTGCGTAGGATCCTACGGTCTTGGCATGCATCTGTGCGTCGCTGCGGTCCGGTCCTAGGTCGACGGGCACGTGCACCTTCCGCCGACCACTGGCGACAACATCGATGTACTGTGGAGACCTCACGCCCCACGTGTTGAGCAATTCGGCGGTACGTCCACCCGGCCTCCCGCATGCCCACTATACGCCCTCGCTCAAAGTCCGTCAACTGCATATACGGTTCACGTCCACGCTGTCGCGGCATGCTACCAGTGTTAAAGACTGCGATGGAGCTCCGTATGCCACGGCAAACTGGCTGACACTGACGGCGGCGGTGCACAAATGCTGCGCAGCTAGCGCCATTCGACGGCCAACACCGCGGTTCCTGGTGTGTCCGCTGTGCCGTGCGTGTGATCATTGCTTGTACAGCCCTCTCGCAGTGTCCGGAGCAAGTATGGTGGGTCTGACACACTGGTGTCAATGTGTTCTTTTTTCCATTTCCAGGAGTGTATTAAGTTGTAATTGTAAATAGAGTGTACATTAGTTCAGCGTGTTTAGGCTGATTTTACACACGCCAGAAAGGTAGATGGTAATTATCATTTTCACGGTCCAAAACCTATGCAAAGTGTGATGCGAATCATCCTTTAATATAAAAATTAAAAAGTGTTTCAAGCCTCACAACAGTATTCCTAATGTTGTCACGTTAAGATAACTTTTTCTACCTTCCAATGTTATGGCCATGCTATTAAATAATTATGAGTTCTAAAATAATTTTCTGAAGCTTCAGAATCACAACTATCACCTAAAATATCATGGTTTGTTAAACTGATAGTATACGCTTTCGTAATAGAAAATGGGACCTGAACCTTTGAATTGCACCTAAAGTTGACATCCCAAAACTGATCGGATGCTAAGGTTGACAATTTTTGGCACCTCAGATACTTTTTATTTAAGTTTAGCTGCAAACATTTATAGTAGATGTAAATCTACGTAAGTACATTTAGATATAGTCCTTTAAAAATTAAATTTTCTTACTAAATTGTTGATTATCTTTAAACAGGTCAGTAAAAGCAAGGAGCTTACTACTGAAAATTGATTGTTACTAAAGAACATCAGAATCAAATGTATTAGACCTACTTTTCTTATACATTAGAGACTTTTTAAAAAGATATTTGATCATTTCCTCTGTCACTGACAATGTAATTTCAGTTGCTTTACAACACCAGTGATATCTACTTCTAAATTATCTTTGCAGACGTTCTCATTTCGAATTCTGAAATATTTACTTCGTCTTCTTTGGTGAAGGAATTTCGGAATATGCATTTACTAACTCCACTTTACCACTTGAGTGGCACTGTTCAAAAATGGCTCTGAGCACTACGGGGCTTAACATCTGAGGTCATCAGTCCCCTAGAATTTAGAAATACTTAAAGCTAACTAACCTAAGGACATCACACACATCCATGCCCGAGGCAGGATTCGAACCTACCACCTTAGCGGTCGCGCAGTTCCAGACTGTAGCGCCTAGAATCTCTAGGCCACCCCGGACGGCCTATAAAAATGTATTTTTGTCAACATGCGGAAGGTAGATTGAAGTAACTGCCAACTATAATTGTATGAGTAGGGTATTTGTTTGTGATGAGACTCAAGTTTTCTTTGAACTGTTCAGAAACTGTTTCATCTGAGACAGGGGGTCGGTAAAAGGAGCCAGTTATTAATTTATTCCGGCTGTCAAATATAACCTCTACCCATACTAAGTCACAGGAACTACCTGCTTCAAAGTCGATTGTGAGCTTACATTATTTTCCCTTAAGTTGTCGTTCTTGTTTCTGTTGTAGTGCAGATAATTACAATTACGGCTTTTCCCTCCAGAACCTAAGATGCCCTCTCAGTGATCCTGTAAATACCAGAGCTAAACAATGTAGAACAACAATGTACGTTACAAGCGTAGCATTCTGTATTACTTCATTTCCTTATTTCTAACATTTTAATATTGTAAGTCGACTTTAGATGACATGTCAATCATAGATGTTCTTACCTCTATTTCGTGAACGTGTTTCAGTGATGTTTTGAACATTGTCCCGCTACACTATATTAACTAATGTTTTTAGCGTGTAAATTAATATGGAGTAAGTCGTTCTTCTTTTCAAACATTCACAGACAGATTTATTCTTTTCCTATTGTCTTTTGGGTATGCAGCTGTAGTAATTATAGTAGGCACAAATGTAGTGATAAAAAGAAATGATTAGCGTACATATGTATTCTTGTTTCATGGCTCCTTTCTTGTTGCTCCCACGCCAATGGACTGTTTCTATCGCAATAAGTAAGCGTGAAAGGAAGCTATCGAGCACACAGAGGAATGTACATTTGTACTTGGCAGAACTAATTACATACTGACGTTATAGTCGGTATTGCTTTCGTTTCCCAAAAGTTATAAATATTTCGATTTCGGAAAAGAAGCTCTGTATTTGGCTAAGATGTCGAAGAAGAAGGTCCCTTACGTGCTGGTTGTATGGAGTAAGATGTGGAGACGGCGGGGAAGGGCGTCCCTTACCTGAGGGATCGCTACTCAAGCTACCTGGCGAAAGGGCAAGTGTGGCAAATGTCCGGCGTGGCAAATGTCCGGCATTCTTCTTACCACAATTAGAATAGACACTGACCCATTATCCAAAGTTACCTTTTTGGACAAGAGGAGTTATGAACACGTACTGTACATGATGTACGCCTGTGTTTGCACATTGTGAACATATAAGTTTCGTTTGCTAAGAAGAGGGCACCACGCCGATATTATTCGTAGCTTTTCGGGGTTCTGTACACCAGTTGGTAAAAAGGGAAACCTTATACGATCACTTTGCTATCGATGTGTGTGTCTCTCATACTGTTAGCAACCATTTTCCTCAGGAGCGAGTAAACGCATCAAGTTGAATTTACGTCACATACTAAGGTGTACAGTCATTTCGAGGTTTAAGAAGTATAAACTTCTAAGTCAACGTAACCAAAACCTACGGCCATTAACGTCATATGTTTTGATACTCGCAAACTCACTCTTCAGAACCTATACGGTACTTGCAGTTGACCTAGAATATCGAAATTTCGTAAGATGCCAGGTCTCACAGCACAACCGCAGGAAAATAATTCGAAAACTGTTAATCTGTTATTATATCACATGAAAAAAAAAATTCTCATTTGTTATCTGGTTGTGTGTCTGTCCATCCGTCTTTAAACCCCCGTTTCTATCAGGAACGAGCAGACGTATCAAGTAGAAGTACATACTAAGATCTATACTAACTTGGTGGTGCAATAAATGTATCCTTCTGAGTCAGTGTAATCAAAATACACGCTCATTTATGTCATATACCTCGATGCAAACTCATACACAGAGCTTGTAGGGAAGTTCCCGTTGGTCTAGAACCATAGAATTTGGCAATAAGAGAAGTTTCACAGTACAACTGAAGGAAAAACTCCAAAATCTTTATTATTGTATCAAATGAAAGAATAAAATCTTTGGTCGTATCTGACTGTCTGTCCATCCGCCTGCTAAGACCCTTTCTCTGAGGAACGGGTAAACGGAACAAGTTGAAATTTATGTCACACTCTAAGGTCTATAATCATTTGCCTGTTTAATAAATGTAAGATTCTAAGTCAACGTAACCAAAAGATACTGCTATTTGTCTCACATGCTTTGATACTCATAAACTCACTCACCGATAGCGTAGTTTCTCCGTGACGTATAATCACGAAATCTGGTAATAAGAAGTACGGTTTCACACTACAGGAAAAGGACACTATCATAAAATTGTTAATTTATAATTATCTCATCCTAAAAAGCTATTTCCTTTGTCATTTGTTATCTGACTTCAAACTTAACCTTGAAACATTCTCGAAAGTCTTGGAATTCCCAGGACCATGTCTTTCCAGCACCAATGTCGATAACAGGCAAAAATCGTCGATACTTTCTGTTTCCTGAATAAATGACCTGTCTTTATTCAGAACTATCTGGGGTACCAGGCTTTGTTCAGGGAGCTGATAATGAGATTGTGTGGTAGCTGGAATAAAAGGATAAACTTTAAAGTATAAGACGAAAACATATTCTAACAATCTACAATACTTGTTTATAAGCAACATATTTCATTTTGGTTACCCAGGGTATCTATGTTCTATGGTTTCGAATTTCCTGCTCGAGAGCAAGGGAAAGCAGTAGTCTGACGTTGATGCCTCAATATTTTCAAGTTTGTCCGTGCGCTGTGATAGCTGCAAAACTGTAGGCTAATTATTGGAAATTGCAGTCTTTTAAATTGGAATGGCAGTTCAGTAGAAATCAGTGGTACTCTTGAGATAAGTAGTGTGTGTCACTTGTATTTTCCAACCATAAGTTTGAATTCGATTATGTTATTCGATAGCTATTTGACGATCGTCCTTGTTCCATTAGATAGCTGGGACCTTAAAGGTGCTTCGCGCTCTTTGCCTGTTTCGTTTATTCGCTTATCTTTTTGTTTTCGCCGTTTTGGTTCACAATTCGCAAGATCTCCTCTTCTTTCACGTTTGGGCACTGTCTAAAATATAAATCAAATCAACTTTATATTAACAAATACACTAGATGCACTTCGCACACTTATCACACATTATTTTCGATTTATACTGTCACTGTACCACTTTGACAACTCACCCTTCACTGTCTGTTTTTATTGACACACTTTTCTATTTTTTCGATCCCTCCCTTCGTAACTGTCAGGAAACTGATGTTCGAAACTACGACGGGTCTCCCTTTGTAAACCCCAACCAGTGGGTAGCCCCATCAGTGGCGAATTATAGCACATACCAAACAGGCATCGAATGGTCCACAACGTTCCAGAACTTTCCACAACGTTCAAGAGTGTTCTGGAATGTTCCGCAATCGTCTAGGATATCCCGGGATGCTCCCGAACATTCAGGAACCTTCCCGAATGTTCCAGATTATTCCCGAACATTTTAGAACATCCCAGATCATTGTGGAACATTCCGGATCATTCAGGAATCTTGTGGAATGCTCTCGAATGTTCTAGAAATTTCTTGAAGGCGAAACTTCCAAG
Source organism: Schistocerca gregaria (assembly GCF_023897955.1). NCBI lineage: Eukaryota > Metazoa > Arthropoda > Insecta > Orthoptera > Acrididae > Schistocerca > Schistocerca gregaria. The sequence continues at coordinate 57,198,941 of NC_064926.1, forward strand.
CTCTTACATCTTCAAATGGATGCCCATCAGGAAAAAACTGAAACCTTCTTCATGGATGGTGGATAGGGCGCTACCATACCATATAACTCCCTTGACCGTACCGGGGCTGACTTTTAGCGGCACGCACATTTACACTTACTTTTATAATATCTGTCGGCAGGTCCCGTCGGAGATTCGAGTCCTCCACGGGCATGGGTGTGTGTGTTTGTCCTTAGAATAATTTAGGTTAAGTAGAGTGTAAGCTTAGGGACTGATGACCTTAGCAATTAAGTCCCATAAGAGTTCACACACATTTGAACATTTTATAGTATATATTGATTAATTGTTTTAGATATAATAATGTGTATGAACTTCTTTAAAAATGCCGAAACTATAAAGATTAATAATTAAATTAATTATCAAGAAATTACTTTTTTCTTAGAAAAATTATGTAATAATCCAAAATTCATTATTTTAATAATGTAACCCTCAGTGCACGAGTCCTGTTCACAAATGGCCTTTTTATTATTATTATTATTATAATTAAGATTAAAGAAGACTTTTTGCTAACTTTGATAAAGGAGTGAAGTGCATCACTACCTGATCAGACGTCTAGCGTGGTGCTATCAGCTGCCGGATGGTGAGCGCCAGTGCTGGAGTTCACTCACCTCAGCCAGAGCTGTCGCGCCACCTGCCCCTACCTCGTTAGCGCGTCGTTACTTGTTACCGCTCGGCCTGACTAGTACGGCACGCTGTGCCGCGCGTGGCACACAGACAAACACCTGCAAACAGGGCGCACGTTGTCCTTAGAACCGGTGTCACGTGTCGTCACTGTCTTCTTGCTGTACGTCTCAGCTTCTCGCTTTGTCCGTGCTCCAGATTTACAAAGAAGGGACCGTTACGGCCGTGTTACGACTACCTACAGAACACGAAGTCTGCAGACGAATGGAAAAGGGTGGAGAAGAGTTTTTCGTTATAACTGTGCGGAAACCGAATGCAGCTCCAACGCACGTTGTGCATTATGATAACATCGCACAAAAGTGAGAGACTAAAATTTTAGCGTCGCACATCTGTTGCTGTGGTCGTCAGTCGGAAGAATTGTTTGATGTATCTCTCCATACTAGTCCCTCTTGTGCAGTGCGCTTCGTCTCTGCACAATTACAGTACACTACAATCATTTTAACTCGCTAATTGTATTCAAGCCCTGGGCTGTCTCTTCAATTTTTACCCCTCAGTCTTTTTTCCGTTACCAGATACACGATACCTTGATGCCTCATGATGATGTCACTTCAACTGATCCCTTCTTTTGGTCATGATGCGCAATGCATATCCTTTCTCCACAGTCGGATTCAGTATCTCCTCATCAGTTATTCCATCTAACCATCTAACCTCCAATATTCTTCCATACAATCACATTTCAAAAGATTCTGTTCTCTTCTTTCATCTCCTAACTGTCCACATTTCGCTTACGTACAATATTACACTCCACACAAGTGCCTTTAACAAATACTTTCTACCACTCAAATTTGTGTTCCATGTTAATACATTTCTGTTTCAGAGATTTTCTTCTCACCATTGCGAGTTGGTATGTTATATCCTCTCTGTTTAGGCCACCGTCAGCTATTTTGCTGCCCACTGCGAGTGTTCTTCATGCGAAATAAGAGCCACATTCGTTTTACCTTTTACGGATATAATCAAGCTGCATTACAATCGAACAGACACATGAGTCCGGCAATGTAGTGCAGTCGATAAAAGAAGATGGAAGGAACGTTAGTGCTACACGTCCCTCCAATATCGAGGTCATTATAACAGAGCACAACTCAGACGGAGAAGGAAACTGTAGACAATCCATTTTAACTTTTGTTTTTTTTGCAAAGACCGAAATAGTTGATTTATATGGATTTGGGTGTGTTTTAGTTGAAAATGAGAGTTAAAACTCTAGATTACCTCAGATTTTGATGTTATTAAAGCTTTTATGTCCTTCATTTACTACAACTGGCCACAGCCTAAGAAGTTTACCACTGGCCAATATACATTTACCTAAATGTCATAGACAGTGGATTTGGGATTAGTTCTATGCACTGATCACAAATATGGAGTACGTTTATGTAGAATGGCTCCACTTTCTTTATACAGTTTAACGTGTGCTGAATCCACATGTCAGTTCATTTTTGTCAGCTAGTGTCTAGCTTTTTACAAATTAGGTAGCGTATAGTACTGAAACATATGATCAATACAAACCCGTAAAGTCCACCCTGTTCACAAATCACGTGGAAAAATAAATAAAAGTGCCTTAGACTAAGCAGACGAGAAGTTACAGTCAATTTAGTTCAACTGAAGCTACCTTATTAACAGCTACCCTGTTCACAACAAACGTTTTCTCTTCGCCCGCCGCTTGTGAGGAAGATAAGAGTTTTTTTTTTTCAAAGTCCAGTAGAAATCTACCAACATTGAAGCACTGAATCTTTCTTGCTGTCGATGTTCTACTATAGAGATTTGTCAGTGAAAATTCTCACCATGTGCATCAACAAGCGCTCCAAAATCTTCATGAAAAACGTCGATATGTGAGTGAATGAATTGCATTTTGAGTGACACGTTGTATTTCAGTTTCTCATGGGCACATATCACGTCATTCACAAGTTCAATGCAATTTCCCGTACTACCCAAGAACAATTAAGTAACTTTCTGAAATCATTGCCATGTGTTTAGGTCACCAGGGCTGAGGACATATTCGAATTTCTGGTCCGCAACGAACTTACGTATTTGTGGACCGAGGAACACTGGGTGCCAGATCTTCTCAGCACTCAATGCAGAGAATTTTTCTCTCAAGTATTCAAAAGCTCGTTCGGCCCTCTTTTTCACTGATTTTGCAAATGATTTCATCAATCCTAGTTTCAGATGTAGTGGTAATAATAAGACATTACTGGGAAATTCTCATTGGACATTTTGCTTTCCAGGCAATAAACATTATCTTCCTGGCCAGTTATTCTGTTAGTAATGAAAATCCTTAGCACGACTGTCCCACTCACACTTGTAGCAACAGTGCTTAGGATACCCACCGTGAAGGCCCATACGCATAGCGATGACATTTAAATATTTATCTATGAGCCATTGATTCTTATCGTAGTCGATGCTGTGTAAACTGTCTCTCATCATGATGTATATTTTCCTTTTCTAGGTCCACATATGCCACTGGCGTTAAAGGAAGCAAGTTACCAGTACGCAGTTTTCGAACCACCTAAGAAATATCCCCAATTGTGCTGTTTGTATACGATATTGAGATTAAGTATCACACCTTCAAAACCTTGTCATATTATTTGCTGTTTTGAACAACCATTTGAGTGCCTTTCGACATAGGTGAAACGTGCACTAAGTGATGAAAAATATCCGGACGACCACAAAAACATACGTTTTCCGTATTAGGTGGATTGTGCTGCCACATACTGCTAGGTACTCCATATCAGCGACCTCAGTAGTCTTTAGACATCGTGAGAGAGCAGAATGGGGAGCTCCGCGGAACTCACGGACTTGGAACGTGGGTAGGTGACTGGGTGTCACTTGTGTCATACGTCTGTATGCGAGATTTTCACACTCCTACACGTCCCTACGTCCACTGTTTCCGATGTGATAGTGAAGTGGAAACGTGAAGGGACTCGTACAGCACAAAAGCGTACAGGGCGACCTCGTCTGTTGCCTGACAGAAACGGCCGACAGTTGAAGAGGGTCGTAATGTGTAATAGGCAGATATACATCCAGACCATTACACAGCGTTTCCAAATTACATCAGGATCCACTGCAAGTACTATGACAGTCAGACGGGAGATGAGAAAACTTGGATTTCGTGGTCGAACGGCTGCTCATAAGCCAAACATCGTGTCGGTAAATGCCTAACGACGCCTCGCTTGGTATAAGGAGCGTAAACATTGGACGATTGAACAGTGGAAAAACGTTGTGTGGAGTGACGTATCACAGTACACAATATGGCGATGCGATGGCAGGGTATGGGTGTGGCGAATGCTCGGTGAACGTCATCTGCCAGCGTGCGTAGTGCCAACAGGAAAATTCGGAGGCGGTGGTGTTATAGTGTGGTCGTGTTTTTCATGGAAGGGGCCTGTACCCCTTGTTGTTTTGCGTGGCACTATCACAGCACACACCTACATTGATGTTTTAAGCACCTTCTTGCTCCCCACTGTTGAAGAGCAGTTCGAGGATGGCAATTGCATCTTTCAACACGATAGTGTACCTGTTCATAATGCACAGCCTGTGGCTGGTTAGTTGCACTACAATAACATCCCTGTAATGGTCTGGCCTGCACAGAGACCTGACCTGTATCCTATAGAACACCTTTGGGATGTTTTGGAACGCCGGCTTCGTTTCAGGCCTCATCGACCGACATCAGTCTTCTCAGTGCAGCACTCCGTGAAGAATGTGCTGCCATTCCCCAAGAAACCTTTCAGCACGTGATTGAACGTATGCCTGCGAGAGTGGAGGCTGTCAGCAAGGCTAAGGGTGGTCCAACACCATATTGAATTCCAGCATTACCGATGGAGGTCGCCACGAACTTGTAAGTCATTTTCAGCTGGGTGTCCGGATACTTTAGATCACATAGTGTAGGTACTCGAGCTGTACTTTCCAGAAGATTCTACCGCGTGAAGCGAAAGCTAAGAGTTTGGCTTTATGTTTTGGAGGGTTCTAGTCTCTACAAAGATCATTGCGTTCACTTTGCGTGATTCCATGAAACGACTTCCTGACACTTAAATCTATACTCTGGTAGAGATTTAAGTGTCAGTAAGTCGTTTCTAAAACTATTTATATGAATTGTAGCCATGTGTGGAAGTGAAACATGGACGATAAATAGTTTGGGCAAGAAGAGAATAGAAGCTTTTGAAATGTGGTGCTACAGAAGAATTCTGAAAATTAGATGGGTAGATCACATAACTAATGCGAAGGTTTTGAATAGAATTTGAGAGAAGAGGAGTTTGTGGCACAACTTGACAAGAAGAAGGGATCGGTTGGTAGGACATGTTCTGAGGCATCAATGGATCACAAATTGGAGGGCAGCGTGGAGGGTAAAAATCGTAGAGGGAGACGAAGAGATGAATACACTAAGCAGATTCAGAAGGATGTAGGTTGCAGTAAGTGCTGGGAAATGAAGAAGCTTGCACAGGATAGAGTAGCATGGAGAGCTGCATCAAACCAGTCTCAGGACTGAAGATAACAACAACAGCATCAATGCATTTCAGTAGACGATATTGGCGAAAAGGGGGATTTGTTCAATATGGAAGAATGGCATGTATCTGACTGGTCTTCATCTTTACTGCCACTGCCAAAGTTTGTTGTTGTGGGTACTGCAGGATCCGGAACTGGAAGCCCCATGCCATGAGGCACTCGTGGCATCGTAAATGGTTTATTAGGATTCTGTAGGATGCTGTTCCTGCTCTTGTTAAATCCTTTACTGGGCGGAGACACCAAGCAGAGGTAGCAATCTGATGCGTGGCTTGTAGGTTCGCCCCAAATGGCCGGCGCTGGAAAACGCATGGAAACTTTTCTTCTTTCATCCATGAATTTAGAATTGATGAACTTGTCGTACAACAACATGTTGTAGATTGGTCTCCTACACGGAGTGTGAAATATAAAAAGTAAGCTTTATCTATTTCTTGCGGTAATGTTTGCTTCCTTTGTCCAAACATTGCATCTGCACATACGTAACCATTGATGGGTTTATTAACACGTCTATGAGGTACAACAAGAGTTTCGATTCCACACAGTAACTCAGAAACTCACGTAAAGGTCACAGTACACAGCGGAGCAATCCGGAAGACAAGCAATCTCAGACTGCGTTAGCTCGAAACAAAACACTAGCGTTCTCACCGGTCGACATACCTGACGACGGGATCAAGGTCGCCGTCTCAGATTACAGAGTGCGTATCTTTTAACTGCGTGAACCAAAGCATTCACGTTTTATTTCCTGATATAAGAAGAAAACGAGAGCTAAGAAACATAACTAAGGACTTCACGTAGTACGACAACAAGAGCTAAAAAATAAATATTACTCTCACTCTCGAATTCAGCGTACAAAAAACCAAAAAGATCGGCTACTTTTCTTAATGTTAAAGATTCATCACTGAAAAGTAAACTCTGCCGTGTCATTTCAAAGGAGTCACTCCCGCATTCCCCAGGAGCAACTTAGGGAAATCACGGAAAACCTAAATCTAAAGGATTGGACGCAGATTTGAACCGTCGTCTTCCCAAATGAGAGTCCAGTAGGCTAAGTCATGCACCAGTTTGGTCGGTCGTCGAAAGACTATCGTTGACATTTGCAGTGGCTTCTGCACATCTGCCTGAAGCAATAACGTAAGGGGATTTTGTGTACTTCTCTGTGGTAATGTCTTTTGTGTTGTCGCAGCTTTGTATTCGCCGGCCACAGCATTATTGAACCTGGGAGTTAAGGTGCTTCGATCTGCTCGTCGTGAGTTTTTGTCGTAATACGAGGGTCACTCCAAAAGAAATGCACACTATTTTTGTAACAATACAGTTTTCATTCTGCATGTGTGAAAGTTTTACAGTGTGTAGATACATCCTTCTCGCTTGTTCTTAAACTTAGTTCAATCTGTTCCCGTGAGTGGCGTCGTCACATCATGTCTTCTAAATGGCTGCTACAGTTGACGTTCGTCAGAAGCAACGTGCTGTCGTAGAATTCTTGTGCTCTGAAAACGAGACAGTGAGAAACACCCACAAGAGGTTGAAAAAGGTGTATTGAGATGCTGCTGTCGATCGCAGTACAGTTAGTCGGTGGGCAAGCAGGTTACGTGATGAAAGCGGGCACGGCAGTATTGAGGATTGTCCTCGCAGCGGCAGGCCTCGTACTGCACACACTCCAGACAGTGTGCAGAGAGCTAAAGAATTGGTGACTGCTGCCAGACGCATCACAGTGAACCAGTGAACGAATTGTCACGCTACGTTGAGATAGGGGAAGGAAGTGTTTGCAGAATACTCAAAGTGTTGGCGTTAAAAAAAGGTTTGTGTCAGGTGGTTTCCCTGGATGTTGACAGTGGCTCACAAAGAAACAAGATAAATGGTATGCAGCAAACTTTTGGAACAGTACGAGACTAATGGAGAGGAAAATCTTGGAAGAATTGTGACAGGAAACATGGCTCCATCATTTATCACCAGAGACGAAGAGGCAATCAATGGAGTGGCATCATGCAAATTCACCCAAGAAAAAAAAATTTAAAACCACACCTTCAGCTGCAAAAGTTATGGCTACGGTGTTTTACGATTCCGAAGGACTCTTGCTTGTGGACATCATGCCAAGTGGAACCATCATAAATTCTGATGCATATATGACGACCCTGAAGAAACTTCAAGCTCGACTGAGTCCTGTTCGACCACATCGGCAAAAGCAGGATGTTTTGCTGTCGCACAACAATGCACGGCCACATGTCAGTCAAAAAACAATGGAAGCGGTCCCAAAACTCGGATGGACAACACTGAAACACCCGCCTTACAGTCCTGACCTGGCTACATGTGACTATCATCTGTTTGGGAAACTTAAAGACTCTTCGTGGAACAAGGTTTGAATATGATGACTGCTTTGTGCACGCTGCCAAACAGTGGCTCCAACAGGTTGGTTCAGACTTTTACCGTTCGGGTGTACAGGCGCTGATTCCAAGATGGCGTAAGGCAGTTGAGTAGGATGGAAATTATGTGGAGAAATGAAAATATTGTTCCTAAAGAATGTATCTACACACTGTAAAACTTTGAAACATGTAGAATAATAGAGGGATTTTAAAAAAAATAGTGTGCACTTCTTTTGGAGTGACCCTCGTATGTCACGAAGACACCCTGAACCATTTGATAGTATACGCACAACGGGCGTGAAATCATTCACGGTGCGATGTGATTTCCTTAGTCATCGCTGCACTTGTTTACTGAAACGCCACTGAACCTTTCTGACAACGACCACCGGAGGCCAAGCGCCATAATATCGTGGCCACATAGTAGATGACTATTGTTTTGCCTGCAGCTGCTTGTGCTTGCCGTTGAAAGTTGCAATAGTGCTGCCACCTGTCAGGGATGTTCTTTCGCCGACTCTTTCTACAGGTACCTGGTCTTCGTCTTCTGCAAACACAGGATTAGACGTTATGGCCTGTTACCATATCTGGGGTGTATCATCCGAATTCTGTGTTCCTGTTGAAAGACTTTTGAGAATGGAACTATCGGAATAGCGAATACCTAATAACACAGTGGCTGACAAGTTTCGTCCAAGTGTTCAATCAGTGCATGCTGCAGTTACTTGATACCTTTTAATAAGATTCTTTTTTGTCCCTGTTTTGTGAAATTTTATTGAAGTGTAGAAAGTCGCCCAACAGGTAAATTTCCCATGGGAGACGGGAGCAGTGTAAAATGGTTTTAAAGAGTTGGCGGCAGTGCAAGCAGCTGACGAGCAAAGTGTACGCGGCCCGTCTCAGAAACAGGCACCAGAACTGGAGAACTCGTTATACTCCGCGCCATTCACCAACGTTTTTCTTTGCGCGCGAAACTTGCGCCCTTTTTAAGCACTTACGCATATTCAGTACTCTGCGGCAGGCTACTTGCGGAACCAACTTCTTGGGCCTCGCATTTAACTGCGTTATTGCCATGTGTAGCTGCAGAGCGCCGTAAAGTAAGAACAACCCAGCGCTCGGCCGGAACTCCCGTACTCTGGAGAATCAACAAAGTTTGGGAAAGAGCAGTTAGTTGTGCGGGAAATAAGAACGAGTCTCTTCGCGCCAGCCTGGAGTGAGTGGGGAGGGGGGGATGGCGGAAGTGGTGGGGAGGCAAGTAGCAAGGCAATAGAGCGGAGCGGCCTGGGAATGGCTCACCACAACTTTCGGCTGGCCCGACTGCCTCGTATAACGGCCAAGTGCCGGCACGCATGCGATTCCCGCAGCGCAGTGGGAGAGCGCTGCCTGCATGTTTTTCATCACGGAAGAACTCAGACCCTATATTCACCCCGAGAAGCGTTCTCTGAATCTTTTTTTTCAGCTGTTTTGTGATTCACTTGAACGGGAAACGCACTTGCGCAAACTTTTTAATCAATACAGATTTTTCATACACTTCTAGAAATGATTGACTACTACTCCATAAAATCAAAAATATTGAAAATGTTGAAAGTTTTCTTTGCATCAAATAGATGTGCAGCATGTTAGAAATATTGCTTCAATATTCAGATTCGCGCAACAAATTCGCGTGCAACTAATGCGCAGTACCACGCTGCTTTCCTACACGACCCTGTTCTTGTTTGCTATATTTTTCTAGTTCCTACTATCGGAGAAGTCATCTGCAGAAGTACACCGTTTTGTTTATTTAATTAAAAAGTATAGCTTGACACGTTTTGAAAGTGATAAGTACAGTAATTTTTTAGAAAATGAGCTTCATATGATTATTGAAAGTACCCGGGAATGTTCTGTTCAAATTGTTTGACAAAAAGAAATTTAAAAAATTGAGATTGTAGCCAATAACAGAATGACGACAGATATGAACTTTGATTCAGTTATGTCTCTAACAGTAAAAGTTACATCAGCTTATTTGTACCCATGTACATCACCCCTTAAACCGCAGGTTTATGCGATACAAGACACCGCGAACGGCCGCGACAAGGTATTATAGCTTTTGCAGTCGCATCACAACCTAGTTTGCTTGGTTTGTCACACGATTCACAGAAGACGACAAATTTTGTTTTCGGCACAGTTCCTTTTTAATGCTAACCTGAACTGGACGAATATGCGAATCTTTACAGCACAATCCTGATACAGAGCCCCCATTCTTTTCTTATTTTTTGTTTACTTTTTGCGTCCACTGTTGTTACCAGATCTAATTTGCAGGAAATTCGGAATCTGGGACTGGTGGTTTAGGAAATCGCCATTACAAGCGCCTAAGAGTCAAGCCACAAACAAGAACGTAATTTTCAATCATGTAGTAAGTACTTCTTTATTATATTGATACACAGGTACAACTGTTCATCGAAAGTACCAACTCTAGGCTGGTAGTAAATACTGTATAAAACATAAAATTGGATTTCTAACCAGTCCTCCAGACTTCTATGAGTCATAAGGCCGGCGCCAAAGATCTTTAATAACCACGTATCAAATTGTTAAAAAATAAACAAATACCCGTGTTACAAAGAATTTTTATTTTACGTTTCTCAATAATACTAATGAAATTTTAAAACGTATTACAAATCGATGTTTAGGCTTATTAGCATATTTTCTTAATATACATAAGTAGTACTTAACTTAATTAGTATTACTTGTATTTATTCTATTTAAAAATACATTCATAATCCACAAATTACTTGCCAATTTTGTAAGAGCTGACGACTTCGACGTGCGTTGTATACACTTCTGAAAGTCATCTTCCACTGTATTTTCTTTCTCGCTAGAAACAGAAACACGAGACGAAGAAGACGGCTATAGAGACGTGCAGTGTACTTAATATGACAAAGCATCTTATGTATAAGCAGAGTCTTCAGGCTCATTTTCTCTAGTGGTTTCAGAGATATTTGCTATTTCGTTTTTGTAATGTATAGCCCAATAAATACTGCCCATCGCGACTTATCAGGCAACGCCAAGCGTCGACAGAAGGCGTCGGTTCGTTTCCCGTTACAAACAAAATTATTTTTGAAGCGGAAATTTACGTGCCCAAGCGTCAGAGCAGCCCGAAATTATTTTAGTGCGATATTCTTTTTATCGATGTGTATTAAGGGGGACAAGAAAACGCGAAGAATAACCAGTACTCCAGCAGCGACTGAGCAGCGCTGCTGCACGCCAATAACACTCAGCTTGGCCCAAGGCGTTGCTGCTGTTGCTGGACTACGGGCTACTCTTCATGCTCTGCTGCCTCTGCGAATACATGTCGATAAAACCAATATCGCGGTAAACTAATTTCAGTATGCTCTAATGAAAGGGCAAATAAAATTCCACTTCAAAAATAATTTTGTTTGTAAAGGTAAACAAACCGACGCCTTCAATCGTGTTTGCTTGGGTTGATCCCAGCTACACACTGTAAAAGCGAAATAGCAAACAACCATGAAAACACCATAGAAAATGTGACCGAAGGCTCTTAAGAGGGGAACGCTCTGTATAGTAAGGTGCTTTCGAAATGTGGTGCTACAGAAGAATGCTGAAGATTAAATGGGTAGATCATGTAGCTAATGAGGAGGTATTGCATAGAATAGGGGCGAAGAGGAGTTTGTGGCACAACTTGACAAGAAGAAGGGACTGGTTGGTAGGGCATGTTCTGAGGCATCAAGGGATCACAAATTTAGCATTGGAGGGCAGCGTGGAGGGTAAAAATCGTAGAGGGGGACCAAGAGATGAATACATTAAGCAGATTCAGAAGGATGAAGGTTGCAGTAAGTACTGGGAGATGAAAAAGCTTGCACAGGATAGAGTAGCATAGAGAGTTGCATCAAACCAGTCTCAGGACTGAAGACAACAATAACAACAACAACAACAACAACAACAACAAACATAATTAAAGGGTAACTTTTTGAAATTCCATAATTGTCTACCATTTCGACACAGAAGTCTGAAATTTGGGCGAGTGGTGTCTACAACCTTCTCCTGTAGCGGTGGAAAAGTGTGGCGCCCTACGGTGTCACGCTCTGGCTCGGCGACGCTTCAAACACTGAGTTGTGCTCACATGTGAAAGAAAGGCCAGAACTCAGAAGTTAATATAAACTAAAAGTTGGGTTAATGATGTCACATTACCACCAAGTTTCACCACAATTCTGAGAAACAACACTTGGACGTGTCACAGGATGGGCTGATAGTTACACCCCCTATTAACCATTTACACCTCTTCATTTGACACCTCTGCATTGGGCGTCAGAACCGCGACGTCTAGTGTTTAAGTCGCGCGGGATTCATATGGGTGGCCGACGTAAGCATTTCAGACACACCTCCGCTCAGAATCGACACAAAGTGGCTCAGGGGTGACTTAATGGGCTTCAATGAAACCATCAATTCTTTGGGGGCCAGAACGCTGTACCGTACATAGCGTATATGTAGTAACTGCACTTAAGAACATTGTAAGACGTCGTGGTCTTGTGACCTTCATAGCTTACATATTCCGCCCTCACAATCGTATTCCGAACATCAAGACGCTTCATTCGAACCCAAACTCGATAAGATGAAGTCAATGTTGTATGAATTCATGTAAACGATATGCAAATAACTAATAAATCGCAAGTGCGCACCGTGGTTGAAATACTCGAGGCTGGCGTACACACATACATTCCAGACACGACGGTCACAGGAGCTTTTAGTTCTAGAGAGGCAACCGCACGCCAGGAGGCCGGTCCCAACCCATCTACGTCGGCCGGTGACCGCCCGCAGAGCAGACAGCGTTTGCCCGAGTGAAAGGACGACCCCGTGTTCGGCTTAAAAGTAAATTCCGCTACATTGTGTGGAAGCGGCCAGCCTACGCATTCTTTACACACAGCACGCAGTTTCAGAGATTTTCACAGGGAGACAGGAAACGCCAAACGCCGATACTACAGATTTCTGGATTGGTATCCTTAAACGAAACGTCATTCTCCCATTTTAGAAGAGCAACGCTGATTGGCAGACAATATTTCTGATGCCTTGAGCTGAAGGAGTAATGGAAAAGACCGAAAGATATACCGCTTCACATCTGGTGTGGAGAGGGGCCGTTCCGTTGTCGCTCTTGGAGTGAGAACACTTAACGAGAGCGTGAGCGCTCGTACGTTTACTCAAAGAGCGAGGAACAAGTCTCTCCTCAGTACTTCACTGGGAGAGCACCTCTGTCAAGAGCGTATTGAAGTGCGACTCTATATTGAGTCCTTGCGATTAAGCCTTGTTCACTGAGTCGGCCGACACACTTACTGTGAGGTGTGAACGGACAGAGTTATAGTTAAATCCCTGCGAGCGAATTTTGAGTGGCATCATGGTGGACTGGTTATCTGACCGGTGTACCACACCAATAGTTAGAATAGGGGCGAATAGGAGTCCTTGACTTCATCAAGGCATAGGGAGAGTTAGATTGGCGAAGGTCAGTCCAAACAGAACGATAGTTATCTTATTTGTCAGCAGCGAGCGGCACAGACAACAGTGATCGCAGCTTACGGTATTGTGCGCTACAGCTCTTGCGAGCCCCATATTTCCTCCACAACAGTACACTTCACTGCATTTCACACACGACAGCCTCGACCGTACCTAGCAACATTCTAGCAGTTGAGTAGGTGTGGCTCTCAGCCATTCTGCCAAGTTAATAACAATCTTATACTTTGTACAGAAATTTCATAATCCTAGCCTTGAGAGGCAACTTCATATTCCGAAAAGAATCTGGAAATAAATTGTTCAGTTCATAACTAAAAGTGCCATTGTGATTTCTCAGAATACTTGCAAAATAAATAATAATTTTCGTTAGTTTCATGTTTTTCTTACACTAACTAGCATTGCTCCAGTACCCAAGTATCCCACTAGTTACGTAAGAAATTTTGTGAATTGTTGTGTCATTTCCTTACAGCGGACGACTGCAAAAGATATTTATTGCTGAAAGTTTTCAGGCATTTCCCTTTAGAACGTTAGGAGCGTCTGTATGACTTCTGTAGTAGTGTGGGGGTGGAAATTGCATCTTGCAGGAGCCACAGGCTAAAGGGTACATCCCAGATAAATCCGTTGCTCAGAATTACAGAATAGAAACCCACACTATCACAACATATCTCAGGAAGCAAACTTTGCGTAAAGAAAAGCTCAGAAACCCTGAAGTTGAACACTAGATAAGAAAAAAAACTTACAGGCTCAGAATTTGAGAGCATATTCGATCACCAGAGGGTTGACTATAACTCGGCAAAGGAAAGCAGTAGAAGAAAATGTTCAAATGTGTGTGAAATCTTATGGGACTTAACTGCCAAGGTAATCAGTCCCTAAGCTTATTCACTACTTAACCTAAATTATCCTAAGGACAAACACACACATCCATGCCCAAGGGAGGACTCGAGCCTCCCCCGGGACCAACCTCACAGTCCATGACTGACAGTAGAAGACGAATGGGTAGCTTTAAGATCTGATATAGTGAAGGCGGCAGCGGATCAAATAGGTAAAAGGAAAAGGCCTATCAGAACTCCTTGTACAACATAACAGCTATCGAATATAATTGATGAAAGGAGAAAGCATAAAAATGCAGCAAATGAAGCAGACGAAAAGGAATACAAACGTTTAAAAAGTGAGATTGAAAGGAAGTGGAAAACGGCTAAGCAGGAATGGCTAGGGGACAAATCTAAGGATTTAGAAGCATATGCCGCTAGGGGTAAGACAGATGATAGATACTGCCTACAGGAAGATTAAAGGTGCCTTTGGGGAAAAGACAGCAGTTGTATGAATATCAAGAGTTCAGATGTAAAACCAGCCCTACGCATGAAAGGGTAAGCTGAAAGATTAAAGATCTTATCTCAGGATATACAAGATATACAAGTGAGATAAACTTGTAGGTAGTATTACAGAAAGGGAAGCGGACCACATGAAGATAAAATGCGATACTGCGAGAAGATTATGTCAGAGTTCTTAAAGGACAAAGTCTAAACAAGGCCCCAGGAGAAGACTATATTCCGTCAGAACAGCTGACAATCTCAAGAGAACCAGCCATGACAAAACTTTTCCATATTGTGTGCAAGATGTATGAGACAGGCGAAATGCCCTCAGAGTTTAAGAAAAATATAATAACACCAATTCCAAAGAAAACAGTTTCTGACATGTGCAAAGATTACCGAACTGTCGATTTAGTAAGTCATGGCTGCAGAATACTAACATGAGTTCTTTACAGAAGTATGAAAAAATTGGTAGAAATCGACCTCGGGGAAGATCTGTCTGGATTGAGAAGAAAGAGAGGAAGACGCGAGGCAATACTAAACCTAACACTCACCTTAGAAGATAGGTTATGGAAACGTAAACCTTTGTTTGTATCATTTGTAGACTTAGAGAAGCCTTTTGTCAGTGTTGACTAGAATACATTCTTTGAAATTATGAAGGTAGCAGGGGTAAAATACAGGATCGAAAGGCTATTTACAACTGGTACAGGAACCAGACGGCAGTTATAAGAGTCGAGGGGCATGAAAGGCAAGCAGTGATGGAGAAGAGAAGGAGACTGGACTCTAGCCTACCTCCAATGCTATTCAATTTGTACATTAAACAAGCAGTAACGCAATCCAAGGAGAAATTTGGAGTAAGGATTAAAATTTAGGGAAAGATATGAAAACTTTGAGGTTTGCCGATGGCATCGTAATTCCGTCAGAGACAGCAAAGCACTTGGAAGAGCAGCTGACCGGAATGGACATTGTCTTAAAATGAGAATATAAGATGAACATCAGCAAAAGCAAAACAAGTATAATGGAATAGAGTCCAATTGAATCAGATGACGCCTAGGGAATAAGATTACGAAACGATGCACTTATAGTAGCTTTGGTATCTGGGCGGAAAATAACTGATGTTGGCCGGAATAGAGAGGATATGAAACGTAGAGCAGCAATGGAAAGAAAAGAATTTCTGAGGAAGGGAAATTTGCTAACATCGAATATAGGTCTAAGTGTTAAGAAGTCGTAGCTGAATGTATTTGTATGGAGCGTAGCAATGTATGGAAGTGAAACATGGATGATAAACAGTTTAGGCAAAAAGAGAATAAAAGCTTTTGAAAAGTGATGCTACAGAGGAAGAGTAGATGGGTAGATCACGGAACTAATGAGAACCTACTGAACGGAATTGGGGAGACAAGAAATTTGTGTCACAACTTGACCAAAAAACGGATCGACTGATGAGATACATTCTCAGACATCCATGGATCATCATTTTAGCATTGGAGTGGGATGGTGGAGGGCGTCAAACTCGTAGAGGGAGACCAAGAGATACATAAACAGATTCAGAGGGATATTCGGAGATGAATAGGGTCGCACAGGATAAAGTGGCTTAGAGAGCTGCATCAAACCAGTTCGGACTTAGGACCGCAGCAACAACATGTAAAAACAACAACTTTTTCATAGGGGTAATGCATAACATGAATTTTCACGAATGAGATTTTCACTCTACAGTGGAGTGTGCGTTGGCAAATTAAAACTGTATGCCGCATCGCGACTTAACCCGGGACTTTTACCTTTGGCAAGTAAGTGCTCTGCCGTCTGAGGTACCTAAGCACGACTCACGTCCCGTCGCCACAGCTTTACTTGTGCGAGTACCTCGACTCGTACTTTCCGAACTTCACAGAAGCTCTCCTGCTAACCTTGCAGAATCAGTACTCCTGAAAGAAAGGATATTGCGGAGACATGGCTTAGCCACAGCCTGGGAGATGTTTCCAGAATGAGATTTTCACTCTGCAGCGGAGTGTACGCTGATACGAAACTTCGTGGCAGATTAAAACTGTGTGCCGGACCTACCCTCGAAATCTGGACCTTTGCTTTCGAGGGCAAGTGCCCTACCGTCTTAGGTCCCAAGCATGATACACGCCCCGTCCTCTTCTGCCAGTATCTTGTCTCCTACCTTCCAAATGTCCCGAGTGCGAGTCTCGGTCCGGCACACAGTTTTAATCTGCCAGGAAACTTCATGAATTTTCATGACAGGTCAGAGTATGTGAAGAAGAAACGCAGGATATAAACCTTGATTAACTTGAAGACGGTACAATGTGCGTATGTTAGAAGGGATAACGTAGAAAGTTATATAGACCATTGTTAGCATCCTTCTTACGGCAGCACCATGCTTACGTCTGTGATCGTTTGCATGGTCGACGGGGCTCGGGCAGGGCGACGTATTGCTGGGATGCGGGGCGAGTCTTGTGGAATAGTACTCACGGGGCGCAAGTGGCCAGTGGCATAGTGGGCACGTAGTTTCCACGAATTTCACAGATTCTTGTACACGCGCAAATTTCGCTGTGCGGAGTCTTCACCGATCCGATCAGTACACCCATATGTTAACTTACGGGAGTATTGTACCCCCAGCCTCCACGGCCGCATGCACTCTGTCCCCCCTCCCCGCTGCCGCTGCCACGCCCGCACGGCGCGCGCTTTCCGGCGGCCTTTGATGTCGCCGACAGCCACTCGACGTGCCCTGATTGGTCGGCAGCGTGGAACTATCGGTGACGATCAACGCTAGTCAAACCCGGCCATGCTCCCGAGTGTCAAACGCGATTTTATTGTGAGCTGCCTCCTTTGATTTGCCGGAAACCCGCTGTTTGCCCGGGCGAACTGAACACGCCTCTATTTTCAGGCGACGCAAGAGAGGCTTGTGCAGTAGTGTGGATGTGCGGAGCGAAACAGCAGAGTGACAGCCAGCCATTGCATGTCAATAAACCGGCTACGCGTTTGCGACAGACGATCACTGGAACACATGTAGCGTGATTCGCAATTTGGAGTCCTCGTCGAGTATTGACGTAACGTCAACGCAGAATGGTTGTCCACTACTCGGATTTGCGCCAAGAAGCACAGTTTTATTCGCCCAAAATATGCCCTCAAATTGTATCTTGAGTGTGTTAGCACTCTCTGTTCATGGTGGTTCTATGAAGAAGTATCGATTTCCCGTTGTCATTCCGTCGTACTTTTTATTGAAACTAGGGAAGTAAATTGTTGTATAGGTTCGAAAAAGGAACGCATGAAAATACGATATTTCACAGGTCACATGACGGGTTTTATTTATCACGGAAGTAAGGGGCCACGTGTTCTTTATATCCTTTAGTCCACTAGTTGTATACCTACTGGAAGAACACGCATACGATATCTACACTACGCTATAGGGTAAAAATTTAAATATTAAACACTTCCCCATCTCAGGAAAATTGAACAAATCGCTTGGTTCTTTTCCAGAAGGTGTGGTCTAGCGTGCAACTTAGGTGGCTTATAAAAGTACCATTTATTCATAGTCGGTCCCTGAGAAAACCCCGATAAACTATGGTTTTCGTGCCAGTTGTGAGGATGGCCACCTCTATAACTTCTAGTCGTAGCAGACCTGCGAAATCGTTACATGTTCTTAACGTGATGATCTCTGAAAACTCCAAAACTTTTTTCGATATCATTATCCGTTACGGAGATCCAGAGATTCAAGGTTACGATATTTATGCAGGATAAGGAAAAAGTTGTCCTTCTCGGTTTTTGCAGCGTTTGTCGTAATTAATTAAAATGACTAAGCATAGCAAATAGCTCAAATTCCAATTGAATATTTTTTAGACATTCATCTAAAAGCGCTGTGTTCCCGTGTTTAAAAATATGTATCCCGTTATCAAGATACGCCAGAAAAACCACTAGTTACGACTAGCAAAATTCAGAATCATAAATATTGTTTCAAATGATGAAGTGAACAGATGTCAATGCCTTTAGGGGCATCGCAAGACTACCGAGGTCACCAAACGTCGTTTTTAGTAAGCATATTTCCACCGATAAAACTTTATGACGTGGTGTGTCTGTTTACTGTGCACTTATACAAATATGACCAGAGTGGTACTGCAATAACAAAAAAGGGCTAAGAAGGGTCTTAATATGCCGGAGAGGAACTTAAAGGGATTGTCAAAATTTTTTAAAACTGGAAGGACTACAAATTCAGTAAAATATCTCAAATAACATTTTTATTCTTTTAGAATACAAATAATATGTTGAAAGTTTTCGGTGAACTGCGGTCGAAAGACATAGTATTCACAAAAAATGTAGAGCCAAAGATTTTGTTTTAACCTTATATTTCTTGTATTAATTTTTTGTTTTTATGTGTCAAAGTATACAAATGTGTCGAAGTATGTAAATAAAGTTTCCAAATATTAATAACAAATAAAATTCGTTTATATACGTAGCACACTCTGCTATGGCCGGGAAAAGAAGCGAACCAGTAGAGAAATGGTCCTGACGGAGCACAAGAAAGGCGAATACGTTCCTTTTTATAAGACACTGACAGAAAAGTGGGGAACCAGCTGCCAGTCTTCATTCCGCCTTTCTCGCCAAAATTTCGGCACGCGAGCATATTCGCGCTCTTTTATGCTGAAAGAGAATGCCGAAATGACAGTGACAATGGAACAGAGGAGACAGTGTCAGTGGGAGAGAAAGAGAGGGAAGAAAGTGGAAATGAAAAATGTAGACGAGTGAAGACCATACACAGGATTGAGGGTGGGGGGAGGGGGCGGATGTCGACCCTCCCTGACCGGCGAGATTCAGGTATCGGGGAGGAAAGACACTGTAACGAAATTTTAAACATGTTGGCATGGGGGAAGAGGTAAGTTGGACTCTCCAGAGTTTTCGACCTGCCGAGGTGTGGTGGAGACAGTGGTTGTGGGAAAGAAAGATGAAAGGAGACAGTGCAAGTGGGATGGGAGACAGAGACAATGGGTTACAGTTGCTGTAAATTCTGGGAGAAACAGGAGGTAGCGGGAAAGAGCTACACATAGACAGTGAGAGGGAGACACTGAGGACGAAGGCTTAACTACACAGAAAGACTGGGCAAAAGAACTCAGAATGTTCGGAGTTTAAAGAGCGCGAATATATTGACATGACAAAACTTCTTGTGAGGAAGGCGGAATGACGAGAGATGCACCTGGTTCTTCACTTTTCTGTCAGAGCCTTTCAAAAAGTCAGAAAAATATGACCTCCAACCTACTATCGATATAAACCCGTCCAGGTGATAGCAGCGTCACCTGGTGAGGAATGAATGCTAGTCAGACACACGCACGGTACATGCAGTATCCGTCAGCGTACAGTCCATGTATGGAATGGGGAAGACTCTCTATCTACAGGGTGTTTCAAAAATGACCGGTATATTTGAAACGGCAATACAAACTAAACGAGCAGCGATAGAAATACACCGTTTGTTGCAATATGCTTGGGACAACAGTACATTTTCAGGCAGACAAACTTTCGAAATTACAGTAGTTACAACTGTCAACAACAGATGGCGCTGCGGTCTGGGAAACTCTATAGTACGATTTTTCCACATATCCACCATGCGTAGCAATAATATGGCGTAGTCTCTGAATGAAATTACCCGAAACCTTTGACAACGTATCTGGCGGAATGGCTTCACATGCAGATGAGATGTACTGCTTCAGCTGTTCAATTGTTTCTGGATTCTGGCGGTACACCTGGTATTTCAAGTGTCCCCACAGAAAGAAGTCACAGGGGTTCATGTCTGGCGAATAGGGAGGCCAATCCACGCCGCCTCCAGTATGTTTCGGATAGCCCAAAGCAATCACACGATCATCGAAATATTCATTCAGGAAATTAAAGACGTCGGCCGTGCGATGTGGCCGGGCACCATCTTGCATAAGCCACGAGGTGTTCGCAGTGTCGTCTAAGGCAGTTTGTACCGCCACAAATTCACGAACAATGTCCAGATAGCGTGATGCAGTAATCGTTTCGGATCTGAAAAATGGGCCAATGATTCCTTTGGAAGAAATGGCGGCCCAGACCAGTACTTTTTGAGGATGCAGTGACGATGGGATTGCAACATGGGGCTTTTTGGTTCCCCATATGCGCCAGTTCTGTTTATTGACGAAGCCGTCCAGGTAAAAATAAGCTTCGTTAGTAAACCAAATGCTGCCCACATGCATATCGCCGTCATCAATCCTGTGCACTATATCGTTAGCGAATGTCTCTCGTACAGCAATGGTAGCGGCGCCGAGGGGTTGCCGCGTTTGAATTTTGTATGGATAGAGGTGTAAACTCTGGCGCATGAGACGATACGTGGACGTTGGCGTCATTTGGACCGCAGCTGCAACACGGCGGAGGGAAACCCAAGGCCGCTGTTGGATCACCTGCTGCACTAGCTGCGCGTTGCCCTCTGTGGTTGCCATATGCAGTCGCCCTACCTTTCCAGCACGTTCATCCGTCACGTTCCCAGTCCGTTGAAGTTTTTCAAACAGATCCTTTATTGTATCGCTTTTCGGTCCTTTGGTTACATTATACCTCCGTTGAAAACTTCGTCTTGTTGCAACAACACTGTGTTCTAGGCGGTGGAATTCCAACACCAGAAAAACCCTCTGTTCTAAGGAATAAACCATGTTGTCCACAGCACACTTGCACGTTGTGAACAGCACAAGCTTACAGCAGAAAGACGACGTTCAGAATGGCGCACCCACAGATTGCGTTGTCTTCTATATCTTTCACATCACTTGCAGCGCCATCTGTTGTTGAAAATTGTAACTACTGTAATTTCGGAAATTTGTCCGCCTGAAAATGTACTGTTGTCCCAAGCATATTGCAACAAACGGTGTATTTCTATCGCTGCTCGTTTATTTTTTATTGCCGTTTCAAATATACCGGTCATTTTTGAAACACCCTGTATCTGTGTATGACCGAGGAGAGATTGTGATGGCCCTGATGATCGGCAGGAGCATTTCGCAAACTCCACGACTTGTTGGAGGTGAGTTGTGGTGAGTGTCATCAACTCATGACGAAAGCATAGTGAAACCACGTTTAGACGCTGCGACGTTGGGCGGTCACCCCTCATTACAAATTGAAACGTCCCCTGTGAAAAATTGTACACGATTGTGCTTAAACTGACACACAATATTTTTAGCGCAACGCAATCTGACTTCCAAAAATCCCTACGAAAGAATGGCCCTGACTAACATTAACCTATACTTACCTCACAGAAATCTTCGTTACTCAAGCTACTGCAATACAGCGAGCGCCACTACTGCCAGCTAAATAAAAGATTCAAACTACGGAAGTCACTAATTACTGAGGCACAGTTAGCAAATGAAAGATTTTAATAGAGAACAAACAATGTATTTACCTTAATAGTCATAATATATATATCAGTTCGTGACACCAATTCTTACAAATTTCAAAACTCCGCCATCTCTCTACCCACGTCCACCACTGCTGGCGGCTCGTCTCCCACTGCGCAACGCTACGCGCTGTTAGCATCCAGCTGCCGCTGCCCGACACTACAATGGCGAGTATTACAACAATGCCAACCAGCCACAGACTGCACACGGCACAGCCAGTGATTTTCATACAGAGCGCTACGTAGCGGCGGCGTTACCAATAAAAAAAACTAAACCGCCTACTTACAAATTGTCGGACAGCGTAAGATGGGCAGATTCGTAAAACAGCACAGTCGAATTTTGGTGGAACTAATGCTGGAACTTTAATGCTGAGCAGATTAAAAGTGTATCTGAATAGTTAGTGCACCAAACACCCCTAACGATGGGTTTCCGCCGCCGCCGACGCACGCAAATGCCCATGTTACCATTCCCATCACGACATCAGCAAATACGACTGAAAGTGACCATCGGCTCTGAATACTGTCGCAATGGGAGAGCGTTGCATGCTCTAATGAATCCCGATACATTCTTCACCATGCCGATGGGATGGCGTCTACTAGACACCTTTGCTGTGGGGAGGATACAAGGTGGCGGCAGCTCCATTATGTTCTGGGGAACATTCACGTAGGCATGTATGGGTCCAGTGGAGCTCGTGGTAGGCCCCATGAGGAGCAAAGAGCATCGTACATTTGTTGCAGACCACGTGTGCCCCTTCATGACGATCATGTTTTCCGACGGCAGTGACATGTTTCAACAAGATAATGCGCCATGTCATAAGGCAAGGAGTGTGATGGAGTGGTTCGAGGAGCAGAATGGAGAGTTCCAACTGATTTCCTACCTCCGCAGCTCGCCAGATCTGAACACAATCGAACAGATATGGAATATAGCAACGTGGTGTGAGAGCTCTTCGCCCCCTCGAGAATTGGGTGACTTGTGTGTTCAGATGTAGCGACCTACCAAGGCTTCATTGCTTCCACGCCACATCGTGTCGCCGCTGTTATCCTTGCCAAAGATGGACATACCCTCTATTAGGTAGGTGGTGATAACGTTCTCGCTGATCAGTGTAATCGTGTTTCTGCACTCCCACATACAACCCTCCCGCATTGCAGAGTGTGTTAAAGCGCCCACTCCCCGGTCACGGGGAGGCGAACCAGCCCCGGAGCGAATACACCTCGCGGATTAACGATAAGGGCTGGTGAACAGGCCAGCCTGGAGGTGGTATTTAGGCGGTTCTCCACATCCAATAGGAAACTACCGAACTGCCACCCACGTCACGCCTCAAATACGCAGCGCAGATCTGCGAAAAACTGTCGCGCTTGAACATGAGATCTGCAGTAGACGCAGACATGTGGGATGCGCAGATTCCTTCTCGGGGGAAGTGGTGGTGTCAGGAAGGGCACCCGTCCACAAAATGCCACTAACATCGCCAAAACAGATACATCAATTCCGACCCAGTAGAGAAATGGGAACAAAACGAGAGAACAAAAGGGAATAACGTCACTTATTATTGATAAATCTCCAAATATTAACTGACTCAGCCCTGAAATATAACTTCTGTTGTGCATTTTATTGGATTTATTCAAGTAGAGTCACTTCGGTTATCCACATAGTACAAGAACAAGTATAATATTATACTTTCTTCTTTGACATACATTGTTACTATAATTTATAGTCTCCCAAAAGGCAAGAACTTTGCACTTATTAATCTAGGTTCACTGAAAAACTAAGTTAATCACAGAATGAGATTTACATTCTCCAGCTGAGTGTGAGCTGATACGAAACTTCCTTGCAGATTAAATCTGTGTGACCGACCGAGACTCCAACTCGGGCCTTTGCCTTTCGCGGGCAAATGCTCTACCATCTGAGCAGAAGTAAAGCTGTAAGGACCGGGCGAGAGTCGTGCTTCGGTAGCTCAGGCGGCAGCCGGTACGGTAGCTCAGCGTGTTCGGTCAGAGGGTACTGTGCCCTCTGTAATAGAACAACTGAGTTAACAGGTCAACAACGAACTTAAATGGATGTCTTACGACGTCCGCCCCGAGCAGGTGCAACGAACTAAAGCGAACAAAATGAAAATTAAATTAAAAAAAGACGATAGAGCACTTGCCCGCGAAGGGCAAAGGTCCCGAGTGCGAGTCTCGGCTGGGCAAACAGTTTTAATCAGCCAGGAAGTTTCTTAAGTTAATCACAATCCCTTGCAGTTTTATATTTCAAAGTCACGCTTTTGTAAATATAAGTTGCGTATATTCCCATTCCTATCAGAGCTCTTTGTACCTCTTGGATCCAGAACACTTCAATTTCTTAGCCACAAAAAACTTCTTTGTCTGATGTGTCAACCTCATCTCGTCCGTTCCCTTGGAATTGAACCGATAAATTGAGCAGCTTTTAGTTTACCATTAATAGCACCTGGTTTCAGAGACAAACAGCCGCAGCAGAATAACAGATCTCAGTCTGGAAGACACACTAAGTGACGAACATCGTGTCAGCTTCCAGATGAATCACATCAGAAGGAGTAAAAATTCAGAATGTAGAGGGGTTTAAGTACCTAAGAGAGTAGGTATAAACTGGACTGATAGAAAACGAAGTTACTGGGTCACGGATGAACAAGACGAATTTAGCGTACTTGGTGGCTATGAATACCTATAATAAGAAGCAGCTTAGGAGTAACGCTAAATTAAAAAATTATGTGACAGTGATACGTCCTGATACTTTATACGCTGCAGAAAATCACTACCCTGCAAAAGTTGGAAGTTGGAACTACTAAAGTGCGTGTCATTTACGACGGCTGCCGAGTTCAGGTTCGCTCTGCGCATCTGACGTCACAAAACACAGTCCGCCAATGAACAGAGAACGACGTTGCCAGAGCTCGACTGCAGTGTAGAGCACAGACGACTGTCTTCGGTTTTAGAAACGTTCAGTCATAAAGAAAGTAATTGAACAGAATCAATGCCTTGATAGCGGACTTCCTTTTATAGAACGTTTGGAAAAAGCATTTTTATAGCAATTGCGTCATATTCTATTAATTTATTACACTAAACAAGCAATAAGCATCCTAATTCAGGCGATAGCAAGGAAATTCATTTTCAGTAACCGCCTTTTGGCAATAAAGAACAGCGGTAATTGTTTATTTCCTGTTGTACTTCGACGAAACGTGAGTAATTCATAGTCATACCAACAGTGTTTGTCGGTATTTTGAGTGATTGTTTAAAGTCCTTCAGAAGGTCATTTGACTCACCTTATTTATGTCATTTCATTGTAGCCATTTTTGTTACTGGTTTCGTGGAATAATTAAAATAAAAAGCTGCGTTAGCAGTATGGTTAAAGTATTTGGCTGCAAAGCGAAAGGTTCTGAGTTCAAACCTTGTTCGGTGTTTAATATTATCTTTATTTAAAAACAGTATCGAAGTGTCTTACTTCATGAATTTTATTCTTCTGAATGTAATTTTTGAAATTTCTAGTGGCAACTAAAATCGACCATATGGAAAGTACACGCTATGGACTTTTACCTCTGCAAACTCTTCAAAATTTCGTGCAATGGTTTACTGCATCTACTGACGCACAATAACTGCGTTGAACATCGAAACAAAATTAAGTCATTTGTGGGGGAAAGGTATCAGTCAAGAAGATGTGTAAAAATCAAATTATTGGGCCAAATAGTTTTTGTGAAATCGAATGATTAAGTGTGTCAAAGCAGTCGAAACTCCATGTGTCTGCACAGGCGAGCAGTGCAGTGATGAGAAAATCGCGCACAGCGCAGAATGCGGGGAGCACGTCTCTGTAGCAGCGAAAGGGTTAATGCTGCCGTGGTGGCTTTACTTCATAAACTGCGCGCTCCCCCCTAAAAGTAAGTTTGCGAACTATACTATAGCAATGCTTCTCTTGGCGCGTGCAACTGGCAACACAGCCATCTCCCGCGTCTGGGCGAGCATGCGCGAACCGCCAAGATAAAAGAATTGAACTGTAGAAACCAGGAGTCTCTCGAGGATATTGGCACTCTGCAGTCAGTATGAGAAAGCCGTCTAACATAGAGCTGTATATACAGATAGATATGACCTCGGACATCCTCAGGAAAAAAAATAAAGTTCTTCATTTGTATTCTTAGACTGGATTAGGTGAGGTTGACACATCAGACAATGAACATTTTTGTGGATAAGAAATTGAAGTGTTCTGGAACAAAGAGTTACAAAGAGCTCTGAAAGGAATGGGAATATACGAAACCTATATTTACAACAGTGTGACTTTCTAACATGAAACTTGACTTTGTTTCCAGAGTATAATTAGGCGGTGGACAAAACAATCATACACAGAACAGAGTAACGTTACAAACTAAGAGACTGGGAAATTAATGGAAATGAATAAATATCAGAAGAACCGAAACTGACTTGAATTACCGCAGTCCTTAGATGTCCAGAACAGAAACGAGAAGAAGAAGAAGAAGAAGAAAAATGTGTCTTTTGTAAATTTAATCACATTATTTTTAATGAACGTTAAAGAAAACATAGATTAGAATTCACAAACAAAGCCTTCAAATACTTCCACTACACGATCTGATCTGCAAATTTAGGATGTACATGCACCACATTATTTTTCAGTGTTCATGTAATAATTACAGAGGTATGCAATGGCATTGACGTAAAAGCCTGCGTTTCTAGGCGGACAGAAACGTCAGATCAACGTATACCAATTGTCCAATAAGTGAAATCTTTGAAGGAACTAAAAGACTGAACAAAGCTATTTTAAAATTAGATGAAAATTTTGATGCTTAGAATTTTCAGAACCATAGAGATAGTGGTCGGCAGCCTAATTTTACAGATTACGAGATGAAGGCAAAAATTGTTACCAATAGAACGATCTAGTCCTCATAATGTTCAATGCAGTTCGCGTATATTACGTAGACCTTAGGAAGCACTCAAGCCCTGAGATATCTACCCAGAGAAATAATTTTTGCTCGCACTATCATGAACACGGTTCTCTGGAAAAACAGGATATCCACATCGTTTAGTTATTGCTTATGACCGAGAAAACGTGATATGGTAAGAAACTTGTTTTTTGCACATTGAGCATAATGTGTAGAATGTTCCCAAATAAATCTTTCCATCCACAACAAAGACGCAACGCCTTCTACACATAAAATACGGCCACTTATCTTTCTAGATACCAGTTTGAGTTTTAGAAAGTGATTTTCAGTTGTTCCTTTAGTTTGCAAAGACTTTGCAGAAGAGCAATTTGATGGCGGCCTTAGAGCTAGCGGCAGCCTTTTGAGACGACGTTGTGTAAAAGATAATGGCTATAAAAAGTTTTTAAAGTAGAGGTATAAGTGAAAAGTTAAGTTACCACCTTAGTTCGCTAACTGGCATCGTAACACAGTTATCTTGAAGTTAGTGCTTCTTCGTGAGAAGGCGGTTACATTATTTGCCATACCCCCCGCTTGAATACACTCTCTCTCTCTCCCTCTCCCTCTGTCACACACACACACACACAGTTATTCACTCATAAAGTCCCCTTCGACCGTTCTACTGGAAGTTGATGAAGGTGTGATAGGAACGTTTCGTAGCGATGCACACCAGCAATTTGATATATGATATTCCTTAATCAACTGCAGGTTCTCAGATGTTGAAAAACTGGTAGAAGCTGAGCTCCGAGAAGGTTGTTTGTGTTCCAAAGAAATAAAATTATACGCGAGGCAGTGCTGTCTCGACGACTTATCGTAGGAGGAGGGTTAAAGAAGGGCAAACCAACGTTCACAGCATTTATAGGTTAAAGAAACACTTTTGACAGTGCGGACTTGAGTACACTCATTGAATCCTGAGGGTAAAAAGGATACAATAAAGGCAATGAAAACTTGCTTAAAACTTGTATAGTAATCAGATTGTAGTTGTAAGTGGCGGAGGACATGAAAGGGAAGCAGAGGTTCCGAAGGGTCTGAGACAGAGTTTTAGCTTAGCCCCTCCCCCATCCAATCAATACCTAGAACGAGAAGTAAAGGTAACCAAAGGGAAATTTGGAGAAAAAATTAAAGTACAGGTAGAAGAAGTAAAATCTTTGATTTTTGCTAATGACATTGTGATTCCGTCAGAGCGGCAAAGGACTTGAAAGAGCAGTTGAAAGATAGTGTCTTCGAAAGATATTATAATACGAGAATCAAGCAAAGTAAAACAACGGTGATGGAATATAGTCGAATAAAATGAGGAGATAATGAAGCAATAATTGAATTAGGAAATGAGACGCTCTGAGCAGTACATGTGTTTCGTGATTTGGGTAGAAAAAAATCTGACGATGGCCGAAGTAGAGAGGATATAAAATCGATTGACTCTAGGATGAAAAAAAAAATTCTGAGAAAGAGGAAGCTGTTCACATTTAAAACAAATTTAAATGTTAGGAAGTCTTTCCTCACCGTAATTGTTTGAAGCGCAGGCTTGTATGGAAGTACCAAGTGGACGATAAACAGTTCAGCCAAGAAGAGGGCAGAAAATTCTGAAATGCAGAGGTACAGAAAAATGCTGAAGATTATGTGGGTAGATCGAATAACTGATGAGGAAGTACTGATTAGAAATGTAGAAAATTGAAATTTATGGAGCAACTGGTCTAAGTAATGGAACCGGTTGTCAGCACACACCCTGAAGCATCAATCAATCCTAAATTTGGTAATGGAGGCAAAGTGTGGTGTTAAAATCGTAGAGACCAAAGGATAAACAGAGAAGGCAGAGTGAAATGGACATACCTTGCAGTAGTTATTCAGAGATGAAGAGGCTACCACCGGTAGATTAGCATTGTGGGTAGCGTCAAACCAGTCTTCGGTCTGATGAACACCACCACCAGTACCACAACGACCACCACCACCACAACAACAACAAGCGAATGCAGGTCCATCTCAAACAATTCCC
The DNA here is from genome assembly GCF_023897955.1 of Schistocerca gregaria. NCBI lineage: Eukaryota > Metazoa > Arthropoda > Insecta > Orthoptera > Acrididae > Schistocerca > Schistocerca gregaria. The sequence continues at coordinate 57,227,590 of NC_064926.1, forward strand.
GAGCTATCATTTGGAAGCGAACTATATACACAGAACATATGGAGTCAGATGCCTGGTGAAGGGACGTTATAGCACAACATAAGGCTGATCGTCTTCAGTGGGGTAAACGACACAGAAAGTGGACGGTAGCCGAGTGGAGGCTCGTAAAGTGTTCTGAACAACCGCGATAAACGCAGGTAATAACTTCTAAGAGTCGCCAGGTGTGTTTTCTCTGATGTTTCGGGAAACATTTGCAATTTAGCTTCCGCAATGTGTAGCTGGAGTCATTCGAAACAAGCATGGTTCATCACGTCTTCCAAGCGACGCCCACCATCTATGGGAAGTGCCGGTTTGTGTCCCATAACAAGCAAAACTATTTTTAAAAAAGGAAAACTTACGTGTTCATTCGATAGAGCGATCCCAAATTACTCTAGTGAGATGTTTATTTTATCTGTACGTGTGAAAGGGCCAGTAAAACACGAAAAATAGACAGTCCACCTGCAGGGACTGGGAGGCGCTACTGTATGGCGTTAGCAGTCTGTGTGACCCAGGGCAGTGTTGTTACTGCTGAGTACGTGTTATTCTTCAATATTTACTGTCCCTATTAACACATGAAACTCGGACTAACTAATTTGGGTCCTCTCTGTCGAATGGGTATGTAAAATTCTGATTGAAAAATAATTTTGTTTTTAGTGGGAAGCAATCCGACGCTTTCCGTCGGCTAAGAGTGTCACATAAAAGACGTGAAGAGCAGTATTTGTTTAGGACGACTCCACCTACACAATACAAGAACGAAATTGCAGGTATCTCCTAAAATATCACAGCAAATAAACCTGACGACTCTTTTGAGAGACATCCAGTATATCGGCTATTAGTGTAGATATATTTATACACTCCTGGAAATTGAAATACGAACACCGTGAATTCATTGTCCCAGGAAGGGCAAGCTTTATTGACACATTTCTGGGGTCAGATACATCACATGATCACACTGACAGAACCACAGGCACATAGACACAGGCAACAGAGCATGCACAATGTCGGCACTAGTACAGTGTACAGTGTATATCCACCTTTCGCAGCAATGCAGGCTGCTATTCTCCCATGGAGACGATCGTAGAGATGCTGGATGTAGTCCTGTGGAACGGCTTGCCGTGCCATTTCCACCTGGCGCCTCAGTTGGACCAGCGTTCGTGCTGGACGTGCAGACCGCGTGAGACGACGCTTCATCCAGTCCCAAACATGCTCAATGGGGGACAGATCCGGAGATCTTGCTGACCAGGGTAGTTGACTTACACCTTCTAGAGCACGTTGGGTGGCACGGGATACATGCGGACGTGCATTGTCCTGTTGGAACAGCAAGTTCCCTTGCCGGTCTAGGAATGGTAGAACGATGGGTTCGATGACGGTTTGGATGTACCGTGCACTATTCAGTGTCCTCTCGACGATCACCAGAGGTGTACGGCCAGTGTAGGAGATCGCTCCCCACACCATGATGCCGGGTGTTGGCCCTGTGTGCCTCGGTCGTATGCAATCCTGATTGTGGCGCTCACCTGCACGGCGCCAAACACGCATACGACCATCATTGGCACCAAGGCAGAAGGGACTCTCATCGCTGAAGACGACACGTCTCCATTCGTCCCTCCATTCACGCCTGTCGCGACACCACTGGAGGAGGGCTGCACGATGTTGGGGCGTGAGCGGAAGACGGCCTAACGGTGTGTGGGACCGTAGCCCAGCTTCATGGAGACGGTTGCGAATGGTCCTCGCCGACACCCCAGGAGCAACAGTGTTCCTAATTTGCTGGGAAGTGGCGGTGCGGTCCCCTACGGCACTGCGTAGGATCCTACGGTCTTGGCGTGCATCCGTGCGTCGCTGCGGTCCGGTCCCAGGTCGACGGACACGTGCACCTTCCGCCGACCACTGGCGACAACATCGATGTACTGTGGAGACCTCACGCCCCACGTGTTGAGCAATTCGGCGGTACGTCCACCCGGCCTCGCTCAAAGTCCGTCAACTGCACATACGGTTCACGTCCACGCTGTCGCGGCATGCTAACAGTGTTAAAGACTGCGATGGAGCTCCGTATGCCACGGCAAACTGGCTGACACTGACGGCGGCGGTGCACAAATGCTGCGCATCTAGCACCATTCGACGGCCAACACCGCGGTTCCTGGTGTGTCCGCTGTGCCGTGCGTGTGATCATTGCTTGTACAGCCCTCTCGCAGTGTCCGGAGCAAGTATGGTGGGTCTGACACACCGGTGTCAATGTGTTCTTTTTTCCATTTCCAGGAGTGTATATGGTAGCTTAACATGTACACACATCAGTGTGTTGCTCGTTTTTTCTCTGCAACGAACAGTCTTCCCACAACCACATCACAAACTTTACGACCTGATGTTTTCTGCATGGGCTTACTGAACATGGTCTCATCTGTCAGAGTAGGCTAATCGCTTTGCATCCATGCATACACACTTCAACATCTGACCTGCTGCCCAGGGGAAAATGAGAGTAAGTCAGTTGCTTTTGCATCATACACTTGGAGGTACTAACCATCCAAAAACGTAAGAGTTGTAATGGGCCTAATTATAAGTGTAAATACTGATTTAATGCTATTTTGTACACCGCCCTCAGTCACCAACAGAAACATCTGCACTTATACCCGTTACACCCTGTATATATAACCTGCACGATGAAGGTGGTTCTGCACCGTTTTCAGAGTGTTCTTTCGAGCCATGACTCGAGCTTTCTCATTTCTGTTACTGTAAACACGAATCACAACGTTTATTTCAACATTCTCGATGACCTTCCTTCTACAGCTTCATTCTGAGTATGCTGTGACTGCAGTCTTCGATGAAGACAACATACAATTTTGTATCCCGCCTGGAAGGTGGCGCGTGGGTCTGCTCCTGTAAACTGAAGGGTAGGCCGAATGTAGGAAGTGAGTAGGAGCAGGATAAGTTAGAGCACGTCGATACTGTGTGTCAAATTGTAGATGTTTACTATGGGCAAAAACAAGTTAATAATTGGTTGCATAATTTTGCAACGATGAGCGAAGCCTTAGACCCGTCGTAAGTAGTACAAAGTCTCAATAGTAAGCCAACACCCTCTGAAGTTGAAGCGACGTTTCCAGGCCGTCTGCTCTCGATCAAGTGGGCTGAATCCGGAGCGACGCTCGTAGAGCTCCACAGCGCCGGCTAGGGGCCGCTGTCGTCGGTGTCTGTCGTAGTGCCAACTTAAGAACTTGCACCTACGCCGTGGCATCGTTGCTATCGATACCACAGACATGTCCACTGATCTGCACGTATACGTCCCCGATTTTCACGACTCCTCTCCAATCCTGTGGCTTCCTGGCTGGCCCGCTATATCATCCGGGCTCATTGTCATTGAAAATGCCTGAAACTAATTGATACAGCGAGTGAAAAGCAGCTGTAAGAATTCCAATAATTTGGTAGTACTAGTTACTGACGAATAATTTCAGCGGGATGTGGGACACGTAAAGGAAGTTTTGGACTCTCTCCCCCGCCCAGTCGCAGCCATTATCAAGGCTAGAGACGACTTAGGCCGTACAGTATTAGCGCGCTGTCTCCTCGGGGCTGATAATTTTGTCATCTGACCTACTTATTGCTACTACTACCATTAGTACTACTACTGCTACTACTACCCGTTTATAATATTGCTTTTAGGAATAGTATTGCTACGCCGGCCGGTGTGGCCGAGCGGTTCTAGGCGATTGAGTCAGGAACCGCGCGACCGCTACGGTCGCAGGTTCGAATCCTGCCTCGGGCATGGCTGTGTGTTATGTCCTTAGGTTAGCTAGGTTTAAGTAGTTCTAAGTTCTAGGGGACTGATGATCTCAGATGTTAAGTCGCGTGGTGCTCAGAGCCATTTGAACCATTTGAACCAATAGTATTGCTACGCTCCTTTGCTCTTTCTCTAAACTATTGGTGAATGGTTCCCTTCTGGATCCATCGTCAAACTGATGGATATCTCGTTCACAGGACGGTACCTCAGCAGCATTTACACTGGAGCAATTGATTTTCTGTTCATTGTACACTGTACCATCTCCGGATCCGCGTTCCTGTAATCCACGATTCGATGGAGGGACAGGGTTGAAGACCGTTTCCCTGAGTGGTCGGCGACACTGACCACGTTTGTTACATGTTTGTTGCTGTGTTTTAATTGTGTGTGTGTGTGTGTGTTTGTGAAATCTTATTGGACTTAACTTCGAAGGTCATCAGTTCCTAAGCTTACACTCTACTTAACCTACATTATCCTAAGGACAAACACACACACCCATGCCCGAGGGAGGACTCGAACCTCCGCCGGGACCAGCCGTACAGTCCATGACTGCACCGCCCGAGAGCGGTCGGCTAATCCAGCGCGGCTATGTTTTATTTCACAGTGTAGGAAGATTTTGTTACTGTAGGCTAGCGAGTGGGTATGATCACAGACTCAGCGAACTACGCGACACATGGGCACATAGCATGAAAGCGACCCGGCGAGAAAGAGCTGTATGTGATTGAAACAGAAAGAGGCAGTGGGGCTTCACGTAACGCGCTTGGAGCAAAGTGCCGCACCTTTCTTTATTTATATTTGGTGGTTGAACATTGATATACAGCTCCAGCTGTGCTGATGACGTTACTTGCACTGAGAACTTGTTAGTTTCAATTTCACTATCACTCAATTGATAAGCAACCGCTAATTAAAAATTTTAGTTACTGTCAGTGCTTACTGATTGAAAGCATGAACCAGTCGCAAGTGCGTCCTGAAACAGCAGGCACCAAACTGTTAAGATGGCTCACAACTAGCCTACGACCGATTTCCGAGGAGGTAATACATGAATCCATGTCTAAAATCTGGTGTCATGTAAAGACGGCACAGTTGGCTGAAAAATAGCCACATTTGACGAACTTGTGTGATGTTGTGTAAATACAAGGCAATCTACGATTGGCTTTGGAGGTAGCAACAAGCAAACTAATGTGCGAAGTGCAGCTCCGCATGAAGAGGGAATTAACTGTTTAAGTTGCCTCCGAAGACATTTGTGCCGGTCTCATGTTGGTTCTAAGATCGTGTGAAGCATTTTTGTGACTTTTGTGCTGCTTGGAAACTAATGATTAATGACTGGGAATCTTGTTATGAATATTAACGATAGGCTGGTTCTAGAAATCGTTTTACTAATTTTACGATTAATAAAATAAAACAAAATTAATTGTCATCTTGAGATTTTACGATTCTTATTATACTTAGCATTTAAATATAACCAACTGTCACGTTATTATGCACTGTTCATGGCAGAAGCGTTGGAGCTCGCAACAAACTCTGAAGAAACCAAGCGAGGCAAGGGCTACGGGACACCTTTAGAAAACGTGAGATACGCAAGTTGCCTCGAGTTGCACCAGGGAAAGTAATCTCAGACATTTCCTGCTGAAATCCACGGTGTTCGTTAGTCCACGGACAATTTCAAGGTGGTAACTTTAATTTATTGTAACCCACTGTGTAGATTTAGGGAGGTCAATTCTGTGTTTACTGTTTTACCTCAGACCCTAACATTCGATAACCGAGCTGTCTTCTCTCCATATGTACATATTCTCAACTGCCAAATACAGCGGTATGCTATCGTCAGTTTGATGCCTCGTGAAGTTCGCTCTCGCCTCCTTGGACACTGCGCCTGAACTACTGTCCCAGATGCGTGAGGCATCTCTCGCTCACCAGTGCTGTTTTGGTATGCAGCGTCCTTAATGCCTTCTTGTCAATACTGGTTGCATCATTGTACACCGCACAACTGCTGCGTGCAGGGCTGCTCCGCCTTTTGGAAATTTATTCACTTATCTTACGAGCTTCTAAGCACCACGGTCTGACCTGAAGCGACATATATTGTGGTTCATCGTGGAAACCGTGCTTATACGACAGGTAGCACATTACGTAGCAGCAGAGTGCGTAAAACTTAGCGTTTCCTGCAGAAGAAATGGTTCCGTACAACAGACGGACTAAAGCTACTAACTAAAACAAATTTTCTTTAAAATGTCTGTACTATATTCTTATTTTAACGACAAACGATCTGCTACCATATAAGCAGTTCTTGACGTAAAAGCATATACTTGCTCGTAGCTTGTACTGTCACGTTCACTCACATAGCAGATTCTCTCCATAGCAGTCAAAATAAGCACAGAACACGCACCTGCTGTCCGAAGAACCTCATCTTTTACTAGTCAACAAACAGTTCGAAAGTTCGTTCACTCGTTGGTTGCCAGTTTTGGTATACTCCCTCTGGACTGTCCAAATCACGAATATTCAGTGGTCTGAAATTTCGAAACGTCGACTGTGAAGCACGCAATGCGAAATTTTGTATTACATCGAAAGAAAGTCGAAAAATTCTCTAAGTTTCTCAAAAACTTGCGGAAATGTTGTATGCCTCCGCTCTCAATATTTTCCGGACAAGGCAACTTCTCACAGGAAGTAAATCACAATATTTCTACAAAACTCCTGGGACACGGAAACATAAGTCGTCATGCTACTACAGCTGGATTACGACTCGTCAGATTAGCGCAAACAAACTATTCCCTCCAGCAGTATGCGCAATCGTTCTCTATTCTGATTCGCTGGTACGTTTTTTTATCCAATCAGATTCATATATTTTCCATAGGAAACACAGAAATTTCTTTCCATGACCAATACTCAAGACTGAACTTAGTTTAATCATTTTCCAAACTTACTGTTTTGCGGAAACTAAGTATACTCAGATAATACAGGTTTACTTAAGGAGAGAAGGAAATGTTTTGCTTCGTTAATCCTTAATGCATTCACAGATCTATTACACAAATTGATTAACACGCACGATCACTATTAATTAATATTAAATTCCAAGATTCATACGACACATACGTGTTGCATTTACATACTTACCCAAACTGACAGCGTAGCGAATGAAAATAATAATGAAAACCACTGTATTTGGTGGTTACCGTTTTTTAATGAAACATGCAGGGACTCCTTTTTTCTTGGCCCTGCGTCGTGTATTCAAGGTGTCGTCTTGTTATTTCTCGATTTGACAGTGTTAGTGACAGAGGGTGGCTGGTTGCCCTTCTGTCACCAACCCTTTAAAACAGAGGAGCTGTTCTCCCTTTGTTTTTCCACTGCAGATTGCGTTATTATAGTTTCCACAGGGAATTTGATAAGGGCGACAAATAAAGCAGACTTATTTACCTGTAGAGAAAAGCAATCCATGTTCCGCCAAATTAAAGGAGAAACCTCTCCAAGCATCACAAAGTGGGATGCCGATATTCAAACAATGGCGATACGGGCCAAGGTAGATGCAGTCGATACCACACTGACGAAAACGATGAAGCTCATTCAAGAACAAACTTCTATGTAACTTTGAATTGCTAGATGAAAGGTATAGGAAGAAACCTCTGATGAACAACACAAGGAGGCAAAAAACTGTAACTTGGTAAACTTGCTATCATCGACAAAATTGTTATTTTTTCCATCTTATCCAAATATAGAAAATTCAATTTAAGGAAAAAAATGTATAAAGGTGTCTTCGACGTTATACAAAAGGGAAACCAGTGATTACTCATTCTGAGAAACAATGTATTAGCAGACAGAATCTCAATACAAATTGTTGGTGAATGCTGACTACGGTTTTAATAAAAAAAAGTATACAAGGTAGCCGAGGAGAGTCAAATGTTATTAGAGTTTAAAATGTAGTAGATTGCAAACAACTGTAGCTCTGATAAATATGCACGTTACTTTCCAATATCAGATATTAAAATTATTTTTAAAACTAATAATAAATTAAGAGTTCTGATTCGATACAAAATTTCAACAGGAGCTAACAAGTCATTTAATTCTGGAATGCATAAAATTTAGTTAAATGTCTGTCGCAAACAGCACATTGGACAGACGTGTAGTTTGAAATTCGCTTGAAAACCACCTGTACATGGTGTACATTAATAAAACCGACGAACTGTAGAGATGGGTTCCTAATTTGAAATTGAAGAAAAAAATGTCCTATGAACATTTGTGCGGAAATGGACGGTGTGTGTGCAACGACAAGAAAATCGTTGCCGAACACGGTATAGCTGCAGTGCATCCACATCACAACATGCGTTCAAAGTGGCCTCCATGCGATGCAATGCATACGTTCACACGTCGCGTCATGGATTGCCGCACTCTTTCGCACATTCCGGCCTCTCTTCGAATAGCATCACAGGCGTCCTGTATACGTTGTAGAAGGGTCTGCACTTCGGGAGCAGGTTCGTCATACACAATGCTTTTCAGATGGCCACAGGGGTAAGAATCCGGATGGTTGAAGTCTAGTGATCCAGCAGCGCATGCTACAGAGCATTTCTGTCCTGTCCAAAGTCCGGGGAAGATGTTGAGGTGTCGGTGAACAATAACGTGAAGGGGGGGGGGGGGGGTCGGAGCGTTGCTCCATCACGCAGGAACTACATAACCTGTCGTATTGCCAAAGGCACACTCTCAAGCAGCCCAGACGGAATGTTCCCCAGGAAGTCCGGTTACGTTCCTCTGTCGAGGCGTTATGGAAAAATATTCAGGCCAAGTATATGGTCGTCAAGAATCCCTGCCCACACAGTAATGCTGAACCGATACTAATGAGACGCCTCAATTATTCCCCGAGGATTCTCTGTAGTGCACGGATGACGATTACGTAGATTGATGATGGCAGTTCTAGTAAAGGTTGCTTGCTAAAGAGGACTGTTGTAAAAATCCCATAATTGTGGTGGTCTGGTGGAAAAACCATCGACAAAATCGTTTCCGTAGAAGGGAATCTGCTGCTGATAATCCTTGTACTCGTTGCAGGCGATGGAGACAGAAGCGGTTGTCACTCATGGTATGCATTATCCTACTTTGCCTTACACCACATTGATGGGCCAATTGCCTGGAGCTTCTACTAGCACCCGTTCAACATCCTGTAGAAACAGGTCCCCCAAATCTGGTGCACGCACAGTCTACTGCCTCTCTGCACGTTCGTCTGTGTGAAAGGACCCATGATCACACAAACGTCCAAAAAGGGCTTGAAATATTGTGTGATGTGGTTGGTGTCTGTGAGGGAACTTGTTTTGGTATAGCCGTGTTTCTCCACCGTTTCCATCTGCTTGGCCATACACGAACACCATCTCGTCTTGTTCCCGACGTGAATACCGGACCATACTCCTGCTTATAGTCCGCTGTTGCCAGAGGAATTCTCATACGTCAGCGCCATCTATCGTGGGAACGACGCATTTCCGGACACATGTTCGTAGGAACTTTTTTTCTTCATTCCAGTCGGGAATCCGATCTTGCACTTTGTCGTTTTTATGAATGTTCACTTCAAAAATAAAGTGGGTCCAGATGCCCATGTGTTCACACAAATTCATAAATGACTGACATCTACTAGGTTTTAAACATTATACATGAAGCTAATATGAGTGAGTGCACTACTTCGACGTACAGAAGCAACTGTTGTACAGTGCAAGGAATTTATCTCCACATAAACCGGAATGAAAATTTTCAGTCATGACGCTATTTTAACATTTACGGTGGTTGCTTCGCATGTACAGCGGTGCGAGCAGGATAACGCAACGTAGTGCGAGAAGTGTTCACAAAATCTCTCGAAGACAAGTGTAGATACACACACACACACACACACACACAGGGTTGGAAGCCGCCTGGAAAATGCTTCCAGTAGTCTCGGAAAGAATAAACGGTCCTATATGGTTTTGTTCTTTTACATTGACGACCACAGAAAGTAACAATAATATAGATTTTTTTCCCCCTCGCTGGGAAAGAAAAAATATTTCAAACGCCTTTGGACCGGGTAAGACGTTAGTTGACGTCTGTGATGTTACAAGGACATGTGGGTCATCAAAAAGGGATTCTCGAATTCCTGATCCAAACTTGCTATTTTACTACATGAAAAGGCTAGTACTCAGTGTGAAAAACGGACCTGAGCGTCGCACCAGAGGACAAGAAATTTGTTCATCTGGTTATTCCAAACGACTACGCGGTGCAGGTACAACCGAATACCGTTGCAAGAACTTGTAATATTTCTGGATTCGCTGCCATCATATTCAGGTACAAGAAGCTCTTCTTAGAGCAGCTGATAAGGCAGATGTGGTATGATGACGTAATGTGGTGTGGCGTACCGGTGGCAGATGCTTTGTTCGGTACGGGTATCGTGAGAAAGACCGCCTAAATTGTGGTCCTTCTCCGCGAATGGCTGCTGCGTTCGGTAGTTGCGTGCCCGCCAAAATGACAATCTACTGTTATTAATATTAGACACACTAAACGGCGTATTTACTTGCATTTAATATTTAAAGCATTTCTCAATAGCGTGCTATAATTCCATTACTTGACAAGTGTTAATAACAAGTAGAATAATAAACAACTGCTAAACTAAAAGCCAGACGAAGGACTTCGGTGATTTTCGGTTGGCGCCTAACTTGTATGGCGAACGAAGTGGTTCGGCTGCAACATAAGAGCTAGGTCGGCGGTGTCGGAGGACAGAGATGTTGTCCGACGTAGTTGGTGTTAGTTACGTCCTTGTTAGTAATCTGTGGTTTGTTAATAGAGCTGGTTAGGAAACGTTGGAGGACAGACATGTTGACTATCGCGGTCAGTGTTAGTAATGACTCTATTAGCAATGTATGGTTATTTGGACATATACAGGGTGTTCTATCCCCCCTCCTGCTCTCTCTCTCTCTCTCTCTCTCTCTCTCTCTCTCTCTTTCTCTCTCTCTCCCTCGTTCTCTGTCCCCCCTCCTGTATACAGGATGTTACAAAAATGTACGGCCAAACTTTCAGGAAACATTCCTCATACACAAATAAAGAAAAGATGTTATGTGGACATGTGTCCGTAAACGCTTAATTTCCATGTTAGAGCTCATTTTAGTTTCGTCAGTATGCACTGTACTTCCTCGATTCACCGCCAGTTGGTCCCATTGAAGGAAGGTAATGTTGACTTCAGTGCTTGTGTTGACATGCGACTCATTGCTCTACAGTACTAGCATCAAGCACATCAGTACGTAGCATCAACAGGTTAGTGTTCATCACGAACGTGGTTTTGCAGTCAGTGCAATGTTTACAAATGCGGAGATGGCAGATGCCCATTTGATGTATGGATTAACACGGGGCAACAGCCGTGGCGCGGTACGTTTGTATCGAGACAGATTTCCAGAACGAAGGTGTCCCGACAGGAAGACGTTCAAAGCAATTGATCGGCGTCTTGGGGAGCACGGAACATTCCAGCCTATGACTCGCGACTGAAGAAGGCCTAGAACGACGAGGACACCTGCAATGGACGAGGCAATTCTTCTTGCAGTTGACGATAACCCTGATGTCAGCGTCAGAGAAGTTGCTACTGTACAAGGTACCGTTGACCACGTCACTGTATGGAGAGTGGTACGGACAACCTGTTGTTTCCGTACCATGTACAGCGTGTGCAGGCACTATCAGCAGCAGATTGGCCTCGACGGGTACACTTTTGCGAATGGTCCATCCAACAATGTGTCAATCCTCATTTCAGTGCAAATGTTCTCTTTACGGATGAGGCTTCATTCCAACGTGATCAAATTGTAAATTTTCACAATCAACATGTGTGGGCTGACGAGAATCCGCACGCATTTATGCAATCACGTCATCAACACTGATTTTCTGTGAACGTTTGGGCAGGTATTGTTGGTGATGTCTTGATCGGGCCCCATGTTCTTCCACCTACGCTCAATGGAGCACGTTATCATGATTTCATACGGGATACTCTACCTGTGCTGCTAGAACATGTGCCTTTACAAGTACGACACAACATGTGGTTCATGCACGATGGAGCTCCTGCACATTTCAGTCGAAGTGTTCGTACGCTTCTCAACAACAGATTCGCTGACCGATGGATTGGTAAAGGCGGACCAATTCCATGGCCTCCACGCTCCCCTAACCTCAACCCTCTTGACTTTCATTTATGGGGGCATTTGAAAGCTCTTATCTACGCAGCCCCGGTACCTAATGTAGAGACTCGTCGTGCTCGTATTGTGGACGGCTGTGATACCATACGCCATTCTCCAAGGCTCCATCAGCGCATCAGGGATTCCATGCGACGGAGGGTGGATGCATGTATCCTCGCTAACGGAGGACATTTTGAACATTTCCTGTAACAAAGTGTTTGAATTCACGCTGGTACGCTCTGTTGCTGTGTGTTTCCATTCCATGATTAATGTGATTTGAAAAGAAGTAATAAAATGAGCTCTAACATGGAAAGTAAGCGTTTCGGGACACATGTCCACATAACATATTTTCTTTCTTTGTGTGTGAGGAGTGTTTCCTGAAAGTTTGGTCGTACCTTTTTGTAACACCCTGTGGTAGAGAACAGTGTGATACTAATTACGAAAATATGCAGTTCATCTATTTTTTGAAAAATAGAAATAATTTGTAACTCTAAAGTGAAATGAAATTTTGTCTTTTCTCGTGTTCCACTAGTAAAAAGCGAGTGTGCATTCCGTATAAACAAACTCGTAGGAAATGTAATCTTTTCTAAAACAACAGTTGTTCGCTAAGAGTTTCTTAAAGCCGCAACATTACAGATTCAGGACCTGCGTGCTGTTTTCTGCGCAGGGGGAACAACTGTAGCAGACGGCAGGTTGATGAACATTTGCTAGAACTTAGGCATTCCACTCAGGGTGGTGGAAGCAAATAGACGAGCCGCGTGTACTGCACTCTTACTACAAATGAGATCAGTGACACGTCATCTGTGGTAACAAAGAGGAGGTACGAAGAATAGAAACATTTTTGAGGGAAAGGGTTCATCATACGCAAGTACATATTACCTCTCCCTCACTGTCTTTTTTCAACTTACCTTAAACTTTGTTAGAAGATTTTAGTTTGTTGAATGACTATGACGCCAGTCACCACTCGAGAAACAATATAATCAAATTGCAGTCATTAGTTCTATTTAAGGATCGTATTGTGGTATTTTTGCGGTAATCTGCAGCAGTTACAGGAAAACAATAACGGATTATTATTCGGGAACGGAGGCGCTTATGGCTGAACAGCATCACCGGAGTATTCCAAAAACTTTTGTAGGAAGCAGTGAAAGCCGGTCACCACATTTAATTTTAACCAATTAATTTACAAAATTCTATGATACAGATATTAGTGTCCTAAAACATTTCTTCCCTTTATACGAAGTGCACAACATCGCGGTCTGACCAACTTTAATTTACATACTGTAGTGACCAGGAACTTTCTTACAGTGCAATGCAGTACTGAAAGGGGAATTTAACATAAACTAAACTGTAACAAATTGAATCCATAAGTTTTACAACACCTCTCACGTACCTGCTTCCCATTTATGTTAATGAATAATTTTTTGCAGTAGTGATTCATGCAGTGCAAATGTTCTAGCACATTGCATGCTACAACACATAATAAACTGAAATGAGTTTTGGCACTATGACCACTTGCCTTGTTAGCTGGAAAAATGCATTTGAAAATAAAAATCTCCTCTGTACTGAACGTGGTTTGTTCTGTTTCCTTTCGAAACGTAATAGAACATAATGTAATTTTCTCGTAACGAGGTCCTTAAATGACCAAATGTGAGGATATGAATACAGATCGGAAGAGTGGTAAATCGCTTCGTAAGAGCCGCTAATTATGTTTCAAAACTCGACAGCAAATCTTCAGGAATGAAATCATCATACAATCATAAGAAAACATACCATGTGAACGTTCTTGCGGAAATTCATCATTTCAAATTTATTCGACCTTCAGTTCCTATAATCTGTCCGACCCTCAGTTCCTACAATCTGCCCTGTACGACTGTAACGCTAGCCGGCACATTCTCGTTGCGTATCAGAGGAAATCTTCACAGTGACTCCTCTTGCTTGAATATAGGCCTCCGTTTGTCGCTTGACTGAAATCCGCCGCGATGAAAAGTGTCTGCCATAGTTGGTGCTGTCTAAACGGCTTCCACAATGTGTGCATGGAGAGTAGGTTAATCCATAGCAGCAGTCGAACACACGAGAGACTTTACATGTTCCCGCGTGTGAAGGGCCATTGGGTCTAAATCAGACTAATGAAGTCACCAAGCAATCGGTTCATCTCTGCCTATCCAGCGCACAGGAAATTGTGGAATCAGGTGCTTGAGAACCGTCGTGCAGGAAATACAATTGTTGAGGTGACGCAAGTGCCATGAGTTCTACGTAGAAGGGCAATGCCGTGTGCGAGGAGTCTGTGTAATTCCGTCCAGTAAGTCTCCCATGAAGGACGTAGCGTCCCAACAAGTAATCGCCAACGACGACTGCCCGGATGTTGATGGAGAACCTCTGTTCGTGAGATGATTGGATAACTGCATGGTGATTTGTGTTCGTCAACACGTGCTGGTTATCCAAATTCTGGATTCCGTCCCTTGTGAATGTCGCTTCATCTGTGAATAAAACCACAGCTGCGAAGTTAGGCCTCATGGCACATTCTTGCAGGAACCAACGGAAGGAAGTTACTCTAGGAGGATAACCCATGGTTACAAAAGGCTTGTACACGCTCCAGACTGTATGGATACCGCACATTTTCACGTAAACGCGTCCAGAATGTCACGTGTGCTACATTTCTTTGCAAGCCCAGTCGTTTTGGGCTAATTCCAAGACTTCCCTCCACTGCAGACCTTCGTCATTCTCTGGTGTTGTACACGTCTTGAACTGCTGCCTGGTGGGCGCGTGAAACTCCTGTATTTAAAGAGAAAGCGATTAATACCTTCAAATGCCTTTCGGTCAGATGATCTGTGTAATGGGTAGCGTCCAGGTACAGGCGACCTGTCTGCAATGGATTGCCATGCACCAAGTCGCACAAGTCGTGCACCGTCACGGCCTGTTGGTTGGTGTACATTTCCAATCAGCAAAGCATGGGAACAGGTAACTACAAGCCATCCCCTTATACATCTTTGTTAATGACTTCTAATATCTTTAACGTTTCAGGCACCCACCTTCGTTTGTGTTACTTTATAGCAGAGTGTACACAACAATTGCGACGGATACAGTGACAGCTGCGTATTTTATTATCTATCATTATATTTTGTCTGCGCGTGCTGAAGGATATTCAGGCCATGTGGAACACCTGTAAGAAGCGTCGTACATTTTCCTCGGGCAAACAGCCCTTGTCAATATGCTCAGCGTCCGTCCCCGGTAACTGAGCGCTAGCGCGACAGAAGGGTCCGGGTTCAATTCACGGCTGGGTCTGAGATTTTCTCCGCTCACGGACTGGGTGTTCTGTAGTCCTAATCATCATCGTCTCATCCCCATCGACGCGCAATCCGCCGAAACGGCGTCAAATCGAAAACTTGCACCCAGCAAACGGGCTACCCAACGGGAGGCGCTAGTCATACGACACGTACCTAACATTCGCAGCGCAACAGTAACATACTCGAGTAACTAGGTACCTATGCATTTAAGTACGCATGTTAACATAGCCGTGTTTTCGTCTTGTTATGAGGAAACAATTCCTGCAGTTTTGCGATCGAATTTAGAAACAATATGTATTGTGCAGCAAATGAACAGAGTGTCTGCATGTACCCTATATTGGACCATGTGAATTAAAATGGCCATGCATTTAAAAAATGAAGAAAACTGATCCTCTGTTAATACTAACGCACACAATATTATTTAACGAGTCGAAAACCGATGAGAAAATCCACTTGCAGGCCAAAATGACTGAATAGCAATTTATACTGATCTCCATGTGTTCCACTGTTCCACCCAAATTGTGAAACCGAACAAAGAAATTAACATTCTTCGCATAAAATACAATTCTATACTATCTCACGCGCATAAAACTGAAAATCATTTTATGCATAATTAAACAAAGACCGTGCAAGCAAGCAACCGTCTCATTAGAATCGTGGATGATTTCACTTTAGTCTGCCTGTTTACATATCGCAAGACAAAGTGTCTATACTAAACACTTCGGCACGATCGTGCAGCAGAAAGCAGGAACGCACAGCATGTTCACAGCAGCAGGGGCAACCGAAGAGCCTCTACCAGGTGCAGAAGTATGAAGCCGGAATTTGATTTCAATAATAACAGGTCTGTTGTTTGAAACTGATAAACAATATTTTATTCAAAATAATCTCCTTTGCATTTCTGACGTGTCTTCAGCATGCTATGAATGCCACGCAAAAAAACAAAAAAAACAGTCTTTATTTCAAGAGAACCAGTCAGGGAGACATTTTCGTACGTTTTCATACGAACTGAAACGTTGTTCAGCGAGAACGTGTCCCAGTGATGCAAATAAATGATAACTTGAAGGAGAAAAGCCTGGAGAATAAGCTGCAAGCCCTAGCATTTCCCACCTGAACGCCTCGATCGTTTCCCTGAGCCGTTTTGCTGTGTGTGACGTGGCGTTATCGTGGAGCAATATGATTTTGCGTTGCTTTTTCCCATATTCTGGTCGTTTGTCACGTAATGTTCGATTGCTGTTGAAAGCGATCAGTGTTAAAGGTTTCACCAGGTTTTAGCAGCTCGTGATAGATGATACCCTTCTGATACCACCAGACACAGAGCATTGTTTTCTTTGCAAAGCAATTTGGACTTGCAGTGGATATCGATGGTATTCCTGTATTCACCCATGATTTACGATACTTAGGATTCTGAAAAAATATCCATTTTTCATCACCTGACCCTATTCGATGGAGAAACGACTTTCTTTTGTATCTGGAGAGCAGCATTTCACAAGTGGTCTTTCGATTTGTTTCTGTCTTTCATTCAGTTAATGCGGAACCCACTTTCCCACTTCTGCACCTTTCCCATAGCTTTCAACCGAAGAGAAACGGCCTTCTGCGTCACAGTCGACTGTTCCACGAGTTCCTGTTGATTCTGAGTATCATATTCATCCAACAAGACTTGCAAGTCGTTGTCTTCGAACTTTTTCGGTGGTTTCCCGCGCTCATCGTTTCTCACGTCAAAATTACCACTTTGGAATTTCTTGAACCACTCGAAACACTGTTTTCCCGAAAGCATTTCGCCGAAATCATTGACAGGTAGTCGATGCCATTATCAGATTTCTTCAAATGATAACAGAAAACCAATGCTGTCCACAAATCGTAGTTCATAGGCACACAACTCGACATGTTTACGGGTTTGAAACGGATACCGATGTATGGAACTTGGGTGGTGTGTGTTGACATTCGTCTACAGCCGTTACAGGAAGCAGATGGCCCCAAATCTTCGGCTAGCGTCATCTATAGGGAATTTCCAGTTTCATACTTCTACACCTTGTAAGTGCTTATCCGCTTCAACCAATGCAATTGGCTGGTTAATCTCAGAGTTTGGGCAACTTGTTTAAGGCATGCCTTTGCGGTTCCCAGTGAAAGATATAGCTGCTCTAGCATACACAGAGTGACTATAAGTTCCGTGAGACAAGTAAATGCTATCGATACGTCGTATGAATACACAGCGTGAAAGCTGTCTAAAGCAGGTGGCTTTCAAAATCACCGAGAAAGCCTCTAGAATAGAACAGGAGCTTTTAAGGCGACGGTACGGATGCAGATTGGAATGGCTGTCGTCCTTACACCATCCTGGTGCGAACGAATCCTGCGGAGAGAGGCGGCACATGTCTGAAACGGCCTCGTTCCCACAGTGGAGCACGTGGCCACGCCCCTCACCCCTCAACCCTTACTCCTCACCCCCCGTGGCTATTCGCAGCTAGGTCAGGGATACGCCACAGACGACTTAAATAGCTCCACCGAAAGACATCCTCGTGACCGCTATTGGAAAGCTATTCCCGTCACGGTATTTGATAGCAGCGTTCAGCGACCCCCGCCGTCGCCCGGCGGAGAAACGCCGCCCCTGGAAGCTCTCGCTTGTTCACACACTGTCCACGTTATGAGCCCCAGCTGTCTTCTTTCCTTTTCGCTTCGATATTTTGTCGTTTAAAACTACACATAAGGAATCACTGAACTACCGCTACTCATTAAACTTTTTTTAAATTAGAATATTTCGTAATGCGAACCATCCGAGATGACTTCTTGTTACAACATAAATGTTCATTATCATCCTAGATCAGGAGCATACAGGTCATAATCGATATTTTGGTTATAATGACTAACTGAAAAGTTAATTACACACATTAAGCATGAGGCCTTAAGGGCAGACGTCTTAGGCCGAACTTAATGGCTGAAAGTTACACTTTGACGAAACATTTGTGTGTATCAAATAAACACGACTTGTATATATAAACAGAACACCTTTCCCCTCCCCCCCCCCCCCAAACCGAGCGAGCTGGCGCAGAAGTTAGCACAGTGGATTCGTATTCGGGAGGATGACGGTTCAAACTCGTATCCGGCCATCCTGATTTCCCTAAATCACTTGAGAGAAATGCCGGAATGGTTCCTTCGAAAGCGCACGGCCGATTTCCTTCCCCATTCTTTCCTAATCCGAACATCTGCTTCGTCTCTAATGACCTCGTTGTCGACGGGACGTTAAACACAAGTCTTCTCCCTCCTTCACCACCCACGTTCCCACCGATTCCTGCGGGTTTTAACATCTGACGTTCAGCATGTGAAACTTCCACGGCTGAAGGTAAAAACGTTAATTATTTTTGTCTGATTAGTTCCAGATTATTCTCTGGAATAGTGTAGCCTCGGTAACTTTCGCTCCGTTTTTTTTTTTTTTTTAAGGCTAATTTTTTTACGTATCTTTGTGTTTATGACGTCATACCTGCTAAACTATGTGTCGTACAGGTACACAATTTTGCGAGTACATCAGTGGTATATGTGGATACTGTCTGCAGAATGTGTTGGGACTAGAGTCAGTAATAGACAAGTAATAAATTAAAACGTCGTCACTCATCATGAAGTTTTAATGCATGAACGGCGAAAATGTAGTAAGCGTCAAACATTTTTTCCTTTCATTATTTTGTGTCAGCGAGAAAAGTTTCATAATGGTTTGAAGTTATCATCAAGACTGCTGCAAATTGGTGAGCGCTTTCATTCTCAAATACTGGATGAAAGTAGTCTGGGTACTTTGTGCATAAATAACAGAACGTAATCCTCTCTTAACGAGGTCCTTAAATGAGCACACGTTTGGAATTGAATAAAGATCGTATGAGTGGTAAATGGCTTCGTAAGAGCAGTAAATTATATGAACACTGAATAGCCATGTATATGCAAGGATGCCTCAACCTTTATTCACACTTTCTGATTTTAATTCTAGACTTATTGAGATAAACACAAGATTATACCTTTTAATGGATAGATCATCGCATTTTACATTTTTAAATTCGGTCTGTAATTATATGAAATATTAAAAGCCAGTTTTTGTTGCCTCTGGAATTCATTAGGCAGGCAACCTTCTACTGCAACCCAGCTAGTGTTTTAGTCGCTTTCTGACATAGATTAACTCGTTTCGATATGAAGACGGTAATCATTACGAAAACCGACCTTTAATTTTGATCTTGCGATCAAGAATGTTAATGAATAATTCCTACTACATTAATTAAGTATATTGGTAAAATTCTTACACCCTAAGACACAAAAGAAACGACGCGCAGCAAAGGAATTATCTGAACGGGATGGAAGTCGGTAGACGTGATTTACAGTTACAGAAAAATAAATCATAAAATTTATGATTTACTCAGGAGAAAGAAGTTCACAAATCGAGCATGCCAATGACGCGTTGGTCCACCTTGGGACTTTACGTAAACAATTATTTGGATTGACATTGATTGGTAGAGTTGCAGGATGTGCTTTTGAGGGATATCGTTCCAGATTCTGTCCAAGTGCAGCGTTAGATCCTCATAATTCCGAGAAGGCTGGAGGGACCTGCCTATAATGCTCCAAACTTTGTCAGTTTGGGAGAGACCTGTCAACCCTGTTGGCCGCGGTAGGGGTTGGAAAGCACGAAGACAATCAGTAGAATCTCTCGTTGTGTGAGGGTGGGCATTATCTTGCTGAAAGGTAAGCCCGGGATGGCTTGCCATGTAGGGCAACAAAACGGCGCGTAAAATATCGTTGACATACCGCTGAGCTGTATGGGCGCCGCGGATTACAACCCAAGGGGACCTGTTATGAAATAAGTGTCACTCCAGAACATCACTCTTGGTTGTCGTGCCGTATGGCGGGCTACAGCCAGGTTGGTACCCCACCGCTGCAAGTGCGTCTCCAAACACGTATTTGGATTGGAGTCTCATTGACTGGAGTAGAATTGTCTCCAGTGATGAGTCATGCTTCTAAATGAGACCTGACGGCCGGCGAAGACGTGTCTGGAGATGCTCCGGACAGCGGTGGGATGCCAGCGTATTAGTGAAGCAATTTCTTAAATTACGCGTTACAAGGAGGTCATATACTGCAACAATTTCTGATTTCATAGGACACACAAGATGCGAAAGCTTATCAGTTGTATTAAAAGAAACCCAACAGAGCTGAAACGTTTGTTGGAAGCATTGTTGCTACAGAGAGGTTTATGAGGCCTGTCCGTTCACGACCTCTCTCATAGGACGATAAATATTTGGATGTAGATAGGCAGCGAGCGCGGTGACACAGTGCGCTAGCAAGTCGGAGAACACGGGATCAAATCTCGGTCAGACCATCGAGACCTGCGTTCTCCATTGCTTCCGTAAATCGCTTTAGGTGATTGTCAGGTTCGTTCCCTTGAAAAGGATTTCCTTTCGCATCCTTATCCAACCCGAGCTTCTGCTCCATCCGTCATTGTCTTATCGTACACAGAAAGGGGAACCGCAATCATCATCACCTTCTTTAAAAAAAAATCCCGAAGTGGGCATCTAATCATGAGAAGGGCAATTCATTCCACTGCTGTGCCACTTTTGTATTGTACTCAAAAATATTAACATGGACTGAAATCTATTGATTTGCTTCTTTCCACGTTCGCAATTACACGATTTCCCTTCTCACTTACTCCACTATTTTCTACTCGAAATTTTCCGAATTTCACGAGCCTATGGGTACAACTACAACATCAGCAAACAATAAGACTTTGAATCTATCTCTCCTGTCTTCTAAAATAAGTCATAACGATATTTCCACAGAAGCGCTGAAAAATGTATGACACGATATAATGTAACGTCAACAGCGTGGCCGATTGAGACAAACCATGATGTAGGAAATCGGGAGGACTGTTGCAAAGAATCCATCGGACAGTACAGGGGTATGAATCCCGTTCCTCATTAATACTCGCTCAACTTGTTAGCCACTACGTCAGCATGGCGAGTAATATGCCGCAATGCCCATATAGAAAACTGTATTTTCCATCGTAAAACTCTGGCATTATCATATTATTATACATTGTAGCTCGAGCATTTCACAACTTGATCATTCTTAAAGGCTGCCTGTTCACTTTGACCACCCCAAATATCTTTTTGTCCACAAGCAAATTTAAAAAAAAATTGGTGAAGCAAATACTGTTTGTTTACGAAGGGAACATTAACCACAGTGACTGCCTTTCTCGTGACTTTGTTCGTTACGAAGATATAGAAAGCAATACGTCTTTTCCAGATACTACCCTATATTTTTTATTTGGTAGTCCCTTCTTTCCCTCAAGCAGTTTTCAATACCATATCACACGTATTCGCATGAACATGACGTTATTAAAAACATGACACAAAACTGACATTGACTCTCCGGTGCTAGAACACATTACAGTAACTTATCTGCCTGCTGCAGTTGACATTTAACAAATGAAAACACAAGAAAAGTGCACATCGATGTCATATGTCAACGGTTTGTGTTAGTAGCAGAAATCACAGTCTAACATAACAGTCGCGACGCTCACGACTGTAAAAGTTGTTACCGTTTGACAGCTGGAGCAACACTAGCGCTCCAAGCGATGAGAAAGGAGAACGTCACATGCGTTCCTAAACATTATGATTGTTTTGCATCCCTTTCCTACGTATTTTACGAAATATTTTAATTACTTTCTTGCCTCCAAGAGTTTGTGTAATATCAGACGATATAGATATTTCTAAAAATACTTTTAAAGTTAGCGCAAGTAGGGATAAAAATCGTGAATTCCATGGCAAGCTACAACACATAGGTGAAGAAACACGTGACTTTGGATAGAACTGCAGCTTGCCACTTTGATATCAAAAAATTATAAACGCACAGATTCACTCGTAAGAAGTACAGACATGTACCACTAAGTGCATAAGGGATCGACGCCCTAATTGTCGTTCCGTAGGCCTACTGTGTTTTACTCACTGTTGCCTGTAGCCACATTATGCTGTTCTAAGTGGGACAAGCAACTGCCATCTAGTGGGAGATATATGCTGTGAGTGCAAACCCCAAGACCCCAAAGCCAATAACACTGTCAGAAGTGCTGTCATATGTTAAATTTGTCATTAGAGACATTTCATCCAATGATATATTCACTAGTTTATCAGTATCGGAGAAATGCTGTACCTTCTGCTTTAAAAGGTGGAATGTATTGTCAGCTATACACATTTCATTTGTGTGGCGTCCACATACCTCTGTAATGTACGTAATAATGGCAGCATAAAACATTCTGACGAAAGCTGTATGCCTGAGTGCTGTAATATAATCAATTTTGAGCAAACAACTTATTTTCCTCTTTCTATCTTGCAGCTTGTACATCGTTCAATGGAATTCTAATCTGGCTTAACAACAAGTCAAGGGCATCTTTTTGTAGATATCAAGGGATCCTATAGTCTTCGAAATTTCTTTGTCCTTCTGCACTTGATCCTTCCTATGCAGTTTCTGTTGCTGTCTGTACTTAAAGTGATAGGCAGTTTCCTTGTCCCGTAATAGTTTTGCACGAAGTCTAGTGATCTGCAGATTCTGACACTTCACACGCTTTTGCAAGACACGAACAACTGCACTTCATCGTCAAAGCAGATCTGTTTTGACGATTCAGATGAATCTGGCACTGATATATGAAGAGTTGAACTGGCTGCTTCTTTTCCATAGGACTGTTTTACAACTTTAGACGGATTGTCGAACCTTTGTGGCAGTTTTCTCTTCATCGTCAGTTGAAGTGGCTTATTCGGGATGTCAAACAATGTGGGTACTGCATTTCTCACGATTTTATTACTGTAGTCTTTCATGAACTGCTTTTGTTCGAAGTGTGGCGAACAAAAATTAACATTATTATGAAGGTAGATAGGATACTTTTTCATAAGATTGTCTCCTCTGCTATTCACTAGCCATTTTCTGTTCCTAAAACGAAACATTAATCATTAGTCCACATGTAGTTTGCAAGCGAATCTTAACGATACAATTTTAGTAACATGATGGCATATATCTCTAAGGGTCCTCAAGAAACCTAAAATAAACATTGTTCAGACCAAAATAAACAACTACTATTCGCTTTCGCTTTCACGATCGCACCGAACTCACAGTTTTACTTTCTGTCCGCTTGGCGCGCTGCTGGGGCAGTAGACAACAAACTCCATACGATACATCGCGACTGCTACGTTAGACTGCAGTAGGAATGCTGCTTACCTGTGGAGCAACGATCGATGTGCATTTTCCTTGTGCCTTGATACGTTTGCTGTCTATTCCAACCAGCGGACGGGATAAGTTACCCTAGACAGTTT
Organism: Schistocerca gregaria; assembly: GCF_023897955.1. Classification (NCBI taxonomy): domain Eukaryota; kingdom Metazoa; phylum Arthropoda; class Insecta; order Orthoptera; family Acrididae; genus Schistocerca; species Schistocerca gregaria. Next base: position 57,251,114 of record NC_064926.1, read on the forward strand.
CACTATGCGCCAGCACAAGAGATTCATAGTCAGTTGTGTGTTACCTTTTTAATAGCGTCATGTGGTACATGCTATACGGTTCTGAACACGCCCTCGGAAGAGCAAGTGCATTACCGAATAAACAGGTAGTGTGCTATTTAAAAACAGGCCTACTTCTGTTCGTATCTTCGTAACGAATCAAGAGTTAAAACTATTAAAGCTTTTTAAATAAAACGAACTTTATTAACATTCTACGTCTTCATTCCCCTTATGTATGTATTTCCAGCTCTCGGCCACTACTGAGCTCCGGATTAATCCGTGTAACACAGCGGTGTTAACACTTTGCCGTCCGCACGTCTCGTACAAATTTATTTGCTTGGCGCCGGCAGCGCTAATTCGGATTACTTGGCTTGGCGCCCGCCGCTTGTCACCTTTCCGTTGATGACAAGCTTCAGACACATTGACCTTCGCGCGCTTTAATTTTCCGGAAATCCTCTACTTTCTAGTATCGCTCCACAAACTCGAATTTTCTTTTCAAGTAACTTCTGTGCACGTTCTACACTGTTATAAGAATTATCCATACGGATGTGATGCCACTTTCCATCAGAAGGTGTCAATAGTTCCATCACTGTTTTTGCTAAAGGCTGTCCAGCACCGGTATATATCTTGAATGAGGAAATAAATCCCGCACTCGAATCACACAGCATCCGAATGAGTACGCCGTATTTCGTAATTTTCGACGGATTATAAACTTTAAAATTTAACGTTCACGCCACGGTATCATTCCTTCATCATCTGAGATGTTTTGACTTAAATTAAATGTTTCTTTAAACTTTTCGGAAAAATAATCAATTACGAATTGCACTTTGACAAGTCGGTCGGCATTATCTGGTTAATTGTTGCTGTCGGAAAAATGTAAAAATGATAATATTTGTCTGACTCGTTTGCGAGACATAGTTTTCCGAAATATCGGTGTCTGTCAACGGATTCTTTGACAAATAACCATCGATCCTTCCTTTTTTTCAGTTCCCATAACGACAGCTAGCCAAACCATTTTCTACGTTTGGTTCCCGTAACGTTGACAAATTTGGCATTTTTTTTACATCCACTTTCCTTCTATTGCAATTTTGACTGTAGTACTTGTTGGTTTCGTTGCTAATATATCCAAATAGTTCGTTCCCAATACACAATTCTACGATATCCTCGACGCTCTCCTTATATTTGGGAAATATATTTGGACCCGGCGATCCTTTATAATTGGTCCTCGGTAAATCAAAATCTGACCATTGTGCGCTGTCTTCTTCATCTGATTCAGTTGGCAACCGTAGTGTTCGCCGAATTCTTCTTGGACGTATTTCACTATCTTCCTACGATTCTGTTTCACTTTCTTTTCTTTCTTTTTTTTTTATACTCAATGTCTTCTTCCCAATTGGCCAAGTCGTTCGGAACGTCAGACAAGACGTCTGCGCATTCATCGTAAATAATCCTTATAAAAACAGAAAACTTGTTGACGTGTGTAACTTATTGTTACCTAAACAAGACACCAACAGAATGCAAAAGATACTAAAGTGCTGTCGCCGACACTGTGCGATACTAAGCTCACGACACCACAGTGGTTTCGCCGGCCGCTGAGCGATACTATGCACACAACACCACTGTGTGTCGCCAGTCAGTGAACGCTACTTCACGCACGACACCACTGTGGTGTCGCCGGAAGGCAGAGTGTTACTGCAACTATATTGGTGTGCGAGTAACAGCGTTCTGTAATCGAGTTTAGAATTCGAACAGTTCGAGCGCACATGGAAAACCCTGCCCTCAGTATGACAATGTCAGGCAACACACTAACGCTGAGACGTATGCAACAAGCCGACGCCTTGGGCTCACTGTCATAGACCACTTTGCAAAAACTCTCGATTCGGCCCCATCCAATTTTCATCTGTTTCCGGAACTTAAAGAACACCTTCTAGGGCTTCATCTTTAGAGTGATGCAGCTATGCAAGCAGAGTTGAAGTTTTGGACCCGTCAACAAAATTCAAACTTTCTTCAGTATCGGTATCAACAAACTGCTCTCTCATTGGGAGGAATGTGGTCGTCGACAGGGTGACTATGTTGAGAAATTAACATGTAGACATGAAGAATAAAGACGTAGAACGTTAACAACATTTTTTTTAATTTAAAAAGATACAAGAATTTCCACGTAATAGTTCTTAGGCATTACTTTTCAGCACGCCCTCGAACTTGTACATTTACCGGACAGATACATTTGTTTCAGGGACAACCTTCGCTGCAAAACGATTTCAGAAGTGAGTAATATTGTTCTGTTCCATTAATGCAACAGTTGTTGCTTCATAGAGTTGTGACAAAATAATGAATAATTCGGGTCCTAAGCCCACAGCATAGTTAGTTTAGGGGTCTCAGGAAATAATGTCACCAAACGTAATTCTGGTTCGTACATATACTGCAGATACTCACCATGTACTTGCAACACTAATTCTATTAATTTTAACCTTAATTGTATTAACTATGAATAAGTGAATAACTGAAGGCATAGCAACTGATCAGCGGTTCACAGTATCTAGTTGCAGGTACTTTTGGCACCTGTATCAGAATTGTCTTCCTCTACGATTCTTTCGTTTTTGGAAGACACAAAATAAGATGAAATGAGTAATTTCACGTTTTCAAAGATTCTTCCGTTGCTGAAGGGGAGATTCCCCCAATGCTGTGCAGTAAAAGTTTAGGAATGAGAAAAGTAAAGTGAAACTGAAATTTCCTCATTTTATTGAGTGAGTTTTGACTTTCTTTCTGCTCTGGCTCAAAGTTTTCCTTGCATTCCGCAGTAAAAACAGAACAAAATAAACAAGCTATTGTCTTCTAGTATAACTGAGGCATATTGCAATAGTTATTAATACCTGCACTTTACATGACTTACAGTACTCTGCAGATGTGTAACCGTAGTGAGAATATTGATTCAAAGTAGTCAGCAAACGTACCTGCTAAGACAAGAGTAAACCTATAAAAGAAATTATATATTAATTGCAAAAAAATGATTTTACACTCCCTTACCATTTTTAGCAAGAGGCCTGCTTGAATGATCCACGCACTTGTTTATACAATTATAATTACTTTATGTAATGTTTATTCGTAGCTTCTGTATGAAAGAGATTTGCTCCCTGTTACTCCGCCTACAGCTTTTTCAACACGAAGTACACTATTTGCTCCAGCCAGCTTACTAACTATAACAGCGGTGCTTAACGTATGTTCGTGAAACTGCATGTAAGGGTTGATCGACAGGAAAACATAAATAAAACACTATTTACTGCTATTTACTTTATTGTGCCACATTATTTGTTAAATACAGCTGTAGATTGCATTTTTAAATAATAGTTTCTTAGTTATGAGTTTGGCAACTGGTGTTATTCCTATTCAGTGAAACGGTTGTGAGAGGTTCAAGTCTCCATTTATCTTCACAGTTGATGAATCATTTCACTACGCTCTGTGTTTCGGTCTCTGTCTGGAATTTTTTCGCGAATACTGTGTCTCTCCTCCGCTCCTGCCCTAACTGACGTTTTACAACACTGCAATATTTCCCACGCTTTTTGTTTATTATCGGAGGGTAAGTGAGCAAAATCACTTTGAGGCCGAACATTCGTGTATCGCGGCCAACGCAGTAAAATGCTGAAATAATAAGCAAACAGCGTGATAACAGGCATAGTTGCAGGTCAGAGGTCGTTTTGATGTCACATCGACACGTACGGTTCTCTCTTAAAAATACGTTTCGTTAATGTGTCACAATAATAGAGGGAGGAGTGGTTCTCATCGAGCGTTAGTGTTGCAGATGTCAGTTTACGTGAAGCTCGCGTTTACGAAGCATACACACTGAAGTACATGACATGAAAGTAAAACGTAAGGTATTTTTGTTGAAAGATAGGGAGTGTTGGATTCAGCTACCTTATAGTACTTCTTCCTTGGAACGCGCTGGTACGATTCCATCGCGAATTGTTAGTGTGGTGATTTACTGCAAAATCCTGCGTGATGTTTGCCTATTGAACTAATGGGACGAATCATTACTGCTGGCAGAAATGGAAACTAACTAACTGAGTTGTAAAAATTGAGGAAAACGTGTCGAGAGGGATTGGCGTAGAACGTCTGCAAGCGGGGCTCAGTGCTGAAAATCAGAATAAATATTTACTAAAAAGTTATTTTTTTCTACAGACTTTAACACTGTGTGCGGTTTTGTGTTATAGCTAGAAGTCATTGAGACACACTCTGCTACAGGTGCGAAGGGTCTCAGATGTTTGTGTACTGAATGATAATGAAAAACGGTATAAGGGAATCCTTAGTTATTCTCGTCTACATTGGTAATTGGCGTTAGTGGAACATAATTGGTGCAATGGGTATAAGGGCAGATACATTTAGTGCAGATACCTTTATGTTTGGTACCTTAATATGCTCAACATCAAAGTACTGTTTTTATTTCTGTGTCGAACAGTCTATGAAGAAACACGACACGAACTTCATAACCTGATTTTTTTCTGCATGGTCATACTGCGCTACTAAGTGGACTACAGCGAGCAGTATAGATAAACACTTCTGCGTCCAAGCGTCCACACGTCATCACCTGGCCTGCTACCCAGAGGAAAATTAGTATTAATAACTTGCTCTTGTCATACATATCTGGAGGTACTAACCAACCTAAGTAGTTACTACACCTAAAGGCTACAATTAGTAGTATGGAAATGACGAAAATATTGCATTCAGTACACTGTTGTCACTCACAAATAGAAATGTCTACACTCGTACCCGTTAGATCTTTTATAAGTTTTTCAGTTTACGACAATAATGTTTTGACATGGTATGCTTCGTACCTAAACAATTACGGCTTTTCTCAGTCAGTAAATCCCACCGTCCGAACTGGTCAGCAGTGAGACTTCTCAGATGCGTTAGAGTGCCTGTTGTTCGTAACTGCGAAAGAGAAGTGAGAGTGTGTAATTCGATAACACTGCAAAGCCAACTGCCATACTGCTGCACCGATCTCGCACCTGTTCTTGGAGAGATCGCTACCGATCGAGTAAAATACGGTCACCATGAAGGACACTGGGGAGTGGTTTGTCGTTTGAGGCAGCTTAGTGATCAAGAGCTGCACTTTAATGGCTCTCAACCCAAAGGACTGGAACGTGCTTCCGCCGGGTTGGGCTCGTCTGTACTGGCGTGCCTTAGCTATCTCATCTACAAATGTTATGAAGACACAACATATGAATACTGCTGCAGCAGAGACAGTTCCCAGGGGGAATTACGAGCATAAGAAGTGCTTCTGCACGCAGCCAAAGCGTGGACAGACGTGATGAGAAAAATGAAACTGGTCCAGAAAGTGCTCGTTGAGACAGCCAAAGAAACTTACATCATCCCCACCCAGGGGAGGAGATGTATGTTGGGTCGCCTATCTCAATGTGCATGAAATGATCATTTTGCCTACTCTGTAATTGGAGGGAAGGGGCAGAGTTATCGTACATAGATGAGGAGGCGTGTATAGCGCACGTGTGAAATTGCTCGGGAAGGCCACAGCTATTATATATAGACAAAGGGGTGTAGACAGCAAATGAGTGATCAGTGGGTGCCGCCCCACTATTACGGCTTCACGAGCTGACTGATGATCGATTCCAGAGAGGATGTGGCAGCTGAGAGAACGGACACTGGTCGCATTAGTCGAGGGGCAGCTGGTAGTCGAAGATGGAGTCGATGTCGCACTCCGGGTAGAGGAGGTCGCAGTCCCGGGCGTCGGCTCCGGCGTCGGCGTCGGCGTCGGCGGCGGCGGCGGCGTCGCGGCGCCGGCGTCGGTGTGCCTCGTCGTAGTGTCGCAGGTCGGCGTTGTCCAGGTCCCGCCCGCGAGCCTCCGGCAGCCTGGAACGTCACCAGCGCGTCACGAACCTCACACAGCTCTTATCGTGCACTTACATTGTTCCGTAGGTACTTATCTGTATCGCTAAACAGCTTCAACGTTGAAACGACAAGTTGCACCCAGGCACAACAGCAATAATTCGATTAAAATATTTCATATGATTATCAACCGGATCCAAAAATCTAAACTCTGTTATAATATTACGCTAGAGCTTTAAGACAATAAGGTTAGTACTACCGTGAGAAATTGTAATTGTGTTTGAGACAGCCTACCACATGGGGTGCAAATTATCCATACTACATCCATACACTACTTGAGAACGAGAGTATTTATTCACTTCGAACAAACTATACACATAATTACAAACTTTTTCGATACTTTTTCTCGCTGACGTTCTCCCCCCTCTCCTTTCCCCCTCCCCCCACAAGGAACGAAAGAAGAAGTATCTATCAAACACTACATTCTTTGCTCTTTATGCCGTAAAATTTCAGCATCATACATAACATTTTAATTTATTACTTCTTTGCTAACTGACTATGTACTTATACTACTGAGTGCACGTACAAACTCATATCGTTCGACACTCACTACAGGAGATACGATGTAATAACACTGATTACAAAAAAGGAAAGGAAGACAGTAGCTGTCCACTGGGCATTCAAATACATAATTGGGATTTGGCTCTGTTTTGCTAACGTTCGCCTTGACCGCCTCGGTCTTCATTTTCCTTGTGCCAATGGTTACAGGTCCATTCATTTACACGCTTATTCAATATTTATGCTACGACACAATTTAATTTGCGTTACGCACACTACTGAGTTAAGAGATAAATTCAGTGTGAAATTAATGTAAACTTAAATTTGGTCCTACGTGAATTAGATTCAGGATCCCGTAAAATAAAATAATCGGATATATCAAATAAATTAGCGAAATTAATAGATTAAACAAACCAGAGGCGCAATTGCTGGATCAACCTTTCGGTCAATTCAAATTATGTCCAGTACCGCGTACAGTACTTTCCTTACTCAACTGTAAATAACTTGTCTTCAACAATCAGAGGATAAGCCACTCATCAGTGAATAGTTCCTTTTTTATACGACAGGATGAAGTGAAATTAAACGCTGATCAAACCTGTCGTTAGTTAAATATCCAATATGTTCCTATGTAGATTACTTTATAATATAAATTTTTACTAAATAAATAAATGAACTTTTATACATTAGCCCAAGGGAAAACATTGCAGGATGTATCACACAGACAACGAATAAAAACTGGGATGTGTGAAATGAATTACCAGCAGTAACATTGAAATTCAATTCAACCTTTACTAAACAATTAATAAGTTCAACACATTTGGAAAAGCACTACACATTTATATATAATCGCAATGGTTGATTGTCCTGCCTGAAGTAATCATGTGAATGCAGCAAATAATCAGATGCGTTGTCTCATGGGCTCGTAAATCATTGGGTTCTCTTAAAATGGGGATCAGTTAATGGTATGGAATCACACAAGCACATCGCATTCATACTAACACCGCCCAGAAAACAGAAGACAGACTAGAAGAACTGCAACATGCATCACAAATGCATACATCTAGTCGACAAGAAGGTTTGCTCCACCGCCTGACACAACTTGTAGAACACAGACCGTGGAACACGACGAGAATTTCGATCCTGAGTTCAGATCAGTCGTAAATTCATGTAAGACACAAAACACATTTGCAGGTAATATAATTTCAGCCCTACCAGTACAGAAGAGGAGCTGGAAACCGACGAGCTCAAGGCTAGTTCGTTTTTCGAACATGTGATCCAAGCCACAGAAAGCCAGACCAAGAGAGAAATATAAAAATTCCGCACAGTCGGTTAATCCGTGGAAGTAATTGCCTACACAAGTAAATTACCGTGAAATAACTGAAAAATAAATCAGATTCCAAGGACTGAAGGCTCTGCAACCAACGACGAACACTTGGGCTTGAACAGACAAAGACACACGTCCTAACGGATAGAAATTACAGAATATGTGTGGAACTAACGAAACAGAATAATTAGTACTGTAAGAAACGCAAACACACGGACATTTGCACTGTAAAACATGAATTCTAAGTGACATTAAGCATAGCTCCCACATTAGGGTCCCACATTCCGAAGTTTTGATAATTTAAATCAAGACCATAAGCTGTCGACAGGTGTTGATATACATCAACGGGGACAGTTGAAATTGTGTGCCCGACCGGGACTTGAACCCGAGAACGCTCTATCCAGCTGAGCCACCGAGAGCACAGAAGATAGTGCGACTGGAGGGATTTATCCCTTGCACGCTCCCTGTGAGACCCACATTCCCAACTTAATGTCCACACACTACATTCGTAGTGTCCCCGCCCATTACACACATTACTCGCGCAGACGATCTTACCGAGTCCTGTAAGAGTTCGGGAAATGCGTGTGCATCCAGCACAGAAGAAGGTCAATGGCCAGTTAGCCTTAACTATATGAAGATGGTATCTGTTCTTTTGGACAGATATTCTGCATGATTGCAAAGGTCTGAAGCAGCAAAAGGAACAGGTTAAGGCTTCACTCAGGCTGAAACTTACACAAACCTAGATAGCATACCTATTGCTGCAATCGAGCACCCACCAACAACCTCTCTTTTCAAAATCTCAGGAACCAGTGAAGCACACCCAAGCCAAATGGGGGTACACACACATAGAGAAAGTAGTCGGAGGAAGCCCTTTCCGTATCCTGCCAACTTAAAGCACAATAGTGCTTCGACCAGATGCAACGAAACCTCTTTCTCTCACTCAAAGCATACAATGAAGTTGAGTTGGCTAAATTGCTACAGTAGCAGACGAGAAGTTTATCCGTCATCAGACAGTATGAAAACCCAATACATAAACGCATTCACTCGCTCTATCATTCAAAGAGGGTAAGAACTGGAAAGAAGTATAGGAGTACACCATTAAAACATTATGATCAAGCTTGGGGAAAGTGGAAGGAAACAAAGATACTTCGACTTGCACTGAAGCGCCAAAGAAACTGGTATAGGCATGCGTATTCAAACACAAAGATATGTAAACCGGCAGAATACGGCGCTGCGATTGGCAACGCCTGTATAACACAACAAGTATCTGTCGCAGTTGTTAGATCGGTTACTGCTGCTACAATGGCAGGTTATCAAGATTTTAGTGAGTTTGAACTTCTTGCTATAGTCGATGCACGAGCAATTGGACACAGTACCTCCAAGATAGCGATGAAGTGGAGATCTTCCCGTGAGACCATTTCATGAGTGTACCACGAATATCAGGAATCCGGTAAAACATCAAATCTCCGACATCGCTGCGGCCGGAATAAGATTCTGCAAGAACTGGACCAATGGCGACGTACGAGAATCACTCAACGTGACAGAAGCTCAACTCTTCGTCAAATTTCTCCTGATTTCAATGCTGAGTCATCAAAAACTGTCAGCGAGCAAACCAGTCAAAGAAACATTATCATTTGGGCTTTCGGAGCCCAAGGATCTCTCGTGTATCGCTGGTGACGGCACGACACAAAACGTTACGCCCCGCCGGGGTCCGTCAACCTTGACTTTGGACTGTTGACGATTGGAAACATGTTGTCTGGTCGGACGAGTCTCGTTTCAAATTGTATTGAGCGGATGGTCGTGTACGGGTATGGAGACAACCTCATGAATCCATGGACCCTGCACGTGAGCAGGGGACTGCTCAAGCTGGTGGAGGCTCCCTAATGCTGTGGGGCGTGTGCAGTCGGAGTGAATGGGATACCTGATACGTCTAGATACTACTGTGACAGGTGATACGCACGTAAGTGTCCTGTGTGATCACCTGCATCCATTCATGTCCATTTTGCATTCCTACGGACTTGGGATATTCTAGCAGTAAAATGTGACACGTCCAGAATTGCTACCGAGTGAACTCCCCAGACATGAACATTATTGAGCATATGGGATGCCTTGTAACGTGCTGTCCAGAAGAGATCTCCACCTCCTTGGATGGCCCCGCAGGATTCATGTTGTCAGTTACCTCCAGAACTACTTCAGACATTAGTCGAGTCCATACCATGTCGTGTTGCGGCACTTCTGCGTGCTCGCTGGGGCCCTACAAGATATCAGGCGGGTGTACAAGTTTCTTTGGAGCTTCAGTGTATATGCTTGTAAACCAGATACAGAACACACGTGCTTCCAGACAATGTATAGTTTGGTGACTGATAATGACACATTCAGCTGTTGACTCTCCCTCCCAGTCTGATTTATGAAATATCCCTGAAGTACGAGATTCTAAAGACATGGAAAATGAAGTTAAATTTTGCCGAAACATTATGAAATGGCTGATACACAAACGTTTCAGAATTAAAGTAAATGTAACTGTAAATCTCCTGATAATGTCAGCCTGCTGCAGAAGGCGTCATGCTAATAAATGTGAAATGAAAGTGACTGCAACTGAAAAATTATTTTGTAACCCATTATATATTCTCCTCGTGTGTTGGGAAGGAGTATAATTGTGATCGTCAGTGCTATTTGCTAGTATTTGTTGGTTGACCTCCACAGACTGTTCAGCAGTCAGCTGTTGTGGTCTGATGAAGGAGTGAGTACTCACGTGAAAATCACCCTGAGAATCTCCTGCAGGAACGTGCCTGTGCCGGCGACCCGCTGCTCCGCCTCGCACAGGAAGCGGTACACACACGAACGGCCGTCCACGCCGAGGCTGCAAACACACCAAATGCGTGCTAATAATATAAACAGCTTTTAGTCCCCTTTACAAACAAACCTCTCCATAACGACCTCTGAACCTTCATTCCCGCCTCTCCCCAAATGGCGATACCATCAGCAAAAGAACTGAGATCTTCATTTTTTTACTCACTTGATCTCTCTCAGTATTGTTCCCATAACTATCATGAAGAGCAGCGGATGACAATTAGAAATAACTTCAACTGGAACGATCACATAGATAATGTTGTGGGTAGAGCAAACCAAAAGCTGCGATTCATTGGCAGAACACTTAGAAGGTTCAACAGGTCTACCAACGAGACTGCTTACACCACACTTGCCCACCCTATCCTGAAGTATTGCTGCGTGGTGTGGGATCCACATCAGGTGGGGCTGACGGATGACATTGAAAAAGTTCAAAGAAAGGCAGCTCGTTTTTTACTATCGCAAAATAGGGGAGAAGGTGCCACAGACATGATACGTGAATTGGAGTGGCAATCATTGAAACAAAGGCGTTTTTCATTGAGACGGAATCTTCTCATTAAATTTCAGTCACCAGTTTTCTCCTAAAGAAAAATAGCTCTGAGCACTAATGGACTTAACATCTGAGGTCATCAGTCCCGTAGAACTTAGAACTAGTTAAACCTAACTAACCTAAGGACATCACACACTTCCATGCCCAAGGCAAGATTCTAACCTGCGATCGTAGCAGCCGCGCAGTTCCAGACTCAAGCGCCTAGAACCACTCGACCACAACCACCGGCTTTCCTCCTCTGATTGTCAAAACATTCTGTTGGCACCCTCCTACAGGGAGCGAAATGAACATCACGATAAAATAAAGGAAATCAGGGCTCGCACAAAAAATTTGACCGCTCGTTTTTCCCGCGCGCCGTTCAGGAGTGGAGAGACAGCTTGAAGGTGGTGCATTGAACCCTCTGACAGGCACTTTATTGTGAATATGAGAGTAATAACGTAGATGCAGATGTTACCTGCTGACGAACCCTCCATTACCCGGGTATTTATTTGCCAATTTTCTATTAGAAACGAAAACAAAAAGTGAACTGTGTTAGTATAAATTTCATTCCCATGTATTCGTGGGAACACCATGCGAATTATGAAACATTCGTACAAATACGCATAACGTTGAAATACAAAAGGACAGCCTCTTCGTGTACCAACAACGAGATTTTGTAAACGTCTCTATGGCAACGAATCTTCATACACTAGGTGATCAAAAGTATCCAAACACCAGCCTGAAAATGGCGTAAAAGTTCGTGGCGCCCTCCATCGGTAATGCTGGAAGTCAATATGGTGTTGGCCCACCCTTAGCCTTGATGAAGGCTTCCACTCACGCAAACATACATTCTATCGGGTGCTGGAAGATTTCTTGGGGAATGGCAGCCCATTCTTCACGGAGGGCTGCACTGAGAAGAGGTTACGAAGTCGGTCGGCCAGGCCTGGCACAAAGTCGGCGTTCCGAAACATCCCAAAGGGGTTCTATAGGATTCAGGTCACGACTCTCTGCAGGCCAGTCTATTACAGGGATGTTATTGTCGTGTAACCACTCCGCCACAGGCCGCGGATTATGAACAGATGCTCGATCGTGGTGAAAGACGCAGTCGCCATCCCGAATTGCTCTCCAACAGTGGGAAGCAAGAAGGCGCTTAAAACATCAAAGGTACGCCTTCTGCTGTGATAGTGCCACGCAAAAAAACAAAGAGGCAAGCCCCATCGGTGAAAAACACGAAGACATCATAACACCACCGCCTCCGAATTTTACTGTTGGCACTACACACTTTCACCGGGCATTCGCCACACCCATAACCTGCTATCGCATCGCCACATTGTGTACCGTGATTCGTCACTTCTTACAACAAGCGAGGCATCGTTTGGCATTTACCGGCGTGATGTGTGGTTTATGAGCAGCCGTTCGACCACGAAATCCAAGTTTTCTTACCTAACTGTCATAGTAGCCTACTTGCAGTGCATCCTGATGCAGTTTGAAATTACTGAGTGATAGTCTGGATAGATGTCTGCCTATTACACATTACGACCTTCTTCAACTGTCTGCGGTCTCTGTCAGTCAACAGACGAGGTCGGCCTGTACGCTTTTGTGCTGTACATGCCCCTTCACCTTTCCACTTCACTATCACATCGGAAGCAGTGAACCTAGGGACGTTTAGGAGTGTGGAAATCTCGTGTACAGATGTATGACACAAGTGACACCCAATCACCTGATCACGTTCGAAGTCAGTGAGTTCCTCGGAGCTCCCCATTCAGCTCTCTCACGATGTGTAATGACTATTGAGGTCGTTGATAAGGAGTATGTGGCAGTAGGTAGAAGCACAATGCACCTAATATGAAAACGTATGTTCTTGGGGGTGTTCGGATACTTGTGATCACGTAATGTAGCTCTGCAGACGGCTATTGTTCCTGTCTACCGCAGTTTAAGCTTGGCCGTTGAAAGCTGTGGAAAGTGCTACAAAGTGTTAGGGATGTCTTTAAGTTGACTCGACTGTAGGAGCGTCTTAGTAAAAATGAATAAATGTATTAAAACTACATGCGTAATGCGGCATATTTTCACGTATTTCAGCGTTAATGACATCTGTCTCTTGAACTATGTTTTGTAGAGTAGCATATTGGCGTATCTGTATATTGTCTGCAAAGTATGTTACGAATAGAGCTAGCAGAAAAGAAGTAATAAACTTAAACGTTACGCATGATGCGGCAGTTATTCATGCATCTCAGGATTTACGACGTTCTGTTTACTGATATATACAGGGTGTTTCAAAAATGACGGGTATATTTGAAACGGCAATAAAAACTAAACGAGCAGAGATAGAAATACACCGTTTGTTGCAATATTCTTGGGACAACAGTACATTTTCAGGCCGACAAACTTTCGAAATTACAGTAGTTACAATTTTCAACAACAGATGTGATGTGAAAGATATAGAAGACAACGCAGTCTCTGGGTGCGCCATTCTGTACGTCGTCTTTCTGCTGTAAGCGTGGGCTGTTCACAACGTGCAAGTGTACTGTGGACAACATGGTTTATTCCTTAGAACAGAGGATTTTTCTGGTGTTGGGATTCCACCGCCTAGAACACAGTGTTGTTGCAACAAGACGAAGTTTTCAACGGAGGTATAATGTAACCAAAGGACCGAAAAGCGATACAATAAAGGATCTGTTTGAAAAATTTCAACAGACTGGGAACGTGACGGATGAACGTGCTGGAAAGGTAGGGCGACCACGTACCGCAACCACAGAAGGCAACGCGCAGCTAGTGCAGCAGGTGATCCAACAGCGGCCCTGGGTTTCCGTTCGCCGTGTTGCAGCTGCGGTCCAAATGACGCCAACGTCCACGTATCGTCTCATGCGCCAGAGTTTACACCTCTATCCATACAAAATTCAAACGCGGCAACCCCTCAGCGCCACTACCATTGCTGTATGAGAGACATTCGCTAACGATATAGTGCACAGGATTGATGACGGCGATATGCATGTGGGCAGCATTTCGTTTACTGACGAAGCTTATTTTACCTGGACGGATTCGTCAATAAACGGAACTGGCGCATATGGGGAACCGAAAAGCCCCATGTTGCAGTCCCATCGTCCCTGCATCCTCAAAAAGTACTGGTCTGGGCCGCCATTTCTTCCAAAGGAATCATTGGCACATTTTTCAGATCCGAAACGATTACTGCATCACGCTATCTGGACATTCTTCGTGGATTTGTGGCGGTACAAACTGCCTTAGATGACACTGCGAACACCTCGTGGTTTATGCAAGATGGTGCCCTGCCACATCGCACGGCCGACATCATTAATTTCCTGAATGAATATTTCGATGATCGTGTGATTGCTTTGGGCTATCCGAAACACACAGGAGGTGGCGTGTATTGGCCTCCCTATTCGCCAGACATGAACCCTGTGACTTCTTTCTGTGGGGACACTTGAAAGACCAGGTGTACCGCCAGAATCCAGAAACAATTGAACAGCTGAAGCAGTACATCTCATCTGCATGTGAAGCCATTCCGCCAGACACGTTGTCAAAGATTTCGGGTAATTTCATTCAGAGACTACGCCATATTATTGCTACGCATGGTGGATATGTGGAAAATATCGTACTATAGAGTTTCCCAGACCGCAGCGCCATCTGTTGTTGACAATTGTAACTACTGTAATTTCGAAAGTTTGTCTGCCTGAAAATGTACTCTTGTCCCAAGCATATTGCAACAAACGGTGTATTTCTATCGCTGCTCGTTTAGTTTGTATTGCCGTTTCAAATATACCGGTCATTTTTGAAACACCCTGTATGATAGATAGGTGGTTCTTCCAGCCATAGCTATTCTTTCCTGGCAATCCAACTTTTAGTGGCAATGAATTTAACTAAAAAACTTTAATTGTTTTTGTATTATGTTTCGAACACATGATTTACTAATGTAGGGCAGTCATATGAATATAGACCTAACGGCTACCGTGCTAATGAGGCACGCTAAATAGAGGTCGAGATTTGTTCCACCAAAAGCCGCTGAAGCACGTTAGCGAAATACGCGAACTAAATTGTATATTTCCTTAATGAATCCCACTGGATTGGAATTGGTACTCACGAGCAAATTAAAGCCGCCGCATAACAGTATTGGAATATCTGAGTGGGCGTTAATGAACAGTGGAATATATTGGTGCTTGGGAAAGCATGACAGAACTTAGTACAGAGAAATACTGGTGTTTTGTGGTGCCGTAACTGTTACGTATTGCTTAGTGCTTTCCATGTTGAATAACTAAGAAGACGACTTACGTTCAAGCAGTGCAATACCTAAAATATCACAAATTGATTAACGCGTTCTTTTGTTGCTGCGTATTATGGTGAACTTTAACCATGCGTTCTTTTGTCAATTCGCAAGCATGAAGTTCGCCAACTGTTGCGTAGGACTGACGACAATTCATAAAAGAACATTTCTTGAAGTCCATGTTGAAGATAGTTTCCCCTTCCTTGTCTTGGTAACTCACCATTTGATAATTAATGACAACATTTCGTTAGAACTTAATGCACTTGTACTTGCGGAGTACTTTTCACATTTATTGTTTGTTATTTTAAAGGATTCTAATGAACTGAAAGCTAACAGCTGCACAGACAATTTATGAAGACAGCATGAAATTACTGCTGCATACGACGAATGCTGTTAGATCCCAGGTTTCGAGGTTAACGTTCCTTCGACAACGGTTTACTCTTCAGAGCCTGGCGACTTTGCCCTGCTCTGCCATACTGCCAGTCCACGATAAACGCTAAATTTCAGGTATCTTCAACGAAAGCGTAAAAATCAAATCTGAGATGCACTATCTCTTGAAGGAAAGGTTGGAGTATCACGCTCTCACACAGATTATGTTAACACTAAACCACTGTTAGCTAACCGCTTGCAAGAGAACGCCGCAGGAGACATTAGATTTCGTGGACAAGACGGCAGAGAGCGGGTGTAGCAGACAGTGGATCCTGGAACGTGCGGAGGCCGAAGTCTGCTGGTGCGGACGAAGCCGTCGTACGCTGAGTCCCCGGGGCGCCCTTGATTAGCGGCTTGTCGGCCACACCGCCCTGGGGACGCAGCCAGCCAGCTCTGCGCTGTCTGTTCCGACCACAGCAGCCCGCATCCCTCACCCTCCCCCACTGCTCACACACATTACTGTGGCCACACCATCCCTCTGGCTCGATCTCACGCCTTGCAGTTTTCTTGCTTTTAATTTCTCTTAATGATCTGAAACAGGAGAATGGCCAGAGGTCTCGGTCGCAACAGTAATGATACCAATTGATAGATAGAAGAATGCCAAAAATGTGAGTAACATGTTGAAGGGCGTCTGCTGGGGTACACATACACGCGGCATCTGAATCTGATATTAACAGTAATGTAAACTAAAATGAAACTATTATGTTGTAAGCGATATACGTCTCTGATTGGCGCATAGTAGTGGACAGCGGTATAGGAGAGAAAGAGGATGGAGTAGTCAGTTTTTGTGGTGTACTCTGTGAAGCCGCCAAGAGTTAGATTGTTGTTGTTGTTGTGGTCTTCAGTCCTGAAACTGGTTTGATGCAGCTCTCCATGCTACTCGATCCTGTGCAAGCTTCTTCATCTCCCAGTACCTACTGCAACCTACGTCCTTCTGAATCTGCTTAGTGTAGTCATCTCTTGGTCTCCCTCTACGATTTTTACCCTCCACGCTGCCCTCCAATACTAAATTGGTGATCCCTTGATGCCTCAGAACATGTCCTACCAACCGATCCCTTCTTCTGGTCAAGTTGTGCCACAACCTTCTCTTCTCCCCAATCCGATTCAATACTTCCTCATTAGTTATGTGATCTACCCATCTAATCTTCAGCAGAGTTAGATTATAATTTAGATATTATGAGTACATGTGTTTTTGGAAATGGAAAAGTAGAAGCAAAAGTCTTCACGCAAGCAAGGTGAAGATGTTAAATATTTATGACTTACGTTTTGCTAGTGCGTTGATATAGATCATGTGACTTATAATTTGTAATTGTGCAGTAACTGATTTGCTGAAAAGGCTAGTTAGATATTTCTCTTTTTTAAAGTTTCTAAGATTTGTTAACACAAGCATATGTAACTTGATGATTTGTATTTATGCTATTTTAGTGAGGTTAGGCAATAATTGGTGTATAAATCTCATTGTTTGTGGATCAATTGGTAAATATGATGTAATTTGCTGAGTAATGTCATTTAAATTGCAAGACGTTTTTGAAAACTCAAACTTAACTGGGAATTTAATTCATTAAAAAAATCAGCTTTAGCAATTCACCACAATCAGTACTGCATCCCTGTCGAGGTCATACGTTTTTCAAATGCGTTGAATTTTTCTCAAACGTTTTTATTTATCAGCCAAAAGAATTTCATGTGCATTTCAAAGTACTGGTTCAAAATGGCTCTGAGCACTATGCGACTTAACTTCTGAGGTCATCAGTCGCCTATAACTTAGAACTACTTAAACCTAACTAACCTAAGGACATCACATACATCCATGCCCGAGGCAGGATTCGAACCTGCGACCGTAGCGGTCGCGCGGTTCCAGACAGTAGCGCCTAGAACAGCTCGGCCACTCCGGTCGGCAAATTATTGGAAACTTGGGAATTTTTTGTAAGTCCTATGGGACCAAACTGCTGAAGTCACCGGCCCCTAAGCCAACACACTACTTAATCTAACTTCAACTAACTTAGTCTAAGGACATAAGAGCCGGCCGCGGTGACCAAGCGGTTCTAGGTGCTTCACTCCGGAACCGCGTGACCGCTGCGGTTGCAGGTTCGAATCCTGCCTCGGGCATGGATGTGTGTGATGTCCTTAGGTTAGTTAGGTTTAAGTAGTCACAGGGGACTGATGACCTCAGATGTTAAGTCCCATAGTGCTCAGAGCTATTTAAGGACATCACACATACCCATGCCCGAGGGAGGACTCGAACCTCCAACGGGGGGATTCGAAGTATTACGGCCAGCATTGCACACCGCTGAGTCTGCAGCTAGCATATTTTTATTTTTTTATGAGATACCAGAATATATCGCGTTCCAGAGTTTCTGCCTTAGAGGTAAGTATGTGCACAGGGACCAATGTTATCAGCTCCGAACAGGACCAGAGTATTCAGAGCCTAAGGGGCTGAATGTACACTCCTGGAAATGGAAAAAAGAACAAATTGACACCGGTGTGTCAGACCCACCATACCTGCTCCAGACACTGCGAGAGGGCTGTACAAGCAATGATCACACGCACGGCACAGCGGACACACCAGGAACCGCGGTGTCGGCCGTCGAATGGCGCTAGCTGCGCAGCATTTGTGCACCGCCGCCGTCAGTGTCAGCCAGTTTGCCGTGGCATACGGAGCTCCATCGCAGTCTTTAACACTGGTAGCATGCCGCGACAGCGTGGACGTGAACCGTATGTGCAGTTGACGGACTTCGAGCGAGGGCGTATAGTGGGCATGCGGGAGGCCGGGTGGACGTACCGCCGAATTGCTCAACACGTGGGGCGTGAGGTCTCCACAGTACATCGATGTTGTCGCCAGTGGTCGGCGGAAGGTGCATGTGCCCGTTGACCTGGGACCGGACCGCAGCGACGCACGGATGCACGCCAAGACCGTAGGATCCTACGCAGTGCCGTAGGGGACCGCACCGCCACTTCCCAGCAAATTAGGGACACTGTTGCTCCTGGGGTATCGGCGAGGACCATTCGCAACCGTTTCCACGAAGCTGGGCTACGGTCCCGCACACCATTAGGCCGTCTTCCGCTCACGCCCCAACATCATGCAGCCCGCCTCCAGTGGTGTCGCGACAGGCGTGAATGGAGGGACGAATGGAGACGTGTCGTCTTCAGCGATGAGAGTCGCTTCTGCCTTGGTGCCAATGATGGTCGTATGCGTGTTTGGCGCCGTGCAGGTGAGCGCCACAATCAGGACTGCATACGACTGAGGCACACAGGGCCAACACCCGGCATCATGGTATGGGGAGCGATCTCCTACACTGGCCGTACATCTCTGGTGATCGTCGAGGGGACACTGAATAGTGCACAGTACATCCAAACCGTCATCGAACCCATCGTTCTACCATTCCTAGACCGGCAAGGGAACTTGCTGTTCCAACAGGACAATGCACGTCCGCATGTATCCCGTGCCACCCAACGTGCTCTAGAAGGTGTAAGTCAACTACCCTGGCCAGCAAGATCTCCGGATCTGTCCCCGATTGAGCATGTTTGGGACTGGATGAAGCGTCGTCTCACGCGGTCTGCACGTCCAGCACGAACGCTGGTCCAACTGAGGCGCCAGGTGGAAATGGCATGGCAAGCCGTTCCACAGGACTACATCCAGCAACTCTACGATCGTCTCCATGGGAGAATAGCAACCTGCATTGCTGCGAAAGGTGGATATACACTGTACTAGTGCCGACATTGTGCATGCTCTGTTGCCTGTGTCTATGTGCCTGTGGTTCTGTCAGTGTGATCATGTGATGTATCTGACCCCAGGAATATGTCAATAAAGTTTCCCCTTCCTGGGACAATGAATTCACGGTGTTCTTATTTCAATTTCCAGGAGCGTATTTTGCGGTGACTGTGATTCTTTCTTGGTATAGGGAGTTGCAGTGCCAATCAGTTAGTATAAACTTTTCGCTGTCGGTAACACAGAGTAAGTACAACACTTATAGCGAGAAGAGGCTACACGATAACTCGAGTTATGTATCCAGTCCACAGTTCAGGCACTCATTCAACGTAATCACAAAGATAAATATTTAAAGAACGTTACAATATGACTCTCAGTTCAATTTTTAATGCAGCCAAAGAGTTGACAGTGATCAACATATGCTGATGTGTAAAGCTAGTTTGGAAAGCGTAAAGGAAAACTAGTGCAACTGGTAAACTAAGAAGTATCGTAGCGATACGTGTTATAAAAATGAATTTCTATATGTGTGTATGATTTATGTTCCATATCTCCACCTAAACCACTGTTCCGATTTCAGACAGATTTGTTATACATATACTTAACTGTCAGGCAACAGTATCTGCGGGCCAACACATACCGCCTCTCATAGTTCAAGAGATATGACGTCACAAACACTTACACATTGTCCATGGCGTTTAAATGCATTACTTCTTTGCTACTAACTGCAGTCCCAACACATTTTGTAGACAGTGTCCACATTTTCCGCTGAATTTACTTAACAAATTATATTACTGTGTGACAGAGGTCAGATGTAACGAGAAATGACGTGAGAAACAGTGAGTTGTGTGAGACACTGACGCATTATATGTAAAGTTACTACTTCTCTGCTACTAATTATATTGGCAAGGTATTTCTCAGCCAGTATTCTCATCTGCCACGGTATGTATCTACAGAAACATATAACTGTACGACACATCGTTCGAGAGATATGACGTCACAAACATTGAGACGCTTGAAAAAATAAATAAATAAAAGACTACACCATGAATGAAGTTTTAATATATTTATTCTTTACTATTAAACAATCGAGTCAACCTATAGAAATCCCTGACACCTAGCAACGCTTTTCACAGCTTTCGCTTGTGAATTGCAAATGTCTGTAGACGAAAACAGTAGCCATCTATAGAGCTATGAAGAGGCGTTGCCAAAGAGATCTTTAGAAAATCGCTTTGTAGACACGCCAAGCACCGCTCTACAGAAACTGTCGCTATACTGTTTTTATACATTTGTATGTTACGCATATTTATTTGTATGGCTGTTCAAAAAAATGGCTCTGGGCACTATGAGGCTTAACATCTGAGGTCATCAGTCCCTTAGAACTTAGAACTACTTAAACCTAATTAACCTAAGGACATCACACACATCCATACCCGAGGCAGGATTCGAACCTGCGACCGTAGCGGTCGCGCAGTTCCAGACTGAAGCGCCTGGAAGCACTCGGCCACACCGGGCTGCTGTACGGCAGTCTCATAATTTCAAAACAGTTTTCACGAACACATGGAAATCATTTTTTTTTCGACATTACATTACATATATAGCTGTTTTTTGTTTTGTTTTGTTTTCGTATCTGATAGAAAATTGGCAAAACGGATACCTGGGAAATTCCGGGTTTGTCAGCTAGCGTCCTATAGAAGGAAGACAAAATTAAATTGCAGTTGATGACTTGGAAAGACTTTCGACAGAGTGCAAAGGAGTGATGAGTATTTTGAAGAAGAAAGGAGCTGATTCGAATAAGAGGAGATCGCTATAGAATTTACATTTAGAACAGAAGATAAGAGTAATAGTTGGAAATGAAATTTCTGTGCAAAGTATGATCGTGAGGGGAGTACTACAAGGCTGCTATCTTTCCTAATATCTTTTGAAAACATACGTAGAGCATTTTTTTTTATAAATGATTAGTTGGAGGAAGTGGAATTTGTGTTGGAGGAAAGAGAAGACTATGTAGGGGAAAGGAAAATTTAGTTTTCACTAAACCATGATTATTCATATAAGCTTGACGCTAACACATTTTGAATCTACGTTTATCACACCAAATACTTGAAGGTGATGAAAAAAATGTGAACGAACTATAGGCACTATTATTGAAGGCTTGCTTGGTGGCCACTTCTGCCTCCTTACAGAGGTTATGTGGCTAGTGCCATCGCATCAGCATCCTACGTTTGCGATTCTTATGTCGGGACATATTTTCAGGGGATCTTGATCCCCTGCTATCTGAAACAATAACAACCGACTTGAGCACATCTTTTTCACTCGGATGTTTGTGTTAGGCCAAATATAAGAGAACAGAGATGGTTGTAATTAATCCGAAATCGTTACAAAAGGGTAGAATGACGAATGTTAGATTGTATGTAAATTTCGCCAATCTTGGGGTTTTGTGTTCCTTTAAATTTGAAATGCTCTTTCTTCTGCAACAGTGTTCTGACCTGTTTAGACCACTATAAACTGTCAGACAGACAATTCGTATTAAATTGTGGTATAAGAACAGAATTCAGTATTGTAAAGTTTTACAAATATTGAATACTGCATTTCCTGAGTTTGCTAAGAACAAAACAATGAATTACGAGTGGATAACGTCTTCAAGGAGACGGCGAAGACGCTGAAAACGACTAGCTCCCTAGGTGATCCTGCGTATCACCTACCGATGAAATCGCCGTAAAAGTGAAAGAAATGATTACGAACTATCATCGAATCACAATCAGAGAAATCTATAATAGAAGTATATAGATTGGGTTACGTCATAAAGTTGTTTCGGGTACTTGGGTGTGAAATGTGTGACGGCAAAATGTTTCAAAATTGTTAAATTTCGAACATAAACAGGGACAAATACAGTTTGTTCTGGAGTTACTAGATCGAGTCCACAACGTCGCAGAAACACTGGAACGCGCCATAACAGCTGGTGAAACATGAGTTTACGGACGTGCTGTTGCACCTTTGTCTCAATCATTCCAGTGGACGCATTCAGGACCGGCACAATCGAGAAAAGGTCGACTACATTGGGAATTATACTCACTGTGTTCTTCGATTTTAATGGCGCGATACACCATGGGTATTTCCCACGAGATCGAAGATCAATAAGGAGTACTACTCCGAAGTTCAACGCCATTTGCGTGAAGCAGTCCTAAAAAATCTCCCGGATTTGTGGCGAAACAACATGGCTTATGCACCACAATAATGCATCTGCTCAAATTTCGTTGGTAGTTCGTGAACTATTGAGCAAAAGTTCTCAAAAATAAAGGAAACAGTTTTACAGACATAGATCGGTTTCAAATCATATCGTTGAGAGAGATGAAAACTATCCCAAAGACAGAGATCCAGAAGTGTTGATATAAGTGTATAGTACGAAACAGGTAACATTGACATAAACGAAAAAATAAAATTTCTCGTTATTTTTTGAACACATCTCGTATTTTAGTCCCTCTCTCTACAGAGCAGGAGTAACAGCTACATCTATTCTTCAGATAACTGAGGATTAAATTATTTTAACGTGGTTTATAACAGTGAAAAAGGTGTTAAGTTACATCTAGTTTATAAATAAAAATACGGATCACTTCCTTAGAGTGATTTTCTTAAATATAAAATACCAATATTTGTGTTGGTGATCTTGATGGTGCAAAGACGAGATAATCGATGGATGACAAAGGAATTTGTTGAGCTTGAGCTTGACCTTGCCAGTAGTGTGGGTTTGGTGAAAAGGGCAGGTGATGTGATTTTTGTGCTGGTTGGTTTGTTGATTCGGGGGAGGGGCCAAACAGTAAGGTCATTGGTGCCATCGGATGAGGGAAGGATGAGGAAGGAAATCGGCGGTGCCCTTTGGAAGGAACCATCCCGGCATTTGCATGAAACGATTTAGGGAAATCACGAAAAACCTAAATCAGGATGGCCGGGCCCGGGTTTCGACCGTCGTCCTTCCGTATGCGAGTCCAGTGTTCTAACCACTGCGCCCCCTCCCTCGGTCACTTTTGTGTGAAAAGCCTTTCAGGTAGGATATTATGACGAAGACAACCGACAACCATATGATTAGAAAATAAAACAGAGGAACGGATGGTTACATTGGAAGGAAAAGGATTATTCGGTTAAAAAATTTACAACTATGAGCAGATCTTTGGACGAATTTTATGCTCAAGAAGACGGAGGTGACTGACGTCTCTTTAGCGTAGGACGTGTAGAGTATGTAGGGGTGTGGCTGGGATAGGTACTTGTACAAACACGACAAAGTATGGAGTTTGGAACACAAATAGGAAAAAATGGAATGGCTTATGTCAAGTTTGCAGAAATCCACAGTGTGAATAGCAGACACAGGAATTTTAGAAAGCGATAAAAATTTCATATGGGCCAGGGTAGACTGGTGCAGAAAACGAGGCAAAGAGCTTGGTGCTTGAGGATTTGGAGAGAGCAACACAACAATCGCAAAGTAGAAGACAGATCCTAGTAGCCTTCAGCCTTCTGTGAGCCTAATATAACACGTTGAATAGGTACAATTAACACTTTAACTCAAGTCTAGGATTTATCTGAGGTATGTTAGTGAGTCATCCAATTTAACAGGTCGATTGTAAAGAACGAATTAGAAGCCATTAAATCTGTAGGAGATTAGTCTTGACGTGGCTGGTATTGAAGAGCCGATGTCTACTCCAAAGGTGTACTGGTTGAAATACAAGGGTAAAAGGAATTTAGGGATTTCTGGAGAGTCGTGCTCATGTTCCGGTTTGAAGGGCACATTAAGTTCTTACACGTAACTGGCCGCAAGACCGCTATCTATCTTTTTTACTTTACATTTTCACGCTCACATAATTCTTCAGAATGGATGATGAAGACATTTTTGTTTATCGGAATCCTTTCTCTACAAGATATGAGAGTGATTTTTAATGATAATTTTAAACATACTATGAAATCTGGAAAGATAATGGCGAAAGGGCAGCATGATGAAGGAATGCGATACAAAGAAAAAATCCATGTAGAGAGGTAGTTATTATGAGATAATGAACTGCAGTGGCGCTATTAAGTGCTTTCTTTAAGGTGAACCTGTAAAATGCTTTTACACCCATCACAAACTTAGGGGTGGAAGAGTGATTGGTGTCTCTATTTTCTCCAATAGAATGATAAATACTATATTAATTTGTGCGCGGGAATTCCCGTAATTACCCTATCACGAATTACAACCATCGTATCCAATCGAGTAAAATAAAGAAAACTAAATAAACTAAAAATACCTCCACTAACTCAATGTCAAACTGACGCAGAATACCCATCTACTAGTAATCCAACAGAAATCCCAGGAAAGACTAAAACTACGTGCGTCACTCCATCATAAACTACGGCTACAGTACCTCAAGCCAACATTTTCTGCTGTATGCCAATGTCGCGCGAGCTTCCCGCCCACCAGGGTTCTGTCACTCCAAATCCTCGAACGCCTTGTGTATTCCACATCGTCTTACCCGAACCAGACCACTCTTTGTGCTTGTACACCAGCACCTTCACCTCCTCCACTCTTTCTCTCCCTCTCCTCTAATCTTACACTTGCACAATCTCCATAACTTACACCGAGCGAGGTGGCGCAGTGGTTAGCACACTGGACTCGCTTTCGGGAGTACGACGGTTCAATCCCGCGTCCTGCCATTCTGATTTAGGTTTTTCGTGAATTCCCTATATCGCTCCAGGCAAATGCCGGGATGGTTCCTTTGAAAGGGCTCGGCCGACTTCCTTCCCTAATCCGATGATCTCGCTGTTTGGTCTCTTCCCCAAAAACAACCCAATCCACAACTTACATGAACGAATTTTTAATCATTGTACCTTCCTGATTATAGAATACATTTAGAGATCTTCATTTTAGATCTAACAGAAAACCCTTTCTCCATGTCACGGCTGCTCTCTGCGCCTACTACGTAAGCCACCTAGTCGTGAGTGGCTGACGGTAGTTTGTGAACCACTGTGACTTTCCTCCCTTTATCAGTCGTGATCAGTTTACAGGAAAACGACAGTTGCTAAACCACTGTATGAACTCGGATCTCTCTATTTTATCTACCTCACCAGGTATATGAAACAAGAAATAGAATGTTGATTGACTCGTTTAGGAATGTTCGCCCTCGGCATTTTAACAGCAAACCACACACTCATGTTCAAAGTCTATCAGCCACTTGAGCTGGATGAGCATCTCCGTGGCGCTTTCACTCTTAGTAACTGAACAGGTGACACAACAGACAAGGCTTTAAAAAAATCTTTCTTAATTCTCTAGTAGTCCTACCTGATAAGAGACCTGCACAGATGTGTCGGTGAAACGAGAGTTTTGGACATCTCTCTCATGTTTGTGTTTTTCCTAGGAATTCTTCCAATAAACCTTTGTTTAGCATCTGCTTTTCCTCCTCCTCACTTACTTTCTCCCCTTTCCAGCAGCTATTTTCAGAATCCTGTCCCTCATCATTGAACCCTCTCCGTCTATCAAACAATGTCTCTCGAAAATACCCACTGATACGTTCTACATACCTCATCCTCGAAGTAAAGAGAAAGTCTCTTCTCCTTCTTCCCAGCAAAACTTGAACCACTGTCATCGCCAACAATGGTAAAGTCAGTCTGTGGCCTGCTTGTACGTACAGTTCAACGAAATAGGATTATCATCTTTTGAAGGTAGCCGGCCGGTGTATCTAATAGTGCTCAGAGCCATTTGAACCATTTTGAAGGTATGAAGATATTTTCATCATTCTGTGATGGATTATCGTACTGAACAACTGCGAGATACCTTTCGAGAGCACAATTCAACATCATTACGCATATTAATTAGGACAAAAATTGCACATTGTAGGTGAATAATCATTAGCTAATGAGATTATCGTCGTATGAAGTATGAAAAGGACTGAAATATCGTATGATGGACAGTAGTGAACAGACGGGTCAATCAAGTCGTGATTGATTGGGTGAAAAGGGGAGGGAGGATGGGAGGGGAGAAAGATACGACGCTCGAACGTCTTCTTCATCTATTCCATGCATGAAGATTTCATCTACATTCAGTACAATGACATGTTCGAGCATACTCAGGATATATTTAAGTAAGTATAGCGAAAAGCCCGTTTCACAGCAAACGACGCCTTTTTCTCCATTTAGTTTGAAAACCTTCTCATGCAGGCCGTTCTCTTCGCTTTTCAAGCCATCTAAATCGTACCGTTGCGGTGCATGCGAGTGCGTGTGTGTGAGCTTGTACTGAAGGGATGTGAAGGTATGTTTGCTTTTATGATGTTCTAGTGATTGCTTTTCTCATTATATGTCTCCCTATTTCTTAACCTGTTTGTTCGCATCATTATTTCCCTTTATATTTATTATCTCATACGTTAATTTGTTACAGTCAATCCAAAATTTGGCCTTATAATAATTATGTCTTTCATTAATTTCTTACAGTCAATCCACTGTAATATTATACCGGATAAATAACCAATATGAAACAAATTATTGGTGCCTACCAATGAAATAACATCAGGCTTAGCTCTGCTTAAATTTTCTACTCACTGTTGCAAGAAAAGTGAATTTTGCTTTGCATCTTTGCAGGGCTTCGAAAATAAAGGCTTTAAAGTAACGTTTCTAGCATAAGATTAATGTCGTCAACATTTCTTTTTTCCAGAGTCCAGTGTATTGATTCAACGATGCACACGTATTTATACAACTGCTCAAACAGTACTCGACCCGGATGAGGTTTAAATCGAGACAAATGGAGGAAGACAGCAGTATAAAAACCACAATAGCAAAGTGTCGGAAAAATGTTGAAATATATTACTGGCTTTTTCGCGTTACTAGCAACAGGCGAACCGATTTGCTAGTTGCAACAACATTTTTAATGTAGTTCACAAGAAACTAGGTTTTCGGGTATCACTGATGCATTAAGGAGAGCCTAATTTCTCGTTATTAGTAACAATGAACGTAATATTAAATTTATTAAATTATCTACGGTTTCTCTTATTACTCGGCATGAAGAATTTTTGGAACGCATACTACAGTGTTCAAACTGTCTTGCGAGTATTTGTATCAGAGTAAGCGTACTACAGATACACGAGTTTTTGCTGTATTAATGATGTTGTTGTCGTGATTAAGTAGACTTTTAGTTGATAAGTAGCGGTAAAAATCATGACTTCCGAGTGAAGAAACAGATAACAATATTTAAAAAAAATTATATGTAAAAACATTTATGGGGAAGACACACAAAATTTTTGATAGGTACAAAGGTATATGCTGATAAAACAGATACAGCCGCTAACAAATAGGAAGTAATATTAATATGATTTCGTAATATTGCAGTGCAAGGGAGCGTGTTGTTCGCAGGTAGTTTACACAGGAACAAATGATTTTTCCGGGGCGGTGTTTCACTCTATTGGCCGATTTTAGAATAAAATGAAGGAAAGCGCGCTAGAGGTATACTGACAAGATTTTCTAGATTGCAACCATTTTGAAACTGAGTAGATTATTTGTCCCAGTTACATATCATGTCGAACCAAAGAACCTTTTTCACATGTGGAAGGACTTTATGGTTTCCGAGTAATTTCCGTAATTTCAGAAAAAGACTGCAGCACACAGAAAGTGAATGCTCGCACACAAAGTGAATGCCGTCATTTCGAAACGGGGTGAGAAATGTATTGCAGTTCTATTACAGAGTGGCTTGCATCCCAGATCATAACTCCAGGTGTAGGTCCACTGTGTCTAGCACGCAGACAGGTTGGTTGCAGGCCTTCAACTGGTGTCTTTCTAACGAACATGCGGCCATCACTGGCACTGGGATTGAACAACCTTTCATCAGACAACACAACAGACCTCCACCATGCCATCCAATGGGCTCTCGCTTGACACCACTGACGTTGCAAATGACGGTCGTTTGGGGTTAGTGCAGTGCACCATACAGGGCATCTGGCTCAGAGCTGCCCTCGATGTGATCGATTTGTAAGAGTTGGTAGTGTCACCGTGGTGTCAACTGCTGCTCATATTGCTGCTCAGATGCAGTATGATGCGCCAGAGCCGTACGCCGAACACGATCGTCTTCCCTCTCACCGAGCGAGGTGGCGCAGTCGTTAGCACACTGGACTCACATTCGGGAGGACGATGGTTCAATCCCTCATCCGGCCACCCTGATTTAGGTTTCCCGTGATTTCCCTAAATCGCTCCAGGCAAATGCCGGGATGGTTCCTTTCAAAGGGCACGGCATGTTTCCTTCCCCGTCTTTCCCCAATCCGATGAGACCAAGGACCTCGCTGTTTCGTTTCCTCGCCCAAACAACCCAACCCTTTCTTCCCTCTCGGTAGTGCCACGTGGTCGGTCTTTTTGCAATCCTACGTTTTCGTGACCACCACTGCCAGCTATCGCGTGCAGTGGCTACATTCCTGCCAAGTCTTTATGCAGTCTCACAGAAGGAACATCCAGCTTCCTGTAGCCCTAATACAAGACCGCGTTCAAACTGAGGTGTTGATAATAGTTTCTTTGCCACCTTAAAGGAATTCTTGACTAACATCAACTCATCACGCAAAATCTCAAAGGTAGCTACCGCTCACGACATCAAGCAAAGTCTTATGTGAATGGTGCGAAATTTGCGTAGACATCATCTTTCAGATACAGAAACCTCCCTACACGATTTCGTTTATGTTGCACAACTGTTCCTTGATGTTGCGATTTCTTACCATCAGTGTACTAGAGAGGATTCCAGTATTAGTTTGTTTTTACACTTTCACAAAGTGTTCTTTTTATGAGTCTGCGAAATGGAACAGCTACGTAAATAAGGGCAGTTTTCATTTTTTAAGTGTACTGAAGGCTGTTCTTCTGCGCTCTATTGATCAACCATACGTTGAAGAACGGTGCAGTCAGCACAGATTTGAAAATCTGTATTTTAGAACTTATCACACGATTTGCATTTATTGAACGATGTTTTAATTTCACTTTTTATTGTGGTCTCCATTAGGTGTTGTACGATTTTGACTTTTTATCTGTGTCCCTTCAAATTTTCTTCCTCGACCAGTCACTCGCAATCGGACG
This sequence comes from Schistocerca gregaria, assembly GCF_023897955.1. Taxonomy (NCBI): domain Eukaryota; kingdom Metazoa; phylum Arthropoda; class Insecta; order Orthoptera; family Acrididae; genus Schistocerca; species Schistocerca gregaria. Next base: position 57,280,689 of record NC_064926.1, read on the forward strand.
TAATTTGATCAGTCGTCTTAGATACACCCTTGCATCTTGTGCAGTTGTCACGTTGGAGACGAATCTACACGATAAACTATAGACACTTTTTTTGAAGACAGTACCACGTATTGAAACGGCAAAAGTGGAACCTTGAGTCACTGCGTATAGATCTCCTTTGGTTAAATCATTGTTCAGGTGACATTGGTGTAACGTACGGTAAACAACAAACCTACAATGGATCTGAAACTTTTTCTTCCACACTTCTCGCACTTTCGATTCGTCAGACTTCAGAATGAGCGGTCAGGTGTCGCACGGTGTTGTTTTCTTGTCTGTGTCTTAAAACAGTCAGCAGTAATTTTCAAATGTGAGCCTTATTTCTGAAAGAACTGCGAATCTGCTTCAAAGGAAGGGTTTTAATGTGAAGAGATCGAGCAAGCGATGTGGGGACACACTGGACTCTCTTTGAGGTGGACAGCGATTCAAAATCACTCCGGACATCCTGGTGTAGCTCCACTGGGCTTACCCTACATCGCCTAAGGAAAATGTCGGGATAGAATGGAAAGAACTTCAAAGACTTTTTCCTCTGCCCCATGTCTGAAATTCATTTACCATATTTCTCCTTGCTTTTCTTCACGGCTTGCTCAAGGTACAGAGTGAATAACATCAGGGAAAGGTTACAACTCTGTCTCACCCACTTCACAACTATTGGGTCCCTTTTAGATGCCTTGAGTCTTAAAGCTGTAGTCTGCTTTCTGTTCTAGGCGCTTCAGTCTGGAACCGCGCGACCGCTATGGTCGCAAATTCGAATCCTGCCTGGGGCATGGATGTCTGTGATGTCCTTAGGTTAGTTAGGTTTAAGTAGTTCTAAGTTCTAGGGGACTGATGACCTCAGAAGTTAAGTCCCATAGTGGCCAGGGCCATTTGAACGATTTGAAGCCATCCGCTTTCTGTACAAGTTATGTCAAACTCTCACTCGTTGTATTTCATCCCTGTTAGCTTCAGAATTTCAAAGAGTGTAGCCCAGTCAACATTGTCAAACGCTTTCTCCAAATCTACAAATGCCATAAAAGGTAGTTTATCCTCCATTAAGCGATCTTTTAAAGTAAGTCATGGTGTGAGCATTGCCTGGAGTGGTCACTGGAAGTCAAACTCAGCTTCCCTGAGGAGATATCTAACAATTCTTTTCCATCCTGCTATGTTGCTGGTACATACAGAGTGTAACCGGTGTAAGTTCAGACAGTTTTATATGTGATACCTAAATATCTGTACACATCATTGTGTACATTGTTTTTTCTCTGCGTTGAGCAGTCTTCACACGAACACGCCTTAGGCCTTACGACCTGATTTTTTCTTCACTATCGAAACCACACCACTAAGTGGACTACACCAGCCAGTATAGACTAATCTCTTCGCGTCCACGTGTTCACACTTCAATACCTGATCTGATTCCCAGGGGAACAAATGCATTAATGGCTTATCATGCAACAATACTTGGAGGTACTAACAAACCCAAAAAAATTACGACTTGTAACAGTTATAATTATTGTTCTGCAGATAATGTAAAGACTGATGTTCAGTACATCGTCCTCAGTCACCAACAGATATATGAGCACTTATACCTATTACACCCTCAATAGTAATTGGTGACGTCAACGGTAGTGAGTATTGATCTCCATTGGGAAGTGAACGCTTTTCTGTTAACAAGGATGTATCAAGTCAGAAGCAGTCCTGGGACAAGGACAGCATGCCGAGTAAAATCCGGAGATGAAGACTGTCTGTTTACAGTTGAAAATTCTAATCCAGTAGACAAACCCTGTGTGTTCAAAGCTTGTCTTCCTGGATAGCATCAGTACTTGTGGCAGTGGAATAAAGATGTACATTCTCTACAGATTAACCGAGTATCGTATGGCAGTGGTGACAAACTGGACTCGCACTTTGGGGGGGGCAGCCATTCAAATCTCTATCCGGCCATAAAGCGCTAGTTTTTCCGTGATTTCTGTAAATAGTCGAAGCCAAGTGCAAGGATGGTTCCGTCGAAAAGCGCTCGGTCATTTCCTTTCCTTATCTCTCTCCCGTCCAACTATGTGCTGCATCTGTAATGTCAAGTGTACGATGGGACGCTGAACCGCAATCTTTCTTCTACAGACGTGTGCAGTCACAAATCCACACGGACACACGAGCAGAACTTTGTATCCACCTAAGGTACAGGCCCTCACATGCAGGAAACGGTTCATACAAAGACTCCCCTTTGAGTTTTGAGGGATAACTGCCTACTGCTGCTCCCTAAATACAAACTTCTATTCTGTCAAGTCGCAAGTTATCTTGATGGTCATCAGCAACGAGAATGGACTTCATCTCTATTCCGGCATTTTCCTTAACCGTTTTAGCAAACCAGTGAAAACCAAAATAACGGTGTTGTACGGAGGTTTGAGATGATGTTTTCCAGGATCGCTGTGTCATCTTGATCGGTCAATTATATCGAATACGTAACACGATATGTAGCAGTCTCTGGTGCTCTTTTTAGGCCTTAGCCATAGTTAACTGAACTTTTCAGATACCGAAATAGTGGTATGACATTTTTGGTGCAGCATATGAACGGTTGAAGACATTAATACGAAAGCCAAAAATTTAAATTTCGCGGTTAAGAAATCGTACAAAGATGCCGTCGTTTGATCATCGAACAGATTCCAGAATGGACAACATAGTAATACGCATCCCTCGCGTAGAGAAACAACTGAGAGAGTTAAAAACAAATGACTCGCCATGTCCGAATGGAATCCACATTCGGTTTCACAAATAATACACATAATACCACCCCAAAACAGCAGGGAACCTCCAACATGTTGCACTCGCTGGACAGTGTGCCTAAGGCGTTCAGCCTGACCGGGTTGCCTCCAAAGGGGTCTCCGACAATTGTCTGATTGAATCCATATGCGACATTCATCGCTAAAGAGAACGTGATGCAAATCCAGAGCGGTCCATTCGGCATGTTGTTGGGCCCATCTGTACTGCGCTGCATGATGCCGTGGTAGCGCACAGTTTGAGTCGTAACACGAAGTCCTGTGGCTGCACGAAAAGCACTATTCAACATGGTGGCGTTGCTGTTGGGGTTCCTCCGAGCCATAATCCGTAGGCAGCGGTCATCCACTGCCGTAGTAGCCCTTGAGCGGCTTGAGCGAGGCATGTCATCGACATTTCCTTTCTCTCTGCATCTCCTCCATGTCCGAACAACATCGCTTCGGTTGGTATTGACCGTAGGCGTGATTGAACTACAGACAACACGAGCCGTGCATCACCTACCTAGAGGAATGACTGGAACTGGTCGTCTGTCTGACCCCCTCCGTCTAATAGGCGCTGCTCATGCATGGTTGTTTGAATCTTTTGGAGGGTTTAGTGACATCTCTGAACAGACAAAGGGTCTGTCTCTATGATACAAAATCCATATGCAATATCTATCTTCACGAGTTCTGGGACCGGAGTGATGCAAAACTTTTTTTATGTGTGTATATAATAATGATTACGCACTAAATACTTTATGTTAAAATTTAAAGTAAACCTAATGAAAAAAATTTAAAACCCATACTACCTGAGTCGAAACAAGGCCCCCGGAATAGACAACATTCCATTAGAACTACTGACGGCCTTGGGAGAGCCAGTCATGACAAAACTCTACCAGCTGGTGAGCAAGATGTATGAGACAGGCGAAATACCCTCAGACTTCAAGAAGAATATAATAATTCCAATCCCAAAGAAAGCAGGTGCTGACAGATGTGAAAATTACCGAACAATCAGTTTAATAAGTCACAGCTGCAAAATACTAACGCGAATTGTTTACAGACGAATGGAAAAACTGGTAGATGCGGACCTCGGGGAAGATCAGTTTGGATTCCGTCGAAATGTTGGAACACGTGAGGCAATACTGACCTTACGACTTATCTTAGAAGAAAGATTAAGAAAAGGCAAACCTACGTTTCTAGCATTTGTTGACTTAGAGAAAGCTTTTGACAATGTTGACTGGAATACTCTTTTTCAAATTCTAAAGGTGGCAGGGGTAAAATGCAGGGAGCGAAAGGCTATTTACAATTTGTACAGAAACCAGATGGCAGTCATAAGAGTCGAGGGGCATGAAAGGGAAGCAGTGGTTGGGAAAGGAGTGAGACAGGGTTGTAGCCTCTCCCCGATGTTATTCAATCTGTATATTGAGCAAGCAGTAAAGGAAACAAAAGAAAAATTTGGAGTAGGTATTAAAATTCATGGAGACGAAGTAAAAACTTTGAGGTTCGCCGATGACATTGTAATTCTGTCAGAGACGGCAAAGGACTTGGAAGAGCAGTTCAACGGAATGGACAGTGTCTTGAAAGGAGGATATAAGATGAACATCAACAAAAGCAAAACGAGGATAATGGAATGTAGTCCAATTAAATCGGGTGATGCTGAGGGAATTAGATTAGGAAATGAGACACTTAAAGTAGTAAAGGAGTTTTGCTATTTAAGAAGTAAAATAACTGATGATGGTCGAAGTAGAGAGGATATAAAATGTAGACTGGCAATGGCAAGGAAAGCGTTTCTGAAGAAGAGAAATTTGTTAACATCGAATATAGATTTAAGTGTCAGGAAGTCATTTCTGAAAATATTTGTCTGGAGTGTAGCCATGTATGGAAGTGAAACATGGACGATAACTAGTTTGGACAAGAAGAGAATAGAAGCTTTCGAAATGTGGTGCTACAGAAGAATACTGAAGATAAGGTGGATAGATCACGTAACTAATGAGGAGGTATTGAATAGGATTGGGGAGAAGAGAAGTTTGTGGCACAACTTGACTAGAAGAAGGGATCGGTTGGTAGGACATGTTTTGAGGCATCAAGGGATCACAAATTTAGCATTGGAGGGCAGTGTGGAGGGTAAAAATCGTAGAGGGAGACCGAGAGATGAGTACACTAAGCAGATTCAGAAAGATGTAGGTTGCAGTAGGTACTGGGAGATGAAGAAGCTTGCACAGGATAGAGTAGCATGGAGAGCTGCATCAAACCAGTCTCAGGACTGAAGACCACAACAACAACACTACCTACCGCCTATCACGAAAGCAGGAACGCTCACTAAAGGTCGGTAGGGATCAGGTTGACTACCATCGACATAAAGCGAGTCTTAGAATCGATTACAGTTGGTTGGTTTTGGGGGAGGAGAACAGACAGCGAGGTCATCGGTCTCATCGGATTAGGGACGGATGGGGAAGGAAGTCGGCCGTGCCCTTTGAAAGGAACCATCCCCGCATTGCCTGGAGCGATTTAGGGAAATCACGGAAAACCTAAATCAGGATGGCCGGACGCGGGATTGAACCGTCGACCTCCTGAATGCGAGTCCAGTGTGCTAACCACTGCGCCACCTCGCTCGGTTCGATTACAGTCATGTATGGTTTATGAGGAGCTGCTCCACAATTTTACCCCTCGCTTTTTAACTCCATGTGCATAGTCATTATACTAGATGGAGTGCTAGTAACATTTTGGAGCTCAAAAGTTATTCCTTCCGCTCCTTCCATACCATTTTAATATCACGACGCTTTGCAATGCTGGAAGGCCATTGTCGGTGACTACCTGAGGCCTGCGAAGTTTAGGTTTGGGTGTGGTAGTTCTTTCTCTTTTTCACTTCACAGTCACGTCAAAAAAAATCGACTTGGGCCGCTATAGAAGAGCTGAAATGTCCCTGATAGATCTGTTACTCAGGTGTCACCCAATGACTAGCCCACGCTGGAAGTCACTTAACTGTCGTAACTTGACCCACCTTGGGTTTCCTGCTTTTCTATTCATAACATTCTACTCGCCGCCTCCTTTTGTACTGGATGGCTAGCCTACTGGTTAGCTTCGCGTCACACAGGGCTGTCTGGATTCTTTTTGTCGCATGGTGTACATACTCTCAGGCCAACTACAAGTTATTCATTTACCCTTCCAACTACGCACGCCCAATATGTAAAATTTCGTTTTTTTTTTTTAGTTTTCCCAGGGCTACTCGGAAAGTAAGTTCCGATAGTTCACGAAATGGAAACGGCAAGTAAAAATTCGACGACGTTTTGCACCGATGTTTTGCGCTGTGTCTCCAGTATGCCTGTGCATCGCGTCACGTCGTTCGCTTCAGTTCTGAACAAACAGCCAACACGTAAAGATCCCTAGAGCAAAAGTGTCGCCCGCCAAGTATGGGTGCCTGCTCCGAGGTTTCATACTGTCCCACATACACGGTGGCCACGAAATGTATTGCCAATTGTTTCTTTCACAATTTACGACGCACATTAGATATCCCGCTGGGATTTCTACAGCAGTACCAGCAGAGCTTTGAAAAACAAATGAGTTACGAAATGACGTCTAATTCACGATACTGCCGCTAGGAGACTAGTAAGCAGCATTGGCTGACAATGGAAGACTGACGACACAGCAACGGTCGGCAATTGTGTTACTTTTTCGTGAAACGAAAAATCTTGTTGTGACTCAGAGGCCTTCTCGACAACAATTTAACACACGATGGGTTCCTTGTAAGAAGACCATCCACAGGTTGTATGATAAATTTGTACTGGAAGGAACAGTATTGGAAGCGAAGCGACCTCGGCCTAAGCCTGTTTGTCCGCCAGAGAATATTGTAGAAAGGCCGCAGTGCAACTGGGAATATCCAGACGCTCCGTTCAACGCATTCTTAAAAGTAACCTCCACATGTACCCATACAAGATGAACTGTGCACAGAAGCTCACTGAAGAACACAAGCAGCATAGACTACCGTTTTCTCAGTGGGCGAAGGATAGGGAAGACACTCTCAACAACGTTTGGTTTTCAGACGAGGCGCATTTTCATTTAGACGGTGTGGTTAACAAACAAAATGTACACTTTGGGGCCACTGAAAACCAACAAATGCTTCATGAACGACAACATTACGCTCCGAGGATTACAGCGTGGACAGCAATTTCCAGTCACGGACTTACTGGACACTTTTTCTTTGAAGAAAGTGTGAACAGAAAGCGTTATTTGAGCAAGCTTCGCAATAGCTTCATTTCACAGCTTTTTGCTACTGCCTTGCCCTTCGACACGCAGTGGATCATGCTACATGGAGCAAGGCCACATACTGCAAACACTGTGTTGGAGTTTTTACACGAGCATTTCGACATGCGGATCATTTCACTCAGGTCGCTTCAATGACGGACAAAATTTGCCCCCCAATAGTCCAGACATCAATCCATGTGACTTTTTTCTTTGGTGGTACCTAAAGGTAAAAATTTTCCCGAAACGTCCACGTGATTAAATGGATCTCAGAAGACTTATTCTTCAAATTTGCAGTTAAATTACGAAATACATGTTGCCATAGGGTAATCACTAACTTCAGTGTTCGTTCGAAGGGAGTTAGGAAACGGAATGGTGGACATATTGAGCATGTGCTGAATTAGAACAAATCTCCATGGACCGCTCTTCATTGTAATATATGTTCATTTCAGATTGTATTGACAATAAAGTTTATATCCAAAAACAAAACGGTAACTCATTTCGTGCGCCACCCTGTATTTCCTTCTTCATGGCAGTTCTCGGCCGCACGCTGCACGGAAAAAGAGGACGCCTCTGCAGAGTTTTAGATGGCACACTCTGATGTTCATCTCTACTCACATGAACCGCTTGTTATGTAGACAGCGTTTTGGCACAGACGACGAAGTACAGATCTGCGTAGGTAAGTGGCGGAAAGCACAGGTGGCTGCCTTCTATAACGACGGTATTGGAAAGATAGTGCAACGCTACGAGAAACGCCTACGTCGGAGCGGCGACTATGTGGAGAAGTAGCTGGAAATTGTAGCAGACTCTTTCAATGCTTGTTCAGTTGCAGGTGACTGTAAGAGTAATTGAGACTCATACGGAGGCTTATCTATAGCCGCTCTTATAGTACACGATTCGCAGGTAGAATAGAGGTGTAATTTCAGTGGCACCCTGGGCCCCGCAGCGCAGGGAGGCACGCCGAATACCCACGTAGACGTTGTTGTACCGGTGAATTTTCTAGAGTTTACAGAAACTCATCGAAATAAAATCGACGCGTGTTTCGCATTTGTCGGCTGAGTCTTATCGCTACAGGTGCGTCGAGCGGCGGGTGCGTGGTGCGTGCACCGAGTTGCACGCATTGTTCCCTCCCCTCCCGCCGGCCGCTCGGCCACTTCCGCACGAAGGCGCACGCACAGTGGATGACTCTGACGCACAGCAAACGCATCACGCCGCAGCACGCACTGCGTCGCTATAAATCAGCAGACCCCCGCGTATACCAGAAATTTTACTCGTAGCTGCAGCAGCGACCGCTTCGAGAAGTAAAACTCTTTCGTGACGCTCACGCATAAGACCTCGTGTGGTGCCAAGAGCGAGCACGTCCACGAAGGAACGCTGAGTGCTTCGCCTTTACCGCACGTACAGTGGAACCACTTTTCTATCGAAAAAGTTTTCCGATGTGCCCATCGTTTGTTCGACAAGAGTACCTACCGACTTTCGCAGCCAGATAATGGGATTCTTGTAGACATCAGATCTGAAGAGAAACCAAAGAACGTAATCATATTGCGCTCGTGTCTGGCGGGGATTGGCCACAAGACTTCACAGTAACGGTTAACGTGTTGACTTCTGTCGTATATCTTCTGCTGATTATCTCCTTTAAGTTTCTCCTGTAATTAGTAAACCAGTTAAACTTTGGAATGCAGACAAGATATAATAAGAGGCTTTGAAAAGGGAAATCTTGATACGTAATTCTCATCTAATAAAACCTGACAAATGAAAGAAATAATAATGTTTACATTAATTAATATGCCCAAATGTGATGTATTCTTTATTGTTTGAAACGGGACGTTATAGCCAGCTGTAGAATAATTTTCTGCCTATTTGTAAGAACAATCATCGATATCAACATCATCATCATCACCATCACCAACACCAACACCGCATTCCACTGAATCACCATCAGATTCTTTTCTTTTCTAGGGGAATCAAACAAAAAGTTTCTTTGGCCTCCCTACAATTCGTTCATCTAGTTGCGTGCCCCACCTGTATGTGCTTCATATTCATACTCAAATCCTTCACTCTGTCTTTTCCTTACTGCAGTTGTTTGCTTCTCTCTTCTGTCAGTCTCAGCATGCATTCTTAGCGACAATAAATTTTTAATTGTATCACTGCCATATGTCATTGCCTGTTATACACATTGATTATAAACTTTTCGATTCAGGCATGATGGAATCTTCGTCAGAGACATCTGCTGTGCAATTTCCTCTTTGTTGTTGTTTCCCTTGCCATCTCCTATCTTGACTGACAAAATATTAGCTCAGCACATTCCATAATGTTACTGCTTGAACCTGTCCCGTTCACTTCAACAGTTCTAACATTAAATTTTATTTATTCATACGCAGCTCGAGGAAGAGAAATTCAATTGCCAGAACACATTAGCAGACTTACATGTAGGCGATGTCAATCTGTAAGGTGTCAGGCAAATCCAACACCTTCCATGAAAACCCTGACATGATAGCAAATCCGACAGTATATCACATACCTCCGAATAAACCCACACCGCCTGCCGATCGCCAAGAGCAGCCCCCACCCCATCTTAAAAGATAGAACCCTCCAGAAGAACAGTATAGATCTTACGATAACACTGAAAGGGTCACACCAGGTGCAAGTTTTAGCGTGAGACTATACGTCTCTCTGTTACGTAGCAAACATTAAAATCATTGCCCCACCACGAAAAGTATAACATTTCTATTGGATAGACAGAATTTTTTAGGCGGAACTTAAGGTTAACATTGAGACCCTGAGTGGTCAGTTGAAAACACAACCAGATACCTTTTTCTTAAACCCGCTTCAGTAAATTGTAGTAAAGACAAGTTCGAGTTTTTTACTACCAAGACGGCGAGGTGTGTGGAGCTGCGCCAACCGCCTACCCTGGCACTGCCTAACCACCGACAAGGTAATGAACGCACGTGATGCCACATAAGAGCGCATAAGGCTTCACTCTGAACTGCAGAAGTTTCATCTGCTACATCCCCTTTTTGCGTATTACTAGTGTCGATCGTCAATTAAACTTTGTAGTATTCACATTTGCTACTTGAAATTAAAATCTGAAACGCGATGATTTTTCTGTTATATAATTATTGAGAAGTCACATCAGCCACTGTAATTTACGACAAGTTAAATAAGTAATTAAAGATAATTGTGGGTCACTGTAGACCATTTTTGATTGTTCTCTCTTTTAGGAAACTTAATTTAAACCTAGGTTATATATGTGATATAGTATAGGTCATCCTTCGATCCATTATAGAACTTTGAAACCAATTCAGGGAATATTCGTTCACATTATTGTTGAATGCAGTTGGTTTTTATCATCCTGTATTAAAATATTTCCTTTCATCAATAGCGCAATTTATAAACAATGTTTTGTGAGTAGAATAAAAATTCCAATGGTAAACTTAACTGCTTTTTTGACGTTATTTTACCAGCTAACTAAAAGTAGGAAAGCCTTGAACCCCTTCCGCTAAATTTAGTTAGTATTAAGATTCTTTTACAGGGAGTGCAGTGGAGCTGACGCTAAAATCATTAAGTGTTTAATTATATCATCGCTAGTCTCACTGCACTCTTCTGAATTCTACGTGTCATGTGTGGTCTGGCGCCTCATTACCAGCAACAGGTCCCAGGTTCAAACTAGTCAATTCCCTAAAAAACACACTCAGTGCGTCGTTGGGCGAAGGTGGAAGGAGACACGACTTAGAACAAACAGACGCCACGCAGAATGTTAGAAGTCTTATGAAACAAATTAGATGACAAGATGAAATGTACTCTAGTTTTTTGAAATAACTGAATGATTCAGATAGAAGTGAACAGCTTGAAGTCACAGTCATGTGTTGTACAGGAATACTCTTATGTTCGTTGATTAATCACAGAAATCGAAAAGCAAGTCTCGAAAATCGAAGAAATATGTGAAATCAAATGCAGGTGTCGTAGTGCCAACTGGAACGACTTTGGAGATGTCCAATTCCGGCGAGGGGAACAGTAGAAAAAAGTATCTATTGGGATAATAATGTTACAGTGAGAATATAATTCGACACATGTACATGTCCAAAGTCAGTTGTTTCGCAACAAAATACCGAAAAGAAATAATCACATAGAGTCTGTCTCAACCAGAGTAAAACCAGTCTGGTCATACGCTGCTAGTAGTAAATGTTACAAAACAAAAATGTAGCACAGCAAACTATTACGCTTACTAGGAAAAGAAAGAAACTGTGTCACACACAATTTATGTGCTAGCCCCTGACAACCTGTTCGTCAATATTAGTTCAGTATAAAATTTTCTTCTCTTTCTTCCGCCTCTGAAGCCTTCCGACGCACAGCTCATCCACAAAGAGCTATACCAATTTTCAGGGGGCTACAAGGAGCGGAGGAAGCACTCTGAGCCCATGGGCCGCCGAGGGCGGTGCGGGGTGAAAGAAACCATGCTTCAGGCAGGCAGTGTTGCTAGAACTACACATCTGTTTGCTAGTTTTACACGGCACGGATGACAGTCGCTTTATAACAGCTAAGGCACACAACGATTTTGTATCGTTAGGAGGCCAAAGCTGGCAGCGGGCGGACAGAAAACAACAGCAGGCCTACGTCGACCGATTTTTAGAGACTTTTGCCGATCCAGAACTAAGGGCGTTGTGCACAAGTAGTGTTTGTATGTATGTTTTCAATAACTCCTTATCCTCTTTACTGTGCCACTGGAATAGCTAACAGTTCCTGCTAACTGCTCAAGCAAACTGTTTAATGAAATAGATGCTCCCTTGTTTGGCTCTACCGACAAATTTTAATGACATCGCTCCATAAGTTGATTCACCTTTCTGGTTCACAACTAGAAGCTTGAATGTTTTGATCTCTTCTCAGGTATTTGTTACCTGAACTTGGATTTTACGCAGAAACAAAAAGCCTGTTTTTATATGCCATTAGCAGCTTTTGATGTGTAATATCATGTGATTATGGTCTTTCAGTGTAGCCTGCGTCGATAAAAAGTCCAAAATCTATTTTCATATGGAATTATTACGTTCAAAATCTCTAAGGAAACAAGACGCTTTTGAAGAGGAACGAACCACATGATTTCATTCGTTCCTTAAGTCTTCTTCGTGATACAATTTTCCCAAAAAAAAAAAAGAAAAAGAGAAAGAGAGAGAGAGAGAGAGAGAGAGAGAGAGAGAGAGAGAGAGAGAGGGAGAGAGAGAGACAGAGAAAGAGAAAGAAAAGCGGTACAATGAAAGTTTCGTGAAAAAAATATTTGTCGGTCATGCAGCTTTTAGTTAGAGATGTGCAGTCGTGGAACGTTTCCATCAATTTTCGGGTCCTCTCAACGAACAGGTAGATAAAGTAATATGACATACTAATTGTCGAAATTGATGAAAGAGCGGGAGCATGTTGCCAAAAGCCTTCTAGACGTGTACAGGTTGCCTGGAGACACATAGCGTGAGATCAGCGTGAGTATAGTGCCAAATGGAGCTGGCCCCGCTGCACGAGGCAGGTTTAGGAACGGGAGAAGACAGTGTGTGTCAACTTTAAAGGAGTAAAGACGCTGTGTGGTGGCTTTCTTCGTTATACATAGTCCGGAGACAATATGTGGATGACTTCGCATGGAAAAGAATCATCGGAAAACTGGGAGGAGGACGAAGTGTGACGAGTGTAGCCCAGGAGTTTGGTACTGCTCACAGCATGGGGATCGTTCCGAACTACAGGCAGTGATTCCCGAAGGAGAGGAGGTGGCCGACCATGGTCAGCTACACCAACAGGTAACCGCTTCGTTGGGCAACAGGCAAGAAGGAACAACTTTATAACAGCGACTGCAATTGCAACCCCATTTAACAGGACCGCCAGGCACGCAGTCTCGCGCTTGGCAGTGACGCAGGGACTGCAGGTGGTAGCATCTTCGCCAGACGATCAGCATGGTGTGTTCCGCTGACACCCGCACATTAGAGGCACTATTTCTCATGGTACCACGAGCAGAGGTTCAGGACCAGAAAGGAGTGGGGCCGAGTCCTTTTCTCGGATGAGAGCAGATCCGGTCTGAGTAGTGATTCTGGAAGTGGAAACAAGTAATGTATCCCGGAACACTGTCGAACGTGATAGTTTTCGTGGCCCAGGTGTTGCGGTGTGTGGAGGCACAAAGTTGCATCGGCGGACTGAAGTCTAAATGTTTGAACACACTGGTCAAAGTTATTCTGACACTGTGCTCCTTCGCTATGTGTATCTTTCCAGTGTTGTTATGGATGACAATGCGTAACCAGCTGCAATAGCACACGTCTGGAGATCTTGGAATGAGAGGACTTGGGCGAATGGACTCTTCTGCCCGTTCCCCCAACTTAGATCCCACCGGAAGTGTCTGAGAGGCGTTGGGACGTCCACAGGCACCAATGGCCATCCAGCAGTTATCAGCTGCACTGGTGGACGAACATAACGCAGTGCCACAAGAGGTCCTGTACCAGCCTGTCGCTAGCATGGTAACACGTTGCGCACAGTGCATTGCTGTCTGTGGTAACCACACATCCTATTAGGAATCATGTTCCGCTTTCTGTAATGTTCAGGAACCATCATAAATGGCAGTGACTTCAGCTTACTTATTGTCTCTGAATAAAACTGTCATTTCTGTTCGTCTCATCACGTGTTTTTTTCAGTTACCTTCTACACTATACTATGCTCTAGCAATTCTTTTTATATACAGTCCAACTTGCATCGACCTATGTTACTTCGGTGACATATTATGCGAAAGTTAACTTTGTCCTTAAGATTTGCACACTACTGGACTAAAGAGACTACCAACACAAGTTCTGCTGGCCCTTAAGTTTACAGACGGACTATACTTTGTTGGCCGCAATGCTCATAACCACCAGTGTAAATTGAAAGTTTGGTCACATGAATCGAAGACATTAAGCAGGCATTTCTCCACGTTTAGAACAGTACACAGCAACTAGATAACGTCGACGGATTTAGGTACTATCCTTGAAGATCCTGAAATGGATTTCCATCCTGGCATGTTTGAGTGGCCTTAGGAAATTATTCGCTAGTTACCGTAGGTAATCTAGTTGATAACGTGTCCCGCGATGCATCAGTGAACATGTTCCCACAATAAAAGTTATAAAGACTTATCAAATGGACAAACGTTTCATAAGCACCAATAAAAATTGTTTTATGTAGCTACATGAAGATAATTTAGAGAATGAGTTAGGAACGGGGAGCGGGTGGGCAGATTCAGGAATCCCGAATTACTGGTATAGCGAATTGGTGTCGGTTTTGTGTTGCCTTACAGCGAACTGTCGTGAAGTGCCTGTGTTGTGTGGAAGTGTCTGTGTAGTTTGGGAGACAGTGACGAGATCTTGTACAGTTGTAATGTTGAGTTGGTATGAAGGGTGCATAGAGAGGGGGCGAAATCCAATGCGAGCACGTACTCAGCTCCAGTCGAGTAGCACATCGACGGTCGTCAAGCTTAGGGAATTCACCTGGCAGGCGGAACGGTTAAGCGCCAGTACTTTCATTGAACGATACACTGCAGACAGGTTTGGAATTTAGTCCAGGGTATTAATGTGGAAGTCATCGATCGGGAATTTTACAGTACAATCGCTCCACTCATTGCCAGCCAAATATTGGTGGTAATAATAATGAAATGTCGTGTGGCTAGGCCCTCCCTTCGGGTAGACCGTTCGTCTGGTGCAGGTCTTTCGATTAGACGCCACTTCGGCGACTTGCGCGTCGATGGGGATGAAATGATGATGATTAGGACAACACAACACCTAGTCCCTAAGCGGAGAAAATCTCCGACCCAGCAGGGAATCTAACCCGGGCCCTTAGGATTGGCAGTCTGTCGCGCTGACCACTCAGCTACCGGGGGCGGATTATTTGTGGTGAAACTTTTTTAGAAAACTAGGATTTGAAGCGCTTACTTACGATTTGAATGGGCTCTGCGCATGCGTCATGGTAGGATAGCGGCTGGCAAATCCAAGACTTGAGTCGGTCTGTGAAGTGTGGTATGATTCCCACCTAAGAGGGTCCAATTTTAATACTGGTCTGAGCAACAGCTTTTAGCTGTCAGGAAGCTTGAACAACACGTGCCTAGCCGCTTCTGAGTGAATAATCTGTTCAGCGAACATCGCTTACCCATTCGTTATAGGAGGAGGAGGAGAAAGATACATGACCTTATTCATGTGATGTGTGGAGAAGTTGGTTGGTTGCTTGGTTTGTGGGAGGGGACCAAACAGCGTGGTCATCGGTCCCATCGAGTTAGGCAAGGAAGTTGGCCTTGCCCTTTCAAAGGAACCGTCCCGCCATTTGCCTGAGACGATTTAGGGAAAACATGGAAAACCTAAGTCGGGATGGCCGGATGCGGGTTTGAACAGTCACCCTCCTTAACTCGAGTCCAGTGTGCTAACCACTGCGCCACTTCGCTCGGTATCCAGAAGTGACTGACCATTAAGCACCCAGTTTTTTTTTTACAGAAATTAAAAGATGTGAAAGCTTGAAAGCACAGTAGGAGTTGTACGTAGCTCCGTCGCCTGGAGCCACCTGCAGTGACAGGTAAATTTTGCCAAGGTGCCTCAAATCAAACGTGAGTATTCTCCAAGTACGGACCAGCACCTACCTGCTGAAAGCGCCTTCTGCCTTGGCGTAGAGCGTCCTACGGTCTCTGCGGTGCATGAGCACCTCGCCCTGGTGCATGTGGTCGTAGCCGAAGTGGTGGCTGTACGCGTCGAACCCCGGATACCCGTCCGGGTGGTGGTCGTCGTCGTGGTGGTCCGGCGGTGGAGGGGGCGGCGGCTCCGTCGTGGGCTTCCGGAGCGCCTGGCGCAGCTTCTTCTTGTACTCCACGATCTGCTTGCCGTCGCTGGGCAGCTCCCACGCCAGGCCCAGCGTCCAGCCAAACTTGAAGAAGGGCACCGGGACGATCGTGGGCACCGTCAGACAGTACACCAGCTGCAGGGGAGAGGAGCGCAACCACTGTACGACACTGTACTCCTCACACACGCAGTTCACATCAAAAGTCTTACGAGTGGTTTAGAACAGAAAGGAACGGCATCACTTTGAGGGCCCCCAGTTCAGTATTCAACCATAGAGCTAGGATTCACTCAAGTTCCAGAAGCCAGGAAAAGTCGCAGAGCGATTGAAAAGTGTTCTGCCAAAATGCTCAACATGCAAGCAGCGTACTCTTTACAGTCCACAAATTCTGTGAAACATCTATCGAGCTAGTCTAATGCCTAATTCGGTAATGCCCATACCACACTGCACAAGTGCTTAAACCTTTCTTTATCATTTTTAGTATTATTATTTTCTTAACACTGCTACAATCTAGTAGATGTCAAATAATGTAAGTACAAGCATCAGGCTACCCTCCATTCAGAGGCTATTGCAAACAGCGACCGTTATTTTCATTTATAAATAATAGATTTCAGCTATAAATCGTCCTTTGGAATTTTTATTGGCAGATCTAGATTTGAGCTAGAAACTAACCATTCTCAATGCACCATCCTTTTTTTTTTATTGCTCCATGCATGTAATGACTGTTAGTCTGGCTTTGTACACAGTTCATTGAAAAAGGATGGTGCATTGAGAATGGCTAATTTCTAGCTGAAATCTAGGTCGCCCAATAAAAATTCAAAAGGACGGCACATAGTTGAAATTTATTATTTACAAATAAGTACGAGCAGTTTCAAAAAACAATTATTTTGCCGTATTTTTAGAGTATGTCGTTTCGTACAGAAACGACTAGAATTGTTTCATCTTGTACTATCCAAAACAGATTTTACTGTGCAGAGCCCTGTACTACGTCTCTGGTACATTTATGCGATGGGAGTATGTAACTCTACTACATAATGTACACTTTTTTATGCTCCCTCATAGGCATATGTGCAGGCTGATTTAGCTGTTAAGCTTGTGTAACGTCTAATTTGTAGCAGCTGATGAGAACTACTTTATTTGCTTTTATCGTCTGGAATATACCCATGTCTTCAGCAGTCCTCCAGTTCTAGCATTAGTGACCCTTAAACTCATTTTATCTTCTCTGTTAACAATTCTGTTCAGTATACTGACACTGACAATAACCACATCAGGAAAATTCCACGTTATATGGTACCACCGTTTCACTTTCATTACCACTTACCAGTGGTTGCAGTCTGAAACTACACATGTGTTTTAAGTACTTACCATAAACAAAAACTGTAGTCCTCTGAACTGTGTAATCAGGAATAAGGAATATTTCCAGTCAGCAGAGAGCACACAGAAGTCATAAGTCACACAGGTAGGGTGAAAACTGGGAAATTTGAGCTATTCGAGATATTCAAAGCCGAATACTCGTGGTGGCCATAAGAGTTACATAGCTGCCAGTAAAATAGCTGCCAGTAAAACTAAGGATTCCGCTGTCACATAACTGACAAGCTAGGTAGTCTACCTAAAAAAGATTGTTTCTCCAAGTAACCACTGGTAAATATGCAGTTAAAGGGACACCCCTACAGAATACTGCTGTCCATATGTTGCTATCGAAGATAATAGAAAATATGTTGCATTTCGTCGGAGACTCATCTAGTTTCTAAAGCTATATGAGAAGGAACTCGGATATTGGTTTTGTTGTGACGAGACATGGTTCCACCTTGATGTATTTGTGAAACAATGGTGCTCAACAATGTTGGACGTACCCTCACATCGCGAGAGATGCGAGCACGTAATGCGGCCAGGAACATTGTCGTTTTTGTGCTCCTGGTGTGGGGAAGTATAATGTTGCATGGACTTACTGACCTCCAGACATCTGAATACTGGACACACACCCGTCGAGCCGGCCGGGGTGGCCGAACGGTTCCAGGCGCTACTGTATGGAACCGCGCGACCGCTACGGTCACACGTTCGAATCCTGCCTCGGGGATGGATCTGTGTGATGTCCGTAGGTTAGTTAGGTTTAAGAAGTTTTAAGTTCTAGGGAACTGATGAGCTCAGAAGTTAAGTCCCAAAGTGCTCAGAGCCGTTTGAACCATTTGAACAGCCGTCGACGTGTGTGTCTCTTTGGGAATGCATTCGGCCCTGAATTCACTTTTGTGGATGAGAATCCGTCACAGCATTGAACAATGCAAATGGGGGAGCTCTTGGAAAGAGACTATATGTGGCAAAAGAACTGACTCACCCGTTCCCTCTACTTAAAACCCGTTCAAAGCGTGTGGGATGCGTTGGGGAGAAGTACTACAGCGCCTCCATATGCACGAACGACCGCCGAGCAGTTGTCAACCACAGATGTGGAGGAATGGGACACGCTACCACAAGAACCCCTTCTTCAGCTTGTGGCCAGCATGGGAGCACTTCGCAGAACATGCACAGCTGTCAGTGGTGATCGCACACCATATTACGAAACCATGTCCAGTCTTTTATAACGTCCAGAGGATCATTATGACTCGTGCTGGCTTCGGTATAATAGATGTCTTCCAATGAAAGTGTTATTTCTGTTCATCTCATTGTGAAGCTTTCAGTTAACTGAAGTACTGTACTGTACTGTACACTGAGGTGACAAAAGTCACGAGACAGCGATATGGACCAATCTCGATGGCGGTAGTATCGCATACACAAAGTATAAAACAATGGTGCATTGGCAGAGCTGTCGTTTGGACTCAGGTGATGCATGTGAAAAAGTCTTCCGACTTGATTATGGCCGCATGACGTGAATTAGCGTTGTTTGAACGGGGAATGGTACTCGGAGCTAGACGCTTGGGACATTCCATTTCGGAAATCGTTAGGGAATCCAATCGGACAACCCAGTGTCCGGTGGCCTTCACTTACCAAGCTAGAGAAGTAGCGATCGCGTAGAGTTGTCAGTGCAAACAGACAAGCAACACTCCGTGAGATAACAGTAAAAATCAATGTGGAACGTACAACGAACGTACCCGTTAGGACCGTGATGTCAAATCTGGTGTTAATAGGCTACGGCAGCAGACAACAGACCGGAGTGCCTTACCTAACAGCACGACATCGCTTGCAAGCAAGACGACTGGAAAACAGTGGCGTGGTCAGATGAGTCCCAATTTCAGTTGGTAGTAGCTGATGGTATTGTTCGAGTGTCGCGCAGGCTCCACGAAACCATGGACCCAGTTTGCCAACAAGCCGCTGTAGAAGCTGGTGGTGGTTCCTTGATGGTGTGCAGTGTGTTTACATGGAATGGACTGGGTCTTCGGTTATCTTCGGCTTCTTAGAGGCCATTGGCAACCACTCATGGTGTTCATGTTCCCCAACAACAACGGAGTTTTTATGGACGACAGTGGGCCCTGTCACCAGCACCCAATTGTTCACGACTGCTCTGAAAATTATTCTGGACAGTTCAGCCGAATGATTTATTGACTCAGATCGAGATAATCGAGATGTCAGTTCGTGCACAAAATCATGCACCTGTGACACTTTCGAAGTTATGGACGGCTGTAGAGGTGGTTCAGTATTTTTTCAGGGGACTTCCAACGACTTGTTGAGTCCATGCCACGTCGAGATGCTGCACTACGCCGGACAAAAGGAGGTATGACGTTATATGAGGAGGTGTTCCATGACTCTGATCACCTCGCGGTACTGTAGCAGTTCGTCCTATGAATGGTCTAAGTTCCATCGAGCTACTTTACTCGACAGTGACACACCATGCGAAAGTTACTGCCGTCCTTAAGTTTTGCACTCCATTGTACTATTGAGACAGGCAATACAAGCGTTGCTGTTCTTTAAGTTAACAGATACACTATACTTTTAGGCGACGATGCTCGACACCGCGCCTGAACGATGCGTATGAACGAAATTCGCGTGCTGTGGGACCTACCTGCAGGGAGCTGCCTTCCGGGTAGACGAGGTAGCGGCGCCGGCGCGACAGTATCCGGTGTCGCACGCCGTCGCTCGCCGACTCGAGGTCTGCCAGTTCTCCGAGGCTGGAGTCGCTACACGCCGCCGCCGCCGCCAGCAGCGCCGCCACAGCCAACACTCGCATCTTGCCTGGGCAGGTTTCAGACTACAGGGTGACGAACGAAATGTGTTACCATTTTGTTTTTGGATATAAACGTTATTGTCAATGCACTCTGAAAGGAACATATTCTACAATGAAGAGTCGTCCATGGAGATTTGTTCTAACTCAGCACATGCTCAATATGTCCATCGTTCCGTTTCCTAACTGCCTTCAAACGAACACTGAAGTTAGTGATTACCCGACGGCACATGTCTTCCGTAATTTCACTGCAAGCTTGAAGAATAAGTCTTCTAAGCTCTATTAACTCACGTGGACGTTTCGGGAAAATTTTTTCCTTTAGGTACCCCCAAAGAAAAAAGTCACAGGGATTGAGGTCTGGAATATTGGGCGGCCAATTTTGTCCGTCATTGAAGCGACCTGGAAACCTGAATGAAATGATTCGCATGTGTTTGCAGTATGTGGCCTTGCTCCATCTTCCATGAACCACTGCGTGTTAAAGGGTCATCTTGTATGAGTACACACGGAGGTCACTATTAAGAATGGGTTGAAAGGAGCGTTTGGAAAATTTCCAGTTGCACTGCTGCCTTAATACACGATTTCCCGGGACTTCTCTGTACGGAAACTCGTACTGCTTCAGTATTCTCTGGCGAACAAACAGGCTTAGGCCTAGGTCGCTTCGCTTCCAACACTGTTCCTTCCTGTACAAATTTATCGTACAACCTGTAGATGATTTTCTTGCAAAGGACCCATCGTGTGTTAAACTGTTGTCGAAAACGCCTCTGAGTCACAACAAGCCTTTTCGATTCATCAAAAAGTAACACAATTGCCGATCGTTGCTGTGTCGTCAGTCTTCCATTGTCAGGCAATGTTGCTTACTAGTCTCCTAGCGGCAGTATCGTGAATTACACTTCATTTCGTAACTCATTTGTTTTTCCAGGCTCTGCTGGTACTGCTGCAGAGATCCCAGCGGGATATCTTATGTGCGTCGTAAATTGTGAAAGAAATAATTGGTAACACATTTCGTGTGCCACCCTGAATAAGTGCATTACTAATAGGGGCGTGTGTTTACGACTGGGAAATATTGGATTCCAATGTCCCATCCACACTGGAGACACTACGGATGGAGTACAGTTTCGCAATGCAAAAGAATTTTTTGCACAATGGATAAATTGGTAGAAGCTGACCTTTGAGAATCTCGTAAACTGATCTACGGCTGCAAACTACATGCCGCTCCAACGTCGCATCCTGTGACGCCTGTGGGTTGAGGATGACACGACGACGGATCGGTATCGTTGGGCCTTCATGGCCTGTTCGGGAGGAGCGTAGCTTTTTTTTAGACCTCGGAGGAAACCACTTTAAATCCAGAAAAATGTAGGATCACACGAGACAATGCTAATGCTAATCGGCTCGCACACCCTCAGTGTTTATTATCCAATAATACACTACTGGCCATTAAAATTGGAGCACAAAGAAGAAATGCAGATCATAACGGGTATTCATTGGACAAATATATTATACTGGAACGGACAGGAGATTACATTTTCACGCAATTTGGGTGCATAGATCCTGAGAAATCAGTACCCAGAACAACCACCTCTGGCCGTAATAACGGCCTTGATACGCCTGGGCATTGAGTCAAACAGAGCTTCGACGGCCTGTACAGGTACAGCTGCCCATACGAGCCACCATTGACCAGACGTTTTCAGTTGCTGAGTGATCTGGAGAATGTGCTGGCCAGGGCAGTAGTCGAACGTTTTCTGTATCCAGAACGGCCCGTACAGGACCTGCAGCATGCGGTCGTGCATTATCCTGCTGAAATGTAGGCTTTCGCAGGGATCGAATGAAGGGTAGAGCCACGGGTCGTAACACATGTGAAATGTAACGTCCACTGTTGAAAGTGCCGTCAATGCGAAAAAGAGGTGACCGAGCCGTGTAACCAATGGCACTCCATACCATCACGCCGGATGATACGGCAGTATGGCGATGACGAATACACGCTTCCAATGTGCGATCACTACGATTTCGCCAAACATGGATGCGACCATCATGATGCTGTAAACAGAACCTGGATTCATCCGAAAAAATGACGTTTTGCCATTCGTGCACCCAGGTTCGTCGTTGAGTACACCATCGTAGGCGCTCCTGCCTGTGATGCAGCGTCACGGGTAACCGTAGCCATGGTCTCCGAGTCGATAGTCCAGACTGCTCCAAACGTCGTCTAACTGTTCATGCAGATGGTTGTTGTCTTGCTAACATCCCCATCTGTTGGCTCAGAGATCGAGATGTGGCTGCACGATCCATTACAGCCATACGGATAAAATGCCTGCCATGTCGACTGCTAGTGATACGAGGCCGTTGCGATCCAGCACGGCGTTTCATATTACCCTCCTGAACCCACCGATTCTATATTCTGCTAACAGTCTTTGGATCTCGACCAACGCGAGCAGCAATGTCGCCATACAATAAACCGCAATCTCGATACGCTACAATCCGACCTTTATCACAGTCGGAAACGTGATGGTACGCATTTCTCCTCCTTAAAAGAGGCATCATAACAACGTTTCAACAGGCAACGCAGGTCAACTGCAGTTTGTGTATGCGAAATCGGTTGGAAACGTTCCTCATGTCACCACGATGTAGGTGTCGCCACCGGCGCCAACCTTGTGTGAATGTTCTGAAAACCTAATCATTTTCGTATCACAGCATCTTCTTCCTGTCGGTTAAATGTTGCGTCTTTAGCACGTCATCTTTGTGGTGTAGCAATTTTAATGGTCAGTAGTGTATTTACGGACTAAGAATGGTATTGTCGGTCCGCGCAATATATTAAAAAAGAATGCAGGTTTTAAAAATACTGACGCTGTTTCAGTATACTACGAATGTGTTGTACCGTGTAAGGGAGGTATTGCGCAATACAAGACAATTTCTACAAAGACTGTAAGAAATTCAGTTCGCTCTGAAAGAATTTCTGTGAAGAACAGAAAAGAAAGTGAAAGGCAGAAGCTAAGGAACAGGGCTGGAAGATGCATATGAAAGCACAATCCAGCACTTTGAAAAATGAAATTCCTTATTGATCAGATATCCGTCTTCCACACGAGTAGAGGAAACTGAAGATCGTGGTCTAGTGATAGCACATTTAATTTGTAGAACAGTTGTAAGAACTGACAAACAAGATTATGTCAGCTATACAGTGAGCGTACACGTTCATATTTTCTTGCAATACTTATCACAACAAAGACACACGATCATGTAAGCTATCAATTAATGTTCGCTAAATACACTCCTGGAAATTGAAATAAGAACACCGTGAATTCATTGTCCCAGGAAGGGGAAACTTTATTGACACATTCCTGGGGTGAGATACATCACATGATCACACTGACAGAACCACAGGCACATAGACACAGGCAACAGAGCATGCACAATGTCGGCACTAGTACAGTGTATACCCACCTTTCGCAGCAATGCAGGCTGCTATTCTCCCATGGAGACGATCGTAGAGATGCTGGATGCAGTCCTGTGGAACGGCTTGCCATGACATTTCCACCTGGCGCCTCAGTTGGACCAGCGTTCGTGCTGGACGTGCAGACCGCGTAGATGACACTTCATCCAGTCCCAAACATGCTCAATGGGGGACAGATCCGGAGATCTTGCTGGCCAGGGTAGTTGACTTACACCTTGTAGAGCACGTTGGGTGGCATGGGATACATGCGGACGTGCATTGTCCCGTTGGAACCAAGTTCCCTTGCCGGTCTAGGAATGGTAGAACGATGGTTTCGATGACGGTTTGGATGTACAGTGCATTATTCAGTGTCCCCTCGACGATCACCAGAGGTGTACGGCCAGTGTAGGAGATCGCTCCCCACACCATGATGCCGGGTGTTGGCCCTGTGTGCCTCGGTCGTATGCAGTCCTGATTGTGGCGCTCACCTGCACGGCGCCAAACACGCATACGACCATCATTGGCACCAAGGCAGAAGCGACTCTCATCGCTGAAGACGACACGTCTCCATTCGTCCCTCCATTCAAGCCTGTCGCGACACCACTGGAGGCGGGCTGCACGATGTTGGGGCGTGAGCGGAAGACGGCCTAACGGTGTGCGGGGCCGTAGCCCAGCTTCATGGAGACGGTTGCGAATGGTCCTCGCCGATAGCCCAGGAGCAACAGTGTCCCTAATTTGCTGGGAAGTGGCGGTGCGGTCCCCTACGGCACTGCGTAGGATCCTACGGTCTTGGCGTGCATCCGTGCGTCGCTGCGGTCCGGTCCCAGGTCGACGGGCACGTGCACCTTCCACCGACCACTGGCGACAACATCGATGTACTGTGGAGACCTCACGCCCCACGTGTTGAGCAATTCGGCGGTACGTCCACCCGGCCTCCCGCATGCCCACTATACGCCCTCGCTCAAAGTCCGTCAACTGCACATACGGTTCACGTCCACGCTGTCGCGGCATGCTACCAGTGTTAAAGACTGCGATGGAGCTGCGTATGCCACGGCAAACTGGCTGACACTGACGGCGGCGGTGCACAAATGCTGCGCAGCTAGCGCCATTCGACGGCCACCACCGCGGTTCCTGGTGTGTCCGCTGTGCCGTGCGTGTGATCATTGCTTGTACAGCCCTCTCGCAGTGTCCGGAGCAAGTATGGTAGGTATGACATACAGGTGTCGATGTGTTCTTTTTTCCATTTCCAGGAGTGTATTTTTCCTACTTTCGCAGTAGTTCTTACAGTAGAGAATCCATAGAAAACAGCATATTGACATGATGAATTTTGTAGTTAATTTTTTTAACTTATAAGTTGTTGTTTTTTACGATTCTATGTGACCGTGAATGGAGCAGAATTGGGTGTCCGAGCGGTTCAAGGTGCTTCAGTCGGGAACCGTGCAGGTGCTACGGTCGCAGGTTTGAATCCTGCCTCGGGCATAGATGTGCTTGATATCCTGTGGTTAATTAGGTTTAAGTAATTCTAAGTCTAGGGGACTGATGACCTCAGATGCTAAGTCCCTTAGTGCTCAGAGCCACTTTTTGGCCGTGAATGAACGCTGGTCCATTGAGATATTCGCTGGCAGCTTTTCAGACTTGTTTCGCCAGTTCTGCGTGGCTTCCGCTTGTGTTTTGAAAGACAAAGAAATCAATTAGAATACGTGTGAGTTCCACATCATCGGGCGCTAACATGTCCACTATGGAGGCAGTTTTCTAACTCTCGCTTTCCACACATAAATATTGGGCAAATTATCCTGCTGTTCTTGGCCTCGCACTGCTGTACAATATCTTTACTCAGTACTATTGTGTCAATAATACTGATCTTCTGCGGGCTGGTTAAGGGTTATTTTAGAAGATAAGCATCTCCATCTCCCCCCCCCCTGAGTCAGTCCAAAAAATTTCAAATCTGAATTAATAAAAAAAAGGAGGTAAGTTAAATGACAATTTTAATGCTTCGGGTGTTCGACATAGTCTCTCCTTATTTGAGTACAGCGCACAGAATATTCATACAAACCATGTGGAATGTCAGAAAAGTTATTTTGGCTGTTGTTCAACTCGCACTTCATATCAGTTTGAATGTCGTTTACGTCGTCAACCGTGATAATTTTTTCCACAAAAAAGTTGTGCGCGTTTTGAATTTAAATCACGTTGCAGCAGGCGCAACCCGTCACTTTATTTTCTGGAGCCTACGTGTGCGGGGCAAATGTTGTACACGCTTTCCTCTTGTTCTAAAGATTCTGGAGAATGTCTTGAGTACTTGATTCAGGCATGTTGCCCTCTTGCGAATTGTACGCGACTACACTACAGCGGAAAGTTCACTGTCTGCTCACATGCACATCTGTTGTTTGCAAAATCTGTCACTATATTAACTGAGCTATTGTTATTTATACAAACCAAGCAAAGCTACAAGCTCTGGCCTACACGGGTGAATCAGGACCGGCTGCCGTGTCAGTCTCGACGAGCGCCGTTATGTGGATGCGGTATAGAGAGTCACCGATTCACCACACCGCTCTCCCGGCCGTTTTCGGTTTTCTCGATCTTGGAGCCGGCACTTCTCGACATCTAGCTCCTCAGTTGGTTTCACCAGGTTGACTACAGTCCGTTCCAGTCCTACTACCAAGAAAAAATGCCTGACAATACCGGGAATCGAACACGGATCCACGGCTGACAACTGAGTTACGGAGTGAACGATTCGCTTATAGGACACGAATAAAAATAGTCTTGGAACTTCCTGGTAACACAATGCAGCTGAAGACACGTAAGCCTACGCTTATAGCATTTGTAGATATAGAAAAGGCATTTGACAATGTTGACTGCAATACACTCTTCGACATTGTGGAGGTAGTAGCGGTAAAGCACAGCACTCACTCCGTCTTCAGGCCACGAGTGGCCTACCGGGACCATCCGACCACCGTGTCATCCTATGTGGAGGATGAGGATAGGAGGGGCGTGGGGTCAGTACACCACTCTCCCAGTCGTAAGATGGTATTCTTGACCGAAGCCGCTTTTTTTGGGCCGAGTAGCTCCTCAATTGGCATCACGAGGCTGAGTGCACCCCGAAAAATGGGAACAGCGCATGGCGGCCTGTATGGTCACCCATCCAAGTGCCAACCACACCCGACAGCGCTTAACTTCGGCGATCTCAAGGGAACCGATGTATCCACTGCGGCAAGACCGTTGCCAGCGGTAAAACACAGGGAATGTAAAATTATCTACGATGTGGACAGAAACCTGACTACATTTATAAGAGTCGACTCACATGAAACGGAAGTAGCAGTTGAGAAGGAAGAAGGACAAGGTTAATCAATTTATACATTGAAAAAGCCGTAAAGGAAAACAAGAAGAAATTTGCGGAGGGAATCACGGTTTAGGGAGCCGAACCTAGTATTTCGAGATTCTGTCAGAAATGCTAAAAGACTTGAAAGAGAAATTGTACAGAATGGATGGTACCTTGAATAGAGGTTATATGATGAGTACCAACACAAGAAAAATAAGGGCGTTGTAGCTGAATTAAATCAGGCGCTGCTGAGGGAAGTAGATTAGGAAGTGAAAGCCTTAACTATTACAAGAGTTTTGCTATTTGGCACCAAAATAACTGATGATGGTCGAAACAGAGGCGATATAAAATGTGACTGGCAGCAGAAAGATTCAGAAACAGACAAATTTGTTAAAATGAACATAAATTTAAATATTTATCTTCCCATTCCTTGAATGCTTTCACGACAAATTTCGTTACCATAATTTTGGGACTCACTGCTCCGTGTTTCATTTTAGCTTGAAAGAAAAGTAAGTAAACTGGACTTCAAGTGGGTTGTTATGCTGATTATTTATTCTTAAAATTTACTGCATGTTATGCACAGAACGCTATTTTCATCATCGTGTGTACTGTAAATGTCAGGAATGTTTCATTGACAGACATTTATCCCCCACTTACCTCCCAAATCTCTTTCCAGTTGAGTACATTTCTTCACTGTGTAAGTGATGGCATGTCTTGAGACAACTTGAATAACTTCTCCTGGCATTGAGGTCAGTTTTAACTGTTAGTTTCAAATGCTAATGCATGAGTGGCATATTTTGGGAGGTTTGTGATGTAATGGTTCATAATGGAATTTGTTTATGGATAGTTCTCAGCATTTTGGTATGAGAAATCCTAGGAGTGCAGTAGACTGTTAAAGGTGATTGCATTTCGTTTGATTTCTAATCCCCATTTGTCTTTGTGTCTTCATCGCACTCAAAAAGTCTTCACAAGAGTGCAAATAGCTATGGTGTCTTGTGCAGAAATTAAATCATGGTGCTTGCCGCGTGCAATAGTATTGCCACCTTTGTTCTTTTCCCCATAAAGCTTCAGTACAGTTCCATTGTTTCCACTTCGCTTTGACGGCAGTTTTAGCGGAACATGAACGGTGATATACATCGGAATGTATAGATTTCCCGACCGATACAGAGTGAGCCGATATGCATCTTGTGTATGCAGTCACTCAAAGCAATGGAAGATCGGCTCAGAGACGCTTTGCTACGTTGTTCCCGCAGTCACACCTGTTGTGTCTGAGTTAACCGTCTTGTACGTGACAGTTGATGCATTACTCTATGTTTTGAGTTGTATGTTTTGCTGATTACGTATTATAGGCAGTTTCGCTATTACAAAGGTAGTTTCATATAACCAAAAGCAATTAGAGTAACAAGCCGAATAAATAATAATTACGAGGGTCGTTCGATAAGTAGTGCCTCACATAAAAAAAGCCATTAATATACATAGAAAAATGTCCGTGTTCGTGTTTCACATTTGGTATTTGCTCTGTGCGCCGGTGCAGTTTCGATCCGTTCTGGCAGATGGCAAAGCCGTAATATAGCGTCGAAATGGCGTCTACATACGACTCACGTTACAAGCAGCGTGCTGTTTTTGAATTCTTGTGTGCAAAAAAAGAAACCGTCGTGGACATTCATAACGGTTTGCGTGCAGTGTGTGACTATGCTGCAGTTGATAGTACAGTTTGGTGATGGGTAAATAAAATTACAGCCTCAGGATATGCAGAAACAGATCTCCATGATCAGCCACGCTCGGGATGTCCTGTCACAGCCACTGCTCCAGACATGCTGAATCGTGCGGACAGGCGCATCACAACTCGACAGTTGGCTCTACAGTTGTCAGTCAGCGTTGGAAGTGCGTCTGCAGTGATCGAGACTCTTGAATTTTCAAAGAGGCGCTCACGGTGCATTCCACGAATGCTCACAGCGGACCACAAGATTGGAGTGTTTAGAGATCGACGGAGAGTTCTTTCTGTCACGGATCATTACGTCGGAAGAAAGCTGGGTGCACAACTTTTCGCCGGAAACAAAAAGGCACCCCACTGAGTGGCATCATCCTCCTTCACAACAAAGAAATTTAATACAACCTTCTCTGCTAGAAAAGTCATGGTGACAGTCTTCTGGGATTGTGATGGCGTCATTCTCGTGAATGTAATGCCAATAGGGTCAACCACCAATTCAGAGGCTTACGTGAAGACTTTGAATAAACTCAAGAACCATTTCCGACGTGTTCGATCGGACAAGAATCCAGCAGCAAATCTTGCTCCAAAACAATAATCCACGCCCGCACGCAAGTCTGAGAACCGGTTCAAATGGTTCAAATGGCTCTGAGCACTATGAGACTTAACATCTGTGGTCATCAGTCCCCTAGAACTCAGAACTACTTAAACCTAACTAACCTAAGGACATCACAAACATCCATGCCCGAGGCAGGATTCGAACCTGCGACCGTAGCAGTCACGCGGTTCCGGACTGAGCCTGAGAACCGGGGAACAAATCGCCAAATTTGGTTGGACATAACTGCCTCACCCACTCTATAGTCCAGAACTGGCACCTTCGCACTTCCATTTCTGTGGGCCGCTAAAAGATTCTCTACGGAGAACACACTTTGAAAATGACGGGAGTGTCAGTCATGCAATGAAAACATGGCTACGCCTACAGGACAAGATCTTTTACCGACAGGTAATACATGCCCTTTCACAATGTTGGCGTATGGTCATAGAACGTTATGGAGACTGGGTAGAAAAATAAGACACAGACAAGACATGTTGATTTACAGGGTGAAAAGTATTTAAACCGACAAACTCTAGGAGGTTGTAGGCTACATCAAAACAAATATTTTCCTATCAGGAGTATTTAAACCGGTAGAGGAGGATTTCTCTGGAGCAAATTAATTAAAGCAACAAACACTTTTCCATTTTTATGACCTAGAGACAACAATTAAACAGTCCCCAACAACACCGACCAACACATTAACGAAGAACCGCACTTGATTAGCGATAGTAACTGTATCATGTGGGCTATCCTCACTCCAAACATGCGAATTGTGCACGTTGAAGACTCTACCACGCCCGAACGTTGCTTCATCGGTAAACAACACAGGGGATAGAAATGTTGGATGCATTTCACATTGTTCCAGGTACCACTGCGAAAACTGTGCTCTGGGTGGATAATCAACTGGTTCCAGATTGTGGACACGCTGTAAGTGAAATGGACGTAACGGTTGCTCTCGAAGGACTGTTCTTACATTCGTCTGGTGCGTCCCCATGTTACGTGCAATCGCACGAGTGCTGATTGAAGGATCCCGCTCCACATGCTGCAAGACAGCTTCCTGAACTTGCAGCGTTCTTGCCGTGCGACGGGGTCCGTGTCCAGGTAATCCGCTAAATGAACCGGTCTCACGCAGACGTCGGTACACAGCAGGAAAGGTCTATGATGTGGGATACGGCGATTAAGATATTGTTGTTGATAAACCCGCTGTGCAGCTCGTCCGTTGTGGTGAGCTAAGTCGTACACACCAACCATATCAGTGTACTCACTCCAGGTGTATCGTTCCATTAGTAAACAGAGACAATGAACTACTACACAGGTGGATAGCAGTTGCCTACAATTGAAGAGCATAATACGCCCTGTAACAAATTAAGATCGTAATACGGCCTCTAACAACTGAAGAGCGTAATACAGCCTCTACAGGTTTAAACAATCCTTATTGGAGAAAATGACATTAGCGAAAAATATTTGTTTTGATGTCCCCTACAACCTCCCAGAGTTTGTCGGTTTAAATACTTTTCACCCTGTATATTGTCACCAAATTCTGACTCTTAACAATATATATGCTCTGAGAAAAAAAATGTGGGTCTTTACTTATTGAACGACCCTCGTACATTATCGCTACGTAACGAAATACTGGAGACCACTATTCGCTTGTACCAAACTTCTCGCTGAATAACCACTGACATTTTCTCGGTAAAATTCTAATTCATTCTGCGTATGCTTTCCATAGGAAGCATTCGCTTCTGCAATTGGCAACTTCTGTAGCTGCCTTCGCTTCTAATTTGTGGCAACTTACTTGCACATTTTTCATCATACTTGTGCATCTACAAATTCTGAGTGTAAGAGTAAATAACCACGCGAAGAGGAAATGTGTTGCCTCATGAACAGAAGCTAAATCCGCCAAAAAGCGCAACTTACCGAAACACTGTACTCGCGCGGCCCTCGGTGTTATGCCAGCTGCGTGCTCCCACTGCGGCACGGACGGGGTCCTCTGACAGCGGTGCCGCAGCTGCTACTGGGAGCGCACATGCTGCACTCGCTAACAGCATAACTGTCGGCACGCGGCCATTTAGCACCCTACTCTGCAGACCGTATGTCCCGAAACTGGACCGCGTAGCCAAGCCCATTAAATATCTGGGTCCGCTTCTGACCCTAATCTTGACAACACAGGTATTAAATGTGATACAAATGAAACAAGTTTTAAGACAACGGCAATAAGTGAACTTAAGTACAAAACAGTAACATATTCGAAATACTAGCTACAGACATTGCATAAAAAACGACTCATCCAGAACAGAAACACAAGCCACTTGTATATGCCAGTCCTGTTACAGCGCCTGTGACATAATCACGGTCCATCAGGGCACGGAAATACAGTACAAGTCATTCACCATCTGCAGACGACCATAAACGAGCGTATCACCTGGCAAGCACAATTCAGCATCATCAAAATCAGTAAAAACAGACATTTCACATTTCAAAAAACTACTATATCTAGAGTCCACTAACACAAAATAAATATTTTAATGAGCCGATAAGTAATGGAAACCAAACACTGTACAAAAAAACTCAACCCCTTCAGAGAATACGTATCCGAGCGAAACAGTGTAATACGAAATAGAAATCTTCTTCGTCTTCTTCTTCTGTCTCCCTCCCTCAACCCCCCCCCCCCCCCCCCTCTCTCTGTCTTCTCAGTGTCTGCCCTCCGTCTCTATCTCTTTATCGCTGTTTTCGCTTTCTCTCCTGCAACTTCCTTCCATCCTTCTTCAAAAAAATGGTTCAAATGGCTCTGAGCACTATGGGACTCAACTGCTGTGGTCATCAGTCCCCTAGAACTTAGAACTACTTAAACCTAACTAACCTAAGGACATCACACACATCCATGCCCGAGGTAGGATTCGAACCTGCTTCCGTAGCAGTCGCACGGTTCCGGACTGCGCGCCTAGAACCACGAGACCACCACGGCCGGCATCCTTCTTCATCTCATAACAACAATACTCTAATTCTCCCATTTTTGCATTTCTTGGTCACCACCTTGTACTCTTCTTCTCCCACTCCCTATCTTCTACTCTACATCAAACACTCACCCCACTTTCGTTAGACAAATAGAAACAACCGTGACAAACTAATTGTTCACGTATCACAAGCATAAGGCAAGAGAATAATTTTATCTACAATTAAACTGTAACTAGCAAATAAGTTGGCTCTCATGCATACTTAAGTGCATGGACGTACATTTAGACAGACAAATATAAACATTTATGAGCAATAGTGGAGCTATATTCAGCCGTGTTACATTTGGAAATGGGTAAAAATTAAATTAGACCAATTATACCAGTGATAGAGACTGGAATGCCCGAACAAATGTGCTTGCAGGTGACATTTAGAAGTGTAAGGCGAAAACTGGAGCAAATTCAATGAATCAAAGAGCCATATTTGAATAGCTTAAGGAACGAACTATTTTACATACACAACCAAATCGAAGTCTGCCAATGGCAAAAATTTTTACACAGTTAAAATACGTAATCTGAACAAAATAACGTGAAAAGTTCCTAGTACTGTTCCGAAGCGTCTTATGGACCCACAACGATGTGAATCTGCGTCAAAACCGATAGATACAGCTCCTAAATTACAGACAACGGAGATTGTCCTATTTGCGGCACTGTTATCTGGTTACTACTTCCTCAAGTTCCATACATGTTATGTCTATAGAGGGCGTCGGAGAGAGTCTTTCCAGTGACACAGGAAAAGTATATACTTCCAAATTAACTTTGGTTCTTTCTTCCATATTTTCCTCTCTCTTTACATTCACTCCACCTCGCCTTATCACCAGTTTCTATCATTCCGTTTCTTCGTCATTGACTTTTTTTTTACTTACAATGTTGTACGCATCTCCAAATCCTATTGTTTACGTAAGGTTATAGTATATTTCCTTCTGTCGTTCTCCGAAACAACTATTCGTCATTCATATACTGACAGAGTTTTTCACATTGAGAATTTACTTACATACAGAGCTGCAGCATACAATCAGCCTTTGTCGCCAGTTCAAGACCACAAATGTTCCGCTAAAACAATTTTATATCTGATTCTGAACAGCTAACTACGATTTGTCAGTCAAAGTGAGACTAAATCGTTGGAATTCAAGAAGGGGTCACCACTATCTCCAGGTAATTGTAAGTACGAAGGTGAGATACGTAATTAGTACGAGGGGAATTAAAGGTTAAACAGATTTCTATACCTACAGTTTGATAGTCAGTGGTATGTCTCTTTACAGTCTAGCACTGCCTCTTTGTCAACAATCATCACAGCATGACGAAGAGTTGGCTGCGCACATAGCTCTACGGTTAAAGCGGTCTATTTTGTACTACTGTGACACAAATACTACGAGCTTCACAGATGACAGTTCTCTGTCACCATAAGATTTTCCAATGTCATCACGTGTTTGAGGAACAATCAATTAAACGTTCAAAAAAAGTGTATCATCGAAAGTGAAATAAGTTTCATATTTCCTTCAAGAAATTAAACTTTGATTTAAACAACGCAGTCTTGTGAAATCTGTCCACAGCGAAGTCCCCTCGTTGGTTCGACGTACCAAATTAGATCAGTTTACTTGGCCCCGAAAAAAATGAACTCAAATCAACATTAAGATGTGGAAAGAACACATAGAAAATGTCGTGGGGAAGGGGAACTAAAGACTGCGTTTTACTGGCAGAAAACTTAGAAAATATAACAGAGCCGCCCGCCTGGATGGTCGAGCGGTTCTAGGCGCTACAGTCTGGAACCGCGCGACCGCTACGGTGGCAGGTTCGAATACTGCCTCGGGCATGGATGTGTGTGACGTCCTTAGGTTATTTAGTTTTAAGTAGTTCTGAGTTCTTGGGGACTGATGACCTTAGAAGTTAAGTTCCATAGTGCTCAGAGACTTTTTTTTTTTTTCATCAGTCTACTGACTGGTTTGATGCGGCCCGCCACGAATTTCTTTCCTGTGCTAAGCTCTTCATCTCAGAGTAGCACTTGCAACCTACGTCCTCAATCATTTGCTTCACGTATTCCAATCTCTGTTTTCCTCTACAGTTTTTGCCTCTACAGTTCCCTCTAGTACCATGGAAGTTATTCCCTCATGTCTTAGCAGATGTCTTATCATCCTGTCCCTTCTCCTTATCAGTGTTTTCCACATATTCCTTTCCTCTCTGATTCTGCGTGGAACCTCCTCATTCCTTACCTTATCAGTCCACCTAATTTTCAACATTCTTCTATAGTACCACGTCTCAAATGCTTCGATTCTCTTCTGTTCCGGTTTTCCCACAGTCCATGTTTCACTACCATACAATTCTGTACTCCAGACGTACATCCTCAGAAATTTCTTCCTCAAATTAAGGCCGGTATTTAATATTAGTAGACTTCTCTTGGCCAGAAATGCCTTTGTTGCCATAGCGAGTCTGCTTTTGATGTCTTCCTTGCTCCGTCCGTCATTGATTATTTTACTGCCTAGGTAGCAGAATTCCTTAACTTCATTGACTTCGTGGCCATCAATCCTGATGTTAAGTTTCTCGCTGTTCTCATTTCTACTACTTCTCATTACCTTCGTCTTTCTCCGATTTACTCTCAAACCATACTGTGTACTCATTAGACTGTTCATTCCGTTCAGCATATCATTTAATTCTTCTTCACCTTCACTCAGGATAGCAATGTCATCGGCGAATCGTATCATTGACATCCTTTCACCTTGTATTGTAATTCCACTCCTGAAACTTTCTTTTATTTGCATCATTGCTTCCGCGATGTACAGATTGAAGAGTAGGGGCGAATGGCTGCAGCCTTGTCTTACTCCCTTCTTAATACGAGCACTTCGTTCTTGATTGTCCACTCTTATTATTCCCTCTTGGTTGTTGTACATATTGTATATGACCCGTCTCTCCCTATAGCTTACCCCTACTTTTTTCAGTATCTCGAACGGCTTGCACCATTTTATATTGTCGAACGCTTTTTCCAGGTCGACAAATCCTATGAACGTGTCTTGATTTTTCTTTAGCCTTGCTTCCATTATTAGCCCTAACGTCAGAATTGCCTCTCTCCTGCCTTTACTTTTCCTAAAGCCAAACTGATCGTCACCTAGCGCATTCTCAATTTTCTTTTCCATTCTTCTGTATATTATTCTTGTAAGCAGCTCCGATGCATGAGCTGTTAAGCTGATTGTGCGATAATTGTCGCACTTGTCAGCTCTTGCCGTCTTCGGAATTGTGTGGATGATACTTTTCCGAAAGTCAGATGGTATGTCACCAGACTCATATATTCTACACACCAACGTGAATAGTCGTTTTGTTGCCACTTCCCCTAATGATTTTAGAAATTCTGATGGAATGTTATCTATCCCTTCTGCCTTATTTAACCGTAAGTCCTCCAAAGTTCTTTTAAATTCCGATTCTAATACTGGATCCCCTATCTCTTCTAAATCGACTCCTGTTTCTTCTTCTATCACATCAGACAAATCTTCACCCTCATAGAGGCTTTCAATGTATTCTTTCCACCTATCTGCTCTCTCCTCTGCATTTAACAGTGGAATTCCCGTTGCACTCTTAATGTTACGACCGTTGCTTTTAATGTCACCAAAGGTTGTTTTGACTTTACTGTATGCTGAGTCTGTCCTTCCGACAATCATATCTTTTTCGATGTCTTCACATTTTTCCTGCAGCCATTTCGTCTTAGCTTCCCTGCACTTCCTATTTATTTCATTCCTCAGCGACTTGTATTTCTGTATTCCTGATTTTCCCGGAACGTGGTTGTACTTCCTCCTTTCATCAATCAACTGAAGTATTTCTTCTGTTACCCATGGTTTATTCGCGGCTACCTTCTTCGTACCTATGTTTTTCTTCCCAACTTTTGTGATGGCCCTTTTTAGAGATGTCCATTCCTCTTCAACTGTACTGCCTACTGCGCTATTCCTTATTGCTGTATCTATGGAGTTAGAGAACTTCGAACGTATCTCGTCATTCCTTAGAACTTCCGTATCCCTCTTCTTAGCGTATTGATTCTTCCTGACTAATGTCTTGAACTTCAGCCTACTCTTCATCACTACTATATTGTGATCTGAGCCATTTGAACCATTTTTGTTACAGAGCTACTTAAGAGACTACCTACACTACGCTTGCCTGTTCTCTTTTGGAGTACTTCTGCGCGGTTTGGGATCCTTACCCAATAGGATTAACTGACTATATCCAGGAATTTCAATGACGAGCAGCATGTTTTGTGTTATCCCAAAATAGGGGAGTGTTTCACATGATACAGGATTGGGAATGTACATCATTAAAGCAAAGACGTTTTTCCCATCCGAATGCGAAAATACTTTGTTGACGCCATCCTACACAGAGAGAAATTATAGTAAAACAAGGAAAATCATAGCCCACGCGGAAAGATATAGGTGTTCGATTTTTCAGCGCGCTGTTCGAGTTTCAAGTAATAGAGAATTATTGTGGAAATGGTTCGATGAACCCTCTGCCAGGAACTACAAATTTGCAGAGTATCACTGTAAATGTTATCATACGGCACTGAACCTAACAGTTTACTGTGAGAGTTTCACGCCCATGTTATTACTTTTATACCGAGATTAGTGTTTTACGTCGCGTCTACAGTAAAATCATGAAATATGGAGCACAGTCTTGAATACAACAGGAAATGTCAGGAGAGGAACAGTATAAATTTCCTTCATCTGTGAATGCGAAACCATAACAACAGACACAGTTTTACATTTGGCACAAAAAATAATACATTACACTATTCAACATACCATTCAGTCAGAAACAGACTGCTTAGCGATATGTGCTTTACAGACTATATAGACTGCCATTAAATGCAAACACGCTTAAGCATTAAATAAACGCAATAAGGAAAACTGAAAGACCCGATGGGTTCAGAAACGGTGTTGTACACAAAATTTAAGAGTCACACGTGACAAATACAAAATTGAGCCAGTATGTCATACGTACACTACCTCATCAAACGTACCAAGACACCTGTTAGCGGGAATTAATGTTGGGTGAGTCCTCCCTTCGCCATTATCAGGGCTTGACTTCTTATGGGGACACTTCCATCGAGGTGTCTGAATGCCTGTGGAGGAACCGCAGCCCATACTTCCTCAAGAGCCTAAACTAGAATAGGCAGTAAAGTCGACGTTCCAAGTCATCCCAAAGTTGTTCCACTGGGTTCAGTTTGGGACTCCAGTACGACCAATGCTCTTAGGAACGTCATTGTCCACAAAACCTTTTACCTCCATATGTACAGTTAATGTGTTAGCTGGACTGTTGGTAACAGGTTGGAACTCACGAATGTTTCCTTCAGCTGATTTCGTACGAGTTTTTACAGCCACACTGCAAATGCCTGAGCGAGCTATCCGTCAATTGACAAGGTCTGCCTGGGGTCGGTTTAGCTCTGTCTGTTTTTCCGCGTTTTCACTTCACAGTCCATCACCAACAGTCGACTTGGGCAGTTTTAGAATGGTTGAAAGTCCACGTTCGAAGTCAGTGAGCCCTCGTGAGCGAGCCAACTTGCTGTCACTGATTCTCCGCTGACAACACAATATCCGTGGCTTCTTGTATAGTGGCTGGTTAGACTGTCGTGACATCTGGTGGCCGTTTCCCCATTACGTAGGGCTATCCGGATATTTTTGATCAGAAAGTGTAGCTGAAATTTCGCAAATGGAGTCAGATGTATGTAGGCCAAGTGATATCAGATTATATTTGTGCACAAATAGTAAATTAGAGCAGACAGAGGCAGCCAAACAGTGTTTCAAAGAAGACTCGTGAGCTGAAGCAAGTATTTAAAAATACTGTACATGTTATGTCTCTAATCACATAGGGCGAAGTGATAATGACATTCAAATCAGTTGTACTTGATACTTAAGAGTCGGGTACAAATATCCGCAATTGTCTCATACATACAGGGTTCGATGACAGTCCACCGCGCAAACGAATTCAACAGAATGAACTAATTAGAGAAATTATCGTTTTGTTGGCAGCATTAAAATGCAAGAAAGTGTCCAACAGAAACTTGACAAGCGGAAGAGGTTTCTTAAATGCTTCGACAATAATAAGCACACGACTCTTCTCTGAAACTAAATTCAAAGGACGTGGAGCTATTTTTATAAAATGAGGCTCTATATTTGTAATATTCCTGTAGAATTCGTGTGATGTTAACATCAGATGAAATCGGAGTGTACCAAAGCAAATTGGTATTTCACCAAACATCTCTAATGCCGAATGTAAAGGATATCACAGATGTAGCTAGAAAGACGTGATGGTACGTCGTACTTAGCGTCATTTCTCTCTTTGCAGTGATCCTAATATGAACAAAAATATAAGGGAGTTTGAAATGATGAAAAACATAATGAAAATTAAGTTATTGTGAGACGACACAGTGTGAGATGAGATAGGAACAGATCTGATTATTCAGAAACATAACTCATTCAACTCACGAGACGTGAACGACGCCACACATGTATAATTCATGGAGAGTAAACCAGTGAGAATACTACGTATCGATACTACAAGGATAAACTATTTGTGTGAGGGGAGTGCTCACATAAAGCTGCAAACACACTAGAGAAGCAGGAAGTATTTCACGGAACCATTTGGCATACACACTCTATGACCTACAGTCACCAATATAGGCGGAGGAGCCAAAGAAACTGATACATTGCTTAATTTCGTGTAGAGCGCAGAGCACACAGAAGTGCCGCAACACGGCGTAGTGCTGGAGCGAATTGACGTCATGAATCCTGCAGGGCTGTCCATAAATCAGTAACAGTACGACAGAGTGGAGATCTCTTCTCAACATCACATTGCAAGGCATCCCAGATATGCTCAATAATGTTCATGTCTGGGGAGTTTGGTGGCCAGCAGAAGTATTTAAACTCAGAAAAGTGTTCCTGGAGCCAGTGTGTAGCAATTCTGGGCGTGTGGGGTGTCGTATTGTCCTTCTGGAATTGCCCAAGTCCGTCGAAATGCACAATGGACATGAGCTATATGCAGGTCATCAGACAGGATGCTTATGTACGTGTTACCTGTCCGAGTAGTATCTAGACATATTGCGGGTCCCATACCACTTCAGCTGCACACACTCCACACCATTACAGAGCCTCCATCAGCTTGAACAGTACCTGCTAACATGGAGGGAGGGTCCATGGATTCAGTAGGTTGTCTACATACCCGTACACGTACATCCGCTCGATTCAATTTGAAACGAGACTTGTCAGACCAGACAACATGTTTCCAGTCATCAACAGTCCAATGTCGATCTTGACAGGACCCGAGGAGGCGAAAAACATTGTGTCGTGCAGTCGTTAACGTTACATGAGTGGGCCTTCGGCTCAGAAAGCTAATATCGATGATGCATCGTTGATTGGTTCAATCGCTGACGTTTTTTGATCGCCCAGAATTGAAATCTTCAGCAAATTGAGAAGGGGTTGCACTTCAGATACGTTGAACGATTCTCCATAGTCGTCGTTGCTCCCGTTCTTGAACTTTCTTTTTCCGGCAACAGTGTTATCGAAGATTTGATATTTTACCGGGTTCCTGATATTCACGATACGCTCCTGAAATGGTCGTACGGGAAAATCCCCACT
This sequence comes from Schistocerca gregaria, assembly GCF_023897955.1. NCBI lineage: Eukaryota > Metazoa > Arthropoda > Insecta > Orthoptera > Acrididae > Schistocerca > Schistocerca gregaria. The sequence goes on from NC_064926.1 coordinate 57,320,300, forward strand.
TCATCGCTCCCTCGGAGATGCCGTGTCCCATCGCTCGTGCTGCAGCAATAACACCAAATTCAGACTCAATTAAATCTTGACAACCTGCCATTGTAGCAGCAGTAACCAATCTAACGACCGCGCCAAACATTTTTTGTCTTATATAGAAGTTGCCGAGAGCAGCGCCGTATTCTGCCTGTTTACATATCTCTGTATTTGAATACGTGTGTCTATATGGGTTTCTTGGCGCTTCAGTGTATATATTCAGAACAGATGGTTCAGATGGCTCTAAGCACTATGGGATTTAACATCTGAGGTTATCAGTCTCCTAGACTTAGAACTACTTAAACGTAACTAACCTAAGGACATCACACACATCCATGCCCGAGGCAGGATTCGAACCTGCGAATGTAGCAGCAGCGCTGTTCCGGACTGAAGCGCCTACAACCGCTCGGCCACAGCGGCTGGCTTACAGAATAGAGTCAATGCACTATTACATTGTTCATTGTCGCTGTTGTTACCCACAGCAGAACATCACCGTTTTACTGTGGTCAGGATTCAATAAAAATATTCTCGTGCTTGCATGTATGTGAGCTCTGTTTAGATGTGCATAATGCCAGACAGTGCATAAAACAAAAAGGAAGAACGAGATAGTATCAGATTACAAGGTTAGCGTAGAATATGTGGATTAAGTCACTACCTTTAAAAGTGTAGAGATAATGTAAGCAGCGCTATGAATACGACAAATATGCAGGCTGGGCGAATAGAACAATAAAATTGGTCCCGTGAAATTGTGGTTAACCTACTCTGCTCGACATTACAACTGCCACACCAGGCAGGATAGGAAAAAATGTACTTGTACTGTGTATAAAATATCGTACGAAAAAACAGACGATAAAATGTACGCAATTTATTAGACAGAGCTGTCACTTGCGGCAGCAGCAACAGCTCTCGTACGGCTGGGTATCACTTAGAATTGGGCTCTGATGAAAGGTACAGCTGACGTCATTTCAAGTTGCTAAACACTATGGCAGAGTTCACTAGTCGTAGTGGCTGCCAGTTTCTCGGAAACCCACTAGCTAAGGTTATCAGTTGGTGAGAGACATGGAGGGCGTGCTGACCAGGGCAACAGACGCACGCCCTTCGTATTCTAGGACAGCAAAATAGCGCACCACAAAGGAATCATCCGAATGGGACAGAAATTGGTTCACGTGACGCAAATGTACAAAGAAATGGTTACTATTTCAGGAAAACTGCATAATCTTTGCAAGAAATAAGTTTTTGCAAATTCGGTAATTCAAGAACGCATTGGTTCACATCTAACCCTTAGTCAAGCCTTTATTCGGCTTGCATTCATTGACAGAGTTGTTAGATGTCCTCCTGGGCGATATCGTGTCAAATTCTGTCCTATTGGGCTTTAGATGGTCAAAATGCCAAACTGGTTGGATGGCCCTGCCCATAATGCTCCAAACGTTCTCAGTTGGGGAGAGCTCCGACAACATTGGAGCCAAAGGTAGGGTTTGGCAAGCTCGAAGACGAACAGCACAACCTCTCGTCGTCTGAGGGCGGCCATTATCTTGCTGTTAACTAAGCAGAGGATAGCTTGCCATGATGGGCAACAAAACGCTGATTAGAATATCGTCAATGCACCTCTGTGCTGTAAGGGTGCCGCAGAAGACAACCAAAGGAGTACTGCTGAAACAAAAAAAGGTACCTCAGACCATCACCCCTAGTTGTCTGGCTGTACAGGGGGCGACCGTCAGGTTGGCATCATCTTGGCATGCACTCTCAATGGCTAGGGTATAACTGTAGCTAGTGATGCGTCCGACTTCGAACTGAACTCTGATGATCAGCAAAGATGTGTCAGGAGAGGCTCTGGACATAAATGGGATACCAAGCTGACTGATGCCCACCATACAAACTTACAACCAGGAGTGATGGTGTGGGGTGCCATTTCTGAGTCAGACACTGGAAAGGCTCTTGACAGGGGTGGGATACCAACCTGAGAATCGCCCACCATACAGCCTTGCAACCAAGAGTGATAGTGTGGGGTGCCATTTATAATTCAGACACCTGCTGAGAGTCATTACACCTTCTTACACTAGGGTCAACACAATCTTCTCACAAATAAACAATATTAAAATGAAATTTATCAATCCGAAAAGCGCTGCTCAATCTTTCCACGTATACAAAATGTAGATGCCGTTTACACTCGGTCAAGTAACATTAATCTGCGATAAGCTGTCACAGACGGCAGTTGCAAGCACTAGCAATGGAGGGTACATAAAGCGTGTTAGGGGATCAAGGAAACACTCAAGTCTTTGTCGTAGCGCGGAAACGGAGCGATTTATGTGGCGTCCAAAGGGCATGACTGTTGACTTTCGGGCCAAGAGTGGAAGCATTTTTGAAGCGGCTAACTTTTCATATGGTTACCCTCCCGCCGTGGTTAAAGCATACCATGCGTGACAAAATGGCGCTGTCAAAACCGGGGGCCAAAGCAGCTTTGGTGCACTATGAGTGATGGAGGACAGGGGTGAACGATAGCTGTGCACAGGCCAATAGGTAACCGTTGAGCACCTGACTGTCCCGATCAAGGAAGGAGCTGCCCACTCTGTCTCCTCAACGACCGTTGAGCGAACATTGCGGGGTGTGGGTATCCGCAGCAGGCTCCTAGTTAATGCCTCCAGCTCACTGCTGTTCATCGGCGATGAACGGTGGAATTTACACCCTAGTACCTCAAATGGACGTCCACTGACTGGCGACACGCGGCCTGTTCAGATGAATCGCGTTTTATGCTCCATTAGACAGGTGGCCATTGGTGTTTAATACATGAAGCGTGTAAAAGCATACCCCCTATAACGGTCGTCAGAAAGGTCCATGCCAGAGGGCATTCCCTGGGTGATCTTGTCATTCCAGAAGGCACAGTGGATCAACACGGGTATGCGTTTATCCTTGGAGACCATGCCCAGCCTATACGCAGTTAGGTATTCCTCGCCACTATGACATGCCACAGAGCTCGCAGTCTATGTGCGTAGTTTGGAGGGTACTCCCTTGGCCAAAAATGTTCTAGGATTCAAATTCAATCGAGAATCTGTGGGACCACCTCGACCAGACTACTCGCGTCATGAATCCTCAATGAAGAAATCTAGAGAATCTGGCCACGCCACTGTGGCTGACATGGCTCCACATCTCTGTTGGTACCTCGCAGAACCTCACTGAATCTCTTCCTGCATGTGTCACAGCAGTCGGTGATGCGAAAAGTGGTTATTGAGGCTTTTGATGGGACGGTGTAGTTCTTACCAAATTAGCATGAGAGTAGATAGCAAACGAATTCACAGACGCGCTGGTCGCATCGTTATAGCTCAACATACCTCATACAAAAGTGCAGCAGATGGAGTAGGTAAATTTAAAAAGCTGTATCCGTGGAAGTCTGAATGATGATCCTGCTGCCACTATCGTAAACCCTGCTTAAAGGGAGGTTTACTATCTTTGGCCCGAAGAAAGCATGTTCTTTGGGATTTTTTTTCTCAGGATGTGTTATAGATATCAATGTCAAATTTAGTCAAAATGTTTATTGATATTTCCTCTACAGATTGGAATGTTTTCGACTTCGTCAGCCAAGTAAAAATATGTATAGTTGAGGATCGCAATAAAATGGTGCAACTCCTAGACAATTTAGTTAGCTTCGCCGGGTCAAAGAATCATGCCAATCGTTTCAGTAGATTTGAATTTACCATACCGCGCGATAAAAAAAAGTCAGTTCGAGGAAAACCTGTTTGAAGTTTTGAGTGCATGTAAATGCAATATTATGCACCTACGTTCAATATGATATCCAGGTCCATAAACTGGTCGTTCCTCTTCCTCATAGAGGTCGTTCTGCTCGATCTGGGCCATCCTGCGCTGCTCCAGATCCGCTCCTATGGCCGGTGACAATCGATTTTAGGCCTCTTGAATCCGGTGGTCGTCCGAATGCTTGGAGAACTGCGTCGATCAGAGTGGCAGGGTGACGTCCATCGTTGTCATGGTCTTCAGAATTGCTGAATCCAGGAAAGCTGCAATCTCCACAGTCTTCGCACCAGAATGGAAATGCTTGGGGGCTAACTTCCAAACGCGCGCATTCGAACTTTCATTTGAATTTTGTGTGTTTCCTCCCAAGTACCGGTACAATAACTCGCCCTCCGAAAGGGCCTCGTAGATCGGATGAATCACTTTTTGAACTACTTTGGAGAGCAGCTGGTCGTGTTGATATTCGTCCCAATGTCCGATAGCCTCTCCAATGCACCACTTGCGCCAACTACTTCCCCAGCCGGAAAATTTTGGTGTTGTGGGTGGTCATCCGTCGAACACTTGTGGAAATAGATTGTCCAAATTGCCTTCTTCATCTGTTCCACCAAATGCCGTCTGTTTGTCACGCCGGAATACTTCGTAAGCTCCTTGATCACTTTGTCAGTTTTAGTCATAGGCAAGCACATAGAAAAATTTTTCGCGGCTACAAAGTGGAAATTCCCGAAAAAACTGGTGCGTGAAAAAGACCGATTTCAGGCAGGTTCATTTTTTGTTCATCCGCGAATAACAAACATTTCCGTTCCGTATTCGGAAAAACCGTTTCAGGAGTGTATTTTAAACACTTTTATGGATCCAAAAATGCAATTTAAAAAAATCGATTTCTGAACCTCCCCCTAAGAATCATGAGAATAAGAACAGAGAGTAGGATACTTACAAAAAATCTGTAGTGGAGAAGGAAGTGAATCTGATGAAGTCTGTATGACAATTCTGCAGCAACCATCCTCATCTGGAGTTCAAGGAATAAAAACAGAGATTACAGCACCTACAGAGGAATATAATCAATCATTTTTCTCTGTCAGTACACTAATGAAACTGGGGAAAACGTCCCTAGTATTAATGCCACTACATATTTACTTCATAGCTGAAGTAGCTCATGTTCTGTACTTCAGTGTCATCTTCATTTTATACACCCATGGGATGTCATCACATTGTTGTTGTTGTTGTTGTTGTTGTTGTCGTTGATGTTGTTGTGGGCTTCAGTCCGGAGACTAGTTTCATGCAGCTCCCGATGCTACTCTATCATGTGCAAACCTCTTCATCTCCAAATAACTGTTGCAGCCTACATTCATTTGAACCTGCTTATTGTGTTCATCTCTTCGTTTCCTTTTACAATTTTCATCCCCCACACTTCCCCCCAGTACCAAACTGATCATACCTTGACGCCTCAGAATATGTCGTATCAGCTGATTCCTTCTTTTAAGCAAGTTATGCCACAAAATTTATTCTCTCCAGTACCGTTCAGTACCTCCCCGCTAGTTATGCTATCTACTCATCTAATCTCAAAGCATTCTTTTCTTACACCACATTTCAAAAACGTCTGTCTCTTCCTGTCAGAACAGCTTGTTGTTCACGTTTCGTTACCGCACAAGTCCACACTTTAAATATGTTCAGACAAGACTCCCTAACGCATAAATATTTATACGATATTAACAAATTTCTGTTCGTTAGAAATGCTTCTCTTTCCACTGTCAATCTCCATTTCTCAGTTCTTTTACTGCCCAAATAACAAAACTCATTTACTACTTTAAGTGTCTCATTTCCTAATCTAATACCGTCAGAATCCTACGTTTTCATTCGATTGCATTCAGTTACTTTTGTTTTGCTTTTGTTGCTATTCGTCTTTTGTCTTCGTTTCAAGACTGCTAATTCTGTTCAACTGCTCTTCCAAATCCTTTGCTGTTTCTGAAACATTTGCAACGTCGTCGCCTATCTAAAGGATTTTATTTCGTTTCCCTGTACCTTAATAGACTATCTATTTTTTTGTTGCTGTTGTTTCCTTTCCTGATTGCACAATTTACCGATCTCTCTCACTTCCTTTTAAATCGTTGCTTTCCTTTCATGCCTTTCGCCTCTTATAAACGACGACTGCTTTCAATACACTTGTAAATAATGTTTCGCTCCATGTATTTCATCCCGCTACCTTCAGATTTTCAAAGTTTTCATTGCAGTCAACATTGTGAAAAGCTTTCTGCAAGTCTATAAATGTAAACAGAAATTTCCTTGCTTTCAACCGGTATTCTGGGTAGCAGGGTCAGTATTGCGTCCCATGTTCCTAAATTTCTCCCCAACCAAACCGATCTTCTCCGAGGGCGCGTCTAGCAGTTTTTTCATTCTTATGTAAATAATTGTTGTTAGTATTATACAACCAAGATTTATCACAGAGACAGGTCGATAATATTGACATCTGTCAGCACATTCTTTCCTTGGAATTAGAGTTATTAAATACTTCTTGAAGCATGAGGTTATCTCCCCTATCCCACTTATTTCGCACACCAAGCGAAAAGTGAAAGTGTTTATATAAAACACGAAAACTAAGCATTTTCAATATACCCTGATTCAAATTAAATAACTCTAGTTAGTAAGCATTTTACATGTCATTAATTTCACTGATTTTAACGCTGTTAATTGTATAAATATTTCATCTTTCATTTTCCGCTTATGTGGTGTCATTATAACTCTACCACAGGAAAGTAGTCTTTCAACAGGAGCAGATTGTGATAAGCAAGTATTATACTTAAGGAAAAAATTTTTACTCTTTAATATCTGTTTTATAAATCTTAACTGTTGTCATTATCTTTCATATACTGTAGTGTTTCCAGATCTATTGTAGTGCCGCATAAGTGGAAAATGAAAGTTGAAATATTTAAACAATTACTCACGTTAAAGTCAAGAGAATATAATAAGATTCAACCTTTCCTTATCAGAATGTTGCATGTTCTTCCAATCTTCTTCTTCTTGTTTCATCTTCCACTTTGAAATAAACAGTTCCTTAATGTATACTCTGCTAGCCGTCAGAAACCATTTCAGTTTCAAAAAGGGATAAGATATGGATGCTAATATGCAGTCCTTTGCCTTTGGTTCCTCCAACTTATAGTATTTCTCAAAACACCTATTAAGATTTTCTTTAATGACTTCTGTCAGTTCATCTCAGTATGTAACCTTGTCCATTTGCATGCTGCTTAGCATTTCTTGCAATCTTATTAATTCTGGTGTCTATGTCCCATCTAAACCTCTGATACCATTCGCTTTAGGTTTTGATTGCATTTCAATTTCTTTAAAAGCTTTTAATCCGAGTATCCTTGACTGTCAGTATATTTAAATAGAATTGTAATATGATTTCCATCATGTTGGATATGGGTAAGTACAGGATTTTCTCGTTGATTATACATATATTTCACAAGTTTCAGAAGCTCTTGAACATGGGTTCCAAACTACTTGACATTTTGACACGGTTGCTTCATAAACCTTTTGAATTAATTTGAGACGTACACATCTCTTGAAGCTATTAAATGTAATGTGTTCGGCCTCGCTCTCTCCTTCTATCAATAGCACTGGCGTTATCAAATGATTTCAGTACGTTTCGAATTGCAGAAACAATAATGGTAAACAGGTAACATCTACTCAAATTTTACACCCTTTTCTAATAATTAGAGTCGTGATAATTTTCGCTTGACAAGTACGCCTTTGGCGCTTATTGCACCATTTGTATCTGTTGAGGAATTACTTCTGCTTACACACATGCCACATTAAATGAATGAAAACTACGAAGTACGGAAAAAAATTCAAGTGAAGTATTTTGGATTTTACAAATACAAAGTATCTCTATTTTAAATATTTCAAATTCTTTCTCCAAAAATTATTTCAAATGCACAATAAAAATACATATTTTGCATTTTGTATTTGCATTTCAGATACATGTATTTCACATAATTCACGTCTTTACTTCCAGTTCATTTCCATTATTTAGCCCCTGCAAATATTCCTTAAAACTTTCAACGTTCCCTTCTTCCCATGGACCTGGTTTTCCATCTCAGCTCTTTTTTTCAAATCCCTCTTTATTTTTCGTGTTGTTGTTGATGCTGTGGTCTTCAGTCCAAAGTCTAGTTTGATACAGCTCTTCATGCTACTCTATCCTGTGCAAGCTCCTTCATCTCCGAGTAACAACTGCAACCTCCATCCTTCTGAATCTGCTTAGTGTATTCATTCCTTGGTCTCCCTCTACGATTTTTACCCTTCAAGCTTCCCTCCAGTACTAAATTGGTGATACATTGATGCCTCAGAGTGTGTCCTACAAACCGATCTCTTCTTATAGTCAAGTTGTGCCACAAATTCCTTTTCTCCCCAATTTTATTCAGTACCTTCTCCTTAGTTGTGTGATCTACCCATCTAATTTTCAGCATTTTTCTTTAGCACCACATTTCGAAAGCTTCTATTCTCTTCTTGTCTAAGCTATTTATCGTCCATGGTTCACTTTCATAGATGGCTGCACTCCATAAAAATGCTTTCAGCAAAGACTTCCTGACACTCAAATCAATACTCGATGTTAACACATTTCTCTTCTTCATAAACACTTTCATTACCATAGCCAGTATACATTTTATATCCCCTCTACTTCGACCATCATCAGTTATTTTGCTGCCCAAATAGCAAAATTCATGTACTACGTTAAGTGTCTCATTACCTAACCTAAGCCAGCCGGAGTGGCCGAGCGGTTCTAGGTGCTTCAGTCTGGAACCGCACGACCGCTACAGTCGCAGGTTCGAATCCTGCCTCGGGCATGGATGTGTGTGATGTCCTTAGGTTAGTTAGGTTTCAATAGTTCTAAGTTCTATGGGACTGATGACCTTAGAAGTCAAGTCCCATAGCGCTCAGAGCCATTTGAACCATTTTTGAACCTAATCTAATTCTGTCATCATCAGCTGCTTTAATTCTACCACATCCAATTACCCTCGTTTTGCTTTTGTTCATGTTCATCTTATATCCTCCTTTAAAGACACTGTCCCTTCCGTTCAACTGCTCTTCCAGGTCCGTTGCTGTCTCTGCCACAATTACAATGTCATTGGCTAACCTCAAAGATTTTATTTCTTCTCCATGGATTTTAATTCCTGCTCCAAATTTTTCTTTGATTCCTTTACTGTTTGCTCAATATACAGACTGAAGAACATTGGGAATAAGCTACAAGCTTGCCTCACTCCCTTCCGAACCACTGTCTCCCTTTCATGCCCATGGACCCTTATAACTGCCGGTTGGTATCGGTACAAATTGGAAATAGCCTTTCGCTCCCTGTATTTGAGCCCTGCCACCTTCAGAATTTGAAAGAGAGTATTCCAGTCAACATTGTTAAAAGGTTTCTCTGAGTCAGCAAATGCTAGAAAGGTGGGTTTGCCTTTCCTTAATCTATCTTCTGAGATAAGTCGTAGGGTAAGTATTGCCTCGCGTGTTCCAACATTTCTACGGAATCTAAACTGATATTCCCCAAGGGCGGTTTCTACCAGTTTTTTCATTCGTCTGTAAGGAACTCGTGTTATTATTTTGCAGCCGTGACTTATTAAATTGATACTTCCGTAATTTTCTCACCTGGTTTCTTTGGAATTGGAATTATTATATTCTTCTTGAAGTTTGAGGAAATTTCGCCTGTCTCATACATTATGCTCACCAGATGATAGAGTTTTGTCAGGACTGGCTCTCCCAAGGCTGTCAGTAGTTCTAATGGAATGTTGTCTACTACCGGAGCTTTGTTTAGACTTAGGTGTTTCAGTGCTCTATCAAACTCTTCACGCAGTATCATAGCTCCCATTTCATCTTCATCTACATATTCTTCCATTTCCATAATATTGTTCTCAATTACATCGCCCTTGCATACTCCTTCCAACCCTCTGCTTTCGCTTCTTTGCTTAGACCTGGTTTTCCGTTTCAGCTCTTGATATTCAAACAGGTGGTTCTCTTGTCTCCAAAGGTCACTTTAATTTTCCTGTAGACAGACCTGTCTTACCCCTAGTGATACAACTCTCTACATTCTTACGTTTGTCCTCCAACCACCCTTGCTTAGTCATTTTGCTCTTCCTGTAGATCTCTTTTTTGAGACGTTTGTTTTCATTTTCGTCTGCTTCATTTACTACATATTTATATTTTCTCCTTTCATCCATTAAATTCAGTATTTCTTCTGTTACCCAAGAATTTCTACTAGCCCCCGCCTTTTTACCGAGTTGATTCTCTGCTGCCTTCACTATTTTGCCTCTCAAAGCTATTCATTCTTCCCCTACTGTATTTCTTTCCCTCATTCTTGTCAATCGTTCCCTAATGCTCTTCCTGAAACTCTCTACAACCTCTGGTTCTGTCAGTTTATCCAGGTCCCATCTCCTTAAATTCCCACCTTTTTACAGTTTCTTCAATTTCAATGTATATTTCATAACCAATAGATTGTGGTCAGAGTCCACATCTGCCCCTGGAAATGTCTTACAATTTAAAAGATGGTTAATAAATCTCTGTCTTACGATTATATAATCTATCTGAAACCTTCCAGTGTATCCAGGCCTCTTCCATGCCTACAACGTTCTTTCTTGATTCTTAAACCAACTGTTGGCTATGCTCTGTGCAAAATTCTACCAGGCGGCTTCCTCTTTTATTCCTTACAACCTTTCCCTACTCTCCTACTACTTTTCCTTCCTTTCTCCTTCCTATTATCGATTTCCAGTCCCCCATGACAATTAAATTTTCATCTCCCTTCACTATCTGAATAACTTTTTTTCTCGAATCATACGTTTCTTCAATCTCTTCATCATCTGCGGAGGTAATTGGCATATAAACTTGTACTACTATGGTAGGAGTGAGCTTCGTGTCTATCTCCGCTACAATAATTCGTTCACTATGCTGTTCGTAGTAGCTTACCCGCGTTCCCATTTTTTTATTCGTTTTAAACATACTCCTGTCTTACCCCTATTTGATTTTGTGTTTATAAGCCTGTAGTCACCTGACCAGAAGTCTTGTTCCTCCTGCCACCTAGCTTCACTGATTCCCACTATATCTTAACTTCCTACTATATGTTAACTTTGACCTATCCATTTCCTTTTCTAACTTTTCTAACCTACCTGCCCGATTAAGGGACCTGACATTTGACGCTCCGATACGTAGAACGACAGTTTCATTTCTGCCGATAACGATGTCTTTTGAGTAGTCACCGTCCGGCGATCCGAATGGGGGACTATTTTACCTCTGGAATATTTTACCCAAGAGGACGCCATCATCATTTAACCATACAGTAAAGCTTCATGCCCTCGGTAAAAATTACGGTGTAGTTTCCCCTTGCTTTCAGCAGTTCGCAGTACGAGCACAGCAAGGCTGTTTCGGTTAATGTTACACGGGCAATCAGTCAATCATGCAGACTGTTGCCCCTGCAACTACTGAAAAGGCTGCTGTCCCTCTTCAGGAACCACACGTTTGTCTGGTCTCTCAACAGATACCCATACGTTGTTGTTGCACCTATGGAACGGCTATCTGTGTCACTGAGGCTCGCAAGCCTCCCCACCAAGTTCAAGGTCCATGGTTCATGGGGGGGGGGGGGGGGGAGGTGTTAATTTATGTACAGGAGATAATTATTGGTCGGTAAATACACATGTTGTAAAGACTTACATACTTACATTTGTCAAAAACAAGGTCTGTATTCCCTTTCGGCAGCTTCATTTGCTATATTTTTATATTTTCTCCTTTTCGGAATTATATTCAATATCTTCCGCAATACCCAAGCGTTTCTATTAGGCCTTGTCCGTTTACCTATTTCATCCACTGTTGACTCACTATTTCATGTCTCAAGGCTACTCATTGTTCTGCTGTATTCCTTTCCTATATTTCATTCAATGTTGCCTAACGCTCCGTCTGAAATCATCGTACCCTCTGCTTTTGCCAATTTACCTAAGTCCCATGTTTTAATTTGCTGCCTTTTCGCAGTTTCTTTAGTTTTAATCTGTCGTTCATTACCAATAAATGATAGCGGGAGTACACACCTGCCGATGGCAATGTCTTACAGTTTAAAATCCGATTCCAGACTCTCTGTCTTACCAATTTGTAATCTATCTGAAACCTCCCAAAACCTGCACGTCTCTCCTTCTGCCAGGTGTTAGCGATCAAGAAATTGCGATCCGTGCAAATTTTGAACCAGGTGGCTTGGTCTTTCATTTCTTTCCCACCCCACACATTTCCTATCTACGCTCCTGGAAATGGAAAAAAGAACACATTGACACCGGTGTGTCAGACCCAAAATACTTGCTCCGGACACTGCGAGAGGGCTGTACAAGCAATGATCACATGCACGGCACAGCGGACACACCAGGAACCGCGGTGGACGTGAACCGTATGTGCAGTTGACGGACTTTGAGCGAGGGCGTATAGTGGGCATGCGGGAGGCCGGGTGGACGTACCGCCGAAATGCTCAACACGTGGGGCGTGAGGTCTCCACAGTACATCGATGTTGTCGCCAGTGGTCGGCAGAAGGTGCACGTGCCCGTCGACCTGGGACCGGACCGCAGCGACGCACGGATGCACGCCAAGACCGTAGGATCCTACGCAGTGCCGTAGGGGACCGCACCGCCACTTCCCAGCAAATTAGGGACACTGTTGCTCCTGGGGTATCGGCGAGGACCATTCGCAACCGTCTCCATGAAGCTGGGCTACGGTCCCGCACACCGTTACGCCGTCTTCCGCTCACGCCACCCAACGTGCTCTACAAGGTGTAAGTCAACTACCCTGGCCAGCAAGAACTCCGGATCTGTCACCCATTGAGCATGTTTGGGACTGGATGAAGCGTCGTCTCACGCGGTCTGCACGTCCAGCACGAACGCTGGTCCAACTGAGGCACCAGGTGGAAATGGCATGGCAAGCCGTTCCACAGGACTACATCCAGCATCTCTACGATCGTCTCCATGGGAGAATAGCAGCCTGCATTGCTGCGAAAGGTGGATATACACTGTACTAGTGCCGACATTGTGCATGCTCTGTTGCCTGTGTCTATGTGCCTGTGGTACTGTCAGTGTGATCAAGTGATGTATCTGACCCAAGGAATGTGTCAATAAAGTTTCCCCTTCCTGGGACAATGAATTCACGGTGTTATTATTTCAATTTCCAGGAGCGTGTTTTTCTTTTCCTATTATCGTATTCTAGTCCCTCATCAACATTATATTTTCGTCTGTCTTAACTATCTGAATAATCTCATCATACATTTCTTCAAATTCTTCATCATCTTCGAGGCTAGTTGGTGGTAAACTTCCGCTATTGTCGGCTTTGTGTCCATCTTGGCTACGATAAAGCATTCACTATGCTGTTCATAGTAGCTTACCCACATTCCTGTTTTCTTTTTCATTATTACACCTACCCTTGTCATTACGCTATTTGATTTTGTATTTATAACCCTCTACTGACAAGAAGTGCCGTTCATTCTGCCACCGTACTTCACTGATATTCACTGTTTCTAAATCAGATCTACACATTTCTGTTTCTAAATTCTGTAACATTTTTCACGATAAAGGATGACAGCCAAAAACAGTTGCAGGATACAAAATTTATTAAAATTCTTTACCAAGTTTTCGGTACATATAAATATACCTTCATCAGAAGGTATATTTATATATAGGCGCTAAACTGTATATAGGTGCTAAACTGTTCGCTTTGACCCTGTGCCCAAAGTCATGTTGTACAGATGGAGATGATGTCTCAATTATTGATGACACCTTTGGCACAATTGTTTTATTAATCGCCATTGCATGATGTAATTTTAGATTTTTTATTTCTGATGAAGGTATATTTATATGTACCGAAACCTTGGTAAAGAATGTTAATAAATTTTTATCCTGCAAATGTTTTTGGCTGTCATCCTTTATCGTGAAGAATTTCAACAGTTGCTGTTGCAGCCATGTTTAAAATCTTTCTGTAACATTCCTCCGTGGATAACTTTCGAGCGGGCACGCGGTTTTTTTTATTCTTTTATTTATTAACTTTTTTGCATGAGTAGATGTGTGGGGTAATTAGGACCGTATCTTCTATACTGGCGTCCAAAATTAAAGCAACATGACGCCATTTCCCCGTCCTGTGTCTAATTCACGATATGATCATACAGACTGTCAACAGGTGCTCGTACGATGGTGTTCTGCACGAAAGATCGCATTCTGATCAACGGAAAATCACACTAACGATGAATTCATGGTACCTATCAAATGGGGTATTGTTTGCCGGGTAGTCCCACATCCACGGTTGCTGTGTACACAGTCAAGGATGGTGGATTATGCGGCATGACAAGACGCCTAACAGACTCTTTGCAGTGAAGGGTGTTAGAAAGAATGGCAGGAGAACATTCGCAAACTGTTGTGGCCCAAAAGCTTAATGTGAATCGTTCTGCTGTTTCTCGCATGTGACGACAATTTATAGGCCAGGGGAGGGCCGACCAAGTTTGGCATCAGAAAGAGAGGAGCTTTTTTGGCTGTCAGGGCAATTGGTGTCTGACCTGGCAGCATCCACAAGATATACTGTATCGAGGCAAACGGTGTGCACAAGGTTTCGGCAGAGTGGCCTTCATTGTTGGAGACCAGCTGTATGTATACCTTTTACATGTCTTCATATAAGGAAACGACTGGAGTGGAGTCGCCAAATGCCACCTGGACGCAACAGTGGACCAATGTTCTTTTCAAAGGTGATTCCAGATTTAGTATGGAGAGTGACTGTAGTCGGATACTCATGTGGAAGGAACGCGGAACACGATTTCGATACGCAAACGTTGTGGAAAGAGACCGATACGGCAAGGTTCAACTGCAGTTAGGTATCGTAATGCGATGTTGGGACCTCATGTGCGGTTGTTGCGAAGTGCTGTGCACCCAGACATCGTACTGATGGACGATAATGCTCGACCTTGTAGAGCATGGGTGGTTGATGTTTTCTTGAAAACGGAGAGTAGTGCACGCACAGCGTGGCCTTCTCGCTCTTCCTATTTACGTCTCATAGAGCATGTCTGGGAGGTACTAGGGAGACAGGTAGTGTCACGTCGGCATCCAGCAACAACTTTCCAAGTCTTGCGAGCACCTCTGCAGGAAGAACAGTCATTATTGCCTCAACATGAGATTGATGACATCATTCACAGCATGCCCCAGTTTTCATACTGAGGGCATTAACCAGTTGTTGGAGTTTGTGTGCGAATCCATTGAGCTGGAAAAAACGATGAACATTTTTGTCTACTGTTATGTGTGTTGCAGTTGTTTACGTTTTTTATTATTTACATTGTTTCTACTTTACTACCATATGTATATACCGCTTTGTGGCAAAACAAACGCAATCCTGCAAAATTTCCTTTTCTTGCTTTAATTTTGAACTGCAGTGAATGATAAGTTATAATTTCTTTAGGGATCAGTTTAATATTTATATTTACACAACGCGTTACAAAGAGAAACCTGTTACTACTCGTTGTGGCCCTCAGGATACCCATACCACTACCGTCTGCCTCCCACAGTTCTTTTACGTTTACCTGTTGATCTTTCTTTATTCACATCAAAAAGAAAACACCAAATAGGGGCATACTTTCATATCTAGCAATAAGTGTTGAATCTGTCGCTCGTTTGAGATTTGTTCTGAGTTTGTCAGTGTTAGTATTCGACAGTATTATATCTACACTCCTGGAAATTGAAATAAGAACACCGTGAATTCATTGTCCCAGGAAGGGGAAACTTTATTGACACATTCCTGGGGTGAGATACATCACATGATCACACTGACAGAACCACAGGCACATAGACACAGGCAACAGAGCATGCACAATGTCGGCACTAGTACAGTGTATATCCACCTTTCGCAGCAATGCAGGCTGCTATTCTCCCATGGAGACGATCGTAGAGATGCTGGATGTAGTCCTGTGGAACGGCTTGCCATGCCATTTCCACCTGGCGCCTCAGTTGGACCAACGTTCGTGCTGGACGTGCAGACCACGTGAGACGACGCTTCATCCAGTCCCAAACATGCTCAATGGGTGACAGATCCGGAGATCTTGCTGGCCAGGGTAGTTGACTTACACCTTGTAGAGCACGTTGGGTGGCACGGGATACACGCGGACGTGCATTGTCCTGTTGGAACAGCAAGTTCCCTTGCCGGTCTAGGAATGGTAGAACGATGGGTTCGATGACGGTTTGGATGTACAGTGCACTATTCAGTGTCCCCTCGACGATCACCAGAGGTGTACGGCCAGTGTAGGAGATCGCTCCCCACACCATGATGCCGGGTGTTGGCCCTGTGTGCCTCGGTCGTATGCAGTCCTGATTGTGGCGCTCACTTGCACGGCGCCAAACACGCATACGACCATCATTGGCACCAAGGCAGAAGCGACTCTCATCGCTGAAGACGACACGTCTCCATTCGTCCCTCCATTCACGCCTGTCGCGACACCACTGGAGGCGGGCTGCACGATGTTGGGGCGTGAGCGGAAGACGGCCTAACGGTGTGCGGGGCCGTAGCCCAGCTTCATGGAGACGGTTGCGAATGGTCCTCGTCGATACCCCAGGAGCAACAGTGTCCCTAATTTGCTGGAAAGTGGCGGTGCGGTCCCCTACGGCACTGCGTAGGATCCTACGGTCTTTCGTGCATCCGTGCGTCGCTGCGGTCCGGTCCCAGTTCGACGGGCACGTGCACCTTCTGCCGACCACTGGCGACAACATCGATGTGCTGTGGAGACCTCACGCCCCACGTGTTGAGCAATTCGGCGGTACGTCCACCCGGCCTCCCGCATGCCCACTATACGCCCTCGCTCAAAGTCCGTCAACTGCACATACGGTTCACGTCCACGCTGTCGCGGCATGCTACCAGTGTTAAAGACTGCGATGGAGCTGCGTATGCCACGGCAAACTGGCTGACACTGACGGCGGCGGTGCACAAATGCTGCGCAGCTAGCGCCATTCGACGGCCAACACCGAGGTTCCTGGTGTGTCCGCTGTGCCGTGCGTGTGATAATTGCTTGTACAGCCCTCTCGCAGTGTCCGGAGCAAGTATGGTGGGTCTGACACACCGGTGTCAATGTGTTCTTTTTTCCATTTCCAGGAGTGTATTATATCAGTTTGAAAAAACTTGTAATAACGCATCTATCTCATCAGAAATATTGTATGAATAGCTTGTGAGACCAGGTGAAACTTTTATAACAATTTTTTGCTTAGAGTTCTTTGTTGGTTTAGGGGCCAGTTTTTTTTACTCCATTCTGAAAGTTCATTTTCTCCTGAGAAAACCTCAATTTCTGAACTTCTTCCTTCCTCACTCCCACTTTTGTCTTTCTTTTCCGAGATAGAAGATAAAGTTAAAGTAAACCTGGTACATACGATCAAAATTATCAGAAGGAAACAAGTACAACACGACAGGTGCGTGGTATATAGAGAGTGCGCCACTACCCGTTTTTCTTGCGAAATATCACGACACTGAGGGCTCTGATTCTAGGAGGGAGGGTAGAGGGAACGACGGGGGCGGGAGGGGATAGAAGGATCAGGTAAACAAATACCTAGAGCTGCCACATTACAGGGCTCAGCGTTACTCTACAGCATTACGGAATTCCGCAATGTGGAATTCAGTACCACAGTGCACATCCTTGAAGATTAAGGGATCTAACACTCCAGACTCCATGGTATCATCGTACCACGGGAAACTTCATGAAATTCACCAGAAATCTCAGTTTTCAGTTTATTTTTTATTTGTTAATAGAACTCATGAACATAAGTTCCCAAAGTTTCAATAATTAAATCGAATCCAAAGTACCTGAAAAATAATTAAATGTGTGATACGACATTCCTGCCATTCCCACTGTCTGAAGTAACACTTTAATACTAGCTCAGTGGACAACGACATTATTTACAAGCAAACGTGCACGGGATACATGTAGAAGGCTGCGATATATGCTCTCTTTTTTTATATATCATTAGTGGCTCTGTTCCATATCTTAGACGCAATAACCAACCAACTGAGTTGTTTATGAGAAACAGTTCTTCTTTTGCCACGTTGTCATCTGTTACAGTTGTCAGAATTGCAATTTATGATGCAATTCTTGTATTTAACTATGCGAACGTAGGAAGGATGAAGGTATTAGATTCTAAGCACCTCCCTGCGGCTCAAAGGTCAGCTGAATAATTGATAAAGGAAAGACGACAGAAAACAAGAATTCAGAAGCCAAGCCTTTAGGGAAAGAAGATCCTGAGTACAAATCTTGGATCAACTGAAGTGCTGTCTTTAGGAAAAACGCAATGTTGATCTTTAAATTGCATTCCCAAAAGATTATGTTTTCTACAGTTTATGTGCCTTCCCTTAGAATCTATGAAGTCTAAAATTATGAAATGTTGTACACTTATTTCTATAAACAGTATAAATATTGTCTCAAGAGTAAATTTTGAAATTCTGAGTTTACACTGATATAAAGAGCAAAGTGCTTGGAATTTTGCTTGAATTTCATAATTTACATACATAATTATAATTTAAAATTTTTAAAACAATCCTATTCGATATAGCCAAAAAATGTCATGTGCGAAGCTTACTATATGCAAAGTGATTAAATAGAGAAAATTTTGTAGAAATCTCTATAGTTAGTGAGAAGAAGGTACATATAATGTTATTTTAAAATGAAATTTTTAAATTACATAAAACGTTAAAGCTATATTGTCCAAGGAAATTAACAGTGCATTTGTTAATTTCATGTAAAGCATGGTACAAAATATCTTTGTGGCTGTACTGCATCTTTTCACTAGTGTGTGATTTTCTTGGATGTTTCCCCTTAACCACTCAGCAAAGCTACAGGCCATCAGGAAATGTTACAGCTGTAGTTTTCCTTTGCCTTGAGTTGTTCGCAGTACCAGCACAGCAAGGCCATGTTGACTAATGTTACAAAACCAGATGAGTCCATCGTGCAGAGTCTCGTCCCTGCAGCTACTGCAAAGGCTGTTCCTCCTCTTCAGGAAGAACATGTTGGTCTGGCCTCTCCACAGATACTCCCACGCTGTCTCTGTACTTACAGTGGTGCTATCTGGGTTTGAACCTGGCTTTCGTACATATTTTCATTCGTATCTTCTGTCTGTGTATATACATAATAGACTTTTGAGACACTCGGAAAGGTCTCTGGAACCATGTAGTTTCATTTGACAACTGAAAAGACCATTCGCATTCCTCTTCAGGCTAAAATGAGTTTATTAGGAGAAATGCGTCCTACTTGAGCTTTTGCTATATTGGATTAAAAGCATGATAATATTTGAACAGATATGTGAGTAACATAAGAAAAAATTGATGTTGGTGATTACTCTTACTCTCTCAAGACATTTAGTAACTAAGGCCGGTATTACACTATCAAATTTCTTTGTCAAAAATCTTTGTCAAAGATATTTGATGGTGTAATAGGGAACTTTGTCAAATGTCGTCCAATATTTGATCAAATCTAGGGCCTCGCTGTAGATTTGATCAGAGAAGTCACTTGTCTTCTGTTCACTGCAATGTGACATGTTACCACGCGGAGCGCTAGCATAGCTGCAGCGTTCTGTCGTCTGCAGTGTTTTTATAAACATTACCAGTAATACAATTGGTGTGTGCCGACAACAACAAAATTAATAGAGATGTATGAAGCTGATGAGGCGCTTTACAATGCGAGGCACCCTGAATACAAAAATAGATTAAGAGGATTGGAGACCTGACCTGACCTGATCTGACCTAACCTAATCTAATCCTCTCCTGTAGCAAGGAAGTACAGTGAGCCTGTCTTCTGCAGATGTAGCAGTGAATATTGTGCTGTGTGGTATGAGGATACAAATCACTGAGCACATACAGAAATGTATGCTCATCCATTCTTAAGTAATTGATGTACGACTTGACGTCCTCCACTATAAGCTCACCTAACAAGTTTTGTTGAATGCTTTTATCGTGTCGTCGTAAAACCCACGGCTTCACCCAGGTACATTTCCTTTTTTTCCCGTTTCTCTTCCGCATGTGCACACAGTGCAGTTGTGGTACATGCAACTGCTGCGTTTCACAACAATTTGTTGTTGTCAGCCATCTTGAGCTTTGACGAAAAATACGATGACAGTGTAATACCCCTTCTAGCGCTACGTCAAAGATCATTGTCAAATATATTTGACGGAATATTTGATCACATCTTTGATGAAATCTTTGACAAAGAAATGGTATAGCGTTAATACCGGCCTAAGGGATGTAAGACCGGTCAGGCAATCAGCAGTGGACTTGAGCATCAAACCCACAGTGTGGGAACGAGAAGAAGGTTTAGAGAAGATTAGTTTAGCTAAAACAGTCCCAGAAAAAAAGTCTCCATTATTGCAACACAGTATAAAAAAGTAAAACTCGTTCGTGGTTCTTTCCTAGCTGTAGCAACGAGGACGCAAAATAAACTTAATGATGTCATTCACTTAAGCCCTTGAACAAAGAAGATCGGTTCAGAGCTGCTACGGTTTCTCTGGCGTGTTCAAACAATCGACAAGACAAGCGAGTAAAGGGGCCTGGATTTCTGATCACACATCCATTCACTCAAACCTACTTCCTGAGAGCTCTTTCCACATTTTTAGATGGATGAAGGTATGGATATCTTGTTTGCAGAAACATTCTAAAGAGAACGTTTTCCATTTTCAGAGCTCTCGATTTTTGTTCCAGTGCGTGAGGCGGAAAAATGCTGCCTCCAAATAGAACAGCACAGCGACTCCCCGGTTCGGGTCTGCTGGCGACGCCACCGGCGGGAACCAGAGAGTCGTAGGAAGCGGTAATCGTTCGGCGGTGGTGGGGAGGTGTGGGGGCGGCGGAGGCGGAGGAGGGGGCGGAAGCGGTGAAAGGCCAATAGTCGATTGTCGCGCCCATGATGGAGCGCGACGGGGGGCGCCTCTCTACTATTGCATTCTCTTCCTCTGCTCCCGACAACACAGCTTGCTTGACGGCCGCCTTAGACCCACATGTAGCGAAGACATGTTGTTATACTTCCTGTATTAGTATGGATTATTTGCATTGCTCTCTCCCCGTCGCACTGTGGCACTGGTGTAGCCAAGGAAACAGTTCCGCTGTTGGCCAACTACATAGAACTTCCGTTTTACTTGCAAGCGCTATTCGCCACTGTTATTAATATACTACTGCCAATTAACCCTCGCAATACCAAGATGAGAGTAGGGCAATTACTTGCCCACCCTTTGAAAATTTTGCGATATAGGCAGTTCATCCATATGATTAAATTATGAGAAAAGCTTATTGGTTTTAATGAATTCTGAGAATTCTTCTACCTGATTCCATATCTGTTTTACGCTACTGGCCATTAAAATTACTACATGAAGAATAAATTCACATGATAACGGGTATTGATTGAACAAATATATTACACTAGAACTGATATGTGATTACAATTTCACGCAATTTATCCTGAGAAATCAGTACCCAGAACAACCACCTCTGACCGTAATAACGGCCTTGATACGCCTGAGCATTGAGTCAAACAGAGCTTGGATGGCGTGTACAGGTACAGCTTCCCATGCAGCTTCAGCACGATACCACAGTTTATCAAAAGTAGTGACTGGCGTATTGTGACGACCCAGTTGCTCGCCCACCACTGACCAGACGTTTTCAATTGGTGAGAGATCTGGAGAATGTGCTGGCCAGGGCAGCAGTCGAACATTTTCTGTATCCAGAAAGGCCCGTACAAGACCCGCAACAGGCGGTCGTGCGTTATCCCGCTGAAATGTAGGGTTTCGCAGGGATCGAATGAAGGGTAGAGCCACGGGTCGTAACACATCTGAAATGGGCATTCTGTACCTCACGGCCACTAGCGCTATACTTGTTTCTTTCTGACAATTTTGAAGGTGTGTGCCATTTTCACAATTTTTTTTATTTTTTTTATTTTATTTTATTATTTTTTTTCATAAGTCTACTGACAGGTTTGATGCGGCCCGCCACGAATTCCTTTCCTGTGCCAACCTCTTCATCTCAGAGTAGCACTTGCAACCTACGTCCTCAGTTATTTGCTTGACGTATTCCAATCTCTGTCTTCCTCTACAGTTTTTGTCCTCTACAGCTCCCTCTAGTACCATGGAAGTCATTCCCTCATGTCTTAGCAGATGTCCTATCATCCTGTCCCTTCTCCTTATCAGTGTTTTCCACATATTCCTTTCCTCTCCGATTCTGCGTAGAACCTCCTCATTCCTTACCTTATCAGTCCACCTAATTTTCAACATTCGTCTATAGCACCACATCTCAAATGCTTCGATTCTCTTCTGTTCCGGTTTTCCCACAGTCCATGTTTCACTACCATACAATGCTGTACTCCAGACGTACATTCTCAGAAATTTCTTCCTCAAATTAAGGCCGGTATTTAATATTAGTAGACTTCTCTTGGTCAGAAATGCCTTTGTTGCCATAGCGAGTCTACTTTTGTTGTCTTCCTTGCTCCGTCCGTCATTGGTTATTTTACTGCCTAGGTAGCAGAATTCCTTAACTTCATTGATTTCGTGACCATCCATCCTGATGTTATGTTTCTCGCTGTTCTCATTTCTACTACTTCTCATTACCTTCGTCTTTCTCCGATTTACTCTCAAACCATACTGTGTACTCATTAGACTGTTCATTCCGTTCAGCAGATCATTTAATTCTTCTTCACTTTCACTCAGGATAGCAATGTCATCAGCGAATCGTATCATAGATATCCTTTCACCTTGTATTTTAATGCCAGTCCTGAACCTTTCTTTTATTTCCATCATTGCTTCCTCGATGTACAGATTGAAGAGTAGGGGCGAAAGGCTACAGCCTTGTCTTACACCCTTCTTAATACGAGCACTTCGTTCTTGATTGTCCACTCTTATTATTCCCTCTTGGTTGTTGTACATATTGTATATGACCCATCTCTCTCAATAGCTTACCACTACTTTTTTCAGAATCTCGAACAGCTTGCACCATTTTATATTGTCGAACGCTTTTTCCACGTCGACAAATCCTATGAACGTGTCTTGGTTTTTCTTTAGCCTTGCTTCCATTATTAGCCGTAACGTCAGAATTGCCTCTCTCGTGCCCTTACTTTTCCTAAAGCCAAACTGATCGTCACCTAGCGCATTCTCAATTTTCTTTTCCATTCTTCTGTATATTATTCTTGTAAGCAGCTTCGATGCATGAGCTGTTAAGCTGATTGTGCGATAATTGTCGCACTTGTCAGCTCTTGCTGTCTTCGGAATTGTGTGGATGATGCTTTTCAGAAAGTCCGATGGTATGTCACCAGACTCATATCTTCTACACACCAACGTGAATAGTCGTTTTGTTGCCACTTCCCCTAATGATTTTAGAAATTCTGATGGAATGTTATCACTCCCTTCTGCCTTATTTAACCGTAAGTCCTCCAAAGCTCTTTTAAATTCCGATTCTAATACTGGATCCCCTATCTCTTCTAAATCGACCCCTGTTTCTTCTTCTATCACATCAGACAAATCTACACCCTCATAGAGGCTTTCAATGTATTCTTTCCACCTATCTGCTCTCTCCTCTGCATTTAACAGTGGAATTCCCGTTGCACTCTTAATGTTACCACCATTGTTTTTAATGTCACCAAAGGTTGTTTTGACTTTCCTGTATGCTGAGTTTGTCCTTCCGACAATCATATCTTTTTAAATGTCTTCACATTTTTCTTGCAGCCATTTCATCTTAGCTTCCCTACACTTCCTATTTATTTCATTCCTCAGCGACTTGTATTTCTGTATTCCTGATTTTCCCGGAACATGTTTGTACTTCCTCCTTTCATCAATCAACTGAAGTATTTCTTCTGTTACCCATGGTTTCTTTGCAACTTCCTTCTTTGTACCTATGTTTTCCTTCCCAACTTTTGTGATGGCCCTTTTTAGAGATGTCCATTCCTCTTCAACTGTGCTGCCTATTGCGCTATTCCTTATTGCTGCATCTATAGCGTTAGTGAACTTCAAACGTATCTCGTCATTCCTTAGAACTTCCGTATCCCACTTCTTTGCGTATTGATTCTTCCTGACTAATGTCTTGAACTTCAGCCTACTCTTCATCACTACTATATTGTGATCTGAGTCTATATCTGCTACTGGGTATGCCTTACAATCCAGTATCTGATTTCGGAATCTCTGTCTGACCATGATGTAATCTAATTGAAATCTTCCCGTATCTCCCGGCCTTTTCCCAGTATACCTCCTCCTCTTGTGATTCTTGAACAGGGTATTCGCTATTACTAGCTGAAACTTGTTACAGAACTCAATTAGTCTTTCTCCTCTTTCATTCCTTGTCCCAAGCCCATATTCTCCTGTAACCTTTTCTTCTACTCCTTCCCCTACAACTGCATTCCAGTAGCCCATGACTATAAGATTTTCGTCCCCCTTTACATACTGCGTTAACCTTTCAATATCCTTATACACTTTCTGTATCTGTTCATCTTCAGCTTGCGACGTCGGCATGTATATCTGAACTATTGTTGTCGGTGTTGGTCTGCTGTCGATTCTGATTAGAATAACCCGATCACTGAACTGTTCACAGTAACACACCCTCTGCCCTACCTTCCTATTCATAACGAATCCTACACCTGTTGTACCATTTTCTGCTGCTGCTGATATTACCCGATACTCATCTGACCAGAAATCCTTGTCTTCCTTCCACTTCACTTCACTGACCCCTACTATATCTAGATTGAGCCTTTGCATTTCCCTTTTCAGATTTTCTTGTTTCCCTACCACGTTCAAGCTTCTGACATTCCACGCCCCGACTAGTAGAACATTATCCTTTCCTTGATTATTCAATCTTTTCCTCATGTTAACCTCCCCCTTGGCAGTCCCCTCCCGGAGATCCGAATGGGGGACTATTCCGGAATCTTTTGCCAATGGAGAGATCATCATGACACTTCTTCAACTACAAGCCACATGTCCTGTGGATACACGTTACGTGTCTTTAATGCAGTGGTTTCCATTGCCTTCTGCATCCTCATGTCGTTGATCATTGCTGATTCTTCCGCCTTTAGGGGCAATTTCCCACCCCTAGGACAAGAGAGTGCCCTGAACCTGTATCCGCTCCTCCACCCTCTTTGACAAGGCCGTTGGCAGAATGAGGCTGACTTCTTATGCCAGAAGTCTTCGGCCGCCAATGCTGATTAATTATCAAAATTTAGGCAGTGGTGGGGATCGAACCCGGGACCGAAGACGTTTTGATTATGAATCAAAGACGTTACCCCTAGACCAAGGCTACAAAATTTTACCTGCATGAAAGAATGAACTATGAAATACCTTTTCACGACAGTATTTATTACAAGGATCGAAAAATATATACCGGGTAATCAAAAAGTCAGTATAAATTTGAAAACTTAATAAACCACGGAATAATGTAGGTAGAGAGGTAAAAATTGACACACATGCTTGGAATGACATGGGGTTTTATTAGAAGCACCCCATATTGCTAGATCCATGAAAGATCTCTTGCGCACATCGTTTGGTTATGATCGTGTGCTCAGCCACCAGTTTTCGTCATGATTGGCCTCCCATGTCCCTAGATCTCATTCCGTGCGATTATTGGCTTTGGGGTTACCTGAAGTCACAAGTGTATCGTGATCGACCGACATCTCTAGGGATGCTGAAAGACAGCATCCGAGGCCAATGCCTCACCATAACTCCTGACATGTTTACAGTGCTGTTCACAACATTATTCCTCGACTACAGATAATGTTGAGGAATGACGGTGGAAATATTGAGCATTTCCTGTACAGAACATCATCTTGGCTTTGTCTTACTTTGTTATGATAATTATTGCTATTCTGATCAGATGAAGCGCCATCTCTTGGACATTTTTTGAACTTTTGTATTTTTGGGTTCTAATAAAATCCCATGTCATTCCAAGCATGTGTATCAATTTGTACCTCTCTATCTACATTATTCCGTGATTTATTCAGTTTTCAAATTTATACTGACCTTTTGATCACCTAGTATGCAATCTTTTTATACAGGGTGGAGAAAAACTGTGTAGCGAAATTTTAATCCTGGATAGCTGATGGCAGTAGGAACCAAAATTACTAATATTGTGTAGTCGACAACGCACAATTTTTAAACTACGGAAACTTGGCGCCACGTGCTTCGATTGGCCGCTAGATTGCACTGCTGCCGGATGCTCTGGACACTGCAAGACCGCGAATGCTTTTTTACACGTTTGCGTATCACGTTGGGGCAGTGACGGGGCGAGGGACGTTTGTACTTGTGTACCGACAACCATAGCGCTGCCCGTCAACCGACGAACGGCAACAGGGCAATCTGACGGCCAATCGGGGCGCGTGGCGTTAAGTTTCTGTAGTTTAAAAATGGTTGGTTGCCGACCTACATAACATTAGTTATTTTGGTTCCTACTGGCATCAGCTAACCAGGGTTAAAATTTCGTGGCACAATATTGATCCACCCTGTATATTTTTAGCGATGTGAGACTCGTTATCCAACACTTAGTATTTTTTTGTCTATTTGTTTTTAGGTTCAAAGATTTTATAAAGCTTGATGACATACCAGCGTATCTCCAAGAACTCGACGAAGCCGAGATACTTGGAATAAATCTTGCTGAGTTAGCTGGAAGCCAGGGTGATCTGAGTGATGATGAAGTTCTTTTTAACAACCAAGACAATGAAACTAATTTCAAACCGGAAGATGAAAGTGGGAGTGAAGAAGAAAGGAGTTCAGAAATTGCGTATTTCTTAGGAAAAGACAGACAATGAAAAAAAAAAAAACAAGCAAAAAATATTACATAATTTCACCTGGTCTTCCCTACTCAAAAAATATTTGTTACGAAATTAACTCGTTTTCAAGCTTTTTGAAACTAACATAATATATGTGACAGTACCCCACACTAACAAATATATTGACAACCTTAGACCACACTTCAAACGTATGAAGACTGTGAAGTTATAGATAGATGTGGAATTACGCCACAATTGCCTGTTTTATTTTTGACACGTTAAAGAAAGGTCAACATATAAATGTAAAAGAACGTTGGGAGTCAGACGGTACAGTTATGGATCCCGAGGGCAACAATGAGCTATAAAAGACTTCTATTTGTAATGCATTGTAGGAGGTTTGATGATGTTTCAATTCGAAATGTAAGGAAAAAAAGCTTGACAAATTAGATTCTATCGGAAAGCTTTTATATTCCTTCACATGCAGCATGAAACGATGTGTAATCCTACTGTATATTTGACGATCAGTAAAATGTTGACAGAATTTAGAGGCTGCTGCTCTTCGATCCAGTAGATAACATTGCACCCAGACCCGCCAAATACGGGATAAAAATATTTTCGAAACCTGTCGCAAACCGTTTTTATACCAGTAATATTGAAGTATAAGTGGGAAAGCGGTGAGATGTGCCATTTCAAGTATCAAAATGCACAGCAGAAATTGTACAAAGGCTTCTCAACGGTACCAAAAGTACACACAGAAATGTGACTAGTGGTTACTGGTACATTAGCAGCCAGTTGATAGGAATACAGGCCGGCACACGCCCAGATAACGATCTTACCTCAAGGATTCTGAGAAGGCCTTCCGGTGTTGGGTTACACGCTTGGACTCTCTGCTTGCCTGTCCCCTGGGGAACAATGTGAGTTGATCAAGGTCAGCGTGCAGAATCACCCAGACAATTGTGTCACACGAGATAAAAATGGGTGGAATCCTCTGTGAACCGATGAGGATCATGCATACCTACCACAAATTTGACTTTTATAATTGGGGCACTTGCATGACAGGAGTTATTTAGGAGCTGGAGAGTATAGCGGGAGGATGTGACTGTTAATAATAAATACCGTTAAGTCCCATCACTTCAGTTCTATGTGTTAATATCAATATCACTTGACACTAATACAGACAACACACAGACAGATATGCAAGTTCTCTGTTTTACATATTTCTCAATATTTTCCCTAATTTTGCGTATTTTCCACAGTTTTCATATTTTGTAAGTGGAGACACTGTGGGGCATAGAGAGACGTCATGTCGATACGTTTATAACAAATCACGGCACTCAACAACGTCTGTCTGATAATAAGAAAATTACGTGACACCAGCACAGACCACACCCAGGCAGATCTTTAAGTACATATATTTTTACGTATTTTTCGTATTTTTCCCAGTTTTACGTATTTTCACAATATTCCTGTGTTACAGCTGGATGCATTCTTGAACATAGGTATAGACGGAGCCTGTTTTGTTAATAACAAGTGACAACACTTGAGGTCTGTTTGTTTAATATTTCGAGGCACTATCTGAGACCTCACCCAACAGATATGAAAGAACTTCCACTCTTGCCGTATTTACCACAATCTTTCACAGTGTATCTATTTACATGCCAACATAATGTCACGTCGCATTGCGTCGCGGCGACATCATGAAGTTGTCAGCCTTAGTCACGATTTATGTATCATTACTAGTGTCTGACGTCATGCAGTTAGAAACGAACACGTAGGTAGAAATCGTGATGTCATAGAGAATTCTGAAAGCCATGATATTGTCCAAGAAATATCACACTACATCACTGACCTACGCTACATTATAGAAAAATTATGATGCTTCCAAGCAAAGGTAGTTTATTTGCGGCACACGTATAAAGAGAGGCATCAAGTATTTGCACCAATTCCAGCGAAAGCCTTGTCGCCTGCTGGAGGGTAGACCACACCTCTTTGACTCAGCAAAATAGGTTTTATACGTCTCTCAGATACCAACTAGATGCATACAAATACGAGTTTCAACAAATACAAACATGAATTTAGAAGTTTAGCCCTAAACGTTCAAGATATTTACTGTGGCAAGACGGCCTCTCGCTGGACGATTGAACGTCTTTTATGACAGCTAGTAGGTCGGAGATGATTACATCTACATTTACATGTTGATCTTTCTTTAACCTATCAAAGCTTGCTGTCCAGGTTTCGAGAGGGTGCATTTCTGGAGAGGTATCGAATATATCGCTTCCCCCTACTTATACCTCCCGAGGAGATAACTAATGTAAAATTAGAGTCGAGGGAGGACGGAGGATTTCCGGCAGTCGTTCTTCCCGCGAACCATACGGGAACTGGAACAGGAAAGGGAGATAATGACAGTGTTACGTAAAGTGCCCTCCTCTAGACACCGTTGGCTGGCTTGCGGAGTATAAATGTAGATGTAGATGTGGAAGAGCTTAGCTGTGAAAGCCAATGCTTGCGGACACTGGGCGCAGCAATTACCGGGAAAGTGGCGGTTGGTGCCTAACATTGATGACCAAGTGATCTCCTTCCTGCATGAGTAACGGCAAACATATCCTAAGACGAAGGTGGACATATCAATATAGACCTAGATCAATATATACCTAGACTGCGAGGAACTCCTCACATGTATTCGCTAGATAGTGCCGATGGGGTATGGAACTACCACTAAGGTATGCCATCTCGCCAGGAGTGGGAGGAAAATATGCGCAATGTAGATGTAATCATCTCCGACCTACCAGCTGTCATAAATGACGTTCAGTCGTCCAGGGAGAGGGCGTCTTGCCACAGCAAATACCTTGAACGTTTAGGGCTAAACGTCTAAACTCATGTTTGTATTTGTTGAAACTCGTGTTTTAATGCATCTGGTTGGTATCTGAGAGACGTATAAAACCTGTTTTGACATCGAAATACGCAAGTCTCAGTTCAAGGCGACCGAACTTTGTTGAAATTTTGACCTGAAATATGTGAAGCTTACGCCACACGATGCGGAATCCAGACTAGCCAGCACATTACACAATTCAGCGTGCGAGAAAGCAAGCCGTTTTTAAGGAAATTTACATATGCTGTTTGACTGCAAAACAAATGACTCAGATTAAAATCGTGGCCCTGAATATAGCTAATCTTTATCTTTAGTCTTGAAAACTATACTAGAAACGTTACTATAATTACAGAGCAAATGAACGTAAAAATCGAATGATAAAACTGCTTGGAAACTCACAAGATAGCTCTTTCGTATTAAGCCTCCGTAGTGATATCATATTTTCACAAATACATTCCGACGTTCACTGTATTTTACAATGGACATTAGCTTTAATGATAATTAAATTTGTTGGCCTAACTATGAGAGCGGAACGCTCGTCTGTTCTGCAGGCTGTTTTTATTGAGATAATGATTAAACCATCAAAAACAAGATTTCATTTACCGTACTTGCGATATGTAGTGCAAGAAGATATCTTATCAATTTTCACAAAAACGCTTCTGCAACACACATCTCGCGATGGACTGCGATTATATCAACACACTTATAAAGGTAAAAAATGAAAACTGAGGAACTACACTTTAAGACCGATAAATGACAAAAAGGACTCTAAGTACGATTATCCTTTATTAAGCTACAACAAAAATACACTCTTTCATGGACAGACAAGTTAGCAAAATATATTTTAATAATTTTCCTTGTGAAATGGCTTTCCTGACAACTGTTATAATTATAAGACGAGGCCATGGACTTAATTACGAAATTCCTACAGGATACTACAACTATACGCAATGTTCTAACAATAAAATAACTGCCTAGGTACAAGTATAAAAGAAAAGTGTATTACTTAAAAGTTCTTCTTAATCTTTCATTAATATTGGTCAAAATTTTGAATGTTCCTTAAAACATATTATTACAATATCCTCTGCTGCCTACACAACATGGAAGGCCAGTTTCCATCCTTCTAAAACCAAATCTAGTGGCAGACAGTCTCAGACACACTGCCCGTCACTCCCTTCAAAAGAAGTAACCTCTCTGACTACCATCTGTGGTCTCAGGAACAGACTTACAAAGAATATGGTTATATCGATACTGCACAGGTTGAGTACATTTGCTGACTTTTCAACTTCATTTACATTTACAGTCAAAACTTGCTGAAACGCGTGATAGCAAAAAGGATAGCCTCCTTTCAATCAGTCGTAACTTGTCAGTGCACTTTCGGGTAACATCTGCGAACTGTTTAATCACTAATCACATCGCTCCCTACCACCCTTTCTTTCTAGAACAACCAGAAACATGCTCCCCTCCTCCTCCCCCCAACCATCAGGCTTTTGAAACTACCGTGGGTGACTCCATTTTTAGCTAGGCTGACTCCCAGGTGGCATGAATACTCGTAACATAATAACCCCCGCAGGTATTGGCGACATTGCTATAAGCATTGCATGGTATGTAATATTGACTGGTCCATACAATTCCAAAGACATACAATGCACACTGCTGTATTTGCTGCGAAAACTTATCTGTGCATTAATAATGAGTTTCCCTCAACCGTGGGTACGGCTGGTGCAATAACTGTATCCCCGCCCCCCAGTACATATGATCCACGGCGAAAAAAAATCAGCCACCAAATACAATCCTAGGACCACGTCGATGATAGGCTACTTCTGCCATACATGTAACTCTAGGAATATTGTGTCACTACAGGAATCGTAAACAGATGTGGAACTAGTCATCTACGATATCGCCACTTGAAAACGAGGGAGAGAAATGGTCACAATGCATCAGCAAAAACTACACTCATTCTACATATAAAGTAATAGAGATTACGATACTGTGAAATGCGACCTAAGAGACCGAGCACTGTTTACCAATTAGCAACCTCATTCAGAAACGCAAAGAACACGCAAACAATGACAAATGGAAAAAGCCGCTCAGACGTACCTAACAATGGTGCAATCGTCACCATATTTATGATGAGAAGGTGTGTGTCTCTGTCGACCCAGGACCGCTACTGCTCCCTTCATAGTCAATAGGCTGTAAAAATATTAGAGAAATTGTTTCTCATAAACCAGATTTCTTTTTCCAAGCACTGCTGGAGATATCTTGTAGGTAAATTAGTATGCTGCAGAAACACATTTTCCCCCCTCTCTCAATACGAAATGTATGCGAAGGTCCTGCGTTTGTCAGACTTGTTATAGTTGTGGGTGTGTTACACGCTGACTGGGAAACAAGGCTGCTATTTATGGTTTCTGAAATCGAGCTGGTGGATCTCTCATGAACCTTGAACGAAGTCAATATTATCGGTGACAGTGCCTTAGACAGTTCTTTGCCAACACTCTTTCTGCATCCACCAAAAGATTCAATTGGGTTCAAATGGCTCTGAGCACTATGGGACTCAACTGCTGTGGTCATTAGTCCTCTAGAACGTAGAACTACTTAAACCTAACTAACCTAAGGACATCACACACATCCATGCCCGAGGCAGGATTCGAACCTGCGACCGTAGCAGTCGCACGGTTCAGGACTGTGCGCCTAGAACCGCGAGACCACCGCGGCCGGCATTCAATTGGGTACGTCTCGAAAGCAGTAAATTTAACACAACTGATACAGCGAGAAAGAACCGTCGAACAAAATTGAAATGTACGATAAATATGGTTATACAGGGTGGAGCAGAGGAAACGCATGTTTTTCACTATTGAATGACTGGGACATGGTTTGATAAAAATGATAAAAACAAGCATTAAGTGACAGATTTTTTATTGCAGTTTTGAAATATACTCACATTAATTAGGTTCGAAAAGTAATGTTTTGGGGACGACGTCCTTCTCGCTGGATACAAATTTTAATCCTCTCCCGAAGGTTACGCATGGCTCTCTCCAACATTTCATTTGGCACAGCTTCAATTTCCTGACGAATCGAATTCTTCAGGTCGTCGATTGGTCGAGGCTTGTTCATGTAAACGGCCCAACAATCCTCATCTTTGAAATGCAGCACCACACTGTCACTTTTAAACTGTGGAAAGGTCTATGGTGTAATTCATGTGGCTTCTCCGGGGCCCAATACCGATAATTTTGAACATTGACGTAACCATCTACATGAAAGTGTGCTTCATCACTCATGAAGACTGTAGCATCTGCAACTTCCGTAAAAATTTCGTCGATTACGCGACAAAACTCTCTGCGGTGCACAAAATCATTACGGGTGAAACTTAAGAGCATCATGTAAGATGCGGTGAAGCGGACGACGTGACATACCCAGCGCTACAACCTGTCGTCTAGCCGATCGTTTCGGACCAGCAAGAACTGCCGTTCTCACTCGGTATACATTTTCTGGAGTACGAACTTACCGGGGAAGACCACGTGGTTTCTTTTACACCACAGATCCAGTACTTCTAAACGCTACAACCCATCAATCAGGCACTGCAGCTCGACGTCCCACTCTAAAATTTTGACGGAGAAGACGCACTGTGACTACGGAATCATTGTTGCTAAAGTACTGCTCGACAACGAACACACGATGCTCTACGCTCCAACGCTCCGTAGCGACTGAAACTGCATTGTATGGGCAGTCCGCCAACATTCATTCAAGGTCAATACCCCCTCTTGTGGCCGCGTACTAATGGTTCAAAAAACATGTGTTTCCTCTGCTTCACCCTGTAAAATTAGACAAACGCCAAGCAATAGTGTTAGTAGCTAATCAATATCATGTAGGTAAAAGATATGCTACCCACATTGCCAACAGAGTCCTTTGTGCGTTCTTTATAAGCAAACTTCCCATGATTTACCTATAGTTACGTCAATATGCACTCAGTGTATTTCGATTCTGAAATGTTGCAACCTTACTCTGAAGCCAACTACTTGTTACCATTCCAAATTCATGTTGTTGTGTCAACTACTGTGGTATACAGTACCAACACAAACAGGGATGGAGAGAAGTTGCGATGGCCGATGGCAGGAATCCTAAATTATCCGTACATACACTTTCATATTAATAGAAACCTCTATTTTTAAGAAGAAGAGAAACATGACATAACTTCTTGTTACGAGATTGCTTGAGGTGCTTCTTTTGCCTCCTATGTACATTGACACACTATTACTACCTGTAGAACCCAGGCTTAATATCGTCTGCCTGTTAGTACTGATCCTCTCGAAGACTACAGCCAAACTGGGGCCGACCAGCGATGGGCGGCTGGTTAAGTCAGCGTTGACAGGGGGTGCTGAGCTCTGTCTTCCTGGAGGTGTGGTCCTGCCAGCTCATTCCACTGGCTCGCTGGTCAGCGCCTTCTTGATGCCGTTTCGTGGCACTGCACTAATTGCTGTGCAGTCGATGCTTGAGGACTACATCCTTATGACTTGCAACTAACATGTAATGGGCTAGCGAATTCCACAGCATTCAATAACATTACAGTTCCCTCACACATGCTTACTCCTCTAAATGGCTAAACCAGCTCTAAAACACATGTACTGCTGCTGGATGTAGTGTGTTGACGTTATTCTGCTGTAAGCACACAGGAATTCTATTTCGCGTGTTGACTTCCCACTCCCTCCCTCCACTCACGCCGAAGGCGGCAAGGAGGGGGGGGGGGCGGTGTCAGTGTCCTGCCATGGGTTCGGAGGTGCGAAAGAGTGATAGATGCTCTTGCGTTAGGTATGGGATGTTACTAGTGCTGAAGCCACACCTAATAATAATACTCCTCTACATATTCTAGTGTGGACCCAGCAAGTGCTGCGTCAGAGTCGAATCCATCTGCACAAATAGGCAAGATGTACCCATTTACGCAAAAAAAAATCATGGATCGACCGAAGCATGATCCGAAGCATCATGTGAAAAACGGATCCGCCAGCGTCACGTCCTCGAACATTGTTAGGGCTGGGTCCAGCACGCAGTGCATTTGGGATGGATCTGCCTACGCAAATAGCTGGGGCGGCTCTA
Organism: Schistocerca gregaria; assembly: GCF_023897955.1. Classification (NCBI taxonomy): domain Eukaryota; kingdom Metazoa; phylum Arthropoda; class Insecta; order Orthoptera; family Acrididae; genus Schistocerca; species Schistocerca gregaria. Next base: position 57,354,751 of record NC_064926.1, read on the forward strand.
TGTGCACAATAATTCCTTGTTAATGACTGATGTGGACCCATCCACGTATGGCCCCGGGATAGCATATGAAAGGTGAATCATCCTACATTAAGTCCAACACATATCTAAAACCGTTGTAAAAGTTTAAAAAAATCGGTAGAAAATGTCTGGATATGACTTGGACAAACACCATATCTGCATCTATCTTAGAGTGTGGTAGGAACATGACATAAACACTAGACCAAAGTGTCTGGGGAGATCTCCAGGGTGCTCTCCTAGAAAGCTATCACGAGTACGAGCGGTCTACTAGAATCTCTTTCGAAATTGACTGAACACCGTGCTAAGGTTGAGGGAGAGAGATCTCGTAGCAGACTCCTTAGAAAAAAAAAATGGGATTTTGTTGTTACCTATACTGAATAAGTGATAGACATGGCATCAGAGATGTAGTTAGAAGAAAACAAAATCATTATACACATGTCTTTATTTGTCGAGAGGAGTAACTGTAACGAGTAGGTACAGGAGGGATAACGACAGCACATTTGCCTTACTAGTGGAACGATAATGCATTCTAGAGAGACAAGACGAATTTGTTATACTTCCATTTGCTGTGTGGAGGAACTTTAGTGTTATTTTATTCTGTATTCTGTGACATTCTTTAACCCATACATGACAGTTGCAAGTCATATGTATTTGGAATCGATAGAAATAGTTGACTTCGGTATAGAGTGGTATTATTTTAGAATTGAAATACGTTGCTTGCATATTGACGAAACTATAGGCGAATCAATGGAGGGTTCCTGATAATGGATACAAAAGGGACTCTGCTGGTAACGTGGGTAGCTCCTAATACTATCGCTTGGAGTTGTCTAATTTTATAATCATCTTTGTCGTACATTTAAATGTTTTTCTACTGCTGTTTCTGATCACATCAGTTGTGTGGTAAATTTACTACTTTCGACAAGCATGCGGTGGAGCGTTTTGGCGGAGAGTGAAAAAGTACTGGTGAAGGATGGTCTAAGCCGCTTTCAGCGTTGATACTGCTTCCGTCCAGGTTGGACAACAACTCTAGCTACCATCCTGGAGCTCCTCCCTTCATAATCCATTGGTTGTAAAAATACTTCAAAATTATTATTTATAAACCAGATTTCCCAAACACTGCTGGATATTCTTCGGTAAGTGAATCAGTGTGCCGTAGAAACATATTTTCCCTCCTGCCTCAGTGCGGTCGGAATGGGAATATCGTCCGTTTGTCAGACATGTTACAACTGGGATTCTGGTAAATGCAACTACTCAAGACTGAGAAGCATGGTTGTTATTTATGCTTTACAAAACCGTCAAAAACGATGTCTTTCCCAAAGATTTTTACTAGTGTGATAACAATATTGTGGAAAAAGACAAGTGAGAATTATTCTGATAACGCAAAGAAGAGGCCTAGAAAAGATGGCATCCCTATATGACTGGAAGTGCTTCCATTGTCACTGAGGTGTTGTTTTCTGTCATCGATGCTAATAATCGCCATCCTGTGTTTACCATACATTTACAAAAGCTGACACATGAGAGCCAGGTGGCAAATACTAAAACAGGTCGATGTGAGATCTAAAACACAACACTCCATGGGCCGGCCGCGGTGGTCTCGCGGTTCTAGGCGCGCAGTCCGGAACCGTGCGACTGCTACGGTCGCAGGTTCGAATCCTGCCTCGGGCATGGATGTGTGTGATGTCCTTAGGTTAGTTAGGTTTAAGTAGTTCTACGTTCTAGGGGACTAATGACCACAGCAGTTGAGTCCCATAGTGCTCAGAGCCATTTGAACCATTTTTTGAACACTCCGTGGAGTTAAAGTAGGTGATGATGTGTATAGAGCCACACGTATTCCTGACAATCAGATCGAGTAATCGGTTACGCAACTGTATCCCTATCGTCAAAATATACGTTCCAGGGGTTGACCTCCACAATAACAGTGAAGTGATACATACACAGAATTGCTAAGATACATAGACTGATATGGGATTAACTCACCGCCAAAAGGATGATTAACATTGATATGACTGTCTGGAAATGACGTCCATCCCCACCAAACTGGACTCATGAAGTGTTACACAACATACCAAACGGGGTACTGACAGCAATATTATGGTTAATATGTTGGTGGTAATGTATGTTATATGTCCAGGTGACTATCTATTCAATGTAACCAACTCAGCATGGAAAATTCTTGAGCAAATAAATCTGACAATGCAAAGAACAACTACGCATATTCTCTAGAGGGTTTGGTTGGTTGCAATACTGAATACATTACGCCTTCCTGATACATGCAGGAGGCATTGTTTGTCGAGCAGACTATTTAAATTACCAGTATTGTTCCACTATTGTCTATTGGAGATGGCTAATATTATCTCAGATAGAACTGATCATGAAGGCTTTCCTGGTTATCGTCCCTAAATTTCGAATACATCTTATATCTTCAACTCGGTGTGCATGTATTGCGAAAGACTGTAGTTTTAACGAGTGTATTCGGTAATGCTAGGATGTAATACCTTGACTCTACTTAAAAAAAGACAATCAGGGACTATAAATGTTTATAAAACTATCTACGGTAGTGATACATTGATCGTAATGCAACAATACGTACGTTGTCGGAACGCTTCTTTTTAATGAGTCCGATCACGATGGCTGACATAACCTAAGTCATTGGTTATCTGTCTCAGAACGCTTTTCTCCTGGTGCAATCGACTTCATAAAGTATCGATGTGATCTGTAACCGTTACTCTCAGAAGTATTAGGATCCTAATGTATGGTTCGTCATAAATGACATTATGCTACCGGACCTCTAACAATATATGAGAGGTGGATTCGTGGTAGAATCTTAACGTCCAACATCTGCTGATAATACTGTAACGAGTAAAAGTATGACGTGCTTTTGCTACTATAGAATGCTTTTTTCTATTACTAAGACTGCATGCAGCAGCTCACAGGCGCGTAATATAAATTAATTTTAGTTCCTTTTTGTTCCTCTGTCTGTTACGGGTATTCGCCAGGCGGTACACACTGTCGTCGTTATGAATGGCCGGCTTTGCTGCTATCGGAGGCGCATGGGCCATCCTCGGCTATTGCTCCAGTTGCCGCATTGCGACCCAGGTGGTGCTAGTTATAAGATGGAAGCCGTTGGAAAATAGTTCTGGAGCATATCGCAGTTCTGAAGAATGTCCGAAGCAACTTTGCATCGTAATTAGAATAACACAGGCACTGCAATATCGTATTTCTCTGCCAATACCGGGAAAGCGACTTTCAAGTACAACGACTGACATGTACGGGAATATACATAATGGATGTACGAATACAGGTCGTAGGTGCATGGTGGACGACAGATGAAAGTTTGGGTTTGGCCGTGAGTCGTGCACGGATAGCCAAATGGTAAGGCTCGTGATAAGCCGGAAATCCGGGTTCGTGTCCGGGTCCGGCACTAATTTTCACTGTCGTCATTCGATTCTACAGCTGATTACTGTCATTATTCGCAATTGCGAATACATTTAACGTATTCTATAGAAAGTATTTTGCTAACATTATTAAATGATAATAAGGAACTAAGTTATTTTTAATTTGTTTCAGGTAGCATAAAGTACACTCAACCCCTCCTCCTTGACAGTGCACGTCATGGAAAATGCTTACAGTTAAAACTACTATACCCTGAAGGATATCATCTAACGAAATTGTACTACTTTGGGTATACAAAAGTAGATGATTAAATCTGTAGGTGATTTGAGATATAGAGCGTGCGTAATGTAGTATACAGAAGTGGTTGTCACCTCTGGCAGGAACAACACCGGTCAGCAGGGCAGGCATCCAATCGCTCTGAGCTGTGGTAGCAGATACAGGTTCTTCGCTCCGAGCTGCTTCAGTCCTCTGACAGGCTTCCTCATTCGCAGTGGCCGGCGAATGGTGGGATTCCAGGCTCGTGGCAACCCACACCCATTACCAGTTGTTCTGATTAGGAGAGGCTTCAGGAACATGTGTGCCCAGGGTACAGTGGGTTACTCTCCGTATAGATCTAGGTCAGGATAGCACGGGCAAGAGGCGGTCTTGCGTTATGTTTATTGAAAGATAACGTTATGGAGACGTCAGCCAACGGCCATGCGTCGTCGGATACATCTGCTCTCGTGTAATCGCTGAAGTTAGGCAACGTTGGGCGTGGCCAGTACTTGATGTGTAACCACCTGGGTGCACCAAATGCTGTTGATTGTTTTCCCTTCGCCTTTACGGCAAATGGACGGAATGTTGGTGGCTTAAAGTCCCCGATGACGAGTATCTGGGCCTCCCACAGTGTCGCATGAACTGAGGGCAAGGGGCACACCTGATGGTGATCCATCCGCCGGTGGGGACGTTATGCTCAAAAAAATGGTTCAAATGGCTCTGTGCACTATGGGACTTAACTTCTGAGGTCATCAGTCCCCTAGAACTTAGAACTACTTAAACCTAATAAACCTAAGGACATCACACAGATCCATGACCGAGGCAGGATTCGAACCTGCGACCGTAGCGGCTGCAGAGTATAGCGCCTAGAACCGCTCCGCCACACTGGCCGGACGATACGCTCAACGGCCCTTGTAATGTAACTCCAGAGAGGTAGGCAATGTCCCAGCAACGGGTGTCACCGTCTCCCTTCTCTCGTCATCATTCAACACAAACATGACACCAAAGTAGATTCCCCCATTACAGTCTCCTACAGTTATCATGTACATTTAAACACCTAATTCTAGCACTTCGCGATAGAAAGGTGTCACTGTACACGAAGGACAGAAAAACGTTCCCCATTAGGCTGCTGAACTTGCCTTTCGTGATCTCCTAACCAGTAGTACCACACGACCTCGGGGTGACGTGGACTGCATCAACCGCCCACACGAGTGCGGCAGCTCACGTGTCTCACCGCTTTGCCACCTCACTCACTGAGGCTATGTGTACAACACTGTACTGTCTCAGCAACATGATCTACAGAAAACCGCAACTTTACAAACTCTTTTGGCCCGAAAAAGACGTAATAAGTTTCCACAAAATAATCAAAACTAGTTCGAGACCACAAATACAAATAATTTCTACGTTAATTACCTGCCGTATTATCAGAGGGTGTGGCGATAATTGAACGCACTTCAACGGCACTGAACAGAAAATATGGAGCTCGCAGTGGAGGGAGAGCGAGCAAGTATCGAAATAAACTTGAACTGGCAGCGACGACACACACGTTGACGACCTCACCCGGGCTCGTGCTGAGACGGGGTGGCAGTGTAGGCTGCTGCAGCTCTGAGCGCATCCGAGAGGATGTGGCTGAGCGCCTAAGAGCCTGCAGGTTCTTCTTTCCACGGTCATCCGCAGAAATATATGCAAGAGGGAGAAAGATGTTTTATATAAATCACTCAGTGGGGGCAAGTATGTGTCATGCACCAAGAACTTAATTCGATGGCGAATACAAAAATCTCAAACGTTTAATATTCTTTAAATATTTTTTAAAGGCTGCTTTCAGAGCTAGGAGGTACGTCTATTTTACTGACATGTTGTAGTTTACCGTCCAAAGGCTGGTATGAACCAGCTCTCCAAGTTTTTCTTCCCCGTGCAAAGCTGTTCGCCTCTTCACAACTACTGCAACATACATCCATTGAAACTTCTTTATTTAAATGAGCGTGTCTGTACTGAAATTGCAGAATGACTGAGAAGATGAAACTTCTACGTCATTTGATTCTGAAACAGTTGAGTAAAACTGAATGTACTGAGCCTACTTTCTCTTTACTTTTTCTTATCGTGTCAATACTGACAAACAATATTCTAGCGCAACGCAATTTGACTGCTCAAAAAAAGGATAACCTGACTTCGAATAATTAATTCAAAGGAATAGCCCTGACTAAAAAGAAATCTTAACTATAACCTATACGTTTCATGAAGCACTTACCTCACAAAAATCTTCATTACGCGAACTACTGCAATACATGAGCGTCAATACTGCAAGCTAAATAAAAGATACTAACTACTAAAGAACTAACTGCTAACAGGCATGTGGTTAGCAAAGGAAAGATTTTGTTGCAAACCAAATAATGTTTTTTTTATCTTAATAATGTGACACCCAATATATAATCATGAATCCAAATCGGATCCTTCCAGATCGTTAGGCTACGCTAACACTTCAGACCTCTACTCTCCATCAATGTAAACTTCTCACATTTAACATCCATCATTGCTAGCTGTTTACGTCCAGCGGCCCAAAGACACTTCAGTCACTGCTAGCGACTAACTTCCAACTGCCCAACACTACTGGCGATTAACTTCCAACGAGTCCAACCAGCCACAGAGGCTCTTACAAAGAAAGTGCAGTCAGAGATCCAATGCAAAGCGCTACACAGCGGTGCCAACACAGAAATAGCCCACTTACACCATTGTTAACTTGCTTATTGTGTTCATATCTAGGTCTCCCTCTACAATTTTAACCCCTTCACATTTTCCTCCATCCCCAAACTGTCTATACCTTTGTGTCTCAGGTTGTCCGTTATCAACCGATCCTTTCTTTTACTCAAGTTGAGCCTTAGCTTTTTTCCCGCAACTTCATTCATTATCTCCTTATAGTTATTCAATTTACCCAACTAATCTTCAGCGTTCTCCTAGAGCACCACGTTTCAAAAACTTCTAATCCCTTCTTGTTTCAACTCCTTGTAATCTATATTTGACTACCGAATAAGCTACATCCCAGGCAAATACCTTCATAAAAGACTTCCAAACTTCTAAATTTATATTACAAGTTTACAAGTTCCTCTTTTTCAGAAGTGCTTATCTTGCTATCGCAAAACAAGTGTTCAAACGATATTTGGGAAATATTCTCGTTCTCTATCAAATTCTTCAACTATTCGCGTGTCGTGGATGTGGGCCCTCTTGAAATAACACTAATCATGTCGTTACGCGTAGTATCTTTTGACAGGTTCGTGTCGAATAAGTTACAAATTGCTAACGTTCTTCCAGTAGTATTGGCCCGCATCCTAATTTTGACGTGCAAGTAACTCGTATATCGTGACTTCGACATCAAATTATTAATGATCTCATAGAATTAACAATATGAGAACTGAAAGGATCTGAAGTACACATTGTATCTGTTACTTGCGGCATTGGTGTCAAAAATTTGGAAGTATGGAAAAGCTTGGGCTATCCACATTTAAAACGTGTTCCTCAAACCACCCAGATGGTCAGAGTATAGTGTGGGTGTTCTGTACTGTAATGCACCCATCGTGGGAATTGCCAAGAAACTACTTACTACACAAAGGACTTACCTACCCAGATATCATTACCGTGACAAAGACGTTAATACAGGATACTCCAGTTGGATGTCATGTATCAGAAGAAGATATGATTATTACTGGACATGTACGACGAATGGCGGAGGCAGTTGCACAGTTACCTTCGCACCACTCTGTCCAAGCTGTGAAATACACTTCAAGGGTGTGCACAGAAGGCAAGTCAGCTACCTGTGCAGAGGGGCCAGCGTGAGGCGGCTTGATCGAGCACAGAAAATATTCCCTTGCGGCAGCCAGGTGGTGGCACCGACCAGTGTGACGCGACAACCAGCCAGAATGAACGCGACATTCTTTGTCCGCTTTTGGCGCGCTGGTTGACGATGTGCTGCACTGGCAGAATCGAGGGGAATGCCCTGAAATCTTTCTCAGACGATTTTGTAGAAACTAATCAGTAACAAAAAAAAATTCATGTTACTTATAGCGTCATATGTTATCTTCATGGTGAAGCGGTCAAAATTGCAAAAAATTGTCATGCTTGTTGAGATATTCGTGTTCTAGTAAGAAGCTGCACGAAATTCATAAAAGTCTGCAATAAAAATTATGAGTCGCTATGATTTTGCATTCGGTGCATGTTACACCACATGTATCTGTGAATGAAATTTAACCAAGATATTGAAATTTCCTTTATACTTGGGAGAAGGTCTCTGCCTCCAGTCTCGAGAAAATGGAATTTCTGTAGCACCTGCACTTTCGACATCACACTCTTGAGAATAGGATATTCACAACAAGCCTCATATCCCCTAAACCGTCTTAGATTTTTGCAAGTGATACTACAAAAAGAGGAGAGTATTTTGCTATATGGTTAACATACAGAAATTTCTTATCTTTGAGTGTATAACAGAGGCTATGGTTGTTATTTTACTTTTTCAGCAGAGTACCGTAGTTTTTTAAGTGTCTTTGACACCTACCTAATAAAGCATTTGCTACTATGGAAATGAACGTGAAATTTCTTATCTTGTATTACACAATGAGGTTTCCTATCAGGTAATGAACACCCTGCTCACCTATTGCTTGTTGATCGCTTTCAGACCTAACTTTTTTCTGGAGGAAAATTTTTCTTTGTGCTCTAATGCTTTTAGGTAATTTTGAAATGATTTTAGATGCATGATTTATACAAATATATGGGAACGTTTTCGTATGTACTTTCGACATTTGGCGTCTTTTTATCCACTAAAACAAATAATTTTGAAATATTCGCTGTTATAATAAATCACCTTATAATTCAATAATTACGACACAAAATAACAATAACAATATTTAATTATACATTGAAGTAAATCTGACCAACAACTTCAGTGAATTCTGGGAGTCACCAGCTGCAGCACACTACTATATTCACTTGGTGAAATTTTTACAGTGATGCCCAAGATGTGGAAGCACTTATGCATGATGGAAAGATTGAACATTCGCAGATGTGTTCATGAGGTCTGCAGTGAAGAAAAATATTTCTGTTGCATATAATAAACACTAAATATTAAAGTATAGAATTGTAGCAAGGACGTCTGAAAGGGTAAATAAGACAATCTGTCTCAGGATTCTATCACAATAGCCATTTCAAGATGAGTTTGTGCAGTTTACACTTATTTCGGGAAAAAAGCAAAATTATACCTGACTACAAGAGACATGCAGACTTTCCTCATAACCGATGAAGCTTCTTCAAATGAGAAGTAGTTAACAGTTCAAACAAAAACAAATCGTCAATGCCCTTACAGCTTTGACAGTATCCTGTAACTCACAGTACTTTTAATAGTGAACAACTAGGATGGAAATTTACTAAGGAATTTTCTCCCGTTTTTCATCAGAGAAATGTGAAGATAATTCGCTGCAATTAGTGTACGATATTTCTGTTTCTATCCCCATTATAAATGTATGTAGTCTGCCCGTAACACATTAAAAGCTAAATGTGCTGCAGAAGTTCACAACTTCACTCTGAATGAGGATAAGAACAGAAATATGGTACATTATTTCCTGCGAGTTATTTTCATATTTCTCAGATGAAGAAAGGAGAGAAAATGCTTTGCTAAGTTTCCATGCCAGTCCTCTACAGTCAAAAGTATAATGGGTTAAGGAATTCTGCCAAAATTTCAACAGAATGGTCCAGTTACTTTTGTTTGAATTATTAAGTTTTCCTCCTTTAAAGAAGCATCATCAGCTATGATGAACGGCTAAATTTTGTTGTTGACATGTTTAATGTATCATAATCCCACCCCACACCATTAAACCACGTTTTCAGAAGTGCTGACGGTAACTGTGTGTTGAAAATGGCTCAAAGAACACATATTTATGACGTTATGAGGGGGAGAATACTAGGGCGACTGGAGGCTGGTCAAACACAGCAGGTCGTAGCACGGGCCCTCCGTGTGCCACAAAGTGTGATCTCAAGATTATGGCGACGATTCCAGCAGACAGGAATCGTGTCCAGGCGCTACAGTACGGGACGTCCACAGTGTACAACACCACAAGAAGACCGATGTCTCACCATCATTGCCCGCAGACGGCCACGGATTACTGCGAGTAGCCTTGCTCGGGACCTTACCACAGCCACTGGAAAAATTGTCTCCAGACACACAGGCTACAGACGACTGAACAAACATGGTTTATTCGCCCGGAGGCCTACAAGGTGCATTCCGCTGACCCCCGATAACAGGAGAGCCCGTAAAGCCTGGTGTCAAGAACACAGTACATGGTCATTGGGACAGTGGTCCCAGGTTATGTCTACGGACGAGTCCAGGTATAGTCCTCTTTGACAGAGGAACTGTGACAGGTCAGGTGTATGTGGAAGTCATTTTGCACCAGTATGTCCACCTTTTCAGGGGTGCAGTGGACCTCACCTTCCTCCTGATGGATGATAACGCACGGCCACATCGAGCTGCCATCGTGGAGGAGTAGCTTCAAAGAGAAGATTTCAGGTGAATGGAGTGGGTGCCTGTTCTCCACACCTAAACCCAATCGAGCACGTCTGGGATGCTCTCGGTCGACATATCACTGCACGTCTTCAAATCCCTACGACACTTCAGGAGCTCCGACAGGCACTGATGCAAGAATTGGAGGCAAACCGGTTTTGCGGGCTGTGTACGTGTGCATGGCGATCATATCCCATATTGATGCCGGGGTACATGGGCAGGAAATAGTGCCGTTTTCTAGCACATATGTTACAGATCTGTGTCATGTGTGTTCTCTATGTGCCAAATTCTATTAACGCCAGTTTTGTGTAGTGCCACGTTGTGTGGCACCAAATTCTGCAGTTATCCTTAATTTATGAGCATGAGTATAGAATTGTCCTCGGTGATGCATCCCGTTTTGAACTGAAGCCCTATGACCAACGAAGACGTGTCTGGGGGCTCCTGGACGGCAGTGGGACACCAGTGTGACTTGCCCGAGTACCAGGAGTGATGGTCTGGGGTGCCAATTCATTTCATAGCAGGACCCCTTCGGTTGTCATCCGCGTCATCCTTACAGCATAGTAGTACGTCGACGTCATTGCTCGCTGCACCGTACTCTGACATGCACCAACACACCTCTGCGTATGTGAACTGCTACCAGCGCCACCGTGCGACAACCGCAGGTCAAATGCATCTCGTGGTCATACCCCGAGGTGATTTAAACCCGCTAACCGCCCACCAGAGCATTTTTTCACCATGTATCAGCATTATCCTTAATATATGGGCATGAGTGTACTTCAGTCAATTATATTCCACGTTGAAAACACATCTGGAGACAATCTTATATTTCACTCTACACTTCTGTGAGAAGTGACATGGCCATTAGCATCAGCGTCAAAGTTTCCCGTTGACTTCATCTTATTTTTCTGTTAATAACGTAGCTAAATGGAAATAGATTCATCATTTTCGGGAAACTATGTAACGCAACGAAAAAATGGTTCAAATAGCTCTGAGGTCATCAATCTCCTAGAACTACTTGAACCTAACTAACCTAAGGACATCACACACCCATGCCCGAGGCAGCATCCGAACCTGCGACCGAAACAGTCGCGCGGTTCCGCACTGAAGCGCCTAGAAGCGCTCGGTCACAAAGGCCGGCTGTAACGTAACATCCTGTGTTTTATGGGTCATGTTGTTGCAGTGAATGACAGCAAAATGATTTGTCGGCTCTTATTTACTTCAACAGCAATTCAGCTTTCAGTACAAAGTTACAACTCGCAACACGAACTACATCTCTAGCCGCACACGAAAAGCGTACTACTTAGACACGACACCTAGGTGTCTCCACTGTGACGTCACAGCAGGTAGCCCTGTCTGACCAAGTTCCGGGCGGGAAGCTAGGGTACATCCCACTGGGTCTGAGACATTGTCACATACTGAAACAAAGTGCATTCACAGAGAAAGTATATCACATAACGCAAAAATGCAGATTCTCTTATGAAGATAATTTTTGTGTGTTCTTCGAGCTGGTGAACCGTACGCGCATTTCAAGTGAAACAGGGACGCGCGTGCTTGTGAACCTTTAAGTAGCAACACAGCTCCAGCGATGCACTCTGTGCACCTTTGTTCTCTGATAACATTAAACTACGAAGAATAACCAGTACTGCAGCAGCGAATGAGCAGCATTGCTGTACGGCGGTAAGACTCTGTTGGAAAACCGGTTACTTTTCGTGTTTTGTCCGCAACTCGTGGTGTTGCAGTAGGGTTCTCGCTTCCAGCACACGTGGTCCCGGGTTCGATTTCTGGCGGGGTTTTCGCTGCCTCCAATGACTGGGTGTTGTCGTGTCGTCATCATCATCCCATCTCCATTACGGTCGGAAGAAGTCAATGGCAAACCAACTCCGCTAGGACCTTGCCTAGTCGGCGGTGCGGGTCTCCCGCATCGGTCTCTACGCTCCTCTGAGTATGGGACCTCTTCATCATCTTCGTCTTTTAGTGTCCCTGTTAATAAATACCGATAAAACATATATCGCATTAGACTAATTACGGTACGTTCCATCGAATGGGCACGAAAAATTCCGCTTTAAAAATAATTTTGTTTGTAACGGGAAACAAACTGACGCTTTCCGTCGACTCTGGTCCTCGCTTAAAGCCCTGAAGAACAGTATTTGTTTGGGCAGAGTCGAACTACACAAAAGAAAAGAGAAATTTTAAATATCTGCCCACACCAGAGAAAACGCGCCTGAGAGCTCTTAGGACGGACACCATGAATATATTGTAGCCACTTGCTGACAGTGCATTTTACCTCTGAACAGGAAATATGTTCCCTACTAAGCAAATGTTGGTGTTGGATAAACCTGAACATCAGTTGTCGCACTGGCTCGACAAGAAAAACGGATAAAAACGACGTTAAATTACTCTATCTGCAAGCTAGCAACAGATGAACAGGCATTAAGGGAGTATATTGCAAGGAAGCTTAAAACCCTTGTTCTCGGAAGTTGACGTTATATAACACAGCTGAACTCCAAATGTAGCCCTCCCCCGCCCTCTACCCTTCCATTCCCTCCGTCCCCACTGTGTTCACCTGGTCTGTAATAGTGGGCGGTCGTCCGCCACAGAGCTAACGACATTTTTATAGTTCCTGTTGCACTAACACACCTGTTGCAGTACCATTCTGTGACAGACCTCGACAGGTTTTACGATTTCACTACTGCAGTGCCGTGCCTATCGACGATTTAGAAGCAATGCTTGCACTGCTTCTACTTTCCGCGGCGTCTTCTATAGACGTGTAGGTAAGCTCTTGTGACGCTGTTGCAAAATTTTAAACCATTTCCTAAATTTCAGCATTTTCCTAAGGATTATTTTATTTTTCGAACACTGCCACACTTTCACGTAACTAGCTATACATTTTCACCTGCCGACGCTGCAAACTAGAAGATTTACTACACAGTACTATTTGAGGTTGCACAGAACCATCGACTACACTTCATGAATTCTGATATATATATACTATTTACAAGCTTAACCTGATTTTGTCGGTTCTGTCACACCATATAGTAATCAGAAATGATTTGCAGTATTATATTGTGTGGCATAGAAAGGTGTGAACCATTTGTTCAGCTTCCCTGTTATGTAAATAATTTAATTTCAAATACAATTCTAAATCATATATACCGACAACTCCTCCTACATCATACAATATTCCTTCTGCATCATACAACGTGTAATAATATAGCGCGCGCGCGCGCGTGTGTGTGTGTGTGTGTGTGTGTGTGTGTGAGTGTGTCTGAGAGACATAGAGATTGAACATAGTTAGGTATAAATCACTGCATGTATTTGCAAAAGAGGCGGCTTAAGGCAATGATGTAAATGGTCAGACCGCTGACATTTTTCATTCACAAAAAGCTCTTTAAATATAATACTCACTCTTGTGAGGTAACAATAATGATCGATGGCGCACGTAAATAACCAAATTAACACTACGTTTTGCTGTGCTTCTATGAAATGTGTAAAAAATAAAATCTTTCCAATACCGTCATCTGTCAATCACGGGTTTGGAAATATTGTCCATTGCTTTCTGATCTGCCCTACAGATCTTCTGCAGTCTCGCTGATACTGAATGAGAATTGTTAGTATTCTGCTACTATTTATTAGAGTATCATTTCTGTCTTAAGTAGTCGGTCGCAGGTTCGAATCCTGCCTCACGCATGGATGTGTGTGATGTCCTTAGGTTAGTTAGGTTTAAGTAGTTCTAAGTTCTAGGGGACTGATGAACTCAGAAGTCCCATAGTGCTCAGAGCCATTTGAACCATTTGTCTTAAGTAGTGGTTGCCTGTCTAGAGCATTCCAGATATCGTCTTCTGTAATGTGACCCTAACGCGCGAAGAGCTGAACTGATTGCAGGAACTGCCTTATTGCTGTCTGTAATGTTTCTTCTTTCTTCCTCCCTGTCGCCTGACCTTTACTTCCGTATGTCAGGGAAAATCTGTGTGTTTTATACAGCTTTAACCTTGTCAAAGTATGTTCTTACACTTCAGTTCTTTGTTTTTGTACCGTACATACAGGACATCACATCCTTTAGGGTCGATGTAACGCAGGCTGTGGAGCGTCCGTAACTGAGTTGTTCAATATAATGAGCTAATAGCTAGGAATGGATATTCAGTTATTTAATTAATATAAATGACATTTTTGTAGTAATAGTAACTTCACCCAATAACAACTACTACGGGGAATAAGATTTATACACTCTCTCAGTAACCCCAGTGTTCTCTTGTGCAATGAGAAGAGGCAACTAGGAGCACACAAAGTAGTCCCTTTTTAGTTTCTACATGGGTGTTTTAAATACACACTGTCATGTAACGTCATAAGATAAGGTACACAACGCAGACATGAGACGCGATGCCGTATTATTTTTCTAGGCTGTACCACCAGTCTCGACCAGAAACATAAGCTGTTTCCAAACATATTCCGACAGTTCTTAAAATTCTCATTCCTGACAATTGCTTCCTTATCTAAAAAATCGGTCTAGCATCATCTACTATCTCAGTGACTTTGGCTCAGACCCTTATTCGTGTCTGTCCACGTGGTTCGTCCCAGTAACCTATTACCTTATGTACGAGTTGGACACTTTTATGTCTGTCATGAATTTTTTGCTGTTAATCTTTAATACTGATGGAGATACAAGCTGTCTTGATCTGATAAATGTCCAGTAATTGATGTTGTTTCATACCAGAGGAGAGTGTATTGTCTGACTGAAACTGATTATACTTGTAGGTAATAAGATGACACACAGCTTTTGTTCAACTCATGATTTTTCAAACATAAGGGCAGGCAAATGAAAACGAGACAGATGGAATAAAGCAAGTAAAGTGATTGTTATTCAAAAAATTATCTCACAGTGAGAAATGACTGTCATTGCCTTCAAAGAAAAATGCTTTCCTACGGAACCATGACTGTACCCAGGCCCGCCAACATGTTGTCAAGGTTGTTTTAACTGCACTGCAGAAGTTTCGCTGGGAAGCCCTTACACATGTCCACACAGTGCCTATCTCTCCCAGTGCAACTACCATATTTTTAGAGCCCTGAAGACAGACATTCATCGCTATTGATCTGCTTAAGACGAAGAGGCGGACGCCTGGGTGGAATTACGATTCCTTAAGCCATTGTAAACATTTTTCCATGGAGGCAACGACCGTCTTGTGTATCAGTAGCATAAACATATTGACACTTACGGCGATTACTTTTGAGATAATAAACAGTTTACTTATTTTCCCTTATATATTTACAAACTGTAATGCACTGCCTCCTTTAAAAAATGCCACTGTCCTTGACTTATTACTAGATATTGGCTATTCCGCTTTATACAGGGTGTAACAGGTATAAGTACAGATAATTTTCTATGTGGTACCTTAGTATGTACACATATCAGCGTGTTCATGGTTTCTTCTCTGTGTCGAACGGTCTCCCCACAAACACGTCACAAACTTTACGACCTGACATTTTCTGCCCAGCAATAACTGCGCCACTAAGTCCACTACATCTGCCAATATAGAGTAACAGTTTTGCGTCCGTGCCTCCGCATTTGAACAACTTTTAAGTAGGCTGTTTAGGTTTTTATGTTGGTAACGCCACGTAGTGCTCTGTATGAAAATCGCTGACTGCACTGTCGGCAGTCTGCGGCTGGATGGACTCATTGTTGGAATATTCGCTTGTATAGTGTTGGGCACTTGGGTGTGAACAGCGCGTAGCGTTGTGCAGTTGGAGGTGAGCGGCCAGCAATGGTGGATGTGGAGAGAGAGATGCCAGAGTTTTGAGAACGGACGATCTGGGCGTGTGTCCGCCAGACAATGGCAATTTGTAAAGATGGATGTCATTGTTAGTCAGGGGCATTCTTTTGTGGGGATTATTGAAAGTCAGACTGCGTTGCGCTAAAAATATTGTGTGTCAGTTTAGTGATGATCAGAACAAGTAAAGAGAAAAATGTCTGAGTACGTTCAGTTTTGCTCAGCTGTTTGAAAAACAAATAACGTAAGAGGTTCGCCAGCATAGTAATACAAAATTTTCCAAAGGGAACGTTTCAAACTGACCTGCTACACAGGGGAAAATAAACATTAATGGTTTCGTTTTATCACATAAACCTGGAGGTATTAACCAACCTCAGAAAGGGCAACTTTTAATAGCTGTAATTATTAGTCTGCAAATGACGAAAATACTGATGTAACATCTGCATTTACACCAATTACGCCCTGTATATTTATATAATAGTGCATAATAATTTAAATAAATTCTTATTTGTATATTACTCTCCGAAGATCATTTTCTACTTGTACTGTTATGATTTGGTGGTCAGCAAATACAATCATTGGGCTTTGGTCGCTAAGTATATTAAGTCAGAAAATTTGAACTTATATTGCTGCTTCGAATTATGAATATATCGTACAGCATAGTAGATCTCCTTTTGTCCCTATATCTAGAGTTTCTTTTGTTTCGTAATAATGGGCCTGCGTGTTCGACATCAGATTATGAGGCATTCCTGTGTCATCGGTCATTTTCTGCTCTACATCCCCGTGTTCAAAAATTTTTAAAGGATAAGGAACACATGAAGTGAAATAAAGAAGTTTTCAAAGAGGTTGTCAATGGCACCCCTTTTATTGTATGCACAAACATACATAGACATGTACTCCAGATGGAAAGCGATTCCACGTCAGATGTCATCGTCGGGATCGAGCATGACGGTCATGTGGAGCAGCGACAGGGGGCAGGACTCGTGCAGGCGCTCACAGCCCCCCTCCAGCACGTGGTACGGCTGCAGATGTTGGGCCTCGTCTGCTGGTACACTGGAACGTAAAAGAGAGACGCGATCGCAGTCCTCGTCCTGCAGAGTTAGGTGTTACATCAACCCAAAGATTCACTCACTTGCAGCCAAAGTGAGGCACATAGTTTCATATGGTTTAATTATCAGGCCACGCTCCGTATATGCTATAGATTCCGGCCAGGAACTGACTAACATAGGTAAATATGAATTGGAGGAAATCAGATTGCAGACCGCAGCTAACAAACTGTAGCATAAATTCAGTCTCTCAGGCAAAGTTTTGCTAAGATGGCTAGATCAGTGCCTATAATGCTACGATATTCTTGTAAGTTGACCAGATGGTTCACTATCACTGAATGTAATTACTGACCTCCTGCAGAATTTATGTGCCACTGCTCTTTGATATAGGAAACACCTGTACTTAATACTAGTCGTAATTTAAACGCAGACATAATCTACTAGCCAGTAAATTTGCGACATTAGGAAAAACAGAAAATAATGAAATTTTTCTTTATGTGCCTATACAGGGTGGTCCATTGATAGTGACCCAGCCAAATATCTCACGAAATAAGCATCAAACGAAAAAACTACATAGAACGAAACTTGTCTAGCTTGAAGGGGGAAACCAGATGGCGCTATGGTTGGCCCGCTAGATGGCGCTGCGATAGGTCAAACGGATATCAACTCCGTTTTTTAAATAGGAATCCCCATGTTTAGTACATACTCGTGTAGCACTTAAAGAAATATGAATGCTTTAGTTGGACCACTTCGCTTTGTGATAGATGGTGCTGTAATAGTGACAAACGTAACATTTCGCCAGTGCGGACGGTATTTGCTTCGTGATACATTACCCGTTTACCAATTGCGGAAAAGGTCGATATCGTGTTGATGTATGGCTATTGTGATCGAAATGTGCTATGTATACTGCTCGGTATCCTGAACGACATCATCCAAGTGTTCGGACCATTCGCCGAATAGTTACGCTATTTAAGGAAACAGGAACTATTCACCCACATGTGAAACGTCAACCACGACCTGCAACAAATGATGATGGCCAAGTAGGCGTTTTAGCTGCTGTCGCGGCTAATCCGCACATCACTAGCAGACAAACTGCGCAAGAATCGGGAATCGTAAAAACGTCGGTGTTGAGAATGCTACATCAACATCGAGTGCACCCGTACCATATTTCTATGCACCAGGAAATGCATGGCGACGACTTTGTACGTCCTGTACAGATCTGCCACTGGGCAGAAGAGAAATTACGGGACGATGGCAGATTTTTTGCACGCGTTCTATTTAGCGACGAAGCGTCATTCACCAACAGCGGTAACGTAAACCGGCATAATATGCGCTATTGGGCAACGGAAAATCCACAATGGCTGCGGCAGGTCGAACATCTGCGACCTTGGCGGGTTAATGTATGGTGCGGCATTATGGGATGAAGGATAATTGGCACCCATTTTATCGATGGCAATCTAAATGGTGCAATGTATGCTGATTTCCAACTTAATGTTCTACCGATGTTACTACAAGATGGACTCGCATTCGGGAGGACGACGGTTCAATCCCGCGTCTGGCCATCCTGATTTAGGTTTTCCGTGATTTCCCTAAATCTCTCCAGGCAAATGCCGGGATGGTTCCTTTCAAAGGGCACGGCCGACTTCCTTCCCTAATCCGATGAGACCGATGACCTCGCTGTCTGGTCTCCTTCCCCAAAACAACAACAACAACAACAACAAGATGTTTCACTGCATGACAGAATGGCAATGTACTTACAACGTGATGGATGTCCGGCACATAGCTCGCGTGCGATTGAAGCGGTATTGAAGAGGATATTTCATGATAGGTGGTCGTCGAAGCACCATACCATTGTCCTCACGTTCAGCGGATCTGACAACGTTCATTCTTCTCAGTGATTCTACTCGCGGATACGGCAATGGTGATGCTGTGCACAGAACTGAGACTTGGGTGAAAAGACAGACACAAGTATGTTCCACTTACGCCCATGACGAGCAGGCCACACATACCACCTTCAGAACCCAAAGCGTTAACACAGAAAATAGATACCATGAAAGCAACTGCAGTACATAACATGCACTCAGTAAAATCAAAACTATTCAACAAAATAGAGGCAAACATAAAAAACAAATGCGCTACAGGAAAAACAACTGACACAAAACTACATTCCGTAGTTATACATAGCATCACAAAAATTAGTAACTTATCCAGAAATACCAATATAAAAACATTTTTTCCACAGACAACAAAGTTGGAGGGTACTTTTCTCGCTCATTAAACATAAAGACCTCAATAAGAGAACACAGAGCTACATAGGAATTACAGTGCAACTGGTGTGCATGCTTTTCGTAGACCTTACTGAGAACACTGATATTTTCATGCGCAACCATCTTGATAAATTCTGAGTAGCTAACCGTATGTACCTTAATAGACAGTCACTAAATGATATCCCCAACACCCTAAGTTCACACCACACAGAAAATGGTTATAGAAAACAAGAACTGCTGGAACGATTAGAGATGCTATGACACAGAGGAAATCTTTCTGAAAACATGTTAAATGAACAAATAGAGTTAAACAACCACTGTTTTCTCAAATTTTAAAAGTTTATTTTTTTCTTAAAGAAAAAGCTATGTTATCTCATAACATTGAGTCACATCTAGCATCCGTGCAAATAATTGTTTTACAACTGACCTCTATGTATGAATAATGATGTAACATCCTTGTATCACCTTAGAAATAATAACACCTGTTTATATGTAGAAATGCAACATCTGTACAAGCGGATATTCTTTCATAGCTTTAAAATTGCTTTACAAACATGCTGTGAGACAAAAAACGTGTGTATTTATATAAATATGTCTGTTCATACTATGGTTAAAAACTGTGTAAACACGGCTGGAAAGAGTTAGTAATTTTCGCTTTTTTCTTGGTTTTATCAGTATTTTAGTCAGAATGTCCAATTTGTAATATATCTACGTACTGTTAACAGGAACAGTAGTAACCAAAAGTC
Source organism: Schistocerca gregaria (assembly GCF_023897955.1). Lineage (NCBI taxonomy): Eukaryota > Metazoa > Arthropoda > Insecta > Orthoptera > Acrididae > Schistocerca > Schistocerca gregaria. The sequence continues at coordinate 57,374,776 of NC_064926.1, forward strand.
CGAAAACTGTAGACTTATCAATCATCTGAAGGTAACCCCCATAGCACGAAATGCACCGCTTATTAAAATAAAAATCGCGATTCGTGAGTGAAGGCAGTTTGTTTTCTTTCGTAAAGTAAATGTTTTAGGTTGTTTCGGTTCTCAGGCTGACTCGTCAAAGATCTAAACACAACCACATTCATTCACATCTGTGTAATATTTTCCTCCACATAAGGTATTGTGGTAATATCTTGCGCTTTTAATGGAACGCACATAATGGAACAATCTACAGCTGGTTCAGCTTAAGAAACAAGAGTTCCAACAAGTCAAGAACCTTCCACGTGCTTACCGAATGTCTTGGTTCTTCTTTGTATCACAGAAGAATACATTAACCGTTTCTCCCGACGCAGTTACACTACTGGCCATTAAAATAGCTACACCACGAAGATGAGGTGCTACAGAAGCGAAATTTAACCGACAGGAAGAAGATGCTGTGATACGCAAATGAATAGCTTTTCAGAGCTTTGGCGCCGGTGGCGACACCTATAACGTGCTGACATGAGGAAATTTTCCAACCGATTTCTCATACACAAACAGCAGTTGACCGGCGTTGTCTGGTGAAACGTTGTTGTGATGCCTCGTGCAAGGAGGAGAAATGCGTACCATCACGTTTCCGACTTTGATAAAGGTCGGATTGCAGCCTAACGCGATTGCGGTTTATCGTATCGCGAAATTGCTGCTCGCGTTGGTCGAGATCCAATGAGTGTTAGCAGAATATGGAATCGGTGGGTTCAGGAGGCTAATACGGAACGCCATGCTGGATCCCAACGACCTCGTATCACTAGCAGTAGACATGACAGGCATACTATCCTCATGGCTGTAACGGATCGTGCAGCCACGTCTCGATCCCTGGGTCAACAGATGGGGACGTTTGCAAGACAACAACCATATGCACGAAGAGTTCGATGACGGTTGCAGCAGCATGGAATACCAGCTCGGAGACCATGGCTGCGGTTGCCCTTGACGCTGCATCACAGACAAGGAGAGCCTGCGATGGTGTACTCAACGACGAACCTGGGTGCACGAATGGCAAAACGTCATTTTTTTTCGGATGAGTCCAGGTTATGTTTACAGCACCATGATGGTCGCATCCGTGTTTGGCGACATCGCGGTGAACGCACATTGGAAGCGTGTAATCGTCATCGCCATATTGGCGTATCACCCGACATGATACACGTCTCGGTCACCTCTTGTTCGCATTTATCGCACTTTGAGCAATGGACATTACGTTTCAGATGTGTTACGACCCGTGGCTCTACCCATCATTCGACCCCTGCGAAACCCTACATTTCAGCAGCATAATGCACGACCGCATGTTGCAGGTCCTGTACAGGCCTTTCTGGATACAGAAAATGTTCGACTGCTGCCCTGGCCAGCACATTCTCCAGGTCTCTCCCCAACTAAAAACGTCTGATCGATGGTGGCCGAGCAACTGGCTCGTCACAATACGCCAGTCATTTACTCTTGATGAACTGTGGTATCGTGTTTAAGCTGCATGGGCAGCTGCACCTGTACACGCCATCCAAGCTCTGTTTGACTCAATGCCCAGGCGTATAAAGGTCGTTATTATGGAGAGAGTTTGTTGTTCTGGGTACTGATTTCTCAGAATCTATGCACTCAAATTACTTGAAAATGTAATCACGCTTCAGTTCTAGTATACTATATTTGTCCAATGAACACCCGTTTATCATCTGCATTTCTTCTTGATGTAGCAATTTTAATGGTCAGTAGTGTATTACTCCCATACGTCACCAAGTGATCAGCTTCGGTTCATGGTACTCATGGTGCTGAAAAAAATTGACCGTTACTCTCCTTCTTTGGCAGCGGTGGGCTTCATCAGGGGATTCTGTCGGGCATTATTTCAGAAACACATTAAACACCCGTTGGACTCCGTGTCTAGAAGTCACGATATTCTAAGTGACGACAGCTTATTTATGGTTACTGGAAATAGGACAGTGTCATGGCCTTGCAGTAATGACACAAGGATATTTTATTTATATCTCTTCCTTCCTTTTGTAGATGTTTCTGTTTCTCGTGCAATTTCCAACAGTAGTACGTGTTTGAAGATGAAGTGAGCTGGAACTAGGTGGTCGCCACTGTTTTCAAGTGTGTTTGTGGTCGACGCTCACCTGAATATCCGGTGCAGCAGCTTCTGCACCAGACCCCGTGGCTTCTCGAGGCTGGCCGCTTCACAGATGGCTCGCAGCACGCATGCGCGGCCGTCCAGACCGTGTCTGTGGGAACACAAGCATCATCTCAGAAAACGGTGTCCTCCTGAGCAGTACTGACAGAGAAAATACTGACCCGGCTGCAGCACTACCTTCTAACTCTATACATCTGTCTACTTATTCTGTGCTATATTTTGTATTAAGAGCCTGAGATGTTTCTTCCGCCTCCTTCCTCAGACGCCTCAAATGCTGCAGGTGAAGCGATCAGTGCTACCTCAAACAAGTGCAAAAGTAAAGAAGATCAATAGACATTAGTCATCTGTTTTAAAAAAACGCACTCGTCGGCTCATGCCGATGCAGTTGTTTTATATGGAGAAATGCATCAGTCAAGTCTTTGGCCTCAAGACATCAACTACAACTGCTGTAAAATTGGTACCAGACAGTCATATGACGTTAACCAAATGGTTAAAATGGCTCTAAGCACTATGGGACGTAACATATGAAGTCATCAGTTCTCTAGACTTAGAATTACACAAACCTAACTAACCTAAGGACACCACACACACCCATGCCCGAGGCAGGATTCGAACCTGCGACCGTAGCAGCAACGCGGTTCCGGAATGAAGCGCCTAGAACCGCTAGGCAACAGTGGCTGGATATGACGTTAATGATGGCAGTGAAGTGCCAGTCGGTTGTATGTAATCGACGCAGTCGACGGGTCGATCTAGAGACGTGACACAAAGACAGAAGTGAACCAACGTGTTTCGACGTGCCCGTAACCACACCGCGAATTAAGCTGCCCGATTTGTTGGTATGTTAACGGGGACTGTCCAACATGCTGTTGTTGTTGTCGTGGTCTCCAGTCGGGAGATTGGCTTGATATATCTCCATACCAGTTTATATTGTGATAGAAACTTCATCTCTTAGTAACTACTGAAATCTACATCCACTTCTAACTGTTTATTGTACTGATGCCTAGGTCATCCTCTACATTCATCCTCCCCCCCGCCCCCCCACACACACTTCCCTCTAACACTACCATTCTGATGCCTCACGACAGGTGGTATCAACCGATCATTCGTTTGGTCAAGTAGTGTCCTGAATTTCTTTGTTACCTATTTCGATTCAGTATTTCATCATTGGTTACTCGAACTACCCATGTAATATTCAGCATTCTTGTATAGCACCAAGTTTCAGAGCTTGTATTTTCTTCTTGTCTACTCTGATTCTAATTCACGTTTCGATTTCTTACCAGGCCACACTAGGCAAATAGCTTTACCGTTAACAAATTCCATTTTTTTCAGGAATCCTATTCTTTCTATTCTTCGTCCAACGTTACTTACTTTGCTACCAAATAGCAAAACTAATATACCACTTTTGGTCTCTCACTTCCTAAGCTAACTCCATTGAAATGATCTTTAAAATCCTGTACCGTATCTGAAAGTATTACGATGTCACCGTATCTGAAAGTATTACGATGTCACATGCAAACTTGAAATTTTCTCATTTGTTATCCCTGGACCTTGATTCCCTTTCCCAATTTTTCCTTGGTCTTCATTACTGCTTCTCAGTGAACAGGTGAAAAACTTCGTGGATGGCGTACAGTCCTCTGTCACTTCCTTCTCATCCACTACTTCCCTTTCATGCCCTTCGACTCTTACAACTGCAGTCTGGTTTATATACAAATTGTGAATAATCTTCTGCTCCCTGTAATTCATCGCTGCTAAACTATGTGATCAAAAGTGTCCAGACATATGGCTGAAAATAACTAACAAGTTCGTGGCAGCCTCCATCGGTAATGCTGGAATTCAATATGGTGTTGGCTCACCCTTAGCCTTGACAACAGCTTCCACTCTAGCAGGCATACGTTAAATCAGGTGGCGGAAGGTTTCTTGGGGAATGTCAACAATTCGTCACGGAGTGCTGTACTGAGGAGAGGTATCGATGTCGCTCGGTAAGGCCTGGCACGAAGTCGGCATTCCAAAACATCCCAAAGTTGTTCCGTATCATTCAGGTCAGGACTCTGTGCAGACTAGTCCATTACAGGGATGTTATTGTCTTGCAACCACTCCCCTACAGGCCGTGCATTATCAACAGGTGCTCTATCGTGTTGAAAGATACAATCGCAATCCTCGAATTGCTATTCAACAGTGGGTAGCAAGAAGGTGCTTAAAACATCAATGTAGGCATGTGGTGTGATAGTGCCACGCAAAACAACAAGGGGTGCAAGCCCCATCCATGAAAAACACCACCTCACCATAACACCACCGCCTCCGAATTTTACTGTTGGCACTACTTACACTGGCAGATGACGTCCACCGGGCATTCGCCGTACCCACACCCTGCCATCGGATCGCCACATTGTGTACCGAAATTCGACACTACACACAACGTTTTTCCAATGTTCAATCGTCCAATGTTTACGCTCCTTATACCAAGCGAGGCATCGTTTGACATTTACTGGCGTGATGTGTGTATGACAAAAGTGACAACCAATCAACTGACCACGTTCGAAGTCCGTGAATTCCGCGTAGCACTCCATCCTGCTCTCTCGCGATGTCTAATGACTACTGAGGTCGATTATATGGAGTACCTGGCAGTAGGTGGCAGCACAATGCACCTAATATGAAAAACGTATGGTTTTGGCGGTGTCCGAATACTTTTGATCACATAGCGTATCTTCAGGATTTCAAAGAGTGTGTTCCAGTACAACACATCCACACGGAATAGTTTACCGCTCGCGGCAATTTCACAGACAATAACGACAGAGCCTTACGGACAGAGACCTGAGACAAGTTCTGAATGACAGTTGGTTTCAAACTCGACAGGAAATGCTGCAGTGACTGAATGCATGTCTGTCTCAAACAGTTTCAGAGCGATCATTGTGAATAAAATGGCTTGAAATGAATATTTTGAACCTGGTACTTTGTAAAAAGCCATTGCTCGCAGGTGAAAATATATAATCTTTGCGTGTTAGTAGCATGGTCGTAAAAGATGAAGTAGAAGTCATGGAGGCGGAATCTGTGGGTGGTTCGCTGTATAATTATTGCCTGTCTTTGAGAAGGATTTAACTTAAGGAAAGACACGTTGTACAATGAAATGATATTGTTCAGATTGAGCTGGATGGACTGTTGTCTCTTGTAGTGTAGAAGGATAGGAAATGATGTCATCATTGTACTCGACAGTATAAATGTCATGTAGGGCTGTGAGGAGCAAAGTGTTTTACACTTGGAACGGCGTCAAGATGCCACGTTTCTCCCTTTACTTTCATAAAAGGGGCTTTCAGGATCTAAACGTACAGCGTAACGCATGACGTTCATTGGCGACAGTGTCGCTGTTCGGCGTTTCTCAAACCCATGTAGGTGAATGCCGATCTAGTTCCCCTTCTTAGCTGCAGAAACTTCCTCGACAACGAACAGAGTTGTATATATACATCTACCTGTCATAGCGTTGTTTTCTTCAGATATAGATGCCACTGTGCCCTTAGGAATGACATTCCTTGACGCACAAATCAGTTGGCAATATCGCCTTGGGGAATACTCGGAAGAAGAGAAAACCTCACTATGCTATGTGCTATACGTCTCACAATTCATTCACTTAACTTTCATATCAAATAAGCTACTTTGTTTTGTTGAGAGTTGTAGAGAGTATTGACAAGGCTTTTCCGGTCGTGACCGTCTCATATCAGTGCTCTGTTACAAAGACGTCTGAAGTGAAGTTGTGCAGGTGAAACGACGACATGATGAATAACGCCAAAAGTCTCACTTTATAATCGGACATCCATATCCAATGTTTCCAGAATGAGATTTTCACTCTGAAGCGGAGTGTGTGCTGATGTGAAACTTCCTGGCAGATTAAAACTGTATGCCGGACCGAGACTCGAACTCGGGACCTTTGCCTTAAAGTTTGGAAGGTAGGAGACGAGGTACTGGCAGAAGTAAAGCTGTGAGAACGGGGCGTGAGTCTTGCTTGGGTAGCTCAGTTGGTAGAGCACTTGCCCGCGAAAGGCATATGTCCCGAGTTCGAGTCTCGGTCCGGCATACAGTTTTAATCTGCCAGGAAGTTTCACATCCATATCCAATGTTTTGCCGCAGTTTGCATTTATGTCTCCTGGAGGAGCGATGTAAATATGCCATCCCTTTTTTCCCTTTATGCATTAAATTTTGTAAGAAGTTCCTGCATAAACGAAAATTGTTATAAATATAGAATTAATGTAAGTTAATGAAGCTCTCACCATTAGTAGTCAATTGTCATGTAATAAGTGAAGGGCACTTTGTGAAACGCAGAAGAAAATCGAGAGGATACAGTTATTCTCTGCCCTGTATGAGCAAACAGAATACATAACACAATAGCAAAATTGTTTATATGAGTTTGTCGTTGTATCTTAATATTCTTGGACAATTTTGCACCGCATGTTTAGATAGAAACCGTTAATCAAACTAATATGCATATTGAGTGACCCACATGTGTTTCACTCATTATTAAAAACATTTGTCTTTGAAGAATGCTTAAACAGGCTCAGTGTAGTTACAGCTCAAATGGAAATAGAGCTGCCATCGGTGCTAAGCGAGGAAAGCTAGTGAAGGAAAGAAGAATACGGTTCAACATCTTGTATGTGGTACCACATATTGCTACCACCCCACAGGCGTCGTAAAGTTGGCAACAGAATTGCAAATTTCCGTCAGACGCCGATAGTGGTCGTGTGAGATCTGGTGGAACCAATGGTGAGCGCCTGCTGAGCCACACCTGCAGTGGCTCCATATCATGAGCACCCTCTGCTGCCGCAATGTAGCACCGCCGGCAGCAGGCACACAGCCCGGCCAGGCTAAGAGCCTCACTGCTACGTGGCACGACGCGGACGCCATCTGGTCATTGCCTGACACCATCGTCTGTGCTTTAGTTGAGAGAGCCTCCTCTTTGTCGCTACTCTATGAGCTGGATTCCGTTTCTTACTGCAGTATTTTAAAATTAGAACGCAAACGTTCTTCAATTATCTAATGTTACAAACGTTCGTGATTTTGAAGGCATAGAAAAAGTATCTAGCATTTGTGGACTTAGAGAAAGCTCTTGACAATGTTGACTGTAATACCCTCTTTCAATTTCAGAAGGAGGCAGGGGTAAAACATAGGGAGCGAAAGGTTATTTACAATTTGTACAGAAACCTGATGGCAGTTACAAGAGTCAAGGGGCATGAGAGAGAAGCAGTGGTTGGGAAGGGAGTGCGACAGCGTTGTAGCCTATCCTCAATGTTATTCAATCTGTATATTGAAAAGCAGTTAAGGAAACAAAAGAAAAATTGGGAGTAGGAATTAAAATCCATGGAGAAGAAATAAAAACTTTGAGGCTCGGCGATGACATTGTAATTCTGTCGAGACAGCAAAGGACCTGGAAGAGCAGTTAAACGGAATGGACAGTGTCCTGAAAGGAGAATGTAAGATGAACATCAACAAAAGCAAAACGAGGATAATGGAATGTAGTTGAATTGAATCGGATGATGCTGAGGGAATTAGATTAGGAAATGAGACACTTAAAGTAGTAAATGGGTTTTGCTATTTGGGGAGCAAAATAACAGATGATGGTAGAAGTAGAGAGGATATAAAATGTAGACTGGCAATGGTAATGAACGCGTTTCTGAAGAAGAGAAATTTGTTAACATCGAGTATAGATTCAAATGTCAGGAAGTCTTTCTGAAAGTATTGTGAGTAGTGTAGCCATGTATGGAACTGAAACATGGACGATAAATAGTTTGGACACGAAGAGAATAGAAGCTTTCGAAATGTAGTGCTACAGAAGAATGCTGAAGATTAGATGGGTAGACCACATAACTAATGAGGAGGTATTGAATAGACTTGGGGAGAAGAGAAATTTGTGGCACAACTTGACTGGAAGAAGGGATCGATTGGTAGCGCATGTTCTGAGGCATCAAGGGATCACCAATTTTGTATTAGAGGGTGGAGGGTAAAATTCGTAGAGGGAGACCAAGAGATGAATACATCAAGCAAATTCAGAAGGATGTGGGTTGCAGTAGGTACTGGGAGATGAAGAAGCTGGCACAGGATAGAGTAGCATGAAGAGCTGCATCACACAACAACAAAGAAAAAGTAAGCAAAATTTGGTAACATATTTTATTATTAATTAATTATCACTAATAAACAATACAAGCAACAGTTTATAACCACAGAAACTATAGTTTTTGACAACAATGAGAACATTTATTTCGAACAATTAGTGCATAGTTGCGCTCGATGCTCATTACAAAATGCCTTACATAAAAGAGCACAAAATGTTGTCATTCTTTTCTTTTTCGACGGACATATGTTGCAGATAGTTCTCCTCGGGGCAGATGATGTTCCAGCATTTCCACCAATTTTCTCATGTTGTTGTTCGATTCCAAGGACAGACAGTATAGTGAGACGCAGGTCATTTGATATTCTTGGTATGTGTAGCTTGCTTCGCATCCATGGTGAGAGTAGCTCTTCACTCAGTCGTATTAGGAAGCGTTTCCTCCTTAGGACATTCTCTTTTTCGCGTGTGGTGTTGTGAACGTGGATTATCCACATATTAACACACATAATGATCGAAATTACGTAAAAGTCAAAGGCCAGCGCTTAGTCTTCCGGTTGCAAGAAATGTTGTGAGACATCTGGTATAATGAATCAACGACTTTTGTGTCGTTGTAACAATGAATCATCTTAGATTTCTTAGTTACTTCATCTATTTCAGCTTGATCGTGCATCGTCGATAACAGGACTATTTTATTTGTCTTAGGTTTATATGAGACAAGAATCACAGATGAACATGGATGTTCCTATCTCTCTCTTCTTGGTTATAAGGTTATGGAGGTATTTTATTGTGTCTCAAAGTACCAATGAGAGTGAGTTTCTCCTTTAGCAGTTCGTCAGCTAACTTAATACATGTGAAAAAGTTATCAACTGTTACATTTCGGTTATATCCTCTCATTGTTTTTGAGAGCTCCTTCACGTAATATTGTCCAAGTGGTGGTCCGTTAGTATCTGCCCATTTGCCGAGATATGGGGAAGCATCAACCATATATTTTGTTCCTGCTTCACACGCCCTGACAATTTTAATCTCATATTTAGCGGGCTTGTTGGCTGTGAACACACGAAACGAACATCTATCACGAAAAGCAAGGAGTTGTTCATCCACTGTAATGAATGAGCCTGGTCTGTAATAATTACGGCAGTTGATAACAAATTCATCCCATAATTGTCTGACAGCTGCAAATGGACCGGACTGCTTTCGTTCCTCACGAGTCAACTTATCATCTAACCTCAGACAAGAAATTAAAAACTCAAATCGCTCGGAACTCATGGCTGCTTTATTTCTAGGGTTGCGTAAATTATTGTCAAATAATTCACGAGTTGATAAATGGTTATTCTTCAAAGCTGCTGTCAAGATCAGTGTACCAATTTAAGCTTTTAATTCTTAAGAGGAAGTTGTACTCTGAGAGCTCTTTGTATTTTGCTGTTTTGATCTTTTCCTCATTACCTGATTTAATTTTAATGATAACATGCCATCTTTGAGAAATAAAGAAAATATTTCTAACGGCGTAGCGGTATTTCTAGCACCATTGATGTGGGATTGAATATTATGAATAATATGTCTTTGAGGTGTAAGTGCTGTCTTTTTTAGGAGCTACAGATGACCAGCGACGTCCATCCTTACCCTGCAGAGAGATCTTTCTTGGCCGAACGATGCAGTCCTTACCATCGAATTAGAAATGACGGGTGACAGTGATGATGAGGAAGATGAAGAAACTTTCCTGGTTCGCTTTCTTGATCGCAACAGAGAATGGCTCCCTTTTGGCCAGAATTTGGAGGGTTTCCACCAACGATTGCAATTTGGCGTTCTTCACTCTCGCCATCTGTAGGGTCAATATCATCATCTTCAACGCTATCATCTTCACTTACCGAGTCATAAATGTTGCTGTCATCCTCTTCTTGCTCAAGCTGATGAAGTAATTTCCTTATTTCATCCTCCAGATTAGGGTCATTTGCCTGTATTAAATCTGACATCTGAAATTAAATTTGAGATAGTAATAGTCTGAGTTTATAAATGCTCGTATTTTTATCTTAGTAAACATAGCGTAGATCATGCATAAAATTAATCTTTCCAATGTAGTACAGTAAGAGGCAGCTTGCACGGAGACTCAACCAGTAACACACCCTGGTGCCGCAAAAGATGATGTCCACAGATTTCTTCGCGGATACCGCTATTTTTGCGAGACGATGCGGTGGAGAAATGGAACACCCTTCACCTGATAACTCGTTAAGTGCTGGAGGGGCAGCCACATTCCCTTTGCTTTATTCCGATTTACCAACGTCCTTTGGCAGTACGACGTGTTGGGCGCGATATCCATTACACTGCCAATGGGGATGATCAGTTCGTGAGGAATCTGTCTCAAATAAATGCGACGATCGCCTTGAATGAATACTTAGACACTGCTCGCGTTCTCGTCTGTCGTGGATGCGTTTGACTGCGCTCACTGTTGTACGTCTCGCACACCTGTTGTGCCGTCATAAAATTTTTAACACCAAAACCGTGCCTGTTTTCGCGACATTACACTCGCTCTGTAATCTGCGACCAGTCGTCGATGAATTGCAGCTGGGTCGTTTCCTTTTGGCGCAAAAAACTTATTAGACTTCTCAATTCAAAAGTTGACAGTGTATTGAGCAATGCCTCCGCCTTGAAACTCTACCGACGAAGCATTTTTTTTCATCAGTCTTCTGACGGAGTCGATGCGACCCGTCACTGTATTCTCTGTTGTGCCACTCCCTTCATCTCGGGGTAGCATTTGGACCCTTCGTGCTGAAGTATTTCTTGAATTTATTGCAGTCTCAGTCTTATTATACAGTTTTTTACCCCAACAGCTCCATCCAGTACAATGGAAGTTATCATCTGATGTCTTAACACATCTCCTATCATCCTGTCGATTTTTCTAGTCAGTGTCTTCCAAATGTTCCTTTCCTTGGCCATTCTGAGAGTAGCCTCCTCATTCCTTACCTTATCGGTACACCTGATTTTCACCACCCTTCTACAGCATCACTCCTCAAACGCGTCGATTCTCATCTTTGGGGTCTGCCTACAGTGAATGATTCACTAACAAACAGTGCTGAGTTCCAAACTTATGTTCTCAAAAATTTCATCCTCGTATTAAGGTGGATGTTTGATACTGCAACACTTTTCTTGGCCAAGAATGCCCTCTTTAACTACACTAATCTGCCTTTTATTTAATCCTAGCTTCGTCCGTCATGCGTTATTTTGCTACCTTTATAAACGTTGACTTTCATTCCAAAGGGATGTGAAGCTTGAGTTATTGAGAAGATCGATAAAGACGCTGAAAACGAGAATTCTGGTGTAATGGTAGTTTTTAAGAAGTAAAGAGGCAAGTATCAGAACTATTACAACAATGCCTCTTCAGCTATTCAAAACATCGTAACAAGCCGTTTCTCAAAAAGTATCTCATGTACAACCTGTCAACAGCTACAAGTAAATGCTTCAGGCTCAATTTCGCCGTAGTGTAAAAGATGAAACGTGACAAAGAAATATTACTACTTACTGCGAAATAAGGTGTTCCAGATCTCCGTAGACGTCTCTTCGGAATATTCGTTTAAACGGGAAGTCTTTCGCACTTGTAGGCAGTGGATAGTTGACTCTGAATCCGTAAGCGAAGGCGAAGAGGTTGGTATACGGCAGTATGTCCTTCTTGATGTTCAGTCGCACCTGCAGAGATACAAAAAATTATGTAACAAATCTACATTTCTTTGTAACCTATTTTAAGAAAATACGCTTAAATGTTTTTAGTGTGAAAAGTGAAACATAACAAAATCTGAAGCACAAGGCTATAGAATGAGAATCACATGCGCAAGGAACTTTTGAAAACAGACATGTTACAATGGAAGAATATGCACTAACAGCAGTGGAAAATGATATCCTTCGACACCTTGTCCGGGCGATACCAAGCTGATATTCCAATATTTCCAAGCCTGTTTCGGTGTTTTCATTAAAGTTTAATCCTTATTTAAGCTTATTTTCAGTAATTTAAGTATACAGAAACATAATATTACCACTACAGCGTCACTGCCTCCGTGGCAGTAGTGGCAAGTCGTGATGCAGATGGTAAATCATGTCATACAATAATTTCTGTTATTTGTGAACATAACGCCGTAAAAATATTAGTCGATTTGTAACTGCATTATAAATTTGTTCCCGAGTGGATATGTCAACTTATGAGCCCAGTTCTCGTCACTGGCGGGAAGTTTTAATTTTCTGCTTTAATACGAAGTCGTCTGCGGCTGAAGCTCAAAATGCGGGGTAAGATCTGTAGTGAACGAACGTGCAGAGAATAATTTAAAAGCTTCAAAAACATTGATTTTGATGTGGAACACCGGCATGGCGATGGAGGATAGAAGGTTTTCGAAGCTACCGAAACCGGCGGACAGAATCACAGATCATATCGAATACAGCTGCTGCGTTTGAGCTGAGCACTGAAAGGCAAACTAGCAGAGTACAGTGATACACATTAAAAGATGATTTTGCAGCATGACACTGCTCGTCCCCACGACGCAAAACCAGGCAAAACATATTTGGAAACGTCTAAATGAGAAGCCCTACCCCACCCGCCGTAATCTACAAACAGTGCTCCCTCTACTTACCACCTTTTTCGATCACACGGCGCAGCTGACCAGACATGTGCAAAAGGGGATCGATTCATGGATCTCCTCAAAAGACATTCAGTTCTTCCGCCCGGAATTCGTATGTTGCCCGAAAGATGGAAGAAAGTAGTGGCTAAAGATACCCAATGCACTGAATCGTAAATGTTTGTAATTTTTTACAATGACGCCCTAAACATCGAGAAAAAACAGTGGATGGAAGGTTGTAGACCTTGTTGTTGTTGTGGTCTTCAGTCCTGAGACTGGTTTGATGGAGCTCTCCATGCTACTCTATCCTGTGCAAGCTTTTTCATCTCCCAGTACCTACTGCAACCTGCATCCTTCTGAATCTGCTTAGTGTAGTCATCTCTTGGACTCCCTCTACGATTTTTACCCTCCAAGCTGCCCTCCAGTACTAAATTTGTGATCCCTTGATGCCTCAAAACATGCCCTACCAACTGATCCCTTCTTCTGGTCAAGTTGTGCCACAAACTTCTCTTCTCCCCAATCCTATTCAATACTTCCTCATTAGTTATGTGATCTACCCATCTAATCTTCAGCATTCTTCTGTAGCACTACATTTCGAAAGCTTTTATTCTCTTCTTGTCCAAACTATTTATCGTCCATGTTTCACTTCCATACATGGCTACACTCCATACAAATACTTTCAGAAATGTCTTCCTGACACTTAAATCTATACTCGATGTTAACAAATTTCTCTTCTTCAGAAACGCTTTCCTTACCATTGTCAGTCTACATTTTATATCCTCTCTACTTCGACCATCATCAGTTATTTTGCTCCCCAAATAGCAAAAGTCCTTTACTACTTTAAGTGCCTCATTTCCTAATCTAATTCCCTCAGCACCACTCGACTTAATTCGACTACATTCCATTATACTCGTTTTGCTTTTGTTGATGTTCATCTTATATCCTCCTTTCAAGACACAATCCATTCCGTTCAACTGTTCTACCAAGTCCTTTGCTGTCTCTGACAGAATTACGATGTCATCGGCGAACCTCGAAGTTTTTATTTCTTCTCCATACAGATTGAATAACACTGGGGAGAGACTACAACCCTGTCTCCCTCCCTTTCCAGCCACTGCTTCCCTTTCATGTCCCTCGAACCTTATAACTGCCATCTGGTTTCGGTACAAATTGTAAATAGCCTTTCGCTCCATGTATTTTACCCCTGCCACCTTCAGAATTTGAAAGAGAGTATTCCAGTCAACATTGTCAAAAGCTTGCTCTATGTCTACAAATGCTTCTAAGATAAGTCGTAGGGTCAGTATCTCCTCACGTGTTCCAACATTTCTACGGAATCCAAACTGATCTTCCCCGAGGTCTGCTTCTACCAGTTATTCCATTCGTCTGTAAAGAATTCGTGTTAGTATTTTGCAGTTGTGACTTATTAAACTGATAGTTCGGTAATTTTCACATCTGTCAACACCTGCTTTCTTTGGGATTGGAATTATTATATTCTTCTTGAAGTCTGAGGGTATTTCGCCTGTCTTGTACATCTTGCTCATCAGATGGTAGAGTTTTCGCAGGACTGGCTCTCCCAAGGCCGTCAGTAGTTCTAATGGAATGTTGTCTACTCCCAGGGCCTTGTTTCGACTCAGGTCTTTCAGTGCTCAGTCAAACTCTTCACGCAGTATCGTATCTCCCATTTCATCTTCATCTACATCCTCTTCCTTTTCTATAATATTGTCCTCAAGTACATCGCCCTTGTATAGACTTTCTATATACTCCTTCCACCTTTCAGCTTTCCCTTCTTTGCTTAGAACTGGGTTTCCATCTGAGCTCTTGATGTTCATACAAGTGGTTCTCTTTTCTCCAAAGGTCTCTTTAATTTTCCTGTAGGCAGTATCTATCTTACCCCTAGTGAGATAAGCCTCTACATTCTTACATTTGTCCTCTAGCCATCCCTGCTTAGCCATTTTGCACTTCCTGTCGATCTCATTTTTGAGACGTCTGTATTCCTTTTTGCCTGCATCATTTACTGCATTTTTATATTTTCTCTTTTCATCAATTAAATTCAATACTTCTTCTGTTACCCAAGGATTTCTACTAGCCCTCGTCTTTTTACCTACTCGATTCTCTGCTGCCTTCACTACTTCGTCCCTCAAAGCTACCCATTCTTCTTCTACTGCATTTCTTTCCCCCATTCCTGTCAATTTCTCCCTTATGCTCTCCCTGAAACTCTGTACAACTTCTGGTTCTTTTAGTTTATCCATGTCCCATCTCCTTAAATTCCCATCTTTTTGCAGTTTCTGCAGTTTTAATCTACAGGTCATAACCAATAGACCTTATACATGTAATAATTATAATTCCCCGTTGCTCAACGGTCTGATGCGAGTTTTTTAATTGGCACAGCTTTGGCACCTTTCATGTCGTAGCTTACCACACTAATTCAAGAGGAGAAATGGGACCTAAACATTAATGTGAAATCCGGATCACGTGGCAAATCTCAAGATGACAGAGATGCAGGCTACGGTAAAGGTCTACTCAAGCATTCCGTGGTCCGACCAACGTTTAGACCTTTAGAGGCCCACGTATTAGAACTAGACAAGATTTCTAATTGGCTGTTGGTTGCGTCCAACTGTGCTGGAACTTTTCAGGCGGAAATCGCGACTCAGTATAATAGGAGGACATCGTGGTGCGTCTTATTGCCATCTTTCGAATTTTGAGTAAGCTCTAATCATTGGCAGGAGCGATATGCGATCATCGTACGGAAACGTTGTGTAGACACTGTGTGATGACGAAACGCTCTCGGACTCAGAGCATAGTTCAAATGATTCAAATGGCTCTGAGCACTATGGGACTCAACTTCCTACGTCATCAGTCCGCTAGAACTTAGAACTACTTATACCTAACTAACCTAAGGACATCACACACATCAATGCCCGAGGCAGGATTCGCACCTGCGACCGTAGCGGTGGCACGGTTCCAGACGGTAGCGCCTAAAACCGCTCGGCCACCCCGGACGGCTCAGAGCATAGTATGGCACTAAGTGTAAGCACGGATCTTTGCGAACATCTATACAACGAGGAGATAGTAGGATTGTTCGATTGGTTCTGACGAATATAGGGATGAGAACAACTGAAATTCGGGCGGACGTCACAGGTAGAGCGTCATGTCATCAAGAACCGAGAGGTACAGATTACTGGAAGGTAGAACCAGAGTCAGTGGTTCACTGAGTGGCACTCTGTGATATCAGCGAAGAGTCTTGATTCAGATCGATGGAAACATGTACGCAGACGACCTGATGAAAGATGAAACTGAGTATTTATTCTCTACATAACATTCAGACGCTGTTTGCTTCATACGCGACGAATGCAAGAGTGTATTGATACTGATGTTGATGATGGACTTCTTTCCAAACAAAATGAAAGTTCAATCACTTGGTACCCTTCATATGATGAACGTGTTCACAGAATTTAAAAAAATGTCAGCCCTGTGCTTCATGGTGTAAACTTCACCCTTATACGAGCTTATTTTCGGTCACAAAAGAAGCCATTCCTACGTGTGGAAATGGTGTTCGTACGAGGTTGCTATTATGACGCTCAACATTACCGGAATTTTTCATATAGAGATCACAAGCTATCATAAAAGACGACATTCAGACGCTGTTTTTCTTAGGCGACACAACGAATATGAGAGTGTGTTTGTGACCATAGGGGCCACATACCATACTGATTTAGATGATGGAAATGAGTTCGTAATGGAATGAAAGTTTTATGATTCAACAACCATTATGCGATGAAAAATCCGCAACAGTTGATCAATACCAGACAGGTATAGTACTTCCCTTTTCCAGTTAAAATCTTCTCCAATATTGTTCTCACTCAAATTACTTACCCACGTTTACTAGGGGCCCACAACAAGTCCACACACACACGCGCGCGCGCGCACACACAGCAGAGCCAGTTGCATCATTTCCTCGGGTCATTAGCTCATCAGTGTCTATTTCATAAGAGTTCTTGTTTTGCTTTACTTTTGTAAACCAACACCTGAAGAGGGGCTACTGTTTTCCGATGAGGAGATTTCACAGATATTCCGTGGACTGAGTATAATGCGTGATTTAAAGTTGCCACGGAGAAGGATTAGAGTGTGTATAGAGATGAAATTAGTGTGAGATGTGTCGTTACCGTGCGGTATCCATGCAGCAGGCCAGGAATTCTAAGGATAAAAGATACAACTAGCAAGAACCTCCCACATGAACTAATCCTCCAGAAATGTCTTAGTTCAGCCAGTGAGTCCATAGAAATTGGTATAAAAGGTGTAAAGTTTTGCGGAAATTAAGAAAATCAATCCTTGAACTATTTTCGTGTGTCGGCGTCTAGAATTCTTTCTACCTGTTTTGCCGAGAAGTTCTCTAAGTTTATGTCCCTCGCAAAGGCAGTGTCAGCGTGTCGGGTTCTGTGTGAAGTGCAATTTTACTTCCTCTGATTCTAAGTGATCAATCGGGAATCTATATTGTTCGGAATAACGTTCCAATTGGATGTCATTATGATGTATTTATTTACTAAAAACCATAAACTGGTAATGTCGACACAGTTGATAATGATTAACTGAAGACTAACAACTTCCTGAGCGCATGGTTTTACGACAGAACTAAATTGAAAGGCGTTATATTGGCAACTGAGTATTATGGAGCACAGCCTGTGTCTCATACTTAAACTCGTTATATTTCGTAGCTAAAAACTATTCATTTATTTATTAAGATGAAAGATTTCTGGCATTATAATATTTTTGCAAGGAAGTGTGTATGACCTACAGGGTTCTCCTAATGTCCGTACTGGAAAAAGCGAATTTATTAAGCAAGTGTACTTGCTTCGCGCCAGAATGACTGTGTTTTCCGTGCGTACCTCGCTGCCGACGTAAAGTTCGTTCTCATGTGTAGCCACAGCGCCTCACACCACAGTCCACTGGTACCGCCATATGGTCCACCAGCTGCTTCAGCCAGCATGGCAACTGAAATCTTACTCCTGACTGACTGCGTGCCGCAGCACGGCTTACTCACTGAATGCTACACGATGTCCACAGGCGTAACACAAAAACTGGACAATAGAAAAATAAAATGTGGGTTGAACCGAAGTGGTACTTAACAAACTGGATTATAGAGATGGAGATCTTTACGTCGAACATGGATTTAAACGTTAAGATATGTAAGCCCTTTGGTATTGTTCTAGAGGAGCAGGCTACATGTCGATACTGAAAGTCAATGTTTTCCTTCGTCTTCAACGACAAAAAACAAAAATCTACACTCGTCACATTACAAGTAAATTCATTAAACTAAACTGATACAGATAAGGTACCTACACCCTTACCTGCACATCGCGATGGCGAGGTCTCAATGTGCGCAAAGAGAGAAATCTTCTAAAGTTTCCGGCTGAACAATGTTATACCACTCTCTACATTTTCTTCCCTGGCGATAATAAGGACCGAGCGAGGTGGCGCAGTGCTTACCGCAATGGACTTGTGCTCAGCAGGACAACATTTGTAGGTCCCGTCTGGCCATGCAAATTACGTTTGCCGTGATTTCCCAAATTCACTTATGGCAAACGTCGTGATGGCTCCTTTTAAAACGAGACGGTCGATTTGCTTTTCTATTCTTTCGCAATCCAAGCTCGTGCGAGGTCTCCAATGACCTCGCTATCGACGGGACGTTAAACCCCAATCTGCCTTATTTGTTGCTAGCATCAGAGAGCAACAGATGGTTCATATTTTGGTAAATAAGTTACTTATTATGAAGTTCAAATGGTTCAAATGGCTCTAAGCACTAAGAGACTGAATATCTGAGGTCATCAGGCCCCTAGACGTAGAACTACTTAAACCTAACTAACCTAAGGACATGACACACATCCATGCCCGAGGCAGGATTCTAACCGGCGATAGTAGCAGCCGCGTGGTTACGGACTGAGGCGCCTAGAACCGCTCGACCACAGCGGCCAGTTATTAGGAAGTATCCGTTATTTGAAACTGCATTAGGAAATTTAATATTTCATGAGTAATACCCTGAGACATTCGTCTATGTAAAACAGATTACAACGAATTAGGTATTGATTGCAGTGTTATTTCTATAAAATACTTGAAGAACGATTCTTAACTGGGTACGAAACGTCCAAGTAAGATAAATTCGAATGTAATTAAAACATCTTAATTTCTTTTGATTCCCTGTGGGTTACTTTACGAAATATTTTTCATTAAAAGAAAATTTTTTTGCTTCTTGTTACGCTAATCATGTGTTGATGACTGTTAAACCGATTTGTCATTTATTTATTTACTTTTGCGTTCAATGATGATGAGTGTATTATTTTGTATGTTCAACAGGAACAATTAATTGCTCTAATGACTAAATTATTTGATGTTCACGTTTGTACCATGAAGCCCGAGAACATCTTTGTCAGTTATGCTAAACAACGAGATAATAATTAACAACAAAGGTAGCAAAATTCAATAATTAGTGAAATAAAGTATGTTCTTTCGTGAAAAACCCACTAATGAATTCAGGAAAGACAAGTCTGGCTACAGCACGTTACAAGTGAAGCAACATTGCTATGTCCTACGTAAGTACGTTTTATTTACGAGACGCTGTCCTGACGTCAGTATGTAGGCACGGAAATCCGTGAAATCAGCCGCGTCCTAGTTCCTATTAGCTCCTTGTCATCTCAGCTAGTTGCTCCGCGCTTCGTATTGGCTCAACTCTAATCAGCACGTATCGCCGCAAATTCCAAAAACAAGCAACCTGTATGAGCAGCTCATTGTAGCAAACGACTAATGCAGACACCAGACACTCGTGAGTACACACCCTCACACGCAAACACACACGGAGAGAGAGAGAGGGGAGGGGGAGGGGGGGAGGCGAGCAGCGAGGCAGACTACACACGGGCGCAGGGGCCTAACGAACTTCGCTAACAAAGTGATCACCACCGCGGATCGTGACCGACATACTGACGCATGCGGACGTCAGAAATCTCTTTTGTGCTGATGCTCGAATGCTCTTAACCCTTACAATCACAAAGATACTCACCTCCTACCCGATAAAACATTGTATACCCGATCATTTCTCCGGTTAATTACAAAAGGCTCTTAATAGCATCGTTTTGTATCATAATAACTCTTTTGATTACATCCACTTTTCCTGCAGTCTGGCGTAAGCTGTACGATGGTATCTGGCATCAACTTAATTCTCTCCCCGTCCTACATAAATTCGAAAAGCAGTGTGTGTCAGTTTTTTTGGACTAGAGGCAAATTCTGGCTCTGAAGAGTTGCAGTTTGTCTAAAAGATCTCCCTACCATATTGACTGCAATGAACTTATTCTGTACCGCGTTTACACTACTACAAGTATGGTCTGAAGTACCGTCTGCTATCGCAGTTGCTTCTTGATGTTATCATTAACCGACATTGAAGCTAAACCGATGCTCATTACCTTGAATACAGCCATGTTGACATCAACCATATTTAATGCAGACTCTTTTCCGGAAGTGAAAGCGGAACTCTATACGTAGGTAATTCACAATTTGCATTTCTTTGGATTTTCTAAACAGTAACTTTCCACAGCAGATTTTTCTGCTGCACTTTCCACTAACGCATTCTAATATCTTAGCAGTAATACATATATGTCTGATATATACTGGCTCACACGCAATGTTGTGATAGGTTTCCTCTCATACGGACCTGATGTCTCTACAAAATCGTTTACAGTCTACGAATGACATTCGAAGTACATAAACTACGATTGAATGAGGAGGTAAATATTGACAAACGTCGTTTCAGAACATATAACGTTGCGAACTTTAGGAAGTTGAATCCCCACCGTGTTTGTGCATCTTCAGTAACTTTTACGCAAAGGAAGTCTAATATGACATAATATTTCGATTGGTGTATACTCGTTTTTCTATGATAGCACAAGACCAGAAAATGGACAAATTAGGAGCATTTCAGATGTGTGGTGGTAAAAAATTATTAAAAGCCGAACTATATAATAGTTACCAATTGCGGAGGTAATAGTCTACGTGGAGAACTGAACTGACAGCCTGATCAATCTAGGTGTACAGAACTAAGGTAGAAAGGAAAATAAGCAGTTGTGTTACTTTAAAGTTGCTGCAGTTTTCAAAAGATGTAAATAGAGCCTAAGTCCGCCTCTGCAGCTGAGTGGTTCAGCGTGGTTTACTGCCAAGAGGATGCCCGTGTCAAATTCTCGGGATTCCTAGGGATTTTTCTTTGGTGGGAGGACTGGTACGGGCTGTAGTCAGATTCGTGAGGCCAACTGAGAAGACACATGGCCAGGTAATAGCGGCCTGGGGAGCGGTGTGCTGAGTCCACGCTCCTTCCATACCACATCCTAAAACGCCTTTGGCAGAAGATGACACGGTGGTCGGTCGGTATCCATGAGCACTCCGGAGCCTGTGGAAAGAGTTTAAATACAATCTAAGCATTCTGGGAATACCTAAGAAGACTTCAAGAGATGATAAAAAATTTGATGGCCAGAAATCACTAGTGGTGTGCGATATTGTGTTATGACGATGCTCAGAAAACTGGAACAGAGAGGCCCAGTGATCGAGACAGCTGACTCGCATTTAATAGTATCTGAGTTAAATTCCGGCTACCAGATTTGTGCCTCGAGGCACAGTGCCTCGTGTTCGAAACCCGCTTATTATTTTTATTTTATTTTATGTCCGAAAAGGTTACTATACGAATGTTTCTTATCGAGGCAAGGTATACAATGGCGTTATATTAATCTTAAAATTACAACCGGGTTTCACAAAAAGTGTCATACGATTGTTGTATACAATATTGGCCCTTAAAATTGCTCCACCACGAAGATGACGTGCTACAGACGCGAAATTTAACAGACAGGAAGAAGATACTGTGATATGCAACTGATTAGCTTTTCAGGCATTCACACAATGTTGGCGCCGGTTGCGACACCTACAACGTTCTGACAAGACGAAAGTTTCCAACTGATTTCTCATACACAAACAGCAGTTGACCGGCATTGCGTGGTGAAACGTTGTTGTGATGCCTCGTGTAAGGAGGAGAAATGCGTACAATCATGTTTCTGACTTTTATAAAGGTCGGATTGTAGCATATCGTGATTGCGGTTTATCGTATCGCGATTTTGCTGCTCGCGTTGCTCGAGATCCAATGACTGTTAGGAGAATATGGAATCGGTAGGTTCAGAAGGGTAATACGCAACGCTGTGCTGGATCCCAGCGGCCTCATACCACTAGAACTCGAGATGACAGCCATTTTATCCGCATGGCTGTAACGGATCGTGCAGCCACATCTCGAGCCGTGAGTCAACAGATGGGGACGTTTGCAAGACAACAACCATCTGCAAGAACAGTTCGTCGACGTTTGCAGCAGCATGGACTATCAGCTCGGAGACCATGGCTGCGGTTAGCCTTGACGCTGCATCACAGGTAGGGGCGCCTACGATGGTGTACTCAACGACGAACCTGGGTGCACGAATGGCAAAACGCCATTTTTTCGAACGAATCCAGATTCTGTTTACAGCATCATGAAGGTCGCATCCGTGTCTGGCGACATCGCGGTGAACCCACATTGGAAGCGTGTATTCGTCATCGCCGTACTGGCCTATCATGCGGCGAGATGGTATGGGGTGCCATTGCTTACACGTCTCGGTCACCTCTTGTTCGCACTGACAGCACTTTAATCAGTGGGCGTTACATTTCCGATGTGTTACGACCCGTGGCTCTACCCTTCAGTCGATCCCTGTGAAACCCTTCATTTCAGAAAGATAACGCACGACCGCATGTTGCAGGTCCTGTACGGGCCTTTCTGGACACAGAAAATGTCCACCTGCTGCCCTGGCCAGGACATTCTCCAGATCTCTCACCCACTGAAAACGTCTGGTCAATGGTGGCCGAGCAACTGGCTCGTCATAATAGGCCAGTCATTACTCTTCATGAACTGTGGTATCGTGTTGAAGCTGCATGGGCAGCTGTACCTGTAAACACCATCCAAGCTCTGTTTGATTCAATGCCCAGGCGTATCAAGGCCGTTATTACGGCCAGAGGTGGTTGTGCTGGGTACTGATTTCTCAGGATCTATGCACCCAAATTGCGTGAAAATATAGTTATATGTTAGTTCTAGTAAAATATATTTGTGCAATGAATACCTGTTTGTCATCTGCATTTCTTCTTGGTGTAGCAGTTTTAATGTCCAGTAGTCTAAGATATCTGTGTATGGTATATGCAGGGGTTACAATCTTTTTAAATCCTCATATTCTTATATTTCGTTCTTATTTCGATCCTTACGTTTTATTCTGATGTGTGATCTTCAGGAAGATCTGGTGCAATTACTGCGATGATACCGATCGCAGAAACATTCGAAAGATAGAAATTTCGAACGCCTCGAGCATCATGCGAAGGTAGGTTTGCCAAAGCGACATTTCGCCGCAAGAAGTTCACTGTCGAAAAAACGTCTTTAACAAGGTTTCATGTGCTGGTTGTTTTTCGAAAACTGGCGCTTACAACTGATTAAAAATCAAGATCGACTACAGAAATTTCATCGGCCGGTGTGACCGAGCGGTTCTAGGCGCTTCAGTCTGGAACAGCGCAACAGCCTACGGCTGCAGGTTCGAATCCTGCCTCTGGTATGGATGTATGTGTTGTCCTTAGGTTAGTTAGGTTTAAGTAGTTCTAAGTTCTAGGGGACTGATGACCGCATAAGTTAAGTCCCATAGTGCTCAGAGTCATTTTCACTGAAAAGAATTTCAATCAAGTATCCCATTGATTTGTTAAGTTTTTTCTTTTTTCGTTTTTCTCTAAAGTCATTCACCATTCATAAGTACAATTAAGGACAACTTATTTTAATATGGAAAGAAAAACAATCATATAGTAATGCTCTACGGACACGGCTACAGAAACTAAAAACAAAAATTAAAGTAATAACACGGGAGCCTGAAACGACTACGTTAATCACTGTGCTACAGATTCGGTTGTTTTCTTTACCCGCTAAAAGGATTGTAGTTAATTGGGAAATTTTTATCGTCGGTTTCTGACGAACGTTTCTTTATACAAGCCGAGATACATGTTCGCTTCGACCGATGACCTCAGCAATTTGGTCCCTTGGGAATAAAAGAAATTAAAAAAACGTTCGACCCCTCTTCCACTAAACAAAGTTTCCGTCAATTCGGGCTATTATTCTTGCCGAGCTCTCCTCGGAGGGAGCGTACGGCACCACCTGATGACGCATTGTCAAGTAAGTCCGATTCACAAAGAATGAAATGGCACAGTAACTCTGTTTGATAAAAAGTGAATCTTAAGCTAAGTGAAAATCCTGGTGTCCAAGACAGGCGTATCACAAGCGAGACGAAAGTGGAGTAAGGGGAAATGAGTCACGTATCAAATTTCAGCATCTTGCACAACTTTTTGAAACTGAAAAAGTCGCCACACTCTGTGTTCTGCGACTTCTCACAAGCATTCAACAATGCCTGCGAGCGGAGTTTACGGGCAATCAGTGCAGAGGTTATCAGCAAAATCCCTCCGAAACGAGGCAGCTCCGGAAATGTTGCAGCCATGTCAGGACAATGCAAATGACATCCTCAGTCTCCTAATCGCCAAGGAAGAGCGGGCGCCACGAAGCCCCTCGTGGGCAAGGATCGAAGCAAACAACGGAAGTACACTGATGAGCCAAAACACTACGACCATCTACTTAGCAGCTTGTTTGTTCGTTTTGAAACCAAATACATCACTGATTTCCCGTATCAGGGATCCGACAGTTTGTTGGTAGCTTTGTGGAGGTATGTGGCATTAGACGCATACGTACAGTTCATGTAATTTGCGAGCCCATTGATGGCGCCCGATAGCGACCCATGTGGGTTCCATAGGATTCACCTCAGGCGAATTTTGTCGCTGAGACATCAACGTGAGTTCACTACAACCACTGTAGCACGGTTCTGGCTCCGAAAAACGGGCAGTTAAAATGCTGAAAGATGACATTGCCGTCGGGGAAGACATCAAGCGTGAAGGGATGCAGGTGGTTGGCAACTCTCAGCGTGCTGTCGATTACTACCACAGGTCCCATGCAAGCGCAGGAGAATATCTGCCTTAGTACAATACTGGTGCCACCAGTCCGCATCCGTGGCGCTCTGTACGTTTCCAGCCGCCATTCACCTCGATGAGCATGTGGAGAAGACCATCACCCTAGTGTAGCAGAAATGTGATTCACGCCAAGAGCGGAGACGTTTGCATTGATCGACGGTCGAATGCCGATGGTTCCGTGCCAAATGGTATCATATATGACCGCGTCGCTACCACAACAAAGGTCAAAAATTAATTATGAGTTTTTTTGTGTTGCTCACGCTGCTAAATATTGCATTTTCGGGCAACAACAATGTTATATTATGTGGCAGGTGTCATTAGAGCACAGTTAGTAAAGTCATTTCATGAAATAATGGATAAACTAGGCACCCATCTTTTCCTGTTTCCCACGCTGGTCTCGTTGTAACCTCATGGCTCAATCGTCGAAAATCTAGGTTGTGATGATTCCAAGCGCGGATGCAAAGAGGCCTAGGTTTTATTCTGCGATATTCAAAAGCTTTATAGATGTGTTTCATAAACCATTCATGAAGATTAAACTTTTGCAAGTTAGCACAATGGTGATGTAAAAAAGTAATCAGCACTCCGAATTTAAGTTACACTTCTTTTTTATTACTTTTGTTGCAATATCACGTAACTCAGAAGACATCACTTCACAATATAAAACATACTTGAAAATATCTTCCTCACTGTTAAAGTTCACATTTTATAAACTGCCTACAATTTGCGTCTTTTCAACATGACGACAAAGACTTGACTCTCTAATAACCTCTTACGCACCCAAAAATGAGAGTTACAAGTACGTCAAAGATCATAGTGACAAAAGAAACAATTCACATAAGAATAACATCATTGCAATATAAACATATCGCTGTACTAAAGTACCTCTACATTAATGAAATCAAATCTGAATGTTGTCTCAGAAATATGTTAACTACTTTACAGAAACACAGTAGAATGTTGCTGGTATCGGGAGGTTGAGGCGAGGTGCCGTAATGGTTACGTAATTCAAGTACCATTACAACACGTAGGTATGATCTTCTGCAGAGCTCCATGTTCAGCAATGAACGATGAACGATATGCTTTGACACACTTGTGGGTATACCAGCATTGTGCTGCTTCGGCAGAGATGCCACAGATCACCATCTAATCTACTTTGCAGAGCAAACAAGCGTCCGACCCCGCGTTCTGTGAAGAGTCGTGAACGTCCAACCATTTAGCGCCTAATCGTAGCTCCACTGTCCTACCTCTTTCCGTAGATGCTCACGACAGTAGCACGTGGACATTCGACCAGCTTCACCGTTTTGGGCGTACTCGTTCCCAGGCTCCGAGAAATAATGATATTCCCTTTGTCAAAGTCGCTTATCTCAAAGTAGTACCCCATTTGCCGCCCATATCTCCATTGTGACGATCCTCCGTCCGTGTTACCGCATCCCGTGTCCACAGTACCACCTGGCAGCATCCAGCATCCACCTGGCAGAGGTGATAATTTGTTGGCTTATCAGTGTATGTGTAATCACCACCGCCGAGAAATCCAACAACCGTAAGTTCATGAGACAAAGTGATGTTGAATGGTTTTGTCGGAACTGGGAAGGTGTGGTCACAACAGGTTAAGGTCGTAAAGAGCAAACGCTGCGGGAACAAGCTGACAAAATGTCCTCAAGAGGTTAGAAGAGGTTGTAAAGGCGAAGTGTCGAGGGAAGCTGTTCAAGGGGTTGCTCGTGCTCCACTTCATCGCCCCAGCTGCCAAAGATGAAGTTTTTCTGGCCTGTCAAAGCTTGGCTCAGCCCTCTTTACTCTTATCAGAAGACCCTTGCGTAGCAGGCATTTCCAGAATCTCTCGAGGTGGAACGTTTCCTGAAAAACTGAAATGTAGCTTTTAACGCCACGGTCTTCACCTGGTCATCAGCTGTTGGGAAAAAATCGTCACATTGATGTGTAAGTCTATGGAGCAGGACTGACACCGTCAACAAGATCCACGTTCGCGGGTTTATTTATTTTTTTTTTTTCTAGCTGACGAACAGAACGTTACGACTTCGCCTCTTGTGGCTGGCGTTCCAGCTGGTAAGGAGAGAGAGCTGGCCGGACAACTCACCCAGAAGGTGGTGCCCTCGAGGAAGGCGAGTCTGCGCTTGAGGCGCGCGGCTCGCGGCTCCGCCCCCGCAGCCACCCCCGCAGCCACCACCAGCAGCACCAGCA
Organism: Schistocerca gregaria; assembly: GCF_023897955.1. Classification (NCBI taxonomy): domain Eukaryota; kingdom Metazoa; phylum Arthropoda; class Insecta; order Orthoptera; family Acrididae; genus Schistocerca; species Schistocerca gregaria. The sequence goes on from NC_064926.1 coordinate 57,401,927, forward strand.
GCACCACGGAGGCCGCCGGCGCGCCGTCGCTGCCGCCCCGCATCCCACCGCCACCACCAACGCGCTCGCCGCCTCCGCACAGCCGGGTCGCCGCCGCCCGCTCGCCGGTTCCTGCTGCGTGCTCCACTCTGCACTCGCTACGTGCGTCTGCCGCTTGTTTGTCGCGGCTTTTTAGCGCCCGCGTCTTTCACGAGGCTGCCGGCTGGGTCCAGCCAGTTCCCGCTATTACTCGCATTCCGGGCCGACCGCAAGGGCCGTGCGTAGCGTCTCGCATGAAACGAGAGCGTACTCCTCGAAGGAAGATTCCTCTGTAGTTCCTGACACTGTCACTGCAGAGACAGAGATCCGTTATTTCCATGAATGATGATTTTTTTTTTTTTTTTTGAAAATATTTGCTGCCTAAGCTCCCATATAGTAAAAGGGATAACTAGTTTCGACCGTTTCCGATCATCTTGAGAGCTGAGAGATATTGAAATAACAGGTTGCGGGACAGGACTTGCATCAATATTAGTGTTATTGACGAAAGATTTTAACGCAATTATTGAACAACCACAATAAAAAACGCGATATTTAAGTGCTGCCTACTTCTGGCGCTTTCTTCATCTGTGAGCCTGAGCCCTTAACGCCAGTCAGTGTGCTTACAACCAGCTAATGGAAATTCTGACTGTCGTAGGCATCTGACAATATGACTATATTGTATGGCGCTTCCAGGCACGATAACATTGCATGTCTTCACTTACACTATGGGCCATTAAAATTGCTACACCAAGAAGAAATGCAGATGATAAACGGGTATTCATTGGACAAATATATTCTACTAAAACTGACATGTGATTACATTTTCACGCAATTTGGGTGCATAGACCCTGAGAAATCAGTTCCCAGAACAACCACCTCTGGCCGTAAGAAGGGCCTTGATACGCATGGGCATTGAGTCAAACAGATCTTGGATGCCGGACGGAGTGGCCGAGCGGTTCTAGGCGCTTCAGTCTGGAACCGCGCAACCGATACGGTAGCAGGTTCGAATCCTGCCGCAGGCATGAATGTGTGTGATGACGTCAGATGTTAGGTCCCATAGTGCTCAGAGCCATTTGAACCATTTGAACCCTACGCTTACACACTATTTATCCTAAATTATCCTAAGGACAAACACACACACCCATGTCCGAGGGGGGGACTTGAACCTCCGCGGGGGTCAGTCGCAAAGTCCATGACGGCAGCGCCTAGACCGCTGGGCTAATCCAGCGCGGCCGTTGTGAACACTTTGCTGTCCGAACGTCACGTAGAAGTTTATTCGCTTGGCGCCGGCAGCGCTAATTCGGATTACTTGGATTGTCACCGGCCGTTCTTCACATTATCGAGAGATTATAAATTGTTACATTTTACTAATCACATTCTTAGTTCTCATAACTTCTCAGCCCTGTTCATGAAATTTCGAAGATATAAATACAAAATTTGTCTCATATATTTGTCTATTTGCATTTTCTTTCGTACTTAGTATTTCTCTTTTTTTTGTTTTTTTGTTTGTTTGTTTTTAGAACATACATGACAGTTTCTTCGTTTTAGTTTGTCGTTTCGGAAATACGTAGGCCTATTAGTTGGTGTTGCTTTATGTGACCGAAAAGTCTGTCAACCGGATCGTGATGAGACGTACGCGATGTAGTGGCAACCTCCAAGTTTTGCTCCGCGCATTGGACATAAATAATCGTATCATCTCTTTCGTGTGTCATGGTGAAAGGACAGAAGTACTTATAAAAACAAAAACTGTGGTGTCTTCGGCCGTTGACCGCTATTTCGCGCACGGCACCACTGTGGTATCGCCGGACGGCAGAGTGTTAACAGCAAATTGACAAAGTGTCCTCTAATCTTAGTCATAGCTTTTGTATTCTGGTATCTACTGTTCAATAACTTTGTTAAAACATTCTCTCATCATCATTCATCATCATCATCATTTAAGACTGATTATGCCTTTCAGCGTTGGAGCATAGCCCCCCCCCCCCTTATAAAATTACTCCATGATCCCCTATTCAGTGCTAACATTGGTGCCTCTTCTGATGTTAAACCTATTACCTCGAAATCATTCTTAACGGAATCCAAGTACCTTCTCCGTTGTCTGCCCCGACTCCTCCTACCCTCTACTGCTGAACCCACGAGTCTCTTGGGTAACCTTGCTTCTCCCACGCGTGTAACATGACCCCACCATCTAAGCCTGTTTGCCCTGACTGCTACATCTATAGAGTTCATTCCCAGTTTTTCTTTGATTTTCTCATTGTGGACACCCTCCTGCCATTGTTCCCATCTACTAGTACCTGCAATCATCCTAGCTACTTTCATATCCGTAACCTCAACCTTATTGATAAGGTAACCTGAATCCACCCAGCCTTCGCTCCCATACAACAAAGTTGGTCGAAAGATTGAACGGTGCACAGATAACTTAGTCTTGGTACTGACTTCCTTCTTGCAGAAGAGAGTAGGTCGTAGCTGAGCGCTCACTGCATTAGCTTTGCTACACTTCACTTCCAGTTCTTTCACTATGTTGCCATCCTGTGAGAATATGTATCCTAGGTACTTGAAACCGTCCACCTGTTCTAACTTTGTTCCTCCTATTTGGCACTGAATCCGTTTATATTTCTTTCCCACTGACATTACTTTCGTTTCGGAGATGCTAATCTTCATACCATAGTCCCTACATTTCTGATCTAGCTCTGGAATATTACTTTGCAAACTTTCAATCGAATCTGCCATCACAACTAAGTCATCCGCATATGGAAGACTGCTTATTTTGTGTTCACAAATCTTAATCTCACCCAGCCAGTATATTGTTTTCAACATATGATCCATAAATAATAAGAACAACAGTGGAGACAGGTTGCAGCCTTGTCTTACCCCTGAAACTACTCTGAACCATGAACTCAATTTACCGTCAACTCTAACTGCTGCCTGACTATCCATGCAAAGACCTTTAATTGCTTGCAAAAGTTTGCCTCCTATTCCATAATCTCGTAGAACAGACATAACTTCCTCCTAGGAACCCGGTCATATGCCTTTTCTAGATCTATAAAGCATAGATACAATTCCCTAAATTCTCTAAATACCATTAATGATTAATGCAATTTCTGTCTTGTAATACTTCAGTCCAATACATTTTAGATCTAAAGATGATTGCAAACGGTCGAAACTACTTATTTATTTCCCTGTATCCTCTGATGGTTGGTAAATATTTTTAAAAAATCAACATTCATCACAAATTCATCTATCTGTGATAGGGACAGTGGCGATCTATGGCAGGCTTGCACTTACCATTCTCTTTGGGCAAATCGTGAAGCTAACAGATGTCTTGAAACTTTAACTTGAATGTTTGACTAGAATCCTGAATGATTTGTAACTGATTTTTCATGTAATTTTCGTGGAAGGCGCATGTGGTAACCCAATCAGAATAAAAGACACACCGCGAGAACGACTAAACTTTTGCAAGCGCTACGTTACGCATGTTTATGTTTTTTCAGAAGGAAACACATGAGTTAATATTGGGAAGGATACACGCAAATCTAATTGATTCCTAGTGTAAAGAGGTTCGCCCTTTAAGTAAACACTCGTGCAATCCTACGTGAATGTCATTTGTGGGATCTGATGTAGCACTGAAATCTAAGACTGTTGTTCTTGTTATTATCGGTCTTCAGCTATCCAAGCTACTCTATCCTGTGAAATTCTCACCATCTCTGGATAAACACTGCAACCTACATCCTTCCAAATCTGCTTACTCTATTCATCCTTGGTCTCCTTCTACAATCTCACCCTCCCTCCATCCCCACCTTACTTCCCCACAATAATGAACTGGTGACCCCTCGATGTCTCAGAATATGTCCTATCAACTGATCCGTTGACTTGAATACTCTCTTTCAAATTCTGAAGGTGGCAGGGGTAAAATACAGGGAGCGAAGGGCTATTTACAATTTGTACAGAAACCAGATGGCAGTTATAAGAGTCGAGGGACATGAAAGGGAAGCAGTGGTTGGGAAAGGAGTAAGACAGGGTTGTAGCCCCTCCCCGATGTTATTCAATCTGTATATTGAGCAAACAGTAAAGGAAACAAAAGAAAAATTCGGAGTAGGTATTAAAATCCATGGAGAAGAAATAAAAACTTTGAGGTTCGCCGATGACATTATGATTCTGTCAGAAATAGCCAAGGACTTGGAAGAGCAGTTGAACGGAATGGACAGTGTCTTGAAAGGAGGATACAGATGAACATCAACAAAAGCAAAACGAGGATAATGGAATGTAGTCAAATTAAATCGGGTGATGCTGAGGGAATTAGATTAGGAAATGAGACACTTAAAGTAGTAAAGGAGTTTTGCTATTTAGGGAGTAAAATAACTGATGATGGTCGAAGTAGGGAGGATATAAAATGTAGACTGGCAATGGCAAGGAAAGCGTTTCTGAAAAAGAGAAATTTGTTAACATCGAGTATAGATTTAAGTGTCAGGAAGTCATTTCTGAAAGTATTTGTATGGTAGTGTAGCCATGTATGGAAGTGAAACATAGACGATAAATAGTTTGGACAAGAAGAGAATAGAAGTTTTCGAAATGTGGTGCTACAAAAGAATTCTGAAGATTAGATTGGTAGATCGCATAACTAATGAGGAAGTATTGAATAGGATTGGGGAGAAGAGAAGTTTGTGGCACAACTTGACCAGAAGAAGGGATCGGTTGGTAGGACATGTTCTGAGGCATCAAGGGATCACCAATTTAGTATTGGAGGGTAGCGTGGAGGGTAAAAATCGTAGAGGGAGACCAAGAGATGAATACACTAAGCAGATTCAGAAGGATGTAGGTTGCAGTAGGTACTGGGAGATGAAGAAGCTTGCGCAAAATAGAGTAGCAAGGAGAGCTGCATCAAACCAGTCTCATGACTGAAGACCACAGCAACAACAACAACAACTGATCCGTTCTCTTAGTCAAATTCTGCCACAAATTTCTTGCCTCCCAAGTTCTATTCAGTAACCCGTCGTTGGTTACATTATCTAACCATGTAATTTTCAGCATTCTGGAGTAGCACGACACTTCAAAAGTCTCTATTCTCTTTTTGTCTAAACTGTTTATTATCCATGTCCACTACCACACTTAGATACACGCCAGACATTGACCTTCAAAAAAGGCTAACTAAGTCTTAAATCTGTATTCGATTTTAAGAAATTTCTGTTGTACTGGACGCTTTTCTTGCCATTTTCGGTCTACATTGTATATCCTGCCTAATACCTTCGGTGTCTTGTTTCTGAAACTGAGATTAGGTCTCCAAAAATATTAACCTCTGAGTTAGAGTGATTTCCGACGAACATATTAAAAGAACTGATCTGAAGGTAGAGCTGCCAGTGGAACTGCATTTATCGGCAGACTGCGACACAAATATCTACCGGAAAGCTGAAATATAACGTATAATATGAGACTAATACATGACGATACGAACCGAGTGCATTGTTTGTTTAAACAGAGCCGTTAAAGGGACAAGTTGTCAAGATATGGTCAGTTCTGGTGGTGAATATGCAATGATACGTGATTCCAACGACGAACAAAGGGAGTTTCAACAAAAATAAGGAGACAAATGCGGATACTGCTGCAAATTCTGTCTAATGCTCGCTTTTTGAGATGCGTAATAAGCAGCTCCACATGGGCGACTACAAGTGATGCAAGGAATAATACAAAGAGGCATAATATTTTAGGTTTCTACTGTATACAGAAAAATATCTTCACTAAAGCAGTTTTCTCACGTGTCACTGAATGTGAGAGAGCCTGAATTGCGTGAATGCTCACAAATGAAAGAGCACGATTGAGTCTCGCTATCTACGTGGACACACGATCTTGACCTGGTCACAAAGGAAGGCAAGTTTCGTCTGAATCTGAACAACAACACTGTTGAGCCACGTCTCGATAAACAAACGTGGCCGGCCGCTGTGACCGAGCGGTTCTAGGCGCTTCAGTCCGTAACCGCGCTGCTGCTACGGTTGCAGGTTCTAATCCTGCCTCGGGCATGGATGTGTGATGTCCTTAGATTAGTTAGGTTTAAGTTGTTCTAGGTCTAGGGGACTGATGACCTCAGATGTTGTCCCAAAGTGCTCAGAGCCATTTGAACCATTTTGAAACAAATGCGATCTATGTGAATGGACTCAGATTCGCGTAAAAAGTGCTGTTTACTGTAAGAGAATGCAGCTATCTCACTAACAATTATGATGCACCATGGAGCAGGCCACAGCCAGCGTCTGCCACCTCACCGTACGGAACTGGATCTCAGATAGGTCCGAACAAAACAGAATTCAGCGCCAGAGTGGTGCTTTCGGCTGACCATGCTTCCATACAACCTAAAACAGGCGGCCAGTAGCCTGATTGCCTTCCACCACCGGACGTTCCAGACTCGTGCGAGGTAGGTCACCCACGTTTCGTCGAAAGACGCGACAAGCGACCGGAACATGTTAGCTCTGGAAGTATCTGCTTCTCTGGAAACCGGCAGAGTGACAAGCTACCTGCATATGAAGCGAGTCGATGCGAATAGCAGATGCATTGAAAGCACTGGAGAATTGTTCATATCGCCTTCGCACTATCCAATTTTGCTTATAATATAACTTTTTCTTGAAATGACGAATGAACCATAGACGTGAAAACTTGACGAGTTCCTGGAACATTTCAGCATTAACAATAACATGCAGTTCACTATGGAAGCAGAAAACAACGACTCGTTCCTCTTCCTCGACATCCTCGTCCGCCACAAATTGAGAGGGTGGTTTGGGCCCACAGTATGCAGAGAAAACCAGCGCACAGAGACCTCTACTTGCGTTCCATTGGCGATCCCTCGGCACAGAAGCGCACTGTGATACAGATGTTGATACAATGTGCAAGAACAACATCAGACGCCGACAACCTACAATATTAGCTGAACCACCCATGCAATGTCTTCAGAAATAACTATTACAACGAATATCAGTTAATGAAGTGACCTTACATAACAACCAAATAAGAAATGGTTGAAATGGCTCTAAGCACTATGAGACTTAAGATCTGAGGTCATCAGTCCCCTAGAGTTAGAACTGCTTAAACCTAACTAACCTAAGGACATCACACACATGCACGGTCGCAGGTTCGAATCCCGCCTCGGGCATGGATGTGTGTGATGGCCTTAGGTTAGTTAGGTTTAATTAGTTCTAAGGTCTAGGCGACTGATGACCACAGATGTTAAGTCGCATAGTGCTCAGAGCCATTTGAATTTGAAAATCACACACACCCATGCCCGAAGCTGCGACCGTAGCAGCAACTCGGTTCCGCACTGTAGCGCCTAGAACCGCTCGGTCACAACGGCCGACATCACATAAGACTACCTCCAAAGAGCAGCAACAGAAGTTCACAATTTTGATTTTCTGTGGTCATGGGCCAGGTAAGATATGACGTCTACTGAAAAGACACAAAATCAAGTCGATCTCTAGGCCTTAGCAGTAAACCTAGCAATTATTGAGATCATTAAAGATGCGGCATGTCTCAGCACACTCAGGTTTTACGAAATACCCTTCAAGTTCGGCCAGTCTTACATCGGAGAAACAGTGCGCTCTGTAGAACAACACAGGAAGGAACATAAGATGTTTCATCGCCTCCGCTACGCCGAACGACTTGCCTAGCTGAACATGCTAATTTGACGTTACTTTCGTCGTGGCTCACGCTAGTTGCTCAAGGGACAATCTGATTATCGTAATCATTCAAATAAAAATCGCTGACACAGTGACCGCGGTCTAAAGCTCTGCACGGCATGGGATCCAGAGAATCGCGAAGTTGGAGCGGGCACATAAAACACACAGTCGACGTACGCCCATAGGCTACTCGGCGATGCCGCGGGTGCCAATGATGTCTCAGTCGGCAGCTACGGCAGCTACTGCAGTACGTGACACTACAGGTCTTACGAACTGGAGCGATCAACCTGGGCAGGGGGCGAGTTACTACTTCATACAAATTTAATACTTTTGCAGTTGTGCATTTAAATACAGTCAAGCAGTCGATTACACATGACACACTTAATGACGTCAGTAGGTACCTTTCCTTTCACATATTGATTTCCCGCCTGGCACAAACGGTAGCCGAGGTTTCACGATGTATGTCAGGCAAGGCAACTAGTGTGACCTCCCAATTCTCGTGGTCCCTCAGTACATAAGGCGTACCATTAGGCCATCAACAAAAGCCAAGGTGTACTTCGTTGTGAGGTCACGCCATTTTAATAACTTGACGTCAGTCAAAGGTGAAAAACATTTCATTCAATCGTACCGCACCGAAATTACCGGATTCTTACATCTTGATACTCCCTGTCATTCTTGTTATATACACTGCAGCGCCAAAGAAACTGGAATAGGCATGCGTATTCAAGTACAGAGATATGTAAACAGGCAGAACACGGTGCTGCGGTCGGCAAAGCCTATATAAGATAACACGTTGGCACAGTTGTAAGATTGGTAACTGCTGCTACAATGACAGGTTATCAAGGTTTAAGTAAGTTTGAACGTGGTGCTATAATCGGTGCACAAGCGATGGGACACAGCATCTCCGAGACTGCGATGAAGTGGGAATTTTCCCGTACGACCATTTCACGAATGTACCGTGACTATCAGGAATCCGATAAAACATCAAATCTTCGACAATGCTGTGGCTGGAGAAAGATCCTGCAACCTCGGGACCAACAACGGCAGATGAGAATCGTTCAACGTGACAGAAGTGCATCCCTTCGGGATATTGTTGTAGGTTTCAATGTTGGGCCATCAGTAAGTGTCAGCGTGTGAACCATTCAATGAAACATCATTGATATAGGCTTTCGGTGCCGAAGGCCCTCTCGTGTATGCTTGATTATTGCATGACACAAAGCTTTACGCCTCGCCTGGACCCGTCAACACCGATATTGGACTGCTGATGACTGGAAATATGTTGCCTGGTCGGATGAGTCTCGTTTCAAATTGTATCGAGTGAATGGATGTGTACCGCTATGGAGACAACTTCATGAATCCATTCACCCTTCATGTCATCAGGGGACTGTTCAAGCTGGTGGAGGCTCTGTAATGGTGTGGGCGTGTGCAGTTGGAGTCTGATCGCCTGCATCCATTCATGTCCATCGTACATTCCGACGGACTTGGGCAACTGCAACAGGACAATGCGAGACCCCACACGTCCAGAATTGATACAGAGTAACTCCAGGAACACTCTTCCGAGTTTAAACACCAAACTCCCCAGACATGAACGTCAATGAGCATATATGGGATGCCTTGCAACGTGTTGTTCAGACGAGATCTCCATCCTCTTGTACTCTTATGGATTTATGGACTCATAGTGTCAGTTCTGTCCAGCACTACTTCAGACATCAGTCGAGTCCATGCCACGTCGTGTTGCGGCGCTTCTGCGTGCTCGCGGGGGTCCTACACGATATTAGGCAGGTGTAGCAGATTATTTGGATCTTCAGTGTGTTAGTTCACTCATTTTTACATGCTATCGATGCGATGATGGCGGTTAAAATAAAAAGCCGTCGCCAAATCAATTACATTCTCGAAGAAGCTACGAACTGTTCTGCACGTGTTCAGTACACCTGCCTTTTACAGTTTCCAACAGAGCGAAGACTGCTGTTTCAGGATACCTGTTACCTCTCGACAGTCAGACCGCGTAGCCTCAAGCTTTAGCACTCCGGTTCAAGGATTCTGAAAGGCTAGCCTTAACCGGCCTCCAATCCGCCTTGCGTATTTACGACGAAGGCTGGTGGACCGGTGAGCCTGGGTGTGGATTTGACGTGGTTTCCCACATCCGACTAGTTGAATGCCAGGCTGCTATCCTTGTCCTGCCTCATATTCACCTGACGCAAACATCCTTTCTGCCCCACTGGGATTGGTGACGCCACGAACGGCATCCGAGCACTATTTTCACTAACAATGCCGAACTCGCATCACAAATGCTGTCCACGTAGTGTACGGGAAAAGACAACGAGAAGGAGAACAAAGCTTTTGACAGTCCGTTTTCAAAAAACATCGATCTCCGATGTTACCTCACGGACAGTGGGAACAGACCTCTGTAGCCACATGGCCTTCATCTCATATGGCACGTCACTACATGAGGTCATCTTCTGATTGCAGGTAGTTTATAAGTTGTGGGTTTTGGGTTTCAGGGTTGTCTATAAGGAAGGTGACATAAGCTTTATTAATCACTGTTATGTCAGATCTATTACAATAGATTTTTATCGTGTTGCAGTAAATTAAAAATTTTCTTTTCTACAACAGTGATAGGATCGTAATTGCAAAGCGGATAGAAGTCTTTCATTAACGGAAGTTTTACATACAAATGTAATGTATCGTATGATCGCACTTTGATACCCACGTTTACCTTAGCTGTCATCTATTCCTTGGTCTTTCAGGACATATTTCCTGTAGTTCTGGGTCGCAGTGGCCTGTTCTTGCATCGCCGCCATTAATTCCTTACTTTCTGCTTGCAGATCTGTGTCTGTCTATCACCTGTTCGTTGCTTGCAAGTAGGCACCGTGGTTGAATTCTTCGCAAGTTTCCCGCGCAGTTCTCTACTATCACAGCCTGTCATTATGGTGTCAATCATTTCTGTTTTCGGCTTTGGGAATGTTCTCGATGCTTCTGCCAGACACAGTGGCGAGTAGTTAATGTGTACGACTGCTATTACCATATGATTTGGCGAGTTGCTGTTTTAACTCTACTGCTCCGGATGCTAATGTTGCTTTTCATGCAGCTGCTCGTCTCTTAGTCTCCTGCCCCATTTTCTTATTTAATATGAGGAATTCCATTCTTCCTGATAATTCCCTTTGTTTTCCTCTGCAATATTCCCTTAAGAGAACGCTCAGATCGCTTGAGAGCGCTACAGATGGTGTACACCTGGTACCACGTGCACACGTGGCACTTTACGGCCAACATATGTGTTGTGTACATAGTTCCACGTAGTCAGCGAGTATACAACTTTCCCCCTAGAGCGCGCCCCACTAAGCACAACAGCTCAGGTGCAGCGCTCGTCCATCTCCGCACTACGAGATGGCGCTGTCTTAGAGACAGACCAAATTCTTCCTCCGCCGATCCGCGTATTAATATGTAACGCAGCCAATGAGATTGCTGCTAACGTAGAACCTTTCCTCCTCGCGGATCACACTCGCGCAGTCATACCTGAACGCTCGAGGTACTGTAACGAGTGTACAGACCTCCGATTAGTCAGTCTGCATTTGTCTGCACCAGTCTGTACCAGTCTATAGTCAAGTTTCAGACTGCGCCTAATAAGATTACCATATTCCTGTACATAGCCATGAAGAGAAATGTATAGACACTTTGTCAAGGATCCGAGATATGAGAATAAGATTAACATACCAAGACCAAAGGAACTTCAGATTGTTAATTGTAAATAGCATCCCGAACCAAGTTAAGTTATTTTTATGCTTGTTATTATTTCAATAAATATGTGTGAAAATTAATCAAGTTCTGTTTAAAGTTGCTCACCGTCAATCTGCTACTCTAGGTGTGCAACTGGCATTTCTATCATCTGACCTGGCGGCAGAAGACAAACACGCCACGATAAGACCACGAGACATATTGCTGACACTCTCCTACTTCGTTAGAGCGACAAGTCAAATAATCTCATGGTGTGTGTACTGTGCACCACAATATATCACGACAGCGAAGTGGTGTGTACGTGCTGATCGGTTGTACGGAATCAGTGCAGTCAAATGGGCCAGTGTCGAGACGTGAGAGAATGGTAGAAAGGAACTAACACCCTTGGACCCGATGTCCTCACCATGAAACAAGTTCCTCGATTTTTTGGTTTACCATGGCGGGCTAGCCACTATGTCTGTAGGGAATGCTGTAATACTCTCAGCCGTGCAACAAAAAGTGAGAACAGTAGTAGTAAAGAAGGCCCAACAGACTAGGTGAAAACACAACTAGCTAAGTTGGCATATGAGGGGCAAGGATTAATCATTTCATCTCACCATGCGACGGAATCAGTGGTACATAAAGTTTTGGTTAGCTGGCGTTATGTCAGCGCGATGTGTGGATGTCAAGACAAGGCGTTGTGGTGTCACGTGGCCGTTGATAGAGAGCCGCCAGATATTTTATCTGTCCATGCTCGTGTAGCCATGGATGGCTTCGTGGGCAACGCTCAGAGCAGCTTAACGTGTTTCTAGTTCGTCACTTCCTCCCTAACCTCTCCAGGTGGAACCACCAACCAGTGGTCGATGCTGCCCTACAGTCCTGGCTGGGGCGCCCATTCAGTGGCTTCTGATGCTCATTCATAGTTTGCGTCTGCAGTACTTAAACTGAAGATGTGGCATCCGAGTTATGAGTGCAGGCTGGAGGTCAGGTGGTCTGAAGAAAGTAGAATATTAAATCCAAAGAGAAACCACTTGTCACTACTTGGAAACTAAGGACGTCAGAGTGGCAGTTGACAACAGGATGAAGCAGGAATCAGACTCAAAAGTCTGAAAACTGAGTAGAAATCAGAATTACATACCACCAGAACGTACTCAGTCCGAATCACTTAGCATGATCTCGCATGAAAATCCCCTGAAAGAATCCTCAGAACGAACCTCAGAATGACCATCTGCATGCTTCACTATATGGTTGATGGTTGTCTAGCTGACATCAAAAAATCTTTCTCCCCAGGGGGATCCTTCCCTGTACACAGACCACTAGAGAACGCCCTTTAAATGGTCTCTCTAGAAGAATCGCGAATGATCTCTTGAATCTTACTGCTCGGGAGTTTTGTTCTTCTTCCCCAACTCTTGTCCTCCAGGATGTTGAATTTACGGTCATACCGACTTGCTATTGCTCAGTACCAGTGTCACCCCATGAAATATCGACTCTGGTTAACTCCACCATGTCAGCTTTGGTTTCAGGGTGGAAGCGTTTTCCATATTGCTTTGAAATGTATGGGGACTGTTCCAGTTAGATACAGAACACGTGAACTCGAGTGGCGTTTCCACGCCGTCGCCACAGTTTAGACGCCAGCCATACCTAGCAGAGTTCCCTCCTCCCCCCACCCCCCCTCCGCACCTTTCCTTGTTTTCAGTGGATCTTTAACTGGGACACACCTTTCAGTGAGAAGCACAGCACCTGTAATTCTTATCTGTATATCTTCTGCAGCTTTGACCGAAGTATCAGTATAACAAGGCATGGTGTAAGTGGAATCTCTTAGTCCAGAGCATCGGGCTGTGAAGTATTTCAGTAAAAATTCTTTTTGAAACTTTTTAAAGGAGAATTCAGAGTACTGTGAGAGGAATCAGCAGGCATAAGATCGATTTTAAAGGACGTAAAATAATTATTTCTGTTTATCTAGATAACTTTTGAGGCAGTACGCCGCATACCGTGATAAAAATTATATTAAATAACATCGCAAATACGAGTATACCAAAACTGACGTTATAGCGAAATATGTTATTATGTGAACTTTCAAAACTGTAAATATTATCTCTTCTCAGAAGAATAACAAAGACTCTGTAATCGATTAATATGATCTGCGAATGTAATTGGAATCTGCTTTTTTTCTTTTTTTGCAAAACATTTTCTCTCTTACCTTTTGCTTTTTTCAAGCGTAAGAACCCATTTTGTGACGAGGCACGACAACGTGTAAATTTCATGTAATAGTTAGCCTAAATATAATCAAATATTACTTAAAAGTGTTGTCAAATTTTATATGAACCAGCTCAGCTCATGAAGCGGCAAAATTAATTTCTTTATGCATATTTTATAGGGGAACATTGGGGCAGAGTTCAGCGCCATTGTTCTAAATGACAACGGCCCAGAGCCGTAATAAATATCTTAATATTCTTTGATTTTTGACAAGTAAAATTAAATGTAAATGTAGGAGATTTCTCTTGATTAGGGGTTCTTCCTTTGCAAGAAAAAAAGTAATAAATATTTCCAATATTAAATCGTATTTGTGTAAACTTGAGTTCAGTTTATTTTTTCGATCCTCGCTTAACGAAATCGAGAGAATCTCCCTAGCTTTCCATTTCCACAAACTAATAAGTAATTAACGAAGATTAATTTTAGTAACAAACACATTCATATATCTGGAACTTTGATCACCTTGTTGTTCTGGTCTTTAGTCCTGACACTGGTTTGATGCAGCTCTCCATGCTACTCTGTCCTGTGCAAGCTTCTTCATCCCCCAGTACCTACTGCAACCTACATCCTTCTGAATCTGCTTAGTGTATTCATCTCTTGGTCTCCCTCTACGATTTTTACCCTCCACGCTGCCCTCCAATGCTAAATTTGTGATCCCTTGATGCCTCAGGACATGTCCTACCAACCGATCCCTTCTTCTGGTCAAGTTGTGTCACAAACATCTTTTCTCCCCAATCCTATTCAATACGTCCTCATTAGTTACGTAATCTATCCACCTTATCTTCAGCCTTCTTCTGTAGCACCACATTTCGAAAGCTTCAACCCATCTGGCCCAGGGGATTTATGCGTCGCACACTTCACGAGTGCCCTCCGTATGTCATCTTCCGTTAGGGGTTCCAATAACGACTTTGCATCCGGGCCATCGATTTGCGTTTGCATCGGTAGCAACATTTCTTCTGCTATCCGTTTGTCAGTTGGCGTCCCAGTGAAAAGGAGGCGGTAATGCCCCAGAAACCCAGCAGCAATATCCTGTTGTGACGTCAAGGGCCGATCATCACCATCACGGAGCACTGTGACCAAGGATATATGATTATGTGCATGTCCCCTGGACTCATGATGCATTGCAAATACGTTCTACATCGACGTCCTCCAATTGACGTCTCGTTATCGATAAAATGCACGCCGAAACTCAATGGACTTCCGCTTGACGCTCTGGCATTGGAGCCCCGTAGGACAGGTCACGGAGCACCATGTAGTAATAATCAAGTGTATCTCGAAGCCATCTCGCTTTTTCCTTACCATACATTATGGGAGCTCTTCGTATCACCGGTTTTGCACATTGCAGCCACCATGAAAGTACCGTCCGTTCCATCGGCAGACAGCGAGTGCATGTCTGCCATGTTTCTTCGATCCGCTGGCAACATTCGGATTCCACCAACAAGGATGAATTAAGTTTCCACGAACTACAGCTCCGCCAGACCCGCTGCCGTGGGAGGGTTAAAGTGCATAAATATTCAAGATGATCCGTTTTCCTGTGAACCAACGTCCAGTAGCCAACACGTGATCTCTTAATCCACCAGAAACATAAATCCGATCCAGCCTGTTCGCCGAGTGGCTAGTATAAAATGTGTAGCCCTCTCGCTGCCCATGGATCATTCCCAAGCGTGCATTAGTGCCATGTCTCGGCAGATCGTGTGCAATTCGTAGATGGAGCTGAAAATAGGGGTTGGATCCTTCGACGTGAGGACACAGTTGAAATCTCCCTCCTACCAAGATATGGTCATATCTCCCATGGAATAGGGGCTCAGTCTCCTCCGAGTAGAATCGCGCACGCGCCCGTAGACCGTCAGATCCGGAGGGTGCATAGACGTTGACGATAAGATTTCCGTTCACGGTCATCACCAAATTATAAGCTAAAAGGAGGTAATCGAGGTCACACACCGGAATCCCTTTCCGAACTAATATCACTGTGCCACGTCCTACGTCTCGAATCGGCGATAGGCAAGTGTTGTAACCACGCACAACGGGAAAGGCACCACTGCAGATTTCCTGCACCAGAGGAATATCCACCTCTGTGGAGTGAATCGTGTCCCGGAAAAGTTTCGTCATTGGAAGCCATCGTGCTGTTTCAATGTTCACTGTTCCGCTTGGTCCGTTGTCGTTGTCATGCTCGTGTCGAGTCACTGGGAATTCCAAAGGCTTTAGTCCGCTATGCGTGCTCATAGGGGTGCCCGCCAAGGGGCTGCCCTCCATCGCTTTCGTTCTGTGGTGTGCATCCTATAAGTGAGTCGTCATCAAGTGTTGTTGTTGTTGTTGTTGTGGTCTTCAGTCCTGAGACTGGTTTGATGCAGCTCTCCATGCTACTCTATCCTGTGCAAGCTTCTTCATCTCCCAGTACCTGTGGCAACCTACATCCTTCTGAATCTGCTTAGTCTAGTCATCTCTTGGTCTCCCTCTACGATTTTTACCCTCCACGCTGCCCTCCAGTACTAAATTTGTGATCCCTTGATGCCTCAGAACATGCCCTACTAACCGATCCCTTCTTCTGATCAAGTTGTGCCACAAACTTCTCTTCTCCTATTCAACACTTCCTCATTAGTTATGTGATCTACCCATCTAATCTTCAGAATTCTTCTGTAGCACCACATTTCGAAAGCTTCTATTCTCTTCTTGTCCACACTATTTATCGTCCATGTTTCACTTTCATACATGGCTACACTCCATAAAAATACTTTTAGAAAAGACTTCCTGACACTTAAATCTATACTCGATGTTAACAAATTTCTCTTTTTCAGAAACGTTTTCCTTGCCATTGCCAGTCTACATTTTATATCCTCTCTACTTCGACCATCATCAGTTATTTTGCTCCCCAAATAGCAAAAGTCATCAAGTGGGGTGCCAATTTCTGTACTGGTTCTGCCCAGTCGCATTTGCTCATCAGTCCCAAAAACACGCCCTCTGCATTTCCACGTAGCTGCCTGGACATCGTCGCTGACTTCTCCGTCGGCAGAACCTGGTCGGTAGGTTCAATGAAGAGGAACCGTCTGAAAGGCACGACATCTGGTCACCACCTGAAGGAAGCCTTTCAGCGACCTCTAAAAGCGTGTGTCCCACGTCAGACGTTTCTTCAGCTGAGATAAGTTCCATGTCTCCTAGGCTAGGGAGGGCGTGTCACCCGAAGTATGTTGACGCTTTTTGCGACGCTTCGGCGATCGTTGTTTGCACGCCCTGCCCTCTGATGCCATTGGCGACGCCTCACTGTGTTGGTCGAGAGTTCGTTGGTCCGTAGCTGCCGCCACTGTCTCGACCCACACCACATGCTACATATGCAGGTGCGGAAGGTTCCTCCCTCATCTGCCGTGAGCTGGGTGAAGGGGCATTCTCCGTGTCACCTCCATGCTCCCCTGACTCGGTCTGCTCTTGCATCAACACGTCCGTTTCACGCTCCGAACGCAGCAACACCTCCCGGCGGTCCACTTACGTCATCGGCAGTTGCGTGGGAACTTCTCCATGTGGCAGTTGCATGACGCGGCTTTGTGTGCACTCCGAGCGGATACGTCCTTCTCCACCACAGCCAGAACATGCTGGTCATCGTAAATCACAATAGCTCGGCATCATTCAGTGCATAAATATGAAGGGATATGTTTGTTACGGATGATCCGCACCTGTCGGACGCCATTTAGCGCCAGATAGGTGCTAAAACTCGCCCAGCGTTCAGGCGTATGACTGAGTACCGTTCCATATGGTCGCAGTGATCCAATAACCCTTGATTCTGGTATCTCAAACGGCAATTCAGAGAACCGAATGACTCTCACTGCCAAGTCTGAAGCGGCTACTGTTATATCGCTGATATGGCCATCAGAGTGTCAGAATTTAAATCCGCTTTGAGCGACGGCGATAATTCTTTTCACATGCAGCTACACTTAATCTTCGACGCGCGCGCGCGCATGGGACTATAGGTCCGTTCCGCACCACTGCATAATGGAGACAGCCGTCGTACACAAAATAATTCTGTGCGACAATGGGAAGCGGATGCTTTATCTACATTTTCTGGCACTCCAATTCCTTAGTGGTCCTCTTTGCAACTACATCATGGTGAGTATTGTTAATCGAAAGTCGGAGAGATGCCCTATCCGTTGACATGTGTCTCTCCGCTGATATTATGTGTAAGTCTCGTAGTTTTCACGTTTCCTTTTGAAACCCTGGATGTACTAAGCAATATTGCTGCATATTAATCACATTAGAGCGACGATTTACGATACCTGCTACAGTGTGCTATAGTATCCTCCAACGGATACAGATTAATGATATTGGTTTGTAATTCTACATATCCGATTCCTAAGTGTGTGTATGGACATGGCCAAAAGAGCAGGCATCATGGTGGATCGTGACAGCCGTGAAGAATGGAATTTCAATGGATTACAAACATCAGATGTGTACGTAACGTTGACAGAAATCAACAGGGAGAGTTGAAGATGCGTCCCCGACCAGGATTCGTACTCAGGATCTATTACTTACTAGGCAGGCAGGCGTACACATCTGATGTTTGCAATTCATTGTAATTCGATTCTTACGTTCTTTTACAGTCACGAGAGATCTTTACCGCACGAGAGATTCTCGACAAACATGAGATAGGTAACCGGCTAATACTGCAGTTATTCAGTGCAAAATCTAATAGGAATTTTCTCACTCTTACTATCGCTTTCAGAATATACCAGTCTTCTTTACAAAACAAAGCAGTAATTCCGAATCGTGAATAGATTCGAAACAAGAGAACAAAATGAAAGCGTCTCACTTGTAGGGGTAGGGTCTGTTGCTGCATCCATGTCATGATAACATGAACTAATATGCCAAACATGACCAGGAATGCATAAGCTAAATCTCCTTGAGGCAGTCATCGTTGGGCTGTGTGCATGTGTAGACATATTGCTACATTCGGGTACCAGTGTGATTTTCAGATCACGCGAAATCCGAGATATGTTCATACGTTACACTTGACGTGTCTCGTACAGCATTCGGCTGTAGGTGTGAGGGAATTATCCGAGTGATGACGCAGGCCGCTCCATTCAGCTGTCGTGCTCACGCAGCAGGGTTCCAATTAAGCTGGGTGTTCCCTGCGGCTGTTCGGTGCGAGGTATACAGCTAATTACTGCCTGACTTGGTGTGGTGGCTCATCCGTACCACGAAATGTCCTGACGCCCTGGCCAATAACTGTCGCAATATGGGCATTTCGTTTCAGTTTGTGGAACATACCTGCTCGAGTACAATAAAGCTCAAACATTCCTACTTACCTGCTATTTGTGTCTGCACAGCACACTACAAAACACTTAGGTTCCTCCGCGCCATCGTTGGGCTGAGCCTGTTTGTGAACTTTCGTCATCATTTGTTTGGACTGCTTACATATTTAGTCCCATACTGGAAAACTGTTCAGGTTTGATACTTTAATCGCCATTTATATTTCTCGAAATACTGATGTAGACAGAGATGAAAAATACAAATTGGACTGAGGAAAAACGCGTTTATTTACACAAGACAATACTTTTCTACTTTTCAACATAATCCCCTTGAACATTAAGCATTTGCTCCAACGGGCTACAAGCTTGGTTTTTATTCTGGCTGCGAAGAACTCTTTATCCTGATGTTTGAACCAATTTTCTGCAAACTTTTTTACGTCCTCGTTGTCCTGCAACCTCTTCCCACGTAATGAATCCTTCAGTTCACCAATAAATGGAAATCATTAGGTGCTAAATCTGGTCTGTAAGGGGATGAGGAAGTACTAACCAGCCCATTTCGTCGATGGTTACACGGGTTAGTTGAGCAATATGAGTGAGTGCCTTGTCTTGCTGGGGAATGACACCTCTCCGCCACGTGGAGTGGCCCCGCGGTTCGAGGCGCTATGTACGGATTGCGCGACCCCCTCTCGCCGGAGTTTCGAGTCCTCCCTTGGGCATGGCTATGTGTATTGTTTTTAGCATAAGTTAGTTTAAGTAGTGTGTAAGTCTAGACAACGATGACTTCAGAAGTTTGATTCCTTAGGAATTCACACACATTTGAACATTTTGACACCTCTCCTCTGAGAACCATGACGTCTCTCAATCCGAGGAGTGTTGGCTGCACATTATACGCTGCCCTTCGAGATAATCACAAAAACCTGGATCTTCAGCCCTCCAAAATACCGTCAACATGACGTTTCCTGCTGATGCAATTTTTCTTGACAAGTGAGTTGGTGTACTTCCACTCCATGCTTTGTCTTTTTGATTGTGGCTCATAATAGTGAACTCAAGTTTATCACAAGTCAGCCAGAACGATGTTTGTCAGTCACTGAGTCGCTACCATTTTTGAACAGCTCTGTCCACTTCTAAAAATTTGCACAATTCATACGACCTCCACCATGAACGTTGTTCACTAATGTGGACGTTTCAAGCGGACTCGCCATCTGGAAACATATTTTTCAGGTTATAAACAAGACAATGTTGATACATCATCTCATTCCAGTGATGCCAACTTAAAGCCAGAAAAGAATATATATATATATATATATATATATATATATATATACTCCTGGAAATTGAAATAAGAACACCGTGAATTCATTGTCCCAGGAAGGGGAAACTTTATTGACACATTCCTGGGGTCAGATACATCACATGATCACACTGACAGAAACACAGGCACATAGACACAGGCAACAGAGCATGCACAATGTCGAGTGTATATCCACCTTTCGCAGCAATGGAGGCTGCTATTCTCCCATGGAGACGATCGTAGAGATGCTGGATGTAGTCCTGTGGAACGGCTTGCCATGCCATTTCCACCTGGCGCCTCAGTTGGACCAGCGTTCGTGCTGGACGTGCAGACCGCGTGAGACGACGCTTCATCCAGTCCCAAACATGCTCAATGGGGGACAGATCCGGAGATCTTGCTGGCCAGGGTAGTTGACTTACACCTTCTAGAGCACGTTGGGTGGCATGCGGACGTGCATTGTCCTGTTGGAACAGCAAGTTCCCTAGCCGGTCTAGGAATGGTAGAACGATGGGTTCGATGACGGTTTGGATGTACCGTGCACTATTCAGTGTCCCCTCGACGATCACCAGAGGTGTACGGCCAGTGTAGGAGATCGCTCCCCACACCATGATGCTGGATGTTGGCCCTGTGTGCCTCGGTGATATGCAGTCCTGATTGTGGCGCTCACCTGCACGGCGCCAAACACGCATACGACCATCATTGGCACCAAGGCAGAAGCGACTCTCATCGCTGAAGACGACACGTCTCCATTTGTCCCTCCATTCACGCCTGTCGCGACACCACTGGAGGCGGGGTGCACGATGTTGGGGCGTGAGCGGAAGACGGCCTAACGGTGTGCGGGACCGTAGCCCAGCTTCATGGAGACGGCTGCGAATGGTCCTCGCCGATACCCCAGGAGCAACAGTGTCCCTAATTTGCTGGAAAGTGGCGTGCGGTCCCCTACGGCACTGCGTAGGATCCTACGGTCTTGGCGTGCATCCGTGCGTCGCTGCGGTCCGGTCCCAGGTCGACGGGCACGTGCACCTTCCGCCGACCACTGGCGACAACATCGATGTACTGTGGAGACCTCACGCCCCACGTGTTGAGCAATTCGGCGGTACGTCCACCCGGCCTCCCGCATGCCCACAATACGCCCTCGCTCAAAGTCCGTCAACTGCACATACGGTTCACGTCCACGCTGTCGCGGCATGCTACCAGTGTTAAAGACTGCGATGGAACTCCGTATGCAACGGCAAACTGGCTGACACTGACGGCGGCGGTGCACAAATGCTGCGCAGCTAGCGCCATTCGACGGCCAACACCGCGGTTCCTGGTGTGTCCGCTGTGCCGTGCATGTGATCATTGCTTGTACAGCCCTCTCGCAGTGTCCGGAGCAAGTATCGTGGGTCTGACACACCGGTGTCAATGTGTTCTTTTTTCCATTTCCAGGAGTGTATATATATATATATTCCAAAAATATCGCCATATCTTGTCAATATTTTTTCCGCAGATATATCGACATCAAAAAGGCAATGTCGGGTGTCGATATTATTATTTTATATTAAATATTTTCACAATTTTCCGTACATATTTGAAGTTGTTCTTTTAAAATTGTAATGGAACATATTTATACTTTCACAGTGTGAAGGAGTCTTCCTACTTTCCGAGCCTTCAAAACATCCAGTATTCCTCTTTGTCTGTGTGAAGCAAGTATACACTATGTGATCAAAAGTATCCGGACAACTGGCTGAAAATGACTTACAAGTTCGTCGTGCCCTCGATCGGTAATCCTGCAATTCAGTATGGTGTTCGCACACCGTTAGTCTTGATGACAGCTTCCTCTCTATCAGGCATACTGTCAGTCAGGTGCTCAAAGTTTTCTTGGGGAGTGGCAGCGCGTTCTTCGATGACGGTCGGTGAGGCCTGGCACGAAGTCAGCGCTCGAAAACATTCCAAAGGTGTTCTATAGGATTCAGGCCAGGACTCTGGGCAGACCAGTCCATTACAGGGATGTTATTGTCGTGCAACCACTGCGCCACAGGCCGTGCGTTATGAACAGATGCTCTATCTTGATGAAAGATGCAGTCGCCATCACCGAATTGCTCTCCAACAGTGGGAAGCAAGAATCTGCTTAAAACATCAATGTAGGCCTCTGACGTGATGGTGCCACGGAAAGGAACAAGTGGCGAAAGCCCCCTCCATGAAAAACACGACCACACCATAACAGCTCCATCTCCCAATTTTACTTTTGGCACTACACACGCTGACAGATGACGTTCACCGGCCATTCGCCATACCCACAGCCTGCCATCGGATTGCCACATTGTGTACCGCGATTTGCCACTCCACACAGCGTTTTTCCACTGTTCAATTGTCCAATGTTTACACTCCTTACATCAAGCGTAGCGTCGTTTGGCATTTACCGGCGTGATGTGTGGCTTATGACCAGCCGCTTGACCATGAAATCGAAGTTTTCTCATCTCCCGCCTAACTGTCATAGTACTTGCAGTAGATACTGATGCCGTTTGGAATTCCTGTGTTCAAAAAATGGTTCAAATGGCTCTGAGCACTATGGTACTTAACATCTATGGTCATCAGTCCCCTAGAACTTAGAACTACTTAAACCTAACTAACCTAAGGACAACACACAACACCCAGCCATCACGATGCAGAGAAAATTCCTGACCCCGCCGGGAATCGAACCCGGGAACCCGGGCGCGGGAAGCGAGAACGCTACCGCACGAATTCCTGTGTTATGGTCTGGATATATCTCTGCCTATTACACATTACGACCCTCTTCAACTGTCTGCGGTCTCTGTCAGTCAACAGACGAGGCCGGCATGTACGTTTTTGTGCTGTATGTGTTTCTTCACGTTTCCACTTCACTATCACATCTGAAACAGTGGAAATCTCACGTACAGACGTATGACCCAATCACCTGACCACGTTCGAAGTCCGTGTCTTCTGCAGAGCTGCCAATTCTGCTCTCTCGCAATGCTCTAAGGAGACTAGGCAACCTGCCAGTTTGTGACGTACAGAATATCTAATAATAAATCAATACTTAAATACACAGCTGTAAAACCGGCCGTATATTTACAGTGTGGAGCCAATATTTTTATGGGCCGGTACGTCGATATTTTTTCCGTCCTTATATCAATACTTTTGCTCGCTATATAGGATTTCCGATATTTTTGAAATCACCAACAGCCCTACCTTTAACCATATGGCAAAGATGTTCACGATAGGAGGGTCCGAACAGCCGACCAGCTTGCCGTTTGCTAGTTGCTCTTTTCCAGGCGCCGGACAGCAATAAACTGCCCTTAGTCAAGCCGCTCATATAGCGGCATTTCTCCACCCTTGTTAGGTAAGGTTCCTTACTGCCTCACGTGCTCCAAGCTTCACCAGCTGTCATTAATTGTAACATATCATAATTTTTTGGCTCACCTGTGGGAAGTGTTACGATGGCTTTGAAGTTTCACCTCGAGATACAAAAAAATGAAATGATGGTATGGCATTGTCGGCCGAGAGACCCCACCATCCGGGGAAGTTTCGCCGCCGAATACAAGTCTTATTTCAGTCGACGCCACATTGGGCGACTTGCGCGCCGGTGATGAGGACGAAATGATGATGAGGATAACACAACACCTAGTCCAGTCCACCCGGCCGTTAATTGAACCTGGGCCCGCTGCATGGGAGGCAAGTACGTTACCACTTTTTTTTATCTCATTTTGTTCTATATTTTTCGTTGAATTTGTTCGGGGCGGACGTCCGATGACACCCATTTAGGTTCTTCGTTGACCCATTCACTCTGTTTTTTGTTACAGAGGATTCTCAGCTAAGTAGCCGGACAATTAATATACAAACGCATTGCGATACAACGTTGGAAATACGTCACCATAATAAATAACATTGAATGTGCTTTTGTAAACATAGCCTATAACCTAGGAGAACTTCGTAAGAGGAAACAGGGAAAATGTCGTTAATTGATGAATTAGAAACTCCAGCAAGCAACAAAAAATATGGACGCAGTAGTACGAATACTACAAAGTTGTGACAGTGGCAGTATATATTTTGAAATCGTCTTTGACCGGTTGACAGTTAATAACATGTTACTGCCGTCTTTCTGCTTAGCTGAGTGGTAACTTGTTTGCTTACTATGCAGCGGGCTCGTGTTCGATTCCCGGCGGGTTGGGGATTTTCTCCGCTTGTGGATTGGACGTTGTGTTGTCTTCATCATCACCGACGTGCAAGTCGCCCAAGACGGCGCCACCTGAAATAAGACTTTGCAACGTACGGGGAGTTTATTGTAAAATTATCGATGTAGTGATAAGTATCTATTCCTAGTCTTAGTCGACCTTGAGTTGCTGCCTGACTTACGTTGGCTCTGTATAAACGCGCGATTATGCCCCCAGTATCATTTAAAACGAAATTTTCATTACACTCTAATTATTAAACAAAAATATGGTAATTGCTAGCAACGAAATCAATAATGCGATGCTTAGCATATGATACCAAATTAGAATTTATTCAGGAAACACAATGAGCAATATTTCTAGCCTAACATGACAATCCAATACATTTCTAGCCTAACATGACAATCCAATACACTCGCTAACCTAACTAGCCTATCATTGCCACAATGCATCCGCTTTTCCTAACACTGAACCCGCAAGTGACTCTATTGAAGTTCTGCCTGAACGGACACAGACTCAGAGAGCGCCAGTCAAAGAGCTAGCGGAATAAGAACTCATTTAGAATTACAGTGCCCTACTTTGGCAGATGATTGCTAATATCACCGTAATTCTCCGTGGTGATTACGACGATCGGCCCTGCCGACTTCGTGATGCCGTCTTTCCAGTGAGCGATCTTGGCTTTGACCTCCAACGTGGACTTGGTTTGTGTCCGTAAACTCCTGTACGTAAGTGTTCAATTGCGGAGTCCGTCACGAGTCAATAATCAAGCTACTTCTTGCTCTAATGCCAAGAGTAGTTGATCGACTCGAGTGCGCGACAGCAAAGGTACACTTCAGATTGCATATGAACACCACAAGTTAGTACAGATCTGTTTCTCTCCTCAGAGGAACAGTGTGTGGAGTCGTATGCTCTAAACTATTCAGACTTGGAGAGTAACCACTGGAGTCAGTGCCGGTAACTTCTCCAACCTACTTCTCTCCACGCTCTCCCAGCAGGGCAGCCAGACACCGCCACTGCTCTCCTCCACAGCCGTCCCCAGATTCCTCCTTCAGAGTTTTTGCAAACCTGTCCGTTCTTCGTCGCATGGATCCGTGCGCGTTGGTAGCCAATCACGACACAGACTACCATGTATCCGTGCTAGTTTGTACCCAACCACGACACAGAATTCTCCCGCGGTTACTGTTGCCGCCAAACTTTTAATATCGATCTCTATGCGCTCTGCCCCAATCCCGTCTCAGTCTTCCGCAAATTTTCCACTGTGGTGCGAATTCGTCTTTCTCTCTTTCGCATATAGCTCCTTCGCACTTCTTGTTGTGATGGCCCAGCCTCTCCCAACGTCTTTGGTGGTCTGAAGTGCCAGCCGACAAAGGGGTCCGGCCGCGGCCATCCCGTTACTTCGACATGACATAAACACCGTCCTTAGGGGTTCCGGCCGTGTTCCAACCTCTGAGGATATCTCATTAGTTTGATATGACACACACACAACTTACTTTTCTGTGTCCATTCCTCCTACCGGTGGGGCAATTATCAATTATTATTCGGTGTATTAGTACTGATTTAGCATCATGTAAGGTGCAACATCTGCTACCTTACAACTTGCAGCCCGGAGACCAAACCTTCCCGAATGGGCCTCTCGGCTTACAATGCCATACGATGATTTCATTTCTATAACAGTAAGTAGTAATAATTGAAATATTTACCTCTCAATCTCCAAGCCGATTCACTATGCGACAGATGTATAACTGATAATTAGAAATACTATGGGTGTGTAAGAACAATCTAAAGAAGTAAAACCCATTTACATTAAATCTGTGTATCTATTGCCAATGTAAGGCAGGTAATGCGCAGCAGCCTCGTATCTGAATCCTATAAAAATTACGTAGCGCTCTTTGACTCTCAGGGTACTATCCATCCCTACTCATACGATTTATGCAGTATAATTTTTATAGTATACATTTAGCGTTATCGATGTCTCTCTCTCTCTCTCTCTCTCTCTCTCTCTCTCTCTCTGTGTGTGTGTGTGTGTGTGTGTGTGTGTGTGTGTGTGTGAGCTCGCGCGCGCGCTTGTGCATGTATTAGAAAGAGAGAAAGCAAGGTAATTACAACCTGTGTGCAACTTACTGGCATCATCTCTAAGTAACAGTATAGAAACTTACAATTTTCGCTTCACTGTCGCGTTTGGATAACATGGACACACAATACCTCTTTCGTAACAAAATGAAACCCAAAGCAGACCACTTGTTCAATCCGTCTGCCCAAATCAGACCACTAGTTAGTTCCATCTATCTGAAACGCACATGTAAAAATCAAGTGCATCGACATTCACATCAGGATACAGACACTGAAACGAATCATTGATGTGATAAAAAGTTACTAACACATTTAACTGTTTTATCCTGATTGGAACCATTAAACAAGTCGACAACGGTCTGCATCGGCATCTATATCTGTGTTCCACAAACCAACTTACAGTGTGTGTCGGAGGGTGCTTTCATTAGGCGGAGGTTCGAGTCCTCCCTCGGGCATGGGTGTGTGTGTTTGTCCTTAGGATTATTTAGGTTAAGTAGTTCAAAAAAATGGCTCTGAGCACTACGGGACTTAACTGCTGAGATCATCAGTCCCATAGAACTTAGAACTCATTAAACCTAACTAACCTAAGGATATCACACACATCCATGCCTGAGGCAGGATTCGAACCTGCGACCGTAGCGGTCGCGCGGTTCCAGACTGCAGCGCTTAGAATCGCTCGGCCACTTCGGCCGTCCGGTTAAGTAGTGTGTAAGCTTAAGGACTGATGACCTTGGCAGCTAAGTTCCATAAGATTTCACATACATTTTTTTTTCATTAGGCACCACTAAACTCAAGGCCATCTTTGTAAACAGCTTTACAACGCAAAGCGAGTAACAATTATACTCCGTGTCATCGTGGATTTTGTAAATACTGCCTTTTAAAGATAAGCCGGAAACAATCAGATTCACACCCTCCCGTATTAGCAGAAAGCAGAGAGTTTGGGACACACACACAAACACACACAGAGACACACACACGCCAAAACCGTAGCACAGCATCGGCAAAGCAAACAGCGTAGGCTTTCCGAGTGTTTACCGTTCCAGAAAAAACAAACAGGTGACCATTGAGTGCTCGCCGGTCACAAACAAATGAATGTTTCCTTTTGGGTGCACAAACATTTCCGACCCATTCACACACGGAACAAAACACCGAGCCTTCACAATCATTCAGCACAGAAGCCTCATCAATAAGTCTGAATGTGTATCCGTGTATCCGTCGGTAAAATTACAGCCGACTATGTGGAGCTTAAACAGAACTTTATTCTTCTTCCAGTGAAAATATAAATAATGATGTGGTGCTGACCACGGCAGAAGAATTTGCCTTATTCACGTAATACTATAACAGTTCATGTCGGATAAATCCTTTATGGTAAATGTCTCCAGACTCTTACTCCCTTACCGTTAAATGTACGCTGAGACACGGCAGGGCTGTGTATGTTTCTACAAGGTAGATACGTTTAATGTATATTTTTTGTATCTCTTCGTTATTTATCTGACGCCGTGATGGTATGAGGTGCCATTGGTCACACGTCTCGGTCACCTCTTGTTCGCATTGACGGCACTTTGAACAGTGAACGTTACATTTCAGATGTGTTACGACCCGTGACTCCACCCTTCATTCGACCGCTGCGAAACCCTACATTTCAGCAGGATAATGCACGACCGCGTGTTGCAGGTCCTGTACGGGCCTTTCTGGATACAGGAAATGTTCGACTGCTGCCCTGGCCAGCACATTCTCCAGATCACTCACCAATTGAAAACGATGGTCAATGGTGGCCGAGCAACTGAATCGTCACAATACGCCAGTCACTACTCTTGGTGAACTGTGGTATCGTGTTGAAGCTGCATGGGCAGCTGTACCTGTACACGCCATCCAAGCTCTGTTTGATTCAATGCCCAGGCGTATCTAGACGTTATTATGGCCAGAGGTGGTTGTTCTGGATACTGATTTCTCAGGATCTATGCAACCAAACTGCGAGAAAATGTAATCACATGTTAGTTCTAGTATAAAATATTTGTCCAATGAATACCCGTTTATCATCTGAATTTCTTCTTGGTGTAGCAATTTTAATGGCCACTAGTGTAGTACCGCCATTAATGAAGTCAGTCCTGATCAGCGTTTGATTTCCAATGGTTTAAAATAGTCGTTTTTCCACAAGTAATTATGAGAATGAGTTAAGAGTGCTATTGAAAACCTCATATTTTTTTATTTCATCATCCAGATATGTCTCACGACCTCCGCATCATCAGACTGTATTTTATTGTATAACTGGTTCTTTCTAAATATTCGATCATTAAAAAGTGCAGTGGCAAATTAAGATTCCGCCTTTACATCCTTGACAGGTTAAGAATCTTATTGGACCCAGGATAGAAGCTATAACGGCGACGAACAAGCGACGTAGCACTCAGGATGGTGATGGTGAGGATTTGGATGTGCCTTCTGCGCCAACCTCCCCCGCATCGATTATGACCCCTGCTCCTCTCGATACTACGGTACCTCCCGTTGAGGCGTAGCGCCTTCGCATGGCTCCTGTCACTTGTTAAGACGACATCGTTATAGGCATGAGTCATCGACAATATCGCCAGCTGACAGGGACCTGAGTTACAGAGCTGCACGTGGTTGTAATAGTAGGCGGCAGAGGTCAGCAGTTGACGGACAGTGGTAGCAGTCGTAGACAAACAAGGTTGTAAAGTTATGTTTTATTAATATTTAATGTATTTGAATAATTATAATTGTTTTATATGTGTAGTAATTAGGAGTTTGAGTGCTGTATGAGTGAAGAAGAACAGAAGTAAATGAAAATTGTTTTGTTTATTCACGAAGTACCAGTTAAAGTATACAGGGGATTTACTATGTGCAGTCGGTTTATGGTACTAATAAATTGTGAGTAGAACAGAAATTAATCGGTAATTTCTGAGGTAGAAATCTTATATTTGATACTTTTCTAAATTTACTTATTTAGCAATTGCCATAGAAAGAAATGTTTTACTATGATTGGTCATTGAAGTAAAGCGCGGGTTAGCGCGGTATAATACTGCAACCTGATTTGCTGCTTGTGATATCAGCAAATCAGAAAAATGCAGGCTCGCGCCAATCTATGCTGGGAACAAAGCCTTTGGTCTGGTCTAGTCGGTTCGGGACTGAGGGTTCGAACAAGTAACATCTCATTGAAAACATCTCGTTTACCGGACAATTCTATGTATGTTGCGACCTGAAATAGACAGTAGTGATCTAGTGTTTTCTACTACAGCTTTTAGCTAGACAAATGAACATTGCTCAACACTGGCAGGGCGGTAAAAAGTAACGTGCCGCGCCGCACCGTCCGTGGTACGGTGAGCGGCGAAGAAGTCATCTCCAGCATCCCTCCTGCTCGCGAAGTGGCTCCTTCTGATCTGCTTGTGTGTGGAGAGGGAGCAGAGTCCCCCCCCCCCCCCCCCCCCGCACCCTCCCTTCGTCTTTGTGTGATCGGTTAGTCTCAGACGATGCAATGTCCTCCTGCTCTTTCGTCTTCAGACGCCGACGGTTTCCTGCATTTGCCGACTACAGCAACTCCCGGCGAGAATAAAATCAGCGACCAAGTATCACCTGTTGCATTGGCAGTTCCACAGACTGCTTCCCCCTTAGTCACTGGAACTGCATTATACAGTATGATCCTGGTTCTGATGGGCAGGAAGCTGTGCCTATGACCCCTCCCACACCTCCGTCTGCAGAGGCCGCCATCCAACGTGGCCGATACAAACAGCGTACACAACCTGACCGTACGGTGGCACGTAAACAATCTAAGAAAAAAGGTTGCGATGACTGGGGTTCTGGTCCTCCGCTATCTGATTCCTCTGTGGATTCCACAATGGACCTTGACCCTCAGCGGTCTACTTAATTCTACTCGGAGGTTCCGTACATCCCTGTCCAACTGTGATCAATGACCGAAACTTATACGGTCCTTTCCTTAAACGTTAATCGTGTTGCATCTAAATTGCGAGTTGCTTCGCTACGTCAGTTGATTTATGATTTATGTGCGGACATAGTCTTCTTAGAGGAGGTGTTATTTTGTAATTTCTCCTTACCTGGTTTTCGTATGATCTTTAATGTAGCAGCCGAATATTCTACGGGGACCGCATTATTCTGTCACAAAGGCATTCCTGTTGCTGAGGTGAAAATGTTGGATTCTGGTAGAGGCATAGGTTGTCAACTTTTTAATCTTACCTTGGTTCTTTTATATGCCCCTTCTGTCACTGGTCGCGCAGTGAATCGTTCGCGTTTTTATAAAGAGGATATTGTTTATCTGTTGCGTAAGAGTCCTCCGGCTATTCTGCTGGGTGGTGATTGTAACTGTGTAAATGGTTCAAATGGCTCTGAACACTATGGGACTTAACATCTAAGGTCATTAGTCCCATAGAACGTAGAGCTACTAAAACCTAACTAACCTAAGGACATCACACACATCCATGCCCATGCCCATCCATCGATTTTATCAATCGCATAATACAAAATACGCTAGCTGATGGGACAGGTTGCGGCAGAATCAGCGCAACGACAATTTTTCTAGCACGTGGGTTCAGATTATTGTTAGGGTGGCTTTTGGGCGGTTTCCCATACAAGTGAAGACGTGTACTGAGGTGATCAGCAATTTTTTATCGCAGTAAATCAATATATGAGTAGTGAAACCAGAGAACAGGCAGTACAGGCTTTGCATGAGACAGAGCACAGGGTGTTTACTGCGCCTAAGGGATGAGCACGATACGGAGGCCGGTCGGTACCGTTGGGCTTCAGCGCCTCTTCGGAAGGTCTTTGTCCAATTTTTGTCGATATGAGTAGAAGAGTGACACACGCACTACTTGAAAACTTCTTTTATTGCGTTGTTATTATTGTTGTTGCTGTCTTCAGCATGTAGACCGGTCTGGTGCACAGCTCTACGTTAGTCTGTACTGCGCAGGCATCGTAATTCCTCCAAGACTGCTGAACCCTACACCAATTTGAACCTGCTTGCTTTAGTAAAGCCTTGGTCAGTTTTTCTCCCACCACACTTCGCTTCATTATCAAACTGACAATTCCTTGATGCCTCAGACTGTGTCCTATTAACGAATCTCTTCTTTCGGTCAAGTTGTGCCACAAATTTATTTTCTCTCTATTTCAGTTCAGCACCTTCTTATTAGTTAAATTATCTACTCGTCTAATTTCCATCTCTCTTGTATAGTACTATATTTAAAAAAATTATTTTCTATTATTGTCTGAACTGAATGAGACTTTCACTCTGCAGTGGAGTGTGGGCAGATACGAAGCTTCCTGGGACATTAAAACTGTGTGCCAGATCGAGACTCGATCTCGGGACCTCTACCAGCTGAGCTACCCAAGCACGACTCACAACCCGTCCCCACAGCTTCAGTTCTTCCACTACTTCGTCTCCTACCTTCCAAACTTCACAGAAGCTCTCCTGCGAACCCTGCAGAACTAGCATTCCTAGAAGAAAGGATATTGCGAAGACATGGCTTAGCCACATCCTGGGGGATGTTTCCAGAATGAGAATTTCACTCTGCAGCGGAGTGTGCGGTGATATGAAACTTCCTGGCAGATTAAAACTGTGTGCCGGACCGAGACTCGAACTCGTGAACTTCGCCTTTCGTGGGCAAGTGTTCTAACCATTTGCCCGCGAAAGACAAAGGTCCCGAGTTCGAGTTTCGGTCCGGCACACAGTTTTCATCTGCCAGGAAGTTTATTGTCTGAACTGTTCATCACCTACATTTCATATCCGTACAATGCTACACTCGAGAGAAGTCCGTCCAGAAAAGTGTTCTTACCTCCCAATTTTATAATCGCTATCATTGATACTCCTCAATAATTAGACTTGGTTTCTCACTGTAGCCAGGAGAAAACCAAGAGCAAACAGATGTCAGTCTTTCTGGGTTAATTATCACTATCCGTAAAAGGGAGTAAGTGCCTTGACGTTATTATTGGGAAATAATAAATCAGATCTGGTGTTCACTTACGTATATAATAAAGAGGGCAGATTTTTCCTTTAATGTTTATTTTTCACGGACAGAGTACGTGTAGGAAAACTTAAACTGGTACACGTCAGCAGCACTCGTTTGGCTGCCACCGCTGCTCAGCGATCCCCGCGCTGTGGGTCCACGGACAGGGTGGAGACGGCGTCGAGCAGGCCGCGACCCCTGGGGCAGGCCACGTAGCGCCGCCGGCACCCTCCGCCTCCGCCGCCCCCGCTGCCGCCCCTGCCCGCCTCCCGAGCCAGCACGTGCTCTGCCAGACCGGCGTCGCCGTCACTTGGCCTGCGGACACCAATCGCTCAGTTTGAAATCTACTAATGATTGGTCCTCTGTCAAAATCTTATTTCATCCCGCGAGGATCCTCTGATCCAGCGTCCACTATCATTGTATGGAATCAAGTATCTTGGTTAACTTAATTAATGTTTCGTAAAAGATCTGAATGCAAAGCGCCTTTTGTATATGAGCTGAAAATACGAGTTGCTGTAACCAGTCACATTTATTACACTGAGGCGCCAAAGGAATTGGTGTTCAAATACACAGATATGGAAACAAGCAGGATACGGTGCTGCGGTCGGCAACGCCTATAAAGGGTGTTACAAAAAGGTACGGCCAAACTTTCAGGAAACATTCCTCGCACATAAAGAAAGAAAATATGTTATGTGGACATGTGTCCGGAAACGCTTACTTTCCATGTTAGAGCTCATTTTACTACTTCTCTTCAAATCACATTTCCTGAAAGTTTGGCCTACCTTTTTGTAACACCCTGTATAAGACAACAGTGTCTGGCGCAGTTGTTAGATCGGTTACTGTTGCTACATTGGCAGGCTTTCAAGAATTACGTGAATTTGAACGTGGTGTTACAGTCGGCGCACAGTCAATGGGACACAGCATTTTCGACGTAGCCATGAAGTGGGGTTTTTCGCGTACGACTATTTCACGAGAGTACCGCGAATCCGGTAAAACATCAAGTTTCCGACATCGCTCCGGCCAGAAATACATCCTGCAAGAACGGGATCAACGACGACTGAAGAGAATCGTTCAAAGTGACAGAACTGCAAACCTTCCGCCAGTTTTCTCCAGTGCAGTCAATGCTATAATTTTGTAAACTGGGATATGTGACACTTCTGCAAACAAAACTAAACTCGCGCCTAAACTTATTATCCATTTGACATGAGCTCAATAAATTAATTACATTACATTGCAGACCTGGATAAGCGCAAATGTGTAGGGAAGAATGCGGGAAACCAGTTCTCTCTGAAAGCACATCCAAACAAGAGTAGGTTAAGATCGTAGGACGGAACATCATTGGAACAGCAGCGGATGGAGCTATGAAGTACGGGGATCGCCCAGGACGATCAAGAGTGTCATACAAGCAGTAAACTGCGAAAGGTACAGGGAGAGCTGATTGCCACAAATGCGGTAACGGAGAGGAAGGTCCAGGGAAAAGTGGAATGGCGCGCTGCGTCAAGCCAACCTTAGGGTTGAACACTAAAGAGAGGAGAGATTTGGCGTCAGACCGAGATTGCTCTAGGAAGGGTTACTTTGGACTGGATGGATGAAAAGCACACAGCTGGCTGTGCGTTCCACCCGGTGTGCTAGCAGCGTGCAGGCCGGAGTACTCACGTCAGCAACAGGTGCGCCACCTCCCCAAACAGTCCGTTGTGCAGCAGCGGCGTTTCGGCCGCCTCGCAGACTGCCCTCAGCAGGCACGCGTGACCGTCCGTGCCTAGCCTGCCACACAAGATACAACTTAGCAATACAGTTTATAAACCATTTACTAGTAGCAGTACTTTCTTATCAGACGTAAAACAAAAAGACTTCTGAATCATTGAGCGTTTTATGTAGCACCCACTATCTACACTACTGGCCATTAAATTTGCTACACCACGAAGATGACTTGCTACAGACACGAAATTTAACAGCCAGGAAGAAGATGCTGTGATACGCAAACGATTAGCTCTTCAGAGGATTCACACAAGGTTGGCGCCGGTGGCGACACCTACAATGAATTGGCATCAGTTTCCAACTAATTTCTCATACACAAACAGCAGTTGACCGGCGTTGCCTGGTGAAACGTTGTTGTGATGCCTCGTGTAAGGGGGAGAAATGCGTACCATCACGTTTCCGACTTTCATAAAGGTCGGATTGTAGCGCATCGCTATTGCGGTTAATCGTATCGCGACATTGCTGCTCGCGTTGGTCGACATCCAATGACTGTTAGCAGAATATGGAATCGGTGGGTTCAGGAGGGTAATACGGAACGCGTTGCTGGATCCCAAAGGCCTCGTATCACTAGCAGTCGAGATGACGGGCATCTTATCCGCATGGCTGTAACGGATCGTGCAGTCAGCAGATGGGGACGTTTGCAAGACAACCATCTGCACGAACAGTTCGACGACGTTTGCAGAAGCATGGACTATCAGCTCGGAGACCGTGGCTGCGGGTACCCTTCACGGTGCATCACAGACAGGAGCGCCTGCATTGATGTACTCAACGACGGCCCTGGGTGCACGAATGCGAAAACGTCATTTTTTCGGATGAATCCAGGTTCTGTTTACAGCATCATGATGGTGGCATCCGTGTTTGGCAACATCGCGGTGAACGATCATTGGAAGCGTGTATTCGTCATCGCCATACTGGCGTATCACCCGGAGTGATGGTATAGAGTGCCATTCGTTACGCGTCTCAGTCACTTCTTGTTCGCATTGACAGCACTTTGAACAGTGGACGTTACATTTCAGATGTGTTACGACCCGTGGCTCTACCCTTCATTCGATCCCTGCGAGACCCTACATTTCTGCAGGATAATGCAGGACCGCATGTTGCAGGTCCTGTACGGGCCTTTCCGGATACAGAAAATGTTCGACTGCTCCGCTGGCCAGCACATTCTCCAGATCACTTACCAATTGAAAACGTCTGGTCAATGGTGGTCGAGCAAGTGGCTCGTCACAGTACTCCAGTCACTACTCTTGATGAACTGTGGTATCGTGTTGAAGCTGCATGGGCAGCTGTACCTGTACACGCCATCCAAGCCCTGTTTGACGGAATGTACAGGCGTATCAACGCCGTTATTACGGCCAGAGGTGGTTGTTCTGGGTAGTGATTTCTCAGGATGTATCCACCCAAATTGCTTGAAAATGTAATCGCATGTCAGTTCTAGTATAATATATTTGTCCAATGAATACCCGTTTATCATCTGCATTACATTAATGGCCAGTTTATTCATATGCACCTCTACGGCTTTGGGAGACGACTGGGTGAAAACTACGAGAGACGAAGAGGGGAAAAAAGGAAACGGGGAGTATGAGTAGAACTCTCTCGGCGAGATTTCCGTACAACTTTATTATGTATATAGGTAGTTCATTCCTACCGAAAACTGATAATCTTCGTGATTTTTCCCTGCGCCGCTCGTGGTCTCGCGGTAGCGTTCTCGTTTCGCGAGCACGCAGTCCAGGGTACAATTCCCGACGGGGTCAGCGACTTACAATTGCCCCGAGTTGACTGGGTGTTGTGTCATGTTGTGTCGTCTTAATTATCATCATTCATCCCCATTACGGTCTCTTTTGCGATTACTGGTAAGATTTGTGGAAGTCTGTTGTGGTTTCGGAAATGCCGTATTGTTCTTCGGAACAGACCAGTGGATATTTCAATGGCTATTGAAATCTCACCACAAGCAACCGAAGTGCAATCAGCACGAAATATTTCTAAGTTATACACACAAAGCTTCCTCGTGAATCATTCTAGCTATTACTGAAAATCACATCAAAATCCCTGCGACTTTTAGCAGATCATGGATGCAATGTAAGTTCGTAATCGCGAAAAAATATTTTTGTGCGATATAATTACAGATTACAATCTTCGGATTTTTTTACTTTCTCTGTTAAACCGTGCTTCTTGCCAAATTTCACGACTGTAAGTCAACGTGCAAGAATCCTCCACTCGTACTAAGCCTCCAGTCCGCAGATGGTGGTATAAGGGGGGCACAGTATAACTGGCCAGGCTTTCCCACCAGAGATTTGCGATAATTAAGTCAGTTCGTCCTTAAAAACTAAGCTACTGAGCCGCCGCGTAGGAATTCTTTCTACATGTGGATATGCTCTCGTAGTTTTATGTCCCCTTGCTGAGCCGCAGCAGCGCCGTCGGATTCTCAAAATCCAATACTACTGCCTATTTTTTACGTAATGAAGCAGGAAGAAGTTTTGTGCAAATAATTTTTACACGGGATGCCATTATGGTGCCTTTATTTAAGAAATACCGTAAAATAAACTTGTTCCCAGTGATTATAAGCCACCTATCAACGGTACGAGAGCATGGTCTACCACATGACAAGATCGAAAAGCATCCTATCGACGACTGCCGAATATGGCGCACAGTCTCTAACTTGAGCGGACAATCGGCACAGTTCGTATAAGATCGTACATCTTCGGCTATGCCAAAGCTATTCATGTATTTATTAATATCATCCTTTCCTGGCATTTTAAAGTTACTGAAGGATAGTTTTTATGACCCGAAGGCATCTCCTAATGTCTGAAAGGCGAAAGGCAACTTTTTTTATCAATTATTCATTAATGACAATTACTGAATTCACGCCAGAATAAATGTATATTCCATACACATCTCTGTGCTTAGGCCACGAGCAATTTCTGCATCGGAACCTCATCCCATTGGGTCTGAAATCGCCAGATGGCCAACCGCCTCTGCTAGCCAGCTTGGGAACCTACCGCTCGCCCCTTACTCCGCACGTACAGGAGCGCTGATGCATTCGCTTTACGTATGTGAAATAGCAAAACTGGAAATTAAGTAAAATGCTCTCTTATTTGCAAATAAGTTTTACCTTACAAACGGTGAGTACACTATACGTTTTGATGAGTGAGTGTGCGAGTATCAAAATATGGCTGTATCTTTTTATTGCATTGACTTAAAAGGATAAATTATTTTACTCCCCAAAACGAGATAGAGGTTAGTACGTGACATAAATTTCAACTTAATATCTCTAAGAATTCCTGAGGGAAAGGGGTCTTAACAGTCGGACAGAAGACAGAGAGACAGACAGATGGACAACGAAGTGATCCTAGAACGGTTACGTTTCTATCGACTGAGGCATAGAACCCTAAGAATGACAGTTATTACTGAATAGAGCATATCTCAACGATATACGCACCGTGGGGTAATTTCATTTAGGAGCAGATGTATCAGGGCATAATGTTGCATAAAATTAGTTCTCACCTGATTCTGTGTTTGTAGAATACCGGAAGGCTTTTGATACTATTCCTCACAAGTGGCTTATAATCAACTTGTGTGCCTGTAGAGTATCATCTCAAAAACTGAAGCAATATCTGTCATTCCTCCAAAGAAGTGTTATACGCCCTCTGCTGTTCACAGTTTTTATAAATGATATAGGAAAGAACCTGAGCAGACCGCTTACGTTGTGTACAGATGACACTGGCATTTATCATCTAGTAAATTCATCGGAATACCAAAACAAATTGCAAAATTATTTGTGTGATTTATCGTGTAACTGAAATTTAATGGATTCCTTTTAATACTCATGAGGATGCCGCGAAAAGGGCCATTGAACATAAATAATGAAAACACTGAAGTCATCCACATGAGTACTAAAAGGAAGGAATCCATTAAATTTCGGTTACACGATAAATCACAAAAATCCAGGAGCTGTGAATCCAACTAAATAACTGATGATTATAATTATACAAGTGGTCGACACAACAGATAATACTCGTTTATATGGGGACTCAATAATTTGTCAATAGGAGGTTAATGGATGAGGGACGCCATATTGCAGCGTGTGATAAGCTGGAAATTTGGATCGATCAGGAACGGCGTCCCGATGGCCGAAGCGGTCAATGCAACAGCTCATGACAAGCGATAATTCCAGGATCGAGCTCCGGTCCAGCAAAAAATTTCAAATTTCACCATTGCATTTCCAGAGTGCACCCTGCCTTTCCCTTTCATTCACATTCCTCTCTTTCATATTAAATTCACACGAACACGTTCATAAAAATGTAAGTCTTGCGAACCAAAGACTATTTATTAGCAGAACAGTTGTAAGATACGACAAATCCATTAAAGAGGACTCCCTGCACTACTCTTGTCCGTCCTCTGTTAGGGTTGGTTCAAATGGCTCTCAGCATTGTGGGACTTAACTTCTAAGGTCATCAGTCCCCTACAACTTAGAACTACTTAAACCTAACTAACCTAATGACATCACACACATCCATGCCCGAGGCAGGATTCGAAACTGCGACCGCAGCGGTCGCGCTGTTCCAGATTGTAGCGACTAGAACCGCTCGGCCACTAAGGCCGGCCTTCTCATCCGTGACCTTTTCAGTGGAACACTGCCTGTCTTAGCCGATTTAGGCAAATCACGGAAAATTGGGATACGAATCGCTGTCCCCTACTGCACCAGCTCGCTCGGTCGTCCATTGGTTTCTCTCAAAACTAATTGTAATGGTATTCATCGATTTTAATTCATGATCTCTTCACATAAAATGAAGCGGTATACGTGAAAGAAGCAATAACAGATATAAAAACCTCATATGGCCCGTCTATTACTGAGCCTCTTTACATTCGAATTTGTACGCTGATGCACACGCCTTTAGTACGAACACATGCCATTCGTTAACACTCATCTCTCTGCGAAAATAGATTGACAATTTTATGCAAAGAAAGACCATAGGTCTTCACTGTTCTGGTTGTAGATACATTGGTTCTCACGGACACTTTCCCTCGCTGCAGGATGCGAGAGAGCATACAGGGTTCCGTTTCAGGAGCTGTGGATGGATGGAAGGAGGATCAGGATTTTACACTCTCACTCTCTCTCTCTCTCTCTCTCTCTCTCTTCTCTTCTCTCTCTCTCTCTCTCTCTCTCTCTCTCTCTCTTCTCTTCTCTCTCTCTCTCTGTTCTCTGTCTCTCTCTCTCTCTCCCTCTCTGTCTCTTTCGCTCCCCTCTCTCTCCCTCACCTTCCTTCCCTCCCTGCCAAAATAGTCATGAATGTGGGTTAAATGCTCCTTCACTCTAATGTTCCACAGATACCTACAAAAGTATTAATAATGAAAGTAAAATTTATTGACTATCATTTGTGGATAATTTTGTAATGTGGCAACATTTGTCCACAATATATATTTAATAATCTTTAAATTTTTTTTTCAAACATGTTCATAGTGGATCAATGTTTGTGATGCACAATCCGATTGTTAATCGTTTCATTGGCTGGTACCAGCTAGCACTAGGTATCAACGGCCTGTCGGAGTGGCCGAGCGGTTCTAGGCGCTAGGTTTAAGTAGTTCTAAGTTCTAGGGGACTGATGACCTCAGAAGTTAAGTCCCATAGTGCTCAGAGCTATTTAAACTAGGTATCAACAATTTTTGAAGTACTGCATGTCTGGCTGTTAGTTAGAGCTGAACACTGAGCGAAAGGGTAATGTTGGCATCGAATTTTTCAGAAGCTGCTATCAGCTAAAGCGGACTGGGAAGAGAATTGTCGTATCCTGCAAGGTTGGACTTTATTGCCCTGAGAGAGAGCAGAGTGAGGAGGCGGCAGTTTGCAATGCTGCAGACTACAGAACTCCCATAGTGCAGACTTTACGAGATGTTGCACTCTGGTGGGCCGAAAAATATTTCGAAATAGCTTAACTGACGCAGGAGCATCAGGGGACGAACAAAGTCAAAAAACCTTCTTTGTAGTGCGAAGGGATGCGCAGGGGTTCACAAACGACGATCGCTAGCTGACGTCCAAGGGATCTTCTCACAGGAAGCAACGGATCACACTTCCCTCGAAAAAGCAGAGATGCGTACTTGATTAGCGGAGTTCTAAGGATGCAGGCGGGGAAATGGAAACTTCTAGAAAATATTCTGAAAGGAGTATAATCTTCAGGCGTTTAGCTGGCATATTCATGATTTATGCAGTGGGAGGTAATGTTTTTGTAACGGTCTTTGGGATTCGTCGCGTGATCGTAAACGTAGACAATGCGTGTCGAGGAGGGAGCAGGTGTGCAGTGTAGAGAGACACTTCCCTGCAGGGATCGATCGGAGACACTTCCCTCTGGGGATCAAACCTCGCTCGGTAGAGCCGCAGCAGAGAAACTCACGGTTAGATTTTGAAAAGGGTTGATTTCGCCACAAGGAGCACGTGAAGTCGGTTCTGTGTGGACAGAGTTGTTATTCTGTTTACTCGAATGATGGCTTTTAGCCTATCCGTGAAGACTGACACAAATTTAAGTGCAACTTTATGGAAGGATACTTGAGTCGAGTGTCTGTTCCTGTCTGTTGAGCAAAAAGAAATCTAGACTTGTGTTCTGTCTTGTACTGACATCATTTCGGCTCTCTCAGTTTGCAAATGGCATATAACGTCCCCTGTACACGTAGACAATTACAGGTAAGCCACACACACAACCTCCACAGCAGACAACGCTGCAAAGAGCAGGTCAGCGGTGCAGTATAATTGCTGTCCGTACCTCGACAGGTGATATGCGCGCTTCTGTTCTGCGAGTAGGGAAACACTCACAGTAAATGTGTTGATTTCCGTTTGCTTGTCCACTGAGCTTGTTCCAAAAGTGCCAGTAGAAATGTAGGTCTTCTGTTTCTCACCGCTAATCAGTATCAGCCATGTTTGTGTGCATCTAATAAATGGTGGCACTGTCTAAAGAAAGATAAACATATGTTCTCCATCCTCGAAATTACTCGTAGGATAGAACCTGACATTGTGTATTTCATATTTATACATTTTTTGACATTTCGTATTTTTTGAGAATAAATCGTTTATTCTGTCCAAGTCATGATTCTTTCTAGTAGCATCACGAAAGGAATAATTGGTTTGACTTGCTAAACTGAAAATCTGTAGGTGTAGACTGTCAAAGGCAGGGTCGTTGTAAGAATTTGTTGGCGTGAGAATACCATTGTGGAGGCAACCACACATACATAAGCCATATGTCGTATACACCATTGAGGCTTGCATAAAAATTTTACCTTGCTTTCTGAAAGCCTGATAGATGCAGTAGTGCAAGTCAGTGTTTTGGAAGATACTGCCAAGATGACAGGCTGAAGAATTTCTGCAGAGGAAAGATGATTTATGGCAAATATCAAAAGTGCTTGGAAATGGAAATTTGTGGTAAGTACTATGAGACCAAACTGCTGAGGTCATCAGTCCCTAGGCTTACACACT
The DNA here is from genome assembly GCF_023897955.1 of Schistocerca gregaria. Taxonomy (NCBI): domain Eukaryota; kingdom Metazoa; phylum Arthropoda; class Insecta; order Orthoptera; family Acrididae; genus Schistocerca; species Schistocerca gregaria. The sequence goes on from NC_064926.1 coordinate 57,443,505, forward strand.
ACTTACACTAACTTACACTAAGGACAACACACATACCCATCCCAAAGGGAGGAGGGAGGATTCGAACCTCCGACGGGGTGGGAGGGGGGGGGAGGGGAGAGCCGCGCCAACCGTAGCAAGGTTCCTCAGACCGCGCGACCGAAAGTACTTTAAAATATTTAGTAACACATATTGGGAAAGTAGACAAAATAGCAGAATTCAAATATTTGAAGAAGTTTATTCAAGAAATCGGCTTGGAAAAGTCTTCTTTAGAGGAAAGGATACATATGAAGGGAAAATATATCATATAACTAAGAATACATACAACAAAATGTCCTTATCTAAAAGCTTTAAATAAAGCAGTATAACACAGTAGTGAAACAAGAATGCCTATATGAAACTGAATGTCTGGTATTAAATTATAAGTTTCATAAGCTAGAAACAATAAAAAGAAGAGTTATAACGAAAAGTTACGTTCTCATGAAAAGACAGCCTTTTCGAAATTGAGATCACATCATCGGACACTTATTGAAAACTATAAGGATGTGGAGGTGGCTACGTTTTGGAAATATTAACAGAATCAGTGACAACAGAGTCACGGTGTAGAACTTCAAATACCTGGAATCAAGACTTACGAAAGACTTGGAAACGGAAAATATAAAAGAAGAAGAAGTATTGGAAAGAGATTTTAGGAAAAAGTTCTTGAAACTGGAAGGATTGCAAGACAGGATGAAAATAAAACTACCCAATGTGATTTGAAGACAGAAAAAAGAAACATAGTGAAACAATGAAGGAATACTAGAAGAAAAGGTAAGAGTAACGAGAGATCAAGAAATGAAATTGGAACGCGATCTTTAGAAGTACTTAATGCAAGAAGAAGAAGAATAAAACATACAATTTGTTTTAATTTAATAACAATAATGCTTTGTTAACACCAGTGATTCGTACATCGCTTTAGCACAACTTCGAAGAAATTGTCATTCAGTGAAATGAACTTGGCCGGAAATTTGAGACTTCCATGCGTGATTCTACTACTTTGAGGCCACAAAAACCACAAACTCAGATACCATAGTTAACATCAAAATTTTTAAAATATAAAATTGAAGTGTGCATTCACCAAGTATCTTTATTTCATTTAGGTTGTGTGCTTCGACTAGTGTGAAGGTGGGAGGAAACCTATTACGTTCAACCTTTAGCGCCTACATTGGGGAAGTCAGTCTTCCTGTATTTCTTTTCTTAGTAGGGGTCTTTCCGTTTCTGCCTTGGCTTATTCAACATCAGGTACTGTCATCCTGCGAATGGGCACCTTTCCCTGACAGGTAACTTCTCTACTAGCGGTCCATATGTAAGCCCATCAACTTGGAATTTTAAGCTGAGAAGTTCCCTGTGTCAAACAAAGTTTTCTAGAAATGTTTAGAATTCTTTGCAATTTTTTACACTGTTAGTTTTGATGCTACACTATTCTCCAAAGGTTAACTGAGGAATATGGATATTGAGTTTTTACTAAAAAACATTTCCTTTTTTTTATTGTTTGCGTGTTCATGACAACTCCTCCCCATCCCTTCCTCTTCGATCTACCCCTCCCTCTCATATTGCGCTTATCGCATCCTGCAGACACTTACGAAATTCTACGTTAGTATTGTAATTCATCACATAGTCCACAAACATTAAGAAATTTTCTTTTAGATCAAATTTTTATTGAGACTGAAAATATAACTTCGGAACAACAGCACAACAGATTTCTGTAGTTGAATGGTACAAGAGTCTCATTTTTACAGGGATCAAGAGCGAGGGGATGGGCGACACCAGCTGTTTTACTTACCCGTTCATTATCGAAGTGAAAACTGCATAGATGGCAGCACGGCCGACGTTGAGAGGGAAGTGCTGCGATATCTCGCTTATGTTTGACGGATGCGCGTACAGCCCTTGGAACTGCAGGAGCATCCCAACCGAGCGGTTGGACACCTTCACCGGAATAGACAGACCGACGACCCACTGTAACGAAGCGGTTCATATTAGTTTCAGCCTGTGCAGCCTGCCCCAGACTTATTGAATCACTACTGTTCACTTCAGGAATAAAATATTTCTCAGTGTATGTAAATATAACTCAAACATTTCATACATATTATCTTGATTGCGGGCAACAGCAGTTAAACGTTGTAATTTTTCTAAGAAGTAAAAAAAAAATGGTCTGCCTGTAGGTAGTTTATTTTCTTTATTGTTATTTTCAAACCTTATACAGGTGGGCCGGCAGCGGCAAACTACGCCGCTCTTCGGCCACAGATAGGACAAACAATACATAAGGATACATCGGAAAACAGACATGGTGGATAAACAACAGTAGACATACAAAATTAAAATACACGGAGGCGTTCACAGGCGCACAGTCCAAAATAAAAACGTCCAGAAACGTGTACACGAACCGAGATGACAGAAATGACACACGCGAACGATGGAGCACGAACGATGAAAAACTGGAACACGAACACGAAGGCACACACAAACACTAGGCGATGATCTCCGGCGCGCGAATGCTCCCCTTCCCACACCTCCTCATCCGTATCCTTCTTTTCCCTTCTTTCGAGCAATGTGGAACAATGTTTCATGCACTGGAATCGCATTTGGGAGTAACGAGGTTCGAATCCTCCTCTACCCACCTTGATTAGGTTTTCCATTTTTCCCTAAATCGCTTACGGCAATATTGTCCTGGTCAGTTTCAAAATAAAATTGCTCTCTTCTCTTGCTCATCAGTACACGGGATCCTTCTGTAATGTCCTTGTCATCAGCGTTAAATTCAAGTTTCTTTTCTCCCCTTCATATCCTTCCACCCACATCCCCACCCTCATCCCCCATCCCTACTTCATCTCGCTGCTTCTGTGTGCGTGTGTGCGTGTGTGTGTGTGTGTGTGTGTGTGTGTGTGTGTGTGAGCAACCGTGCGAGAGAGAGAGAGGAAGATATAAAAGACTGAGGGAAAGAGAAAGTAAGTATGGAAATGAGAACGAAACGACGTATATAAAAATGTGGAAAACCTTATAGCGCTGATGTAGATGGATGTGTGCTTGTGACAACTATAGCTCCACATGTTTTTCACGTCAATACCAAGTATTGCCGTTCAGAAAAATTTAAAATTAAGAGAGAAATACAAAGTTGAGGAAAGTTTAAAAACAATTCGAGGGGGAGGGTGCATGTCCAGCCCTCATTACAACGTACTCTGAACATCTCTCTGTGTGACAACTAGTGGGATGTCGACGAGACAAACAAATACTGCACAAAACATCAACACTTTGTAAACTCTGAAACTGGTCTAATTACCCCTCGTGTAGATGAAAGAGCGGTACGTAGACAAACTACAATGTTTTGTTAAAGGGCGTTTTGTGCGCGTAATATTGCGCTCCTGTGGAACTTAATTGCATGACGCAAAATACACGTTAAATGAGCAAACGGAAGAGAAAACGACCGCGCGGAAGTGTAGTGATTGGTAGCCATGTGTGTCGACACTAGAGCATGGAATCCATGCTTGGTGACTATTGATCTGCTGATTCTTGTGGAGAGTTGACAATACGCTAGGTAATTATTTTAACAGAGATACAGATCTAGGGATTGTTTTCTAAACAACTAAATCACTGACGACCAAAAAAATGCATTCGGATACCGTTGGTTTATAAAAAAGAGGCGTGATAACGGGTTCATCTAGACACAAAGTCTGGATAACTGTCACCGACGAGAAATTGTGTGATAAAAATATGTATTGTCGGGTGTGCAGAAACGTCATCTATTACACTTCAGAAAACGAACGAACCCTTAACTATTTACGTCTTTCTCATGTGTCGCCGGTAATGGTCTTACAAAGAAACAGCACCATTTTAACCTCATATTTTAAGGAGAAAAAAATTCACACTAGGAAGTCATCAGCTTCAGCAATCGCCCCGCTCGAAAATTGGCCATAATTCTGGCCGTGTGCAGCTACGAACATCTGGAAGTACACTTCACCGCAAGAAGCAGGCAAAAATAGTTGCTCTTCATGAACACACACAAATGACTGTAAGAGCGACTGCTTCTGTTGTTGGTGCGGGAAGAATCTAGTGTTTCAATACTTATTAGAACATATAGTGATACTGCCTAATAGTCTCCAAAGAGAAAAGGCTGACGTAGGCAGAAACGAACATGTGACAAAACTCTACATCGAACCAGTAGAATTCATCCTCACAAAACAAGTAAAGACCTTCAGAGACATTTATTGGCTATTGGGACTGAAACTGACTCTTCAACCGTACGGTATAATCTTTTTGATTTTGGGCGAAAGGCACGAAAGCCAATACAGAAGCAGTTGTTAACATCTGCCATAAAGGAAAACAGTAGGCATGGGCCAAAATATATCAATGTTTGACCTCCAATGACTGGAAACGTGTAATTTTCAGTGATGAGTCACATTTTATTGTTCAAGGATACAGAGCACCCATGAGGCAGTAAGACTAGAGTACCTTGAACAGATTGTAAAACTCCGTCCCAAAAAATGTTTTGGTGTTTCCTCACTTCTAGTGGTGCTGAGGCACTAGTTACAGTTGATGGCATGATGAATTCAACCAAATACTTTGAAATCCTAAGATGCAAGATTGTGCCATTCTTCGCAGATGTTGGAAGAACATTTTAACATGGTCAGGCCTCAAATCATACTTCTAAAGCAGTCAAGACATTCGTGGAAGAAAACAGCATTAATGTGCTTCAGTGGCCTAGTAATCCACCAGACTTAAATCCCATCAAAATTTTGCGCAGTGCTTTGAAAATGCTTCTTGCTAATACGGACTGCTCAACAAATGAATGTATGATGATAATTGTGGTGAAAGTCAGGTTTCATGACGATTAATTACGGAAATTTTGCCTTAAGCTGGTGGAATCAATGCTACAACGTGTTCAGAAGCTCGGTAAAGTGAAAAGAAGACATATTGGTTATTAATATTCACTAAGCTACTATGTTATACATATAGTAATAAATGTGAAGTTAAAGTGTAATTAATTTGCGCACTACTGCACATAGCGAATCACAAATGCGTTAATTTATTTGGAGTGAAATTAAAGTGAACCACGTTAGCAGAAGTCGCTCTATTCTGGAACGTGACAGCCACGATCAAATTATACATCGAAAATCATTAATCTCATATCAATGTTATTACTCAGTTGCTTGCATTTATTCATTTATATTTTGAGACATACAGATACAGCTAAAAAAATAATGTTGAACAGTATGTGTGTGAGGATAATATATTATATACTATTTTCGTTTAAAATAACGTATTCTCGATCTGTATTTGAAAACACGTTTAGCAGACGTACCTCCCTCGCCTTCATCATCACACGATAAATTATAGAACAAAATCCACTTCATGTGCCAGTAATGTCTTAATTTATTGCAAGACTGGTTTCGAAGGCTAAGCTTCATCTTCAGGTGCCACGAAATAATTACGAAATCTTAAATGGGTAATGGTCAGGGCAGTCAATCATGGGGGGAACACGCCCACGTCAAAAAAACGCATGGAAGCGTACAACCAGCAACCGCAACATCCGCCTGTATAGCACGATGCGGATGTGGTTAAGTGCAGACACTCCAGAAGCCAGCTGACAGCAGCGTTGGGAGGGGGGATGTATATCTACTACTTCGGTTCCCTATCTTACTGCCTCCTATGTCTGTCGTTTCCACAGCAGCTGTCAGCTGATCCCTTGATTTCTCAGAATGTGGCTGGTCAACCGATCCCTTCTTTTAGTCAAGATATGCAACAAATTTCTTTTCATCCCAATTCTATTCAGTACCTCCTCAGTGGTTACATGATCTATTCATCTAATTTTCAGCTTTTTTCTTGTATCACCCCGTTCCAGAAGCTTCTATTCTCTTCCCTTCTGAACCGTTTGTCATCCAAGTTTCACTTCCACACAAGGCTACACTTCAGACAAATACCTCCAGAAAAAACTTCCCAACAGTTAAATCTATAATCGATTTTCTCAAATTCCTCATCTACAGGAGCGCTTTTCTTGCCATGGTCGGCCTACATTTTATATCCTCTCTACTTCGGCCATCGTCAGTCATTCTCCTGCGCAAATAAAAAAAAAGCCTCATCTACTACTTTGTGTCGTTTCCTAATCGTATTACCATCACTTGATTTAATTCGAATGGTTCAAATGGCTCTGAGCACTATGGGACTTAACATCTGAGGTCATCAGTCCCCGAGAACATAGAACTACTTAAACCTAACTAACCTAAGGATATCACACACATCCATGTCCGATGCAGGATTGGAACCTGCGACCGAACCGGTCGCGCGGTTCCAGACTGAAGCGCCTAGAACCGCTCTGCCACAACGGCTGGCCGCTTTAATTCGACTAAATTTTATTGTCCTTGTTTTGCTTTTAATAATGTTCATCTTATAACCTCGTCTCTAAACATTGTCAATTCCATTCAACTGCTCTTCCAAGTGCTTTGGTGTCTCTGATAGAATTACAGTGTAATCGGCAAACCTCTATTTTTTTTTAATTTCTTCACTCTGAATTGTAATTCTTTCTCCAAAGTTTCCATGGCTAATGCTTGCTCAGTGTATAAGTTGAATTACGTTGGGAATAGGTTACAACCCTGTCTCACTCCCTTCGCAAGTACTGCTTCTGGAAGATACAGGCGGAGTAAAAGCAGGCATTCGTAGTGTGCACCCAGTGACAGCTTAAGACGTGTGCGTAAACGCTAAGACTATTAGCTCGGGTGAAGCCATGAAAATGTAACTTAACTGTAGTTCAGACAAATGCTCCTGAATGAGGCGCATACTATTACCGTTCTCTCGACTGACATGGACAATGCCACAATACTTATAAATGTGGCGGGCTGTAACATGAATAGGCGATTCGCAATTAATATTCTGGGCTTCTAGGGGCTGGAGAGCGAAGATAGAAGATAAAGTTTTGACATGGAATCCAGATCCGGAAATGTCCTGTTTGGATATAAAATAAATTTGAAGATCGGATCATTTTCAGACCCCTCGCTTCAAGGTAGGCATACAAACTGAGAAGACTGCGCCATAGACAGTCCTTGTAGTAATTATGAAAGCATACAAATTAAGTAAGTATATTATAGTGTGAAAAATCATTTTTCGTATGTTCTTATTTGTTATTCTGCTATAAAATGATACAGTACATTACACAGTTTTACGTCTTCTGTCAGTAAAAGAGTTTGAATGTTCCTTGGTAATACATTGCCAAAGTAATTCAGATGGTGCATTACTATCATGGCTTCTTGATACCTCCTGTTGCAGCCATAAGAAATATGGTAAACATCTTTCTGACTGCGGCATCCACATGAAGAAGATGAGATAATGCCGAGGCGATAGAGAGGTTGTCGGAATCTTCCGTCATTAAATCAACAGTGTGGCAGTGCCCCTCCCTAAGAAGCTGACACCGTAGTTGCAATTCTGTTATCGAGGACGTGATGGGAGACAGTTTCTACATTTAAGCTACAGGTTTCCGTTCAATAGGGCCCTGATTCTAGTGCTTACTGTATGGAGGGGAACGTCAAGTGTAACTTTATTGTCCTCTACCAAAGCAGTGTACAGAGAGTCATTGCATTTACACCCAGAACGTAATGGCAATATAATTTAGGCTAGATAGCTCCTGAACTGATTCTATTAAGATACACTTCTGGCCATTAAAATTGCCACACCAAGAAGAAATGCAAATGATAAACGGTTATTCATTGGACAAATATATTATACTAGAACTGAAATGTGATTACATTTTCACGCACTTTGGGTGCAAGATCCGGAGAAAACAGTCCCCAGAACAACCAACTCTGGCCGTAATAACGGCCTTGATACGCTTGGGCATTGATTCAAAGCTTGGATGGTGTGTACAGGTACAGCTGACCATGCAGCTTCCACACGATACGACAGTTCATCAAGAGTAGTGACTGGCGTATTGTGACGAGCCAGTTGCTCAGCCACCATTGACCAGACGTTTTCAATTGGTGAGAGATGTGGAGAATGTGCGGCCAGGGCAGCAGTCGAATATTTTCTGCATCCAGATAGGCCCATACAGGACCTGCAACTTGCGGTCGTGCATTATCCTGATGAAATGTAGGGTTTCTCAGGGATCGAATCAAGGGTAGAGCCACGGGTCGTGACACATCTGAAATGTAACGTCCACTGTCAATACGAACAAGAGGTGACCGAGACTTGTAAACAATGGCACCCCATACAATCACGCCTGGTGATAAGCCAGTATGGCGATGACGAATACACGCTTCCAATGTGCGTTCACCGCGATGTCACCAAACACGGATGCAACCATCATGATGCTGTAAACAGAACCTGGATTCATCCGAAAAAATGACGTTTTCCCATTCGTGCACCCAGGGCCGTCGTTGAGTACATCAATGCAGGCGCTCCTGTCTGTGATGCACCGTGAAGGGTACCCGCAGCCACGGTCTCCGAACTGATAGTCCATGCTACTGCAAACGTCGTCGAACTGTTCGTGCAGATGGTTGTCTTGCAAACGTCCCCATCTGCTGACTGCACGATCCGTTACAGCCATGCGGATAAGATGCCCGTCATCTCGACTGCTAGTGATACGAGGCCGTTGGGATCCAGCACGGCGTTCCGTATTACCTTCCTGAACCCACCGATTCCATATTCTGCTAACAGTCATTGGATCTCGACCAACGCGAGCAGCAATGTCGCGATACGATTAACCGCAATAGCGATGCGCTACAATCCGACCTTTATCAAAGTCGGAAACGTGATGGTACGCATTTCTCCCCCTTACACGAGGCATCACAACAACGTTTCACCAGGCAACGTCGGTCAACTGGTGTTTGTGTATTGTAAATCGGTTGGAAACATTCCTCATGTCAGCACGTTGTAGGTGTAGCCACCGGCGCCAACCTTGTGTGAATCAGTTGCATATCACAGCATCTTCTTCCTGTCGGTTAAATTTCGCGTCTGTAGCACGTCATCTTCGTGGTGTATCAATTTTAATGGCCAATAGAGTATTAGGTCCCTTTATTTCTCGGTCAAAAAGGTGGCCAAGTACGTAGTGCTTTACACCGATCATTACATCACGTTAAGCTCATAAATAAAAAATGTGAAGGTTCCACAAATGCCCTTCGGCCTTTGGGCGTTTCTTGGGGAGCAGGACCGAGAATCTGCATCAACATACAGGGTGTTTCAAAGTATCTGATCAAACGTCTAGGGGTGAGAGTCAACGTCACTGGTAGCAACTTTCGTTGCAGCCAAAATGTCGGTGACTCTTCCCGGCGACGACAGGCGTCGTTTAGTATTCGCCGGACCTCGATCGACGAGATTTCACCGAACTATTTCTACTGTTGCCCTGGCCAGCACATTCTCCAGATCTCTCACCAATTTTAATCGGCTGGTCAGTGGTGGTCGAGCGACTGGCTCGTCACAATACGCCAGTCACTACTGTTGAAGCTGCATCGGCAGCTGTACCTGTACACGCCATCCAAGCTCTGTTTGACTCAATGCCCAGGCGTATCAAGGCCGTTATTACGGCCAGAGGTGGTTGTTCTGGGTACTGATTTCATAGGATCTATGCACCCAAATTGCGTGAAAATGTAATCACACGTCAGTTCTAGTATAATATATTTGTCCAATGAATAACCGTTTATCATCGGCATTTCTTCTTGGTGTAACAATTTTAATGACCACTGGCGTATTTTGTTCCTTACGTCGTTTGTACCTGGTACATACGCATAAAGATGTTTAATGAAACTATACACCGAGGCAGTTATCATTCATTTCTCATTAAAGATGTTACCGACCGCACTGAAAATATCTTGAAGAAGCGCGATATCGGCTTACTATAGAGACTCACGTAGAACACGCGGAAATTCCAAGGGTCGGCTAAAGATTCTTTCATGCCTGTGGAATAAACAGGAATTTGCAGGGTACCGTGTAGTTGTGGAGTCCTGTTCGTGGCTTCTAGAAAAAGAACAGTATAAAAGCGACTAGATGAACATTAGAGTAAGAATAGTAGGGGAGAAACAGGTAGATCAGCAGCTGTGGAACATGCTTCGTAGCCGTGGGGACCCCCAGATTAGATTTGACGAGAATCACGATATGGCTGCCGCAAGTGAATATTATAATACATTTTTCAGACAGAGTGTCGAGATTATTAAACACCCCAATACGTCGAAAGAGGGAGGTTATGAAACTGATTTGTCATTTGGATGCCGGTGCTGAAGAAGATGTGTACCAGTTTTCCACGTGGAGAGACAGAAAATGCGGACGACAGCCGTCGTTAATGAACAGTTGTTCTCCAATTTTTAAACCGTGTTGTCAAACCTCTGCAAGGAAACAGGTGGAAACGAAATTTTACTTCAATCAGTGGTGAGCCGAGGAGCGAATCGGTCCTTGAGGACGTCCGCCGCTGATGGGGTCCGTTAAGTTTATTTAAAAAAACAGCGTGGGATTTTTTAATAAGTGTGAGCTTGCCAATAGGAAAACGCATTGTAAAACCTCAGAAGACAAACTCTGTGGCACCTACAGGACTGCTGGATTACGTGGTGTCACAGAATCGACTGAAATGGAAGAATGTGGAAGTCGAATTATCGCACACTTTTCATGATCAACTACGATTGAAAGCTCTATAAGTTTTACATTTCATCCTTAGTTCTCATTTACGAGTAAATTACTCACTTTATGTGCTACTTCAACATAATTACCTTAAAAATATTTTATACAGTAGTTTCATCAAGCATTTAAAATAAAATGATTGATAGTATTACGGTTTATTTTGCGATTTCAGTTGATATCCACTCAGACTGAAATAAGTACAGTGAGCTCTAGTGAATTATGTGTGCGTCATAGTTACCTTCAGTGCTCCTCCATTTGGATAGACAAGGAGCGGTATGCTTCTGGAAGCCCTCTCCGCCGTACAGATGTTGAACGTACAAGACGCTGTATAGAGCAGCAGCAGACACACAACGGCAGTGACGCAACGCCTGTGAGACGACACAAATGTTAGAAGTATTGAGGAGGGGTTTACTTCGTGCATTTTACCAATGAAATTTGATATGAGTGAAAGGAATAAGGCATTTGGCTGTAAAACGTACATGACACCTCATCTCAGTGGCACTATTTCTAACCTACCGTTCACAGTGGAATTACTAGAGGTAGAAGAATGACATCAACCCCTTAATCTTATTTGTACTGAACAGGGGTTCTAACGATATTGTTCTCCCCCCCCCCCCCTTTCCTGCGCTCGCTCTCTCTTTCTCTCTCTCTTTCCACTCCTGTATGTACCCATATACACGCCCATGCACACAATTATACTACGATCGACAAAAGTATGACTCAGTTTATTGTATCCCTTATGCACGGCTGGTTCTCTGGAACTTTCGATGCTGGCTTTTTTGCAGCAGGGGCATTGATTCGCTGTCTTACGTTCACCAGGCGCTAGTGGTCACGCGGCATTATGCGAGCGTGGAGTCGTTCCTCGGGTTTCGTGCAGAACAGTAGTTTGTAATCGTTCCGTGATGATGATGATGAAGTCCCACACTCCTTCAAAGAGCGTGGGGGAACGATGCAGGAGACCCGCAGCGTCGTACAAAGCAAGGTCCTAGTGGAGGTGGTTTGCCATTGCCTTCCTCCGACCGTAACGGAGATGAATGATGACGATGAAGACGACGCAACAACACCCAGCCATCTCGAGGCAGGTGAAAATCCCTAACCCCGCCGGGAAACGAACCCGGGACCCTGTGCTTGGGAAGCGAGAACGATACCGCGAGACCACGAGCAGCGGACAAAAAAAAAGTGATGAACTCTGAGTTTTAAAGTACTACGCAACTTGGTAGGACAACAATGAGTAATGGTTCGGTTTCTATGCGTAAGGTGTGCGTAAATTACCCATGATATCAGTGGTCGAAACTGTATCGTCGTTCTTTCTCAGTAGATTCCATTGGCGGAACATATTACTTGACAGTTATTTTATTTGAGTCTGAAATAAATAAAGGAAAGAATAATAAAGTTACACTAATACTGACCAAAACCTTGCAGTGACAGTTACTCTCGGAGTCAAAAGCAGATCTCCTTATATGCAAGATGCAGGACACAGTTGACGGTCAACAGTCAAGTAAGTGCTCCATGAACGATGGTACTCCAGAGTCACAGTTGGTGGTATCTACAGGAAAGTGCCGTTTCTGGAGGGTACTCGTGGATCCTCCAACTCCAGACTGGAGACGAGAGAGTTGTTCGCAGGTCGAAACGAGAAATCGACGATTGTTTCCTCGCTGTAGCTGCTACTGTTTGCAAGACTGGAATGGCCTTGTAGCTGCTGGAACGTGCCTATGTAATGGATTGGTTCCCTGGTGAGCCTGATTTATTCTCCCTGCATTGTCAGTTACTTCTCGGCGGATATCTGGCGGAACTACGCCTGCGAAGTGATAGAATTTTACAAGAGATGTAAGCTTTAGGCAACCTGTGACAGACCGACATGTTTAGTTTAGCGCTTTCTCAGCTATACGTGCTGGGATGTATTTGTACCAAACTGGGCACACGTAATCTGCAGTTGTGTAACATGTTGCTAGTGCTGTGGTTCTCAGGGTTTGTGCTCGAGATCTCCACTTATTAGCGGCGATCTTTTGAAAAATATTATGTCTGGCTTTCACCTTCATGTATTCTTGCAACAACTTTGGAAGTGCTGTTCGGGACAGTTATAACATGAAATATTAATTCGGAAAAACAGTACAAAACAGTAAACTTCAATCTGGAAGTGGAATACTTTTAATTATTAACACGAGCATGGCTGGGTCTAGATAGGCTTGCTATCACATAGGTTGCCGAATGCGATGTTGGGATCAAATCGGATTATTTTCCCGGACATACAGGGCGATTCCATGAGAGAGTACAAAAATTTAACATGACGTAGAAGATGCTCCACTGAACAATTTGAGGTAGGAAATCTGGGGTCGGAGAAGCAAGTTAAGGAGATAATAGGAATAAAATCATATTACTGTATACGTTTTTATGTACGTTAGTTACAGTTAACTGAAAATACCATCATTGGCACAAAGAACTTACCTTTTGTGCTGTTTGTCACAAAATTTGCTGAAACTGACGACAATCAAACTCAATACAAGCATGAAATTGGTGAACAAGTTTTGCCTGCTGACAGTGTCGAGAAGAAGGCGCGCCAACATCCAGCTTCTGCAACAGCGATGGCCGACAATGACTGACTGTCGCCATCTCCTCGACCGACGACTTCAAACCTTCAATCAACCAACAAGGAAGACTGGAAGCACGTAAAGGTTTAGGCTGTATGACAGACCTCATCTATTAAAATTGTTCCATTTGCCTCACAAAATTACAGCAAATTAGCATGAACCTTTGTTGCTCATCGTTCCAATTGCATTACCAAGCAGGGTCCCTTCCTTTTTCCGAAATGAACCCGAGTGTCGTTGAAATTTAAACGCCAGCATTAAAGTCTTATCATCCCATTTCACTGCTTTAATTTCAAAGTTCAGTTAAGGTACTCATAGCTGGCTACAATGCTTAGATTGCACAAGCACAAATTAAGAGTGCGAATTTTGTTACCATATTTTAGCTTACATGTGACAACAGCTCAGCTTGGTACGTACTAAATGTTACTATTGTTTATTGTTCAGAATCATAATTCAAGTTCAAAATTAAATATCTTATTTCTAAATTGCCCAGATTCAAGTAGCTTTTGAAATGAATGTTGAGGTACCCCAGACTAACCTTATATTTTTTTAAAAATTTCGTAGTGCTTCAGAAACAAAGTTCACAATTAATTTCAGTCACTAAATTAACTTTCAATTTTCCGGTTTTATTAATTCTTTTCCTAAATTAAGTCAGAGTGTAGCGAAAGTTACTACTTCTGACAAACATTCAGTTATCACACAACACTTGTCAGACTTCAGTTGTCACGCTTTTAGTGCTAATTATATGTGCAATAACCTTCCCCCAAATCTCAAATGTCTAATTAACGCCAGTTAATTGATAACGTAACGACCGCACATTTATCTTCTTTATTAACTGTACCCCTTTTCAAAATTAATTTCCACCAATTTAATTTGCATTTGTCCTTTCATTTAGATGTAGCCCTTTCCTCCCTCTTCACCTATAGATTAACTTCGGTGACGATTGCTTTTCCCAAATTTCCATAAGGTACACGAGGTTTAATTTTACTGCCATTAAGGTCGATAAGTGAGGGGGAGGTTACAAACTTAGGTAAAACTGTTTGCACGAACAAGTAAAGTAAACAAATCCTGCATCATGGTTTCCCAGTAATCAGGCTTGTCCACTTTGTTTCCTCGTAGGAAATAAAGAATATACATGTAAATTAACAGCGCACTATGGGACCTAACATCTGAGGTAATCAGTCCCCTAGAACTTAGAACTACTTAAACCTAACTAACCTAAGGACATCACACACATCCATGCCCGAGGCAGGATTCGAACCTGCGACCGTAGAGGCCGAACGGTTCCAGACTGAAGCGCCTAGAACCGGTCTTCCACTGTGGCCGGTTAGACAGCACAGTACGGGTACATTGGTACCATATTAGTTGCAAATAAGCTGAGAAAGAGCAATGCTAGACTAAGCGGTAGACAAGTTTTCTTCCATATCTCCCTAAGCTGGCTTCTCCGAGTCCAGGTTCCATGTCTCAAATTGTTCAGTGGAGCACTCTCTATGTCCTGTTACATTTTTGCACGCTCTTGCGGAAACACCCTTATGCACTCTGTCACGACAAACTGGCCGTTACAAATGAAACAATGAGTAGTTAAAAAATCTTAACGAATATAAACGATACAAATTTACATATGTGCGTATTCTGCAATATCGAGATACTACGACTGCGGTACGAGCGTGATGAGTGAAACATACAGTTGTACCATTGACTTCTCTGCGGTCAACTGTTCGGCGGATGGGGCGACGTCGCGGTGCATCCGATCGTCGATTGTCGCCGGTTTCTTCCTGTCTTAAGTTAAGATTTATGGGGAATATGTTTATAAGAGTGTTCCTAAACAAGTGTGCCGTTAGTTTAAAAAAAAAATAAAACTAACGAAATTACCTGCGCACCAGTCTTGATTTAGTGAATTTTAGCTAAGGTTTATTAACATCTATTTATTTTCAGTCAGTCGAATTTCTCCAGAAGCGTCCAGGCTTACCCCTGACGAAACCCTCAGAACAGAACAAATCCGGGGTAACCCGGAAGTACGCAGCTCTGGGCCTAGGCATTGTTAGGAACTGCGTTACTTGCAAAAATCCATAAACTATAATGATTCTTGCTGTTATTCGTTCAAACAAACATTGTTCCACTTAGAAAACTGAAAAACTCCAATATTTATAAAGTAAAGTAATGCGTTGTTGTATTAGACAACGAGGCCAAATTTATTTTGCAACGAACCATTTTATCACTGTTAGCCATTCCCAGTTACCCAAATTAATATAAAAATTGGTAAAGGAAGGGGTGTTTACAAAACTTGCATGCATACACTGACTCTCACTTACACCCCCCCTCCCCCCCCAACCCACACACATAAACATACATTGTGATTTTTTTCCGAACTCGGTTTATGACTATGTACCTGGTGGTTATAATTAAACTGCACCTACTCATCACGTAGATCTAGTGTGAGCTGTAATTTTCTTGTAGCAGCGAAACTTGGAAGATTTGCTAATACGTTAATGCAGAACAGCTTTAGGCTAGAAAATGATATTCCAGTTGTCAGCGCCGCGTTCAAGTAAGGCGCTGTACACTGTTTTTAGGACGGTATGGCATCGAAGCTGCGATTTGTAAACCATAACGTGGGTGACAACAAAAGCAAAACGAGGAATAAGGAATTTAATCAAATTAAATCGGGTGACGCTGCGGGAATTAGATTAGGAAATGAGACACTTAAAGTAGTAAATGAGTTTTGCTATTGGGGAGCAAAATAACTCACGATGGCTGAAGTAGAGAGGATATAATATGTAGACTGGCAATGGCAAGGAAAGCTTTTCTGAAGAAAAGAAATTAGTTAACATCGAGTATAGATTTAAGTGTCAGCAAGTCGTTTCTGAAAGTATTTGTATGGAGTGTAGACATGTATGGAAGTGAAACGTGGACGATAAATAGCTTAGACAAGAAGAGAATAGAAGCTTTCGAAATGTGGTGCTACAGAAGAATGCTCAAGATTAGATGGGTAGATCACATAACTAATGAGGTGGTATTAAACAGAATTGGGGACAAGAGAAATTTGTGGCACAACCTGAGCAGAAGAAGGGACCGGTTGGTAGGACATGTTCTGAGGGATCAAGGGGTCACCAGTTTAATATTGGAGGGCAACGTGGAGGGAAAAAATCGTAGAGGGAGATCAAGAGATGAATACACTAAGCAGATTCAGAAGGATGAAGGTTGCAGTATGTACTGGGAGATGAAGCAGCTTGAACAGGATAAAGTAGCATGGAGAGCTGCATCTAACCAGTCTCTGGACTGAAGACCACAACAACAACAACAATGTGGGTGAACGGTAAGGCCACCGAGAAGTGAGACCGTGCGCTGCTAGTGAAAGTGTTTTATGTGAACGGCAGCAACTACAGCGCTGCACTGAGGTAGCATCGCCTACTGAAATGCCCGAGGAGAGGCCTGATGTCATTAAATGGCTTAAAGAAGATGATGAAAACACCTATGAGCTTAGTGTGACACCTGGAAGTGGGGAGCGACCCATCCCGGTGGACGTTATTGACGATGTTACCGTTGCTGAAACTGATTAGGCAGCACGTGTCCCGGGTACTGCTATTGCTCGTGCAGTGTCACGAGAATTGTACATCCCATGGACAACAGTATGGAAAGTTTTCGGTCTGTCTTCCACTGGTACCCGTACAAGACCCAGAAGGTACAATAACTGAAACATCATGATTCGCAACAACATTATGAATTTGCTCTTCGATTTCTGGCACGAATCGGAGTTGATGACATGTAGCCGGTCAGTATTCTGTGGAATGATGAGGCACATTTTACACTACATGTTGCCGCCAGTCGAAATCCTGGGAGAACCTATACCATTGAGTGGGACGGCGAAATGCCTACGGGTTACCCTAGACCGAAGGCTCACATGGAAGCATCACATCCGTGATGTGAAAGGGAGAGCAATAGGACGCCTCCGCGCAATGTATCCTCTGCTAAACCCACAGTCGTCATTGCCACCGCAGCACGGCATCACGCTTTACATAACACTGTTTCACCCACTGTTAGAGTATGCGGCCGTGGTCTGGGGGAAAGCCGCAGATGCTCACATTGTGACTCTGCAGCGGAAACAGAACCGCGCCCCGAAGACTGCCATGCATCTTCCGAGGCGCTTCTCGACGCACCAACTCCAGGAGGACACCGGGATCCTGCCCCTACGAGACAGATTCGCGCCATCGCCAGGGAGTTGTACGAGATGACCGAGAAGACGGGACGCTCGGGCAACCTCATCACTGGCCAACCACGCGTTGGCCTGACTTGCTGAGGGATTAAGTTTTACTAATCCCTCACCAGAGTGTGTATTTCTCTTTTTCGGACTACACAAGCTAGGACCAATCAACAAGAGTGGTAATATATCATTCTCTCTTATACAGGAACTGCAGGAATGACAAATTTTGTCTAAACTGCACCATCCCGAGCCAAGGACAGGCTCGTCTTTTCAGAGTCATCGTCAGCGTCTACAGGTTGCAGTGAATACACAGAAAAGTCGAATTTGGACCACTGTTTAAATTCGGGTTATTCACGGTCTTATTCCCTACTTCTTAGAAAAGAATACACCAGAGGGACTGTCGGGAGTACCATCACGTTTCTCACTGCACGTTATCGAAACCTCCTTGTATCACATGTGAGTGCTGTAGCGCAGCTGTGTGGAAAGTGCTTTTGCATGCAAAATGAGGCAACACCTCATGTCGCTCGCCCAATTCAAGACCTGCTTTTTGCAACCTTCCACGATTGTGTTATCTCTACAGATTTTCCAGGTGCATGCCCGTTAAGATGGCGTCATCTGAATCCATGTGAGTTTTGACTCTGGGGTACCTAAAAGAACGAGTTTACCCGGGACACATTCGCTCTCTACGTGATACGAAGGCCACTATACAGGAACGAGTTGCTCAGATATCGCGAGAAGTGCTGTGAAGAACTGTCGATCACGTCGCTTTACGGAAGCAGCATCTCGTTGACATTTACGGTGCTCATACTGAACAAACTGTGTAAGCGTTGCCTTTCTAACTTGTTTGCCCTTTCCTGACCACATAGCTGTCCCAATCCAACACATATGGCAACATTTTTATACGTCTTCCTTGCATTCACAGCGCCATATTTGCACCTGGTGGTGAAAATACAACTAATTTTTTCCCCGGCGTAAATCGACTCCACATTAAAGCATTAGAATATTTACCACGTTTCGCTGCCACACGATAATTACAGCCTACACCTCTGTGAGAATCTGCAGTTTAATTATAACCACTCGGTATCATCGATTGTCAGTGTAAAACGGTTTGTCTGTGATCTTGAAGAATAATAGGCAAGAGTAAAAGAAAACGAAAAGGAGAAAAGTAACTGGAAGTGACCTAAGCTGTTGGTGACGGCAGGGACTGACCTGGAGTTGTCCATTGCAGGCGCCGGTCTGAACTGCAGTCAGCTTTCTGTGCAGGCTGACTGCAACCCCAGGCGTCGGCCGGCTAGGTCCAGGGCGCTGCCCTGGCAGTATGAGCGCGTATGCGCCGTCACGCACAGCTTTTGAAGGCACCGCGAGCGACGTGGGCCGGCGTGCTGCATACGCAACAGAATCCACTTCTCCACAGCAGCGGCCTCTTTCTCAGTCACTAGCGACAAGTCACAGAATCGCAATCTGTGAAGGCGAAGGCACTCTGTTTCGTCCATTCTGAAGATGGCAACCACGCATGGCAGTCGTAAGGATTTAACTATCAGCTTGAAAAAATGTCAGCCTACGACATTAAAACTGCTAATGACTGTAGTCCTCTTGTCGTGGGAACGTTCCACCTCAAAATCACTTCGTCGTCCTGTATGTCATGACCAGATAAAACTACAATCGTCCGGCTATAGTTGCAGATTCTTTGATTGATCTGGAAGGCAGCTCACTGGAACTACTACATGAGAAATGTTGGTTCACTTTATTACGTGAATGAATAAAAAGATTTACTTAACTTTATACAATCCTTTGCCATAGGAGTGCAGTGACTATCGAAGCGCCTACATCTACATATATGCTGCGCTAGCTACCAACCGGTGTGTGGCGTAGGGCACTATTCGCGCCAAAATCATACCCCCCCCCCCTCCTCCTCTCTGATCCACTCGCGGATCGCGCGAGGAAAAAACGACAGTCTGAATGTCTCAGTACAAGCTCTAATTTCCCTTATCTTTGAATGGTGATCATTGCGCTATTTGAAAGTTGGTGGTAATAATACATACTCTACACCCTCGGCGAAGATCGGATTTTGGAAATTAGTGAGCAACCCATTCCGTTTAGCCCATTGTGTAGCTGGAAGTGTGTCCCACTTCAAACATTCTATGTGATTTGTAACACTGGTGATGGCTAAATGTACCAGTCACGAATCCTGCCCCTTCTCTTTGGACCTTCTCAATCTCTTGAATCAGACCCTTTCTGGTAAGGGTCCCATACAGACTAACAATACTCTAATACTGGACGAACTAAAGTATTGTAAGCAATTTCCTTTGTTGATGGACTGCATGGCTTCAGGATTCTACCAATAAACCGCAATATAGAGTTTGCTTTACCCGTTACTTGTATAATCTGATGGCTACATTTGAGATTATTTCGAATAGTCACACCCAGATACTTGACGGATGTTATCGCTTTCAAAGACTGGGCATTTATTTTGTACTCGTACAGTAATGGGGATTTTCGCTTTGTTAGACGCAGCAGGTTACGCTTACTAATATTGAGAGATAACTGCCAGACATTACACCACATATTTATTTTCTGCAAATCGTCATTGATTTCTTCACAACTTTCATGTGATACTGTTTTCCTGTAGACTACAGCATCATCGGCAAACAGTTTAATGCCGCTGTCAGTACCATGAACCAGATCATTTATGTAAATCGTAAAAAGTAGCTGGCCTATTACTCGGCCCTGGGGCACATCTGATGTTACCCTTCTTTCTGTTGAAGTCTCCCCATTCAGGACGACATACTGCTCTCTGTGCGTTAGAAAACTTTTTATCCAATCGCATATGTCATCGAATAGACCGTTAAGCGCACACTTTATGGTGCAAGCGAAAATGCGGAACAGAGTCGAATGCCTTTCGAAAGTCGAGAGCCGGTATCTAGAGCATGTTTTATATCATGCACAAAGAGGGCCAGCTGTGTCATGAATGGCCGATGTTTCCTAAAACCGTGCTGGTTCCTGCAGATGAGCTTCTCAGAGTCTAGAAAGGTCATTATGTCTGAACATAAAATATGTTCCATGATTCCAGTGAAATTGGCCGGTAATTATGTGCATCCGCTTTTCTACGCTTTTTATAGATTCCGGTGACCTGGACCTTCTTCCAGACCCGTGGAACTTTTCACTGTTCCAATGATCTGTGACAGATGATGCATAAAAATGGTGCTATATTTGTAGCATAGTCAACATATAATCTTACGGGGATACCGTCTGCGTCAGATGCCTTCCTGGCGTCTAAGGATCTTACCTTTTACACAGTCCCAGATACACTGAACACTATGTCAGCCATCCTTGTGAGCCGGCCGAGGCGGCCGAGCTGTTCTAGGCGCTGCAGTTTGGAACCAAGCGACCGCTACGGTCGCAGGTACGAATCCTGCCTAGTGCATGGATGTGTGTGATTTTCTTAGGTTAGTTAGGTTTAAGTAGTTCTCAGTTCTAGGGGACTGATGACCTCATAAGCTAAGTCCCATAGTGCTCAGAGTCATTTGAACCATCCTTGCGTTTTTTCAACAATTTAAAGAGGGAATGGTGCTACATTCATCTACCGTAAACGAGCTTTTGAAAGCTAGGTTTAGAATTTCGGCCTTCTGTTTATCATCATCCGTTACATTACCCGTAATGTCAGTAAGAAGATATTGAATTATTTGCAGCGTCCATAGATTTTACGTACGACCAAAATTTTTTGGAGTTATTTTCAGAATCTGCAGATAAAATGTTGCTTTCAAATTCGTTAAAAGAATCTCTCATTGACCTTTTGACGGCTGCTTTCATTTCGCATAGTTTCTGTTTGTCAGCGGGGCAGTGACTACGTTTAAAACGCCTGTGCAAATTTCTCTGCTTTTATAGCAACTTACTAATATGTTTGTAGAACCAAGGAGAATCCTTTCCCTCCACTATATCGTTGCTAGGCACATATTTCTCTAGCACGTGGTGGACCTTTAAATTTCGACCCACATTTTTGTGTCCCGCGGTGGAGTCTTGGAGCTAACTATGAAGATATTCATTAATGACACTTTATTTGCTTTCCCAAACAAGAAAACTCTACGATGTTTCTTTGTTTTTTGTTTTTCTTGCAACGTCCACTGACACAGGAGTCACAACGACATTATGGTCGCTAATACCATCTTCTAGATTAACGTCCTCAAAAAGATCAAATATGATTGCCGCCAAGATATCTAATATGTTCTCATCTACAGTTGGTTTTCTAACCAATTGCTCAAGGTTGTATGTTGAGAGCGCTCCTAGAATAATAAACTTGTAATGCATCTTTTCAGGGCTGCATCCGCCACTGACTTCAATTTTGCATCACAGTGAGCGACAGCAACAACGAGAGGATATTCGGCGAATGGACTGATCTACTCGTTCCCTCGAACTTAAATCCCATCGAGCACGTGTAGAATGCGTTGGGGAGACGTGTTGTAGCATGTCCACATGCACCAACGACCATACTGCAGCCGTCAATCTCTCTGGTGGGGAAATGGAACGCCCTGCTACAAGAGCTCCTTACCAAAATTATGGCCAGTATGAGGGCATCTACATTTATACTCCGCAAGCCACCGAACGGTGTGTGGCGGAGGGCACTTTCGTGCCACTGCCATTACCTCCCTTTTCTGTTCCAGTCGCGTATGGTTCGCGGGAACGACCGCCGGAGAGCCCCCGTGCGCGCTTGAATCTCTCTAATTTTACATTCGTTATCTCCTCGGGAGGTTTAAGTAGGGGGAAGCAATATATTCGATACCTCATCCTGAAACGCACCCTCTCGAAACCTGGACAGCAAGCTACACCGCGATGCAGAGCGCCTCTCTTGCAGAGTCTGCCACATCAGTTTGCTACACATCTCCGCAACGCTATCAAATAACCCTGTGACCAAACGCGCCGCTCTTCTTTGGATCTTCTCTATCTCCTCCGTCAACCCGACCTGAAACGGATCCCACACTGATGAGCAATACTCACGTATAGGTCGAACAAGTGTTTTGGAAGCCACTTGTTTTGTTGATGGACTACATTTTCTAAGGGCTCAACCTGGCACCCGCCTTACCAACAATTAATTTTATATGATCATTCCACTCCAAATAGTTCCGTACGCATATTCCCAGATATTTTACAGAAGTAACTGCTACCAGTGTTTGTTCCGCTATCATATAATCATACAATAAAGGATCCTTCTTTCTATGTATTCGCAGTAAATTACATTTGATATGTTAAGGGTCAGTTACCTCTCCCTGCACCGAGTGCCTATCCGCGTTGCAGAACGTGAATTGCCGTCTGTGGTGATCACAAGCGCTATTAATAACCGTGTCTCGTCTTTCGTACTGTCCTGGGGATCGTCATGAATCACGGTATCTTCACTGTAATTTTCTTTGAATAAAAGTGTCGTTTATGTACGTCTCATTGCGTATTTGTACCATACACCTAATGTACTTTACTGTAGCATTTGTTTCTATCGGCCATTCCCGCCGAAGGTTCGAGCCCTCCCTCGGGCATGGGTGTGTCTGTTGTCGTTATCGTAGGTTACTTTAAGTAGTGTGTAAGTCTAGGGACCTATGATCTCAGCAGTTTGATCCCATAGGAATTCACACGCATTTGAACATTTGTTTCTATGAGTAGTCAAAGTTTTATCGACCTGTGTTAGAAACGTCACGCGAAAGTTACTTTCGTCCCTAAGTTTTACGCTTCGGTGTATATTGCACGTTCAGTAACATCGCTGGTATCGTCTTTATATTATGGATTTTCACTATTTACAAGTAAGTCATCGAACTAGAAAGTAGTTGTAGTTTGAGAATTACAGTAGTGAATCTCTACAGATCGTCCGATAACAAATGTTCAATTTGCTCCATTTTTACTCCGAGAGATACTTATTTCATTTGGGGTTTTTAGGCTCCGCCTTGTGCTAAACATAATTTTTTTACAGTTTTTATATTTAGAGCAACGTGTTTCGACACGTGCGAGTGATCTACTGTGGTTCTTGACTTACTTCCGCAAAAATATTGTGAAAACTTTCATGGTTGTTCTACTGTAGGCCTAAAAGTTATAACATTCATGTTTTATTTGTTTTGTTTCGATTACTCGCCTGAACCTACATTACCTATGAAAAGTGGATTTCTACAATTTGGCTCGTTTTTGTGCTTTTCATCGTTTGACAGGATCTCATCTGCAAAGTAGTGACAAGGAACTTGCTTATTTTTTAAAATACTTGAAACGTACCCTTTGAAAAATTTATACAAGACTGGTCTATGTGAAACGTCCTCTTTGAACAATTATACACGACTGTGCTTAAACTGACACACAATATTTTTAGCGCAACACAATCTGACTATCAATAATCCCTACAAAAGAATGGCCCTGACTAACATTAACCTATACGTTTCACAAATCACTTACCTCACAAAAATCTTCGTTACTCGAACTACTGCAATACAGCGAGCACCACTACTGCCAGCTAAATAAAAGATTCAAACTACTGAAGGCACTAACTACTGATAGGCATAGTTAGCAAATGAAAGATTTTAATACAGAACAAACACTGTATTTACCTTAATAGTCATAATATGTATATCAGTTCGTGACACCAATTTTTACAAATTTCAAAACTCCGCCATCTCTCTCCCCACGTCCGCCACTGCTGGCGGCTCACCTCCAACTGCGCAACGCTACGCGCTGTTAACATCCAGCTGCCGCTGCCAGACACTACAATGGCAGACAACAATGCAAACTATCCACAGACTGCACATGGCACAGCCAGTGATTTTTATACAGAGCGCTATGTGGCGGCGGCGTTACCAATAAAAAAACCTAAACAGCCTACTTACATACTATTTAGTGAGTAATAGTTATGTATGTTCTTTACTTACGTTTTTCATTCAGTTGTATGTCTCTTGTTTCTTATATCTTTTAACACTTCACTTTCACCTGCGAAAGTATTGGCTTGGTGACTTAGAGAAAACATAGTTAATGAAGGAAGGCAGGATATAGCAGAAGTCTGTCAACTGATGCCGCTTTCCTCTGTGTATGCATCATAGAGAGATTTTGTGTACACACATACATCACCGTCCTCACCTTGAAAATATAGATGTAAAGAGCATTACCACCAATAATATCAAATTTTATTGACGTTTCTTATACTGCAATTTTCTGGAAATATACTTCTTATTCTTGCAGATAAAGACATAACCAACAGAACATTGTCATAAGTTCCCCTGTTTCTAATAATGTCATAAGTTCCGCTGTTTCTAGTAAACACGCAGCGAGAGCATTAACTGTGAAGTTAAATAAGGGAAATTGACCTATATTACAGTTTCTGAAGTCGGAAGCGTCTATTAAAGCATTACACTCTACAAAACAATTGCTGTTAAAAGAGAACATTCACATTAAAGCTTTGGCCTTTTGTTGAAAGATGTTTGCCAAGATGTGTTCAACTTTCTGAGACAAATTCATCCAACGGATGGCACATCGCTACAGCTGGAAGGCTATGTATTCAGCAGTGCTAATGGAAAGGACGAAATGCTGCAGATTCGAATGTTGCATATTTCATGTTTGAGTGGATTAAGTCAAAACATATATGTCAATTATTTTTACTATTTCTAAACAGTCATGGTGATGTCTGATTGTTCTATATCGTGTCTCCCTACCACTATCGCGCAACGACGCTCTGAGCGTGTTTTTTAGGGAATTGACTAGTTTTGAACCTTGGACCAGTTGCTGGTAAGGAGACGGCAGACCACACTTGACATGTAGAATTCAGAAGAGTTCAGTGATACTAGCGATGATATAACCAAATACTAAATGATATCAGCGTCAGCTCCACTGCACTCCCTGTAAAAGAATCTTAATGCTAACTAAATTTAGTGGAAAGATTTCAAGGCTTTCCTATTTTTATTAGCTGGTAAAATAACGTCGAAAAAGCAGTTAAGTTTACCATTGGAAATTTTATTCTACTCACAAAACATCGTTTATAAATTGCACTATTGATAAAAGGAAATGTTTTAATACAGGATGGTAAAAACCAACTGCCTTCAACAAAAATGTGAACGAATATTCCCTGAATGGGTTTCCATGTTCTACAATCGATCGAAGGATGACCTATGCCATATCCACCTATAATCTAGGTTTAATTTAAGTTTCACAAAAGAGAAAACTATCAAAATGGTCTACAGTGATCCTCAATTATCTTTAATTCCTTATCTAACTTGTCGTAAATTACAGTGGCTGATGTGGCTTCTCAATAACTAAATAAAAGAAAAATCATCGCGTTTCAGATCTGTTCTTCAAGTGGCAAATGTGAACACCATGAGCTTTAATTAACGATCGACACTAGTATTACGCAAAAAGGGGGTGTAACAGATGAGACTTCTGCAGTTCTGAGTGAAGCCTTATGCGCTCAAAAATGCGGCATCGCGTGCGTTCATTACCTTGTTGGTGTTTAAGCAGCGTCAGGGCGGCAGCGGCCGGCGCAGCATCCATCCAGCTCGCCGTCTCGGAACCAACTCTCCTAACTTCTCCTTACTACAATTTACCGAAATAGATTTAAAAAAGCTATCTGGCTGTGTTTTCATCTGACCAATCAGGGTCTCAATATTAGCCTTAAGCTCCGCCTACAAAGATTCTGTCTATCCAATGAGAAACGTTATACTTTTCGTGGTGGGGCAATGTTTTTAAAGTTTGCAACGTAACAGAGAAGCTAAAAAGTCTCACGCTAAAACCTGCGGCTGGTGTGGTTCTTTTAGCGTTATCGTAAGATCTATAATGTTCTTCTGGAGGGCTCTATCTTTTAACATGGGCTGGGGGGTGGTCCTTGACGTACCTGAGACGCGAAAAGATCTCACGCTAAAACGTGCGGGTAGTAGTGGCCCTTTTTGTGTTATCGTAAGATCTATACTGTTTTTCTGGAGGGCTCTAGCTTTTAACATGGGCTGGGGGGGGTGGTCCTTGATGTAACAGAGACGCGAAAAAGCCTCACGCTAAAACGTGCGGGTGGTAGACTTACAGGTAGGCTGCCGACGTGGGTGTCCCTCCCTTATCGTAGGGCCTTCTAGCTTAACACGGTTCCGCTCTCGGCTTCCGTCCTCGTTTCTCCCCTCGGAACTGCGTCTGCCTCACGGTGGGAAGGTACGACATGCATTTAGGCATTCTTGTGTTAGTCTGTGGTATTCCATTTGCTCACTCGTTACTCGTATTACTTTGGTTAATTTAATGTCACGATTTATTCGGAGCTATGCGACATACTACTGGATTTGCTTATCATGTCAGGGTTTTCATGTAAGGTGTTGGATTTGCTTTGCCTGACACCTTACATATTCATTAGAAATTTGGAGAAAAATGTCATAAAATGAATGTAAACTACTATTATTTGTTTCCAAAACAATTGCTACCATATTTATGTGATATTTCACGCAGATTTCACAGGCTGTGCTAGTCGTTCGGACTGATGACTTCACCTCTCGATATTCATACTTTTTTGAGCGTAATAACATGAATGCCAGGTGTGAGACTGATGGTTCACATCGTATTAAACTGGACTGTGGAGGTTGTAAAAGAGATATACTTATGAAAACAAGAGGAAACCATGAATTTTATGAGTTTATTAATTTTTGCACAGTACAATCAACTACAACCTTTATCGTTTTTTACGGTTTAGTGACCCCATATTAGGGTATTAACCTTATGCTCTAGTACCATCCGTTTGGTATCGATTGCTGATATTGCTAACTTAAACTGCGACTTGCTGACAACACCACGAAAAGTTTGAGTGACTTTGAAAGAACAATATTCAGCTTCTTACCAATATGAATGTGTATTACTGCTCTTCAGTTCTATAGTGTGGTAGTAGAATATGATACCATCCTGAATTCCAAGATGACGTTATACCATAGCACGGGATCACCATAATGTCAAACACGTAATATTTTTACTTTATTTCACAATACAAAATTACTGTACATGTGTGTGTATTTGCGTGAATAAAAAGAAAGGAACTAAATCATTTCAAATACAGTTACCGGATTACTTTTTAAGGGAGATATATACAAGAAGTATAGGATTTGATGTATGAAATACATAGGTGTGTGCGTCAGTGCATGAGTGTCTGTGTGTCTATTCACGAAACTCAGAAGCAATTTTTTTTGAAAAAGATGCCATTTTACGTAAATATGTTTGACCTTGCAATTTGAGAAGGTTACGTAATTTATTTGTATGTCTGTGAACGTGAGGCCATTTTTATGCAGTATTTAATACTGCACTGTGATTGGCTGGAGATGTGGAGGGACAGCGGGAAGCGGGAGAGGAGAGGAGGAAAGGGAGAAGAGAGGGCAAAAGGGGGGCGGGGCTTGCCACGTCATGATGATGATGAAGACGTCATTGAGAAAGCGCGTATGGTATCGCCACAAATATGAACAAAGTGCGGGCTAGAATATCCAGTGTAAACAAAGCGAGCTGGGTAGTAGTTAGGCACTGCTGCTGCTCACCAAGTCTGATAGTCGGCATAATAGCAAAACCAACAGGGCCGACCATGTCCAGAGCTTCATGGGCAAAGCACAATCTAGACGACGTATTTGTGTTGTAATCAGTTTACAACTGATGAGGTCGTCTTCAGGTCTATTGGATGAATGTTCCGTTGGGATCAGTTGCTGCAGGACCTGATAGCCACTATGCTTCACATCTCAAGATGTTCTGACTCGGCCAGAACCAGTCATTACAATACGAATATGTGCTCCAGAGTGTGCTTTGCTCACCACATTAGAAAACAAGATCACTGTTTTCTCCTAGTCAGAATGGCACATCTCTGTAAGTCTAAGAGTCCATTCCTATGAGGACATCCGCCACTTGTCAAGATGATTTACCTCTACAACTGTGGCTTTGTGTACTTCAGACGTTTAACGATAACGGTTCTAAAGACTGCAGAAGGCTCAGCCTATGAAGAAGCAAACGATAGTAATAGATAATTAGCACCAGCAGATTCACAAGTACGATAAACGAGGTACTCTCTGTTTTAGCGGATGTACTTTCCTGGTTAGTGCTGAGCGTCTTTTGACAGATAACTTGCATAAGTGTGTTCGTTCACATCACCGGTTTTGTACTCGCTTCCATGACGGATGGTGACCACCCTCGCTTGGCTGACGTTGTATCGACAATGTGTGTGCTCTCCAGCTATCATGATAACATCTGCAAGATGTCGCAATTTTTGGTCCAGCGTTATGTAGCAATCACGACAGCTTTCCACTGCCAAGTCTTGGTGACGCATAGTGCACAGGTTGTGAGTGCGGACAGATGAATAAGCGTCAGACGGTGAAGAGCTTGGACACAGCGTCGAGCAGCCCGTGGCCCGGGCGGCAGGCGTCGTAGCGCCGCAGGCATGCGCCGCCCCCGCCGCCCCCGCCCCCTCTGCCCGCCTCCCGCGCCTCCCTGTGCTCCTGCAGCTCCTCCTCCTGGTAGCCCGGGCTGCAACACACCACGCCACTGTCCACGTCTACAATCCTGTAGGGCCGCGCGGGGTAGCCTTGCGGTCTAGGGCGCCTTGTCACGGTTCCTCCGTCGGAGGTTCGAGTCCTCCCTCGAGTATGTGTGTGTGTGTGTGTGTGTGTGTGTGTGTGTGTTGTCCCTAACGTAAGTTACTTTAATGTTAGTTTAATTAGTGTGTAAGACGAGGGACCGATAACGTCAGCAGTTAGGCCCCACAGAACTTTACCACAACTTTAAAATTTAATTTACAATCCTAATAGACGACTAAAACTTGCAGGTTGTATGTCTCTCAGGGGCAAAAAAAAATTGATTTTCAGCGTTTCATATAATTATCGTCCGAATTTAAAACTTTATATACCTTAAGGGATTAACACAATAAATCAAGTACATTAGTTAGAAACTGTGCATACGCATTGAGACATGGCATTTCCCAGCGCGAAAATTACCCAACCTGTATTCATCCAGCACTTAGCTGCTCCTATCAAACTTTACACACAATTTGAAACCTTTTCGAAACTTCTTCTTGCTGGGATTCGCCACCCTCTAAATAATGAAGGGAAAAAAGTTTATCACTTATTACAATTTAGTATTCATGCAATAAAACTATAGCATAAGGCACAACCTTTTAATTAATTACTTCTTTACTACAAAACCTATCCACAACACACTTTTCAGACGGTATCCACGTATTTCCCTGAATGTGCTTGCAAAATTATAGCACTGTCTGGCACATAATTCCGGGAAATGCATTATACAATTCGAGATGCGAGAAAAGCTATCTTCACTCAAAATGGTGTAAAATCACCAGACTATACTCATCTAGTGTTTGATAATGACTTTTGACGGACTTTAAATACATCTTAACTTTTCTCTCACACAGCTCCACAAATTAATGAAATGTTCATTGTTAATTTTTTTTATTACCAGTTATCTTTGCTAGCGATAGCTGTAGAAGTATCACCGTAGTCTGGGCTCTGCGTCTCTTAAACCATAACGATTTTACGTGCTTAACGTCAAATATTCAACAAATTAACTCATTTGTAAAGCAATCTGAATTTGAAACCGTTTCAAACATGGGAGTTAGATTCTTTATATACGCTCGGGCAGGAGCGGGGGGTGGGGGGGGGGGCAGGGGGAGGAGGCGCAACTGGTCATTAATATCCGGTCACAGTCAAGCATAGTTAATAATATTTTTTTCTGTCTAGTAGAGATGAACATACACAAAAGTGCTGCATGTCATTAGACAGGCGGAGGCTACTTAGTATACCAGTGCCACATCCCCTTCTTCGTGTTTCAGTCGCGTAAGTATCGAGGAAAGAAAGGCTGCTGGTAAGCCTCCGTGCGGGCTCGAATCTCTCTAATTTTATCTCTACGGTTTTTATGCGAGCTATACCTAGGAGGAAGCAATACACTGCTTGACTCTTCTAGGAATGTACGCTCTCGGAACTTTTGCAGTAGATCATAACGTGATACAGAACTCCTCTCCGTGACTCTTTCTAGTTTACTAAATGAATATGTAACGAAACGTGCTGCTGTTTTTTGGATCTTCTCTATTTCCCCTATCAGTCCTCAATTTACTGGTCCAACGAGTTTTTTTTAAATCTACTTCCTTTGTTGATGGATTACATTTTTCCGACGATCCTTCCAATGAATGCCAGTCTGGCATCCGTCCTACTCGCGACTAATATTACGTGGTCGTTATATTTCAGATCGCAGGGTACTCGTGCACATCGACATTTTGCGGAAGTAATTGATTTCAGCAATGGTTCTCTGATTTTGTGATCATATAGTAAAGGGTCTTTCCATCCGTGTATTCGCTGTGCGTTACATTTGCTTATGTTGTGGGTCAGTTACCACTCCCGGCACCAAGCGTCGATACTCTGCAGATCCTCCTGCATTTCGTTAAAATTTTCTGTCGTTGCGACTTCTCTTCTCTGTACACAAAAACAACATCCGCGATAAGCCTCGTGAAACCTCCGGCGTTATCCAATTAGGTCATATATTTGCACACACACACACACACACACACACACACACACACACACACACACACACACACTAATAAGCGAAAACGTTATGACCACTGCCCACCGCGACATTGGTTGCCGCCTGATGGCGTTGCGGGGATCGTGACGCGGTAACAAAAGTACACTACTGGCCATTAAAATTGCTACACCAAGAAGAAACTCAGATGATAAACGGGTATTCATTGGACAACTATATTATACTAGAACTGACATGTATTTACATTTTCACGCAATTTGGGTGCAAACATAGATCCTGAGAAATCAGTACCCAGAACAACCAACTCTGTCCGTAATAATGGCCTTGATACGCTAGGACATAGAGTCAAACAGAGCTTGGATGGCGTGTACAGGTACAGCTGCCCATGCAGCTTTAACACGATACCACAGTTCATCAAGAATGGTGACTGGCGTACTGTGACGAGCCAGTTGCTCGGATGCCATGGACCAGACGTTTTCATTTGGTGAGCGATCTGGAGAATGTACTGGTCTGGGCAGCAGTCGAACATTTTCTGTATCCAGAAAGGCCCGTACAGGACCTGCAACATGCGCTCGTGCATTACCCTGCTGAAATGTAGGGTTTCGCAGGGATCGAATGAAGGGTAGAGCCAGGGGTCGGAACACATCTGAAATGTAACGTCCACTGTTCAAAGTGCCGCCAATGCGAACAAGAGGTGACCGAGATGTGTAACCAGTGGCACCCCATGCCATCGCACCGGGTGATACGCCAATATGGCGATGACGAATACACTCTTACAATGTGCGTTCACCGCGATGTGGCCAAACACGGATACAACCATCATGATGCTGTAAACAGAACCTGGATTCACCCGAAAAAATGACGTTTTGCCATTCGTGCACCCAGGCTCGTCGTTGAGTACACCATCGCAGGCGCTCCTGTCTGTGATGCAGCGTCAAGTGTAACCGCAGCCGTGGTCTCCGAGCTGATAGTCCATGCTGCTGCAAACGTCGTCGAACTGTTCGTGCAGATGGTTGTTCTCTTGCAAACGTCCCCATCTCTTGACTCAGGGATCGAGACGTGGTTGCACGATCCGTTACAGCCATACGGATAAGATGCCTGTCATCTCGACTGCTAGTGGTCTCCGAGCTGATAGTCCATGCTGCTGCAAACATCGTCGAACTGTTCGTGCAGATGGTTGTTCTCTTGCAAACGTCCCCATCTCTTGACTCAGGGATCGAGACGTGGTTGCACGATCCGTTACAGCCATACGGATAAGATGCCTGTCATCTCGACTGCTAGTGATGCGAGGCCGTTGGGATCCAGCACGGTGTTCCGTATTACCCTCTTGAACCCACCGACTCCATATTCTGCTAACAGTCATTGGATCTCGACCGACCCGAGCAGCAATGTCGCGATACGATAAACCGCAGTCGCGATAGGCTACAATGCGACCTTTGTCAAAGTCGGAAATGTGACGGTACGCCTTTCTCCTCCTTACACGAAGCATCAAAACAACGTTTCACCAGGCAACGCCGGTCAACTGCTGTTTCTGTATGACAAATCGGTTTTAATCTTTCCTCATGTCAGCACGTTTAGGTGCCGCCTCAGCGCAAACCTTGTGTGAATGCTCCGAAAAGCTAATCATTTGCATATCACAGCATCTTCTTCCTGTCGGCTAAAATTCGCGTCTGTAGCACGTCATCTTCGTAGTGTAGCAATTTTAATGGCCAGTAGTGTGTTTAAGCGGAGAGGACACCGAAGAGGGATCACCTCAGTGAAGATACGGGCTGCAAATGGGCAAATCTATTGAGATAAACGACTTTGACAAAGGGCAGATTAGTATTACGCAGAGCCTGTGAAAGAGTACCTCAAGACGACGAAGCTGGTCGGATGTTCACTTGCTACTGTCGTGAGAATCTACGGAAAGAGCTAGAAGGACAATGAAACTACAACTAGGCGCTAAATTGGTTTTCGTCCACGACTCTTCTCAGAATGTAGGGTTCAGAGGCTTCTCTGGTCTGTACAGTAGGCATTTCTGTCGAAAGAGCACAATTCTGGAGCGCACAAGTGTTTTGGAGCACGCCATTCGTCGTACACTGTTCAACATGGAGCTCTGCAGCAGACCACCCATACGTTTCCACGACATGGACATCGTCAGTTTCCATTGCAGTGAACACATTGATATGTGTTAGCTCTTCGGGTGAATCCCATTTTTTACACTAGGTCGGTGGTTGTCTACACAAACTCCGTCCGCCTTCGTAGCGTAGCGGTAGCGTTATCGCCTACCACGCAGGGGGCCCTGGTTCGATTCCCACCAGGGGACTGAGTGTTGTGTGTCCATCATTATCATTTCCATCATCATCATTGACTCGCAAATCGCCGAAGTGGCGTCAGCTAAAGAGAACTTGCAATACGGCGGCCTAACTCCCCGAATGGGGCCTCCCGGCCAACAATGCCACACGATCAGTTCCATTTCCGCAAACTCCGTCATCGAGGTGAAAGGCGACTCGAAATGTGCGACGCGCCACGGACGCAGGCTGATGAAAGCAGTATTATGCTACGGAAGACATTCTCCTACGCTTCCATGGGACCTGCGGTAGTAATCGAATACACGCTGATAGCTACAAACCACGAGCATTCCTTCATGGTTGATGCCTTCCCCGACCGGGATGCCATCTTCAAGCAGTACCGTGCTACAGTGATTTGAGGTGCATTGTGATGAACTCACGTTGGTGTATCGGGGACCAAATTCGCCAGATGTAAATCCTATGCAACCCATCTGGGTCGCTATTGATCGTCATCAACGCGTACGCAAATCAGCCGCCTATTGTTTACGCGAATTATATGCCCTGTGCGTAGGCATCTTGTGTCACATACCTCCACAAACCTCAACAAACTGTCGGATTACCGGTATGCAGCATCACTGAAGTATTTCGATACAAAGTCGGACAAATATGCTATTAAGCAGGTGGTCATAATGTTTTGGCTCATCTATATAGCCTACGTTAGTTCCCGTCGTGTCTGTGTGCCTTATTATACAGTACTGTCAACCCTGGGTACGTATCATGGTGTTTCACTTGCTTCCAAAAGCGAACTCACTTACGTGTTTAGTTTTATTGCGCTGTTTGTACTTACAAATGGTCTAGTACGAGAAGTGGAACTGCTTCAAAGTAGTCAACAGTGTTGTGTAGAATTACCAGCGATGTGGAAGGCGTTGTATACCGTTTAGCAGAGCCTGTTCTGTTGATGGTGCAAATGGGGCGATCAACTGCCTGTCGAATCTCTGGAAAAGTTCTGAAGCGAATTCCACGAAGTGGTTCCTTCATTTTCGGAATCAAATCAAAGTCACAAGGACTTAAGTCCGGGGAGTATGGTGGATGGTACAGTGCTTCCCAGTCCCATCCACCGAACAGAGCAGCCACAGCTTGCGCTATATGCGCCCGCGCGAAATGGTGAGTTGCGCAGAAGGTGTCGCCGCTTCTTTCGCAAAGCTGGCCTCAGGTGATGCTCCAAAAGCGGACAGTAATACTGTACATTGACGGTCTGCCGTGGGGCAATGTAATGCGTTAGGAAAACACCATCACAGTCGCACACGAGAATCACCGTAACATTCATCATACTGGGGCTCTGACGCACTTTCGACTTCCGCGGCGACCCATACTGACGGCATTCGTTGGATTGGCGTTTCAGTTTTTGCTCGTACTATGTGGCCCATGTCTCACCCAGTGTTACGATACAGCGTAAGAAAGCCTCTACTTCGCGCTCATAGCACTCCAAATGCGCCTGAGCTGCGTCATAATGCATCCATTTCTGCATTTCTGTCAGTTCATGAGGAACCCAGCGTGATGTAATTTTTCGTATGCCCAGGCATTCCTTCAGGGTGCGAAGCACAGTCGTATGCGCTAATATGGTTTCATGGGCGAGCTCTCGAATCGTATGGCATCGATCACTATTGACCAACGCGGCAACAGCATGCACTTCTTCTTCAGAGACGCTAGGACGACGTGCCCGATGCATGTCTGCCACAGTTTGCCGACCTTCGTTGAAGGCCTTCACCCAATGTGCCACCGTTCTGTACGGCAATGCCGATTCCCCGCACGCCTCCTGAAGACCTTGATGACACTGTCGTTCTGTACGACCTCTGGCACATCCAATCTTGATCCAACTCCGTTGTTCCTGTTTCGAAAACATAGTGACACCGTTACGTTAGACCGCTCGCTCACAAGTGACTGTGTTTCCTTCGATTGTGCGCACGCCTGTGACGTGGGACGGGCGAGTCCATTTGCTGGGAGGTAAGGCAGGTATGGCAACAACGTGTGCTATCAGCGACAATACTAGATTCCATTGCATAGTGTCTCCACAGCAGTGTTGCCACTATTTAAATTCCAAC
Source organism: Schistocerca gregaria (assembly GCF_023897955.1). Classification (NCBI taxonomy): domain Eukaryota; kingdom Metazoa; phylum Arthropoda; class Insecta; order Orthoptera; family Acrididae; genus Schistocerca; species Schistocerca gregaria. The sequence goes on from NC_064926.1 coordinate 57,478,759, forward strand.
CTACGTACATTCAGATTTTCTCTCTTCCACCACTTTTTAGCAATGAAAGCTTGCTACTCGACACGTGGAATGAGGGGTATAATATTCTGCTGTGGCTTAGCAAATGGACATAGAATGCGGGCCCTCTAGGCTGAACAATGTTCACAGTGCAGAGTGCCCCCTGATAAGCTGTTTGGCAGACTTTTCCAGCGTCTGAGGAACACTGGTACCTTTGCGTGTCGGAAGACTGACAGTCTCTGCCCCTCACAATCCTGACGCCTGACTTGGAGGAGCGTGTGCTACGTTCGGTGGAAGAAACCCGTGCGACTAATGTGCGACGATTAGCAGCAGCAGCAGAAATCGTGTCACACTTTCTCATGTGGGAAGGGGGGGAGGCGGCGAGGGTACTTAATGAAAAATTGCTCTCCCCATGTCAATTACAACGCGGATGACTCTCTCAATGGCTGTTGCAAACGTGTGCCGCAAATACACTGATCACGTCCAAGATCTTGTTTACCGTTGAGGTGGGGTTCACAAGAGATGATGTTGTGAATTACCATTACCAGCATTTATGGGCAGATGTAAGTCCCCAAGCAATTCATGAAAGAGTGCATTAACACCGACACTAAATCAACGTATGGGCAGACGTGCTTGGCGGCTGTGCCATTGCAGCAACGAATACGCATGTGGTTCATACATGATGGGGGACCAGCAGACTTAACATGTGTCGCAAACATTTCGAAGGGTGCGTCATACCTTGAGCCGGAGGGCACAGGGGTGCATTGTCATGAAATGACGCCACGTTGAACACCTCCTGTAAATACGTGTTTGTAGCAGAAAGTGTGCATTTCCGGACGTGTTTATTGGACTTATGTTAGAAAGTATGCATTTTCGGATTCATATTTAGTGGACTTATTTTTCTTGTGTCGATGAGTAGTACCACCTATCAAAGTATTCGACACTATTTTAACACCATATATATATATATATATATATATATATATATATATATATATATATATATATATATATATATATCGCACCCTCCAGCGAAAACGTGTCGCAGTACAAAATTAATCTATATTAAATTTCCTACAAAAAAGGTCCTATTCATTTTTTTTTCTCTAGAACTAATGGATTGTGCAAAGAGAGCCCGAGAATGCTGAAAACCTCGCTCGACGCACATGCGCTGTAACTTACGTAGTTTCTGTAGGCCAGTTTGAGGTAGCATATTGAAGTAGCAAGTTGAGACGAACAGTTTGGTACGGGACACTTGTAGTCTATCAAGTCGCGAAGCAACCTCAAACTGGCCCCTACAGAGCATGAGCGTCGAGAGAGTTTTTCATTCTCACACTCTCTTAATATGAGTGTAAGATCGGTTAATGACGTCACACTGGCACCAAATTTTACCAAAATTCAGCCCAATGCCACCGTGGACGTGTCACACGATGGGAAGGTCGTCACATCTCCCCTTACCGACATCTCACCCCTTTCGTGACGCCTCTGCGATAAAGGTCAAAACTGAGACGCCCAACTTTGAAATCACGCGATATTCTTATCGTCAGCTGAGCTAAACATTTCAGACACACCGGTGCTGAGAATCGATACAAGAGGTGGCATAAAGGTGCATCCATGGAAACACACCTTCCCTTGTGGCGTTAGTTTACACACATTTCGCGGTCCACAACGACAGTTTGCCGTGTGATGTGCAAAAGGACGATGTTCTAGAGACCGTTCGACACTGCTATCATCCTGCAAATAATTCAACCCTTCCCTTAGGATGTCATTGTACTGAAACTCTACTGAATTGAATATCACCCTAAGGAGAGTAGCGTCACTACAGTTTTTGCTCTAGTATAGAGAGTAAAACCACTAGCGACCGTTCAAATCCGTTCGACGAAATCTGATCATGATTTCCAGTCCTCCTGCTTCACGTCCATCTACGGCGTGTGCATGAATGGGTGAAATATTGATACACGTGTTTACGAAATGGCGAGGAGTCCCCCTAAGACCTTCCTCTCCCCCTCCCCCTCCCCCCCCCCCCCAACTCTAGTTCGACAAAACCCTCGGTGCCATCGGTGCACCTTTCCTGAGCATTTTAAAAATGTAGCTGTATGCGGCAACCATTCACTACTTCCTAGTTGTCTGCAGGGCAGAAAATCCCTTTAGCACCCTTCAGCAGGGTGATACTACACTACTGCAGTAGTGCCTGCTTACGGGCATGCAATATCTGAGTAGGGGTTTCCTGTCCCCAGGCGTTTAGGAATCACTAAATGGTTTCCCCTGTACAGGTATATTTTTAAAGCGTCCAACTGTACTGTTGGCTTCTTGGGTGTTGCCAACTGGGAGTCTTAGAAGAAACCTTTGCCATTTTATTCACATGTATGTCAATGTCGCATCCCTTCATGTACACGTCGCAGTAGGGTGCGAAACAGGAAGGCTAAAGAAGTATAAACACCTCTTGCTGCTTCGGATTATGTTCAAATTTCACCGAATGGTATTGAACAGTCACTAGTGGCTCTACTCAATATACCAGAGCAAACAATGCAATCACGCTACTGTACAAAGGGGTAATATTTAATTCAGGAGCGTTCCAGTATGACGACGTCCTTAAACAAGGATCTTTTGCGTCCATGCTACATTTTTCCAAAAGAACACTCTGGAAATCAGCAGCTGCTCAAATGGTATAGTGGAACAGTTTTCGGTAGTTAGTCTGGGTAGAAAAAGCTTCCACAGCAAAAATGTTATTCACATGTTTACAAATGACAGCCTGCATTCGCCAGTGAAGTGTGTCACTGAAATTACGTCCTAGGAGATTATAGTGGTTGTCATTGTAATATGTACAATAAACTACAGCAGAAATTTTCTTGAGGATTATTTATATTTTTCGATTGCTTAACGTATGCAGAGAGAAGTTAACGTTGTGCTCCCTGGGGCTTTCTAATTGATAAAACTCCGTCCGTAGCGACTGCGTGACACGATGTTATCGATTAAACAGTTGATGGTTTTTCTTCTTTTGCAGTGTTATATGTTCCGTCCAAAATTAGACGAAATCTGGTTGCTCACGGAAAGTAATGTGATTGATGACATCTGGGTCATGCGTGGAATCGATGCATATGTAGGACTGAGGAGTAGAGAGAGGAGTAATGTCCCTGAAAGAACTTTGTGAAAGCGAGGCCATCTTTACATAAAGACGAACGTTGATGTGAACAGCTGTAGGGCACGTATGAAATGGTGTACGACCCACCTCTAAAACGAAGCAGACGCTCTACTGTTACACAAGATCGTATATTTGCCCAACTTGCCGTAAGTTGCTGTTGGTTGCTCCCTTTCGCAAGACACATCACAAGCAGGAAGTAGAAATGTATGAACCTGACAGTGTGCAGATGTAGGATGCCTCTCAACGCTGTCGATGTAATTTGAATGCTATATGTTACAGTTATCTGTTGCTGCAACCTCTTTCCCGCCCGTGCAGTCATCGTTTGTGCGAAAAGATTGTCATTCATAGAACATTTTCCCCAACTAGACAGGAAACAAGCGCATGGAGTGGGCTGCAGAATCTGCTGATATGAACCAATATGATATTCCTTGTTAGTGTCATCCAGCAGGAGATTTTACATTCACTGGAACACAAAGATGATCACTTTCAAAAACAATTCTTGAATTTCGATGATTGATGTGTTTTTATTCAGAGCAGCTTTTTATTTTTATTTTCATTTTAATTTTTATTTTCATACGGATTGTTTTTCATTCCCTAAGTTCCCTGCATCTATGCTCACTCTTTTCTTCGGGTATGGAAGTTCTGTAAACTTACCTTTTTTTACCACCTGCTCTTTCTGGCCACACTGAATGCTGCAACAGCGACTTTGTTTCTCGTAGTTCTCGCATGATTAGTAAATCAAGTTTTTCTCTTGAACATGCACGGACAATTCTTATGGCTGAGAATGTAGTTCGCGTAGCATGAGAACACGTATTGCTGCATGGACCTTCCTTCTTCATAAGGTTGCATACTCCAGTCGTACAAACAGAACCCTTATAGGATCACTGTGTTCTCTGCCTCTCTTTCGATCTGTCTGCCTGTCCACCTGCCAAGATCTCTTTTTCCCAGAAACTGGTATAGTTATCAAGCTAAAATTTATGTGACATATTAAAGTCTTTGGTCCCTTTGGGATGTCAATACTTCAGTTGTCTAAGCCAATGCACTCAAAAGATATGGCCATTTTTTGATAGTCGCAATCTCACTCATCAAAACCTGAAGGGTACTTCCGTTAATATAGAATCCCCCCACATTTTTTTGTTTTACGTGTTTTCCATCAATCTTCGTTCTTTCACCAGATTTTCCATAGTTTCAATGCATTTTACTCAATAACTCGAAGTCCTAACCACCATTCTCGACTTGTTGTCACTTCAACAAATTGTCTCATCCCGTCGATCTTGTGAAGCTCTCAGCCAATGACATTGCGGCATGGTTCTCAATGTGTGTATCACTTATAAACCATACCCTCTATTACTTTGCGAGGGTCATATACATATGGAAATATCGCGAGCCCAGTTACACAGCCTACATCACATGACAGAAATACTGTTCTTAGTGTAGGATATAGCCATCGGCAGAGAGGAGAAGCAAATACTACGTTCCGTAGACGAACCACTTTACAAATTCGAAAAAAAATTATTACCATTTGCCACCTCCCCCTATGTAGATGGAGTCACTCAGTTGCTGCCCCTTCGTTGAACCTAGAGGTTAACGACCACAAGAAAAATTTTATATGGCATCTCTCTATGCATATAGTATTTCTTCCTCGCCTTCCACCAGCCCTCCCTGCAACCTTGTACCCGATCTTATTTGTTCAAATGTGTGTGAATTCCTAAGGGAACAATCTGCTTAGGTCATCGGTCCTTAGACTTACATTCTACTTAGACTAACTTAGGCGAAGAACAACACACACACACACATGGCCGAGGGAGGACTCAACCTCCGGCGGGCGTGGGGGAGGGGGGCGGATCTCATTTGAAACAGGCTAGAAGTAGGAGTTTACTATACGTGCTACATTCAACATCTCTTGAAGGAACAGAAAGAGCTGAATTCCACATAATCAGTACATTGTGATATTTTTAATTTGGAAAAAGCATAACATCTCTTCTAAACTTGTACTGACCGGCGCTAGTGAGATAGACCGGCGTTTTCATTCCAATACCGTAACTGCCATTCTACAAGACTGTTCAGTACCAATCTTATTCTCGCCACCCATCCAGTTACGTACAATCTCTCTAGATGCTTGTGAGCCGAGGGGCTTAGCACTCCTTGTTGGTATCTAGAAGGTATGACCCTGATACAGTTGAGAGTGTTGTGGAAATATAACAGACGATTAAGAAGGTTAATAGGAAACCTTTGAGTTATACATAATGGACTCCAGATGATAGTAGTTTGAAACACTTTACATAAATCACTTGTGCTACCAATTCTGTAGAATTTTTATAGTGTTTGGATTCCATACCAGGTTCTGGGAAGAAAGGAATGATCGTAGGACATAAACACAAAGGCATAGCAGTGGTGTTTGGTATGTCAAATTACACACCATGCAGCACTAACTCCTTTCCACACACGCAACACTTGTTAAGCAAATGTATACTCAGCGACTGCAGTACCTCACAAACTCCTGTCGTTAACAGAATCACTGCAGTTATGAATCTGAAGACTCGATTTATGTACACGACGTGTTAGAGAAATGGGGTACTTTGCATACATCTTCATTCATCTAGAGAAGTGTGTTGAAAGAGGTTTTCTATTGATGTAAATGATTCATCATCATGAATCATGAGAAGTCATCTGCTGACTGTGGTATGGAGGGGTCTGCTGTTAACGATTGCAGGTGGATAGCCCTCTAACTCACAAACAGAACACGCCACTGTATACGAGCCGAACGCAAATTATACCACACAACTGATGCACCCTGAAAGAACTATTGAAAAAATGGTCAGATGCATGATAAATGACATGCCACATCATCTCCCTCTCTCTAGAATGCATCATCACTCTACCACTAAATCATACCACGTTCATACCCGTCTCAATCGATCACTCCATCTACTTTCAGTCATCCTTTAACGCAGATCTATTTTAATTTAGCGGCAAATGTTTCTTTTTTCAGGGAAGCATCAAAGACAGCATGTATCCCTATCATCTCAATACGCATACAGCTCAATGTTATTAAAAACCAAGCAGCAACTGTTCTGTAAGGCATTTCTTCGCTGACACCACATGGTTGTCATTGGGAGAGAGCGCAGAGAAGCACATTATAAAGACTGTTTGTTAGGATTTGAAATACCTAAACAGTCTCGCACAGGTTCAGACACACAGTCCATTCTGTAGTTGTATATCGCAGTTCCCCATCTGATAGTACAACGCTCTTTAGCTAAGGACACTTTACAAAAATCTATAAAGTAACGTTGGGGTCACATCTGCATTTATAAATTAATTATTCTACATTTGGCGGTCGGATTGCAAGTGCTTATGACTCTGCCGGCCATCCCGGATGCGTGTAGGAGGTTGCCAGTAACCAGAACGAATTGACATTTCTGGCAGCTGATGCAAACGAAAGTTCTCGCCTGCCGGTTAGTCAGTTCTTGCCCACATCCACAGGGGCAACTCCAGGCAGCGGCTCTCGTGGCGCCTTCTGGAGAGCTGAATAGTGAATTAATACTTAGTATGCCTTGAGCTGTCTCCATGATCACATGTGTTGCATGTATTGTCTCGGGAAAATTGAGCGATTCAGTATCGATCTAGAATGCCAAGTGTTTGCGCCAGACACATTGATAACATCCGAACTCCTACCATTGCAATCATTCCCAGGCGCCCTCCACGGCTGGGGCAGTGCAGTCTGGCACACACACATGTCCACAACTGCAGCTGCGGTCACAGCAGCAGTTTTATCCGGCCTCTGAGCATTGACGCCAGTGGTGTAAGAGTGGCCGTAAGCGCTGTGTGTGGACACATGGGAGGTGAATGGGCTGTATGTAAGAGTGATTTCACTGGTTTCAGGCATCTACCCAGAACAGTTACTATGATCGTGGTTTAGTGCTTATCAATACATCGCAGTGCATCCTGTCTTGTCGTGGTATTTGTTGTTGTTACTATCCTATCATGTGGTAGAACCATTCCTCCTCCCTTTTCGTCCTCGTGTAGTTGAGAGATCGAACTCAGGAATTCTATAGTTTATTATAAACTACACTTAGCAGACTTGTGGTGGTCGGGAATTCCACAGCACTGATGGTATAAATTCACGCCAAAATTTGGAAATCGAACTATCATTTAATACGGCACCAGTTCCATTCAAGACGTCAAATTCCCGATTGTCAGTTTATTTTTACCTATAGTTGTACTGTAGGCACAAACATCAGTCAAACCCCTGTGCGGTTTGTCTACATCTGCATCTACATGGATACTCTGCAAATCACATTTAAGTGCCTGGTAGAGGGTTCATCCAACCACCTTCACAATTGTCTATAATTCCAATCTCGTATAGCGCGCGGAAAGAATGAACATCTATATCTTACCGAACGAGCTCTGATTTCCATTATTTAATCGTGGTGATCGTTCTTCCCTATGTAGGTCGGTGTCAACAAAATATTTTCACATTCGGAGGAGAAAGTTGGTGACTGAAATTTCGTGAGAAGATTCCGTCGCAAAGAAAATTATATCCATCCCAAATCCTGTATCATTTCTGTGACACTCTCTCCCATATTTCGCGATAATACAAAACGTGCTGCCTTTCTTTGAACTTTCTCGATGTACTCCGTCAGTCCTATCTGGTAAGGATCCTACACCGCGCATAAGTATTCCAAAAGAGGACGGTCAAGTGTAGTGTACGCAGTCTGCTTAGTAGGTCTGTTACATTTTCTAAGTGTCCTGCCAATAAAACGCAGCCTTTTGTTAGCCTTTCCCACAACATATTCTATGTGTTCCTTCCGATTTAAGTTGTTCATAATTGTAATACCTAGGTATTTAGTTGAATTTATGACTTTTAGATTAGACTGATTTATCGTGTAACCGAAGTTTATCGAGTTCCTTTTAGCACTCATGTGGATGACATCACACTTTTCGTTATTTAGGGTCAACTGCCACTTTTCGCACCATTCAGATATCTTTTCTAAATCGTTTTGCAGTTTTTTTTATCTTCTGATGACTTTAGTCGTCAATACACGACAGCGTCATCTGCAAACAACCGAAGACAGCTGCTCAGATTGTCTCCCAAATCTATATAGATAAGGAACAGCAAAGAGTCTATAACACTACCTTGGGGAACGCCATAAATCACTTCTGTTTTACTCGATGACTTTCCGTCAATTACTACGAACTGTGACCTCTCTGACAGGAAATCACAAATCAAGTCACATAACTGAGACGATATTCCATAACTACGCAATTTCACTACGAGCCGCTTGTGTGGTACAGTGTCAAAAGCCTTCTGGAAATCCAGAAATACGGAATCGATCTGAAATCCCTTGTCAATAGCACTCAATACTTAATGTGAATAAAGGGCTTGATGTGTTCACAGGATGTTTTCTAAACCCATGTTGACTGTGTGTCAATAGACCGTTTTCTTCGAGGTAATTCATAATTTTCAAACGCAATATATGTTCCAAAATCCGGCGGCATATCGACGTTAATGATAGGGGCCTGCAATTTAGTGGATTACTCCTACTACCTTTCTTGAATATTGATGTGACCAGAGCAACTCTCCAGTCTTTGGGTAGGGATTGTTTGGGGACATAGCGTGTAATTGAGCTGAAATTTCAAATTCTCAGCTACCTCCGTCGGAATGGACTTCCTAGCAAACGATGTAACTATGCCAGTATTCACCAATATGAGGGAAGGGAAAGAAAAGTCCAGCAGGATTTGAAAAGTGGGCAGTTGTGGGATCAAATCGCGCCAAATATACCAGTCCTAGTATCCATCTATAGAATGCAAGAAAGAACTGTCCCTCACAGAAGGTATCGATTTAAACAGTCGTCGATGTCTGATAGAGTGAGGATGTATTTCCAAGCCATCCACAGCTGATGATCTACCAGGTATCCACTACTTTGCGTAGGGCAACACAGATGTTAGTGTGGTACACAGCAGATGCTCGCTGGGCAGGCAGTAACGACCCGAGAGAGAGCATGTGTTACGACAGGAATTTCTCAGGTGACTACATCAAAGAGTTTCCGCGACCTGATGCTTTGTTTAGGGTGGCGAGGTCGAAGGAGGACGACATCCAGTCCGCGGTAGCTGGTATTTAGTACCGAGATCTGTAATTAAGACGCTGGGTGGCTCTTGACCTCCGTGTTGGTACGCGGACGACACACACACGTGTGGGATACCCCAAACGGCGGCTACTATACCACACTCCTTCCATTCTTGGGGCTTATAGTTATTACGTACTTGGAAGCGTGGCTGGAGGGTGCAAACATGAGCTCTACCCAAGTGGGGCAGCCGTGTCCCCCACAACTAAATAAAAAATATGCATCAGTATATTATTGACATTGATTCGACTTTAGTGTCGTGAGATCCTTCCTCTACAGCATTGAGTGAGTCTTTTTCCTGCCAAATTTTTCTGGGAGTGGAGAGGAGGGAGGGGCTGAAGGGTGTAGTGTTGGATGTCTTCTGGTGTGGCGTTGTGCTCTAGCTCAGTCAGTCCCTGCATGTCAAGATAAGCACATCCACGGAAATTTTCCAACAAGATAACACTATCAATCTATATCAGCGTAATTCTGTAATTAGGACATGTAGTTTCTGGATGTGAGCTTTTCCCACAAAAGAAAGAGATTCAACCCCTGAAAACTGAACTTTATAAATAAACAGAATATCCTCTGCACTGTAATTGACATTGAATTCAATTTCATATAATGAGATCCTTTCTCTCCAGCAGAGACTGTCTTCCCCCGTCAATTTCCTAATGAGGAAGAGGAGGGAGTTGTTTGGGAAGAGGAGGTGAGGTCTGAGGACTTCCTAGCATTGGAGGAGTTAATTGATTGGTTGGCTTAGTTAATTAGTCAAGTAATTTTATATAAAAAGTGTGCTTCTGTAGGTGAGGTGGAGCTGAGAATGGTTTGGGATTTGCCAGAGGGGTGTGTGAGGAGAAGGGGGGAGGGAAGGGTGGAGCGTTTGTAGATAGCAAAAACCACTTAGCAGAATAGTAGGTTCAAAGATGGGGAGGGTTAGGTGTTACATGAAAACCACTTAGCAGAACAATCAGCTGTCACAATTTAATTAATTTAAATATCACTTTGATATCAAAAGTGCGCCAGAACGCAGGATACTTTAGAACTAATAGGTAGAGTCATTCACGAGGAGGTTTGTGTGTTAAATTTACAAATTTTTCGTGCTAAATGGCTGAACTAGCATCACGGTTCGTTGACGAACGGCTTTTTCTACGTGCAAACATTCCGTGACAGTCTACCTATGACATGTACAGCATCTGTAATGTTTCTTAGCAAAGTAATATGGTAACTGACGCTGGGATGTACTTCGACTATTTGCAATAAGGTTCCGGTATCTCACAAAACATACATTGAAGCATTCTACAGGCAATTCAACATTCGCATTAAGGACAACAATCCTATGGCCGACAGAATTGTTTCCTTCTCTGGAGTCTTTCATCAAATCTTAACAGTTATTGTACCGGGGACGAGAGCAGAGGAAGTCAAAGCATCTGCAGTTGCCAGTTAGACTAGCACGTTTATATAACTCTAGAATAAATATAACTCTAAAATTAATAAAATAAATGAGAAATTACAATAGCGAATGCAAAAACACAAAGAATTTAAAAATAAAAAAATTCTCAAACGTCCTTCCGGGACCAATGTGTTACCAGCAGCAATATCGATAACGGGTAAAAATCGTCGAGAATATCAATTCCTGGGATGGATGAACTGTCTGCAACTATATAAATAAGTAAGTTTGTATGGAACCATCGTAGCACGGGTTCTTCTCGCACTTGCTGTTATTTGTATTATTATTATTATTATTATTATTATTATTATTATTGCAGCAGTCCATTTTATTTTCAGTACATGCTGTCCTACTACTCTATACTACAGGACATGAGAAAAGTTCTTATCATTTGCTCACTTCCCAGTTGGAGTACGTGGGGCCACCTTGATGGATCGACCGTGATCTGTTTAGACGTTACACTAGTTTCAGCCCAGTTATTATTTCAAATCGCGAGGCGAATAGATCGAGAAAAATAGGATCAGACGGATGACTTCATGACGAAGTAGAAGTATCAAAACTGTATACCGGACAGAAGATTGTGCCCATGTTCATCTCTGGTCAGTGACGGGGTAGCCTACAACCAAGACACACTACGTTTTAATTATGGAAGCAAACTAAGTGTGTACATTTGGTAGATTTATAAGAAACAGAGATGTACAAATTTCACGGCGCTAGATACTCTCTCTTTTATCCGAAGAGGAATGAAATACAAGAACACACAAGATCTGACAGCAGGCTTCTGAAATATACTATTTTTGAAAACAGAAGAAGGGAAAACAAACAAGCACAGCGAGAAATAAAAGAAAACACTGAAAAAAGGAATTGTAGTGGGTAGTACTGATGCTTCCTAAGCCAATTCGTAAAACACAAGCTTTGGGGACTGGAAGAAAAGGTTATTAACTCAACTATTATAACCACAAAATCACTGACAAGCGCGACGTACAAATCAACCGTATCACTGTAATCTACGAGGATTATTTTGTGTTTTTCGAAGTCCGATCAGTCGCGAAATGGATACCACAGTGAAAATCAAAAGTGTTTTGTTTTAAACATTTAGCTACAGCTGTCAGCTACCTGTCTACGTAACAAGCACTCCGTCGTATAAATTTTTCGTAGTGTTGTACTAACTTTCCAACACCCTCGTCATAGAATGCAGACGCCTGTACTTACCACCAATTCTCTACACTAGTCTACAGCACGTTGTCTGTACCAAAATAACTGTGATAGCCAGTGGCTAATGTAGGCAAAGAGATAAAAATCAGAGGGCGCCAACACTGGGGAGTATGGCGGGTGATCAAAAACTTCCCATCGAAAACGCTGCGGGAGTGTCTCTATTGCAGCTGCAGTGGGCGGACGAGCGTTGTCATGGAGATGGACAATGCCTGATGACAACATTCAGCTCCGCTTGTCGTGAACTGGCTACCGCAATCGCCTGATCCACTCGCTGAACGAGCCTCGCGGTTGACACCAGCTTCCTTCCCTGACTGCCAGCGTCATGAACGCCTGTACATCCCGCTTCAAAGTTCCTGCGTCACTGTCAGGTTGTGCTGTTATGCAAGATAGGTACGATATGTAAGTTTCTAGAATGAAATTTTCACTCTACAGCGGAGTGTGCGCTGATATGAAACTTCCTGGCAGATTAAAACTGTGTGCTGGACCGAGACTCGAACTCGGGACCTTTGCCTTACGCGGGCAAGTGCTCTACCAACTGAGCTACCCAAGCACGACTCACGCCCCGTCTTCACAGCTTTACTTCTGCCAGTACCTCGTCTTCTACCTTCCAAACTTTACAGAACGTCTCCTGTGAACCTTACAGAACTAGCACTCCTGAAAGAAATAATATTGCGGGGACATGGCTTAGCCACAGCCTGGGGGATGTTTCCAGAATCATATTTTCACTCTACAGCGGAGTGTGCGCTGATATGTAACTTCCTGGCAGAAGTTGCACGGAATCAGGTGGATCACCTCAGCATGAAGAAACTGAATGGCAGCACGCAATTGTCACTTGACGGGAGACACTATTGTTGTAGGCACTTTAAGTGCTCACTGCACGCGTAGAACTGTTAAATGCGACGTGATGCTATCGGCGGGCATACTGGAGACACTGCGCAACACATCTGCGCACAGCGTCGTCAGAGTTTCACTATGGTTTTAATTCCGTGACAGATCGGTGGCTGAAAGAAATCTTCCGATGAGAGCACGAAAATTGTTGCGGGAGTTAGTGTAGAGGCGCTGACGATGTGTACTCACGAAAGCAGCAGGTGTGCCAACTCCCCGAGCAGTCCGTCGTGCAGTAGCGGCGTTTCGGCGGCCTCGCAGATCGCCCTCAGGAGGCACGAGTGGCCGTCCACACCCAAGCTGCGGGCAGAAAAGTTGTCACAATACAACGCCGCACACAAGCGTAGCAACTATCGATGTAGTCTAGTAGGATCAGATTTTGCCAGTGCTGCTTAGTCTACAGTCAACTAGTAGAAATATTTCAGTCCGTTATGTTTCTTATTTATTTATTTATTTTTGCTCCAGTAAACTGCCTATAAGAATCTCTTTCTCCACTACACTGCCACCATCTTGATTTATTCATTGCGGCTGTAACATATCAGTTCTCTCTGCGTCTATAAAATAATGAATATGATATTCTGAAAACAGTTATTACTTCTATTACAGGCTGACACCTGGCACTGAGAACATGATCCACTCAGTCATTCACATTTAAGTGTTGTTGGACAATCTGGAGACATTCAGTTTTATCACACAGCGCACGACTCATCATCAGCTGACTAATATAAGTTCTATGTGGTAAACCACATTCATGTGCTTGGTCTCGCTTTCCTCTTCCTCCTTATACCTCTCTCCCACAAATACTCCATTCTCCTCTTATACACTCTATAACTTTCCCTCGTTTTTTCTTTTAATTTCGCTCACATTCTGTCTCTATCCACCCCTCCTTTCTGCTCTTTACGTATATCTACACCTACATAGATACTCTGAAAGCCACCGTAAGGTGCGGGCCGGAGGGTACCCTGTACCTCTACATGTCATTTCCTTTCCTGCTCCACTCGCAAATACATGAAGGGAAAAACGACTGTCTATATGCCTCCGTATGAGCCCTAATTATTCATGTCTTACCTTCGTTGTACCAACGAGCTATGCATGTTGGCGGCAGTAGAATCGACTGGCGATCAGTTTAAAATGTCGGTTCTCTAAATTTTCTCAGTAGTGTTTCTTGAAAAGAATGTCGCATTCCTTTCAGGCGTCTGAGTTCCCGAAGCATCTAAGTGACACTTGCGTGTTGTTCGAACCTACTGGTAACAATTCTAGCAGCCTGCCTCTGAACTGCTTCGATGTCATACTTCAATCCGACCTGGTACTGATCCAAAACACTCGAGCAGAACTCAAGAATACGTCGCACCAGCTATGCGGTCTGTTTTATAAGTGAACCATCCTAAAGTTTTCCCAATAAACAGAAATCGACCATTCGGCTTCCCACATCGCTTTGAAATCTTACTCCAAGATATTTAAACGAGTGAATTGTGTGAAGTACAACACTAGTAATATTGTATCCGAACATTACAGGTTTGACCCTCCCACTCAACCGCATTAACTTACATGTTACCATATTTAGAGCTAGCTGCCATTCATCACACCAAGTGTAAGTCGTCAAGTCGCCTTCTAAACTACTGGCCATTAAAATTGCTACACGAAGAAGAAATGCAAATGATAAACGGGTATTCATTAGACAAATATATTACACTAGAACTGACATGTGATTACATTTTCGCGCAATTTGGGCGCACAGATCCTGAAAAATCAGTACCCAGAACAACCACTTCTCGCCGTAATAACGGCCTTGATACGCCTGGGCATTGCTTCAAACAGAGCTTGGATGGCGTGTACATGTACAGCTGCCCATGCACTTTCAACACGATACCACCATTCATCGAAAGTAGACTGTCGTATTGTGACGAGCCAGTTGCTCGTCCACCATTGACCAGACGTTTTCAATTAGTGAGAGAGCTGGAGAACGTACTGGTCAGTGCAGCAGTCGAACGTTTTCAGTATTCAGAAAGGCCCATACAGGACCTGCTAATGCAATCGTGCATTATCTTGCTGAAATGTAGGGTTTCGCAGGGATCGAATGAAGGGTAGAGCCAGGGGTCGTAACACATATGAAATGTAACGTCCACTGTTCAAAGTGCTGTCATTGCGAACAAGAGGTGACCGCGACGTGTAACCAATGGCACCCCATACCATCGCACAGGGTGATACGCCAGTATGGCGATGATGAATACAAGCCTCCAATGTGCGTTCACCGCGATGTCGCCAAACACGGATGCGACCATCATGATGCTGTAAACAGAACCTGGACTCATCCGAATAAATGACGTTTTGCCATTCGTGCATCCAGGTTCGTCGTTGAGTACACCATCGCAGGCGCTCCTGTCTATGAAGCAGCGTCAAGGGCAACCGCAGCCATGGTCTCCGAGCAGATAGCCCATGTTGCTGCAAACGTCGTCGAACTGTTCGTGGTTGTTGTCTTGCAAACGTCCCCATCTGTCGACTCAGAGATCGAGACGTGGCTACACGATCAGTTACAGTCATGCGGATAAGATACCTGTCATCTCGACTGCTAGTGATATGAGGCCGCCGGCCGCGATGGTCTCGAGGTCCTAGGCGCGCAGTCCGGAACCGTACGACTGCTACGGTCGCAGGTTCGTATCCTGCCTCGGGTATGGATGTGTGTGATGTCCTTAGGTTAGTTAGGTTTAAGTAGTTCTAAGTTCTAGGGGACTGATGATCACAGCAGTTGAGTCCCATAGTGCTCAGAGCCATTTGAACCATTTGATACTAGGCCGTCGGGATCCAGCACGGTATTCCGTATTATCTTCCTGAACCCACCGATTTCATATTCTGCTAACAGTCATTAGATCACGACCAACGCGAGCACCAATGTCGCGATACGCTAAACCGCAATCGGGATAGGCTACAATCCGACCTTTATCAAAGTTGGCAACGTGATGGTACGCATTTCTCCTCCTTACACGAGGCATCACAACAACGTTTCACCAGGCAACGCCGGTCAACTGCTGTTTGTGAATGAGAAATCGGTTGGAAACTTTCCTCATGTCAGCACGTTGTAGGTGTCGCCCACGGCGCCAACCTTGTGTGAATGTTCTGAAAAGCTAATCATTTGCATATCACAGCGTCTCCTTCCTGTCGGTTAAATTTCGCGCCTGTAGAAATTTTTATGGCCAATAGTGTATCTTCCTGCAGTCACTCAACCCCTACCGTATACCACGGCATCACCAGCAAACAACCGCAGATTGATGCCCATTCTGTCCGCCAAATCATTTATGTATATAGAAAACAACAGCGGTTCTATCGCATATCACTGGGGCACTCTTGACGATACCCTCGTCTCTGCTGAACAGTCGCCGTCGAGGACATCATACTGCATTCTATTATTTGAAAAGTCATCGAGCAAGTCACATACCTGTTAACTTATTCCAGATGCTCGTACCTTCTCTAAAAGCCTGTGGCGGGGCACCGAGTCAAATGATTTTCCGGAAATCTAGAAATATGGAATCTGCCTGTTGCCTTTCACCTACAGTTCTCAGTATATCATGTGAGAAAAGGGCAAGCTGAGTATCGCAGAAGCGGTACTTCCTAAAACCATGTTGATTCGTGGACATAAGTTTCTCAGTGTCGAGAAAGTTTATTATATTCAGAGTGAGAATATGTTCAACGATTCTGCAGCAAACGGAATTTAGGGATATTGGTCTGTAATTTTGCGGGTCCTTTCTTTAACATTTCTTATATACAGGAGTCATCTGCGCTTTTCTCCAGTCACTTGGCGATTTGCGCTGGGCGAGGGATTTGCGATAAGGGGACAATGCCGTAGAGTACTCTTTGCAAAATCGAACTGGGATTCTATCCGGACTTGGTGATTTATTTTTCAAATCTTTCAGTTGCTTCTCTACGCCAGGTATATTTATTTCTACGTCACTCATACGGGAGTCTGTCCGATGGTTAAATGACGGTACGTTTACACGGTTTTACTGTATGAACGATTTCTTGAACGTGAAATTTAAAACTTCGGCTTTCGTTTTGCTATCTTCAACTGCCACACCAGACTGGTCAGCAAGGGACTGAATGAAAGCCTTAGACCCGCATAGCTATTTTGAATTTTCTCGGATGCTTTTGCTAAGCTGTGACGGTGGCAGTTGTTGTATGCTTCGCGCATAGATCTTTTCACAGACGCACATATCTCTACTAAACTTCGCTTGTCGTCATTTGTGCGTTCCCTTTTGAACCTAGAGTGCAACAGCCTCTGTTTCCTCAGCATCCGCCGAATTACGCTGTTAAACCATGGTGGGTCTTTTTCATCCTTTATTAGCTAACTAGGCACATAACTCTCCAGACCACCTTTTATAATCTGCTCAAACTTTGCCCACAATTCGTCTACATAAGTCTTACCGGAACTAAATGATGCCTATTCACTGTTTAAGTGAGATGTTAATAATTAGTTATCTGCTCCGTCTAGCAGAAACACTCTCCAAGAGTTCTTGACTGGCATTACTTCCCACCCCGATGAACATTTCCTCTTTCACCACTACTCTTTCTGATCTTGAGCCTTGTTTATCGTCATTGCAAGTTACATTTCTGTAGTAGAATTCTAATTGTAAACCAATAAACTAGATATCCAACTTTCCTCTTTTCTGTGAATATCTCTTGCGAGGAAGAAAACAAAACAGCACATTGTTGTTTATACAATTTATGTTTAAGGATGAATAATATAATTAGAAAATATATATATGGCAGAAAGAAATTGGCTAATGTTTCAGATGTCTCGCTATCTTATTTACACTCCTGGAAATTGAAATAAGAACACCGTGAATTCATTGTCCCAGGAAGGGGAAACTTTATTGACACATTCCTGCGGTCAGATACATCACATGATCACACTGACGGAACCACAGGCACATAGACACAGGCAACAGAGCATGCACAATGTCGGCATTAGTACAGTGTATATCCACCTTTCGCAGCAATGCAGGCTGCTATTCTCCCATGGAGACGATCGTAGAGATGCTGGATGTAGTCCTGTGGAACGGCTTGCCATGCCATTTCCACCTGGCGCCTCAGTTGGACAAGCGTTCGTGCTGGACGTGCAGACCGCGTGAGACGACGCTTCATCCAGTCCCAAACATGCTCAATGGGGGACAGATCCGGACATCTTGCTGGCCAGGGTAGTTGACTTACACCTTCTAGAGCACGTTGGGTGGCACGGGATACATGCGGCCGTGCATTGTCCTGTTGGAACAGCAAGTTCCCTTGCCGGTCTAGGAATGGTAGAACGATGGGTTCGATGACGGTTTGGATGTACAGTGCACAATTCAGTGTCCCCTCGACGATCACCAGAGGTGTACGGCCAGTGTAGGAGATCGCTCCCCACACCATGATGCCGGGTGTTGGCCCTGTGTGCCTCGGTCGTATGCAGTCCTGATTGTGGCGCTCACCTGCACGGCGAAAAACACGCATACGACCATCATTGGCACCAAGGCAGAAGCGACTCTCATCGCTGAAGACGACACGTCTCCATTCGTCCCTCCATTCACGCCTGTCGCGACACCACTGGAGGCGGGCTGCACGATGTTGGGGCGTGACCGGAAGACGGCCTAACGGTGTGCGGGACCGTAGCCCAGCTTCATGGACACGGTTGCGAATGATCCTCGCCGATACCCCAGGAGCAACAGTGTCCCTAATTTGCTGGGAAGTGGCGGTGCGGTCCCCTACGGCACTGCGTAGGATCCTACGGTCTTGGCGTGCATCCGTGCGTCGCTGCGGTCCGGTCCCAGGTCGACGGGCACGTGCACCTTCCGCCGACCACAGGCGACAACATCGATGTACTGTGGAGACCTCACGCCCCACGTGTTGAGCAATTCGGCGGTACGTCCACCCGACCTCCCGCATGCCCATTATACGCCCTCGCTCAAAGTCCGTCAACTGCACATGCGGTTCACGTCCACGCTGTCGCGGCATGCTACCAGTGTTAAAGACTGCGATGGAGCTCCGTATGCCACGGCAAACTGGCTGAAACTGACGGCGGCGGTGCACAAATGCTGCGCAGCTAGCGCCATTCGACGGCCGACACCGCGGTTCCTGGTGTGTCCGCTGTGGCGTGCGTGTGATCATTGCTTGTACAGCCCTCTCGCAGTGTCCAGAGCAAGTATGGTGGGTCTGACACACCGATGTCAATGTGTTCTTTTTTCCATTTCCAGGAGTGTACAATTGGCTGCGACAAAGAAAACTAAACTGCACATTTGTACAGCAAAGCAATTTCTTTCTCACACACGGTTTCGACATTAAAACATGTACATTGTTGTTTAAAAAATATGTAGTCTTTTTTCGTCTGAGTGTTTGATAGAGTATCGTTTATAATTTGAAGTATATAAATCCGTCAAGAATGTTTCGAGATTTTTGTAAACCACATTTTGTATATAAAGGGCAGACACTGTTACCCATATGAAATAAAATCGTCATAACTTCATAACGGTTTGCGTTAGGACGTTCAAACTGCACGGTTGGCCGCGGGTCATGATACATTATGGGAAATAGTTTGCGCTTTATGGTTTGGTTTAGCGACGAAGCCCACTTTCATTTGGTTGGATTCGCCAACAGGCAAAATTTGCGCATTTGGGAGACTGAGAATCCTCATTTAGCACTTGAGAAGTCTCTTCACCCTCAATGGGTGAGAGGTTGGCGTGCAGTGTCCTGTTACGGAAGAATCGGTGCGATATTTCTTGGTAGCACGGTGACTACAGAACGGTACGTGAAGGCTTTGGAAGATGATTTCACCCTCATTATGCAAAGTGATACTGGTTCCGACAAGATGTAGTTTGTGCAAGACGGAGCTCGACCCCATCGAAGCTGGAGAATGTGATCTCCTGGAGGGCCGCATTCTGGCTCTGGGGTACCCAGAGGTCACTGGCATGGGCCTCGATTAGCCGCCATATTCTCCGAATCTGAACACACGCGACTTCTTTCTTTTGGAGCTATATTAAAGAGAAGGTGTACAGCAGTAACCCCAAAATCGTTGCAAAACTGAAAACAGTCCTTCAGGAGGTTATGGCAACATCGATGTTCCGACGCATCAGCGGGGCATGCAGAATATCGCTGTTCATTTGTGCCACATCATCGCCAATGATGGCAGACATATCGAACATGTCATAACCTAAATCCGAATATCTTTAGTGACGTTCACATGTTGGATAAAGTGTGTGCACGCCTTAGTTTGTGACAAATTTACGTTTTTGTCCATATCGTTCAATGTCTGTCAGCCTGTATTATACATCCAGTAAACCAACGATTATCCGCTGTAATTGGGGACTTATAATAGCGGAGGATCCGCAATTAAAGTACGAAGTAATGTATTACTGTTCTTCAAAAGCAAAAATTAATTACCATGCCATAATTAAAATCATTTAAATCATTTAAGGCATGTTTATAATAAATTCTACTTTAATAATGTATGTGTGAAAATTTGGTACTTACAAAGGATACAGAACAATCCAGTGGCACATTATCTTACACTACTTTGAAACAAAATACAGTCCAGTGCTTCCAATGTTCGTGCACGACATTGTTTACAACAATCGCATTGTACTGTGGCATTCGCACATCCCTGGCCTCTCCAGGGTAAAAGAAAAATTTCCAACACCCAAAAATGAATAGGAGTTGCAGGCCGCAGATAGTCCGCAAAGTGGATAATCCGTCTGCGGATAATGGCAGTGTACTGTATTATATACATATAGCCTACTACCCGCTGAACGTTCATTAGAGTATTGTGTAAAATTGTAAGTAAATTTGTGAAGATCGCTTCGAGGTTTCTTGCAACGTCTCCCTCTTACACATTATATATATATATATATATATATATATATATATATATATATATATATATATATATATATATATATATATATATAGTAGATTATGTCCGTCAGAATACACATTAGAGCGTCCTGTAAAAATCTGAAGCGTATTGGTCAAGAAGTAGTGACAAAGCTTTTTAGTAACAAATTTTCCCACCTGCGTATTTTATATATCGCATGCTTAAAAAAACAGTTATACAAAAACACACGCGTACTCGCATGCAGAGTTGGGACAAAATTTCAAAGCACTCAGCCAGCAAGCTTTCGAGTTTTGCTTGCACAAACATACACAAGCTGAATTATTATATGTTACGATTTTTCCTTAGAAAAAATCTGAATTAATTGTTACACAACAGCTTTAAAGCAAATCATGTTCGCGGGGAGTACAGGGTAACACGAGGCAGGAAATTGTTAACCCTTGCAAGTTGATAAATGCGCTGAAAGATTAGCATGGCGTGACGAATAGCAAAAATAGTAAGGTGACGTAATCGTGAGGGTGAAAAGGTGTTTGTTGCTACACACTGTCTGAGAATGGCAGAGCTCCACATAGAGGTGTGATCGCACCGGGGTCAGTACTTCAGCAGTGACCAGTGTTTTCGACGCATGCTCCGCTATCGCTGACGCAGGTACGTACCCGTCCATGAGGGAAGAGATGGCGCCATAGGCTGCGGCCCGCCCCACCGTCACCGTCAGGTCTTGCTCTGCCTGGCTGATGTTGGTCATCTCGGCGTACAGCCACTGGAACTGCAGCTGCATCACCATCGTGCGGTTGGGCAGCTTCACCGGCGTCGTTATGCCTACGACAAACTGCCACACGCGGCATGCTAAGAACCATCGTTACAGCTTACCACCTGTCGAAATTCCATACGCATAAAACAAATTGTGAATCTGTTATACGACGATCAGTGTGGCTTTGTGGAAAGTTACAGGCAATAGAGAGGCGGTTCTGGCGCTGCGGTTGACAGGGGAAGCCAGACATGTACATAGGATTCAAAGAAACTCAACCCGAACAGGCCATGGAGGCCCAATGGTACCGACCGACCGCTGTCTCATCCTCACCCCACAGGCGTCACTGGATACGGATATGGAAGGGCATGTGGCCAGCACACCGCTCTCCCAGCAGTATGTCAGTTTACGAGACCGCTAGACAGGATTTGGCAACCAGCAACAATTGTGCAAGATGTTCAAAATTCTGAGCAAACTCTGAGTAAGCTACAAAGCACAGAGAGTAGTGTCCACGATGCAGAGAATAGCGGCTGCTCCCGGCGGAGTTTCGAGTCCACCCTCGGTCATTGGTGTATGTGTTGTTCCTAGGATAAGTTAAAGTAGTGTGTAAGTCTACGAACTGATGACCTCAGCAGTTTGGTCCTTAGGAATTCACACACATTTGAACATTAATCTGCGGCCGGCCGAGGGAGCCGAGCGGTTCTAGGCGCTTCACTCCGGAACTGCGCGACTGCTACAGTCGCAGGTTCGAATCCTGCCTCGGGCATGGATGTGTGTGATGTCCTTAGGTTGCTTAGGTTTAAGTAGTTCTAAGTTATAGACGACTGGTGACCTCAGATGTTAAGCCCCATAGTGCTCAGAGCCATTTGAACCATTAGTCTGCAATTAACGAAAATACTGAGCTAATGTTGTTCAGTGCATCGTCGTCAATCACCAATGGCCGTATCTCCACTGATACCTATTACACTCTCTACAGAATGTACAATAATAAAGAGAAAGCAATCAGAATGAAACGCCAAGAACAGTGAACTCGGATTAAAAAGGGTCTAAGAGAGCGATGCAGTCTTTCGCTCCTACTGTTCAATCAAAACACTGAAGGAGCAATGAGGGGAATAAAAAAACGGATCATGAGTGGGATCAGGGTGAAAGAATATCAACGATAAGACTCACTGCTCTCGTCAGTGAAAGAGAAGAAGTATAGAATGAACAGTCCAATCAGCACACACTGTGGATTGAATGTTAATCGAAGAAAGACGAGGACTAGCAGAAATGAGATGAACTATAAACGTAACATCGAAATTGGTCACCACGAAGTAGGCTACGTTAAGGAATTCTGATACCTCGTAAGCAAAATAACACATGACGGACGAAGCAAGGAGGACAGGAAACACAGAATAGCGCAGGCCGAAAGAAGTCTACCAGTATCCTAAGATTAAACGTTGGCGTTAATCCGAGGAATAAATGTATAAGATCAAACGTCTGGAGCGCAGTACTGTTTGGAAGTGAACAGTGAAAAAACCAGAAAAGAATATAATCGAAGCGTTTGAGATGTGGTGTTGTACCAGTATGTCGATAATTAGGTATACCGTAATATAAGGAATGAGAAGATTCTTCGCAGAATAAGCAAAGAAAGGAACACCTGGAAAACACTGACAAGAAGATGAGACAGGATCATAGAAAATGTGTTGAGATGTCATGGAATAACTTACACGGTACACTGTAGGAGCCTTCCATCTCATTCGATAAAGAACCGTCATGTGAAGTCGAAAAGCTAAAGGAAGTGCCAGAACATCTCGACGGGAGGGGGGGGGGGGGGGCATGATAATTCTCCAAGAAATGGATATACTACAGCGTGACATTTCCGTTCCTGCACAGCATACTTCTATGGCAACAACACGTTTGCGACACCATTAAGTAGAAGAAGCTTTCACGCTGCAACCACAGCATAAAATTGCACCCATCTTGTCCGTAAGGACCTAACGGACCGACCGACGACGGCTTGATAAACAGCGCTGGGTCTACGTCTGAGCTCTGCAGGCGGTGTGGACCTCGTTCAGCGAAACAATCGCCATTGCATTGGCTTCTGTTCTCCAGAAAACGTAAAACCACAACGCCTCAGAGTGCAACCAGCGAGCGAACACCACTGGTGTCGTGTATAACGACAAAATATAGTATTTTCGAAAATGCATACTTCAAACTGCCACACATTGCAAAAAGGTTATGTGCAACTACACCTATCTCATTATTCCGCACTTGCGTCTTCTCCTGAAGGGCATGTACGGAAAATAAAAACGTAAATGTTCCCGTGTGAGGTCTGATTTTTCTCATTTTATCACGATGATCATTTTTCCCTTTGTTATTGGGATTTAACAAAATTATTTGGCATTCGTAGACGTAATTCAGTGATTGTAATTCTGTGAAAAGATCTCTCCACAACGCTAAACAATTTTGTTTTAATGGCAAAGACCTCCACTTGCTTATCATTTCTATGACACTCTCTCCCATATTTCGTGGTAATACCAAACGCCCTGCATTCATTTGACGATTTTTGGTAACATCCGACAATACTACAGCTTCCCACGAATCAGTACTCCAGAAGAGGACGGACAAGCATTGTGTAGATAGTCTCTTCAGTAGATTTCCTGCATTTTTTTAAGTGTTCTGCCAATAAAGTGCAGTCTTTGGTTCGTCTTCCGCACAACATTTTCTATATGGTGTTTCCAGTTAACATTCCTCGTAACTGTAATCTTCAAGTATTAACTGAATCAAGATGATATTATATTCATCACAATCTGGCAGCTTGCTTCGTTGAACAATATGAGGAAGGTTTGAGGCGCTACTCGTTACGTCACATAAATATCAATTTCTTATTATTTAGAGCATCCTATACACAATACTTACGCTATCAAGGTTTCATAACCTGAACCACACTCACATTCTACGTTTCATCAACACGCGCTTTGAGAAATGTTGAAGCCATCTGAACAAAGATAGGTACAACTGTTTTGCTGGGATGCGCGTTCACTTTATATGTTGTCCCTTGAATATATCTGGGTTATGGTTGGCTGGCCACTTGCCATCATGTTTCCGCTCCAGTCGGTATCGACACTTTCTGAATTCATGCACGAACCAAGGAGAAAGAGATTCATCTGGAACATACCTACGCCGTCTCTGATGTTCAAAGTCACGATGTTTATAGACTGTGATTGGTGTGCGTGGTGCCTTTGCACCACTCTGAATTCTGAAACTTAGAGACCAAGTACGGTTATGAAATTCCATCCATTTGTGTATTGTTGTGTAGTTAGTGTAGAGTATAAAATGCAGTTCATACGTCACCGTCTTCTAGCACATTTTCACAAACGTTTTTCTACATGGTAAGTAGCATGGTTGGCCTTTCTTATGACTGTTTAAAGAAAGTTAAATTGTAATTTATTTCATTTGACATCGTTCCTTAGTTGCTTCAAAATTCATGGAGGTATGTTCTGTGTTTGCAACTAAATGAAAGTCAGTTTGTTTTTTTTGCCATACGTGTTTCCCTTCATATATACATTACAGTCACATTTAGAAACAGTAGCAGAAAAACCACATAAATATCAATGAGCATGTATATACAGCTATACACCAGTTACAATACCAACAATGTAAATCAGGCATCTAGGAATGACAGGCAGGAATTTCACAATTAGGCATAGAGAATACATAAAAAGCTGGAAGTATCAAAATAGCCATTCTACCTTTGCTGAAAACCTGATAAAATGTGCACGTGAACCACCCAGCATGGAACAGGACACAGAAATTATTAGAGCGAACAAATACGTCCAAAAACTCCTGAAATTACACAAAATATTTAACATTCAAAGAGACCTTGCAATGAAAAAGAAAGTAATTAATGACCAAATGAATATAAGCAACAACTCACTAATCATTTTAGCCACTAAAATAATAGAAAATAGATATGTAAATCATAACCCCACTGAATAATTAATTAATCCTCCCCGTCTCTCTCTCTCTATCTCTCTCTCTCTCTCTCTCTCTCTCTCTCACACACACACACACACACATACACACGCACACTTACCCGCGGTAGCCCCCACCCCCAAGCACACACAGTCGTAAAGCGACAGGAGGGGGAGGACGGAGGGAAAGGCAGAGAGGAGAGAATGCATTCACACAGGCAATAACACACTCGCACAAAACATTTAAAAACATATAACACACGACAGACACACACACACACACGCACGCACACATACACACACACACAGAGATAGATACATAACAAATGAACAAATATCACACCATACAACACAAACAAAAGGCGAAAGAAGTACAAATGCAGTGTTGCGATAAATGTGGTTGAAAAAACGACGAACTGGACCATCTGGAGTGTGGAGACCGAGTAAATACATCTCCAGGACAACCCACATATATCAATTACACTGAAAATGTTAAATAACACCAAAGGATAATTTAAACTCACGAAACTTGTGCTGCAAATGTTGTTTCTAACCTGAAAAAGAAGAGCAAAGCAGGAGAAAACGTAACATAGTAACATACTTGTAACTACTACACAATGCATTTATTATACGTTTGAAAACAAACATGTACTACAGGCTACTGAAGATACTTCATAATTAAAAGAAGCCTTCCATGTAGTTGCAAGGACTGAACATACTTCCATGAAAAGTAATGTAATCTTTGAATTTATTCGTGGACTCACGTTTCAGCTATTGAAGACTAGGTGAACACATAAGTCGTCCTGGTATGCAAGTGCTGACAAATATCAGCTGGCAGAGTGTCTAACAGAGAGAACTAGCGTTATGACCAACCGCTTAACAATGCGTCAGTCCACGTTTGGAAAACAAAACTGACGCGATTTCGCATGGCGTGGATTCGGCGATGATTTGTAGGTTTCCGGAGGTACGTGGCACCAGATGTGTACGCACAGGCCACGCAGGACCCACAAATTACGGCTCGGTGGTCAGTGGGCGCAGAGTTGGTGCCCGGTAGCGTCCTAAAGGTGCTCCTTCGCGTTCGTATCAGGAAAATTTCGTGGCCAAAACATCAATGTGAGTTCACTATCGCCCTCCTCTAACAGGACACGAGAATCAACCTGATGTAACAAGTACTTGGCTCAACCGACTAGGCCGGCCGTGGTGGCCGAGCGGTTCTAGGAGCTACAGTCTGGAACCGCGCGACTGCTACGGTCGCAGGTTCGAATCCTGCCTCGGGCATGGTTGTGTGTGATGTCCTTAGGTTAGTTAGGTTTAAGTAGTTCTAAGTTCTAGAGGACTGATGACCTCAGAAGTTAAGTCCCATAGTGCTCAGAGCCATTTGAACTATTTTCAACCGACTAGGAAAAAGTTACGTACAGTCGGGATCAATACAGTAGTGAAAAAACTTACCGGGTGTGAGTGGGACCCGCGCTGCGACGGTTCCGTACGAACTCAATCACGTATACAGGTATAGACAGTTCATCGAAACTGGGAATAGAGAAACTCGACAATTATTGTGCGTTAGCGACGTTGACAATGGCAAGTTATCAGTCCCAGGAATTCCAACACTTTCGTGAATATTTTATTTTTGAGTTCTAAGCTGGATAACAAATGACAAAAGATATACGTTTTGAATGATATAATTACAAACAACTACTTTCGCATTTTTTTCCTTTACTTGTACTGTGCATCCTTGATTTTTGCCAATTTCATGATTCTAGGCCAGAAGATCGTACCCTACAGCCTTTGACCAGAGGGTTTACGAGTGTCAAAATACGTGATATAACTAGCCATAATTCCTGATTGCATTGACATAATGATTAACTTTTTTTACACCACTAAGAAACCATAGATCTTAGCATGTGACACAAATTTCAACTTGATACGTCGAGCAGTTCCTGAGAAAAAAGGGTGTTAACAGACGGACGAACATACAGACGGATAAGAAATGACAAAAACTTTTTTTGTCTTTTATAGTTACAAAGTAACAATTTTCTGATTTTCTCTTAACTTGTACTGTGCATTCTTGCTTCTTGCCATATTTCAAGATTCTAGGCCGAGCTATACGATACTTCCGTTGGCCTATAATTATGAAACTTGGCTAGAAGAAAGGTGAACGAGTTTGCTAGTATCAAAATATGTGACATAAATGACTCAAACTTTTGATTGCGTTGACATACAAGCTCAACCTTTTCACGCCACTAAGGAACCATAGACCTTAGTACGTGACATAAATTTCAACTTGATATGTCTACAGGCTCCTGAGGAAACTGGACCCTAGTAGACGGACGGACAGAAATTTAGATGACAATTGAAAAAAAAAATTTTGTAATGTAATTACCAATTAACGGTTATAGGATTTTTCCATTAGTTGTACCGTGAAATCTTGGTTCTTGCCAAGTTTCATCATTCTAGGTCGACGGAAGTACCGTATAGCTTTTTGTATGCGGGTTTACAAGTTTCAAAACATGGTTCAAATGGCTCTAAGCACTATGGGACTTAACATCCGAGGCCATCAGTCCCCTAGACTTTAGAAGTACTTAAACCTAACTAACCTAAGGACATCACACACATCTATGCCCGAGCCAGGATTCGAACCTGCGATCGTAGCATCAGCGCGGTTCCGGACTGAAGCGCCTGGAATCACTCGGCCACAACGGTCTACTTTGTGAGTATCAAAATATGTGACATAAACGTATCTTGACATAGAACCTTCAATTTTTTACACCTCCAAGGGAGTGTAGACCTCAGAACGTGGCATAAACTTCAGCTTCATACGTCAAGCCATTCCTGACAAAACAGATTTTTAACAGTCGGACAGACAGAGAGACAGACAGACAACGGACAGATAACGAAGTGACCTTCCGATTTTAGCTACTGAGGTATAGAACCCTAAAAAGTATGTGTTTTACTATACAGTCGCAGTTTACTTATTTTCCGTTTTGACGTGCTCGCTGTCGTCGTCGTCGCTGTGGCAACCGCATACATGTTGTTTCAAGTACTCGTACAGCTACACGTGTCATTTGGGCTTAAATATTCGCTGCCTTCATCAATATTCCGCTCTAGGCAATTCAAAAACCTGGCTACTTGGTAGGTTTCGTGCAGCTCAGTCAGAATTCTCAGTGCTCAGCGAGATTAGTTTTGTGAACCGTAGGAATCCCATAGAGAACACTTCTTGGAACCTGAGCCAACACACTAGACAAAGAGGAAATCGTAAAACGCCGCTTTTCTCTAACTGCATCACGTTTCTGCAACAAGTCTTCTGTGATAACAGATGGTCGTACTTTATCCGGCACCTCAGTAAGACCGTCTTTAATCATTCTCACCCTTTTTCTTACCACCAGTTCGCAAACCCGACATTACCCGGATATTCATTTTGCCAATTTTCATTAGAAGCGAAAACAAAATATGAATTTTGTTTGTACTGCAACATCGAAAAAAATTCCCATGGTATCATGAAAATGCCTTCCAAATTATGGAATAGTCGTACAATGGAATATGTATCTTAAGTACAGTACCCAAATTAAGAAACATAGTACGCAGATTCCTGTAATGCGTATTTAACTCAGGACCTGATTATAAATAGTACTCATAGTTGCATATCCAGGCTGTTGGGCGCAACTGCCTTGCGTGTCTACAGCATGACTTTGAAAACGTCTCTGTGTGAACGCCTCTTCATAGCTCTGTAGACGGCTATTGTCTTCTCCTACAGCCGTTTACGCTTCGCAGTTGAAAGCTGACAAAAGGGCTCCAGGTGTCAGGGATTCCCTTCAGTTGAGTCAAATGTAGCACTACTAGTAACGAGAAAACGTATTATAACGTCATGCGTGATGTGGCATTCGTTCACGCATCACAGTGTATATGTCTTAAACCATGTATCGTGCACCAATCTTTACGCGTAAACACATTCTGCGAATTACACTACTGGCCATTAAAATTGCTACACCACTAAGATGACGTGCTACAGACGTGAAATTTAACCGACAGGAAGAAGATGCTGTGATATGCAAATGATTAACTTTTCAGAGCATTCACACAAGGTTGCCGCCGGTGGCGACACTTACAACGTGCTGACACGAGAGAAGTTTACAACCGATTTCTCATACACAAACAGCAGTTGACCGGCGTTGCCTGGTGAAACGTTTTTGTGATGCCTCGTGTAAGGAGGAGAAATGCGTACCATCACGTTTCCGACTTTGATAAAGGTCGGATTCTAGCCTATCGCGATTGTGGTGATCGTATCGCGACATTGCTGCTCGCGTTGGTCGAGATCCAATGTCTGCTAGCGGAGTATGGAATCGGTGGGTTCAGGAGGATAATACGGAACACCACCCTGGATCCCAACGGTCTCGTATCACTAACAGTCAAGATGATAGGCATCTTACCGCCGGTGGCGACACTTACAACGTGCTGACACGAGAGAAGTTTACAACCGATTTCTCATACACAAACAGCAGTTGACCGGCGTTGCCTGGTGAAACGTTTTTGTGATGCCTCGTGTAAGGAGGAGAAATGCGTACCATCACGTTTCCGACTTTGATAAAGGTCGGATTCTAGCCTATCGCGATTGTGGTGATCGTATCGCGACATTGCTGCTCGCGTTGGTCGAGATCCAATGTCTGTTAGCGGAATATGGAATCGGTGGGTTCAGGAGGATAATACGGAACACCACCCTGGATCCCAACGGTCTCGTATCACTAACAGTCAAGATGATAGGCATCTTACCCGCATGGCTGTAACAGATCGTGCAGCCACGTCTCGATCCCTGAGTCAACAGATGGGGACGTTTGCAAGACAACAACCACCTGCACGAACAGTTCGACGACGTTTGCAGCAGCATGAGTATGAGCTCGGAGACCGTGGGCGCTGTTACCCTTGACGCTGCATCACAGACAGCAGCGCCTGCGATGGTGTTCTCGACGACGAACATGGGTGCACGAATGGCAAAACGCCATTTTTTTGGATGAATCCAGGTTCTGTTTACAGCATTATGATGGTCGCATCCGTGTTTGGCGACATCGGGTGAACGCACATTGAAAGCGTGTATTCGTCATCGCCATACTGGCGTATCACCCGGCGTGTTGGTATGGGGTGCCATTGGTTACACGCCTCGGTCACCTCTTGTTCGCAATGACGGCACTTTGAACAGTGAACATTACATTTCAGATGTGTTACGACCCGTGGCTCTACATTCGATCCCTGTGAAACCCTACATTTCAGCAGGATAATGAACGACCGCATGTTGCAGGTCGTGTACGGGCCTCTCTGGATACAGAAAATGTTCGACTGTTGCCCTGGCCAGCACATTCTCCAGATCCCTCACCAATTGAAAACGTCTGGTCAATGGTGGGCGAGCAACTGGCTCGTCACAATATGCCAGTCTGTACTCTTGATGAACTGTGGTATCGTGTTGAAGCTGCATGGGCAGCTTTACCTGTACAAGCCATCCAAGCTCTGTTTGACTCAATGCCCAGGCGTATCAAGGCCGTTATTACGGCCAGAGGTGATTGTTCTGGGTACTGATTTCTCAGGATCTATGCACCCAAATTGCAGTTGTAGTATAATATATTTGTCCAATGAATACCCGTTTATCATCTACATTCCTTCTTGGCGTAGCAATTTTAATGGACAGTAGTGTGGGTTGCGAATAGAGCTAGTGGCGAAGAACTAATAAATTTAAAGTCATGAATGATGCGGCAGTTACTCTCACATCTCAGTGTTTGTGACGTCATATCTCCTGAACTACGTGTAGTACAGCGACATAATTTCTGGCTTATGCGGATGGATTCCATCGCTTGTAGTCTTTTCTACACAAACGTCTCCAATGTGCCGACAAACTTCGTAAGTTTTCACGTGTTTTGCACAAAAAAAAACAAAAAACAAATCACTGTGTGTATTTCACAGTTGGACGATTTTTAACTGACCGAACTATTTCAGATCAACAGAAACTACTGCTTTACCATGTTTTGGCCAGCCAGTGGATGCAGCTAAGCAGTACATAATTGCGGAATGGCCTCCTAACCTGCTGCCGAAATCATATTTAAAACCAGTGCGCTTCTAAAATCACTTATTTATTATAATCTAATAGAAGTGATTCCAACCCACCTACACTTAGCTTTACAAAGAGTTTTTAGCTCAGTTTCGTTTCTCCAGTCCGATTATGTGTTCGCTATTTCCCGACGAGTCTATCGTTTGAGTTGTCGTTATTTCCCCAAGTGTAATATCTTTCTTGGCACCATTCATCGAAACTGGCGCAGAAAATTATGAGAGCGTGTGGTTGTTAGCCGTTGACCCAAAACATCGATTTATGACACGAATTGCAAATTCCAACTGTTATTGCCAGGCAGACATGTCTCTAACGTTGAGGGCCATTTCACTGCCCATCGCGCACTGTGCAGAAATGAATCTAACAGCGATATATTTTCTCGAGCTCAATAAAACAGTTCCCAAAGGTATGTGGCAACAATAAAGCTCATTTCGTGGAATTGGTTGCAGGTGCATCATTATTGTAGTTATTTTCATTACGCTACGGCCTCCATTACTTCGTAAATTATTGGTTAAGGCAAGCGAATATGTGTGAACTATTAGTCACATGCCTGCCATCATGCAAGTGTATTTCCCTACAGCTTAAGGTTAATGACGTATTTTATTGACCACAATGCAGTACATACGAGTACACGGTGAGTCAGCTGCCCCTATCAATGTTTTATACGCATGCATCAGGAAGGTATCCATACAGGCGATAGCCACGTAATCGACATTCGTTCCCTCTCAGAGCTTCGGGAGACTGTTAGCAAACAGAATGTTACTGTCAAAAACACAGGTTACGATTGGCCATGACTTACACGGTGTTTTTGTACCAAGCTGTACGTTACTTCTGCCGTACTTATCCACCTCTCTTCAATCTTTCTTTGTGTAATTAGCAGTGTAATTATATAGCTTTGGGATGCCTATTTAAGTTTAATCCGTTTATAGTACTTAATCTTTCATAAATGAATCAGAAACGTTGCCTTATTAAGTATGTTCCACCGTCGAAAGGAACGAAATTAACAGTAGACATCAAATTGAAAAGCAAGGGAATAACAACTTCCCAGCCTATATCACAATGAAAAGATTAATATATGACTCGCTGCGTTAATGTACTAAAGTTGTATCACAAACACAATTTGTACAGTATGTTTAAGATGTCTTCGTATACTTTACCAGATATTTTGCAACTTTTGACAATATGCTTCACATTTGCTGAGTTACCATGCTGTATGTAAAGCAAAGCTCGGATTACGATCTTAAAAGGTGTCACTCTAGTGTGGATCCTCTCATAAAATGACGGATTACGGCTACTTTTTACTTGTAATTAAGAGAGATTTGAAAATGACATGACATACACACGTTACAAAAGTGCTTGCCAATGACGCTTAATCGAAATTAGCCAATCGCACGATTAAATAAACATCTCATTGCACCGTACTACGGACCATGTTTACGTTCATTAAGCATCTAGGGGCTGTGGATCCTCAC
This sequence comes from Schistocerca gregaria, assembly GCF_023897955.1. Taxonomy (NCBI): domain Eukaryota; kingdom Metazoa; phylum Arthropoda; class Insecta; order Orthoptera; family Acrididae; genus Schistocerca; species Schistocerca gregaria. The sequence continues at coordinate 57,511,665 of NC_064926.1, forward strand.
AAATACAAAAAATCAATACATATGCCGCAAGTGGGGCATTAAAAAGTCTTTTGTTGCACTCTGTACCAACTATAGCTCATATAAATATTCGTTTTTCTAAAGGAAGGAAATTTGATGAACATTAAAATACCCTAAAACATTATTAAATTTGAAACGCAACTCCGAGAACACCTCTCTTTTAGGAGTTCATGGGATAGAACTTACATAGTCTGACTTCATATACACGACAACGGCGTCATTGGAGAGGAAGCACGAACTCGCACCAGACAAGGATGGAGGAGTAAAACGGCCTGGGCCGGTTCACATGCGCCATTACGGCACTCGCCTTAGGGAAGAGCAAGTCTTCAGCGAAGAGCGTCAAGTTTTTGGCGGACAATACTCCCCTGCACTTAATTGATCACTAGTGTGACTTCTTGGTCTTTGCCGAGAACGCACTTTTCTGCTTCTCAAAGAGTCAAACAATTTTTATCCTACGCGTAACATTCATCCAAATAAGATCTCCATTTGAACTATAAGATATAGAGTCTCTTCACATAAGCAAAAAGATTCGTTGTTTCACAACATGAAGTCAGACTATGTAAATTCTGTCCCATGGACTCCTAAAAAATAGGTGTTCTCGGAGTTGCGCTGAGACCCAGTAACTCGTTATCAATCGGAAGATTGATTTGATGCAGTTCCCCACAGAAGTCTACTCGGCACCAACCCTGAAAACTATACCCATTTCTACCTGCTTACTGTATTCATCCACTGCTCTCCCTCTGCACTTTTTACCTAAAACTGCTCCCCCAAATACAAAAACGAAGATTTCTTTGTGCCTTAGAATGTGTTTTGTCAATTGATCTCTTCTTTTAGACAAGCTATAGCATAAAGTTCTTATCTTCCCAATTCCTTTTACTAACCCGTCATTACTTATGGAAACTACCAATGTAATTTTCAGCGTCACATTCCAAAAATTTCTATTCTCTTCTTGTCTGAACTGCTTATCGTCAAAGTTTCAGTTGTGTACAAGACTAAACTCTAGACAAATACCCTCAGGAAAGACTTCCTAGTGCTTAAATTTATATTGTTTGTTAACAAATTCCTCTTTTTCAGAAACGCTTTCCTTGCTGTTGCCATTCTCCATTTTACATCATCTCCACTACGGCTACCATCAATTATTTTGTTGCCAAATGGCAAAACTCATTTACTGTTTTTAGTTTGTATTCCCTAACCAAATTCCGTCAGCTTCGCCTGATTTAATTCGACTACACTCCATTGCCCTTGTTTCATTTTTGTTTATGTATGCCTTATAACCTGTTTTCAACAAACTATTGGTTCTGTTCATTTGCTCTTCCAGGTCATTATCAATCTGTGACAAAATTACAATGCCATCGGCAAGCCTAAGACCTTCTGTTTCTTTTTCCTGAACTTTAATTCCTTCTCAAAAATTTTCTTTGATTTCCCCTGCAGCGCGGTCTGTTCGCAGTGGCAACATACGGATGGTATCAAAATATTGGTCCAATTTTTAACGTAGATCAGTAGTTATCGTCCTACATCTACTTTTTTGTAGTTGACATCTGACAAAGTAGAAAAAATATAAATCCTAATAATTCCAATGTAAAATTATCTCGCTGTAAACATGCCCTTGAGCTGCTTCCTTTAAATGACGCAGAATGCATGAAATGTTTCAGTGGTAAAGGAAGCGAGACACAGGTCTCGGCCCAGAGCGCTACGTGGTGGATGTCGTGGCGTGAGTGAGGCTGACATAGCTTTCCTTGCACATACTTTCAACACGAACCAGGAAGTGTCCTGCACAGCACCTTGTCGTTGCGACATATGTACTCGGCTACCGGTTGCGGTTAACAATAAAAATAGTTTCCGAAGGTCAGGTTTGTATACAAAGGATATAACTGATTTTAATGCATGTTACTAAAAGGCTGTGAAGTTCCCTCAGTCCCAGTTAATGGTGGGATATCCAGTGGCATCCTGGGCTAATAAAACTTGGTCATATACAGAATTTAAAATATAAAATACTGCCATAATGAACTTATTCGGAAGTGTAATCAAACATTAAAGGTACGACACAATAAATCATATTATCATTAGAAACACTGTCAGCTATGACAGCATTACCACGTGGCGTGCACGGAACACATACTGTACAGGGTGTAACAGGTATAAGGAAAGACATTTTTATACGTACTTCTTTAGTACGTACACACGTCAGTGTGATGGTTCTTTTTTCTCTGCATCGAACTGTCTTCCCGCAAACATGTCACAGCCTTTACAATCTGATGTTTTCTGCACGATCGTACTGCACCACTAGGAGGGCTGTGCCTGTCAGCACAGACTAACCGTTGTCTGTCCACGCATCCACACTTCAATACCTGATGTGCTGGGACGGGAAAATAAGCATCAATGGTTTTCTCTGCCACATGCACTTGGAAGTACCAACCAAGGTACAAAATACGACTATTAGTGGCTATAATTATTATTCTGCAATAGACGTAAATACTGATGTCATCTTGTTCAGAACACTGTCGGCAAGGCTCTTGTACCCCTAAGACCCCGCATTCGTCCACTATTTGGGAATGAGAACAGTTTTCTTCTCCCAAGTTTCACACGCAATTCCAAAACTTTTCGAATCTTTTTCTCGCTGATAATGCATAAAACCATAAATATTTATCCCTTACTCCATTTTCGCTGGTCATTAAGTAAAATTTCATCAGTTGGCATGACCTTTTAATTTATTAATTCTTTACTAGCGCCGTAAGTCTATTTTCAATATATTTTGCAGAGAGTATCCACATATACTGCTGAAGATACCTGCAAAATTATATTGTTTTACGACGGATACTTTAGAAGATGTGACTCCATAAACGTTGAGACGTTGGAAAACTTTTTCTTAAAACTGAGCGCAAATCACCTGGACTAGACACATTCACTGTTTGATATTGTGAGTATTGAGCGACATCCTTCAAATTATACACATAATTTTAAACCTTTTCAAGATTTTTGCTTTTATAGGTCCCCAAAATAAAGAAATCTTTTGATCACTTATTTGTTTGGGGTTATTGTTTGTTGAGTAAATCGCTGGCTAAAGAAAAGCCGGAAGAAGAAATTTCGTCTATACATTAAATACAATTTCTGTAAGCATGATTCCACACACATCGAATCCTGCGTACAATACATCTAGTATTTCGGGACAGAAGATTAACTGACTACATCATCTGATTATAACAACGACTCCTTACATCTATCCAACCGTCCTTTTTACATAAATACTGGTGTGCCTTTGTTTATAGAAAGGCGAATTATTTCCGAGAACTCTAAGGAAGAGTGAAATGTATGTCTAGTTCGCTTCTATCTATTTTTTAAAAAGTTCTGTAACGTGCTACAGCATTCGATTCGATGAAATATGTACTTTATTATCACTTACATTATTACTAACTATGGAAATATGGATACAACACTAAAATCGGTCATCTTCGATGCCTTCTAGACGCTATCGTTCCTACTTCCATTTCCAGGAATGAAATCACTCGGGCGTGTTGACAATTAGCGCAGCGAGCATGAAAACTACGAATTCGACACCAACATCCTTGGTGCTCAATTATTTGTGTACGTCACTCCCTTCCTTTTTACACTCAGAGAGGAACAAGCAGTATCTCGCTCACGCAGACGTGTTTCTCAGTAAGTAAGTCATGTGTGTGTCGTAAGAGGTTCCATATTTACATATGTTTTCACACGTTATCCTCTTTCCTCCTCACCTCCTATCTTTTTCAGTTTGTAACTGATGTCTTTACTATGTTCGGCTGAAATCGCTGGATGTGTACCATAGCATTGTGTAACAAACTGTCACTGAAAATTTGTAAATTACTTGTACTGTATTTAGGGTTTCTATGTTTATTTACATACAATGTGATCAAAAATAGCCGTTAAATTAAAGATTTAGTCCCAGCTTCAGAAATACGTGTTCTGTTTTATACTGTCATACCACATACACTCCTGGAAATGGAAAAAAGAGCACATTGACACCGGTGTGTCAGACCCACCATACTTGCTCCGGACACTGCGAGAGGGCTGTACAAGCAAAGATCACACGCACGGCACAGCGAACACACCAGGAACCGCGGTGTTGGCCGTCGAATGGCGCTAGCTGCGCAGCATTTGTGCACCGCCGCCGTCAGTGTCAGCCAGTTTGCCGTGGCATGCGGAGCTCCATCGCAGTCTTTAACACTGGTAGCATGCCGCGACAGCGTGGACGTGAACCGTATGTGCAGTTGACGGACTTTGAGCGAGGGCGTATAGTGGGCATGCGGGAGGCCGGGTGGACGTACCGCCGAATTGCTCAACACGTGGGGCGTGAGGTCTCCACAGTACATCGATGTTGTCGCCAGTGGTCGGCGGAAGGTGCACGTGCCCGTCGACCTGGGACCGGACCGCAGCGACGCACGGATGCACGCCAAGACTGTAGGATCCTACGCAGTGCCGTACGGGACCGCACCGCCACTTCCCAGCAAATTAGGGACACTGTTGCTCCTGGGGTATCGGCGAGGACCATTCGCAACCGTCTCCATGAAGCTGGGCTACGGTCCCGCACACCGTTAGGCCGTCTTCCGGTCACGCCCCAACATCGTGCAGCCCGCCTCCAGTGGTGTCGCGACAGGCGTGAATGGAGGGACGAATAGAGACGTGTCGTCTTCAGCGATGAGAGTCGCTTCTGCCTTGGTGCCAATGATGGTCGTATGCGTGTTTGGCGCCGTGCAGGTGAGCGCCACAATCAGGACTGCATACGACCGAGGCACACAGGGCCAACTCCCGGCATCATGGTGTGGGGAGCGATCTCCTACACTGGCCGTACACCTCTGGTGATCGTCGAGGGGACACTGAATAGTGCACGGTACATCCAAACCGTCATCGAACCCATCGTTCTACCATTCCTACACCGGCAAGGAAACTTGCTGTTCCAACAGGACAATGCACGTCCGCATGTATCCCGTGCCACCCAACGTGCTGTAGAAGGTGTAAGTCAACTACCCTGGCCAGCAAGATCTCCGGATCTGTCCCCCATTGAGCATGTTTGGGACTGGATGAAGCGTCGTCTCACGCGGTCTGCACGTCCAGCACGAACGCTTGTCCAACTGAGGCGCCAGGTGGAAATGGCATGGCAAGCCGTTCCACAGGACTACATCCAGCATCTCTACGATCGTCTCCATGGGAGAATAGCAGCCTGCATTGCTGCGAAAGGTGGATATACACTGTACTAGTGCCGACATTGTGCATGCTCTGTTGCCTGTGTCTATGTGCCTGTGGTTCTGTCAGTGTGATCATGTGATGTATCTGACCCCAGGAATGTGCCAATAAAGTTTCCCCTTCCTGGGACAATGAATTCACGGTGTTCTTATTTCAATTTCCAGGAGTGTATTTATTCTAGTTGTATTATTCGCTAGAAATGTTACATATAAGGGAATCTTGTTAATAATTGTTGATCTTTGAGAGGAAGTATCACTCAAACAATGTGAAACGCTTGCACTGATAAAAATCAGTAAAGATTAGTCTATAAAATTGGTAAAGTGAATCAACGGAAACAGAAGAATTTTCCCTTTGTTTGTATACAGAAATAATCAAACATACGTAAACAATCCCTTACTCTATAAAGAACAGCTAAACCAATGGTAGGAACAACTGGAGTATGGCAAATACCTGTACAATTATCGATGTTCTGACCTAACATTTGAAGAATTTTTGATCAAAGTATGAACCGCGTGCGCGTTTGCCCCTGGTTTGTTGTTGTAAGTCACGCCTGGTACATGTCCACCGACAGGCTGTTTATATATATTATTTCCGAAGAAAATTAAGCATTTTCTTTAAATTTTTCCAGTCAGCAATCATAATTTCTTATCTCAGAAAATCAGTGGCATCTGTGACTTCCAGAGGCAACGAAAATGTTATTCTCATTATGTCGCCTAGCTGTTGGCTGAATTAAAAACTTTGAAACGCAGTAATGATACACTCATTAAGAGGTTTAACGTTATGCTAAACGTGTAACACAATAAGACGAGCAGCACTGTTAGAAACTGCGTGTTAGTGTCTCTAGGCAGAGTATCTGATGACGCGCACGTACACGGAATATATTCATCTATTATTTGAGAATCAGAGCACTTAGCGACTACCAACAAACTTTATACATAATCTCAAACCTTTTTCGAACATTTTTCTCGCTGACACCCGAACAAAATAATAAAAGCATTTTCATTGTTCATGCACTCAGACTTGAGCATCAAGCTTTTTAATTTATTATTTTTTTCCTACTAACTACATTCGCAACGTACTTTGCAGACACTATTCACTTATGCCAGTGAATGTACCTCCAAAATTAGATCATAGTTCAAGATATATGACTTCACAGACACTGAAATGGAAAACTAGTTTTTGCTTAAAATCGCGCGCAGTATAACTTCGCCATCGCGCACGACTTTTTATACGAACTCTATTTGTAACACACTTTTCAGAAAGAATCTACATATACACTATGTGATCAAAAGTATCCGGACGCCCCCGAAAAAATACGGTTTCATATTATATGCATTGTGCTGCCACCTACTGCCAGATTCTCCATATCAGCGATCTCAGTAGTCATTAGACATGGTGAGGGAGCAGGATGGGGCGGTTCGGGAAACTCACGGACTTCGACGCGGTCAGGTGATTGGATGTCACTTGTGTCATTGGTCTGTATGTGAGATTTCCACACTCCTAAACATTCCTAGGTCCACTGTTTCCCATGTGATATTGCAGTGGAAACGTGAAAGGACACATACAGCACAAAGCGTACAGGCCGACCTCGTTTGTTGACAGACAGAGACCGACGGCAGTTGAAGAGGGTCGTAATGTGTAATAGGCAGAGATCTATCCAGATCACCACACAGGAAATCTAAATTACATCAGGATTTACTGCAAGTACCATGACAGTTAAGCGGAAGCCGAGAAGAAAAATTGGATTTCACGGTCGAGCGGCTGCTCATAACCCACATATCACGCCGGTGAATGTCAAACGACGCCTCGCTTGGTGTAAGAAGCGTAAACATTGGACGATTAAACAGTGGAAAAACGTTGTGTGGAGTAACAAATCACGGTACAAAATTTGGCGACCCGATGGCAGGGTGTCGCTATGGCGAATGCCCGGTGAACGTCATCAGCCGGCCTGTGTAGTGCTGACATAAAATTTGGAGGCGGTGGTGTTATGGTGTGGTCGTGTTTTTCCGGGTGTGGCCTTGCACCTTTGTTGTTTTGCGTGGCACTATCACAGCACAAGCCTGCATTGATGTTTTAAGCACCTTCTTGCTTCGCACTGTTGAAAAGCTATTCGGGGATGGCGATTGCATCTTCCAGCAGTATCGAGCATGTGTTCACAGTGCACGGCGTTTGACGGAACGGCTATACAACAATAACATCCCTGTAATGGACTGGCCTGACCTGAATCCTACAGAACACCTTTGTGATGTTTTGGAACGCTGACTTCGTGCCAGGCCTCACCGACTGACATCGATACCTCTCCTCAGTGCAGCACTCCGTGAAGAACGGGCTGCCATTCCCCACGAAACCTTCCAGCACCTGATTGAATGTATGCCGGCGAGAGTGGAAGCTGTCATCAAGGATAAGGGTGGGCCAACACCATATTGAATTCCAACATTACCGATGGAAGGCGTCACAAACTTGTAAGTCATTTTCCGGCAGGTGTCCGGATACTTTTATCGTCACGGTACAACGCATAGTTCAGATGGTATGGCGGTATAAGTGTTCAGGTGCTTGAAAAATTAGCTTTTACTTAAAAAGAGCGCCATTTGAGCACACTATATATATATCCGGTGATTCACAATGAGGACTTTCAACGACTTGCAACAATCTCTAAGGATAATTTCAAATCTTTCTTTAACTTTTCTCACTTTCCTACATGTTTAAAGTCAAATATTTAACACGTTTACTCATTTAAGTTCTTTAAGGAATCGTCTATTTACTGGTTGACAAGAATTAGCTAGTTTCAGGCAGTTTACCTTTACTCTGTTGTATGGCGTAGGTGCCCTTTTACTTACATTTAACTCCTTTCCCACCCGCACCTCAAAGCCTGTAGCACTGTGGGTTCTTTTAACTTCGGTATTTATATACGTAGCTACGTGTATACTCCACAAGCACCCGTAAAAAAAGCCGTAATGTTCGAATAGAGCATCAGGAGTCTCTACTTGGCACTCCCTCTACGTTTAAATATCTGAGCGTAACGTTGCAAAGTGATCTGTTATGGAGCGATCATGGGAGGATTGTGGTAGGGACGACGAATGCTCGACTTAGGCTTAATCGGAGATTTTTGGGAAAGTGGGGTTTATCTGTAATGGAGATCGCAAATAGGACGCTGGTGCGACCTATTCTTCAGTAGCTAGATTTGTTGCTGGTAGGTTCGAACAACACGCAAGTATTGGGGAGACGCTTCGGGAACTCAAATGGGAATTCCTGGAACGAAGGTGACGTTCTTTTCGACGGACCCTATTGAGGAAACGTAGACAACCGGAATTTGAAGTTGACTGCAGAATGATTCTACTGCCGTCAACATACAATTCACGAAAGGACTACTAAGTTAAGATACTGCAAAATGGGACTTATACGGAGACATGTAGATAGTCGTTTTTCCCTCACTCTATTTGCGAGTGGAACACGAAAGGAAATGATGTTACAGGGTACCCTCTGCCACGCACCGTACGGTGGCTTGATACGTATGTATATAGATGTAGATGTAGATGCAGATGTAAAATGTATGACGGAGGGTAGTTTGCAAAACTGTTAATAATTCCATTCCCTTTTCTGCTTGGAAATGGAGTGAGGGAAATAAAGATTGTATGTGTGCCAGTGCATGGACTCGCATCTTCATTATATTGTTTTTACGGTCCTTGCGCGAGATCAACTTTGGGGTACCAGAAACATTCTGCAATCTGCCGCAAATGAAACCTCTCTAAACAACGTTGATTTTGTGTCGCGAAAACATCGTCGTCTTCGCTCCGAGGATTCCCATTTAAGCGAACGGAACATTTGCATTGTTCTTTCGTACCGATGGAACCAACTTGTAAGAAATGTAGCTACATGCGTCTGAATTCGTCAATCCAGCCGGGGTGGCCGAGTGGTTCTAGCCGCAACAGTCTGGAACCGCGTGATCACTACGGTCGCAGGTTCGAATACTGCCTCGGGCATGGATGTGTGTGATGTCCTTAGGTTAGTTAGGTTTAAGTGGTTCAATGTTCTAGGGGACTGATGACCTCATAAGTCCCATAGTGCTCAGAGCCATTTGAACCATTTTTTGAATTCGTCAATGTCTACTTGTAATCAGACACTTCCAGACCCCTGGACATAGATCTACCTAGTCTTGTTTAAATAACGTTCTTGGAATCTCCATCGCCACCTCCCATGAGTGATAGGACTAGTTACCCACAGTCAATTGACATAGTAAATAAAGTGCGTACCAAATTTTACTGGAGTTGCTCCAGGTGTCTCAGAAGCCATGAAGCAACAAATACACACATATATCTATCTCTAATATACATTTAGAAGATAACTCCATGGTTTTAGCTGAAGAAGGGGGATGGGGAGCAAGCTCAGTTCTTTATTCCTACACCTTTATCCTCCACTAGTTATCGTGGAGTTTGCAACGGGTGATCGACATGGGATACGATGCCAACCACTGTCTTTACGTGTAACTAGCAACAGAATGCAGAGCTCCCTACATGAAAATTGACATTCCTCCTCCCCCACCCTCCCCATACACTAAGTGCACCAGAAACAGCAACCGCGGACTCAATTACCTACGTGCGTGCTGATGATTGTTTTCCGACATTAATTAGACCAGTGTTCTGCTCTTCGCTGTCCTGTTGCTGCGGCAGACCACTCTAACGGTAAAGTGCAGTCCTCATCAGACCTCACGGTTTGAAACCAGGCGCGGTCATTCTGATCCCTATATTCTAGTTTGACAATCAACTCTATTCAAGTATTTATACTTCCAGAAAAAAATGGGTACACCCGGAAACATCAAATCGATTTTGAACCGACGACGCCATATGCCACTTGGGGGATAGTAGATACAGCGATAATGGTTTCAACGTCGTCCGCCAACAGATAACATCGAGAATGAGATTTTTACTCTGCAGTGGAGTATGCGCTGATATGAAACTTCCTGGCAGATTAGAACTGAGTGCCGCACCGAGACTCGAACTCGAGACCTTTGCCTTACGCGAGCAAGTGCTCTATCGTCTGAGCTACCCAAGCACGACTCACGCCCCGTCCTCACAGTACCTTGTCTCCTACCTTCCAAACTTTACAGAAATTCTCCTGCGAACCTTGCAGAACTAGCACTCGTGAAAGAAAGGCTATTGCGGAGACATGGCATAGCCACAGCCTGGGGGATGTTTCCAGAATGCGATTTTCACTCATCAGCGGAGTTTGCGCTGATATGGAACTTCCTGGCAGATTAAAACTTTGTGCTGGACCGAAACTCGAACTCAGGACCTTTGCCTCTGCCTTTGCTTCTGTAAAGGTTGGAAGGTAGGAGACAAGGTACTGGCACAAGTAAAGCTGTGAGGACAGGGAGTGAGTTGTGCTTGGGTAGCTGCGATGGTAGAGCACTTTCTCGCGAAGGCAAAGGTCCCGAGTTCGAGTCTCGGTCCGGCACACAGTTTTTATCTGCCAGAAAGTTTCGACAAATAACATGACGACATAGTTACCAGAGAACCATTCTGTAGTAGAGAATGTGCACAACTAGAGGGCAGTCTGGTGCAGATGAGCCAAACAAGCAGGTAATGATACCATGGAGACCGTTCTTGCTTTCTACACCCAACTGAATGAGTTTGAAAGTGGTCAAATTGTGGCTTTTGTGTGGGAGGCTGGCCCTTTCAAATAACTGCCACACAAGCTGGACATGCTGCGTCAGTTGTGCAACGTCGTCTTGTAAGGGCAGCAGTTGCAGATATCATGTCTTGTGAGTCCAGAAGTGTCAACACGAAGTGTTTTGAGCCGGTTGTTAGCAGTGGGACTACGGGTACCCACAGCTCTAGCCTGCCTTCCACTCACACCACAGCGTAAACGTGTATGGTTCGAATGGTGCCGTCAGAGGATAGCTTGAAAGACAGAATAGCTCGCCGTGCTCTTCGGCGATGAGAACACATTCTGCCTGTAAGTGAAGGTCGTTTGCGCATACAACGTAAAAGATTGGTGAGCGCTGTCCCGTAGAGTCCATTCGTCCAACACACACTAAGCTCACCGCAAGAATTATGGTCTGTGGTGCTACGAACTGCAATTCCCGTTCACCTTTGGTGATTCTGAAGGGGATGGAAACCAGCGCTCGGTACGTGCAGGATGTTGTTAGACCAGTTATTTTGCCGTTCTTGTAACAGGAAGGTGATGTGTTGTTCCAACAGGATAATTCTCGTCCACATACTGACAGTGAAATTTACTGTAGGCCTACTCCTCAAGACGTGAAGGAATTTCCGTGGCCAGCACAATCTCTGGAATTGTCTCCAATCGCCCACGTGTGGGATATGATGGGACAAGAAGGGACTCATGCGACTCGTTAACGAATATCTCTTTCAGAACTTCGTTAACAGATTGAAAAGGCTTGGCCTAACGAATCCCAGGATACTGTTCGCCATCTTTACGATTGACTGAGTGCCAGGGTCAACGCCTGCATTGCCATCATGGAGGCTATACCACATACTAAATGGATGTTTCAGCATGGACCGATACATGGTACCTTAGAACCTCTTGTCCCATTGGTCTGTAAATGTAATCATGTCATATACTCCACATACACTGTTGCCACAATAAAGCTGTGAATGAAATGGAAACCTCTAAAAGCATCTATTGTTTTTTCCCTCATTGTATTTGTTTGTACGTCCATCTTCATGCTCTTGATGTCTTGTTGTTTTGGCCCAGTATCTGAACTGCGATTGACCTTTTTGTTTTTGCCTTCGTAACAACTGTTACACCTACTTCAGCAGATACCCCAAACCGGAAAAATATTCCTAATAATTAACGCATATGAGCCAAATTTTGAGGTAATAGCTTAAATAATTAGACCTCACAGAGCAGCCATCACTATGTAGCCTCGACAGATGAAAGACAGAATCCAAGAACGAAGTTGTTCACACCATTTCTTGCACTTGTTTAATATGCCATCAATATTCATTATAATGTATTAGACTGCTCCGCCAAATCTGAAGGATAAATGCCCATAAATTCATGGAGCACACCCTAAATTTATACTAAAAAATAGACTTTGGATTGCCGTCGTGTTGCTTTCTATTACCACTTGATAAATTACGTGTGTTGTATTTGAAGAAAAAGTCCTTTCTTGGACAAAAAGTTCCAAATAATTTTGGTTGGTACTTCGTGGATTATTTTCGAGCAAACGACTTATATCACCTGAAGATAGTAAAGCTATGATCCGCTTCACGAGTGGAATACTGTGGTAGCAAACTGGCTGACAGCAAAGCTGTAGTGATAAAAAATAATATCTTCAGTTTCCTACTGTGTAGAAAATTTGTACTTCTCTGCAGACGTAATATCTCTGTAGTGACGCGTGCACGTATTTTCAAAAAGCCTCGCGTGCGGCTGTGCTATGCCCGTCCGTAGAGGGCGCCTCAGACTTGTGTGTGTGTGTGTGTGTGTGTGTGTGTGTGTGTGTGTGTGTAAGAGAGAGAGAGAGAGAGAGAGAGAGAGAGAGAGAGAGAGAGAGAGAGAACGCCGCCAGAGACCACCGCGGGCCCCATTCCATTTAAGTACAGCCGAGCTACGCACGGCCTCAGTTCTCTGTGTGTATTGTGTACGTACTTACTTCCTGCTGAATGTCACCTAAAGACAAGTTGGTAATGCTTCCATGGAATAAAAGTGTGTTCAGCCTGCTGGTTGTGATGTACTTATACCGAATTGCAACAATCTTTCACTTGTGTGAAACATTTGTACTTTTACCAAGTATTTATCTCTTGTGGTTGAAGTGTTACAGAAAATTCTGTTTCAGTTTCGTAGCGAAAACCTACATTCCTAGGAATAAGAGTTGATTATGAAAGAACAGATTCATAGATGACATTCTAAGCATGGGCTTCAAGCTGTCACAAGCATATGAAGAAATACTATCACGCAACAACATAAAAAGTGTTGCGTTTGTTTAAATGAGTTTTTGGAGGTCCGTTCAAACATTATTGCCAAAGCATACTGTCGACTACGTCGATTATTAAATGTGTGGCTACTCATGTTGGCTCCGATCCTTTTCGCTCACAAGTTGCGAAGCGCACATTTTGTGTTAGGCTTAAGTAGTAAGTGCGTCGTTATTTAGAAAATATATTTAAGCGCTCTCTTTCGTAAACTACGAAGTGATGAATAATATTCATCTTGAATTATTACCTCAAATACCTAAGCCTCTCTGTAAACCGGGTTTAAAACATTACTTTAACCAAATTTGAAGAACCAAATTTGTAGAATTAAGCCAGAAAATGTTGCAAGATCAGAACGTGCTGTCACGCTCTCCGACAGCAAGTGGCTGTTATGAGACACCAAGAAATTATTCTTTCGTTTATAAAATAAGAAATGTATGGACCAGAGGTACACAAATGGTCAGTAAGCGCTTGTAAAACTTTCAGTGATACTAAAGGAAGGCGCAATCCTCACAGTTTTTTTTTTTTTTTGTCCTTCAACATACTCTGAGTAAGCATCTATCTTGTTACTCTTTAGAAACGTGAATATCTTTACACATAATTAAATTTGTACCTTTCAGATTTATTTAATTAATAACCCAAACGTGTCATATTCTGTTAATTTTTTGTAATTATCAGCTTAGTTTGCAGCTATCCATGAATGATCTGCAAAAGCGCCGACGTGGAGCCCGTCCACCATTAATGTGATCCAAATAGTGACTGGATAACTATCTCTTTTTTCTTGCACCAATGTACCCTCAATTTTTCAAAAAGGAAGTCATACACTCAATTGAGAATACAGCGTAACGTGACTGACCGATCGAGTTATGCACTCGACTATTCAAAATTACGTTTGACTACATCTCTAAGTTATCATTTTTCTCGAACATCAGTCTGGAGCTATAGTAAATCACAATAGGAATGAACAAGCACTGCTAGGCTATCTTGAGTTGACTTTTTGCTGGTAAGTGGTAAGTGATTACAACTATTTTGTTTGCATTCTCTGTGTTTCTTCCACCTTTTCAAGAGGGCAATACAATAGTTAAAATTCACAGTGCGTACGCGAGTTTTCAGTTGATTGACTCAGTCGTTCACCAAATCCGGCAATGAATAAGGATCAAAGGAGACATCACTGACTTATCTATACACGCGACCATGTGACAACTGCCTATTAACGTGAAATAATGAATACTATTACTACATACAAATATTTGGCTTCAGTATCTCCCTGTAAACGGGCTGAATCATCGAAGCTCAGTGACAGGTTGTGGCTTCTATGCCCGACCAGTTCGTAGCAATGAGTAATCGACAGACAGCAAGTTCACATCAAACTGGTGCGTTTTACGACTCTGAAATTTGGTTCCCCTCTTACAAAGAGGTCCGTTACAATAAAAATATAACGATACGTAAGGATCTTCAATACAACATTGCGGCGGCGCGGTTTGTTCCGTCCCTTTACGACTAACCTGCACCTACTTGTGAACATTCTCTCAGCAGAGCATCAGTAGGGTAGCCGAGCGAAACTTGTACTTCGACGTGAACCAGGCTGCAATTAAAGTCACTAATCTACGTTTCGGGAGAAAGTTTTCACACGAAATGAAAGGTTGGAAATTTTGTCCTTAATTAATATATTCTGAATCTTGGTGAACAAGTATCACTGCCAAGCGAGTGCTAGTCTTACATAACACTGTCACTCACAATCCGTTTCCCTCACGTTAGCAAGTTTATGGCGTTGCATCTCCCAAAAACGTAATAGCTACAAAAAATACGAATTGTTTTTGATTGAAAATGCTCGCTAAATATTAAGTGAGTCGGTACCTAATGCAGTCACAGTTTTTAGCCACCGACCTGCTCAATACGCCACGCGGAATTTAAGTCTTTTCACGTCACAAAATTCACTTAAAAATTCCGAAATTTCTACACACCCATTGGAATAATTATGCCGCCACTTTACAACACTTTAGGTGTATGAAACACTGCTAGATCCGACAACTTCTCTTATCCATCGGAACTACTACTACACACGTCCGAACTGTTTCATGGCTAGGCTCCAACTCCTCTGTAGAATACTCTCAGCAGAGAAAGGCGCGCGAAGATTATTGCTTTACCATTGGTCAGTTTACTCAACAGCCGAAAGCAAAACTACATTCTCCCGCATCAGTCCGCACTTTTCATCAATAACCAATCGCAAAATAGTAAACCTAACGACTTTACTTTTTACCGACGTAATTATCTAATACGCTGAAGTTTTGATTATGCATAAAGTTATTTACTATTGTTATTTATACGTGAAGTAACTTTTCCTTTACCATAAACTTACTTTACTACACTAAATCCCACTACATAACTCATTAAACAATTATCTTCATATTAACCTTAAACCACACTCACGCGTCATTCATACTGCTAAAACCAATTTATAACATTTTACCTACACAAAAAGACATTATAACACTTTATGAAAATGCTAGAACAGTTTATGAAAAACATTCTGTTACTTTAGTGCACTCTAGTGGGCACAATCAAAACTAAATCGCAGTCCCCTATCCAATACTGTCCTCTATCGGCTGATACATAAACTACGTGCGCGTCCAGTCTCACGTCACCATCTGTCACTATCCAGCTCTGAAACACATCTCCCTCTTAACCGCCTCCAAGGCAGGATCGGCATACGGCGCTACGCCTCAAAATGTCCGCATTTTTTTTTTACATGTGCGTATGGCTACACGTTGCTGGGATGTGTAGTTCAGCACACCGCAGAAGAACTAATTATGGTGGAATAGGTCGTGCCGGAAAGGAGTTATTAATTATGAGCAGATTAATTACGTCACATGGAATGTGAGTCCGCATGTAAGGTGATGGAGAGTCGTGGGTAGGAGTTTGTGGCGCAAGGCAGTTACCTTGAAAGTGCCGCCATTGGGGAAGACGAGCAGCGGCACATTCCTGGCCGTCCTCCTTGCAGAAGCGGACACCAGGTGGTGTCCCAGCAACAGCAGGAGGCAGGTGGAGGCCAGCACAGCGAGAGCCCTGGAGCACAGGCAAAGCCGGGTCAAACACTCTCCCCACATCGAATTTGAAGCACTTCTTTTCAACACAAATTGCCATCAATCATTGTCTGTTTATGTACACTGATGAAGCAAAACATTACGACCACTGCGTAACGCGAGGTTGAGTGCCTGCTGATGGTGTTGCAGTAAGGATAGAATGCAAGTGGAAGAGAGACGAATGGACAGTCATTGTAATGGAGGTACGGTCTGCATTTCCAGAAATGTACTGACATAAGCGGTATTGACAAAGAGCACAATGTTATAGCTCTGCTGCTGGAAACGAGAATATCTGAAACGGCGAAGCTGGTTGCCTGTTGGCGTACTATTGCCGTGAGCACCTATGGAAAGTGGTTGAAGGTGGAATAACGAGTAGGCCGAATGGTATTGGAGACCACGTCCCATCACAAAACGTAGAGGTCAGAGGATTCCTCAATGTGCAACTCTGGGGGAGGCGCCATGGGATTCGTGTTGGTAATCGAAGGCATCATCACAACAGTCAACTGCGTGAAAATTATTGCAGACCACCTGCATCCCTCCATGCTTGAATTCTCCCCCTACGACGATGACATCTTCCAGCAGTATAGGTGTACGTGTTGCAAGGTCAGAATCATGCTACAGTGGTTCGAGGGGGATTATAGTGAACTGACATTGATGTCTTGGCCAACAAATGTACCCTATCTCAACCCACTGGAACACTCTCCGGGAGCCAGCTGTATGCTCGGAAGCCATCATCCCCTAATTTACGGGAACTGCCTGACATTTCTGTAGACATCAGGTGCCACCTGCTTCTGGAATCCCGTCAAGGACTTGTAGAATCCATGCCAAGCAGGATCTCTATTTTACTGTGTTTGAAAGGTGGACCAACACACTATTAAACAGGAAGTCATAACGTTTTGGTTCACCGTGTATGTGGCCTGGAGAAAGCTTGTTTGATGTTCGTTGTAACAAAAGTTTTCATTTTTCAAAATCATTTAACGTTGGTGGGGTATTTGCAAAATTTGAAATTATTAAAAAAGTTGTTCACACAGTTTTCGAGAAAGGTAATTGATTTTCAACTTCTATACGAAACACAATTTTTATGTTTCATAAATTTGAAGATATTCCCTCTAAACATAATACGCGAAATTGCCTTTAGCGGTGTATGTTATCCCTTAAAAGTTAAATTGAAAAAAAAAGGAAAAATTATGTATTGCATTATTTTGATCCCTCTATGTACGTGCCAAGTTTGATAAGGACCTTTTATTCACACTTGCGAATAATCTAGGGATGGCGGTTATCACCGGAACAACCGGTTTCTGGTTATACCGGTCTTTTTTCGTTTTCACTTTAATCTGAATGTTAAAACCACTCAAAATAACCGGTTTCTGAAATGTCCGATTTTCGGTCCCCTGTAAATAAACGTAGAAGATTAAAAAAATTCTAAGACTCCCCTAGAATTTTGCATTACGTGTTTAAAGATATGTGTACTCAGAGTATAGAATAAGATATGTAAAAAATAGAGAACTCCTCCGTCCAACGTTCGCTGCTTTTCTCATAAAGTAAGGAGTAGTTGAATACTGCAAATAAATCGCTACTTTTTTCTATTAATTTCAGTTTTTTTGAAACTCTGCCGAAAGATCTTGTTTTAATCAAGGGTTATACTACTATTTGGGCTTTACGAATAGTCTGTGTTTAAGGGTGAAAACTGATTTTGAAGGGAGCTATTTATCGTGTTACATTGCAAATACAGCCATATTACGTAGACGCAGGCAACAGATAAGCTACATATAAGGATATTTTTATTATAAACTGTGAATGAATGAATGAAATGAAATCGGTCTGAGTGTATCCGGCAAAGATGGCGAAGGTGAATGCGATGGGCGCGGCGACGGGATTGAGTTATTCAATTATTGTCCCAGGTTTATAGAATATCAACAATATTGTAAGTATATCAACCGAATACATCTTTTCTTCCATAGAACATTTTGGATGTTTACTCCTTATATGGCCATATTTGTTGTGCCTCCTCCCGTTTGTAATTTTTTTGAAGCGAATGGAGAATTGTGCTTCATCGCTACTGCACTTCATAAAATACTTCAATACTAGACAGCGTGGCATTCTTGCAGCACAACCCATATGCAAGGACGACAGCGAGAAACTATCATACAGATCAAGTGCGGTAAATTTTGCATACTGTACATAAACGCGTACTGTCTAATAGACAAAAACATATCACAACAAGTACACTACTGTCCGAGCCATGCTGAAACGATTCTTATGTTACGTGCTAGTGTCTCGCTTCTGTTAGCGATGTTATTTATATAGTACTGAACTTTTTCCCATTTTCTATAACAATTCAGTATTTCAAATCAATGGAAATCATACGAGTAAACGTCACCCCTTTTTAAAAGAAATTTTACTTATAAATTTGAAGGCCGCTACTGTGGCAAATTTATATTCCGTTTTATTTTTTACCCGGTTATCAGTAAAAACTAAAAAAGTTCTTTCATTACCGAGACCAGAAAAATCCCGAAATACATCGGTAATTCGGAAATAAAACATCGGTATCGGTCTCAGCATGTCGGTTTTCCCATCCCTAGAAAGTTCCCTTAACAGTCTCAATACATGTGAGTTCCACATCATCGAGCACCGACATATTCGCCAGATATTGTGCAATAATACTGACCGTGTGAGGGCCGCAACAAACGTCAACAAGCCGTCCGCTGTGGCCGAGTTGTTATAGGCGCTTCAGTCCGGGACCGCGCGGCCGCTACTTTTGAAACACAGTGCAACAAAGATTCTGCTTGGCATGGATTCTAAAAGTCCTTGACACGATTCCAGATGTGTGTAGCCCCAGATGTCTCCGCACAGATCAAACAGTTCTCGCAAATTACGGGATGGTGGTTTACTGGCAAGCAATACGGGTTTTCTGGTCAAGATATCCATATCTGTTCACTATAACCCACCTCAAAACACTGTAGCATGATTATAACTTTTCAGCACGGACTTTTATCATGCTGGAAGATGTCATCTTCATTGGGGGAGTTCTCAAGCGTGGCGCAGGTGGCCAGCAATAAAGGTCACGTAGTTCACTATTGCGGTGGTGCCTTCGATTACCACCACAGATCCCATCGAATCTCACGAGATTAGTACGCCAACAAGCGATCAGGTTCGCCGTTTCAGAGATTCCCGTTTCCAGCCTAAGCACCACGACAATGTGACCTCAATGTGACCTTTGTCATTACAGATTGCATCCGTTGATTTCCGCATATGCGACCCGTATCTTCGCTGCCCATCCGTTTCTCTTCCGCTTACTCTCTATCCTTATTGGTTCACGTTCCCGCAACACCAACAGGAAGCATTCAGTCTCGCAGTGTACATTCATGTATAATAAAGCTGGCATCTGAAATATCATTTTTGGAACGTCAGCTGTACGCAGATGTGCTGTGGGAATATTGTCAACACACCTTATTGAAATCTCTAAACAATCACTATTTTTCTAATTATTTCCTTTACTTACTTTTGTTTTATGTTTTAAACTGGTAGTTTATGTTCCATATTAATGTTTTCTTTCTGATTTTTTTAGTTTACTTTTTCATATAAGTGTATTTTGTTTCTTGAAAACAATAAGTAAGTCTTCATTAAGATACAAAATGAATGCAAAAATGATATCTATGAAGATATTTTACGCCATTCATATAGAATTAACGAAATTTCTTCACCTAACACTCGCGATGGGCACACAATATAGAACAAAATTAAGCAGGACTCATAAATTGTGGCTGCCGATTCTCTTTGTATTCTGATTTGCACCATGTATATTTCAGCACGCTGGAAAACGGGAGGAACAGAAATAATTACGTAAAGTGACTGCAGCATGATTATATTGTTTTTTAACTGGTGGTTGAGATCCTAATCATTCACCAGAACTGGATCTGAAAATCTTTTCACAGTGTTCTACCAGCATCGAATGGCATATTCATGATCAACGGATGTACCTTCCACATCGGCCCTTTTTGGATCACCAGATGAAAAAGTTCCTTGTCCACTAGTACGATGCTCAGAATGGTTCTTTCACATTGGCCACCTCAAGCATCTAGCAACAAGACAGATTCTTACCTCGCACCGGGAAAGAAAATATCTCTCAGACATTCTTTGACTTGGTCAGACGTTAGTTTACCAAACTATGAAAACTGGGGGGGGGGGGGGGGGGGGGAGCAAAACCGTTTTTGTTCATGCAGTCATCCGAAAAGGTTCGACTGTGCATATACACCCATAGTGCGCATATGGTTTTTTATGTCGGAAGAAATTTGTGAGAGCCGGCACGGTAGCTCAGCGTGTTCGGTCAGAGGGTTAGCTGCCCTCTGTAATAAAAAAACTGAGTTAATCGATCAACAACGAACTTAAACTGATGTCTTACAACGTCCGCCCCGAGCAGATGCAACGAACAACAGCGAACAAAATGAGAATTAAAGAAGAAGAAGAAGAAAAAAGGTGATCAGCGCGACAGAATGTCAATCCTAAGGGCCCGGGTTCGATTCCCGGCGGGGTCGGAGATTTTCTCCTCTCAGGATCTGGGTGTTGTTTGTTGTAATCGTCGTCATTTCATCCACATCGACGCGCAAGTCGCCGAAGTGGATTTGAACACGGTCTACCTGAAGGGAGGCCCTAGTCACACGACATTTACATTTATTTATCGTTCATTCTCTGTTCGTGATGTAAAATTAAACGTTAGGTTTTAACCATTTCTGTAGGGATTATCATTGCTGCAATGATTTTGTATCACAATAATTAGGTACTTATTGTTTTCGGTTACCAGAATACAGATATGCGAAGCAGTAAACTAAATAAGAAAAAAACTAGAATGTACAACGTAGAATAACAATTTAAAACACAAATCAAAATAAGTAAAATAAGTAATCAGAATAACAATGAATGTTTTGGTATTTTAATACGGGTGTCGTGAGCGTACTCTGACTGCATATTGTGCACGCCTCTGTCTTATTTTCCGAAAACGGTGTTTCAGAAACCAGCTTCATTACACATGGAAGGATGTGGCATAAAAGTTTCGTTCATTTACGTTGTAACAAAGATTTCATTTTTCGAAATTAATTAATTGTGGAGGAATGTTTAACAAAATTTTAAATTATTGCAGAAGTTGATTATACAGTTTTCCATAACGTAATTATATTTCAGCTTTTATGTGAAAAACATCTTTTGCATATCATAGTTTCGAAGACGTTCCCTCTGAAACTAAAACGCGGAACTACTTTCACGCTGTGTTTTATCCCTTAAAAGCGAAATTGGACAAAAAAAGAAAAATTACCTACTGCATTATTTTGATTCAACTACATACCTGTAAAGTTTCATTGTTTATCTACACCTCGGCATGTTGCCTTGTGAGTTGCTTTCCTAACTATTATGCAAAACTAAGTGTCCTGTTTTCTACATATTTATGTACTTTAATAAACGAAATACAACAATTATTTGTTGATAACTTGTGTGCTTTGACAACTGTTGCAAGAAAAATATACGCATATTCTTTCTGGAAAGCTATCCTGATCTTATTTGCCAAATTTGGAAACTGCTACAAGTAAGATAAACATTTCTGCTTTGGCGACGTGAGGTCTACGTTCATTAGTTGGATCAATACTGCATGTATTGCTTGATTTTACTCGTGTTACGTCCCGGGAAATGTCACGAAAGTTTATATATGTGATAAAATTTCTGGATTATCCAGAAGGACACTTTGTTGCGATGCTTATTACTGTTCAAGTATTCGTTTACTAGGGTGACTACAATTAAACTTCCGCTATTTGAGCCAGTGTAGTTGGTAAACTATTGACCTTTTGCCTACGCAACTTTATAGAAATGATGTCCACACTGTGCGCTACGGGGTTTGCGTTGTGATTAATGTTAGTGTCATGACTTGCCGTTAGGAGCCGGTACTAGTATGGCGAAATAGGTTTGAAACACGAGCAACAGTGTAGATTACAGTGGAAGACAGTCTTCTCGGATCTGGGTAAGGCGAGCAGGGTTTCGCTCGTAACGCTGTTTTATCCAAACAACAACAATAGGCTGCTCCCCTTCGCGAGTGTCGCCGCTTAAAGCAATACGGGATGATAATCTTTCCTCCCCGGGGTTGAAGAACGTGATTTGGAAGTTCGACTCAGCTGGCGATTCAGAATTTCTCCTCGGAGAGGCCGATGGCCAGATGCGCCACAAATTGTTGAAGAACCTACTGTTGTTATGGCTGTGCAACGTTCGAGTTGTGCACTACCTGTGCCATGATAGCTGACCATTCCGTCGTCCACCGCTGCTTCGGGCAGCAGTTGAGCAATCTCTAGACCGGTTCAGGGTTTCGTAGGAGCGCATGGTCGTCACATTCAACAGCATGTGTAGCCTGGAGAATAGCCTTGGATTAACAAGTGTTACGCTCTCATAGGAAAATAATAATGTGTTTCTTCCTATGGTTTATTCGTACTTTATGTTCAGCATGTCTTTACAAATGTTTCCACGAAGTTTCATTGTCCTACGATCAGTCGTTAGTCTTGCGGGCTATTTTAAATAGCGAAAGTTTAGTTCCAACCATCCCCTACTTTCCATTGTCTCCTCGTAAACTGACGTAAAGTATTGCATGAAGACTTTAAACAACGTGTGTAATAAACTTAGACTCCAAACCGAGAATCAGTTTGAAGCGTGCATACCTTACTGTTTAATACTGTTATCCAAATGTATCTAAACAATTGGGTCTTCCCGTCTCAAAAGGTCATTATGAAATTGGCCGGAAATATATCTCCACATTTAGCTGCCCCGACGCAAAATTCTATCCAGTCACCCTTCAAATTTCATAGTTTAAAAGTTGGGAGCATCTTTACCGATAACTACAAATTGCTATCTGACATTTACCAGTGTTAACTGACGCTGCCACTGAACGAAGAAGAATAAAACCTGCTGTATGAGAATGACCGAATGAAGGGTAGAGCCACGGGTCGTAATACATCTGAAATGTACCGTCCACTGTTCAAAGTGCCGTCAATGCGAACAAGAGGTGACCGAGACGTGTAACCAATGGCACCCCATACCATCACGCCGGGTGATACGCCAGTATGGCGATAACGAGTACACGCTTCCAATGTGCGTTCACCGCGATGTCGCCAAATACGGATTCGACCATCTTGATTCTGTAAACAGAACCTGGATTCATTCGAAAAAAAAAAATGTTTTGCCATTGGTACACCCAGGTTCGTCGTTGAGTACTCCATCGCAGGCGCTCCTGTCTGTGATGCAGCGTCAAGGGTAACCGCAGCCATGGTCTCCGAGCTGATAGTTCATGCTGCTGCAAACGGCGTCGAACTGTTCGTGCAGATAGTTGTTGTCTTGCAAACGTCCCCATCTGTTGACTCAGGGATGGAGACGTGGCTGCAAGACCCGTTACAGCCATGCGGAAAAGATGCCTGTCATCTCGACTGCTAGTGATACGAGGCTGTTGAGATCCAGCACGGTGTTCCGTATTACCCTCCTGAACCCACCGATTCCATATTCTGTTAACAGTCATTGGATCTCGAACAACGCGAGCAGCAATGTCGCGATACGATAAACCGCAATCGCGATAGGCTACAATCCGACCTTTATCAAAGTCGGAAACGTGATGGTACGGATTTCTCCTCCTTACACGAGGCATAACAACAACATTTCACCAGTCAACGCCGGTCAACTGCAGTTTGCGTATGATAAATCGATTGGAAACTTTCCTCATGGCATCACGTTGTAGGTGTCGCCACCGGCGCCAACCTTGTGTGAATGCTCTGAAAAGCTAATCATTTTCATATCAGAGCATCTTCTTGCTATCGATTAAATTTCGCGTCTGTATCACGTCATCTTCGTGGTGTAGCAATTTTAATGGCCAGTTGTGTATATTCTAGATATGGTGGCATCACCTTCTTGTATGCGATTTCCCCCTACAGAGGCACCTCGCTTTCCCAGAAATCTACCATGAAATGAAAGCCTTCCACTCGACTTCCCGGCCACTGATTTTACACCATCATCTCATTATACCTCGCCTTTTAGTATTAACCCTACATATTCAAACCATGTGGCACTAATCTTAAACGGAGCTTGTGAAGTTTGAAGTGGAGATAATACTCGGTATAAATGGTTATCATGCTAACACTTTTATTACAATCTAATGTGAAAATGGACTTCATAATGATTACTTATTTCGTTCAACTTTCGAAAACTTAGATCTGTTAAAACAAATAAAAAACTTTCTATGTTTCATCTTACATAAGTAATCTGAAACTCATGAAACTCACTTATAATAAATACTGGATGACCAAAATAAAATTCTTTAGATGGGTAACCCAGTTTACATTATACATCACAGTTGCTAATGATGCAACTCTGGTTGCCTATCTTAAGGTACACGAATTATTTTCCTGGCCTTTTTTCCCAATACTGTCTAAAAGTGTATGTGATACTATTGCAATTGGAGAGCAATCCGTCAATTTTATATACTGTTTGCTGCTTCCGTAAGTCACCAATGTACATGTATAGATGCCGACACCATCTAACACTGTTGCCAACACTATTATTGGCTTTGTAAACGGACGTGCATTAGTTAACTTACAGAGGCTGCACACAGAAGTGACTAGCTGCACTGCAGCTACAGTAGTATCGCAAATGTTTTTATATTTATCGTATCTATCTTTCAGATTTTTTTTTATCAACCTCACACCCGTGACTGCTTTTGAGGCGAAGAACTCTTAGAGACGTATTCGGAGAGCATTTATATTCAGAAAGGAAATTCATTGAAGGTAGTCGATAGAGAGCGGTAACGGTGAAAATTTGAAGCTGCTAGAGCAAGATCGGGTGAATAAGGTCAATGTTGTTTTTGTCAGTCTAGCAGAAAACATGCGTACGTTATTGTGGGGTAGCATCAGTGCGCTCTGTGTTTCTGGTGGTTGTTCATGCATTGCGTCTACATCACGTCTCAGCTGGTGACAGTAAATGTCAGCATTGATGATTACAGCACGGGGAAGCAATTCGTAGTACGCCACGCCATCGCTGTTCCATCAGATGTATTGTGGATGCGCACAGGTCTCTGTAAGGAGTTTTAACCATTCGTCTCTTTTTCGTTGTTGTTGTTGTTTGGGTGGTCTTCAGTCCTGAGACTGGTTTGATGCAGCTCTCCATGCTACTCTATCCTGTGCAAGCTTCTTCATCTCCCAGTACCTACTGCAACCTACATCCTTCTGAATCTGCTTACAGTATTCATCTCTTGGTCTCCCTCTACGAATTTTACCCTCCACGCTGCCCTCAAGTACTAAATTGTACTAAATTGGTGATCCCTTCATGCCTCAGAACATGTCCTACCAACCGATCCCTTCTTTTAGTCAAGTTGCGCCACAAATTTCTCTTCTTCCCAGTTCTATTCAATACCTCCTCATTAGTTATGTGATCTATCCATCTAATCTTCAGCATTCTTCTGTAGCACCACGTTTCGAAAGCTTCTATTCTCTTTTTGTCTAAACTGTTTATCGTCCATATTTCACTTCCATACTTGGCTACACTCCATACAAATACTTTCAGAAACGACTTCCTGATACTTAAATCTATACTCGATGTTAACAAATTTCTCTTCTTCAGAAACGCTTTCCTTGCCTTTGCCAGTCTACATTTTATATCCTCTCTGCTTCTACCATAATCAGTTATTTTGCTTCCCAAATAGCAAAACTCCTTTACTACTTTAAGTGTCTCATTTCCTAATCTAATTCCCTCAGTATCACCCGATTTAATTCGACTACATTCCATTATCCTCGTTTTGCTTTTCTTGATGTTCATCTTATACCCTCCTTTCAAGACACTGTCCATTCCGTTCAACTGCTCTTTCAAGTTCTTTGCTGTTAGCATAAAGACACCATTTCCCGTCACCAGTCACGGTACAGGATAGCGATTGTCGGTGTTGGTCACGAGCCAATTGACGACGAACAAGCAGATGTGCACACATGGCCACCCGCCGATTTTGTGATTTCGGCTTAGAGAATACGGTACTCATACCCAATCTGTGAACCTCCCCCATTGCATGTCTTGCCCTGCTCTGTCCAGTGGCATTAACCCTGTACACGCGCAAAACTTTCTGGTTGCCTCTGCCGTTATCAATCCTCTGCTGAACTCAGACAGAAGAATATGTCAGAAATGTTCCGATTTCCCCACTTGGCACATCATTCACTCATCGCCAAATGACAAAATGTAAAACATATAGCTAGAATGAGCTACACTCACGCTCAGAAAAAAGCCAGAACTTCTTGTACAACCAGAGATAGGACATTCATATTCATAGGACACCTTCATTAGCATCTTCTTCAGAAATGATCAATATTTGAACCTATTTGAACCATGTCCGCCCACGGGTTCAGGGTAAACATCGATACCGTGGTGCAACATCAATAATGATAAAATGTGCCTGCGGCTCTCGACGTCGCTATAACCCGAAAGTAATGGATCAATGTACTCTAGCAGATAGGCAGGATGCCTCGTAGACGTATATGCGAACCGTACCGCCAAATCAGTGAGTCTGACAGAGGGCGCATTATTGGCGTGAAGACTCCGGGAACTTGCTGCCCGTGTGGGACGAAGTCTTTCGGCATTACAATGGGTGTGTGCCGAATGCTTCACCACGACGAGATGGATCAGGTCAAAACACCTGGACCACACCGTGAGAAGATCGACATCCGAATGGCATTGCATGACACATCTACGCCCCCCTCGGCTCTGGCGCAACATTGGAACAGTGTAATACATCATAACCTATCAGGGGTGACAATTCGTCTCCGTTTATTACGATATGGATTACGTGCGCGATGTCTCCTTCTAAGCTTACTTTTGATGAATATACAGAAACATGCTAGATGGCAATGGTGTGTGTAACGACGTCACTGGAACAAGAATGGCATTAAATAGTGTTTTCGGACGAATCCAGATCCTGTTTGTTTGAAAATGATGGCCGCATTTTGGTTCGGCGCAGAAAGAGGGGGGGGGGGGGGGGGGGGGGGACGACATCAAAGTGCACAGTGACTGCATTCGTACAAGGAAGCTCAACCACAAATCACAGCTGGTGGGAGTCCAGGGCACTGTGACCAGTGTGGCCAACGTGAATGATACCCTGCGATCTGTAGTCGTACCATTTCTGCACAGCAACCCAGACGCCGTTTTTCAGCAAGATAATGCATGACCTCACGCTGCTCCACTAACACGTACCTCACAGGATGTTAGCCTTTCGTACTGGTCCTACAGATCACCAGATTTGTCGCCAGTCGAAAAGGTGTGGAATGTGGTGAAACGACGGGTGCTGCGCCAACCCCCACAAATGAACTTTGGAACCTGGTGAATGCAGCACAGCTATTCCACAGTACGCCATTCGTGCCTTATACGCGTCGATGCCATCACACTCGGAACAAGTTGTCAGGACTCATGATGGAGCTTGTGCCTACTTGCAAGAGGACAGATACTGAATCGAGCTGACTGAAATGCTAATCATTTCTGCAGAACATACTAAAGTACACGTTCTGTAAATATGAACGTCCTGTCCCAAGTAGTTCAAGGTGTTCCGTTTTTCCTGAACGTGAGTGCGCAAATGAACGATGACAATCGACCTGTAGCGACCTGTAGCAACCGGAATACCAACACCCGGAACAAAACCGCTACAAACCTAGGCACCAGCCTAATAGTAGAGTAATAGTTTGTTGGTTATGAACTGTAAATTAAACTGTAGATTCGAACTAAAATTTCAGGAAGGTAGGAAATTAAGGAAATAGGGCCTGGATAAGTTGAAATAACCAGAAGTTGTTGAGAGTTTCAAAGGGAACACTTGGCAGCAGTTACTAGAACAAGGCAAAGGGGTACATTAGAAGACGAATGGGCAGCTACGAGAGATGAAATAGTGAAGACAGCAGAGGCTCAAATAGGTAAAAAAACAAGGCCTAGTGTAAATCCTTGGCTAACAGAGGAGATTTTGAATTTAACTGAGGAAAGGAGAAAACATAAAAATGCAGCAAATGAAGTAGGGGAAAGGCAATACAAACATACAAAAATGAGATTGACAGGAAGTGCAAAATTGCTAAGCAGGACGGCTAGGGGACAAATGTAAGGATTTAGAAGCATATACGTATAACTAGGGGAAATACAGATGTCACATACAGAAAAATTAAAGAGAGCTTTGGACAAAAAAGAATCAGCTGTGTGAATTGCAAGGGCTCAGGTAGACAACCAGTCTTAAGCAAATAAGAGAAAGACGAAAGGTGGAAGGAGTATGTACAGCGATCTACAGAAGGGAGATGAACTTGAAGGCATTATTATAGAAACTGAGTCGGACATAGGTGAGAGGGAGATGGGAACATGATACTGCGAGAAGGATTTGACAGAGTACTAGAAGACGTAAGTTGAAACAAAGGCGGGAGTAGACGATATTCCGTCAGAACAACTGACGATCTTGGGAGGTCCAGCCATGACAAAACGCTGGTGTTCAAGATGTATGATACAGGCCAAATACTCTCAGACTCCTATAAGAATGTAACAAGCCCAATTCCAAACAAAGCAGGTGATGACAGGTACGAATATTACCGAAATATCAATTTAATATATCATGGTTGCAAAATGATTACATTAATTGTTACAGAAGAATCGAAAATCTGGTAGAAGCTGAACTCGCGGAATATCAGTTTGGATTCCTGATAAATGTAGGAACACGCGAGGCAATACTGACACTACGACTTAGAAGATGGGTTAAGGGTAGGCAGACATGCGTTTATAGCATCTGTAAACTTTCAGAAAAGTTTCGACAATGTTGACTGGGACACACTTCTTGAAATTTTGAAGGTAGTAGGGCAAAAATACAGGGAGCAAAAGGGTGTTTCCAACTTTTACAGAAACCAGAGGGCAGTTATAAGAGCGGAGAGGCATGAAAGGGAAGCAGTACTTCAATTTGTACCTTGAGTAAGCAGTAAAGCAAACCAAAGAAAAATTTGAAGTATGAATTGAAGTTATGGGAAAAGAAATAAGAACTTTTAGGTTTGCCAATGACATTGTAATTCTGTCAGAGATAACAGAGGACTCGGAAGAGCAGACGAACGGAACGGACAGAATACTGAAAGAAGTATATAAGATGGTAAGATGGACATCAGCAAAAGGAAAACAAAGATGGTGAAATGAATGAATTTATTAAGTCAGGGAATTAGGTTAGATAACAAGATACTTAAAGTAATAGATGAGTTTGCTATTTGAGAAGCAAAGTAACAGATGGTGGTCGAAGTAGATAGAATATAAAGTGTAGGCTGGCAGTGACAAGAAAAGCCTCCCTGAAAAAGAGAGATTAGTTATCATCGAGCGTAGATTTAAATATCAGCAAGTCTTTTCTGAAAGTATGGTATGAAATGTAGCCATTTGTGGAAGGGAAAGATGGATAATAAACAGTTTGCACAAGAAGAGATCCGACGTTTTTGAAATGTGTTTCTACAGAAGACTGCTGAAGACTGGATGGGTACGTCACGTAACTAATGAGGAGGTATGAGTAGAATTGTGGAGACAAGAAATTTGTAGCGCAACTTGACTAAAAGAAGGGATCGGTTGATGGGACACATATTTGAGATATCAAGGGATGATGACCAGTTTAGTATTGGAGCAAAGTGTATTATAAAGCGCGGTGAATGTTCAACAGAAACTAGATTAATAATGGGTGTGCCTCAGTACAGAGTAATACAATTTTAGTGTATTTTCCAGTATACATTACGATTTTCCAGAGAGGGTCAGCAGCCCTGCCACGCTGCTGCTGTGTTCAGGAAAATGTCCTTGCACGACATAAGCAGTCGCAGAAAGCCTGGACGTAATTTCTGCTTCTTGCCTAGAATGGCTGTTTTCTTTAAATGTGGATAAATGTAAGATAATGCCTTTAACAAAGTAACAGAAACCGGCAGTATCGAAATACAGCATTGTTGTTCTTGTGATCTTCAGGCCGAAGACTGCTTTGATATATCTCACCAAGCTGCTCTGTCCCGTACAAGCCGCTTCATCTCCAAATAACTACTGCAACCTATATCCCTCTCAATCTCCTTTCTGTACTCATCTCTTGAAGTCCCTCCACGATATTTTATGCCCTCCCACACACACATACACTTTGCTCCAATTTCTTTTCTTCTGAACGGAACATTATCTTACATTTATCCACATTTAAAGAAAACAGCCATTCTAGGCAAGAAGCAGAAATTACGTCCAGGCTTTCTGCGACTGCTTACTGTCGTGCAAGGACATTTTCCTGAACACAGCAGCAGCGTGGCAGGGCTGCTGACCCTCTCTGGAAAATCGTAATGTATACTGGAAAATACACTAAAATTGTATTACTCTCTACTGAGGCAGACCCATTATTAATCTAGTTTCTGTTAAACATTCACCGCGCTTTATAATGTGTTGGGTTGTATTAAGCAAAAAGCGACGTAAGCGCTCCTAAGACACAACATACTTACGGGTCAGTACGAATGCGACTTCAATTTCAGTGTTCATACGACGTGTAACACGAACTTCGCAGTACCGGTTGATAACTAGAGACAATATCTTTCAATGAAATGTAACGCTCCTTCTGCGTCTAGAATGAGAGAAAGTGAGCCTTACCTGCTGGCAGCCATGATAGGTAGTAAACGCCGATCGTCAGCTAGTGGCAGCCATGACGGGTAGCCACCGCTACGTGACTGGCAGTAAGCGCTGGGACTTAGCAGCTCCGCTGCCGCACTGCCTGTTAGCGCTCAGCACAGCGTCACGAACAGCAAACACTCTTTGCTAAATGTTGTTGTCAGGACGGCGTGTTCAGAAACTGGATTCGTCTGCAGCGCACGAGATTCCGAGGACTCCGCACATTGGGGTAAAGTTAAATGATCGTATGGAATTATTGGCCGGCAGACAGCATCTGAGGTCCACTCGCTAGACCACGAGCTGCGGACAGTGTTAGAATGATGGTTATTTAAATTCTTGCAAAGTGATAATGGTTTAATACACATTTAGCTGTGCAATTCATCCCTGAGTTTTAAAGAACAGTTGAAAGCTATGTTAAAATTTAATGTCTCGTTGAAGCCGATGTCATTAGAGATAAGGTAGAAGCTCGGAATGGAAATGAATACGGTAGGAAATTGGTATGTCCTTCCATTGTCCATTTAAGGTGAAATACGGAAAACTGCAGTCAGAACAGTCGGACTAGGATTTACTTCTTGCTCTTCCCAAGTACGAGTTTAGTGTCTCAGTCACTGAATTATCTCACTACCAACAGTACAGGAGGGATATTCACAAATCTTTAACTACAACATCAAAATCGAGTTATAAGGTTTCATGGAAGTGATGGTACAGCAAACCAGTGGATAATACCAGATCTGATCAAAATAATGTAGAGAGTTTTGAATTAGAATTGTGTGCGGGGCAGTGCTTCTGAAAGGGATCCCCTACGGCTGAGTCCTAGGTCAATTACTGTTTAACCCTTTGTCTGATATACGATAAGCAGAATTAGTTCTTTCTCCAGGTGATACTACTATTGTAATCAATCCAAATATAGATAAAACGACAGAAGGAAAGGTAACTAATGTTCTGAGAAGTATTACTGAGTGGTTTTCAACAAATGGTGTCACTCTTTAAAAATACACAAAACATTCAACTCTGCACGCCTATAGGTACTACACCAGCGATAAGTAGGCTATAACACGCGACTAGGAAACAATAACTTTGGGCGGAAACTTAAAACTGAAACAAACACACATCTCTGAAGGCATAAATCAACTTAGTTCAGCTACATTTGTACTTCGAATAGTTGTTCATGTTGGGAAGAGGAAAATTAATACGTTACATTATTTTGGGTATTTTCAGTCAGTAATGTAAAATGAAGTAATGGTTTGGGGTAACTCCTCTTCCAGAAAGAGGCTTCGTTGCACAAAAACGTTATGAAAAGATAATGTATGGTGCCTACTCACGATCATCTTGTAGCATCTATTTAAGGAGTAGCCGTTTCACAGTATTACTACATAGTAGATTTATTCTCTCATAAATTTTCTTCTAAACAACCCGCTACATTTCAAAAGGAACAGTGATGTACATAACTGCTATACCATCATTCAACATTAAGTCTGTCTGAAGCACAATAAAAGTTGGACAGGTGTGAGCAGGATTTGCGCACTTAGGGTTCCGTACAAACTTAGTTATGTATGTAGACAGCTCATCCATTCCGAGAACAGAGAATCTCGACCATTTATGCCAGTTGTCGACATTAACGCTGGCAGGACATCAGCCCCAGGGAATTCAAGATTTTCTAAAATGTTTTAATGTCAGTAATATACATATGACATAAAGCCATTCAGGAGACAGGCGACCATTACTGTAATATTCAGTAGTTGTGCATTCAGAGTGACTGGTTCGCAATGTAAAAATAAAATGTATGGCAAGAAATGATTTTATTGCTAAAATGACGTGTTTCTGAATTTATCTATCTTGAGATATCCAACAGCGATTGCTGCCCGTAGATATGGCGTTTCAAGTTGTACGTGAAACAAAGGCTGCGAATGTTTGTTTCCCATAGAAGTTGAAATGCCATATTTACAGGCAATAATCGCTGCTGGATATCTCATGATGGATAAATTCCGAAACGCGACATATGGATAATAAAATCGATCCTTGCCTAATGTTTGACCTTAACCATTGCGACTCAGTCAGCCTGAATGCAGAACTGCTGATAGTTTTAGTTTTGACGCGGTTAGAAAGGATTCTTAGCAATCAGGCAAACAGGCGGCCGGACAATAAAGCGAACCTACACAGGTTTCGTTTTTACCCCTTGAGATACGAAACCCTAAAATGAGATGCACAGTGCTGCCCCCAAAACTTCACTTACCCAATTATATGAAATGTCTGACAACTAAAAAATTGTCTCCTTAAGAACTCTTTCTATACCGTAGGAGAATTTCTATTTTTGTAATGTGGAAAACGTGGTGAGCAGGAATTACCATTTCACATCTGTATTTTTTAAACAATTTCAAAGGAAAACAAAAAAATAAGAAAACCACTTGTAAATGTCAACAAGTAGCTATAATTACATAAGAATGTTTAATGCAAACGTACAGTGACACATTACAATTTGAATGGAGTGCGCCAATTTGTTTGACTACTCTATCGGCTTACTACGGTACAGCGGCGCGATGATTGCAGGACTACTCGCGTCTACTACCCGACCTCAATATTATTGCACTTGGCGTCCAGCGACCGTTATCCAGATCATTGTGTGAAGTTACTGTAAACAAGTACAGTGGTGATTGAATAAAAGGCATCGCACTTTGAATTATTTCAAGACAGCTGTTGATACACTATCGTGTGTTTCAGGGTGTCCTCGTGAAATATCAGGATAAAATCTCACGGTAAGCGGACAGAAGCGCCCTCTCCCCCACATTCAATAATACCTGCTAACAAACAAACGCTGTGTTAGCGTGATGTCCCAAAGGAGTGAATAGTTTTTTGTGTTACTTCCCTGACATTGATGCAATGAAAAGTTCGTGGATTTGTCGGGGATCTCTGCTCTTAGTTACAAAGTAACTCCTTTGCGTTACACAATAGGTGGTTTGGTTTCCGTAAGGATGAGGACTGTCCTCGAATATCGATAGAACCACAGGAGAATATACAGGGTGTTTCAAAAATGACCGGTATATTTGAAACGGCAATACAAACTAAACGAGCAGCGATAGAAATACACCGTTTGTTGCAATATGCTTGGGACAACAGTACATTTTCAGGCAGACAAACTTTCGAAATTACAGTAGTTACAATTGTCAACAACAGATGACGCTGCGGTCTGGGAAACTCTATAGTACGATGTTTTCCACATATCCACCATGCGTAGCAATAATATGGCGTAGTCTCTGAATGAACAACAGATGACGCTGCGGTCTGGGAAACTCTATAGTACGATGTTTTCCACATATCCACCATGCGTAGCAATAATATGGCGTAGTCTCTGAATGAAATTACCCGAAACCTTTGACAACGTGTCTGGCGGAATGGCTTCACATGCAGATGAGATATACTGATTCAGGTGTTCAATTGTTTCTGGATTCTGGCGGTACACCTGGTCTTTCAAGTGTCCCCAAGAAAGAAGTCACAGTGGTTCATGTCTGGCGAATAGGGAGGCCAATCCACGCCGCCTCCTGTATGTTTCGGATAGCCCAAAGCAGTCACACGATCATCGAAATATCCATTCAGGAAATTAAAGACGTCGGTCGTGCGATGTGGCCAGGCACCATCTTGCATAAACCCCGAGGTGTTCGCAGTGTCGTCTAAGGCAGTTTGTACCGCCACAAAGTCACGAAGAATGTCCAGATAGCGTGACGCAGTAATCGTTTCGGATCCGAAAAATGTGCCAATGATTCCTTTGGAAGAAATGGCGGCCTAGATCAGTACTTATTGAGGATGCAGGGATGGTGGGACTGCAACATGGGGCTTTTCGGTTCCCCATATGCGCCAGTTTTGTTTATTGACGAAGCCGTCCAGGTAAAAATAAGCTTCGTCAGTAAACCAAATGCTGCCCACATGCATATCGCCTTCATCAATCTTGTGCACTATATCGTTAGCGATTGTCTCTCGTGCAGCAATGGTAGCGGCGCTGAGGGGTTGCCGCGTTTGAATTTTGTATGGATAGAGGTGTAAACTCTGGCTCATGTGACGATACGTGGACGTTGGCGTCATTTGGACTGCAGCTGCAATACGGCGAACGGAAACCCGAGGCCGCTGTTGGATCACCTGCTGCACTAGCTGCGCGTTGCCCTCTGTGGTTGCCGTACGCGGTCGTCCTACCTTTCCAGCATGTTCATCTGTCATGTTCCCAGTCCGTTGAAATTTTTCAAACAGATCCTTTATTGTATCGCTTTTCGGTCCTTTGGTTACATTAAACCTCCGTTGAAAACTTGGTCTTGTTGCAACAACACTGTGTTCTAGGCGGTGGAATTCCAACACCAGAAAAATCTTCTGTTCTAAGGAATAAACCATGTTGTCCACAACACACTTGCACGTTGTGAACAGCACACGCTTACAGCAGAAAGACGACGTACAGAATGGCGCACCCACAGACTGCGTTGTCTTCTATATCTTTCACATCGCTTGCATCGCCATCTGTTGTTGAAAATTGTAACTACTGTAATTTCGAAAGTTTGTCCGCCTGAAAATGTACTGTTGTCCCAAGCATATTGCATCAAACGGTGTATTTCTATCGCTGCTCGTTTAGTTTTCATTGCCGTTTCAAATATACCGGTCATTTTTGATACACCCTGTATCTGCTTAGTAATCACTGGGCGAAGGATAATTATTCTCGAGTTAAGACGTTTCACTTTACGACTAAGAAATTATCGTTCAACAAAAATAACTAGGAAATGAAGGCAAAGTAAGACGTTATACTCAGCGAGCTCTGGTGTGATAACGCCGACTCGCAGCTGATCAATAAAGCCGCTGTCAGGATTGTGCGTGACATGTCTTTCGGGAATAAATTGCCGCAGATAACTGTGCGTTTCGGTACCGACAAAAACTGCTTAGTCTCCTCGCCGAACGAGTGCGTGTTAAACACCCATTTTCTCTATTTCAAAATCGCGAGGGAATTTCTCCGGCCACGGTCATTTGTCTGTTTTCCACTGACACAAGAAATACCTCGTACTTAAATGACTTGCAGTTTACCCGAAATTGCTGCCATTAATGTGCGTCTGAAGCAATTAATTCCGGTCCTCTTCACTGGAGTCCATTACCTGTCTCGTCAGTAACAAATGGTGTACACCGAGTCAGTTTCGATTATCGTTGAGCTCTACGCAACACGCAACATTTTTCTCTAAAAGCCTCTCATTACTCAAACGGACACAGCGTTTCTTCGAAGTGTAGTTGCATTCATGTTTGCTGCGTGATTTTAGGTATGTATTTCAGTGTTTTACCAGTAATGAATACAAACTTTGCGTTCTGTAATTACGTCCATGGATTAATTGCAGGGAGCACAGGCAGACAGTCTTGCGACGTACATTTGTACACGTTTTCCGAAAACTATCTTGAGCAGGTAGTTCGACAGACCACACGCAATGGAAATATTTTAGACCTTACAGCCATAATCAGGCAGGACCTTAAGGCTTCAGTACAGAGACGGGGATAAGAGATTATGATGTCATCATAGTGGCTATGGTTACTAAAGTTTCAAAAATCACTAAGGAAGACTAGCAGAGTGTTTCTGCTAGGAAGAGCAAGGTAGCCCGTTGTTAGCATGGCACTTAGTGAAATGACGTCATTCAGTTCCAATATGATGGACCTAGACGAATTATTGGCGAAGTTTAAACTGATTGTAAATCACGCTCTGGAAAAGTATGCGCCCAGTAAGTGGATTAAGGACTGAAAAGACTAGTAGTGACTTGGCACCAAAGTTCAGAAAAAGGTGAGGAAATAAAGGCTGTTGCATTCTCGTTTCGGTGGAGAACGTGCAAATGACCTCAGGCGAAGGTTAGAAGAAAATTATGTGTCTATAAGAATATCTATGCGCGAAGCATATAACAACTACCACCGTCACGCCGTAGCAAAACATCTGGCCGTGAACCCGAGAAGATTCTGGTCCCACGTAAAATCGTTTAGCGGGTCTAAGGCTTCCATCCAGTCTCTCGTTGACCCGTCTCGTGAGGCAGAAGAGGGTAGTAAAAGAAAACACGAAGTTTTAAACTTCGCGTTTAAGTAATCGTTTATGCAGGAGAATCGTGCAGACATACCGTCGTTTGACCATCGCAGAGAACCGTATGAAGGAATAGTAATAGGCGACACTGACTTAGATAAACAACTAAAAGAGTTGAAAACAAATAAGTCACCAGTTTTGGGTGGAATCCCAATTAGAATTTACAACGAGTCCTCTACGTCATTGGCTCCTTACTTGTGACAAATTTATCGCAAGTCCTTTCCCAACGGACAGTCCAAAACGACTGGAAGAAAGCGCAGGAGACTCCTGTATATAAGAAGAGTAAACGACGGACCCGCAAAATTACGGATCCATATCCATAACAACGGTATACTGCAGGATTATTGATCATATTCTGAGTTCGAATGCAATAAATTTCTTTGAGACCGAAGGGCTTCTGGCAATAAACAACAAGGTTTTAGGAAACATCGCTCGTGTGAAACTCAGCTTGCTCTTTTCTTATATCACGTACTATGAACTGTGGATGAAAGACTATAGGCAGACTCCATATTTCTGGATCTTCGAAAAGCATTTGACACGGTGCCCCATTCCACACGGTTAACCAGAGTTTCTAGAGAGTTTCAGGGAGAGCAAAAGAAAACTATTGACAGGAATGGGGGAAAGAAATACAGTAGAAGAAGAATGGATAGCTTTGAGGGATGAAATATTGAAAGCAGCAGAGGATCAAGTAGGTAAAAAGACGAGGGATAGTAGAAATCCTTGGGTAACAGAAGAAATATTGAATGTAACTGATGAAAAGAGAAAATATAAAAGCGCAATAAATGAAGCAGGCAAAAAAGAATAAGAACGTCTCAAAAATAAGATCGACAGGAAGTGCAGAATGGCTAAAAAGGAATGGCTAGAGGACAAATGTAAGGATGTAAAGGCATATCTTACTAGGGGTAAGATAGATACTACCTACAGGAAAATTAAAGACACCTTTGAAGAAAGGAGAACCACTTGTATGAGTCTCAAGAGCTCAGATGGAAACCCAGTTCTAAGCAAAGAAGGGAAAGCAGAACGGTGGAAGGAGTATATAGAGGATCTGTACAAGGGGGATGTTGAGGACAGTATTATGGAAATGGAAGAGGATGTAGATGAAGAGATATGATACTGCGTGAAAAATTTGACAGAGCACTGAAAGACTTAAGTCGAAACAAGACCCCGGGAGTAGACAACATTTCAACATTTCATTATAACTATTGGAAGTCTTGGGAGAGCCAGGCCTGACAAAACTCTACCATCTGGTGAGTAAGATGTATAAGACAGGAAAAATACCCTCCGACTTCAAGAAGAATATAATAATTCCAATCCCAAAGAATGCAGGTGTTAACAGATGTGAAAATTTCCGAACTTTCAGTTTAATAAGTCACGGCTGCAAAATACTAACGCGAATTCTTTACAGACGAATGGAAAAACTAGTAGAAGCCGACCTCGGGGAAGATCAGTTTGGACTCTGTAGAAATATTGGAACACGTGAGGCAATACTGACCCTACGACGTATCTTAGAAGATAGATTAAGGAAAGGAAAACCTACGTTTCTAGCATTTGTAGACTTAGAGAAAGCTTTTGACAATGCTGACTGGAATACTCTCTTTCAAATTCTGAGGGTGGTAAGGGTAAAATACATGGAGTGAAAGGCTATTTACAATTTGTATAGAAACCAGATGGCAGTTATAAGAGTCGAGGGATATGAAAGAGAAGCAGTGGTTGGGAAGGGAGTGAGACAGGGTTGTAGCCTATACCCGATGGTTTTCAATTTGTATATTGAGAAAGCAGTAAAGGAAACAAAAGGAAAATTCGGAGTAGGTATTAAAATCCATGGAGAAGAAATAAAAACTTTGACGTTCGCAGATGGCATTGTAATTCTGTCAGAGACAGCAAAGGACTTGGAAGAGCAGTTGAACGGAATGTACAGTGTCTTGAAAGGAGGATATAAGATGAACATCAACAAAAGCAAAACGAGGATAATGGAATGTAGTAGAATTAAGGCGGTTGACGCTGAGGGCATTAGATTAGGAAATGAGACACTAAAAGTAGTAAAGGAGTTTTGCTATTTGGGGAGCAAAATAACTGATGATGGTCAAAGTAGAGAGGATATAAAATGTATACTGGCAATGGCAAGGAAAGTGTTTCTGAAGAAGAGAAATTTGTTAACATCGAGTATAGATTTAAGTGTCAGGAAGTCGTTTCTGAAAGAATTTGTATGGAGTGTAGCCATGTATGTAACTGAAACATGGACGATAAATAGTTTGGACAATAAGAGAATTGAAGCTTTCGAAATTTGGTGCTACAGAAGAATGCTGAAGATTAGATGGGTAGATCACACAACTAATGAGGAGGTATTGAATATAATTGGGGAGGAGAACAATTTGTGGCACAACTTGACTAAAAGAAGGGATCTGTGGGTAGGTCATGTTCTGAGGCATGAAAGGATCACCAATGTAGTACTCGAGGGCAGCGTGGAGGGTAAAAATCGTAGAGGGAGCCCGAGAGATTAATACACTAAGCAGATTGATAAGGATGTAGGTTGCAGTAGGTACTGGGAGATGAAGAAGCTTACACAGGATAGAGTAACATGGAAAGCTGCATCAAACCAGTCTCTAGACTGAAGACCACAACAACAATCTAGGTAAGAGCATATGGAATAGGTTGCCACGTCCGTGTGTGTCTCGAAGACTTCTTAAACGACAGAACCGGAAGTTACGACATATTGTCAAGCGCAGGCACCATAGTCGGGAACGCGACAGGGAAGAGAAGGCTGTGAGAAGAAGTCAGCCAATCGCACGCTGACCGGAGCTCCCTCCAGGACGACAACGCGACAGCAGTAGGCGCTGTGTGAAGAGGACATAAGGGCCGCGACTGACTGGTGACGGGCCAGTTCAACAGTAACTTCAAGATTAGCAACTTGTACATCAGAATCAACTCTATTTACTTCGCTTCTATTCTCTGTGTAGCACAGACCTGGAATTGTTTATAATGAAGAAGATTGCTTATTTTGTAAGTCGCCCTTTTGCTTGCGATACATCTGAGTAATTGCAGAAATATTGGAATTTACTTGTTGTAATAAAACTGTATAATAAGATCTGTTTGAATGTTTGTCTAGCGAACCGAGTAAGCATCCAGTAAATACATTGTCTTCGGCGACGAGTGTTCAGTACAGAGTGTATCCTCGGAGTGCCCCAGGAAACTGTGATAGGACCGCTATTATCTTCTGTATACATAAACGGTCTGACGGACAAGGTGGGCAGCAATCTGTGGTTATTTGGTGATGCCGTGATGTACGGGAAGGTGTGTCGTTGAATAACTGATACAAGGTGACGCAGACAAATTTGTAGCTGGTGTGATGAATAGCCGCTAGCTCGAACGTAGAAAAATGTAAGTTAATGCGGATGAGTAGAAGAAACAAAAACGGTAATGTTCGAATACAGCATTAGTAGTGTCCTGCTTGAGACAGTCACGTCGTCTAAATGTTGAGCGTAACGTTGCGAAGCGATATGGAATGGGACGAGCATGTGTGGAATGTGCTACGGAGACGTGGTTGATCTGGAAAGGAGACAGCAGATAGGACACTAGTACAACCTATTCTCGAGTTCTGGGATCCGCACCAGGTTGGATTAAAAGATGAGATCGAAGCAATTCAGAGACTAGCTGCTAGATTTGTCACCGCTACTTTTACGGAGGTGCTTCGGGAACTCAGATGGGAATCCCTGGAGCGAAGGCCACATTGTTTTCGAAAAACACTGTTGACAACTTTAAAGAGAATGTAGAGAACCGGTGTTTGAAGGAGATTTGCAGAACGATTCTACTGCCGCCAACATACATTTCACGTCAGGACCACGAAGATAAGACACGAGAAATTAGGGCTGACACAGAGGCGTACAGACAGTCGTTTTACATTCTCTCTATTTGCGAGTGGAACAGGAAAGTTACGGACTAGTAGTGGTACAGGCTATCTTCCGCAACGAACGGTACGGTAACTTGAGGAGTACCGGTATGTATGTAGATGTATTCACGGTTTGTGGTTTCGTAGCTGACGTTTGAAGACCGAGCTTATGTCGCCGTTTTATTTGTTTGCAAGGTTTCGTCTTACAGCAGTTTAACATTTCTTTGTACAAATACTGTTTCAGAATTAGGTTTGTCTCACTAAAGATGTTGGTTTATACCACCAGCAGTAAGTATAGGTAGGGTGTTTGAATAGTGAGGTAAGAATATAGTCCAATATTCCTACTATTAAGGGGACGAGAGACGGAGGCTTAAAATTCCATATTACAAAGAGATGCAGCTGTCCCCTGTGTTGGATTCCACACTTCTCTTTTCTGTCTCTATAAGGGTTAAGATACCTGCCGGATTACGAATGGTGTCTGCCGTTACAACCATGTGTACCTTTTCACTTATGTTGCTATGGTAAACAAACCAAAAAATTGGATTCGAGGTAGTCACAAATGATGAAAAGGCAGATTAGATTTGCCTGTAAATTAGACTCAACGAAGTAATAACGCAACAAGCGCGTCTGTAACTTTCCCTTAGGTGACTGACTGCTTCGGTGAGGTGTTAAACAAGGACAGGGTCCACATGCCATGGCATGCACCTATCATCTAGTTATTTGTCGCAGTATACGTGACGTTATCAGAGAAGCTGGACGATCCAGTTAAGTGGATGTGTGTAAAATTTGTGGTCTTTGTCTGCTGTTAGGTGAAAGTTGTTGTTTTTAGGGGTTCGTACCTCAATCGGTAAAAACGGATCCCCCATAAGATCACTTTGTTTTCTGTCTGTCTGTCCGACTGTAAAAACTCTTTTTTTTTCAGGAAAGTTTCAAGTTGAAATTTATGTCACATATTAAGATCTACCGTCCTTTGGCAATGTAAAAAAGTGGAGTGACTAAGTCAATGTTATAAAAAGACACGGCCTTTGATGTCACATGTTTTGTTTGATACTCGCAAACTCACTCATCATAACTTTTTTTACTCAACTGTTTGTCCGTCCCCTTTTCTCAGCATAGGTTAGACGTATTAAGTTAAAATTTATATCGTTAGCTGGTGTCAAAAAGTTAAGGTTTTAAGTCAGTGCGATCAGGAACTACGGTCTTTTATGTCACATATTTTGATACTCACAAACTCAGTCGTTAAAGACTATAAGGAACTTTACCATGACGTAGAATCATGAAATTTGGCAGGAAGAAAAGTTTCACAGTAGAATCAATGGGAAAAAATGAGAAAACTGTTAATTTTTAGTTGTATCACACGAAAAATGTAGTTCTTTTGTCATTTATTATCCGGCTTCAAATTCGAAATTAAAACTTTGTGGGCGATCTTCGGACCTCTGTAACAGATGTCTTGCGATATCAATGTCCTCTTTTTTTTCTTTTTTTTTTTTTTTTTGAGTCTGCCAGTCAACCGTTTTCTGACTGGTCTGATGAGGTCCGAAACGAATTACTCTCCTATGCCAACATCTTCATCTCATTGTAGCACTCTTGCAAACTTATGTCCTCAATCAGTTGCTGGATGTATTCCAACCTCTGTCTTCTTCTACAGTTTTTACTCTTTACAAGCCCCACTAGTAACTTGGAAGTTACTCCGTGATGCCTTAACAGATGACCTACCATCCTGACTCTTTTCCTTGTCAGTGCTTTTCACATATTCGTTTCCACGCCGATTCTGCGTAGAATCTCCTAATTCGTTACCTTAGCAGTCCACCTAATTTTCGACATTCTTCTGTAGCACTACATCTCAAATGCTTCGAATCTCTTTTTTTCGGTTTTCCTACATTCCATGTTTCACAACTATAGAATGCTGTATTTTAAATGCACATTCTTAGAAATTTCTCCCTCAAATTAAGAGCTATCTTTAGCACTGATAGGATTCCCTTGCCCAGAAATGCCCTTTTTTGCCAGTGCTAGTCTTCCTTTTATGTCATCCGTGCTCCGTCTGTCGTGGGTTACTTTCCTCCCAAAGTAGTAGAATTCCTAAACGTCGTCTACATCGTGATCACCAATCCTGATGCTTGGTTTCTCGCTCTTCCCATTTCTGCTATTACTCTCTACTTTCCTCTTTCTTCGATTTACTCTCAGTCCACATTCTTCACTCGTTAGACTGTTCATTCCATTCAGCAAATCATGTAATTCTTCTTCACTTTCACTGAGGACAGCAATGTCATCAGCGAATCTTATCGCTGATATCCCTTCACCTTGAATTTGAATGTACAGATTGACGAGTAGGGACTAAAGACTGCATAAATCCTTGTCTTACGCCAGTTTTCATCCGAGCACTTCGTTCCTGGTCTTCCACGCTACTAACATATTTAGTCGAGGAGTCATGTACATTCACAGTTCTCGTAAAGAGAGAATTCAGTAATAAAAGACAGAATTCTGTAATAAAAGTTTCACTTTTATTTGCGTATTTTTCAGAAAAAGGTGCGATTTTCGGCCTAGGATTTGTTTACGTTATCGTATACTGTGATTATTTCGATAAATTGCAGTTTGTGTTGTTAGTGTATTCTTACACGCACTTCATCTGAGTCATTAGTAAGTAGCTGAAATGAAAAAGTTCGTAAATAATTGAAAAGCTCATGTAGTGTAGGCTCAGTTCTTTGTTTACTCACGTAAACAATACGGATTTAATCATTTCTATTTCTCCGGAAGTTAGCATCTAAACTTTGGGTCTAAGCTTTCTAAGAAACTTAGTATCTAAATCTGGTAGTCTAGAAAGTTATTCATGAGTAATTTGGATTAAAGCTGAAATTTGTTTGCCACGAATGAAAAGTGTATGATATTTCGTAGGACTGTTAGTTCCGGGATGGGGTGTGAGGGGGGTAAACTTAAAATGTTGCTTATTTTTCTTGAAGAATTACAGTTGAGTAACCCAGCTGATATAATTTGCCTCTCTGACAATC
This sequence comes from Schistocerca gregaria, assembly GCF_023897955.1. Classification (NCBI taxonomy): domain Eukaryota; kingdom Metazoa; phylum Arthropoda; class Insecta; order Orthoptera; family Acrididae; genus Schistocerca; species Schistocerca gregaria. Next base: position 57,555,539 of record NC_064926.1, read on the forward strand.
ATGTGACCACTAGTATAGGTATGTTAAATGTTACAGGGTTTAAGTTTGCGTCTTACTTCTGTAGAGAACATGTAGAGAACGCAGAGGTTATCATATTTTTCAGAAAATGTTTCAATTTCAAGAATACTGATATTAATAAGATTTCCTCAGAGCAGCACTTAGAAGCTTGTGCAGCAGGAGTAGTATTTCATAATAAGTCTTATATGACAATAAATAATCTCAGAGAACCGTCAAGGAATTGTAACGTCATCATAAAAAAACTCTGCAAGCTCTCTTCTCACATCTCACAGTAAAAAAAGAAAATAGAAGTTGTTGGTGATTTTAATGTGGATTTATTGAAAAGCTCTATCGGTGAACAATTATTGGAATTAGTAACAATAATCAATACCCGTGGTCTAGTTGTAGCGTCTTTGATTCATAATCAAAAACGTCTTCGGTCCCCGCCACTGCCTAAATTTTGATAAATTGTCAGCATTGGCGGCCGAAGACTTCCGGCATAAGAAATCAGCCTCATTCAGCCAACGGCCTTGTCAAAGAGGGCGGAGGAGCGGATAGAGGTTCAGGGCACTCTCTTGTCCTAGGAGAGGGAAATTGCCCCTAAAGGCGGAAGAATCAGCAATGATCAACAACATGAGGATGCAGAAGGCAATGTAAACCACTGCATTAAAGAGACGTAACGTGTATCCACAGGACATTGGGCCTGTAGTTGAAGAAGTATCATGATGATCTCTCCATTGGCAAAAGATTCCGGAATAGTCCCCCATTCGGATCTCCGGGAGGGAACTGCCAAGGGGCAGGTTACCAAGAGAAAAAGATTGAATAATCAACGAAAGGATAATGTCCTACGAGTCGGGGCGTGGAATGTCAGAAGCTTGAACGTGGTACGGAAACTAGAAAATCCGAAAAGGGAAATGCAAAGGCTCAATCTAGATATAGTAGGGGTCAGTGTAGTGAAGTGGAAGGAAGACAAGGATTTCTGGTCAGATGAGTATCGGGTAATATCAACAGCAGCAGAAAATGGTATAACAGGTGTAGGAGTCGTTATGAATAGGAAGGTAGGGCAGAGGGTCTATTACTGTGAACAGTTCAGTGACCGGGTTGTTCTAATCAGAATCGACAGCAGACCAACACCGACAACGATAGTTCAGGTATACATGCCGACGTCGCAAGCTGAAGATGAACACATAGAGAAAGTGTATGAGGATATTGAATGGGTAATGCAGTATGTAAAGGGGGACGAAAATGTAATAGTCATGGGCGACTGGAATGCAGTTGTAGGGGAGGGAGTAGAAGAAAAGGTTACAGGAGAATATGGGCTTGGGACAAGGAACGAAAGAGGAGAAAGACTAATTGAGTTCTGTAACAAGTTTCAGCTAGTAATAGCGAATACCCTGTTCAGTAATCAAAAGAGGAGGTATACTTGGAAAAGGCCGGGAGATACGGGAAGATTTCAATTAGATTACATCATGGTGAGACAGAGATTCCGAAATCAGATACTGGATTGTAAGGCGTACCCAGGAGCAGATATAGACTCAGATCACAATATAGTAGTGATGAACAGTAGGCTGAAGTTCAAGACATTAGTCAGGAGGAATCAATACGCGAAGAAGTGGGATACGGAAGTTCTAAGGAATGACGAGATACTTTTGAAGTTCTCTAACGCTATAGATACAGCAATAAGGAATAGCGCAGTAGGCAACACAGTTGAAGAGGAATGGACATCTCTAAAAAGGGCCATCACAGAAGTTGGGAAGGAAAACATAGGTACAAAGAAGGTAGCTGCGAAGAAACCATGGGTAACAGAAGAAATACTTCAGTTGATTGATGAAAGGAGGAAGTACAAACATATTCCGGGAAAATCAGGAATACAGAAATACAAGTCGCTGAGGAATGAAATAAATAGGATGTGCAGGGAAGCTAAGACGAAATGGGTGCAGGAAAAATGTGAAGACATCGAGAATGATATGATTGTCGAAAGGACAGACTCCGCATACAGGAAAGTCAAAACAACCTTTGGCGACATTAAAAGCAACAGTGGTAACATTAAGAGTGCAACGGGAATTCCACAGTTAAATGCACAGGAGAGAGCAGATAGGTGGAAATAATACATTGAAAGCCTCTATGAGGGTGAAGATTTGTCTGATGTGATAGAAGAAGAAACAGGAGTCGATTTAAAAGAGATAGGGAATCCAGTATTATAATCGGAATTTAAAAGATCTTTGGAGGTCAATAAGGCAGAAGGGATAGATAACATTCCATCAGAATTTCTAAAATCATTAGGGGAAGTGGCAACAAAACGACTATTCACGTTGGTGTGTAGAATATATGAGTCTGGCGACATACCATCTGACTTTCGGAAAAGCATCATCCACACAATTCCGAAGACGGCAAGAGCTGACAAGTGCGAGAATTATCGCACAATCAGCTTAACAGCTCATGCATCGAAGCTGCTTACAAGAATAATATACAGAAGAATGGAAAAGAAAATTGAGAATGCGCTAAGTGACGATCAGTTTGGCTTTAGGAAAAGTAAAGGCACGAGAGAGGCAATTCTGACGTTACGGCTAATAATGGAAGCAAGGCTAAAGAAAAATCAAGACACGTTCATAGGATTTGTCGACCTGGAAAAAGCGTTCGACAATATAAAATGGTGCAAGCTGTTCGAGATTCTGAAAAAAGTAGTGGTAAGCTATTGAGAGAGACGGGACATATACAATATGTACAACAACCAAGAGGGAATAATAAGAGTGGACAATCAAGAACGAAGTGCTCGTATTAAGAAGGGTGTAAGATAAGGCTGTAGCCTTTCGCCCCTACTCTTCAATCTGTACATCGAGGAAGCAATGACGGAAATAAAAGGAAGGTTCAGGTGTGGAATTAAAATACAAGGTGAAAGGATATCTATGATACGATTCGCGGATGACATTGCTATCCTGAGTGAAAGTGAAGAAGAATTAAATGATCTGCTGAACGGAATGAACAGTTCAATGAGTACACAGTATGGTTTGAGAGTAAATCGGAGAAAGACGAAGGTAATGAGAAGTAGTAGAAATGAGAACAGCGAGAAACTTAACATCAGGATAGATGGTCACGAAGTCAATGAAGTTAAGGAATTCTGCTACCTAGGCAGTAAAATGACCAATGACGGACGGAGCAAGGAGGACATCAAAAGCAGACTCGCTATGGCAAAAAAGGCATTTCTGGCCAAGAGAAGTCTACTAATATCAAATACCGGCCTTAATTTGAGGAAGAAATTTCTGAGGATGTACGTCTGGAGTACAGCATAGTGAAACATGGACTGAGGGAAAAGCGGAACAGAAGAGAATCGAAGCATTTGAGATGTGGTGCTATAGACGAATGTTGAAAATTAGGTGGACTGATAAGGTAAGGAATGAGGGGGTTCTACGCAGAATCGGAGAGGAAAGGAATATGTGGAAAACACTGATAAGGAGAAGGGACAGGATGATAGGACATCTGCTAAGACATGAGGGAATGACTTCCATGGTACTAGAGGGAATTGTAGAGGGCAAAAACTGTAGAGGAAGACAGAGATTGGAATACGTCAAGCAAATAATTGAGGACGTAGGTTGCAAGTGCTACTCTGAGATGAAGAGGTTAGCACAGGAAAGGAATTCGTGGCGGGCCGCATCAAACCAGTCAGTAGACTGATGACAAAAGAAAAAATAATACTGTCATTCCATTTTTATTCCTACTGTTAACTTTGCAACTACCATGTGGAAATGCTCTGAGACTGTTATTGACAATATCTTTGTAAACAAATCTAGCGAAAAAAGTCATTTCGCAAGACCAATATAAAATAGGCTGCCTGATTATGACACACAGCGTCTTTTGTTAAGTGTTGACACTTTTCAGGAAACAAAATCTATTAAATCTGAGTGCAGGAGGGTAATAAATCAGTCAAACATTTAGAATTTTTGAAGATTGCTCGTAGACATAAACTGGATAGATGTTTACAATGCATCTGACTCCAATGGAAAATTCAAATCATTCATTAATAAAGTTGCTTCAAAATTTGAAAACTGTTTCCCCAAAAGGGACTAAAAACAAATATTAATCTAAAAGTAGACCATGAATAGCGCAAGGAATAAAGGTATCATGTAGAACAAAAACGAAACCGTATCTACTATGTAGAAACAGCTCTAAAGTTAGTATTTTAATGCATTATAAAGAATACTGCAAAATATAAACCAGAACTGTAAGCATCTTCGTTATGGGAAAAAGATAATTACATCGGGCTACAAAATAAAAACTGTAGGGGATATAGTGCAAAATGGCTAAGCAGAGTTGGCTAGAGGACAAATGTAAGGATGTAGAGGCTTATATCACCAGGGGTAAGATAGATACTGCCTACAGGAAAATTAAAGAAATCTTTAGAGAAAAGAGAACCACTTGCATGAATATCAAGAGCTCAGATGAAAAAACCAGTTTTAAGCAAACAAGGGAAAACAGAAAGGTGGAAGGAGTATATAGAGGGTCTATACAAGGGCGGTGTACTTGAGGTCAATATCATGGAATTGGAAGAGGATGTAGATGAAGATGAAATGGGACATATGATACTGCGTGAAAAGTTTGACAGAGCACTGAAAGACCTGAGTCGAAACAAGGCCCCGGGAGTAGACAACATTCCATTAGAACTACTGACAGCCTTTGGAGAGTCAGTCCTGACAAAACTCTACCATCTGGTGAGCAAGATGTATGAAACAGGCGAAATACCGTCAAACTTCAAGAAGAATATAACAATTCCAATCCCAAAGAAAGCAGGTGTTGACAGATGCGAAAATTACCGAAGTATAGGTTTAATAAGACACGGCTGCAAAATACTAACGCAAATCCTTACAGACGAATGGAAAAACTAGTAGAAACCGACCTCAGGGAAGATAAGTTTGGAGTCCGTAGAAATATTGGAACATGTGAGGCAATACTGACTCTGCGACTTATCTTAGAAGCTAGATTAAGGAAAGGAAAACCTACGTTTCTAGCATTTGTAGACTTAAAGAAAGTTTTTGACAATGTTGACTGGAATACTCTCTTTCAATTTCTGAAGGTGGCAGGGGTAAAATACATGGAGCGAAAGGCTATTTACAATTTGTACAGAAACCAGATGGCAGTTATAAGAGTCGAGGAACACGAAAGGGAAGCAGTGTTTGGGAAGAGAGTGAGACAGGGTTTTAGCCTATATCCGATGTTATTCAATCTGTATATTGAGCAAGCAGTAAGGAAAACAAAAGAAAAATTTGGAATAGGTGTTAAAATCCATGAAGAAGAAATAAAAACTTTGAGGTTCGCCGAAGACATTTTAATTCTGTCAGATACAGGAAAGATCTTGGAAGAGCAGTTGAACGGAATGTACAGTGTCTTGAAAGGAGGATATAAGAAGAACATCAACAAAAGCAATACGAGGATAATGAATGTAGTCGAATTAAGTCGGGTGATGCTGAGGGAATTAGATTAGGAAATGAGACTCTTAAAGTGGTAAAGAAGTTTTGCTATTTGGGGAGCAAAATAACTGATGATGGTCGAAGTAGAGAGAATATAAAATGTAGACTGGCAATGGCAAGGAAAGCGTTTCTGAGGAAGAGAAATTGGTTAACATGGAGTGTAGCCATATATGGAAGTGAAACATGGACGATAAATAGTTTGGACAAGAAGAGAATAGAAGCTTTCGAAATGTGGTGCTACAGAAGAATGCTGAAGATTTGATGCGTAGATCACATAACTAATGAGGAGGTATTTAATAGGATTGGGGAGAAGAGACGTTTGTGGCACAAATTGACTAGAAGAAGGGATGGGTTGGTAGGATATGTTCTGAGGCATCAAGGGATCACCAATTTAGCATTGGAGGGCGGCGTGGAGGGTAAAAATCGTAGAGGGAGACCAAGAAATGAATACACTAAGCAGATTCAGAATGATGTAGGTTGCAGCTGTTACTGGGAGATGAAGAAGCTTGCACAGGATAGAGTAGCATGGAGAGCTGCATCAAACCATTCTCTGGACTGAAGACCACAACAACATGGGATATAGTGAAGACAGAGACTGTGGGGTCAGAAAAGAAGAGGAACAAATAGCTCTAAAAATAAATGAGAAATTTATTACAAATACATGTAGTGCTGCAAACCTCTTCAAGAAATACTTTGTTTCTGGTACTAACAACTTGCAGTTATGGGGCTCAGTAAACAGTGTAATCGAATATCTGAGACGAGTCTCTACAAATAAGTTCATTAAAATGGAAATGACACTCACTTCTCCCACAGAAGTAGCATCCTTCGTAAAATACTTTAAGTCAAAGTATTCTAGTGGTTAAGGTAACTCATCAACACACACGCAAAGATCATCACCTCCACTTGAAAAATAATAATAATAATAATAACAAAGTTCATTAATTAAAAAATTTAAAATGAATCTCTCTCTCTCTTTCTTGTCGGTGGAAAATATAAAAACTAACTGCGTTAGTAGACGCCTCCACCAGTATCAAAATAAACAAACAACGAATGCATCCCACAATTAACTTTAACTTTAATAATGAACAGCCGGTCTCACCATTTATTCAGAATTTACCTAGGATTCAGTCGGGATAACCCAACCTTCTTCAGAATAACAGTATCTACCGTTTGTCCATAGAGGACGATGTCGTCGTCGTCGTTAATCCGCCGGGCGGACTCGATCCGGGCCAGCGCACGTACCCGAGTCCAGGAAGCCGCGCGTTAGCGCTCTCAGCTATCCTGGCGGGTTTTGCATAAAACATCGGTAGGGCAGCAGAATTCATCCGATTGGGTGATTTCATTGGGTTATACATTCCCACTTTGATATACTCTGTTAAAATCCATGTTTCCGATGGTGAATCACACTTTATTCGGATATGTTTCTGAACCGTTTACTAAAGATTAAGAACTATAAACGTAGTAAAATGACAGTCGTTGCATCTTTTAGTCTGATTTTATACAACAACTAATGAATAAATTAGCCATTACTCCTCGCAGACATGTCCGGGGAGTAATTTAGCCAAATTTCAGAAACCTATCTTTGTTAGAGGGCCAGCAATCCTTTCCATCAGGTTGAACTAATACACACATCTTTCTGAAATTTGGCTGAATTAGCCGATTTATTTTATTTTCGTTTATTCATTAGTTATTTCAGAAAACGTGACAAAAACACGCGGCAAAACTACATATTTGTTTCAAACGTCCGACATGTTATTACTTTGGTAAATATCGAAAAACTGTGCAGTTACACCGTGCACAATCATATAGATTAAGAAAACTTTTTTTTTCTACTTTTCCTTTTTTCAGATAAGATTGGCAGACTGCAGGACTTTCGTCATGGACTCACCTCATTTTGGACAGATCAGTTTTATCTCCTCGGATGGAGGGTGGCTAAATGATGACTGACTTACAGAATCAATAAAGAATGTGCAAAAAGATTTACGTTAACTGCTACATTAGGTTTCTCAAAATTACATAAATTGCTTGTATTGTAGGCCGGTTGTGGAGAATGAACTCTTAAAGGCTTAATACAGTAAGATAAACATTAAAGTCAGAAACTGTGTAAGTCTTGAGGCCAAACTCATGGAGTGCAGTATATTCTTAGAGTACTTTATCTGAGAATGAAAATTCCTAGTGACTCCCAAAAAAATTGACATGTCCTTTCAAACCTTTAGGAATCTTCTTCTCGCTGACACCCCGACAAAATAATGAAAGAAAAACGCTATGAGCAACACATTTTGCAGACAGTCTTCACGCACACCTTTTAACGTACCTGCAACATTATGTCACTGTACGACACATTAATTCAGGAGATACGACGTCGTAAACATTGGGATGCGTGGAAAACTTCTTTTCTTAAAACGGAACGCTAACTACACACACTACACCCATCCAGTCTCTGATAATGCGAGCACTTAGTGACTTCCAGTAATACTGAAACATAATTTCAAACCTTTCCTAACCTTTCCCCGATTACAGCTCCATGGGAGAAAGGACGTAAATTAGACGGCTAGTTGCTATCGTTAATTTAGGTTACACAGTTCTGGCAAATATAGTACCGTTTTGTCCTCGCTGCCGTAATTAATTTCCAAGTTTTTCTTCTTATTAATATAGCTTTTTGTGTTGTTTCTGCCGAAGATTGGAGCTGTGTCATCCTTTGTATGCGTCTGCCATTACAGCTACAGGAAATAAACGTCTCCTGCAAATGGGTAAGGACGTCTACATTGCTGGCGCAAGGAATAACGTAGTTTCATCTGGACAGCAGGACAAACTAAATGTACATGGATACTCTGCAGATCACACTTAACTGCCTGGTAGAGGGTTCATCGAACCACCTTCACAATAATTCTCTATTATTTCAGGCTCGAACACCTGTATCTTTCTGTGCGAGCTCTGATTTCCATTACTTTATTTTGATGACCGTTTCATCCCCATGTAGGTCGGTGTCAACAAAATATTTGCGCATTCAGAGGAGAGAGATGGTTATTGACATTTCGTGAGAAGATTCCACCACAGCGAAAAACGCCTTTGTTTTAATGGTGTCCACCCCAAATTTTGTATCATCTCAGTGACACTCCTCCCCCCCTCCCCTATTTCGCGATGATACGAAACGTGCTGGTCTTCTCTGAACTTTCTCGATATACTCCGTTAATCCTATCTGGTAAGTATCCCAGCGGATGCACCAACGTAGTGTAGGCAGTCTCTTTAGTAGATCTGTTACATTTTCTAAGTGTTCCAATAAAATGCAGTCTTTGGTTTGCCTTCCCTAGAAAATTTTCTGTATTCTTTCCAATTTCAATTTATCATAATTGTAAATCCTAGGTATTTAGTGAATTTATTGAACTTACGGCCTTTAGATTTGATTGATTTATCGTGTAATCCAAGACTAACGGATTCCTTTCACCACTCATATGGATGACATCACACTTTTCATTATTTAGAGTCAGTAGACAATTTCTGCACCATTCGCATTCCTTTTCTAATTTCTTTTTTTTTTTTGTAATTTGTTTTGAACTTCTGATGAGCTACAGTTAATGTTAACACGTGTGAATTAATTTCATCCGCGCAACAACCAGTCCTGAGAGTCTTACCCGTTTCTTTTGCAGTCTTTTCTATGCTTCGCTTCATTGTCAATTTTGTATTAGAAACGAAAACAATGAATGAACTGCATCTGTAGCGTAATATCGAAAAAAATTCATTTCCATGCATTCGTGAAAACGCCTTTGCGATTCTGAAGCAGTCATACAAAGAAATATGCATAACATACATATGTGTAAGTACAGTATCGAAAGTAAGAAACATAGTATACAAAACACAAATTCTCTGTAATGTTCATGTAACTCAGAAAATGCCTACAAACAACATTTGTAGAACACTGGGTGCAGCTGATTTGTTTGTTTACAACGCGATTTTGTGAAGGTCTCTATTGCAATGCCTCTTCATAACTCTATAGGTAGCTTATTGTTTTAGCCTACAGCCGTTTGCACTTTGCAGTTGAAAGCTGTCAAAAACGCTGTCAGGTGTCAGGTGTTTCGTTAAGTTGACTGTACTGTATGACTGTGTTATTAGGAAACAATAAAAGTATTAAAACTTCAGGCATCTCATTGTTTATGGCGTCCTATCTCCTGACTATGATAGGCAGGTGGTTCTTACGTCAACAGTGATTGTTGCCTGACAGTAACGGATGTGTGTACCCTTTTGTGGTAGAAATCGGTCCAGTGGTTTAGGAGGAGATGTGGAACATACACACATACATACATTATTATAATATGTACGGGTACGGAGTGAAATGTCGTGGATTAAACACTGCCTTTATGCTACAGCAGCAGATGCTCCTAACATTGATTCAGCTGATCCGTTTGAAATGGTCATTCAGTTCTTAGTTTCTGTGGGAGGCTGTTAATCCATTGGGCTGGTCTTGAGACCTTTTGGTTTGTTGTCCGTATTCACAATGTGTTCTGCGCGTGAAAAATGACACATTTATGTACAGTTAAACATGTCCCAGCAAACAAATAAGAAAAGTACTGTGATTGCTCATTGCGGAACCTACTTGAAATCAAGTTCATTTATAAGCAAACATGGACACAAGAGTGCTATTTATCCTCAAGATAAATATTTTCGTCCTAGTTCAACGAGTGGAATGTGGTATGTCGTATGAATGAGACCAGACTAGTACAATGCTGATCATTAAAACTGCAACAGCACGAGGGTAGCACGCAACAAACACTGAATCACATGCAGTATACTACATCCTTGGATATGCAACTACATAAGGCAGATAGGAGGAACGCTAATAACGTTCTGTGTACAGCGTGTATCATAATTAAAGGCGTAAACGCATACGGTTGAAAGAACTGGATACTAGAAGTAAAAAAAGTTTCAGTAAACAGAGATTCTTCAATGCATACCTTAAGGGCTACAAGCACTTCTTCAGCTTTGATATTGTGAAAGAAATTTTACTGCAAGCGCTTCACTTTCCACATTTTCAGAGAAAATATCTAGTAAACATGGGCTCTAAAGTGCATAACTTCACAGCCATAAGTACTTGCTCATATATGTAAAACACATCTCTTGTATTAGGCAAATTCTCACAATAATTGAGGTATGCATTAAGAGCCCATGCTTGCTGGACATCTTTCCTTGTTTTGGTTTAAATTGCCTCCTCCCAAGATATGGAAAGCAAAAAGCTTGTTTAATAGTATCAGAGATGAAGCGACGTTTAAGGTATGCATTTACAGCATATGTTTAGTAGAGTTTCTTTGCTTCTTGTTTCGTGTAATTTCAAATGTACGCATTTACGCCATTAATTATGATAAGCCCCCCTCTATGGGATTACTACACAGAGGGCTTCCAGTTCTGAAATTGTGTGTAAATATAGGTTATTTGTGACAAGACAGTGTCATACCTCGTGTAAGAAGTGAAAACGTCTACCTGCACATGTCGAAAGTGTGTTGCAACAGGAACGTGGCCAATTTAGAGAGGACTTTATCATTTTGTGGTACTGCTGCCCTCATTGGTTGGGATCCCACGACTGCCACCCGAAAATGCCATCGATGGATTCAGAAGCGCCATACTCAATGGTATGCGTGAACTCAACTAATGCACGAGAGGACAGAAACACTGTTGGCTGAGCGGTGTAGGACCACACAGCCACATCACGTTACTTGAGTCGGCAGGGTGGGGGGGCCTTGTTCGCAGCAAGGCAAGTACCGACACGAACATTTATGTATTTATTCATTTATCAGTTGCTCTTTTTACATACGACCTGCATATTAGAAGCAAGCCGAGGCCATGTTGCACCACTAACAGACCTACATTGTGGAACAGAATTAAAACGATCACTTTTCCGAAACACCCTAATTATTTTTCATTGAGATGTACAACTTTGAAATTTAGCTCAAAAGTGCCTGCAGCCTTCCTCTGTAATAATGCAGAAGTGTGACGGCCTGCGACTACTCTTCAGACAGCAAGACGTCAACACATGTGAAAAAAAAAAACAGAGTTCAAATATTCATGTGAGATGTAAGGTCACATTGGCACCATATTTCCACACAATTCTGCTCAGCTCCACACTGGAATTGTCACGCGATCACAAGATATTCACATCTCCTCTTACCCACATTTCACACATTCTTCTGACACTTCTACGATGTTAGCGATAACGGCGACGCTCAGCATTCAATTCACGCGATTTTCTTATGTGTGGCTGAAGGAGACACTTCAAAGGCACCGACGCTCAGAATCGACATGAGCAAACCTCAGGGGATGCATAGATAGCGTCAAAGAAACCACTCCTCTCCTTGGGTCGTTGTTGATTCCCATACATTTCGCTGACACACCCGGACGATTCAACCCCACTCCCTCTCCCCCCCCCCCCCCCCCCGCCCCCCTTAAGCAAACCGTTGGCCTGCAATCCCAAGATATACGATTGCACCAATGTGTAGTGTAGTGTTACCGCAATTTTTGCTCTGGTGTATAGGTTGGAGCTACTAGGGACTATTCAACAACATTTAAACATGATCCGAAGCAGCAAAGGGTTCTAATACGTCTTCAGCAATCCTGTTTGGGGCCCTCCTGTGGCGCTAGAGGGTGCGACATTGATACAAGTGTGAATAAAATGGCAGAACGCCCCTCTAACACCAACCAGTTCGTCAACACTGCCGTGACAGCCGCCCAAGTTTGTTGAGCACTTTCAAAGTGTATCTGCATAGAGAAAACCGGTGAGAGAATCCTGGCCGCCAGTTAGTAGGCACGCTGGAATGGAGAGGTGTGAAGTGCCCGGGGCTCCAGTCACAGATTTTCTCTGTGCAGGTACACTTAAAGTGCTCATTATACGCGACCCAGTGGCACTGAGCGTGTTACCGGACTTGGGAGGCTTAGAGTGATCCTTTGCCGTTTCTTTCGTGGATGTGTCAGCCTCCGATCCCTCCGTGATCACGCTACAGGACGCGAAAAATAGGAAGACTGAGAGGGCATAGGCACTGCTTTGGATCACGTCAAATGTCGTCGAATGATTTTCAACGGCCCCAAGAAGTTCCACACTGTAGAGCAAACATTGCGGTCCCGCTGCATTCTAAAGGCTGCAGTCATGTTCAGCGGGGATGCAGCTCCACAGTGTCCTTAGCGAAGGGTTGAGTGTTAGCAGTGTCAAAGATCGTGAAGAATCTACCTGTTGCTCATCGCACTGTCAACTGTCGTTTTCGACCGCAAGACCTCAGCGGAAGATGTTGCTTCATTGACGCCCTTTATGTCACTCCCTGAGGTTTTCTCTTGTCAGTTCTGAGCTTCGATGTGTCTGAAACGTTTTCCTCGGGCACACATTAGAAGAATTTCAACTCTGAGCGTCGAGATGCTAACCTCCATTGCGAGGGGGGGGGGGGGGGGGCAAACGAAGGAGTGAAATAGGGATAACAGGGTATGCAACGACCTTGCCATCATGCGACTCGTCCACGGTGACACTGGGCAGGATTGCGGTGAAATTTGCTGTCAATGTGACATCATTAACATGTTACACCTCACATGAACTTTTGAGGGCGTTCTTTTTTTTTCTGTGTCGGGACCTTGCTTCTTGAAGCGTCGCCAGCCAGAGGGTGACGCCGCAGGGCGATACGTTTTTGTAACATTACAGAGGTCTCCTGCAGCCACCGCTGAGGCAAGTTTCAAACTTTTGCGTCACAATCCGAAATAATTAGGTTTTTGAAAAAGTAAGCAATAGTAACATTGTTTCCATCATCTGCCGTCGGACTGTTTTGAAAGTCAGCCTTATGTAAACACTACATCTTTTTCTTAATCTAGACTTCTTTCGACACCTATGTGTCGTCTTCTGTGGGTCAAATTTTATTTCTATACAGTACAATATCAAATTTATGATAACGTACCTATTGCAGGCTTAAGAATTACCGTAAGTGCATATTTTTTCTTTTGTTTAGACGCCCACTTTAAAATTGCATCGCTAAATGAACTGCATTATTATATATCGGTTCCGTACCCTTTTTTGTGGTTTTTTGACAGAATGTCGTCTGCAAACTAACTTTGAGGAAAGTTAATGTGTAGTTGTGAAAACTGTTTCGTGGGCAGAGGTTATGTGCGTTTCTGTACTTATATTTTTCGTCCTGCTGCGTGTCTCTGGTTGATGTACCAGTCAACTGCTACTCAGTGTACTGTTACCAAACAGTTTTTCACTAAATTTTCGTTCACTAGTTCACCTCATATGTACTTTCATAAAATGTGGCGAAACGTGACCTGAGCAGACACTTTTGATTCCATACTCAGTGAGATGTAGTATGTTATTGTCGCCTGTCACCGTCGTTGGTCTTGTGTCTGTTCTGCGGCTAATTTTGAATGTTCCGTCAGAAAGCGTGTGGTGCGGCTGCTGGGAGAGAGCAGAATGTATGTAATGCGTAAGCGTGTGTGTGTGGGGGGGGGGGGGGGGCGGAACAAGAAATGGAGGGAGAGAGAGAGAGAGAGACGAGAGGGGGGGGGGGAGAGGGCTGGAAAGAGGGGTGGGGAGAAAATCGAGAAAACAGAAGTTATTCCGATATTTGAGACTGTTTGATTGTTATGTTTTATGCGGGGATGTGCCTTTGTACAGTTCACTGAGTGTTGCAAATAGTGTTTTGTTGCACACTGTTCCATTTTCGTTCAGGACTCTCTTTCTTTGTGTTGTTTCATTTTGTATGTGGTAGTTCTTCTTAAGGATCTTAAGATCAGTGTCCATATTTTTTTATGGTGATTTCCTTGTAATGCAGCCATGCTCATAAATTAAGGATAATGCTGACACATGATGCAAAAACGCTCTGGTGGACGGTTTGCGGGTGTAAATCACCTCGGTATATGACCATGCGGTGCATTAGACCTGCGGTCGTCACACTTTGGCGCTGGCAGCAGTCCATATACGCTGAGGTGTGTTGGTACATGTCAGAGTACGGTGCAGAGAGCAAGTGTGCAGACCTTTCCAGACGTGCTAATGGTGGCAATGTGTTGAAAACGGGTCAAAGAACACATATTGATGACGTTATGAGGGGTAGAATACTAGGGCGGCTGGAGACTGGTCAAACACAGCAGGTCGTAGCACGGGCCCTCCTTGTGCCACAAAGTGTGATCTCAAAATTATGGCAACGATTCCACCAGACTGGAAACGTGTCCAGGTGCTACAATACGGAAAGTCCATAGTGTACAACACCATAAGAAGACCGATATCTCACCATCAATTCCTGCAGACGGCCACGGAGTACTGCAGGTAGCCTTGCTCGGCACCTTACTGCAGCCACTGGAACAGTTGCCTCCAGACACACAGTCGCTCGAAGTGCAACGTGCATTCCACTGACCCCTGGTCACAGGAGAGTCCGTTAAGCCTGGTGTCAAGAATAAAGTACATGTTCATTGGAACAGTGGTTCCAGGTTATGTTCACGGACGAGTCCAGGTATAGCCTGAATAGTGATTCTCGCCGGGTTTTCATCAGGCGTGAACCAGGAATCAGATACATACCCCTTGATGTCCTTGAAAGGGACCTGTACGGAAGTCGTGGTTTGATGGTGTGGGGTGGGATTATGGCTGGTGCACGTACACCCCTGCATGTCTTTGACAGAGCAACTGTCACAGGTCAGGTGTAACGGGACGTCATGTTGAACCAGTATGTCCGCCTTTTCACGCCCGCAGTGGGTCCCACCTTCCTTCTGATGGATGATAACGCACGCCGCCCCCCCCCCCCCCCACCCCTGCCATTGTGGAGGAGTACCTTGAAACAGAAGATATCAGGCGAATGGAGTGGCCTGCCTGTTCTCCAGACCAAAACCCCATCCAGCACGTCTGGGATGCTCTCGGTCGACGTATCGCTGCACGTCTTCAAACCCATACGACACTTCAGGAGCTCCGACAGGCACTGGTACAAGACTGGGAGGCTATACCCCAGCAGCTGCTGGACTACCTGATCCAGAGTATGCCAACCCGCCGTGTGGCCTGTGTACGTGTGCATGGTGATCAAATCCCGTATTGATGTGGGGGTATATGTGCAGGAAACAGTGGCGTTTAGTACCACATGTGTTTCGAGACGCTTTTCTCAACTTATCAGCAGTACCGTGGACTTAGAGATCTGCGCTGTGTGTGTTCCCTATGTGCCTATGCTATTAGCCCCAGTTTTTTGAAGTGCGACGTTGTCTGGCACCACATTCTGCAGTTATCCTTAATTTATGAGGATGAGTGTAGGTGACCTACTAAAGTGGATTAAGTACTATCACTTCTTAGGGCACTGATCTGTTCAGTGTACCACGTTTTGAAATTTCTGCATGTTTAGCCTATACAGAGCGACTGGCATGAACTACAGGTTAACTGATATATTCCAGCTTTGGAGGATTTGTCTGCAGAGGTGTTCTCAGTGCTAGATTTTTCTGTACTGTGTTATTTGTCCGAAATGATATTTGTAGCCTTTGTTTCTTCAGTATGTTTCCCATCCTGTTGACGTTTTTATTATTCTATGGTAGTGTGTGCGATGCTGTACTCTTTGTAGGGTGTTCCTAGTTACCTGTGTTTGTCTGGAGTTTGTGTTCTTGGTTCTCTGTTGCGACTGGTGATTTGTTCATAATTTTTCTGTTTTAATTTTTTTTTAATTTTTCTGTCCAATTTTTTACCATTTGTGTGGTGTACCTATTCTCTCTGGTTATCTGGTGTATTGTGTTTAGTTCCTGTGCGTGTAGATGAGTCTATCCAGCGGAGTTTTGTTGAGCCTGTGTAGCATATGTCTGAAACTTAAAGAGTTTGTGTGCTTGGAGGGGTGGTTGGAGTTGATGTGATGGGTGTACTGGTGCGTGTAGGTTTCCTGAAAATTCCAAAATTATTTTTCTTATTTATTCTCTGTATGGTGATGTTTAATAACTTAAGTTTTATTTCCTCTTCTGTCTCAACGGTGAATTTTATTTTTGGGTAAACTGTATTTATGTCACTGTGTAATTGTTTTATTTGGGTGGCTGTTTCATTAGTTACGCAAATGATGTCATCTACATATCGGTACCAATATACTTTCTTGTACTGTTTTGGATGTATGATTTCACTGAATATTTTGTTTTCAGTGTGATTTAGAAATACGTTTGCAACTAGACTGCTAAAGGATTAGCCCATTGGTAGGCTATCTTTTTGTGGATAGAACTCCTTCTTGAAAAAGAAATAGTTCTGTTCTGTTATAATCTTTAGGGTGGGTTCTATTTCGTCTATGTGTGCACTTGTTATGTTCCCTTGATACTGCAGATGATTGTTTCTTCTATTGGCACATTTGTGTACATGGATGTAATGTCAAAAGATACCAGGGTTGCTGTTGATGGTATGTTGATATCTTTTATCTTTTCTATCAGTTCACTGTTTTTATCTATGTTACTGTTGGTTGTGAAAGTAAATTAATTCTGTAGCATTGTACGTAAATATCTACCTAGGTGGTAAGATAGTGCGTTTTTGAAATTGATTACGGGCGTTATTGGACAGTTATTTTTAAGTATCTTTGGTAAACTATTGGCGTTGGGTGCTTTGGGATTCTTTTGTGTCATGTATTTGTCTCGAGTTTCGTGACGGCGACTTTGACGATTTTTAAGAGTTTTTGTGTATTTCTTTGATTCCTCATGGTAGGGTCATTGATTAATTTGATTATTTTTCTCTGTTCTATAAATTCTTCTCTTTTCTTGATATACTCTTCATAAGTACAAGTGTGTTCCCTTTTTACAAGTAGTTATCTCTACAGTGCCAAAATGAAACACCTAATTGCACTGTTTTACTACTTAAAAGAAGAAAAAGAACACATGAGAATAAAGTCCATTAACTTCTCGTAATACGAGTCCACAGCCTCTACAAATCCTTTAAATGACGCCATTTTCTCATTTAGCACAATAAAAACAATTAAGCTTAAAAGCAAAGATTGCATCATTTAATGGAAATAAAGTGAAGTAGAGGAGGAGAAAAGACACAAGGATGGAGGAGTGGAAGGGCGGGGAGGAAGGAGATCGAGAGAAGATACTGTCTAGCTACAGACAAACGTTTCAAATAACAAAAATAGCATTAATGGGAATGGAGCACCTCTGGCTGTTAGAGCGGTGGCCATTATTGCGGCTTCACTTGACTCCGCAGCACGGGGAGGCGCCGAACGACACCAGTGCACACATGACATCACCATGTTGTATTTTTAGGCAGTCCCCGGTTTTGCGCGCTACTTTACGATTGACATAGTTGCGTGTGGGAGTTATTAGTTGAATTTAAAGTTGCCAGATTGCAATTCCTTATTGTCACATTTTTCTTTCAAGAATAATTTGTAACAGTAACTATACAATTTATCCACATAATACTGACATATTCACATGAAGTAACACATAAATATTTCTTTGTTATTTGTCACATTAAAAACTTCCAGGTTTCATTTTTTGAAGACTCACCAATACCCGCAGTTCATTATCTCCTCCTCCTCCTTCTTCTTCTTGTATTTAATGTTTAGTATGCTACCAAAGCTTTCCACATACAGGGTGGTCCATTGATAGTGACCGGGCCAAATATCTCACGAAATAAGCGTCAAACGAAAAAAAAACTACAAAGAACGAAACTCATCTAGCTTAAAGGGGGCAACCAGGTAACGCTATGGTTGGCCCGCTAGATGTCGCTGCCATAGGTCAAGCGGATATCAACTGCGTTTTTTAAAAATAGGTACCCCCATTTTTATTACATATTCGTGCAGTACGTAAAGAAATATGAATGTTTTAGTTGGACCACCTTTTTCGCTTTGTGATAGATGGCGTTGTAATAGTCACAAGCATATGGCTCACAATTTTAGACGAACAGCTGGTAACAGGTAGGTTTTATAAATTAAAATACAGTACGTAGCCATGTATGGAAGTGAAACATTGAAGATAAATAGTTTGGACAAGAAGAGAATGGAAGCTTTCAAAATGTGGTGCTACAGAAGATTGCTGAAGATTAGATGGGTAGATCACGTAACTAATGAGGAGGTATTGAATAGAATAGGGGAGAAGAGGAGTTTGTGGCACAACTTGACAAGAAGAAGGGACCGGTTGGTAGGGAATGTTCTGAGGCATCAAGGGATCACAAATTTAGCATTAGAGGGCAGCGTGGAGGGTAAAAATCGTAGAGGGAGACCAAGAGATGAATGCACTAAGCAGATTCAGAAGAATGTAGGTTGCAGTAAGTACTGGGAGATGAAGAAGCTTGCACAGGATAGAGTAGCATGGACAGCTGCATCAAATCAGTCTCAGGACTGAAGACCACAACAACGACAACAGGAACGTTTGAACATTGTATTCCGGTTGTTCCAATGCGATAGACGTACCTTTGTGAACTTATCATTTCTGAGAACGCATGCTGTTACAGCGTGATTACCCGTAAATATCACATTAATGCAATAAATGCTCAAAATTATGTGAATCAGTCTCAATGCATTTGGCAATACGTGTAACGACATTCCTCTCAACAACGAGTAGTTCACCTTCCGTAATGTTCACACATGCATTGACAATGCATGTTATATGGTGTTGTCGGTGGATCACGTTAGCAAATATGTTTCAACTTTCCCCTCAGAAAGAAACCCGGGGACGTCAGATCCGGTTAACGTGCTTCGACGACCAATCCACCTGTCATGAAATATGCTATTCGATACCGCTTCAACCGCATGCGAGCTACGTGCCGGACACTCATCATGTTGGAAGTACTTCGCCATTTTGTCATGCAGTGAAACATCTTGCAGTACCATTACGTATGAAATCAGCATACATTGCACCACTTAGATTGCCATCGATAAAATGGGGGCCAATTATCCTTGCTCCCATAATGCCGCACCATACATTAACCCGCCAAGGTCGCTGATGTTCCGCTTGTCGCAGCCATCGTGGCTTTTCCGTTGCCCAATACTGCATATTATGCCGGTTTATGTTACCGCTGTTGGTGAATGACGCTTCGTCGCTAAATAGAACGCGTGCAAAAAATCTGTCATCGTACAGTAATTTCTCTTGTGCCCAGAGGCAGAACTGTACACGACGTTCAGAGTCGTTTCCATGCAATTCCTGGTGCATGGAAATATGGTACGTGTGCAATCGATGTTGATGTAGCACTCTCAACACTTACGTTTTTGAGATTCCCGATTCTCGCGCAACTTGTCTACTACTGATGTGCGGATTAGCCGCGACAGCAGTTAAAACACCTACTTGGGCATCATCATTTGTTGCAGGTCGTGGTTGACGTATCACATGTGGCTGAACACTTCCTGTTTCCTTAAATTATGTAACTATCTGGTGAACGATCCGGACACTTGGATGATGTCGTCCAGGATACCGAGCAGCATACATAGCACAAGCCCGTTGGGCATTAGCCATACACAACACGATATCGACCTTTTCCGTAAACGGCCTATTTTAACACGGGTAGTGTAGCACGACCCCCATGAACCATGGACCTTGCCGTTGGTGGGGAGGCTTGCGTGCCTCAGCGATACAGATGGCCGTACCGTAGGTGCAACCACAACGGAGGGGTATCTGTTGAGAGGCCAGACAAACATGTGGTTCCTGAAGAGGGGCAGCAGCCTTTTCAGTAGTTGCAGGGGCAACAGTCTGGATGATTGACTGATCTGGCCTTGCAACATTAACCAAAACGGCCTAGCTGTGCTGGTACTGCGAACGGCTGAAAGCAAGGGGAAACTACAGCCGTAATTTATCCCGAGGACATGCAGCTTTACTGTATGATTAAATGATGATGACGTCCTCTTGGGTAAAATATTCCGGAGGTAAAATAGTCCCCCATTCGGATCTCCGGGCGGGGACTACTCAGGAGGACGTCGTTATCAGGAGAAAGAAAACTGGCATTCTACGGATCGGAGCGTGGAATGCCAGATCCCTTAATCGGGCAGGTAGGTTAGAAAATTTAAAAAGGGAAATGGATAGGTTAAAGTTAGATATAGTGGGAATTAGTGAAGTTCGGTGGCAGGAGGAACAAGACTTTTGGTCAGGTGAATACAGGGTTATAAATACAAAATCAAATAGGGGTAATGCAGGAGTAGGTTTAATAACGAATAGGAAAATAGGAATGCTGGTAAGCTACTACCAACAGCATAGTGAACGCATTATTGTGGCCAAGATAGACACAAAGCCCATGCCTACGACAGTAGTACAAGTTTATATGCCAACTAGCTCTGCAGATGATGAAGAAATTGATGAAATGTATGATGAGATAAAAGAAATTATTCAGGTAGTGAAGGGAGACGAAAATTTAATAGTCATGGGTGACTGGAATTCGTCAGTAGGACAAGGGAGAGAAGGAAA
The DNA here is from genome assembly GCF_023897955.1 of Schistocerca gregaria. Lineage (NCBI taxonomy): Eukaryota > Metazoa > Arthropoda > Insecta > Orthoptera > Acrididae > Schistocerca > Schistocerca gregaria. Next base: position 57,576,334 of record NC_064926.1, read on the forward strand.
CATAGTAGGTGATTATGGATTGGGGCTAAGAAATGAAAGAGGAAGCCGTCTGGTAGAATTTTGCACATAACGTAACTTAATCATAGCTAACAATTGGTTCAAGAATCATAAAAGAAGGTTGTATACATGGAAGAATCCTGGAGATACTAAAAGGTATCAGATAGATTATATAATGGTAAGACAGAGATTTAGGAATCAGGTTTTAAATTGTAGGACATTTCCAGAAACTGCAAAAAGGTGGGAATTTAAGGACATGGGATCTGGATAAGCTGAAAGAACCAGAGGTTGTACAGAGTTTCAAGGAGAGCATAAGGGAACAATTGGCAGCAATGGGGGAAAGAAATACAGTAGAAAAAGAATGGGTAGCTCTGAGGGATGAAGTAGTGAAGGCAGCAGAGGATAAAGTAGGTAAAAAGACGAGGGTTGCTAGAAATCCTTGGGTAACAGAAGAAATATTGAATTTAATTGATGAAAGGAGAAAATATAAAAATGCAGTAAATGAAGCAGGCAAAAAGGAATACAAACTTCTCAAAAATGAGATCGACAGGAAGTGCAAAATGGGTAAGCAGGGATGGCTAGAGGACAAATGTAAGGATGTAGAAGCTTATCTCACTAGGGGTAAGATAGATACTGCCTACAGGAAAATTAAAGAGACCTTTGGAGAGAAGAGAACCACGTGTATGAATATCAAGAGCTCAGATGGCAATCCAGTTCTAAGCAAAGAAGGGAAGGCAGAAAGGTGGAAGGAGTATATAGAAGGTTTATACAAGGGCGATGTACTTGAGGACAATATTATGGAAATGGAAGAGGATGTAGATGAAGACGAAATGGGAGGTAAGATACTGCGTGAAGAGTTTGACAGAGCACTGAAAGACCTGAGTCGAAACAAGGCCCCCGGAGTAGACAACATTCCATTAGAACTACTGACGGCCTTGGGAGAGCCAGTCATGACAAAACTCTACCATCTGGTGAGCAAGATGTATGAGACAGGTGAAATACCCTCAGACTTCAAGAAGAATATAATAATTTCAATCCCAAAGAAAGCAGGTGCTGACAGATGTGAAAATTTCCGAACTATCAGTTTAATAAGTCACAGCTGCAAAATACTAACGCGAATTCTTTACAGACGAATGGAAAAACTGGTAGATGCGGACCTCGGGGAGGATCAGTTTGGGTTCCGTCGAAATGTTGGAACACGTGAGGCAATACTGACCTTACGACTTATCTTAGAAGAAAGATTAAGAAAAGGCAAACCTACGTTTCTAGCATTTGTAGACTTAGAGAAAGCTTTTGACAATGTTGACTGGAATACTCTCTTTCAAATTCTGAAGGTGGCAGGGGTAAAATACAGGGATCGAAAGGCTATTTACAGTTTGTACAGAAACCAGATGGCAGTCATAAGAGTCGAGGGGCATGAAAGGGAAGCAGTGGTTGGGAAAGGAGTGAGACAGGGTTGTAGCCTCTCCCCGCTGTTATTCAATCTGTATATTGAGCCAGCAGTAAAGGAAACAAAAGAAAAATTTGGAGTAGGTATTAAAATTCATGGAGAAGAAATAAAAACTTTGAGGTTCGCCGATGACATTGTAATTCTGTCAGAGACGGCAAAGGACTTGGAAGAGCAGTTGAACGGAATGGACAGTGTCTTGAAAGGAGGATATAAGATGAACATCAACAAAAGCAAAACCAGGATAATGGAATGTAGTCAAATTAAAATGCTGAGGGAATTAGATTAGGAAATGAGACACTTAAAGTAGTAAAGGAGTTTTGCTATTTAGGAAGTAAAATAACTGATGATGGTCGAAGTAGAGAGGATATAAAATGTAGACTGGCAATGGCAAGGAAAGCGTTTCTCAAGAAGAGAAATTTGTTAACATCGAATATAGATTTATGTATCAGGAAGTCGTTTATGAAAGTGTTTGTTTGGAGTGTAGCCATGTATGGAAGTGAAACATGGACGATAACTAGTTTGGACAAGAAGTGAATAGAAGCTTTCGAAATGTGGTGCTACAGAAGAATGCTGAAGATTAGATGGGTAGATCACGTAACTAATGAGGAGGTATTGAATAGGATTGGGGAGAAGAGAAGTTTGTGGCACAACTTGACTAGAAGAAGGGATCGGTTGGTAGGACATGTTTTGAGGCATCAAGGGATCACAAATTTAGCATTGGAGGGCAGCGTGGAGGGTAAAAATCGTAGAGGGAGACCAAGAGATGAATACAGTAAGCAGATTCAGAAGGATGTAGGTTGCAGTAGGTACTGGGAGATGAAGCAGATTGCACAGGATAGAGTAGCATGGAGAGCTGCATCAAACCAGTCTCAGGACTGAAGACAACAACAACAACAACAGTGTAGCACGATGCAAATACAGTCCTCACTGTCGGAATGTTACATGATACTACGTACTTATACGTTTGTGACTATTACAGCTCCATCTGTCACAAAGCGAAAAAAGCGGTCCAACTAAAACATTCATATTTCTTTACGTACTACACGAATATGTAATAAAAATGAGGGTTCCTATTTAAAAAAAACGCTGTTGATATCCGTTTGACCTATGGCAGCGCCATCTAGCGGGCCATCCATAGTGCCATCTGGTTTCCCCCTTAAAGCTAGACAGGTTCCGTTCTTTCTAGTTTTTTTCATTTGGCGCTTATTTCGTGAGGTATTTGGCCCGGCCACGATCAGTGGACCACTCTGTATATGGCACACGTCGTGATTTTGCACTATTCGTTTTCAGTATGTGACTATAATATTTGTAGTAGGGGAGAATGTTGTACTCCGAGACACTTTTCAGAGTTTCACCTCCATCCAGGAATGTAACGTAAGCTAAATAGAATGTATAATTCCATTTTTGGGTTCCTCGTCTCAGTCTATAAAAACGGGACCATCATAGGATCGCCTTTTAGTCCATCTGTCCATCTGTCTGTCTGTCCAACTGTTAACAACACTTTTTACCATGCACGAGTCGATTTATCAAGTTCATATTTATGTTACATATTAAAGTCTATGCTCCCTTGGCGGTGTCGCACTTTTAAGCTTATAAGTCAATCCAATCGAAAGATGCGGCTATTTACGTCACATATTTTGATACTCTAAAACTCACTCATGAAAACCTGTAGGGTGCTTCCTCTTGACCTAGAATCATGAAATTTGGCAGGAAGCAAGTTCTCACAATACAAGTAAAGGAAAAAATCAGAAAGTTGTCCGTCTCCAATCATATAACGCGAAAAGATATTTTTCTATCTTTTTATCCGTTTGTCTGTTTGTCTGCACGGCCGTCTCTTTTTTCTCTGTAACACTTCCGCGTATCAAATTCTAATTTATATCAAATGCTAAGGTGGATGCGTCCTTGGCCGTGTAAAAATTTTAAGCTTCTAGTCCATGCCGTCAAAAGAGTTTATATGACATACTTTGACACCCAAAAACTCATTCATCAAAATATATAGGGCGCATCCCGTAGACCTAACGTCATGAAACTTTGAAAGAAGCAAGGTTTTACAGTACGAGCAAAGGGAAAAAGCCGAAAATTGTTAATTTGCGATTGTATGACACGAGAAAATATTTCTCGTTTGCTATCCGACTTCAGATTTGAAATTAAAACATTCTCGGATGTCTTGGCATCCCTGGGACAGATAGCAGGCGAAATCTGTCAGTATCCTCGATATCCATAAATGTATGAACTATCTATGTACACAATTAAGTTAGTACGGAACCCTCAGTTCTCGCATCCTGGCCAGTTTTTAAAATGATGTCATTCACTTTCTATGTGCTGCAGTGTTCTTCTGAAATTACGAAAGTTGCTCCATCAAATTAAGGTTCCAAGGTACAACACGGTCATGTGGCTAGGAACAAATATTCTATTGTAATTTAAAAGCGTTGCAAAAATATTAACATTACTCTATTTAGACGTCTACCTGTTACATTGTTGGTCTGTTACACACCAATATTCAATAAATGAAATCAAATTAAGTAGAATTACCATCGAAAACCAGTTACAAGTTAAATACACTTTCAAACTGCAGGTATTGGAAACTAACCCAAATTTCCATTTTTAGACAGATGAAACAGTTAAGGCATTAATGAAACTCTATTAATTTGCAAATATCCAGTGTTCTATGGGAAAATGCCTTCTTCTGTTTCAAGGTATAACATGGTGCACGACCGACCATGTGTGGCTTTACAGTGAACATGTATGCAACTAGTTTTAAAAATACATAGAATTTTTCTTGGAATAATATTGTGTAACTGAAGATAATAATAATATGTTCCAAATAGCTTTAACACATCGTAAGGTATAGAACTCGAAACGTTTAGGAATACTGCACGAAACACAGCCTGTGTCCAGAACTGTAAAAAATCACGGAAACTGCTAAGGTTGGCAGCTAGTACGAAATCCTTCATGCAATTCTAAAATTAGGAACTATACTGAAGTACCGACAGAAAAAATATCATGTGTCCCCAAGTACTTTGTCCTCTAGGTACAACAGTTTCACCTTCGATGATGCTCGGTAATGTATTGTATATGTTGCAATATACGTAAACATATAGAATAAAGTGTTGTTGTTTGTTCGTGGGTCCCTGAGGCACATCGGTTCACCACGTGCCTCGATAGTAAAGGGTGCCAGCAGGTACACAAAAGGATCTTGAAGAAGGTGATTTGGATGTCAGGCGCCACATGTCTAACGAGTTTAAAATAGTGGCTCTGCCCTAACTTGGACGCCTGAGTAACGTTATCTTCCAACAAGATAATACAAAACCGCATGTTGCCCATTCTTTCTAACTCTATTGTTGATACAATTTTCAGACACTATCCACATATTAGATGAATACACCTAGAAAAAATTTTCACAGCACCACACGTAGTGCAGGAGATACAACATCCAAAAAAACATTGAGCTGCATGAAAATGAAACTGCTGATCGAAATTTAGCTACAGATACAGGTGAAATATGTGCACAAATACGTTTATGAGAAAGCTGTGTACACAGGCAAAACCACAGGTAAAAAGCTTGTTTTAAACGCCTGGAACAATTTCAACTAAATTTGCTACACATATTAGTGAGGATCTGGTAAGAAGTTTTGCGGAGGTACAAAGCACCAGAATTCTACTGGGGTAGGTATGGTAACACGGAGAGAGGGGGTGGGGGAAAGAAGGAGACGGATAGGATGGAGAAGAAGGAGATGGACACAGACAGGGTGGAGGAGGAGACGAACAGAGAGAGGGAAGAGAGAGGCGTAAGTGGACAGAGAGAGTGTCAAGGAAGAGATGAACAGGGGTAGGGGCAGTAAGAGATGGACAGAGAGTGGGAGGGTTGGGGAGAGGTAGCGTAGATGGGCAGACAGATGAGGTGGAGGAGATGGACAGAGAGGGATGAAGGAGGTGTTGGACAGAGAACTGGGGAAAGGAGGAGGTGGACTACCTGAAGATACTCGTACATACCCGTGCTACACTGGGTACTCAGCTAGTTACCTATAAATTTAATCATGTACCCCTATCATTCCTACTATATTGTATGCGTACAATAAGCAAAATTGTGTGCCCTCCTTCCTGCTTCTGAAATTTTATTGTCCAGTTATTTATTTCCTAACAGGGCTGCGTAGTGGCAACATAGGGGAGTGGCGAGCGGAAGGCTGTATGATCGCAATCGCCTCAGTCGCTGGCGGTCGAGTGAGAGTCGCTCAAGCGCTCCTCCTTGGGAAAGACGTGACGGTTAGGACGGTCATGATAATCCTCTGCCGATCTACATTGTGCTAAAAAGCTTTATGTTTATAGATATATTAATTTTCAATGTATTGGTTCCAATGGCTCTGAAAACTGTGGGACTTCACTGCTGAGGTCATCAGTCCCCTAGAACTTAGAACTACTTAAACATAACTAACCTAACGACATCACACACATCAATGCCCGAGGCAGGATTCGAACCTGCGGCCGTAGTTCACTTTATTCAACTAACTTTCGGACAACTTTGTGACAAAAAGTGTCTCCAAAATGAAAAGAAATTCGGAAAAAAACATAAACTTCGTTTAACAAAGGATACTGTTTATTCTCTTCATTCAGGGATTAGCAAAATGAGAATTGGTTTGCGAGAAAACTGGCTGTAAAAGACAAACCAAGCAGGAAAAACTCCCATTCGCATATTGCCAATACCTACTGCCAATTACAAATCTAAATCGGTCCGTGCATCGACAGGTGGATACGAAAAACGCATTTCCTCATTGCGATCATTTCACGAGACATATATCGAAGGAAGTTACACTTTGTCCAAATCTCCCCAGAGCGTACTCTACCGCAATTTCAATGGTAGACCTTCCTGTGATGCACAGCATTTCTCTTGCAGCGCATGTTACTGGAGTTTTCGAGCATCTCTGTACCGCCTTAGCGCTGAATAAACGAACTCCCGGTGAAATGCACCAGTCTACGTTGGATCTTGTGTGCTGTGTCGGTAGTCGGTATGGAGTGGCCTCACTAACTGTGATCTCCATAACGCTCCCATGTTGAATAAACTACACAGTGATGAAACAGGCCACTCCATGTTAGATCTTGACTGTGGTGTCTGTAGTTGGTATAGGGTGGCCTGGCTAATTATGATCTGCATAAAACCCTCGCACTGAATAAACTACCGCATCACTACACATCACGCTCCGAGTTCTCCGTGATTGGTATGAGGTGGCTTGGCTAACTATGATCTCTCTAAAATCCTCGCACTAAATAAATAACCCGCCATCAAACATTCCGCTTCACATGTGACCTTGTCTCTTGTGTCCATACATAGATCGTGTGGGTGGCCTGGATAACTATTATCTCTCTAACACCCTAGCCAGCCGCTATGGCCAAGTGGTTCTAGGCGCTTCAGTCTGGACCCGCGCGACCGCTACGGTCACAGGTTCGAATCCCGCCTCGGGCATGGATGCGTGTAATGTCGTTAGGTTAGTTAGGTTTAAGTAGTTCTAAGTTCTAGGGGAGTGATGACCTCAGATGTTAAATCCCATAGTGCTCAGAGCCATTTGAACCATTTGTTTTTCTAACACCCTAGCTCTGAACAAACAATCCCATCATCAAACATTCTGCTCCAAATTGGGCCATGCCCATGGTTGGTAATTGGTGGCCTCGCTTACTATCATCTCCATAACACCATCATACTACATCTACATCTGCATCTACATCCATACTACGCAAGCCACCTGACGGTGTGTGGCGGAGGGTACCCTGAGTACCTCTATCGGTTCTCCCTTCTATTCCAGTCTCGTATTGAACGTGGAAAGAAGGATTGTCGGTATGCTTCTGTGTGGGCTCTAATCTCTCTGATTTTATCCTCATGGTCTCTTCGCGAGATATACGTAGGAGGGAGCAATATACTGCTTGACTCTACTGAGTAAAGAATGCCATCATCAAACATGACAGTCCACGATGGATCTTGTCTGTTGCGTCCTTAGTTGTTTTGGGGTGATCTAGGTAACTATGATCTCTGTAGTTGGTATGGTGTGGACTGACTAACTATAATTTCTGTAATGCCCTCACATTGAATAACTATTCACTGATGAAACGCACTGCTGCATGTTGGATCTTATCTGTTGGGTCCGTAGTTTGTTGATGTGGCAGGGTAACTGTGATCTGTATTACGCCCTCTCACTGAATAAAATGTCTAGTGATGGGGTACCCTGGCTATGTGTGATCTCCATCCTGCCCTCGCGATGACTAATTGATCATGTGATGTAATGCGCCACTCTGCATTGGATCTTGCCTGTAGTGGGTGTAATTGGTACTGGGTGACCCGTCTATCTACAGGGTGTGATTCAGAAGTTTCAAGACTGATTCATTTCTGAGTAGGGGAGCGCCTGCGGACTGGTTCCGCCGGTTGGGGGAAGTAGTGGGGGGTCTCAGGGAACTGAGAACTGATGCTGTGGCAGTTGCCTCCGGAACCCTGGAGAGTGCGTTTCATTGACCTCGGTCGAAAAGTGGGAGAGGATTAAATGGAGCAGCACTTGGAGCAGCGTTATGCGATTACGTTTTGCGTGCGACTGAACAAAACCACCACAGAGACCCTCAGTATGATTCAAGAGGCCTTTAAGGAAGAAGCCGTGTCCCTTGCAATGTTTTTCATGTGACACAAACGTGTCAAAGGTGGCCGCGGGAATGCTGAACACGACAACCGCTCTGAGAGGCCATCATCAAGTGGAACGGATCAAAATGTGGAGAGAGTGAGGGAACATTTAAACAATGACCGACGTCTTGAGGGACCGAGTTCGCCGCGTGTGCCCGGCAATCAAGGGCGATTGGATCCTCCAACACAACAACACGTCCGCTCACACGACGCGCGCCGCAGCCTAAGTTTTGGTCAAGTTCAACGTGACAACACTGCCGCAGCCACCCTACAGCCCCAACTTGGCTCCAAGTGACGTTTTCCTCTTCTCCCGAATCAAGACAGGCCTAAAAGGGAAGCGATTCGACTCTATCGACGCCATCCAGCAGGCTTCGACGAGAGCCCTTGACGCCACGACGCCCGAGGCCTTCCAGAAGGGCTACGAACAGTGGAAGACGCACTAGCAGCGCTGTGTTGTTCCTGAAGGATCATATTTTGAAGAATTTTACTCCTCTGTACTTAAATGTCCAATAAATTTCTAGTTCTGAGTTAAGTCTTGAAACTTTTGAATCACACCTTGTATGAACCCTGCTGTCATTTAGTACATCTTTTTTTTCTTTACGGCATGTACAGAAAATGAAATATGCACAAACTCGACGGGCTGAGTCTGTTCCAATAATGCCTATGAATCGTCGATCACTAAATGGTAGTTTTGAATAAAGTCTGAAGATTAGAAGCGACGTTCACTATTCGTTATATGTGAGAGTCTTCTGAGATCTGAATGCTGAATTCGGTGAACAGCGCCTTAAGAAGACGAGAGGACCAATATGTTTGGAGGAAGCAAGTTGAAATGAAGGCGGCATTCTCTGATGGCGTCCGTAGCGCTTCCCAGAGGAACACAGCGAGCCCTGTAGCTAGCGTGTGCAGTCGACTTAGGCACCGCAGACACCACATTGTCTATCTTTGCTCTTAATACCTGGTGAGGCTCCCAGACTGATTAGCTATACACAAGAACTTGCCGAACAAATGTTTTGTAAGCCACTTCTCTCGTGGACGAAATGCATTTCTTTAAGACTTTTCCCATGAACCTCAGTTGGGCTTCTGCTCATCCTAGTATTTGCTTAATGAAGTTATTCCACTTAAGGTCGCTATGGATAGATACGCAAAGATATTCTACGGTAGATTCTATTTTCAGAAATGTGTCATCAGTAGTGTAGTCGTACAGTAGTGGATTTCTTTTCCTATATATGCGCAATATATTACTTTTGTTTGCGTTCATAGTCAACTGCCAGAGACTGCACCATTTATCAACCCTCTGTAGGTCAGTCTCCAAATCGATACTGTCTTCTAAAGCTTCTATATTGTTATAGACAACGGCATCGTCTGCAAACAGATTTAAAGAGCTTCCGAAGCTTTGTGCCAGATCATTTGTATACACTGTAGACAGTAACGGGCCTATCACACTTCCTTGGGATACTCCGAGAGTTATTTTTATATCTGTCAATCTTGTTCCGTTAAGAACGACATGTTGAGTTCTATCTACCAGTAAGTCTTGAATCAAATCGCAAATATGGTCCGATTCTCGGTAAGTTCGCATTTTCTGACTAAACGATAGTGCAGGGTTGTGCTTAACGCTTTCATGAAGTCAAGGAACAAGCCACGAATGTGCGCGCCAATGTCTACAGCGTACTATATCTCAGAGAGGAACAGAGCGAGTTGAGTTTCTCACGATCTCTGTTTCGCTCACCAAAACCGCCGAAACACTTGAGCATAAAACATGTTCCTTAATTCTACAACCGACTGACGTCAGCAGATTTAAGCCTATAATTACATGCATCTGTCCTAATATCCTTCATCTACATCTACATCCATACTCCGCAAGCCACCTGACGGTGTGTGGCGGAGGGTACCCTGAGTACCTCTATCGGTTCTCCCTTCTATTCCAGTCTCGTATTTATCGTGGAAAGAAGGATTGTCGGTATGCTTCTGTGTGGGCTCTAATCTCTCTGATTTTATCCTCATGGTCTCTTCGCGAGATATACGTAGGAGGGAGCAATATACTGCTTGACTCTTCGGTGAAGGTATGTTCTCGAAACTTTAACAAAAGCCCGTACCGAGCTACTGAGCGTCTCTCCTGCAGAGTCTTCCACTGGAGTTTATCTATCATCTCCGTAACGCTTTCTCAATTACTAAATAATCCTGTAACGAAGCGCGCTGCTCTCCGTTGGATCTTCTCTATCTCTTCTACCAACCCTACCTGGTGCGGATCCCACACTGCTGAGCAGTATTCAAGCAGTGGGCGAACAAGCGTACTGTAACCTACTTCCTTTGTTGTCGGATTGCATTTCCTTAGGATTCTTCCAATGAATCTCAGTCTGGCACCTGCTCCACCGACGATCAACTTTATATGATCATTCCATTTTAAATCACTCCTAATGGGTACTCCCAGATAATTTATGGAATTAACTGCTTCCAGTTGCTGACCTGCTATTTTGTAGCTAAATGATAAGGGACCTATCTTTCTATGTATTCGCATCACATTACACTTGTCTACATTGAGATTCAATTGCCATTCCGTGCACCATGCGTCAATTCGCTGCAGATCCTCCTGCATTTCAGTACAATTTTCCATTGTTGCAACCTCTCGATACACCACAGCATCATCTGCAAAAAGCCTCAGTGAACTTCCGATATCATCCACCAGGTCATTTATGTATATTGTGAATAGCAACGGTCCTATGACACTCCCCTGCGGCACACCTGAAATCAGTCTTACTTCGGAACACTTCTCTCCATTGAGAATGACATGCTGCGTTCTGTTATATAGGAACTCCTCAATCCAAACACACAATTGATCTGATAGTCCATATGCGCTTACTTTGTTCATTAAACGACTGTGGGGAACTGTGTCAAACGCCTTGCGGAAGTCAAGAAACACGGCATCTACCTGTGAACCCGTGTCTAAGGCCCTCTGAGTCTCGTGGACGAATAGCGCGAGCTGGGTTTCACACGACCGTCTTTTTCGAAACCCATGCTGATTCCTATAGAGTAGATTTCTAGTCTCCAGAAAAGACATTATACTCGAACATAATACGTGTTCCAAAATTCTACAACTGATCGACGTTAGAGATATAGGTCTATAGTTCTGCACGTCTGTTCGACGTCCCTTCTTGAAAACGGGGATGACCTGTGCCCTTTTCCAATCCTTTGGAACGCTTCGCTCTTCTAGAGACCTACGGTACACCGCTGCAAGAACGGGGGCGAATTTCTTCGCGTACTCCTTCTCGAAAATGGAAGCGACCTGAGCTTTTCTCCAGTCGCCAGGTGCTCTTCTTTGCTCCAGCGGTCCACGATAAATTGTTACTTGAAGGGGAGCAAGTTATTTCACACAATCTTACGAGTATCTCATCCAAACGCCTTTCCACTACTAAGCTACAGTAGTTACCTTTCTATTCCTCGATCACTTGTGTCAATATCTGATGTTTCGACGTTCGTACGATAGTTTATATGTACGCCCATCCGAAATCTGTAGACCTGTGTCCACAATATTTGCACCAAGTAGAGTACTGGTAAAGGAGAGTGCACAGATCCATTTTATACCGCATTATTAATTTGTCAGAGATGTGAAAACTTTCTTCCGACTTGTCACAGATTAATTCTCAATTTCTTTCCGATTAGTGCTATTAAGATTTTTTTCAGTTGCGATACACTTAAAATTATGCTGAAGCGATGTACTAAGCAGTAATGTAAACAAATTATACAAACTATCTTAATACACTAATAACAATATATTGTTATCATTTTTAAAGTCTTGGGCCTCTCTGTCTCGTTAAAAGGAAGGTGATGATGCCGAGAACTTACATTTGGAGGGACGGTGGGAAGTGAGGCCAGTGGCCAACTAAAATGTGTATTCACTGCGCCACAACAAGCACCTTTCTGAAAGAAAATCTTCAGGTAATTGAAAATTTAGCAATAATCTTCGTAAATAACTCTCACAGAGTTGCAGAAATGTCCAGGTGTCATGACTCAAAATCATCTTATCGCCATAAATAACATTCTCGGACAAGACGACCAGACTGAAATAATTTGGAACGAATGGGGTAATTAACGTATGGCGTAATTAATGGGTCTGAAATGTGGTGGATTTTGTTCACATTTACATTATTCAGCTGTGGAGTGTAAAGATTCCTAGTTCCTAAGCAAGTCATGAGACTAAATTAATGAAATCCTAAATTTTCATTTTATTATTTACATGTGCTTGAAGTTGTGAGCGAAACATTTTTACAATATAAATTAGAAATTATTAGAACGGATGAAGTCACATTTATAATTTGTACTTAGCTGTTGTAATGAATCGTCTGAATATGATGTCAGTTTCTGATCGATACAAATAGCTTGAATTCTTGTTGTAGAAATATGCCAGTATTTTACTTTGTGTTTGTTTTCTGAGGAAGAAGGCGAACTCCGAGTGTAATCACTTGTACATTTTATTCATGAAAAACTTCACCAATTGCCTCCGTTCCTCCAACTCCCACCGCCAGAACACAAGTGGTAAATACCCACTGCCGAATTTCTAGTGTAACAGCAACCGTCGTGAAGTGACTCTTAAATAGTAACTACAAAAACCACAACTACACTCACAGTACCGCTGTCATGCCGTCGCAGACGCCGTTACGTATATAACAGTCTCAGACACTACAGGAGACAATATCTTAATTAATTTGCGATTAGGAAAGACATACATGAAATTATTTAACCCTAACATCACGCACATTGAGAAACATAAACATAAGACTTATGGGCTGTTTTGACAAATTAATTAATATTACAAAATGTTAATTTTAAACAAATTTATTACTTCACTTTTCTACAATTGTGACACCATAAGATGACAATTCTTATTATATTATACAAATAATTTCGAACGTTATTTTACAAAGAATGAGATAAGATTCAGTTAAATTAATTTCTACACATTTGTTTTAACTATCATTAACACTAAGTAATGGTAGTCGACAGTATAAAAATATGACGAGACACACATACTAGCATACGGTTGAGTCACATCAATGTGACCTCCTGTCAAAAGCCTGAATAACCATCTTACGCAACGCAGACCGTGGTGGAACGAACAGGAAGTGAGTCGGTGAGGCCGGCCGCGGTGGTCTCGCGGTTCTAGGCGCGCAGTCCGGAACCGCGCGACTGCTACGGTCGCAGGTTCGAATCCTGCTTCGGGCATGGATATGTTTGATGTCCTTAGATTAGTTAGGTTTAAGTAGTTCTAAGTTGTAGGGTGCTGATGACCACAGATGTTAAGTCCCATAGTGCTCAGAGCCATTTGAACCATTTTTGAGTCGGTGAGGCACTGGACGCTAGCGAGTGGGACGTGGATCCACGGCGAGTTCAGTGCCGTGGCCACTTGCTATCGGTTCCTCGGCTGACGATCCGTGTCGAGGTGACACCACAAATTCTCAATTGGGTTTAAATCTGTGGAGTTCGGTGGCCAGGAGAGTACGGTAAACCCATCCTGGTACTATCAGAAGGACGCAAATATACGGCGAGCTGTGTGACACGTTGCGTTGTTCTGCTGGTAGTTGCCATGGTGCTGAGGAGAAACAAACTGCTCGTACGTGTGGACTTAGTGTTGATACACTGTGCCTTTGAGAATGACGAGATCAGCCAAAGAATGACACGAAAACTCTCCGCAGACCGTAATGCTCGCTCCTCTGGCCTGTACCCTTCTGACGATTTTGGCAAGGTGCTTTCTTTCAGTCCGATGGAGAAGGGAATGTGATTCATCTGAAAAGGCTACCTGTCGCCACACAGCGGACATCCAGTCGCGATACCTATAGTGTCCTCGTCGCCACTGTAGAGTCTTTTGCCAAGCAAGCAACGAAGTGGATCTACATCTATATATACTCTCCGCTAGCCACCGAGTGGTGTGTGGCGGAGGGCACAATTCGCGCCAAAGTCAATTCCCCCTCCCCCCCACCCCACCCACCCCACCCCACTCTATTCGACTCGCGGATCGCGCGAGGGAAAAACGACTGTCTGAACGTCTCACTACGAGCTAGTATTTCCCTTATCTTTGAATGATGATCATTACACGATTTGAAAGTTGGTGGTAATAATATATGCTCTACATCCTCAGTGAAGATTTGATTTCGGAACTTAGTGAGCAGCCCCTTCTGTTTAGCGCGTCTTCTATCTGCAAGTGTGTCCCACTCCAAACTTTCTATGAGATTCGTAACGTTCTCGCGATGGCTAAATGTACCAATCACGAATTTTGCCGCTCTTGTTTGGACCTTCTTAATGTCTTGAATCAGACCCAACTGGTAAGGGCCCCATACAGATGAACATTAAGACTGGACGAACTAACGTATTGTAAGCTATTTCCTTTGTTGAAGTCTGCATCGCTTCAGGATTCTACCAATAAACCGCAATCTAGAGTTCGCTTTATCCGTTACTTGTCTAATCTGATCATTCCATTTGAGATCATTTCGAATGGTCAAACCCAGGTAATTGACTGATGTTACCACTTCCAAAGACAGATAATTTATTTTATGCTCATACATTAATGGAGATTTTGGCCTTGATATACGCAGTACGTTACACTTACTAATACTGAGAGATAGCTGCCAGTCATTACACCACCCATTTGTTTTCTTGAAATCCTCATTGATTTGTTCACAGCTTTCGATTGATACTGCTTTCTTGTAGACTACATACAGCATCATCGGCAAACAGTCTAAGGCCGCTGTCAGTACCAGATCGTTTATGTAAAGCTTAAAGTCTGTTAGAAAACTTTTTATCCAACCGCATATGTCATTGGACAGACCGTAAGCGCTCACTTTTGTAGCAAGCGACAGTGCGGAACTGAGTTGTTGAGGGTGGACAGTATCCACTTCCTATAACATAAATGCACACGTGGATTATTACGGTTCTTTATTTGCGTGAACTTGAAGTATTTATTTATCTTCAATAGAGCCCACGTTCGTGGTACAAGCTCATCAGTGATAGTCCTCTTGCAGACACCATCGGTAATCTTGCTATTATAAACTTTAGTCACTAATCCGGTCGCTATGCACTGTCACACCCCGTGATGTGAACTGAGCCCACACTGCAACTAACTGGCAGGCCGCAATATGGATGCTGAGTTAGATAGTTAGTGACAGTGAATTAGGTCCTCCACTCAGCGGCGGCGATTAAGTACATGGTGTCCAGAGGGCGTTGGCGGATTGTCGCTTGTCGGTGTGTCTCTGGCCTCTCTCGTGACAGGCGCGCTCGGTCCAGTGCCTACTATCGATCTTCGCGCTACATCTTTGCCAACCGGTGTGCTGGCGACAACTTACACCAGCACAGTACTGGTGTGCTATTTCAAGCCTCCGTCGCCGATGGACAGCAGTAAGCATGCCTGCATTAACCAGCTTCACTTAAAACTTCCAGGCTGATAGGCCGTGGTCGAAGTATAAAACTCGAGTTCTCTTCGCAGTTCGCCACTGTACCTCCGAGGATGTCTCCCGTAGTCGAAACGTCAGGGAAGAGTTCAATGACCGGTTAGCCATAACTATATGAAGATGGTATCTGTTCTTTCGGATATGTAAGCAGGAGATTCGGGGTTCGAGTCCCAGTCGGGGCACTCATTTTCAACTGTCCCCGTTGATGTGTATCAACGCCTGTCGTCAGCTTAGGGTCTTGATTTAATTATCTTTTCATTGTAGAGAGCTGCACTGTCGGACATGTCCGAAACAGCAAATACCATCTTTATACCTGTTACCTTTGGCCCGTGGTGCCACATAGTTCCATCAGCCCCCTGTTTTGGAAAGTGTCAAGTTTAGAAATTTATGTAAAACATTCTGTGTTTTCTTGCCGCGTCAGTTCGGGATAAAATCTCAAGCTTTCGACGATAGCCTCCAGCGTCATCGTCAGGAGCAAATGACTGTGGAAGGCTTCTGATTGGTCGGCAGGTGATTTGTCGTCGATTACGTACTTCTGTCGCAGACGGTGTTAATGTCCGTGCTGGTGGCGCCACCGCTTCCGTGGGAACGTAAACGCTGGAAGGAATATCTCTGTTGCTTCTCTGCATCGAGCGGCCGTTTCCATGCAAGCTCAGATAATATCCGCTATCACGGTTAAAGCTCTTCTCGCTCATTCTTATTTCAACAGCCCCCTTAATAACAGAATCCCAGTATGTGGAGGCATGGGACAAAATTTTGTTGGATCAAACAGTATTTTATGTTTGTTAGTGAGGCTGGTCTCCGAAATTGCCGATTTCTCTAGTTCTCTATTTTTAATATGCCATTTGTGTTCTGCAGAGGATAGGAAACGGTACGGACGGTCTGATCTATATAACTGCTTCCACACTCACAGGGGATACTATAAATCCCAGAGACCATGAAGCCGAGACTGTCCTTAACAGGGCGGAACATCTCCTTAATTTGGTCTTATACCTGTCTACCCAGGACTCTTCCTATGTTACTGGATAGGCGCCACAAAAAGAAAGGCCGGTCGGTGTGGCCGAGCGGTTCTAGGCGCTTCAGTCACAGGTTCGAATCCTGCTTCGGGCACGGATGTGTGTGTGATGTCCTTAGTTAGGTTTAAGTAGTTCTAAGTATAAGGGACTGATGACCTCGGATGTTAAGTCACATAGTGATCAGAGCCATTTGAACCGTTTTTAACAAAAAGAAAGAACCGCAGTCGGTGCTTCATCCTGTCAGTGTGCTACATTTTTACGCTTTTTTTTCCTACGATACGCCGCATTTATATCGCGTGCACCATAGACACTTTTTCGGAACACGTATTTCACATGGTTAATTGGAATTCAAGTGGTCCTCGTCAGAAACAGTTTTTGCCCTATATACCAACGTGTTCAAAACGGCTCTGTTGCGAATAGAATGACGGAAACACTGTGAATTAAGATGTAAGAAAGGCTTCGTTACCAGTTTAGAAATTTAACCGTTTGGGAAATGCTTCCCTCCTTGTCCGGAAAGCCAGTGATTATGCTCTTTTGGAAGCCTGATAACTCGCTTTATTTCCGCTTTACAACAACTACTGCACTGTTGAAACTTTCTGGCAGATTAAAACTGTGTGCCGGACCGAAACTCGAGCTCGGTACCTTTGCCTTTCGCGGGCAAGTGCTCTACCATCTGAGCTACCCAAGCACGACTCACGCCCCGTCCTCACAGCTTCACTTCTGCCAGTTCCTACCTTCCACACTTTACAGAAGCTCTGCTGCGAACCTTGCAGAACTGCACTGTTTTCCGCGTCTCTCACCCCCGCCTGCCCCCCCCCCCCCACCCTCCCCCCACCCTCCCCCCCCCCCCATCCCCTCCCACCCGACACGCTTTGTTGTATACACGCCACTGCTAGTGCGGAAATGGACCGTGTATTTACATAATGCAATTGTAACGAATTGGATTATATACTAGAGCGATATACTGTGTACTGCAATACGCTAGCCTTGGGCTGTTACATTACAGAATGCACAAAATGATCGAAACTGAAACAAACCGTGTCCGCACCAGGGACTTGTGCCTAAGGCCGCCGTGCGTGTTGCTGCGCCGTTTCCGTGTCTCTCCGTCCGGCCTCGCTCTCGCCGTGCCGGCAGCACCGGTGTATTGCCGCCGAATAGCTCCTTCCCTGTGCGAGCGCAAGCGAGGCCCGGGTCCGCTGCTAATATCTGGCTCCGCGCCCGCCGCAGACGCAAATTTACGAGCTCGCGTTCAGAGCGCACGTGGGCGAGCGGCGACTGTTCCTTTCAGAAATCCGAACCGCCAGAGCCGCTCACGCACTGGTTTAGCTGCTGTGCTTTATAGTTGCCAAGTTCAGCTTCCCGAGTGCCCTAATTCGGTCAGTTTCACAAGTGCTAATTTTGTCGACGAATGTATTACACAAATTAACCCGATTGCTGTTATCAGAATCGATAGACCTGAAAGGGAAGCAATAGGCCAGAACGAAGGGAGAGAGAGAGAGAGGGCTGCAGCCTATCCACGAATTACTCGATCTGTACATTGAGCAGGCTGTGAGAGAAACCAAGAAGAAATTCAGAAACCGAACTGAAGTTTAGGGAAAAGATGAAAAAAGTTGAGGTTTGCTGATGCGATTGTGATTTTGTCAGAGACAGCAAAGGACTCTGAAGATCAGTTGAGCGGGAACAGTAGTGCCTCGAAATGACGTTATGAGATGAACATCAACAAAAATAAAACAACGGTGCAGGAATATACTGTCGAATTAAATCAGGTGATGCTGAACGAATTCGATAAGGAAATGGAATAACAGACAAGTTTTGCTACTTGGACTGAAAAATAGATGTAACAAAGTAGGGAGGATATGAAATTCAGACTGGCAATAGCGAGAACAAAATATCTAAAAAAATAAATTCTTAACATCTATTTTTTTTGTTGTCCTTATGGAAAGACTAATCTCAGGAACTACTTTAGTTTCATTCACGTGTAAAGTTTATGTATATAATCCACAGGGGAACCCGGCAATGCTTTGCTATTGTTACATATGCAGAGGAATTGGATATACGTCTTAATCTCCTTCTCTCCCCTCTCTCTGTCCATCTTTTCCTTCCACTCTTTTTGTCCATTTCTTCCTCCTGTCTCCTCTCTGTGTCCAAAACGTCTTGCTCCTTTCTCTCTCCATCTCACGAATTTATCTCACTCTCTTCCACTCTGTCTATTTCCTCCTATTCCTCCATCCCTTTCTCTCTAGTCAATTTCCTCCTCCCCCTTCGCCCCCCCTCCAACCTCTCACTCTTCAGTCTCCTCTTTCCTCTTTACACGCCGGCCGCTGTGCCCGAGCGGTTCTAGGCACTTCACTCTGGAACCACGCGACTGCTACGGTCGCAGACTCGAATCCTGCCTCGGGCATGGAAGTGTGTGAAGTCCTTAGGTTAGTTAGGTTTGAGTGGTTCTTAGTTCTAGGGGAGGACTGATGACCTCAGATGTTAAGTCCCACAGTGCCCAGAGCCATTTGAACCTCTTTACACCTCGACACTTGTTTTTTTGTTTAGGAATTTCAGTCGCTTAAAATGAATGGTTAAATCGGTTGGGATCATTGGTATACGGGGAATAAGAGACTTATTGTGCTGCTGGGTCTGTGACGATAGTAGCTTCAGTGATAGTATTTCGCGTATTGTTAATCTGCAAATGGGTATGATTACCAAGTTCCGAATGATTCAGATTCCGTAATAGTATTCTAATCACAAGCTCATAACCCGTAAATATAGCTTTCCCGTTTTGTCTTAAAGCAGACTGTGAGGAAGAATACGAAACAACGCATGGTTGTGTGTACAATTTTTGTTGAAAAAAGAGAAGGAACATATATGAGTGAAACAATTTGATAATGTTTTAAATGCACTGCTATCAAAGCATTTCCACAGCACAACATATCACACCATTTTCTTATCCGCAGTCATTTTTAATAGAGAACCTATACAACGTAGTTTTAAACAATACAAAGTCTATGTCCATCCAAACGTTTATTGGAATAACAGGTAAAAATTTTAAGCAAATCGATTAGAAATTTTTCGCGATTTTTGCTAACAATTTTGCCGATTTATATTTTATATATGTATTTATATATCATATATATTAAGACAGTATATAGCTTATGTCTGTCCAAACGGCTGTTAAACTATAGTTTTAATTTTTGTACGTGGAGTTACTAACCAATATAAAAATATACTGCTCCTAATAGGTGTAATTATTAGTCTGAAATGAAGTAAATACTGTCGTAATGTTTTTCAGTTCACAGTCACCAGTAAAAATGTCTGGTTTTATAAAATACCTTGTATAGTTATTACATACATTTATGTACCATATATAATAAAGAAAATATGTAGCCTATGCGCAATCGAATTTTTATTAGACTAAAGTGTAAAACCATGAAGTAAATTTGTTCAAGAACTTTTCGTGATTCTTGGTAATAACGTAACAACATTAAACTACGAATATTCTTTACATAGTAGCATAGATTGCCGCTACAGCTGAAATCCAGACATGTCGTCCACCCACAGGGATTGAGTGCTACCAGTGCGAACCCAGAGCAGATCGCTAGCGGAATATAAATTCAAATACAAGGATTTTTGCTGAGGGTATTTGTCTCGAGTATGGCTCTGTACGGAAGTCTAACGTGGAATACATATACACTCCTGGAAATGGAAAAAAGAACACATTGACACCGGTGTGTCAGACCCACCATACTTGCTCCGGACACTGCGAGAGGGCTATACAAGCAATGATCACACGCACGGCACAGCGGACACACCAGGAACCGCGGTGTTGTCCGTCGAATGGCGCTAGCTGCGCAGCATTTGTGCACCGCCGCCGTCAGTGTCAGCCAGTTTGCCGTGGCATACGGAGCTCCATCGCAGTCTTTAACACTGGTAGCATGCCGCGACAGCGTGGACGTGAACCGTATGTGCAGTTGACGGACTTTGAGCGAGGGCGTATAGTGGGCATGCTGGAGGACGGGTGGACGTACCGCCGAATTGCTCAACACGTGGGGCGTGAGGACTCCACAGTACATCGATGTTGTCGCCAGTGGTCGGCGGAAGGTGCACGTGTCCGTCGACCTGGGACCGGACCGCAGCGACGCACGGATGCACGCCAAGACCGTAGGATCCTACGCAGTGCCGTAGGGGACCGCACCGCCACTTCCCAGCAAATTAGGGACACTGTTGCTCCTGGGGTATCGGCGAGGACCATTCGCAACCGTCTCCATGAAGCTGGGCTACGGTCCCGCACACCGTTAGGCCGTCTTCCGCTCACGCCCCAACATCGTGCAGCCCGCCTCCAGTGGTGTCGCGACAGGCGTGAATGGAGGGACGAATGGAGACGTGTCGTCTTCAACGATGAGAGTCACTTCTGCTTGGTGGCAATGATGGTGGTATGCGTGTTTGGCGCCGTGCAGGCGAGCGCCACAATCAGGACTGCATACGACCGAGGCACTCAGGGCCAACACCCGGCATCATGGTGTGGGAAGTGATCTCCTACACTGGCCGTACACCTCTGGTGATCGTCGAGGGGACACTGAATAGTGCACGGTACATCCAAACCGTCATCGAACCCATCGTTCTACCATTCCTAGACCGGCAAGGGAACTTGCTGTTCCAACAGGACATTGCACGTCCGCATGTATCCCGTGCCATCCAACGTGCTCTAGAAGGTGTAAGTCAACTACCCTGGCCAGCAAGATCTCCGGATCTGTCCCCCATTGAGCATGTTTGGGACTGGATGAAGCGTCGTCTCACGCGGTCTGCACATACAGCACGAACGCTGGTCCAACTCAGGCGCCAGGTGGAAATGGCATGGCAAGCCGTTCCACAGGACTACATCCAGCATCTCTACGATCGTCTCCATGGGAGAATAGCAGCCTGCATTGCTGCGAAAGGTGGATATACACTGTACTAGTGCCGACATTGTGCATGCTCTGTTGCCTGTGTCTATGTGCCTGTGGTTCTGTCAGTGTGATCATGTGATGTATCTGACCCCAGCAATGTGTCAATAAAGTTTCCCCTTCCTGGGACAAAGAATTCTCGGTGTTCTTATTTCAATTTCCAGGAGTGTAGTTCAGTTAAGAAAGAATAGCATCCTTCGAAATATCGTGCTACAAATGAATGCTGCAGATTAAATGGATCGTTCGAAAAACTAATGGGAAAGGACTGAATCGAACTGGATAAAAAGTAAATTTACGGAATGACCTGATAGGAGACATCCTGTGATGTGAAGGAATCGTAATTTTCTTAAGTTCAGGAAGCAAAAATTATAGATAGGAACAAAGGCTCGAACACGGTTTGTATTTTCAAATAGATGTAGGTCGTTGTAGTTATACAGAATTTGCACGGAACTGAATAAACTCCGTTCAAGATAATTTAAGAACTGACACTTGGTCCGGAACACGTGTAGGCGTGGAGCAGAGTTACGGCGTCTCGCACAGAATACACGAGTAACCATACCTTTGATTCCGATCTCTGTACATGCAAACTAGTCGACGGACAAACGTGGAACTGGCATCAGTGTTCTACGGAAGAGCTGCACAGTGTTTTTATTTTAGTTTTATTCGCGGTAACAAATTATTAAGAGGATTTAGGAAAAGTATGTGAATGTGCGTTTCCTCACGATGTTACCGAAGTTTTTGACGCGTAGGAAACTGTTTTTCTTTGAATTTATGTGAATGTATCGTACGAGCAAAATCTTCCGTACAACATATGTTCACCTGCTCTGAACCTGAACTGTGTCGGAGATCTGTAATACGAGATACGCACGATGCTCCTCTCGCGCATGCAAATGTATTCGGTCGCTTGTTTGATGTCACTACGGAATACACTCTAGTTATTTGCAACAAAACGAAAACTTATGTCTGTTAATAGAGGTGAGAAAACGTATTGCTTTGTAAGGAAGAGCAATGGTGATACCAAACAAACTACCTCAGAAGTGCGAACAACTGTAACGCAAACTGAACACGAGAGGAAGTTCTTTCAGAATTAGTTGTTGGTAATTCATATTACAACGAAGCGCCAAACAAACCTGTAGA
This sequence comes from Schistocerca gregaria, assembly GCF_023897955.1. Classification (NCBI taxonomy): domain Eukaryota; kingdom Metazoa; phylum Arthropoda; class Insecta; order Orthoptera; family Acrididae; genus Schistocerca; species Schistocerca gregaria. Next base: position 57,598,956 of record NC_064926.1, read on the forward strand.
GGCATGCGTATTCAAATACAGAGATATGTAAAGAGGCAGAATACGGTGATGCGGACAGCAGCATCTATATGAGACAACAAGTGTCTGGAATAGTCAGATCCGTTACTTAAGTGAGTTTGAACGCGGTGTTATAGTCTGCACACGAGCTATGGAACACAGCATCTCTGAAGTTGCGATGAAGAGGGGGATTTTTCCGTACGACCATTTCACGAGTGTACCGTGAATATCAGGAATCCAGTAAAACATCTAATCTCCGATATTGCTGTGACCGGAAAAACATTCTGCAAGAACGGCACCAACGACGACTCAGGAGGATCGTTCAACGAGACAGAAATGCAACTTTTTCGCAGATTGCTGAAGATTTCAGTGCTGGACCATCAACAAACGTCAGCGTGCGATCATTCAATGAAACATCATCGATACTGGCTTTCGGAGCCGAAGGCCTACTCGTGTACCCTTGATGACTGCACGACACAAAGCTTTGCGCCTCTCATGGGTCCCTCAACTCCGACAATTGACTGATTGATGACTGAAAACATGTTGACTCGTCGGACCACTCTCGTTTCTGATTGTATCGAGCAGATGGACTTGTAGGGGTATGGAGCCAACCTCATGAATCCATGGACCCTGCATATCAGCAGCGAACAATTGTAGCTGGTGGAGGCTGTGTAATTGTGTGGGGTGTGTGCCGTTGGAGTGATATGGGATTCCTTATACGTCCAGATACGACTCTAATAGGTAACACGTACGTAAGCGTTCTGTGTGATCACCTGCATCCATTCATGTCCATTGTGCATTCCGATGGACTTGGGCAATTCCAACAGGACAATGGGACACGTCAAGAACTGATACACTGGCTCCAGGAACATTCTTCTGAGTTTAAACACTTCCGCTAGCCACAAAACTCCCCAGACATGAACATTATTGAACATATCTGAGATGTCTTTCAACGTGCTGTTCAGAAGAGATCACCACTCCCCCCTACGCTTACGGATTTATGGACAGCGTTGCACGACTCGTGGTGTCAGTTCCCTCCAGCGCTACTTCAGACATCTGTCGAGTCCATGCCACGTCGTGTTGCGGCAGCTATGCGTGCTCCCAAGGGCCCTATACGACATTAGGCAGGCGTACCAGTTTCTTTGGCTCTTCAGAGAAAACTTTCGGAACATTGTGCTACACAGATGCTTTAACCGCACCCAGTAAAACTTCAGCTTATTCTCCTGTGCTTTGTGTGTGTGTGTGTGTTGATAGTGAAGAAATTCACGGCATTATCCTCGTTGCTATCACACATACTTGAATTTTTTAAAGTATTCTGCCATGTTTTTTCCCATGATGCACCTCATATGATTCACGACATTGTTCTGGCCTTCAGAGGTGACATTCCTAAAAGCTACATTGCTGAGTGCCTCAACTTCAGATAACATACTATTACTATTATTATTATTATTATTATTATTATTATTGTTATTATTGCTGGCACGATAACCTAGGATTTAGGCCGATGTCTCATGAGTTTGGTTGAAACCGCAGTGACAGGGTGGCAGCCTAATGATGGTATGCCCATATGTTTTTGCCAACTCGTTGATTTCGCGTATAGGGAACCAAGGGTTATGGAGTTATATCAGATTAAAAACCTCCACCTCTTTAAATTTATCGCGAGTAATGAGTGGATAGGCAAATATCTATTAGGTACATTACATATATAGAATTATGGGCAGTTGGGAATGTGGGTCTCACGGGAAGCGTGCAAGGGATATGTCCCTGCAGTCGCACTATTCATCTGTGTTTTCGGTGGCTCAGATGGATAGAGCGTTGAAAAACACATTTTCAGCTGTCCCCATCGAGGTATATCAACAACACCTGTCGGCAGCTGATTGTTTCAATTAACTATCATTTATTCTAGAGAAAGCTCCATGGTCATCAATAGTATCTGTTCTTTCGAGAACAGTTACTGTCTTCACATATATATTTAAAGGCTACCTAGCCATTGACCTTCGTCTGTGCACAGGTTGCTCGAACTTTTACGGGAATCGCCAAAGGGTGCACGAACAATGAGTGGATGGGCAAATATCTATTAGCTACATTACACATGTAGAATTGTGGGCAGTTGGGAATGTGGGTCTCACAGGAAGCGAGTAAGGGATAAGTCCCTGCAGTCGCGTTATTCATCTGTTTCCTCGGTGACTCAGATGGATAGAGCGTCTGCCATGTAAGCAATAGATCCCGGGTTCGAGTCCCGGTCGGGGCAGACAGTTTCAGCTGTCCCCATCGAGATATATCAACAAGACCTGACGGCAGCTGGGGGTTTCAATTAATTATCATTTATTCTAGAGAAAGCTCTACGGTCATCAATAGTATCTGTTCTTTCGAGAACAGTTACTGTCTTCACATATATATTTAAAGGCTACCCAGCCATTGACCTTCGTCTGTGCGAATGTGCACATGTTGCTCGAACTTTTACGGGAATCGCCAAAGGGTGCACGAACAGTGAGTGGATGGGCAAATATCTGTTAGCTACATTACATATGTAGAATTGTGGGCAGTTGGAAATGTGGGTCTCACAGGAAGCGAGTAAGGGATAAGTCCGTGCAGTCGCGTTATTCATCTGTTTCCTCGGTGACTCAGATGGATAGAGCGTCTGCCATGTAAGCAATAGATCCCGGGTTTGAGTCCCGGTTGGGGCAGACATTTTCAGCTGTCCCCATCGAGATATATCAACAAGACCTGACGTCAGCTGGGGGTTTCAATTAATTATCATTTATTCTAGAGAAGCTGCACGGTCATCAATAGTACCTATACTTTCGAGAACAGTTACTGTATATATATATATATATATATATATATATATATATATATATATATATATATATATATATATATATTAATCACAGAAGTATAAGAAATGAAACCAATAAAATCTCAACACGCAACAAACTATCCCAGTGTACAGCAAGCTGGCTAGAAGTATAACGCAAGCGGCAGGTGTTGTAGTGGTGGGAGTGAAGATCTGGAAAATTCAGGTGATTACTGCGGCTACAATTCTCGCGGGATTGGCTGAAAGCGTGCCATGCCTCCCTGGTCCCGCTTCTTTCCTCGTAAGCGTCAGATATAAAGTAATTTTGAACGTACTATACATTGAGGAGCTGTATCAGAACTCACGATTTCAACAACAACAATAGCAGCAACATATTACACGCAACAGATTATATATTTCACGCAAGAATCTGTCGACAGTGTACTATTCCAGCCTTCTGCCGCCCATTGCGGGGTAATCCATACCGGGAAGGCACGCTTCATACACCCAGGCACGTTACTCAGACTTTAGCAGCAGTGTACAGTTTTTAGCCAAATCGTACGAGTCAGATTCGGCCTTCAAAAGAAGTCCTACTAAATCAGTGATTCAGTAGCATCCGTTAACAGAACTGTGCGTACGTGGCGGTCGCAGCCTGCCTACCCCGTGTAACGGTACGAGTCTAACGTGGCGTCACATGCTGGCGCAACACCGCGGAACGACATCCGCTTAGGCGTCCCGACCCTACTTTCATTCAGCGACTAGCCAGCTACCGCAATCCGGGACACTAGGACCATGGTGTATGCGACATCTGACGCTGTAACACCGCAACAGACCTACTTTGGCGTGTACAAATACTAGTCAACGAATCGATAAGTCATCGAAGCGACTGCCGCCATAGTGTGCTATCGCCGTGATCCTGCCACCACTCAGCCGTCGTCCTGACTGGAACCCACACCAGGGGTCCAGCCGCATGTCGATGAGCTGAGGGTCGAACTGAAGACCTCCCACCTACCGAGCCATGGTCGTCCACCAGCACCAGAAGACGCCAGACAATGCGGTTGAGTCCGGCCGCACCACCTCACACTGCAGTTGACCAACCGTCGGCGGCTTTCTGTGCATGCCTATGTTGCAATGTCCCCTTATGGCCGTGATAAGCTGGATTTAGCAACAGCTGGCTGTGTCACCGCTACGTTTCGTGCACCGACGCCCTTGGGCACGATGCACTACTGCCCAGCGACCATCTGATGTGGGCGCAAACCATCAGAACACTGTTGGGAAGCAGATCAAGATTTCTGCTAACTGTGCGCAACTTTTAAATCCTTCTGATCCACCAACTTCCACCAAGGAACACGCAGGGCTGTTGCACCTATGTTGTTTCCTGTGGAATGCCGGGCACATGACTGGCATCGTTAGTGAAACATCTTGTGCAGTATTGGCTAATTCAAGAATAAGTTCTTATTCTATATTTTGTATGAAATTTATGGATGACACATTCGAACCGGATACAGATGGAGGAGATATTTGAAAGGCAAACAGATATTGAGCAAAACCAGTCAATTTTATCGTGTTTTGCACAAGTTAGGTAATTTATTTTAAGTCTCACTTCAGCGTTCCATCAGCAGTGTCGTATAACGGTGAGATTACACGTGCTACCTTCGAGACATGGGAATGCCCCAATTCAGAGTTTTTTTTTTAAGTGTCATATGTTCCTAAAGAAAGCGGTATTGGTCAAACCTAGAAAAAAATTCTATAATTTTATCGAAGAGATTAACGGATGCCGTGTGTCAACGAATATTGCGCGCTGAGTTACCAGGTTATTTGAGAATGTTACCCCTGCAGAAAGACAAGGCGCGTGAAACAAAAATCCGCTCTGAGGCATTTTCAGTGTGTCTAGATCACCAATTTAACAAACAGACATTTCCGTAGCGACAAAGACATCTGCTTCCCATGGGGGTTTCTTCGTGGCACTAATGACCAACAACAATACGTGGCCGAACGTTCCATTGTTTGGATGTAGGTTTGATCCAACGTCGCATACATATATCGGATTGTCCCACCATTCCACCACGCAATGTGGCAGTTGTCGACATCGAAAAACAGCTCGTTTCAGTCGATACCACACATATTTGACTGGTTTCATGTCCAGCGAACAGACAGGAATCTCCACTCTGCATCCTACAGGCTGCCTGCATTACTTATTCTGAAAAAAGTATTCACTAGAAAAGCATCATGAGCACGTGAATTATCACCTATCAAGATGATAATGTCACCATAACAATGCCGATACCATCTCACTAAAAGTTGCAGAAGATCGTCCCTGTAGGGTAGAGCAGTGACATTGCCCTCAACAACCACGGGAGGTCTACAGTGTTCCCGTGTAATGCCGCCCCAAACATCACTCCACCACCACCACTACCGCCATCTCCATCTTGTTTTACATGTGAAACAGGGTATTAGAACTTTCGATATTACCGAGCTAACTCCATACTCACTGTCTGCGATTATCAGGGTACAAACAGATCCATATTTTGTTTGTATCCGGCCGGTGTGGCCGAGCGGTTCTAGGCGCTTCAGTCCGGAACCGCGCGCTGCTACGGTCGCAGGTTCGAATCCTGCTGCGGGCTGTGTGTGATGTCCTTAGGTTAGTTAGGTTTAAGTAGTTCTAAGTTCTAGGGGACTGATGACCTCAGAAGTTAAGTCCAATAGTCCTCAGAGCCATTTGAACTTCTTTTGTTTCGTTTCTTTTTTTTCTAAGCGACTGATGACCTCAGATGTTAAGTCCAATAGCGCTCATAACCATTTGAACTTTTTTGTGTCAGTACACAACACCCATCGCCAATACTGGGCTGTCCATTTTCCATGATTTCTTGCCCAACTGTAACAGAGTCCATGGTGTTGTGGTGTGTGACGTGATATACTTGCCATGGTCGTCGAAAATCAAGATTCGCACCATATAATGGCCTCCTACCAGTATGATGCGGTACGTGATGTCCTATAGCATCTTTGAACGCAGAACGGAGTTGTGGAGCGCTCAACCCGCGGGTCCTTTAACTCAATAGCCATAGATATCGATCATCCTGTACTCCTGTTGAACTTGGACGGCCTGTATGATGGACATTCTCAACAATACCCGCCAACTAGAACCTGTTCGAAGTACGCATCAAATCACTTTGTCTCCGGTGCACAGGACGAACAAATTCCCTCGCTGACAAGCCTTCTATGCGTAATGTGATGAAACGGGCCCTGTCATTGGTTTCTATTGCCCTTTATAACATAATGGATATCCACTCTACTCTTCCGTAGACATCTCTAATGCGTCCCTACTCGTGTGTTACTTTCAACTGAAATACCGCAATCAAGCCGAGTTCCGAGTAATACGCTTAGTTAGTGCTCATGGTTGTATGCTTACAAACAGAGTTAGGAGTGACCTTCTGATTGGTAAGATAAGTCACAATAGCAACAGGCCTGCACAACGTATTGGGATGATGCCATACTTTCGTTGATGTGTGTATAACAAGAACCATGATTCGACGCGGCGGAAATGGTAGCTCATAATCTCAGCCCATCTGTGGCCAGCTGTTCTGAAGTGTTCCCGCCAATCTCCTACGTGTGGTCACCTGGGATTCGTGAAGACTCTAGTCCTAATCAGACGCAGGTATCATTGGCCACACCTCTACCCACCAGTGAGACGCTATGTGAGTCACTGCCAGGCATGCCATCAGCAGAAGCATGTGCCGCAGTCACCTCCACGGCATCTGGTACCGATCCGATCCCCATTAGCGCCATTCCACTAAACTGGGATCGTGTGAAGATTCCCCAGTCGACAACTGGAAATCGATGGCTGGTACCAAAGCTGTGGTGTGTGCCAAAGTTCCGGAAATTGCGAAGTTCCTTGTAGAAGCACGGAAAACCCCGTCTGATTATCTCTGATCGTGGAAAGCTTTTCCAGTCGAGATTATTGTCAAAGATAATTTCACGTTGCGCCTTCACCGACAGGATGACAACTGTCTACTATGCACTGACGAATGGCCTCACAGAATGCTTTAATGAGACATTGGCAGATACGCCGTTGATGCACACTGATGTCGAACAGAGAGACTGGGATGCAGTACTGCCTGACGTGACATTTGCACAAACAAAACGAAGCTAGACAGGACGTAGTCAACCTGAGTATCGCCCTGTTGAAACAGAAAAAATGTTTCCAATGTCAGCTCCACCTCGCTATCGTGGAGCAGAAAGAATAGTGTTAACAATCCAGAAGAGCATATCAATGATGGGGAAATTGAAGAGCCTCTCGACGATCAAAGACTTCGATGGAAGGGGCTACCTTCGATGATTGTCTAGTGAAGAAGCTGTAACATGACCAGGACACGAGCATCCGTCAACGCTGCCATACAGACGACGACTGACAAGATCCAGTTCCATACTGTTGTTGTCTTCGGCTCCAATGATGACTCCTGGGATAGCTGGTCGTGGTTCCTCCAGGAGAGGAAGCAATGGCGCGGTCTCTGGTGTACGCGATATGGCGAAGTGGTTGACCTCGCTGGCTGGTGTGCCGCGTTGCACTGGTTCACCACCAATTATTTATTGTTTCGTATTGATCTTTTTCTGGAATATTCTTTAAATATGTTACGTTTCTTAATGTTTGACCATCTGGCATATTCAATGTTTGTGCAAATTCCAGCATTCTGGAACAATCTGTGTTCGTGTATAAATACCAGCATTCTGGAATACTCGATGTTTTTATTGACAACTGCACTATCCACCCAGGGGGTCAGTTCTGTTGGCTATGCGTTGGTGTCAGTAATAAAAGTGCTCCAGTGATCGGTGCTGTATTTCATTGACGACCCTAGTTTCGGATTTCTATTGCATTGTCGTCTTTATGCGACAATATTTTAGAAAAGAACAAAAAAAGTTCTATAAAAGTACTGTTACAAAAGAGACAGAGAAAGAAAGAGAGAGAAAGAGGGATATATGCAGTATATTCCACAGCCTATTTTTCTCGAATAGCAACAGAAGCAAGTAGTGCGGTTGTTGAGGCTCCGGATGGACTCGAATTCGACGGGAGTGAGCTTCAAATACTCTTCCGCCCATTCACATCTAGGTTTCCCGCCTTTAAGGATAACGCCGAGACAGTTTCTGTGAAAAAGACACGGTCGATTTTGTTCCCCATCCTTCCGCAATCCGCGCCTGCGGACTGTCTTTAATCACCATTTCGTCGACGTGACGGAACGTCAAATTGCAATATGAAGATGGTATCTGTTCTTTCGGACATGTCCGAAAGCCCCGCCTGCGGACTGTCTTTAATCACCATTTCGTCGACGTGACGGAACGTTAAATTGCAATATGAAGATGGTATCTGTTCTTTCGGACATGTCCGAAAGCCGCGCCTGCGGACTGTCTTTAATCACCATTTCGTCGACGTGACGGAACGTTAAATTGCAATATGAAGATTATATCTGTTCTTTCGGACATGTCCGAAAGCCCCGCCTGCGGACTGTCTTTAATCACCATTTCGTCGACGTGACGGAACGTTAAATTGCAATATGAAGATGGTATCTGTTCTTTCGGACATGTCCGAAAGAACAGATACCATCTTCATATAGTTAAGGCTAACCGGCTATTGACCTTCTTCTTCTGCGCGGATGCATACGTATTGCCCGAACTCTTACGGGACTCGGTAAGATTGTCTGCCGCGAGTAATAAGTGTAATGGGCAGCAGCACTATGAACATCAAGTTGGGAATGTGGGTCTCACGGGGTGCGTGCAAGGGATAAGTCCCTGCAGTCGGACTATGCTACGTGCCCTCCGATGGCTCAGATGGGCGTGTTCGGTCAGAGAGCTGGGTGGCCTCTGTAACAAAAAAACTGAGTGGAAGGATCATCAACGAACTTGAACGGATGTCATGTGACTTCCGCAACGACCAAACACAACGATCAACAACGAGCAAAATGCACTAAAACAAAAGAAAAAGAAAGATGGATAGAGCATCTGCCATGTAAGCAGGAGATCCCGGGTTCGAGTCCCGGTCGGGGCACACATTTTCACACATTTTCAACTGTCCCCGTTGATGTATATCAACGCCTGTCACCAGCGTCGGGTCTTGATTTAACTATCGTTAAATTTTAATATTCCTGTCTGCGAGGTCTATGGGTTATAAATTCTAACCTTCTTCGTTTATGGCATGCCTCTCTAATTTTTGTTTGACTGTAGGACAGCTTCAAAGTAGCACTCGCCTTTACAGGGTCTCTGCACGATACAACGCCTTTTGGAAGGTAATTTCCCTCTCTTGGAGACGAGTTAGCCGGCGGCGGATGAGCACATACTTTCAAGTTCTTTCACGGTCGTCTTTTAAACGTCGTGAGCCCTGCCGGACGCCGGCCATGATAATCATCCAGGCTGCCGTCTTTGCCGGATATGCTATGAAACGTTAACGCCTCAGGGTGGCTGGTCTCACCTACTAATTAATGCCCTGAGAGACTGGAGTTACCCGAAACTGATTAATTCCGCAGGCGCTCAGACCATCTTCTCTGTAAGTGCTCTAGAGATCCGTTCGTCGGTTGCCAGGAGATACATTTTAAAGTATTAAGCTAGAATTTTTGTTCTTAGACTCTGACAATTCTAACTTTTTATCTCATTATAGCAGTTTGGAAATTATTTTAACACAAAGAAAGCTAGAAAAATATTTTTCTCTCTCTGTTCCATTTTTTCAAAAGCGACTTAAGATGGCCGTCAGGGTAGAATGGTGCAGCCATCGGCAAATGATATTAGTTTTGACAAAGACTGTGTTTTGTCTCATTGACGCATAGAGAGAATCTTTTATATGATGTCTTGATTCTATATTATAAGTAGCACAGTTTTCACAAATAGCAATAACATCTGGCCACGAGATCAAAAACTCTGGGTACGAATTCTATTTAGAAGTGAAAAGCCATTCATTCTTCTTTTGTTCTGAAAGAGTTGTGAGATTTTTTGTTACTATCACCCGCTATCATCATATTCAGTTTCTTTTGTTTCTGGAGAATAAATGTAATTATTCTCTTGCTGATTGGTATATGGTATGGCTTCATTACCCATTTGTTTGCTCTGCGAACTGTTCAGCCTTAATTCTTCAGGAGCATCATCTGTATCAGCATCACTAGTTTTCTCATTACACATACCAATATCAGATGGAAAATCTGCCTGGAACAACAGCAACATATTATGTTTCAACTTTCTTGCCGTAACGCGTCGTGCAAAAACATGGAGCTGTAAGTCTGACAGAATTCTCTATACGAATGTTTTCTAAAAATCTTCAGCTGAACTAGCTAAGGCGGCCGCTAGCGATCATCGGGAAATCTGGGTTCGATTCCCGGTCCGACACAAATTTTCACTAGCACTTACTACACCTATTCCTAATACAGCTGAACTTAAAGAATTCGCAGCCAGCGAATAAATTTCGAATTATTTCGTACAGTTGTTGCTAGTCACCAAGGTGTGTTCCTGCTGGTAGGCAAGTAATTATAGTTAAACTTATAGGGGGTTGTAGTGATTACAGACCTGCCACCGTCAGTAAACTCCACAACAGCGTTCAAAGCACCACAATAATAAATTGCACCGTATCTACAACAACCATTCACTGGTAAAGTGTCATATCAGATTGTAGATGTATTCCGCTATAAAACTATGCAGATTCTTTCTACAAACAATAAAACGAATAGTAACTATGTATGGTAACTATACTATGACTTAAATTTCAATAACTAAGCTCACTACAAATCGTATTAATAAAATAAAATTTTCTGTTTGACACAAATCTTGTTCTGGCTTAAGTAGTATATCGTGCACGTGTATTGTGATTTTTTTTTGTACACTCCTGGAAATGGAAAAAAGAACTCATTGACATCGGTGTGTCAGACCCACCATGCTTGCTGCGGACACTGCGAGAGGGCTGTACAAGCAATGATCACACGCACGGCACAGCGGACACACCAGGAACCGCGGTGTTGGCCGTCGAATGGCACTAGCTGCGCAGCATTTGTGCACCGCCGCCGTCAGTGTCAGCCAGTTTGCCGTGGCATACGGAGCTCCATCGCAGTCTTTAACACTGGTAGCATGCCGCGACTTTGAGCGAGGGCGTATAGTGGGCATGCGGGAGGCCGGGTGGACGTACCGCCGAATTGCTCAACACGTGGGGCGTGAGGTCTCCACAGTACATCGATGTTGTCGCCAGTGGTCGGCGGAAGGTGCACGTGCCCGTCGACCTGGGACCGGACCGCAGCGACGCACGGATGCACGCCAAGACCTTACGATCCTACGCAGTGCCGTACGGGACCGCACCGCCACTTCCCAGCAAATTAGGGACACTGTTGCTGCTGGGGTATCGGCGAGGACCATTCGCAACCGTCTCCATGAAGCTGGGCTACGGTCCCGCACACCGTTAGGCAGTCTTCCGCTCACGCCCCAACATCGTGCAGCCCGCCTCAAGTGGTGTCGCGACAGGCGTGAATGGAGGGACGAATGGAGACGTGTCGTCTTCAGCGATGAGAGTCGCTTCTGCCTTGGTGCCAATGATGGTCGTATGCGTGTTTGGCGCCGTGCAGGTGAGCGCCACAATCAGGACTGCATACGACCGAGGCACACAGGGCCAACACCCGGCATCATGGTGTGGGGAGCGATCTCCTACACAAGCCGTACACCTCTGGTGATCGTCGAGGTGACACTGAATAGTGCACGGTACATCCAAACCGTCATCGAACCCATCGTTCTACCATTCCTAGACCGGCAAGGGAACTTGCTGTTCCAACAGGACAATGCACGTCCGCATGCCACCCAACGTGCTCTAGAAGGTGTAAGTTAACTACCCTGGCCAGCAAGATCTCCGGATCTGTACCCCATTGAGCATGTTTGGGACTGGATGAAGCGTCGTCTCACGCGGTCTGCACGTCCAGTACGAACGCTGGTCCAACTGAGGCGCCAGGTGGAAATGGCATGGCAAGTCGTTCCACAGGACTACATCCAGCATCTCTACGTTCGTCTCCATGGGAGAATAGCAGCCTGCATTGCTGCGAAAGGTGGATATACACTGTACTAGTGCCGACATTGTGCATGCTCTGTTGCCTGTGTCTATGTGCCTGTGGTTCTGTCAGTGTGATCATGTGATGTATCTGACCCCAGGAATGTGTCAATAAAGTTTCCCCTTCCTGGGACAATGAATTCACGGTGTTCTTATTTCAATTTCCAGGAGTGTATTTTATGGTTCTGTAGAGAAGATTAGCATGTATTCTTGGGTTTCAGACAAAATGGGGAAAAATATGAAGACCTGATTATCACAGCAGACTGTCAGAATCAAGCAAAGAATGGCCGTTTTAGAATCGTACACAATAGAATTGCGCGAGGAACGAGTGCGCTGCTCGTAAGTAGCAGACAGTACAACAAAACTAAGAATAAACGAGGTACAGCGGACCCGTCGGAAACTCCTTCTTTAAAGACATAAATATATAAAAATAAAAAAGCGAGACGCAAAATCCCCGACAACTTATAAACGATTAAATAACGCAAGGAAATAATTATATTTAATGGTTTATTTAATTTAAAAATCGCTCGCTGTCATGCCTATTTTTTTCACAGTTGGAAATACAGTTACTTCGAGTTTTCACTCCTCCCCTGTCTGAAATTTAATTTTGAGTTAAATCCTGAAAATCATCTCTGTGATCATTTCTAGGCTCTCACCAAAACTCTTGTCAACTCTCTAACAATGTCCTGCTCTGTGATCATTTCTAACCTCTCACCGAAACTGGAAACTCTCTAACAATGGCCTGCAAACCGTGAATGCTCCAGACGTTAATGGATCGGATCAAATCACTCCATGCTCCCGCAGCTCTTTCCAAGAACCCCGTCTGACCTTCCGAGGCCCGTAAGCCGCACATAAAACTACAGCTACATCCACACACTGCAAACCACAGTGAAGTGCATGGTGGAAGGTTTGCTCAATGACCCAGCTGTTAAGGCCTCTCTAGTTCTATACACGTATGAAGCGTGTGAAAAATAACTGTTTAAGCGCCTCTGTGCGTGTTGTCATTAATCTGATTTTGTCCTATCGCTGCTTTCGGGAACGATAGATAGGAGGTCGTAGTACATTCCTAGGTCCGTAATTTAAAGTATGTTCTTGAGACTTTGTACGGAGGCTTTCTCGCCAATAGCTTTCGTCTAGCTTCAAGAGTTCGCCATTTCAGTTTATTCAGCGTCTCTGTGACAATCTTCCATGGATCAAACAAACCTGTGACCACTCGTTCAGAATGCCATGTGAGAAGAGAGTGAGTTGGGTTTCACGTGATCGATGTTTCCAGAAACAGTGCTGGTTGGAAAGGAGGATGCCATTCTCTTCGAGATACCTCATATGTTTGAACTCAGACTGTAGCGAGTCCATTACATGCTTTCGGATAGCATCCACTTCTATATCTCTACGATTACCTTGCAATTCACGACCAAGTAACTGGTACAGTGTTCATCGGACCACCTTCAAGCTATTTCTCCACTGCCCCATTCTCTCCATGAGAGTGGGCGACAAAATATTGAGAGGAGGGAGTTGGTGACTAAAATTTACTGAGGAGACCCCACCGGCAAGGAAAAGCGTCTTTGGTTTAGTGACTGCAACACCAATTCGTGTATCATATCCGTGGCACTCTCCCCTATTTTGTAGTAATGGAAAATGAGCTACCCTTCTATGAGCCTTTTCGACCTCCTCGGTCAGTTCCATCTGACACAGATCCCGCACCGCGGTTCGAAGTTCTCCAGAAGAGGATAGACAAGCGTAGTGTTGGACAGCTTGTTTAGTAGATGCACTGCATATTCTAGGCTTTCTGCCAATTAATCGCAGTCTTTGGTTTCCTTTACCACAACATTTTCTTTGTGAGCCCTGCAATTTAAGTTTTTTTTTATATGCACATCAAGTTCCGTAGGACCAAATTGAGGAGCATATCTCCAAGTTCATGGAACGAGTCAGTACATGAAATCACAACATTAAAGTAAGTACAGATAAAAATAAAATGTTTATGATCGCAAAAAAGTCAGTGCATAAGTTCAAGTAAACGCAATCAACAATATAACAAGAATCAGCTTACTTTTTCAAGGAACTCCTCGATAGAATAGAAGGAATAACGCATGAGGAAACTCTTCAGTTTAGACTTGAAATCTTGTGGATCACTGCTAACATTTGGTAGCTTATTGAAAATGGATGCAGTAGTATACTGCACACCTTTCTGCACAGGAGTTAAGGAAGTTCGATCTAAATGCAGGTTTGATTTCTGCCGAGTTTTAACTGATGGAAAGCTGCTTATTCTTGGGAATAAGTCAATATTGTTAAGAAGAAATGACAGCAAGAATGTTTATTTTGAGAGGCCAATGTCAAAATACCCAGACTCGTGAACAGGGGTCGACAAGAGGTTGATGAACTTACACCACTTATTGCCCGAACCGTGCGTTTCTGAGCCAAAAATATCGTTTTAGAATGGTGAGAGTTAACCCAGAATATAATACCATACGACATAAGCGAACGAAAATAACCAAAGTAGACTAATTTTCGTGTCGAACGATCACTCGCTTCTGACACCGACCGAATAGTAAAAATGGCAGCATTAAGTCTTTTAACAAAATCCTGAATGTGGGCTTTCCACGATAGTTTATATCCACCTGAACACCTAGAAATTTGAATTGTTCAGTTTCACTAAATATACGTCCATTCTGTGAAGTTAAAACCTCAGGTTTTGTTGAATTGTGTGCTGGAAACTGCAAAACGGTGTCTTACTGTATTTTAGCGTTACTTTATTTTCTACAAGCCATGCACTATTTGAAACCGAGCCAATGTTGCACACATTATCTTTTACTACCAAGCTAGTATCATCAGCAAACATAAATATTTTAGGGTTACCTGTAATGCTAGAGGAAATATCATTTATATAAATAAGGAACAGGAGTGGCCCCAACGCTGATCCCTGGGGCACCCACCACTTGACTGTACCCCACTCACACCCCACGTCACAACCATTCTCAACATTGCGAATAATGACTTTTTGCTGTCTGTTACGAAAGTAAGAGGTGAAGCATTTGTGAGGTAGTCCCCATATTCTGTAATGGCCCAACTTTTGGAACAATATTATGTGATCAACAGAATCAAATGCCTTAGTTAAACTAGAAAATATGTCTAGCATTCGAAATCTTTTGCTTAACCCATTCAGTACCTCACATAGAAAACATAATGTAGCATTTTCAGTAGTTAAGTGACTTCTAAAGCCGAAGTGTACATTTGATGGCAGATCATGTGATTTAAAATGATCAATTATCCTTACATACACAGCCTTTTCAGTATCTTTAGCAGACACTGATGGCATAGAAATAGGTGTAAAATTGTCTGCATTATCCCTGTCTCCATTTTTATAAAGCGGCTTTACTACTTTTAATCATTCAGGAAACTGACCATTCCTAAAGGAAGATTTACAAATATGGCTAAATACAAGGCTAACATGTTCAGCATATTACTTTACTTTTATCCTGTTAATTAGCTATTCTATTTGCGTACCACATACTCTTTGCTTTCCTAATAATATTTTTAAGCACCTACCAATACTGTTTGTAATGGGTTTCTGCAGCATGATTGTGACTATTTCTAACATTTTGATATAATTCCCGCTTTGTTCTATATGATATCCTTATCACACTAGTAATCTACCCAAGCTGCCTATTACTGCTAGAACCCCGTTTAGAACGTTCTAATGGAAAGCAACTTTCAAAGAGCATGGGAAATGTGGTATGGAAAGCATTATATTTATCATCTATGTTATCGGCACTATAAACATCTTGCACAGTTCTCTATTGCTGTTGGATTAAATTTCCTACGTAGTTTGTAGTTACATGTGACATTTGTTTGGGTACAAAAGCCTTTTAGTGTTAAAATTTGTGCATCGTGGTCTGAAAGGCCATTCACACTTTTACCAACAGAATGCCCATCTAGTAATGAAAAATGAGTAAAAATATTGTCTATGGCTCTGATACTGTCCCCCTGCACCCTAGTTGGAAAAACACTGCATCAGATCATATGAATTTAGGAGATTTACCAACGTCCTTTTTCGTGCACCATTATACATAAAATTTATATTGAATTCACCACATGTAAATAATTTCTGGTAATTCCTACAAAGTGAATCAAGAGCCCTCTCTAGCTTAAGCAGAAATGCTCTGAAGTCAGAGTTAGGGGACCTATAAACAACAACAATTAGAAGTTTAGTCTCACTAAATTCAACTGCCCCCGCACAACATTCAATTCCTATTCAGTGCAGTGCACTGATAGGTCTATAGACTCAGATGGAATACTTCTTTTATGTACATAGCCACTCTCCCACCCTGCAAGGAACTCCTTGAAAAACAGCCAGATAAACCGTATCACTGTAAAGGAAGCCTCTGAATTGTCAAATTGTTTAAGTGGTGCTACGACATATCAATAATTTAAGGGTCAACATCTATAAGCAGTCGACTAACTTCATTTTTAATACCTCTTATATTTTGATGGAATATGTTAATCTCTTCTTGGAAACATGACATCCTCTGAAGGCAGGCCTTTAGTTAGGGACTTAAGCAGGTATACCTGTCAGCTGACTTCAGTCTAAAAGCGATGGAGCTCTAACACCAACTACTAAAAATTTTCCGTGAGTGACCCCACCACCACCACAACCACCACCACCACCACCTACTACACCGTCACCTAATCTTAGCCAGCTTCCCCTTTCCATACCTATTCATGTGGAGGCCATGCCTAGTGAATTCTGATCTACTGATAGATCCAACTGGCACCACCGACATGTGACCCACGCCCTCTGCCATCAGCGCCCTCCCTAGCCCCATGTTAAAGTGCATAACAGCCGCATTACGATGAGGCCGACCATGACGCTGAAACTGTTGCACGAAATGTACATTAGTGCCACCAGTTTGAGTAGCTATCTTTACCAGGCCATCACCTACATCAAATTCCCCATCCCTATCAAGACTGTTCCCCGCTCCACCCACTATCACTACCGAATCCTCCTTTGTAAAATTCCTACATAACTCCCCTATGCTGTCAGTCACCTGAGCCAACCCTGCACTAGGCGTCACAATGCTGGTGACCTGGTACTCACTCCCCAGCGCTTCCTGCAACTGCTGGCCCACACCTCTACCGTGCGAACTGCCTAGCAGCAGAACCTCCTTCTTTCTACTTGACTTTGCAACTAACCTAGGCCTCCTAAATACTGTGGACTGCTGCATGTTCCCTTCATCTACAGCTGTAAGAGGCTTGTCTCCACTCAACTCTGACAGCTAGTCAAATCTATTGCATATGCGCAAAGTATAACTGTCTGTATATCTCCTCCTCATAGCTGCCTTCTTGCCAACTGCCAGTTCCCATTCCCCACCACCCTTCACCCTCCTCAACCTATCTGGTTCCTCCTTTGCGCGTTGTAACTGCACGTGAAGGGCACAGATCTTACTCTCCTGCCCCTCTATCAACTTATTTCTACTACAGATTCTGCATTCCAAGGAGAGGATCTCGCTAGTCTGCCCACTGGCTTCTCCACTGCATTCCCCCCAATGAAAATACTTAGAACAAATCCTACACCGTAACCCAATACTCACAAACCTACGGCAGAACCCACACTTCTCACTCATGGTAAAATTTTACTGTTACCGGAAAAAAACTATACGTGTGCGTTACCTAAGTTCAGTTACACCAGTAGAACTATTTATAGAACTAACAATAGCGGTCTCGAAATTCTGTGTCTGCTAAGAAAGCAACTTCTTGTATTAATACTACTACACCACAGCCAATACCAATACCAACAAAACTTCACAAAATTATTACCTAAAACCAAAAATTCAAGCGGCCACTGCAACACTCAACGAAGTTAAAACACTGATTGAAAATTTTAGTGAAATATTTCACTAGAAATGTCAGCTGGAAGCTAAAGCACGAAATTTACTAAACGCCTTCAACGCACAGAAAACTAAAAAGCACATCGAGCGAACGTTTCCGAAAGTTTATTAAATTGTTATTTAGCCACAAGCAGCACGAAACACCGCTGAAAACCATTAAATTTAATAACACTATAACAGGGCACGAATAACTTTATACCCGCTACAGCTGCAACTGCTCGCCGCAAAATGTAAACACACTACTGATGCGTGAGGCTTGGACAAATTCGTAATTGTTATTATTCGTGATTGTTATTACTAAGTTGACTTCACAGCCTTTACATTTGTGTGATTCTGCGTGTACCCGAAGTTTGGAGGATTCATTTTAGTATTAATGAGAATGACTTCACAATTTTCATTATTTACAGTCAATTCCCACTTTTCACGCCATAAAGATATCTTGTCTAAATCAGTTTGCAATTGCTTTTGGTCCAGTATCATCTGCAAACAATCTACGAGTGCTGCTTAGATTCTCTCCTAAGTCGCCTATCTAGATTAGGCACAGCAGAGAGTCTGTAATGCTTCTCTGGGTAGCGCCAGACTTTGTGTCAGTTACTACGAACTACGACGTTTCTGACAGGAAATCACGAATCAAGTCGCACAACTGAGACAATACTCTATAGGCATGCAGTATGATTAGAACTTGATCATGAGGAACGGAGTCAAAAGCCTTCTGGAAATTTAAAAATATAGAATTAATTCCACATCCCTTGACGATAGTACTCATTACTTCGTAAGAATAGAGTTAGTTGTCTTTCACTAGAACGAGAATTTCTAAATCCGTGTTGTTGTTCGTCAATAAATCTTTTGTTCGAGGTAATTGTTAATGTTCGAACTCAGCATATATTCCAAAAACCTACTGCAAGTCAATGTTAGCGATAAACGCCTATAATTCAGTGGATTACTCCTATTTCTCTTCTTGGGCATTGTTGTGACTTTAGGTATGGATCTTTCGAGGAACGAGCAGTTGTATATGATTAGTGAACATGGAGATATTATATCAACATATTCTGAAAGGAACCTAACTGGTATACAATCTGGACTGGAAGTCTAGCCTTTATTAAGTAATTTATGCTGCTTTGCTACACCAAGGACATCAATTTCTAACTTACTCATGTTGGTGGTTGTTCCTGACTCGGATTCTGGAATATTCATTTCTTTGATGAATATTTTTCGGAAAACCGTGTGCAGTAACTCTGCTTTGGCGCCACCGTCCTTAGTAACATTACCATGTTGTCGCACAGTGAAAGTATTGATTATGTCGTGCCACAGGTGTATTTTACATACGACCAGAATTTCTTTAGATTTTCTGCTATATTTCGAGACAGAGTTAAGTTGTGGAAGCTATCTCGTATTGAAGATCGCGCTAAATTCTGAGCTTCTGTACATCTTCACAAATCTTGAGGATTTTGCGCTTTTTCGTTGCTTCCGCAAGAGTTCTGACTTGATGTAGCAAGGGGGATCAGTACTATCTCTTATTATAATTTATTTGCTACATATCTCTTAATTGGCGTCAATACTATATTTCTGAATTTAAAACACATCTGGTCTACGCTTATATAGATCGGAAGGATTGGAGATTGTCTCTTAGGAAGGCGTCAAGTGAATTTTTATCTCCCTTTTTAAAGAGATATATTTTGTGTTATTTTTGGTGGATCTGGATGTTACGGTGTTCAGTCTTTTAACAAAGGTTTTGTAGCCACTAATTCCTGTATCTGTCATTATACTCCCTATTTTCTCACAATTATTTGTTGCTGGGAGGCCAAGTATGTTTTCTCAACCATGTATACTTCGAGTGGGCTCCTGAACTAAGTGTTCAAAGTATTTTTCTGAGAAAGCATCCCTTTCGATTTCGGCCGAATTTTATGCCTGCCACAAACTTTAAACATGTATTTTCGCCAACATATCGAGGGTAGAATGAAATCCCCACCAACTATTATTGTATGAGTAGTGTACCTATTTGAAATGAGTCTAAAGTTCTCCTTAAACTGTTCAGAAATCGTATGGCCTGCTTTGTGTGGTTAGTAAAAGGAATCTATTATTAATCTATTCCGGTTGTAAAGTATAACCTCTACCCATACTGATTCACAGGAACCACAGTGAATCAGGAAAACGTTTTTCCAGTCAGGGTGTCTTTATGCCATTTACGACTTTTGTAAGAAAATGAAACGCCTACAGCCGTCATTAGATCTTATTTATAGTGTAGCTACCGGTTTCGGCGCTTCAATGCGCCATCTTCAGGCCTGCATGCATACACAGTAATGATAGAATTATCAACTTACCAATCATACAGCACGAAGACAGATTAAAAACAGGATGACAATCAAGGATAAGGCTCTACATGTGAATTTACAGTAATTATTTGCTTAAGCGAACTGATACATCCATTGTCACACATCTATTGATGAATGTCAGAAGTACCTCTAATTGTGATGTCAGCTCTCCAACCATCAACTACCAACTGCCTGGAGGAACATTCAGTATACACATCCAAAGCTATTTGTCAACGAATGTTCAAAGAAGATGGTCAACGTAAACTGATAGTGTAATAGCATCTCACAATCGATATTAGTAATCGAAAATAAAAGTAGGCACAAGAAATGTCGTAACTGAAACATTTAGATAAATTTTGGATTTCATCCATTTATCTATTTCAGTTTCGACGTCTTTGTACATGGCTTTACTTTCGATTACTGATATCGATTATGAGATATTTTTACACTGTCAGTTTTGATGATGGCCGAATTCTTTCAGTATTCGCTGACCGATATCTTTGGATTTTGTTTTTTGAGTGTTTCTCCAGTCAGCTGGCAGTTGATGGTTGGAGTGCTGACATCACAGTTACAGATACTTCCGGTATTCGTTTAATAGCGGTTATTTGAGTTGTACCTTCTGGTATTCATTGTTTTTATGTCGTTCTGTAGATAGTTTGCGTAAACCAGCTATGATGGCCATTGATGCAGCTTATAGGCCTATATGGATCGTGATAAGCGCTTCGGCATCAACTGAGGTGAGGCGCTCAGTGTTCTCGGTGTTTTTCTGCGCATTTGGCGTATGAGTGGGGAGGGATTTTCGGTACTGACGTATGCTTCCTTGATAAAGCGTCCCTGTGTGTTCCCGTATTAGTGGTACCTCATTTGTAATTATGGGTTGTTGGGTATGTATTACAGTCTGTCTTGTGCCGTGCCGTTACGATAACTCTCTTTTTCTTCCCTTCTTCACCCGTTCTTCCACCCACTACCTATTACAGGTCACGTCTCCGGCATTTCATGGCGGTTTTAGCATTGACTAGGAACGCACCTCTTACCAGATCGCATTGGTAATTGGTTGTTTCGTGATACATTTGTTACTGGACTTAGTTTGGGCTATCTTATCACACTTGGCTTTGTACATGATAAGTAGTTTGTAGCGTACTTCAGAGGATTCTTCTGGTAATGATCTATGCTGACGTGTACGTTGCTGTCATTGACCTCCAGTTGGAGGCTTGGTGGTAGAAGTGCGTGTTTAAGACCTAGAATTGTAACTAGATATATTTAGATGTCTCTTTCTTTTTAACATGCAATTATTTTAGTCGTATGTGACACATTTAGTGGTTATGCACCAGTTTTCAAAATTGTATAGGTTTCTATTTGTCCTCACTCAGGTTACGCTAGACACTACTTGTGGTATTGCCAGTGCTCCTGTTTTAATTGTGTACTGCCAACTTATAGATTGTTGTCACGTGTTCACAGTCTAACATTTAACAAACATATTAGATTTACCGGGTGATCAAAAAGTCAGTATAAATTTGAAAACTGAATAAATCACGGAATAATGTCGATAGAGAGGTACAAATTGACACACATGTTTGGAATGACATGGGGTTTTATTAGAACCAAAAAAATACAAAAGTTCGAAAATGTCGGACAGGGCTCTTCATCTGATCAGAATAGCAATAATTAGCATAACAAAGTAAGACAAAGCAAAGATGATGTTCTTTACAGTAAATGCTCAATATGTCCACCATTATTCCTCAACAATAGCTGTAGTCGAGGAATAATGTTGTGAACAGCACTGTAAAGCATGTCCGGAGTTATGGTGAGGTATTGGCGTCGGATGTTGTCTTCCAGCATCCCTAGAGATGCCTGTCGATTACGATACACTTGCGACTTCAGATAATTCCAAAGTCAATAATCGCACGGACTGAGGTCTGGGTACCTGCGAGGCCAAGCACGACGAAAGTGGCGGCTGAGCACACGATCATCACCAAACGATGCGCTGAAGAGATCTTTCACGCGTCTAGCAATATGGGGTTGAGCGCCATCCTGCATAAACATCGTACGTTCCAGCAGGTGTTTATCAGCCAGTCTGGGGATGCTGCGATTCTGTAACATATCGGTGTACCTCTCACCCGTCACTGTAGCAGTTACAAAACCAGAATCACGTATTTCCTCCAAGAAACAAGACCCGACAACGGTAGATGTGGTAAATCCAACCCATACCGTGACTTTCTCGTCGTGCAGTGGAGTTTCCACGATAGTTCTGGGATCTTCGGTAGCCCCAATTCTGCAGTTGTGGGCGTTGACAGACGCTCGGAGCGTGAAATGAGTTTCGTCGGTCCACAACACGTTACTCAACCTATCGTCATCTTCCGCCATCTTTTGAATCGCCCACTAAATCGCCAGGTACCAGTTCCTGATGCCGATGGATTTTATACGGATAGTATCGGAGGGTACGCCTAAGTGCCAACCAAACAGTAGTGTATGGAATGCCGGTGCGACGTGCGACTGCACGAGCGCTGACTTCCCCGTGCAGAGACGAACCCGCTACAGTCTCCATTTCTTCCTGAACTGTCTCAGCAGCATTACGCCTTGTGCTCGGTCGGCCACTACGTGGCTTCGAACTTCGAAATCATTCTCGCCACAGCTGAATTTGTCAACGGACCTTTACCTGTTCGAATCCCCTTCCTCTGGTGATAGGATCGTAACGCTGAACTAGTACATTTCCATTATGATAATACAGCTTCACTAAAAGCGCCTTTTCAGCTAATGTCAATATGCTGCGACTGCTGGCGCATCTGATTCTCTCCCTCATTACAGTTCCTTTTATACACTATTTCATGCGCAGCCACTGACGTTTTGCTGTCCAGTGCCATCTGTCGGATATTTTGTGAACTTTGTTTTTTTTTTATTCTAATAAAACCTCATGTCATTCCAAGCATGTGTGTCAATTTTTATCTCTCTATCTACATTTTCCGTGGTGTATTAAGTTTTCAAATTTATACTGACATTTTGATCACCCAGTACTTATGATTTAGTTACTGGCACGTTGTGTGGCCTCCTAACTGGTCAGTTAATAAAGCGGTTTGTCTTTTAGACGATATGTAAGGCAGGTACATTCCCTTGAAAGTGTAATTTCATGGATGTAATGGCTTTTGGTTTTAAAGTGGTGAAAAGACGAACTTGTGTTCTGGTTACAGTACATTCATTCATAACTGTACCTTATTTCAGATCTCAATTTATTTCTTTGTGTTCACTTGTATTTAATGCATATGAATCCTTTTTGCGCTATTTGCTAGTCTGAAAGCATTTCTGGTATTTCATGTATATATGTTGCTGAATCATCCTTTATGGTGCACTGCATCCTCGTGGTCTCCTTAGTGTCCTTGTGGGTGATTGTTTCTGGCAGTACGTGATACATGGATGCGTTCGCACATGAATGTCTTTACCATGAGAAGTTTCGTGTGGGGTTTTTCATATGTGATCAAAGTTTCCTGACACGTGGCTGAAAATGACTTACAAGTTCGTGCCGCCCTTCATCGGTAATGCTGGAATTCAATATGGTGTTGGCCAACCCTCAGCCTTGATCACAGCTTCCACTCTATCGGGCATACGTTCAATCAGGTGCAGAGAGGTTTCTTGGGGAATGACAGCCCATTCTTCACGGAGTGCTGCACTGAGGAGAGGTATCGATGTCGGTCGCGGAGGTCTGGCGCGAAGTCGGCGTTCCAAAACATCCCAAAGGTCCTCTATAGGATTCAGGTCAGGACTCTGTGCAGGCCAGTCCATTACAGGGATGTTACTGTCGTGTAACCACTCCACCACAGGCCGTGGATTACGATTAGGTGCTCGATCGTGTTGGAGCCTACGTTTAGTCCTCTGACACGTCTTGGACGTTCATTTTATGTGTATGACATAAGTGTGCCCCTCATGTTCTTCGCTTTACTTGTTTCTAAGGTTGTAGTCTGTTTCGTACATTTTACAACTCAATATTTTACACTTTGACACGACACATAGATGATGTTTCTCCACCTTACTTGTTTATGAGGTTGTTATCTCCTTCATACATTTATCATCTTCTACAATTATTTTGTCTTTCAGTAGATTATTTCAGAGCTGTATGTCCGACTGGCCAATAACAGATCGAGGTTCATTGGAAGAATCCTCAAGGAGTGGGGATCGTACTAATCCTTCTTTCGACAAATACATGAAAATTGCTCCTCTGTCTGGGATCCGAAACAGATCAGAAATAGACAAAACACAAAGTACAGCAGCACGTTTTGTTACAGGTGAATTGAGCATGCACGAAAGGTGATCATCCAAGTCTAGTGCCAGGAGTTACAAGAGGTGTGTTATACAGCACGATGTGTTCCGCTGTTACAGTTCCGAGAGCGTATGTTCCTAAAAGAGTCGACCAATATATTGCTTCCTCCTTCGTTACCTCACGAAAAGACATTAGAAAGACTATACGTTACTTGAAACAATAGTAAATCATGGTTAGTTTGGTACGTTATCACTTGATGCATCTTTGAATACAAATATGAACAGAAATTATTAATTTCCTCGGAATATTGTCACTTGAAATATCTTTGCATGGTGAAAACGTGAGCGATCCACACTCTATGGTTTCCAGAGATTGTATTAGCAAGAAAAACGTGGCAAGCTAGTGGGTAACAGTAGAATCAGGTCGAGTGGTAGCCTTGGAAAGCTGTAGTGTTGGAGCCGCTCAGAGAGAGTGCTGTATCACGATGGAATAAGCAGCTTGGATAGCGGATGTTTTAAGAGACTGTACTTCAGAAAAAGATAAATTACTTTGAATTTTTTTGGCTGCAAGTGCGAGTTCAGTTAGTATTGTTGCGCAAAGATTTCATTTATTGAATAATATCTAAACTCCTGGAAATTGAAATAAGAACACCGTGAATTCATTGTCCCAGCAAGGGGAAACTTTATTGACACATTCCTGGGGTCAGATACATCACATGATCACGCTGACAGAACCACAGGCACATAGACACAGGCAACAGAGCATGCACAATGTCGGCACTAGTACAGTGTATATCCACCTTTCGCAGCAATGCAGGCTGCTATTCTCCCATGGAGACGATCGTAGAGATGATGGATGTAGTCCTGTGGAACGGTTTGCCCTGCCATTTCCACCTGGCGCCTCAGTTGGACCAGCGTTCGTGCTGGACGTGCAGACCGCGTGAGACGACGCTTCATCCAGTCCCAAACATGCTCAATGGGGGACAGATCCGGAGATCTTGCTGGCCAGGGTAGTTGACTTACACCTTCTAGAGCACGTTGGGTGGCACGGGATACATGCGGACGTGCATTGTCCTGTTGGAACAGCAAGTTCCCTTGCCGGTCTAGGAATGGTAGAACGATGGGTTCGATGACGGTTTGTATGTACCGCGCACTATTCAGTGTCCCCTCGACGATCACCAGAGGTGTACGGCCAGTGTAGGAGATCGCTCCCCACACCGTGATGCCAGGTGTTAGCCCTGTGTGCCTCAGTCGTATGCAGTCTTGATTGTGGCGCTCACATGCACGGCGCCAAACACGCATACGACCATCATTGGCACCAAGGCAGAAGCGACTCTCATCGCTGAAGACGACACGTCTCCATTCGTCCCTCCATTCACGCCTGTCGCGACACCACTTGAGGCGGGCTGCACGATGTTGGGGCGTGAGCGGAAGACTGCCTAACGGTGTGCGGGACCGTAGCCCAGCTTCATGGAGACGGTTGCGAATGGTCCTCGCCGATACCCCAGGAGCAACAGTGTCCCTAATTTGCTGGGAAGTGGCGGTGCGGTCTCCTACGGCACTGCGTAGGATCCTACGGTATTGGCGTGCATCCGTGCGTCGCTGTGGTCCGGTCCCAGGTCGACGGGCACGTGCACCTTCCGCCGACCACTGGCGACAACATCGATGTACTGTGGAGACCTCACGCCCCACGTGTTGAGCAATTCGGCGGTACGTCCACCCGGCCTCCCGCATGCCCACTATACGCCCTCGCTTAAAGTCCGTCAACTGCACATACGGTTCACGTCCACGCTGTCGCGGCATGCTACCAGTGTTAAAGACTGCGATGGAGCTCCGTATGCCACGGCAAACTGGCTGACACTGACGGCGGCGGTGCACAAATGCTGCGCAGCTAGCGCCATTCGACGGCCAACACCGCGGTTCCTGGTGTGTCCGCTGTGCCGTGCGTGTGATCATTGCTTGTACAGCCCTCTCGCAGTGTCCGGAGCAAGTATGGTGGGTCTGACACACCGATGTCAATGTGTTCTTTTTTCCATTTCCAGGAGTGTACTTGCTGGCAATCAGGAAGAAATATCAATCATGCTTTCATTACTCTAATTAGCCCTCCCTGACTTTGATCAGTTAAATAATATTGGATTAGGAAATCAAAAAAAAAAATTTGCAATACAAATATTTTGTAGAAGCAGACATTCTCGAGTATGACAACGCTGGGAGAGAGAGAATGCTGATTATTCATATTACTTGGAATTTACTACTGTGTCATTAAAAGGACCTAATTTCAAAATATTACCTTTTCTTATTTTGTAAAAATTTCTCAAAGCATATCCTCTCTGTTCAGAGATACATGTTCAGGAAAATTTTCATTGTCAGGCCTTGCACTTCCCGTGAAAAATAATTAACAATTTTGAAAAGAAAAAAGAAATTTCTGAAACAGCTACCTAAATAAAAAAGAATAATGAGGCAAACTACTTCGCAGTGAAACGTCCTGGTGGATTAAAACTTTTTGCCAGCGAAAGGCAAAGATCCCGAGTTAGAGTCTTGGTCCGGCACACAGTTTTACTCTCCCAGGAAGTTTCACATCAGCGCACACTCCCCGGCAGAGTGAAAATCCCATTCCGTCTCGCAGTGATTTATTGCAGATCACAATTTGAAGTGCAACCAGAGCGAATCAAGTTATACGCGGCAGGAAAAGAAATTGTAGAAATTGTTGCATGACCTAAATGAGCATTTTTGACAGAATGTTAAGAGCAGCTTTCAGTTAGTGAAATTTCATGTAGATTCAAGAGATGCGTTTTTGTAATAGGACACATTTAAATTACGTAACAGTTAACCATTCTGAGTATTCTTGTGAACATTCATTTATCCTACCTCATTTAAAGACTATCAGATGGATTTAAGACTAAATAAAATTGTATTCCTAAAACTAATTTGCATAAACAACTACATGTTTGAAAGTATGGTAGCTAAGCCGATTCTATATCTGAATCTGTAATCGAAATTTTAGAAGTCAGACAGTTTTCAGATTGTTAGTAATAAATTCAGTTAGACACAGTCCCAGAATACAATTCCCCACTATGCAAGTGACTTTTAAGATTGGAGCGACCACGGACGCTTACCAGTGGTTGTTTCTCGTACGGACCATTCCTGATTGCGGGAAGTGACACTGGTACAGAGGTACTCTCCGTCACACACCGTGAGGTGGCTTGCCGAGTGTAGATGCAGATGCAATTAAGATGCTGGTGTATGACCTACCATCTCTCACAGTTTTTAACTCGAGGCGTGAAACATTTTGTTTATGATTTTGTACTTCATTTCACTGGCAGAAATTATATTACGCACAATACTTTCACAAGTTACAAACCAAATAACGAATGAGTATATTATATCTCCTTACATCACCATTTCATCATACACATAAATTTTAGTTCGATAGATTTGTCCCTACGTAAGTCTAGGCACATAGATCATTGGCATTTTTGATGTGAAAGAGCCACATCACGGCAAGTTTAACTTAGCCAGACACATGGCACTGCATAGGTCTAAACGGAACACGAAGCCAGAAAGGCTTTCTGCATCTGTCGCTGGCGACATTAACATAGCAAGCACTCAAGAGACGCAGTTAAACTGTCGCTACTGAAAATAGTGTATCTTGATAGCTGTTTCTTTTTCTTTTTTTTTTTCCTCTCTCATCCGAAGGGTTTCCCCTTTTTTTTTTAATTCATCCACGAGAACTTTCTTAAAATTTATTCGAGCGAACCAGCACAAAGGTACACTGGCTTGGTGACTATAAGGTCCATTGCGTAAGAGAAAGAGAGGGATGGAGGGAGATAGTCGGAGAAAAAGAGAGAGAGAGTGACAGACAAAGAGAAAGAGGTAGAATTGTGTATCGTTGCTTTCGGGGGCTCAGGCGTCCTATCACAATAAAAAATGTTACGTACGTCAGGAACTTCATGCCTCTCTGCAGAATTTATACATGTTTTGTGTATTTTATTTTGTCCTGATTACTGGACACGTGACGAGGACCTGAGTTCAGGCTTAGCTCAGATCCTGTTTTTCCACAATTATCGTTTTTGTTAGATTATTTTAACGCTCTGGTACGGGTAACATGTATGAGTAAGTTTCTTGACTGTACATGTCCTTGACTCATCTTTCTATGTCCATCTCATTTTCTCCCTTCTCTCTGTCCATGTCTTCCTCCTCCCTCTCTCCTACCTTCTCCTCCTCTTTTCTTTTTCTGACCACCTCCTCGCCTCTCCTCTCTCTGTTCACCTCCTCCTCTTCCCTTTTTGTTTATTTCCCCCTCGCCCTGCCTCTGTCCATCTTCTCCTTCACCTTCACCCACATGATATAATTTTGTAGGTATGTTTAGTGGCGTATTGTCTACGGAATATCTTGCGAATAGAGTTAGTAGCAAAGAAGTAATAAATTTAAACGTCATAGTTGACGTAGAAATTTTACGGGGTGACCAGCGAACAGCGAAGAGTAAGCGATGAACTTTTTTCCTTTCACCGTTTTCTGGGGGTTGCTAGCGAGAAAAAGTTCCGGAAAGCATTGAAGTTATGTGTAATGTTTGTTGCAAGTCATTAAATGCACTCCTTCTCAAATAATAGATGAACAAAGTCTGGTTATTCGCAGATCTTGGGCTACACGTCTTTTTCACACTCACCCCTTCCATAGTTAAGTAGTTCCTACCCTCACAGCGATTCTTTCCAGATTATAAGTGATATTGTATCAAATATGGTTGAAATCCATCCAGGATTGTAGCAAGAGATGTGGAACGTAGATACATACACAGGTACATCCAGTTTGTTAATATGTATGAGTTTGAGCCCTGTGAGTTATGCTACCTCAAGACGTATTCAATGTTTTAATTGTGATGAATTTATTGTGGCGTAAGGTTATACCTCTTAATGATTCGATCATGAAAGCACCATAAATTTTTTAACTCATTCATATGAAATAATTGTGTGAAATTCTGAAAGTCAAATTTTTGTTGCCCCTGGAAGGTGTTAAATAGGCAGCCTGCAACTGGGATTGTGAGGCCGCTTGATCTATTTCGTAATATAAATTTCGTTTTCTTCTTACTCGTTATTTCATTGTTTGTTTCTTTTTCGCGATACACCAGAGAGGCTGCAAATGGACTAAATGTTTTCCCTGCTGGTGTTCTCGCACAAGAGACCAAACATCTGAAAGCGAATAGGTACGAGCACTTACGTTTTACAGGACCAGGATGAAGAACGTACACTGTACGTAAATAAGAAAGTGAGTAGATGAACCATTTTAATGAAAATTATTTCAACATCGAAAAAGTTAGATGAATTAAACAAGAATTTAGCACTTAGAACGAAAAAAAGGTGCAAAGCACGAAACAAAAGACTCTATTTACTCCGTTCTAAATTGTGTTTAATATGACTGTCTTTCTCAAAAGAATAATGTTGTATTCTGAAACGCTTTGACGTCAGTTTTTCTATTCTTTCAGTTCTCAGCAGTGTTCTGCTTCTGTCACGAAAATCACTATGAATTTTGCTTTGGTCATTAAAAACTCTACGGTCATTGACAGTTCCTTAAATCCTTTACTATGTTTCCACATGTTGTAAGAACTCTCAAATTCACTTTAGGTGCAAAACTGCAAAGCATACAGCTATCACAACACACGTTATTTTGCCTCTGAGTGTAAACAAAAATGACCAATAGTGACAAGGGAGTCTTAGTACAGGAATAATATGACGTGAGTACTGCAGTAGAGTTACTTGTCATGAATACTCCATTGTGACGTGAAAGTAGCTAGTGAAGAAGGATCTTTAAGGGGTGCGTCCAATAGCAAGTACACTTCCGCAAGTCACTTGCACAAGCTACTCCTGCAAGTTCTTGGACAGGGAAATAACCGCAGCAAATAGACTTCCGCAAGTTTCGTTAACTTCCACAACTTTCTTGCATGTCGTTGCTTGTTCTTGTCGAATTCATCAGTTGCTGGTAGTTCTTCTCAAGCCCGCAGAAGTTTCGTGTGTCCAATACTACGACGAAAATGTAAGTGTCGAAAAGAAGGATGGCGAAAAGATTGATGAGCCGAAGCAAATATACCATTTAACACCCTAAATACATAAAACTGGCTACTTTCAGGCAAGTAAATGAGAAATCAATTTACCCGTTACTTTGTTTGAGCCGGAAAACGGCCTTGCTGCAGTGGATACACCGGTTCCCGTCAGATCACCGACGTTAAGCGCTGTCGGGAGAGGTCGGCGCTTGGGTGGGTGACCATCCAGCCGGCATGCGCTGTTGCCATTTTTCGGGGTGCACTCAGCCTCGTGATGCCAATTGCGGAGCTACTCGACCGAATAGTAGCGGCTTCGGTCTAGAATAACATCATAACGACCGGGAGAGCGGTGTGCTGACCCCACGCCCCTATTTTCCGCATCCTCCCCTGAGGATGACACGGCGGTCGGATGGTCCCGGTAGGCCATTCGCGGCCTGACGATGGAGTGCTTTTTTGTTTCAGCAGGAGCGGAAGTAGAATAGGGGGACAGACATCTTTATGTTTTAGGTATTTTTTAATGTTAGAGTAAACATCAATGCATTACAAGACAATTTCACAAATTTCACTAACTCACACACACACACACACACATACCAGAAAAAAGTAGGTTCAAAAATGGCTCTGAGCACTATGGGACTTAACTTCTGAGGTCATCTGTCCCCTAGAACTTAGAACTACTTAAACCTAACTAACCTAAGGACATCACACAATCCATGCCCGAGGCAGGATTTGAACCTGCGACCGTAGCGGTCGCGCGGTTCCAGGCTGTAGCGCCTAGAACCGCTCGGCCACCTTGGCCGGCAAAGTAGTTTCACAGATGGGTAACATTCAAGACGTAAACGAAAACTAACGAACATACATAAACACATTTGCAGTGCGGAATGAGAAACAGTGTAAGAATGTGAAGTGTAAATAATGGAGAGCAAGAAATACTGCAGAATTGCAAAAACTGGCAAGTGCAAATATGAAACGAAGTCTTCCGACGCCAACCGCTGCTAGCAACGATGGAAGGAGCAGAATATGCAATGAAACACCAACTTTATAAACGAAACGTTGTTTTTAGCCTAAAGCAATTATAAAATATAGAAACGTATATATCCAGTTTGCAAATAACGACGGAAGATGTCATAAATAAAAGCGAAACACATCTGGTGTAACTCATTTTAATTAAATTGCAGTCCGCTCAAGACGGATAACATACAGAAACGGAGGTAATAAACACTCTTTGGAAAAATCTAACAGTAGTTAAAAGGTGATCTCATGGTGATATAGCCTGCCGCACTTTCGTCTCCTGTTCGGAATAAATGATTGCAAACTAGACAAGAGGTGTTCAAAGTTTGCATACAACGTTCTCAGAAAATTTTTAATCTCCGCGAAAGGACATAATTTTAGTCCGTTTAATAGTGCCTCTATATCCATTTCTTCAATTAAACATCTCATTCTTTTTTAACTTTATGTTTTCCATCACGATTTTTCTTTAGTAACAATGGTAACGTAACAACGGTGGCGGCTGTTATGTGTCTTAAGCACAACACTAAACCTCCAATAGCCCATCTCGGGTGCAAACGCTTCTGTAAGCACTTGTAGCAAATTACTGAAATTAATTTACCCAAGCGACTTCCAGAAGTTAGCTCGTAGGATGTTTTGTTCTATTGTAAACATGTAAGCGAATGCTAGCAAAAGTTAAATGCCGAAGTTACTTGCTGGTCGATACGCGTCTTCAGTACAGGACTACGACAGACTCACTTGCCACGAGGAGGACAAGCAAGACGCTCGTGAAAAGGAGCTGTAGTGGAAGCGGAGAGGTGCGGTAGCAGAATGTGTGGAGACGGAAGGCGTCTCGCAGTCCCCCATTCGTATTCATCCCACGAAGACAGAACTGCAGAGCATCTGGTTTCACCCGCAGCGCGGCGTCAGCCGTGTGAGTCCCAGGGCTGTTGCTGAGTCTGTGGAGACGCGGCGCGGCTCCCTAGAGGTCCGGCCGGGCGTCCCCCTGCCATTCCCAGGGTTCGATCCTCTGGGAGAACGCGTCCAGCGGGGATTCGGCGCATGCGCCGTACACCGCTCCGCAGTCGCCACCGGAAGCTCCGAGCTGCTCCGCCGCCAGGTACTCTGCCAGCTCGCTGTCGCCGTCGCCATCCGCGTCTTCGGACGGACTGCAACAAACGAGCGAGCTTCCTCAGTGGGCAGACACTGGTTCTAGCGGCTGCTACCTGACATCATTTCTTAGTTGACTCTTCCATGATAGCCCAGGGCCGGGGAACAAGAAGGTCAGAGCACGGTTGGGGCGGTCGAATTGGGTAAAATTTCCCAAATTACCATAGGTTGGAGACTCAGCGTCGTGGACTTACAGCCATAGGATGAAAGACAATCAACGATAGGCGCGCGGAACTCTGTCCTGTCAAGCAAACGCTTCTGAGGACATACCCAACAAGGTAGGAGTTTTCGATCATTCTGTCGACGATTTTTAACTTTGGAGCTACCTTTAGCGTATCTGATTTAAATCTACGCAGTAAACATCACAAACAATTCGGGTGCCAGCTAATCAGTCATAGGCAGGAATTAAAACTTTGCCTAGCTCGAACTGTTAAGTTAAAACCTTAGTCTTCAGCTAATTTAATTACTAACTGTGCTCCTTAGTATAGCGGGTACTATCTAAGAGAAGTTAGTTTAAATGCACACACATTCAGGTATCCTCGTCGCTGAGTCATTCTCGAGTTCGTTGTAACCAGGCCATAAAAGTGCGTTCTTTGATTGCTCCGGAAGAAGGCTCGTCACACTAGAAAACATGAAAGATTAATTCACTTTACTACATAAATTAATAAAAGATTCAATTAACTTTGCCACACTTTTTCGCCACAGGGACAATGGATAATTTGCAACAGTCATGAACTAGCAAAGCTTACTTGATGCACTAATTAACAAACAGTTCTCTTGACGTACAGCGTTCAGCATTTTCATGAACAGGCCCTTCATAAACTTTAACTCTTGTAGGTCCTATACTATGGTGTCACTAACTCTGGTAGGGTTCTTCATAGGTCGACACTACGAGGGTTGGAATTTTAATAGTGCCAACTATTTATTTACAGCTCGTACAAAACAGATACGTGCTTCAAAGTTTTACAAACCTTCAGAGAAGTCACCAGCATTCTGCATAACCTGTTGCCAGCAATGTAGAAGTCGTAGGATACTCTTAGCAGTGCCAGTTGTGTTGACAGTTCAAACGGCGAGGCCTATTGCCCGATGAATTGGTAGCAGTTCTAAAGTGAATGCGTGAAGTGTTTCCTTCAGTTTAGAGACCGAGTTGAACTTATGAGGGATACGCCAGCATTGTCATGTAAAATGATGGTCAGGTCCTGCAGAAAGTGTCATCACTTCTGTCTCTAAGCTGGTCATAGGTTGTGTCCCAAAATTGAACAGTATAGAGACAGAAGTGATGACCTTTCTGCACGACCTGGCCATCATTTTTCAGGACAGTGCTCAAGGACGTACCGTGCAAGCTGTTACTGATTTGTTTGACTGATGGAGCTGTTCAGTGCCATACCACCTACTGCACTCCCCTGACGTAAGCCCTCGTGAGGTTGTAGTCAGACATGTAAGTTAAGAAAAATATTCGATACGTTGCGCCATTTCTGAGCTGCCTATCATTAAAGTTGGCCAACCAGGTCATTGTAACAATGTGCCTCTTTCGGAAGTCATCAACGCACAACTACGAACGGTGCAACGTATTGAATTTTTTTCTTAATAATAATTTCTCATCACAGCCTCCCTTCCAACACCCTTACTAGGTTTTCAGACTGTTTCTGATCACCCTCTCGTATAATACGCACCTTGACTCAACAGCATTGAGTCTCTTTCAGTTGAGTGCGGTGGTTGCGCCGTGATGGATCAAGATAGCTACACAGCAATTTCGTGGTCTCGTGGGATTCACTGCATGACACGTCACAGCATCTTAATGCGACAGGGGCATTATATATTTGTAGGCAGACATCTTTAAAGCCATTTCTCGTCAGAATAAATCAACAAAGTTCGCGTGGTACTTCACAAGTAGTCGTAGAATTTATGTATGTTGACTGTTAAGCATTCGAGAAATGGCAGGACAGCATAGACAGACTGTTCTTGCCTCTCACTCCGCTTTGGCCTTAGTTGAAATACGTGTAACACTTGTTGAGAGTAGCTACCAGGCCCATCTACACTGATGAACATTAAAACTGCAGCAGCATATAGATTGAAGAGCCGAAGAAACTGGTACACCTGCCTAATATAGTGTAGGGCCGCCGCGAGCACGCAAAAGTGGACTCACATATGCCTGAAGTAGTGCTGGAGGGAATGGACACCGTAAGTCCTGCAGGGCTGTCCGTAAATCCGTAAGAGTACCAGGGTGTGGAGACCTCTTCTGAACCGCACGTTGCAAGGCATCCCAGATGTGCTCCATAATGTTCATGTTTGGCGAGTTTGGTGGCCAGCAGATATGTTTAAACTCAGAAGAGTGTTCCTGGAGCCACTCTGTAGCAATTCTGGACGTGTAGGGTGTCACATTGCCCTGCTGGAATTTCCCAAGTCCGTCGGAATGCACAGCGGACTTGAATGGATGCAGATGATCAGACAGGATGCTTATGTATGTGTCACCTGTCAGAGTCGTATCTAGATGTATCAGGGATCCCGTATCACTCCAACTGCACACGCTCCACACCATTACAGAGCCTCCACCAACTGGAACACTCCCATGATTACGTGCAGGGTCCATGGATTCATGAGGTTGTCTTCATAACCGTGCAGGTCCATCCGCTTGATACTATCTGTAACGGGACTCCTCCGTTTCCAGTCGTCAACAGTCCAAGTCCAATGTCGGTGTTGTCTCGCCCAGGCTAGGCTCAAGCTTTGTGTCGTGAAGTCATCAAGCGTACACGAGCGGGCCTTCGGCTCCGAAAGCCTATGTAGATGATGTTTCGTTGAATGGTTCGCTAGCTGACACTTGTTGATGGCCCAGCATTAAAATCGGCAGCAATTTGCGGAAGGGTTGCACTTCTGTCACCTTGGACGATTCTCTTCATTGGTCTTTGGTCCCGTTCTTACAGGATCTTTTTCCTGACTCGAAGATGTCGGAGATTTGATATTTTACTGGATTCATCGTATTCACGGTACACTCGTGAAATGGTCGTACGGGAAAATCCCCACTTCATCGCAACCTCGGATATGCTATGTCCCATCGCTAGTGCGCCGACTGTATCACCACGTTCAGACTTACTTAAATCTTGATAACCTGCCATTGTAGCAGCAGTAACCGATCTAACAACTGCACCAGACACGTCTTACGTAGGCGTTACCAACCGCAGCGCAGTACTCTGTCTGTTAACATCTCTCTATTTTAATACGCTCGCCTGTAGCAGTTTCTTTGGCGCTTCAATGTATATGGCACACAACAGATTTGCAGATTGTACGAAGTGCACTAAAATCTTGGACATACAAATTATTAGCATCTCGGCACAACTTCATTAACTGGGGAAACGTAACGCCACATCCATTCTGTATAGAATGAAAGATAACGCAATGGTTTCTCCATTTGAAAATCGCAAAAGAATATTGAACGTTTGTGAGAAAATCGTGTCGCACCTTGTGTCGGATGGAAAAACTTCTACCACCACCTGCTGTAGTTTGGCAGCAGCAGACGTGTGGCCAATAGAAACCTGTGGTTCATCGTCTATCAGTATCGTTGCTTGCGCTGAGTAGGATCTCACGACTGTCATGCAAATATATGGAATCGACGGCTACAGGTGGGCCGTACTGAACGCCATGAACAGTTACTAGTGAATTTGTTTAATGAGTTTTTTGCCGTGTTTGTTTCATTTCTAACCGATCTGATTACACTGTGTACACAGTGTTTGCACGGCTAGTCCAGTAATATTCTTCAAAAGCCTCGATCTTTAGTCTGATGTGTCCTCGCTTTCTGGACTCAGTCGTGCTATTGAGTATTGCTGTTGGTTCGGTCCTGTTTATAGTGCAGCTCGAATTCTACGACCTTTTAATGCTCGTTCGTTTTTCTTAGACCGTGACATTACTGTCAATGTTCTCCGGCTCTGATGGATGCGATGATTCCTGGGACATCAGAAGATTATTGTCGAATTCCAAGCTGTGCGACACCTGCGCATTCTCTTCCACAAACCGACAAATCGAGCGGAAGTTAAAAGCAAACTGTGGAGTAGGGATCATACCGGAAAAGAAACGCGGAGGGTCGTTTACCTGCGGTACACTACTGCAGAAATGAGGCGTCAAACGCATTTGGATCCCGCTTTACGATATTTTATCACTGTAAATTTTTTAAATAATACCATTTTCCCTGCACCACTGTATTTTACCTCAAAAAAAGTTTTTGGATTCATGATTGCCCAACTTTGTTCTCACCATCTTTCTCAAGTGCACATGGGTGTGCGAACAAAGATGTTGTTTTAATAAATCGTGTGTTGATGCTATAGCACACTGCAATAATTACTGCAAAATATTGAAGAGTGTAATACGGACGTCAACGCAAATATTTTACAAGGAAAAGATATCAAATAACAAAATAAAGACAATATGGGATATAGTGAAGGAGGAGACTGGTAGAACCAAACATGAAGAGGGAAAAATAGCATTAAGAGTAAATGATACATTGGTGACGGATGTGTACATTGTTGCAGAAATTTTTAACAAACATTTTATGACTTTTACTGAAAAGATGGGGTGGTCAGGTTCTGTAGATGCTTCTATGGAATACCTCAGACCAGACATTTCAAGTAACTTCCATAATATGAATTTGACCCTCACTACCACAGCAGCAATAATGCCCATCATAAAATCTTTAAAATCAAAAACATCTAGTGGCTATGATGAAATATCAACAAAGTTAACTAAAGAATGTGATTCTTAGTTATGTAACATATTAAGCTATCTGTGTAACCAGTCGTTGAACAGCGGAATATTTCGTGAATGGTTGAAATATGCTGAAGTTAAGCCACTGTTTAAGAAGGGAGATAAAGAAATAGCATCAAATTTCCGTCCAATTTCACTTTTGCCAGCATTCTCAAAATTTTTAGAAAAAGTAATGTACATCGGCTTTATAACCATCTTATCTCGAATAGCATACTGTCAAAGTCGCAGTTCGAATTTCTAAAGTGTTTTGATATTGAGAAGGCTATCTACACTTACTGTCAAAATGTGCTAATTCATTAGACAATAAATTGAAGGCAACTGGTATATTTTGTGATCTGTCAAAGGCAGTTAACTGTATAAATCACAATATCCTTTTAAGTAAATTAGAATATTATGGTGTAACAAGAAATGCTGCAAAATGGTTCAAATCTTATATCTCTGGAAGGAAACAAAGGGTGTTTTAGGAAAGAGACATGTATTAAGCTATCAGCCATCATCCAACTGGGAACCAATTACATGTGGGGTCCCACAAGGTTACGTTTTAGAGCCCTTACTTTTTCTTGTGTATATCAATGATCTTTCATCAGTAACATTACCAGATGCGGAGTTTGTTTTGTTTGCTGATGATACAAACATTGCAATAAATAGCAAATCAAGTGTAGCCTTAGAAATATCGGCTAATGAAATATTTGTGAACATTACTCACTGGTTCCTATACAATTCTTTGTCACTAATCTTTGAATAAACGCACTACATGCATTTCAGAACTTGCAAGGGGTGTCCCACGAGTATATTCCTAACATACGATGACAAGCAGATAGAAGATGTGGACAGTGTTAAATTCTTGGGATTACAGCTTGATTATAAATTCAACTGGGAGGAGTACACCACAGAACTGCTGAAGCGTCTTAAATAAATCAGTATTTGCAATGCGAATTGTGTCAGACGTAGGGGATATAAAAATGACAAAGATAGCATACTATGCTTACTTTCATTCCATAATGTCATGTGGGATTATTTTTGGGGCAATTCATCAAGTCAAGCTAAAGTTTTCCGGGCACAAAAACGTGCAGTAAGAGTCATATGTGGTGTGAACTCAAGAACATCCTGCAAAGCCTGTTTTGGGAACAAGAGATATTAACTACTGCTTCCCAATATATTTATTACTTAATGAAATTTGTCATTAAAAATATATCACTTTTTCAAACCAACAGCTCAATTTATGAAATCAATACTAGAAATAAGAATAATCTTCATAAGGATTTAAAGTCACTTACTCTTGTACAAAAAGGTGTGCATGATTCAGGAACACACATTCTCAATTACTTGCCAGCAGCCATAAAAAGCTTAACAACCAATGAAATTCAGTTGCAAATTGTGTGGAGTGATAAGAATAATGAGGAGGCTCTGCGCAGAATAGGAGAGGAAAGGAATATGTGGAACACAGTGGCAAGAGGAAGGGTCAGGATGATACGATAGCTGTTTTTAAAACATCAGCGAATTACATTCATGGTAGTAGAGGGTAAGAGCTACAGAAGAAGAGATTGGAATACATCCAGCAAATAATTCAGCAAGCGGCACTCTAGTATGAAGAGGTTGGCACACGAGAGGAATTTGTGGCGGACCGCATCATACCATTCAGAAGACTGATGACGCCAAAAAATTATCTCTCTTTGTAACGTACGTACGTAAGGCAACCATACCATGGGCCCCTAACATAAAAACGTCGAGTGCAGTTCATTTAAAGTTCGTAAAAACAGTAGCGTACACTGAGGTGGCAAAAGTCATTGGATACCCTCTTCATATCATGTCGGACATCTTTTTACCCAGCGTAGTGCAGCAGCCCGATATGAGGTGCACTAAATAAGTCGTTGGAAGCCTCTTGTAGAAATACTAAGCCATGCTGCGTGTACAGCCGTCCGTATGAAAAAGTGCTGCCAATGCAGGATTTTTTGCCCCGTAATTGTTCGATGGGCTTCATGCTGGCGATCTACATGGCCAAAACATTCCAGCTCATTCTGGAAATCCCCCAGGCTGTGTCTAAGCCATGTCTCCGCAAATACCTTTCTTTCAGGAGTGCTAATTCTTCAAGGTTCGGAGAAGAGCTTCTGTGGAGTTTGGAAGGTAGGAGACGAGGTACTGGCAGAATTGAAGCTGTAAGGAGGGGAAGTGAGTTGTGCTTTGGACAGCTCAGTTGGTAGAGCACTTACCCGCGAAAGGTAAAGGTCCCGAGATCGAGTCTCGCTCCGGCATACAGTTTTAATTTGCCAGGAAGTTGCTGATCAAAAGTATCCTGACATTTTAGTGGACATTGTTATGCAGTGTGTCGAACCCTCCCCTTTATGGCGGCTTGAACTAAACTAGATACACATCTAGTGAGGTGGCTGTACGTCTGTAGTGTAACAGCAGCAGATTCTTCCACAAGAGGCGAAACCGAACAAGGAAGTGATGAACGCTGCGGTCTAGAGCGAAGTCGAGGTCCCAGCACATCCCAAAGGGTTCCATTTGCTTGATGTGGGGACTCAAGACAAGCCAGTGCATGTCAGGTATGATACTGTCCGCAAACCATCGCCTCACGGATGCTGCCTTTTGACAGGTTGCACTGTCATCGACTCAGAACTGTTCCTCTACTTTAAGCAGTACACAGTGCTGTGAAATGTCTTCATAACGTTTCGCGTTTAGCGTTTTCTTAACCACAATAAGGGACCACACTCTCAAACGAAAAACACTCCCATACCGTAACATCCGCACTTCGCTGCATGAGGGTAGGAAACCTTCACCAGGCATTCGCTAAACCCAAACCCTTCCATCGGATTGGAAAAGGGGTAGTGTAATTCATGGCTGCAGATCACTCCTTTACAGTCATCCGCTGTTCACTGCCGTCGCCCTTTACTTCACCTCACGCGTCGCTTAGCGTTAACTAGATAAATGTGTGGATTATGAGGAGCCGCTCGGCCACTGCACCTCGTTATTTTTAACTCTCTACGCATAGTGTGCTACTGGACTACCGGTGGCACTTTGGAACCCACAAGTAATTCCTTCCGCTAGTGTCGTGCGGTTTCTTGTAACCACCCTCCGCTGTGATCGACGGTCGCTGTCCGACAGTACACGACATCTCCCTGATTTTGGTTGTTCCTTCCAGTTTCCACTTCATATTCATACCTCTAACAGTATGCTTGGACAGCTTTAGAAGTGTTTAAATGTTCCGGATTTCGTGTCACATCCAATGACTAGTCCCTGTTCGAAGTCACTGTGGCCTCCGCTGCCACTCCCTCTCTACGACCGGCACTATACTGCGCACCTCCTTTTATATCGGTAGATCTGGGTCGTGTGGTACATCGTGATTAATTCCACAACAGCGTCCAGACTCTTTTCATCAAATATTGTACATTACTGGCCATTAAAATTGCTACACAACGAAGATGACGTGCTACAGACGCGAAATTTAACCGACAGGAAGAAGATACTGTGATATGCAAATTATTAGCTTTTCAGAGCATTCACACAAGGTTGGAGCCGGTGGTGACAACTACAACGTGCTGACATGAGGAAAATTTCCGACCGATTTCTCATACACAAACAACAGTTGACCGGCGTTGCCTGGTGAAACATTGTTGCGATACCTCGTGTAACGAGGAGAAATGCGTACCATCACGTTTCCGACTTTGATAGAGGTCGGATTGTAGCCTATCGCGATTGTGGTTTATCGTATCGCGACATTGCTGCTTGCGTTGATCGAGAAACAATGACTGTTAGCAGAATATGGAATCGGTGGGTTCAGGAGGGTAATACGGAACGCCGTACTGGATCCCAACGGCCTCACTAGCAGGCGAGATGACAGGCATCTTATCCGCATGGCTGTAACGGATCGTGCAGCCTCGTCTCGACCCCTGAGAACACATGGGGACGTTTGCAAGACAACAACCATCTGCACGAACAGTTCGACGACGTTTGCAGCAGCACGGACTATCAGCTCGGAGAACATGGCTGCGCTGCCACACAGACAGGAGCGCTTGCGATGATGTACTCAACGACGAAACTGGGTGCACGAATGGCAAAACGTCATTTTTTCGGGTGAATCCAGTTTCTGTTTACAGCATCATGATGGTCGCATCCGTGTTTGGCGACATCGCGGTGAACGCACATTGGAAGCGTGTATCCGCCATCCGTATCACCCGGCGTGATGGTAAAGGATGCCATTGGTTACACGTCTCTGTCACCTCTTGTTCGCATTGACGGCACTTTGAACAGTGGACGTTACATTTCAGATATGTTACGACCCGTGGCTCTACCCTTCATTCGATCTCTGCGAAACCCTACATTTCAGCAGGATAATGCACGACCGCATGTGGCAGGTCCTATACGGGCATTTCTGCATATAGAAAATGTTTGACTGCTACACTGGCCAGCACATTCTCCAAATCTCTCACACAATTGGAAACGTCTGGTCAATGGTGGCCGAGCATCTGGCTCGCTCGTCACAATACGCCAGTCACTACTCTTGATGAA
This sequence comes from Schistocerca gregaria, assembly GCF_023897955.1. Classification (NCBI taxonomy): domain Eukaryota; kingdom Metazoa; phylum Arthropoda; class Insecta; order Orthoptera; family Acrididae; genus Schistocerca; species Schistocerca gregaria. The sequence continues at coordinate 57,640,699 of NC_064926.1, forward strand.
CTGTGGTATCGTGTTGAAGCTGCATGGGCAGCTGTACCTGTACACGCCATCCAGGCTCTGATTGAATGCCCAGGTGTATCAATGCCGTTATTACTGCCGGTGTGGCTGAGCGCTTGTAGGTGCTTCAGTCTGGGACCGCGCGACCGCTACGGTCGCAGGTTCGAATCCTGCCTCGGGCATGGATGTGTGTGAGGTCCTTAGGTTAGTTAGGTTTAAGTAGTTCTAAGTTCCAAGGGACTGATGACCTCAGATATTAATTTCCATGGTGCTTAGAGCTATTTGAACAATTTGAACGGCCAGAGGTGGTTGTTCTCGGTACTGATTTCTCAGGATCAATGCACCCAAATTGCGTGAAAATGTAATCACATCTCAATTCTAGTATAATATATTTGTCTAATGAATACACATTTATCAGCTGCATTTCTTCTTGGTGTAGCAATTTTAATGGCCAGTAGTGTAAATTGCAACAGATGTACGTTAAGGGCATGGACCTATTATTACGTGCACCCGTTCTTCCACTCCTTTTTTAAACACGTGTGACCTACGCTCTGGCCCATCACTCAGGTTTGTTCGCTGGCGGCAGATTCAAGTGAGCACTAAGCAAAGATTCCACAGTACATAGCACTCAAAACTTAATAGGAATCCCTTCATAACCTGGGACTCGTGGATGTTTGAGTACTTTTAAGCGTTTTCCAGCAATGGGATTGGCAGTCTCAGTATCATTGATTTTTGAGCTTATCAGGCGATCAAGGTACGGTCTTCCTGCTTAAAACAAGGTAGCTTCGCGATCCGACCATCGCCAACCACTAACATTGCCAAATCTGAAATTTAACGTGCCAATCCCCTGAAAGTACGGCATGAATGTCAGGAAAAAGAAGGGAGATGAGGTGCTATGATAGGGATACAATCACAGGAGATCATAGAATGTTTCGACCTAGGAACAGAGTTCGAAAGTGCAAAATGAAGCACTATGTTCGAAAAACGTCTGTCAGTAATAAAGAAAGACGGGAAATATACAACACGCATAAAAAATTAAAAAACTGTAAGAATAAAAAAACCACGAACGAAGTGCTCAGAATAACAATGGTATAAGACATGGATTCAACCTTTCTCTCGTACTGCTCAGTCCATAAGACGAAGAAGAAATGACGGAAATAAAGGTTAAATATAGGAGTTAGACTAAAATTCAGGATGAAAGGATTCGCTGTTGACAGTACTACCGTCAGTGAAAGCGAGGAAATATTAAAAGACCTACTTCGAATGAACATTTTACCCAGCTTACAAATGGGTTGATAGCATGTCGAAGAAAGACTAAAGTAAAGAAGAGTAGCAGAAATGAGATTAGTTGTAAAGTAAACACCAAGGCTGGTGACCATGAACTAGACAAAATGAATGCATTCTGCTGTCTTGGAAGCAAAACAACAAATGATAGACGAAACAAAGCAGAAGGCACAGGAAAATAGGACGTCGTTGACCAAAAGAAGTCTACTGATATTAACCACTGGCTTTAATTTGAGGAAAAACGTTCTGAGGATACTGTTCTGGAGCACAGCATTACACGGTAGTGATCCATGGAATGTGGAGAAGCCAAAGAAGAAAGCAATAGAAGCGTCTGAGATGGGCTTCTGTAGAAGGATATTGAAAAGTAGGTAGGCTTGTAAAATAAGAAATGAACAGGTTCTCCGGAGAATCGGCAAGGATAGAAATATGTGCAAAGTATGTGACGAGAAGAGCACATAAGAGCGTTGCCTGAGACACCAGGGTACTACAGGGAGCCGTACAGGGTAAAAATGTCGACAGGCAAAAACCGGAGAGTATTCAGCAAATATTCTGCATTCAGGAGATACACGGTCAAATGGCTTTGAGCACTATGGGACTTCACTTCTGAGGTCACTAGTCCCCTAGAACTTAGAACTGCTGAAACCTAACTAACCTAAGGACATCACACACATCCATGCCCGAGGCAGGATTCGAACCTGCGACGGTAGCGGTCGCACGGTTCCAGACTGAAGCGCCTAGAACCGCTCGGCCACACCCGCCGGCTTAACCACCCACAGATGGCCGATGGCAGCATTAGCAATGGAGGGTAGGTAAAGCCTCCAGGAGGACGTGGTAAACGGAAACGGTAAGACGGAAACGGAGCAATTCATCTGAAGACGAAATGGACATGATCATTGGCTTTCGGCCCAAAGATGGAAGCATTTACGAAACGTCTAAGTTTGTAAAGCATTTGCGTCCGCCGTGGTTAAAGTGGCAAAATGGCGCCATCTAAAACCGGCAGTGAGGCGACTGTTGTGCACCACGGGTCGTAGGCAACACAGGCGACGACGGCTGCGGAGATGTGTGCGGGCCAACAGACGTGTAGCTTCTGAGCAATTCACGGCCCCGAAAGGACAAAGGAGTTACCAACTGTGACTCCTCAACGACCATTCAGCGAATGTTACTGTGGACCTCCTCAGCAAGTGCCTGGTTCATGCACCACATTTGGCTGCTGTTCGTCGGGATGTAGGGTGGGATCTGGACGCCAACACCACAACCGGTGGTCTTTCCAGGTGGATCACGTTTCATGGAGACAGCGTGTACGGCGTGAATCGTCTGAAAGAAAACGTCGTAACCATTGTCGGAAGGGTCTAGGAGGGAGTGATAGGGTGTGGGTAATATTTTCGTGGCATCCCCTGCATGTTCTTGTCATTCTCGAAGGCACAGTAGATCAACACAGGTATCTACATCTACATTTATACTCCGAAAGGCACCCAACGGTGTGTCGCGGAGGGCACTTTACGTAGTACTGTCATTACCTCCCTTTCCTGTTCCAGTCGCGTATGGTTCGCAGGAAGAACGACTGCCGGAAAGCCTCCGTGCGCGCTCAAATCTCTCTAATTTTACATTCGTGATCTCCTCGGGAGGTATAAGTAGGGGGAAGCAGTATATTCGATACCTCATCCAGAAACGCTACCTCTCGAAACCTGGCGAGCAAGCTACACCGCGATGCAGAGCGCCTCTCTTGCAGAGTCTGCCACTTGAGTTTGCTTAACATCTCCGTAACGCTATCACGCTTGCCAAATAAACCTGTGACGAAACGCGCCGTTCTTCTTTGGATTTTCTCTCTGTCAACCAGACCTGGTACGGATCCCATACTGATGAGCAATACTCAAGTATAGATCGAACGAGTGTTTTGTAAGCCACTTCCTTTGTTGATGGACTTCATTTTCTAAGGACTCTCCCAATGAATCTCAACCTGGCACCCGCCTTACCAACAATTAATTTTATATGATCATTCCACATCAAATCGTTCCGTACGTATACTCCCAGATATTTTACAGAAGTGACTGCTATCAGTGTTTGTTCTGCTATCATGTAATCATATAATAAAGGATCCTTCTTTCTATGTATTCGCAATACATTACATTTGTATCTGTTAAGGATCAGTTGCCGCTCCCTGCACTAAGTGCCTATCCTCTGCAGATCTTCCTACATTTCGCTGCGATTTTCTAGTGCTGCAACTTCCTGTATATTACAGCATCATAGGCGAAAAGGCGCATGGAACTTCCGACACTATCTACTAGATCATTTGTATATATTGTGAAAAGCAACGGTCCCATACGCTCCCCTGTGGCACGCCAGAGGTTACTTTAACGTCTGTAGATGTCACTCCATTGAGAACAACATGCTGTGTTCTGTTTGCTAAAAACTCTTCAATCCAGCCCCACAGCTGGTCTGATATTCCGTAGGCTCTTACTTTGTTTATCAGGCGACAGTGCGGAACTGATCGAACGCCTCCCGGAAGTCAAGGAAAATGGCATTTCCTGGGAGCCTGTATCTAATATTTTCTAGGTGTCATGAGCAAATAAAGAGAGTTGGGTCTCCCACTATCGCTGTTTCCGGAATCCATGTTGATTCCTACAGAGTAGATTCTGAGTTTCCAGATATGACATGATAAACGAGCAAAAAACGTTCTAAAATTCTACAACAGATCGATGTCAGAGATATAGGCCTATGGTTTTGCGCATCTGCTCGACGACCCCTCTTGAAAACTGGACTCTGGGGACTTTGTCCACCCTTACATGCAGTTTGTTTTTCCTCGGCACGATGTCCTTTGCCATCAAGACAATACAACGTGTCACACAGCTCATAGTGTCCGTATATGGTTCGAATAGCACCGGGATGAGCTTACCGTATTTCCCTGGCCACAAAACCTCCAGATTTCTACCCAGTCTAGGGTCTGTGGGACGTTTGCGCCATGGATCCTCAACCGAGAAACCTCCCGCAATGGGACACTGCACTGGAGTAGACAGGACTCTATATCCCTGTCGGACCTTCCAAAATCTTATTGACTCTCTTCCTGCACGTCTCACAGCGGTGCAGGGTGCTAGGTAGTTATTCAGGCTTTTGCAGGTGACTGGACAGTATAACTGAGGACGTTCGGCGCAAGTCCTGCTCTGAAATGAAGACGTTGGCACAGGAGAGGATGTCGTGTAGGGTCGCATAAAAGCAGGCAAAAGACTGAGGACCAAAAGAAAAATAAATCAGAATCTCTTGGAAAGTGTAAATAGGGACTGGGATGTAGATGTTACATATAAAATGCTGCAAGACATATGGCATTTGGGTATTAGAAGTGTGAAGTACCAGATGGGCAAGAGAAGGGTAGTTTGGAGCGTTCGTTTGCGTTGGAGTGGATCAAAATGTAAACAGTGTAACAGCTCCGGTACACCACTGGTGACATGTGCAAAGATGCTGCTATTCATTGTTTTGCGGCTGGGAAGCTGAAACGTGAGCACACTCTTCGCAGCTGGAGAGGGGAGCGCGGGCCCTTACGTGAGCAGCAGGGTGAGCAGTTCCTCGAGCAGGCCTGCGGCGTGCAGCGGCTCCGCGGCGGCGTGGCACACGGCCCGCAGCAGGCAGCGCGCGTCGCCCGCAGCTTCCTCCAGCCGCCGGTAGAGCGCGCGCGCGCCGCGCCGCCCGCCCCTCGCCACCAGCAGCGGCTCCAGCTGCGACGCGTTCACCGGCACGAAGAACTGCGCCTGCAGCGCGTAGCCCATGGACGCGCGCCGGTTCGGGATGTTCAGAGGGATGCCTATCCCCAAGGTGAACTGAAAAACACACGACGCTGTTATTCCGATGGACGCGCGCCGGTCCGGAATGTTCAGCGAGATGCCTATCCTCAAGGTGAACTGGAACAGCACACGACGCCGTTACTCCAATGGAATCTTCTCGGATTGTCAGCCGACTCGTGGCCTCATGTTGTCGCAACATTTCGCCGAGCTTCCTCCTCGTCATCATCAGGCGAAACGTCCAGGTTCATGTCCAGTTCGTTCCTTTTAGAGATGGGTTAACTCGTTCATCTGTGGGAACTAGTTCACTGATGTTGGTTCCTTTTGAGGAACCGTTCATTTTTACTCGTTCACTGAACCTGTTTTATCTAACTGTGTACGTTACTTGGATTTTAGATAAATTTCCATGAAAAATATCAAGAACGCACAAGTATTACCTCTGCATGATAAAGCCATTGATTCCCTTGTGCAGATAGGTTGTTCATCTACTACATCTACATCTACATACTCCGCAATCCACCATACGGTGCGTGGCGGAGGGTACCTCGTACCACAACTAGCATCTTCTCTCCCTGTTCCACTCCCAAACAGAACGAGGAAAAATGACTGCCTATATGTCTCTGTACGAGCACTAATCTGTCTTACCGTATATTTGTGGTCTTTCCGCGAAATATAAGCTGGTGGCAGTAAAATTGTACTGCAGTCAGCCTCCAATGCTGGTTCTCTAAATTTACTCAGTAGCGATTCACGAAAAGAACGCCTCCTTTCGTCTAGAGACCCCCAGCCGAGTTCCTGAAGCATTTCCGTAACACTCGCGTGATGATCAAACCTACCAGTTACAAATCTAGCAGCCCGCCTTTGAATTGCTTCTATGTCCTCCTTGAATCCCACCTGATACGGATCCCAAACGCTCGAGCAGTACTCAAGAATAGGTCGTATTAGTGTTTTGTAAGCGGTCTCCTTTACAGATGATCAACATCTTCCCAAAATTCTACACAATAAACCGAAGACGACTACCGCCTTCCCCACAGCTGCCATTACATCCTTGTCCCATTTCGTATCGCTCTGCAGTGTTACGCCTAAATATTTAATCGACGTGACTGTGTCGAGTGCTACACTACTAATGGAGTATTTAAACATTATGGGATCCTTTTTCCTATTCATCTGCATTAATTTACATTTACCTATATTTAGAGTTAGCTGCCATTCTTTACACCAATCAAAAATCCTGTTCAAGTCATCTTGTATCGTCCTACAGTCACTGAACGACGACGCCTTCCCCTACACCACGGCATCATCAGCAAACAGCCGCACATTGCTATCCACCCTATCCAAAATATCATTTATGTAGATAGAAAACAACAGCGGACCTACCACACTTCCCTGGGGCACTCCAGATGATACCCTCTCCTGCGATGAACACTCACCATCGAGGACAACGCACTGGGTTCTATTACTTGTCTTCGAGCCACTCACATATTTGGGAACCAATCCCATATGCTCGTACCTTAGTACGAGTGGAGCACCAAGTCAAACGCTTTCCTGAAGTCTAGGAATATGCCATGTGTCTGATACCCTTCATCCATGGTTCACAAGACATCATGTGAAAAAAGGGCGAGTTGCGTTTCGCAGGAGCGATTCTTTCTAAAGCCGTGCTGATGCATGGACAGCAACTTCTCTGTCTCAAGGAAATTCATTATATTCGAAGTGAGAATATGTTCGAGATTCCTGTTTTCGATTTTCTTAGCTTAATAAGTCCTTAGAAAGTATCAGATTAGTCAACTGATGTGGCGGGCCAGTGGCAGAAAGCCAGATAGAGAGAGATCAGAGCAGGCTGAACGGAAGTACGTATTATCTAACCTGTTTACGACCCACAGTGGACCACCATAGAGGTCATTTATTTTCGAGGGAAGCTCGCAGTTGTACAAGTACAGTGTCTCCGTTTTCCGTTCGTCTACAGAAAATAATTTATACTCGAGTCTACTTTTAGTGGCAAGAAATAACTGAAATAAACTGTCACCTTTCAATCCAACAATAATAGCTTTCTTTTACAATGTGGAGATGAATAAATCAACTACACATCCAAGTGCCATAGTATATTTGTGGGAAGTGAAGAGTTTTGGAAACGTCAAAAGTCACAAGGTCCGACACAGGAGCAGAGAAACTGGGTACCAAAGTCAAAAGCGTTTTATCAGCAAAGGAGGCAAATACTTAAATATATTCTGAGATCGTCGAAACTTCCTAAGTAAAAGGAAGAAGACTCTTTTCTTTCCTTTTCAAAATGTTCACAACATAGCACACATCACTGCAGTGAAGATAGTCCAATTAGATAACTTGTTTTTTTATAATTCACCACCTGAAAGGAGCGCCAGGGTTTGTGCATGGAACCGATCATCAGTTATTTGAGAAAGAAAACTAAGCGACTACAAGCAACCATTGTCAGACGAGAGTGAAACGAATAAGAAATTCAGCAATTCATTAAATACGTATTAATGTACTCCAAATATAGATTTTACACGCGAATGGATTTGAAAATAAAGGAAACTAAAGTTCACTACTACTTAATTGCTGATGATTTTGCGCATATTTAGGTCGTTTAACTTACTATGGGAAAGGGCAGGAAAAAAAATTGTCCATGAAACTCCCATTGAATGGGTTTTTAGTTATACCATTAGTTTCTTTCATAACAGCATAAAACACGATCACTTTTAGTGGTGCGTGCATTTTGACCAAAAACATTTTGGAAAAAGAAAGCAGAAAATCACGAAATGAACAACTAGCCACAAGGACTGTCGAGAGAGTAGCTAAAGTCGCCCTAAGCATGCTAATACAGTCCACGGAGCGATCTCAGTCAACAAACGTAACTACAGGCAAGTGTGTCAATGGTGCATAGCGAAGCCATCAGAGAATACAGAGAACTGCCAGACAAGTACAGGGCAGCGGTGTTTGCTCACTCTCTCGCTTCGCCAGACTGGCCCACGTGATATGCCGGTGGCGGCAACGGCAGCGTCTTGCGGGAGCGGCCTGCCGTCATGGTATGACACCCGAGTATCTCTGACTTTTCCTCCATATTGATACTCCGCCTGGGCAGGGAATCCCGATCACTGGCCGATGCTAAATCGGTGGAGGCGAAATGGGAGACAACAATCTCTGCTCGCACCACCCAGAAGAAGTTAATTCAGATTCATGGAAGGTGATGACAGCGGCCGTGAAAAAAAGGCCCCAACGGCGCCCAGCACCAGCCATATCACTGCTGTGCGGGATGGGGAAATGGCCAGTCTGGGATCCCCACTTGTAATCATATTAGACAGGGTCGCGAGCTTGATCGATATCGTGTCCCAGCAGATGTCGCCAGTAGTGAAGGCACCTGTGGAAACGCCCAAGTCGCTAGCTGCAAATCAGCCTGCGACTGAACCTCATATTCACTAACACCGTGACAGGTCATTCTCGTCGATCACTACCGTGCTGTTAACTCTATGCGGTAAGAAGTAATCACGGAAAGGGAAACCAGATCGTAATTTCAAAAGACGTCTGCACCGTGACACCGTTAGAATGGGAGGCAAATCATCTCTGGTGCCAATACTGCACATAGTAAAAATATAGAAGCCTCCTCTGTGAAGATTCCAGAGCGCAGAACACCCATATCGTTCGCCGGCCATCCACATTTACGTTTTCGTGATTTCCCTAAATAGCTCCATGCAAATGCAGGAATGGTTGCTTTGAAAGGGCACGGCCGCTTACATTCCCCATCCTTGTCACTAAACTTGTGCTTCGTCTCTAATAATCTCAATGTCGACGCGTTGTTAAACCCAATCTTCTGTCTTTCTTTCTTCCTTCCTTCCTTCGTTCCTTCGCCGATGTAATTTCCGTCAGCCTCCCGTCTGCCCCTCTGCCTTCCAACCTTAACCTGCCCCAACCATCCATCGGCAATGAAGCCTCTAAACTACCTCTTCCTTTAACAACTGGCGTCCCACTCATTTCATAACACCCACATTACGATCGGCCGAAAAAATTCTAATTTCTTTAAATCGTAAAACTGCGTAAGAATTCAAATCAAGGAGATAAAAAAGTAAAAGAGAAGTAATCAAATCAATTCATATCTTCTGGTCACGAATCAGCGCGAACGTTTGCGAAAATTAGCAAAAATTCGCAGTTTTAATACAATTTTTAACACATTGTAACTCACCACCATCCAAATGTAATAGCTGAAATTGTTATGTATTAGAATCATAGAAAATATTGTTAAAATGTTATCTGAATTCGTCAACATCTTTAGATCGCCGATTAATAATAGTTAAAGAACAAAAATATTAACAGCTTACACTTTTTTCACTGGCAAAGTTGAAATATTAGAGAAGAAATTATTATAGAAACGTAGTAATGTTATTAAGCAAAAAATGTTATTGTATTAAATTATGAAAAACTGATTTTTTTGTAAGTGAAATTCAAAGAAAATAACATAGAACGTCTCCTTTTGATACTTACCCCACCTGGAGGCACATGTAAATAAGATTCCTTGTTAAAGTTAGCAGCGTTGTTCTAATGAAGGCGTCCCAAGGCTCAGTTCCGCAAACCTTTTCCGATGTTTCCGTCATGAGTTGCGCACTTTGTTCAACATACCGTATGTGAACTGGAAACATCTAGATTGTCTCATGCTAATTAGTGACTGAGCAACACTGAATATGTCATTTAATCTCATCGTCAACGATTCCTCTCAACAATGGGTGAGAATATGCACCACAGTCCATCCAGTTTTGTTGGCATGAACGTTCTGATAATTAGATAATTATCGTCTCATGACCTAACTGTCCAGCCTTTAAAAATGCGGCTCGCCGTGACATTGACTAACATCGAATGTCCTGAGTGGCCAAAGAAAAACTGTCCCGATCGATCACTGAGTCGGTAATATTGAGTAAATCTTCTGTCAGGTATCTTGAACATAATATCGAGTGATACACAAGTTTTGGACTGTCTGTGAAGTATTCACATTAGGAAAGCAAGGTCCGATTGGTCGTGAAATCTAAACCACAATGAAAATCAAAAATGTTTTATTTGCAACTGTTAGCTTCACCTCCCAGCAGCTTCTCTGCATAGTCGCCACTCCGACTGAGACATTTGTCAAGCATGGTACCAACTTCCCAATACCTTCGTCATAGAAGACAGCCGCCTTTGCTTTTTGCCAATTCTCTACGCTTATCTGCAGCTCGTTGTCTGTGCCAGACGTCTTCATAGTCAGCGCTTCATGTGAACCGAGATGAAAATCAGTGAGAGCCAAGTCCGGCCTGTATGGTGAGTGATCAAACACTTCCCATCGAAAACGCTGCAGTAACGTCCTCATTTGCCCCTGCAGTGTGCGGCAGAGAATTATCATGTCGGTTATGTTGTGTGGGCAGCGTAAAGTCAGGCGAAATCTCTCCCCAGCTCTAGTACTAGGCAGGAGACTCTATTGCTCTAGGTGTCTTTAAACGCTCACTTTGCCCTTGGAACAGAAAAGGGGGTCGTACAGGAGGCACTGTCCAACACATCTGTGCAAAGCTTCATCGGGTTTCATGGTGGTTTTCACTTCGCTACAGAATAGACCCTACTTTTCGAATAGCCCTCGTGTTACACGATACTGGCATTGTATGAATACAGGATAAATTCAACTATTATTGAAGTATGATGGGTGAGTTGTGTTTGCTATTCTCAACTACCTGGAGAATATGTCAAAAATCAACGCATATTTTTGCTTGAACTGATCAATTTTTCCATTCAAATTATATTCATTTTTACTTTGGTGGTGTTATTTATGCCTGTAATATTTATATGCAACGCATTTACACGCTGTACGATTCTCTTGTCTCTAAGGATGGTTGCTCTGAAAAAAATTGTTATTCTTTTAGTTACTGTACTGCCAGCTTTCGCATAACTGGCGCTCTTATAGTAAGAGGCAGACAAATGGAAATGAAACAGATGGAAAAAAGTAAGTACACCGTTTATTATTTCAAAAGTAATGTCAGAAACTGTTAATACGTTTATCACATTTTGAGGCAAGGCGGTCAGTGCCTTCATATGAAAGTGTTCGAGGTTGCATACGTAACCATGATCGTACCCCGATGTGCACCTCTTCGTCCGAAGGAAATCGACAGCAAAGAATATCATTCTTCTGGGCTCCAACGATATGGAAATGGTATGAGGAGAGACTGTATGGACGATGTGTAAGGATTCCTGCAATGTAGTCAAACAACCTTGACAACATGTGGGCCCACCCACGTCCTCAATACAGTCCCGATAACTCCCCATGTGATTTCCGTATCGTTGGATCCCTGAAGAAAGACATTCGGGACCGTTGATTTGATCCAGACACAGAGGTACAATCATTCTTCCATAGGGAACGGCAAGCATTTTTCCCTGACCGTCTTGTCTCATAGTGGGATAAATTTACTAACAGTCACAGCGATTACTTATGATATAATAAATACTTCTTTCCATCTGTGTCGTTATCATTTGACTGCCCCTTATACTAGCTTCCAACTCCGAGTTATACCTCTTCCATGAACTTGCAGGATCACTTCTTGACAAGTCGGAAGGTCGTTTGTTGAAAAATCTCTAGGTATACTAATTTATAAAGCAACAAGATAGGTGTCTTGTGATTCTTAGATAAACGCATAGTTCAACACCACAACGTCACAAACTAACACAAAAATTATAACTATTTTATGAGGAAGGTTAGTTTTAATGTCAACTGGAAGAGTGATTAAAACACACATCATAGATGAGGAACAAGTGTCGACTGACAGAAAGACTGCGTGGAGCGAAGGTGTCAGAGGTTCTGGTTTAAACTATTATTTTTGCGATTCTTTTTACCTCTTCGAATAATAATAATTAGAGGTATCTCATTTACACTTTTAAAGGTCCTGATATAAATCCTATCCGTGACGGATCGAATGTACCCTTACGCATCCTTGTTCCAGCGAGGTAACGCCGCTGACGGGGAAATACCATTGTACGGACAACGGCGGTTTGGGCGCTTGCAGACGTTTAGTCGGGAGAGTAAGCCATTCCGGATTGGGTAGCCGTGTGAAGTGGTTCGCATACGCGGAGAGCTTTTAATAGCTCGGAAAATTTTCATAATTGGCAGAATTCATTGTATTTAATTACTCACGAAATGACATTTCATTCAACTTCGACCATAAAGAAAATTGAGAAATTGTGGTAAGGACTATGGGACCAAACTGCTGAAGTCATCGGTCCCTAGGCTTACACACTACTTAATCTAACTTAAACTAAGGACAACACACACACAGCCATGCCCACCCATGCCCAAGGAAGGACTCGAACCACCTCTAGCCGTAATAACGGCCTTGATACGCTTTGGAATTGAGTCAAACAGAGCTAGGATGGCGTGTCAGCTACAGTTGCCAATGCAGCTTCAATACGATACCACAGTTCATCAAGAGTAGTGACTGGGGTATTGTGACGAGGCAGTTGCTCGGCGCAGCCACGCGAACCGTGTCAGGAAGCCCCTGACCGCACGACTACCCCGCGCGACCAACCTTAAAGTATCGAACAGCAGTGCCAAACTCAAACCAAGTGATATAACGAGTAAGAATAGATACGTATTACTTCTGACTGAAGGATAGCAAATCGTGTGTGTATCAAATCAGCGTCAACATCATTTAACGTATTATTTTAATGCTAATGTTTTGGTAGAATTTATGAACATTCTTGTAGGAGAGATCGATAGGACACGTACCAATAGGCGCACTGTCAGAATCATTCTTGATGTATCAAGTGTATCTTGGTTATAAGTTAGTACTCGCTTGTTGTCAGAGTCGATCACTCAGATGCCTATGAATTTAAGACGGCCAATTACTACAAATATTTTTAATTTAAAAGCAGGAGCTGCTTACACACATCGGGAAGTTAAATAATATAGACATCTAAGTAAAACTATATTTTGTTTTTGAAATTTCCGCAAACTTAGAGCGCATGCGCTGCCAGAAGATAGGAATCGAGATTTTTAAATTTATTTATTTGCTTATTTATTGCGCCCATTATCTCCCCAACTCGCCCTTTTTTCTCGGTACTACGACTTGAAAAACAGGGGTTCAAATTTTCTCGGCCCACCCTGGCCTATATCTCACCGATTAGTTCCTTCTCGCATAGACCCCCACCTCCATTTCCTTATAACATCCTGTCCAATACTTCTCACATCCTAATACCTGATCACTGGTACATCACATCATCTTGATCACTGCTGGCAGCAACCTGGCCATTAAAATTCCTACAGCAAGAAGAAATTGGAGAAATATATTATAATAGAACTGACATGTGATTACATTTGCTCGCAATTTGGGTGCATTGCTCCTGAGAAGGCAGTACCCAGAACAACCACCTCTGGCAGTAATAACGGCCTTGATACGCCTGGGATTGAGTCAAACAGAGCTTGGATGGTATGTACATGTACAGCTGCCCATGCAGCTTCAACAAGATACCACAGGTCATCAACAGTAGTGACTTGCGTATTGTGACGAGCCAGTTGCTCGGCCACCATTGACCAGACGTTTTCAATTGGCGAGAGATCTGGAGAATGTGCTGGCCAGGGCAGCAGCCGAATATTTTCTGTATCCGGGATGCCCGTACAGGACCTGCAACATGCGATCGTGCATTATCTTGCTGAAATGTAAGGTTTCGCAGGGATCGAATGAAGGGTAGAGCCACGCGTCGTAACACATCTGAAATGTAACGTCTACTGTTCAAAGTGCCGTCAATGTAAACAAGAGGTGACCGAGACCTGTAACCGATGGCACCCCATACCATCACACCGGGTGTTGCGGCAGTATGGCGACGACGAATACACGCTTCCAATGCGTGTTCACCGCGATGTCGCCAAACACGGATGGCAGCATCATGATGCTGTAAACAGAACCTAGATTCATCCGAAAAAATGACGTTTTGCCATTGGTGAACCCAGGTTCGTCGATGAGTATACCGTCGCAGGCGCTCCTGCCTGTGTTGCATCGTCAAGGGTAACCGCAGTCATGGCCTTCGAGCTGATAGTGCATGCTGCTGCGAACGTCCTCGAACTGTTCGTGCAGATGGTTGTTGTCATGCAAACGTTCCCATCTGCTGACTCAGGGATCGAGAAGTGGCTGCACGATCCGTTACAGCCATGCAGATAAGATGCCTGTCATCTCGAATGTTAGTGATACGGGGCCGTTGGGATCCAGCACGGTATTCCGTATTACCCTCCTGAACCCACCGATTCCATATTCCGCTAACAGTCATTGGATTGCGACCAATGCGAGCAGCAGTGTCGCGATACGATAAACAGCAATCGCGGTAGGCTACAATCCGACCTTTTACCAAAGTCGGAAACGTTTCACCAGGCAACGCCGTTCATCTGCTGTTTGTGTATGCGAAATCGATGGAAACTTTCCTCATGTTAGCACGTTGTGTGAGTTCTCTGAAAAGCTAATAATTTGAGAATCACAGCATCTTCTTCCTGTCGGTTAAATTTCGCGTCTGTAGCACATCTTCGTGGCGTAGGAATTTTAATGACCAGCAGTGTACATCACATCACATCATCTTGTCCTAAAGATGATCATCTATTTTAACGTCTAAAGCTATGTCATACCAAGTTTTAAAATCACTGAATGAAATGGCTGAACGGTGGTAATTTGGTCACTGGCGTCCCAACCCCCGCTAGGGGGAGGCGAGTAACGGTGAGACAAGCACCTGCAGCACGCCGTTGTTGCCGAAGACGAGCGCCCTGCGGTGGCGGCCGTGGTCGTTGGTAGCCCTGGGCGTCGCCAGACACGCCAGCAGCAGCAGCAGCAGCACGCCAGCTGACCGCAGCATCGTCACGACTGCCGGAGGGAAGGCAACAAGCGCAGGCCCCGTTATACCGCTGCCAACGCGGCCGGCGGTACCGCTACCGCCGCCACGAATGGGACCACCCAACTGCTAGCCGTCCAAACGGAGCAGTGATCCGTGCCGTTAAGACGAGGACGACGACGACGACGGCAAAACAAGTTAGCGGACAGGACGTGTGCGCCCAGCCTAAACCGTACTGCGGACTCGAATCGACCCTCGACACTTGGCATTCAGGGGCCGTGCGCTATTGAATTCCCTGCCCTAGATGCTCCACAGACACACACGAAGCCACTATCTCCTCTTTTTACGTTCTTATATTCTTTGTCGGTCTGTAATGGGTGTTCGCAGTTGGTAGTATCCTTCCCATTGAACACTCGATACGTATTACAGAGCTGGATCTATGTATGTATGTGTGTATGCTCATATCTCCTAAACTACTGGACCGATTTCAAACAAACACGCCACGCAATAATCGCTGTAGGGACAAGAACCACCTATCTACACTACAGACCTTGCTACAGACGCGAAGTTTAACCGATAAGGAGAAGATGTTGTGATATGCAAATGATTAGCTTTCCAGACTATTCACACAAGGCTGGCGCCGCTGGCGACACCTACAACGTGCCGACATGAGGAAAGTTTCAAGTCGATTTCTCATACACAAACAGCAGGTGACCGGCGTTGCCTGGTGAAACATTGTTGTGATGTCTCGTGTAAGGAGGAGAAATGCGTAGCATCACGTTTCCGACTTTGATAAAAGTCGGATTGTAGCCTATCGCGATTGCGGTTTATCGTATCGCGACGTTGCTGCTCGCGTTGGTCGAGATCCAATGACTCCTAGCAGAATATGGAATCGCTGGGTTCAGGAGAGTAACACGGAACGCCGTGCTGGATCCCAACGGCCTCGTATCACTAGAACTGGAAATGACAGGCATCTTATCCACATGGCTGTAACGGATCGTGTAGCCACGTCTCGAGCCCTGAGTCAGCAGAGTGGGACGTTTGCAACACAACAACCGTCTGCACGAACAGTTCGACGACGTTTGCAGCAGCATGGACTATCAGCTCGGAGACCATGGCAGCGGTTACCCTAGACGCTGCATCACACACGGGAGCACCAGCGATGGTATACTCAACGACCTACTTGGGAGCATGAATGGCACAACTTCATTTCTTCCGATGAATCCAGGTTCTGTTTACAGCATCATGATGGTCGCATCCATGTTTGCGACATCGCGGTGAACGCACATTAAAAGCGTGTATTCGCCATTGCCATACTGGCGTATCACCCGGCGTGATGGTATGGTTAAACGTCTCCGTCACCTCTTGTTCACGGAATTTTGAACAGTGGACGTTACATTTCACATGTCTTACGACCTATTCATACGACCCCTGCGAAACCCCACATTTCAGCAGGATAACGCACGATCGCATGTTGCAGGTCTTGTACAGGCCTTTCTGGTTACAGAAAATGTTCGACTGCTGCCCCGGCCAGCACATTCTCCAGATCTGTCACCAATTGAAAACGTGTGGTCAATGGTGGTCGAGCAACAAGATCGTCACAATACGCCAGTCACTACTGTGGTATCGTGTTGAAGCTGCATGGGAAGCTGTACCTGTACACGCCATCAAAGCCCTGTTTGACTCAATGCCCAGGCGTATCAAGGACGTTATTACGGCCAGAGGTGGTTGTTCTGGGTACTGATTTCTCATGATCTATGCACTCAAATTGCGTCAAAGTGTAATCACATATCAGTTCTATGATAATACACTCCTGTAAATTGATATAAGAACGCCGTGAATTCATTGTCCCAGGCAGGGGAATCTTTATTGACAAATTCCTGGGGTCAGATACATCACATGATCACACTGACAGAACCACAGGCACATAGACACAGGCAACAGAGCATGCACAATGTCGGCACTAGTACAGTGTATATCCACCATTCGCAGCAATGCAGGCTGCTATTCTCCCATGGAGACGATCGTAGAGATGCTGGATGTAGTCCTGTGGAACGGCTTGCCATGCCATTTCCACCTGGCGCCTCAGTTGGACCAGCGTTCGTGCTGGACGTGCAGACCGCGTGAGACGACGCTTCATCCAGTCCCAAACATGCTCAATGGGGGACAGATAGGGAGATCTTGCTGGCCAGGGTAGTTGACTTACACCTTCTAGAGCACGTTGGGTGGAACGGGATACATGCGGACGTACATTGTCCTGTTGGAACAGCAAGTTCCCTTGCCGGTCTAGGAATGGTAGAACGATGGGTTCGATGACGGTTTGGATGTACCGTGCACTATTCAGTGTGCCCTCGACGATCACCAGAGGTGTACGGCCAGTGTAGGAGATCGCTCCCCACACCATGATGCCGGGTGTTGGCCCTGTGTGCCTCGGTCGTATGCGGTCCTGATTGTGGCGTTCACCTGCACGGCGCCAAACACGCATACGACCATCATTGGCAGAAGCGACTCTCATCGCTGAAGACGACACGCCTCCATTCGTCCCTCCATTCACGTCTGTCGCTACACCACTGGAGGCGGGCTGCGCGATGTTGGGGCGTGAGCGGAAGACGGCCTAACGGTGTGCGGGACCGTAGCCCAGCTTCATGGAGACGGTTGCGAATGGTCCTCGCCGATACCCCAGGAGCAACAGTGTCCCTAATTTGCTGGGAAGTGGTGGTGCGGTCCCCTACGGCACTGCGTAGGATCCTACGGTCTTGGCGTGCATCCGTGCGTCGCTGGCGTCCGGTCCCAGGTCGACGGGCACGTGCACCTTCCGCCGACCACTGTCGACAACATCGATGTACTGTGGAGACCTCACGCCCCACGTGTTGAGCAATTCGGCGGTACGTCCACCCGGCCTCCCGCATGCCCACTATACGCCCTCGCTCAAAGTCCGTCAACTGCACATACGGTTCACGTCCACGCTGTCGCGGCATGCTACCAGTGTTAAAGACTGCGATGTAGCTCCGTATGCCACGGCAAACTGGCTGACACTGACGGCGGCGGTGCACAAATGCTGCGCAGCTAGCGCCATTCGACGGCCAACACCGCGGTTCCTGGTGTGTCCGCTGTGCCGTGCGTGTGATGATTGCTTGTACAGCCCTCTCGCAGTGTCCGGAGCAAGTATGGTGGGTCTGACACACCGGTGTCAATGTGTTCTTTTTTCGATTTCCAGGAGTGTATATTTGTCCAATGAATACCCGTTCATCACCTGCATTTCTTCTTGGTGTAGCAATTTTAATGGCCAGTAGTGTATGTATGTATGTGTGTATGCTCATATCTCCTCCTAAACTACTAGACCGATTTCAAACAAACATGGTGCACGTATCGTGCCACGCAACAATCGCTATAGGGACAAGAACCACCTATCTATCATACGAGGTGCGACAATAAAGTAATGAGACTGGCGTGAAAAAAAAGTTGTATACTCTCTTAGTGAAGCCTAGTATTAAAATTACCAAATATGCAGCAACCACATGGAGCCCACCATTCTCCTTCGAAGTAGTTCCCTTCTGGTTGCACTCACTTTTTCCACCGCTTCTGCCATGGATGGTAACATTTCTGAAACGCATATTCTGTAATATCCTCCAAGATCCTTGTCACAGCTTTTCGGACATCTTGTGTTGTTTGAAAATGGTGTCCATTGACCGCCGTTTTGAGTCTTGCAAATAGGAAAACGGAGTGATATTCACCAGAAGGTGACGGTGGCAGTACTGAATTTTGTTTTGAGGTTAAAAATTGCTGTACTAACAGTGCAGTGTGGGATGGCGCATTATCGTGGTGGAGAATCCAATAATCAACAATGTTGGCACGTACACGAACTCTTTTACGAAGTCTTTCTATAATTTCTTTGTAGTAATATTGGTTAACTGTTTTTACAGGAGGCACACACTCTTTATGAACAGCTCCCTTGGATCAAAGAAGCACACAAGAATGCATTTCACTTTTGACTTTGACATGCGAACTTTTTTTGGTCTGGGTGATCCCCTTGAGCACCATTGCGAACTATGGCGTTTTGTCTCTGTATCGTACTGAAAAAAACAACTTTCATCACCAGTGATAACACGGCTTAACAATTCTGGATTTATTTCCATTTGCCCTAACAGATCGGGTGCCACATTTTTGCGTGTTTCTCGCTGTTTTGGTGCGAGATTTTTGGGGACCATTTCCGCACAAATGTTTTTCATACCAAGATCTTCAGTTATTATTAGATGAACCGTTTCTCGATTTACGTTCAGTTCTTGTGCAATCATTTTCACAGATAATCTTTGATCACATCGTACGAGTTCACGCACCCTGGCCAAGTTGACATCCGTCCGTGAGGTTGATGGTCGTTCACTATGGTCATCATGTTCAACATTTGTTCTGCCTTCACCAAATATTTTATACCAACTAAAAACTTGAGCTCTTGACATAACCTCCTCTCCAAAATCCTTCTGAAGCTTACTGTAAGTTATTGTCCCGTTGTCTTCCATTTTAACGCGAATGAAATGGCATACCGTTGCGCAATGTTATGCGGTTCCATTTCTGTGACTTATTTCAGTACAACACACGACTGAGCTGTTTCATCGATGTGCCACTTGGAATAGAAGCAGACTAAGGTCAAAGATATTGTGCCTACGCAAGCCGGCAGGGTTGCCACATCTTGCAAAGAAAATCTGTCTCATTACTTTATTGTGGCACCTCGTAGTTTAGAGTATACGTCGTAGCACTGAGATATGAGGAAAAACGCCACATTATGCATGACTTTTAAATTTATTACTTGCGTGCTACTAACTCTATTCGCAATAAATTGCGCTGGCAGTATCCACATACGCCGCTAAATGCACGTACAGAACTATATCATGATACCACACATTCTTTAATAGATATGAGGTCATAAACAATCAGATGCATGAAAAACTACTTCACCATTCATGACGTTTAAATGTATTACTTCTTTGCTGCGAACTCTATTCGAAGCATGCTTTTTAGACTATCCACATATTCCGCTGAGTGTACCTGCACAAATATGTCATAAACACTGAGATCTGAGAAAAATGGCCCATCGTGCGTGAAGTTTAATACATGTATTCTGTACTGCTTAGACACTCATAAAACTTAAGGAAATTCTTGACACCTGGCAACGCTTTTGACAGCTTTTGGAAGCGAAGGGCAAACAGTTGCAGGTGAAAAGAATAGTCGTCTATACAGGGTGTTACATAAAGGTACGGCCAAACTTTCAGGAAACATTCCTCACACACAGATAAAGAAAAGATGTTATGTGGACATGTGTCCAGAAACGCTTAATTTCCATGTTAGAGCTCATTTTAGTTTCGTCACTATGTACTGTACTTCCTCGATTCACCGCATTGATTTCATACGGGATACTCTACCTGTGCTGCTAGAACATGTGCCTTTACAAGTACGACACAACATGTGGTTCATGCACATTTCAGTCGAAGTGTTCATACGCTTCTCAACAACAGATTCGGTGACCGATGGATTGGTAGAGGCGGACCAATTCCATGGCCTCCACGCTCTCCTGACATCAAACCTCTTGACTTTCATTTATGGGGGCATTTGAAAGCTCTTGTCTACGCAACTCCGGTACCAAATGTAGAGACTGTTCGTGCTGGTATTGTGGACGGCTGTGATACAATACGCCATTCTCCAGGGCTGCATCAGCGCATCAGGGATTCCATGCGACGGAGGGTGTATACATGTATCCTCGCTAACGGAGGACATTTTGAACACTTCCTGTAACAAAGTGTTTGAAGTCACGCTGGTACGTTCTGTTTCTGTGTGTTTCCATTCCATGATTAATGTGATTTGAAGAGAAGTAATAAAATGAGCTCCGACATGTCCACATAACATATTTTGTTTCTTTGTGTGCGAGGAATGTTTCCTGAAAGTTTGGCCGTACCTTTTTGTAGCACCCTGTAGAGCGTTGTAGACACGTGAAGCAGCTGCATCCAGCTGCCTGTGTATGTAAACAGTCTATAATCAGGTTCTGAGTTAAATAAACGTTACATAGAATTTTTATTTTGCATGCTATGTTTATTAATTTGGAGACAGCACTTATACATATGTGCATTACGCAAGATGTTTTCACGAATACATGCAAGTGAACCACTTTTGTTAATACAGTATAAACACAGTTCATTCTTTTCTGTTTCGAATTTAAAAAAATGGCACAATAAATACCCAGGAAATTCCGAGTTTGTCAGCTAGTCTGATAATGTGTTTTAAGGGCTCTGGGCGCAATAATAACTAGATGATAGCCAGCCTCGGTTGATTAGCAACCATTCTCAGATCATGCTTACTACACGGTTGGCACCTAGCTAGAGTCTTAAGCCCAGAGATACCGTAAAATAGTAAAGTCGAATGACAGAGCTAGTTGGGACATCCCGAATGGCAGCCGCCTAATTGGAAAGATTTTTCTCTCCTTTCCCTGCAGTAGCACCTTTCCTTCGCTAAGTGTGAGAGTTGTGTGTTTAACTGCATCTGATAAGTGTAGGTGATCATAACGCATGTACTAGTGTGGTTCACATCTGTGTTGCTTGATGATGAGAGAATGGGGAGTGTCACACTCTGTGCTGGTACATAGCCCACTCGTCTCAAATAGCATCAATAGCACCAACAGTGTCACCAAGCTTAATGTCCCCAACCAACGGACGGAGCACCATCAACAATAACACGTGTTCCCCTTTCATTAGACAGTTCAAAGAGATTCGGAATTTGGCCCAGGACTTGGCGCAAATGCCGCTGATCACGAGTTTTCGCCATCACTAATCTTCCCTACGGGGTAGCAGCCAATAGCACTGGACACACCCGACGTTGCTTAACTTCGGCCGTCTGATGAGAACTCATGCACTGAAAGACGCAAAGCGTTTGGCAACAACTTCGTTACTAAGCGCAACTTGTTATCTAAAAGCTGGACAAAAGCATGACTGTCAGCGTATACAATAAGCGGGAGTCTTCTACGCTGCCATGCTCTGAGATGCCATTGGATACTGAGAAGCTGTGGTTAGTAAAGAAGTTGTTGTGTTTAGTACTGTGCTTGGGTGACAATTAAAGTTGAAGTATGAACTGAGGATAGTCGCTAGTCAGTCGAAACCTGATATCAATTGGTTGTTCTTGCATTATATTGCGACCAGGGACATTAACATTTATAACAAATAATAAAGATCGCTGCCCTTCTCTCATGTGACAGCGTACCACATAAAAAGGTAAAGATATTTGAGTTACGGCTTTCACATTATTTTAACTTGGCAAAAATGTTCATCGTACGTGTTATGTATTTCTACAAAATTCTTTTCTCTAGATCTCAGTTTGCAACAAGTCAGATTTTCTGAAATCAGAAGAGACTTTAAGAGGGTTTTGCCGATAGATATGGTAAACAAGCAAGCAAGAACATTTCACTACGATACATTTGATGACGATATTCCATTTTTTCTTCGCATTGCATTTGTTAAACTCCACAAAATACCGCGTCATACAAGGTGAACCAGCAGTCCACCGATAAAAATTCGGAGTTTGTTCAGAGACATTTTCTGAGTATTTAGTGATAAGGGGTTAGTGGCCTCCTGTGGTTCGTTACAGACAAGTAATGTAATTGTGGTGTTAATTGTTTCCATTATTATTGTTATTTACGGATTCTTCCGCTTATTCTTGGTAGAAGAATCTCATATTTAGGGTTGAATTACAAGTATACTGCTTTTTATTTCAAACAAGTTTTCGGTTTATTGGGCCATGTTCCGGAAAAACAACTGACTAGCGTTTGAAAGAGGCACTAATTCTTACGAAACCAAACATCATAAGCAAGGATACAATACATTTGCATAGTGTGTTGTGCATCAAAGTTATTTCTTGACGTTGAAATTACTCTTTACACAATAGACAATATTAAGCACAATAAATAATAATACTACACAGTATTACAGGTTGAATGGTTATAATGCCAACGTTTGTCAGAACATTGGCTGAGGAATTGTTAAACTGAGAACTTATCATGCAACTTATGCACTAAACTAGGTTTTTGACATTGTAAACAAAACTTTAGGCAACGAAGAATATTATAGACAATAAGTTAAATGCACAATCTTACAGTAATGCAGGTTGCATGGTTATGATGGCATAGTCTGTGAGGTCATGACATTGGCTGAAAACTGTCTGAGCGCTAGTAATTTATGTTGTGCAACAAATACGTCTTACATTGTAAATTATATTTTTTGTAGTAAGCATTATTAAACACACTAAGAAGTTAATTCTGTAAAACTGTGCATTTAACCATGTACTTTGTTTGATATTGTCAATTACAGAAAATGTGTTTGTTGCACAACGTAAGATACTATACTGTTATAAGTCTGTTAAGTCCCATAGTGCTCAGAGCTTTTTTAACCATTTGTTGTAAGTCGCGGGATGAAGCTGAAACAATCCATCTTCGTAACTAAACGTGGAGATAAAATTATTTTGCCGTGCGAAGATCGCTGTACCACACAAGTTAAAAACTATTTCTTAGATTAATGCTTAGCAGTAAAGAACAGGAGAGGTTCCACAACAGTTTTGCACATAAGTGAGGGGACTTGTTGTTTGTTGCCCTCCCCACCTTTTCCCTCGAACCTTTTCACCCACGTCAGTTTTCGCCACTAAAACTGTGGTACACACTGCATACAAATCTTGTACTTGGGCGTTCCTTTCAGCTTGGCACCCCAAGCGCCGCCACTAATGTGGTATTTTCTATATAGAACTGATATAGATTTGGAGCCTCTGTTACCTGTCTCTGCTTGATGCCCGAAGCGGCGGCCTATGTCGATTGGGCATTAAACCGACCGAGGACAAGAATGCCTCTTTGTGGTGGTGTGCTGAACGTCAAGACCTTCGCCGGCACAGCGGTGGGTTCTAAGATTTGCTGCGGGTGAAACTGAGTGTAACTATAACACTTAAAATATAGGCTCATTTTATCGCAGTATAGCTATGAAGATTAACTTAACTTGGAACATTCCATTTCTACGAGAATAAAATTGGCAAGACTCTTCACTTGATGAATAACTGACATAATGTTTGCTGTAGCTTCTGACTAAGACATTCAATAGATTGAACCTACCTAAGAGGATGCTCTCGTCTTGATCAGTGACAGCGAATTGGGAGAGCGTCTCTCTATTCATATGTAACTAGATTGTCGATTGTGGTGGCAGGGAGAGATTTTAGGAGCAGTGGCTACGCCAGCGTTTCTCATGCATGCTTTCTGCATGCAGCGGCTATCGTTCCCTGTGGTTGCATTATGAGGAGCCTACCTTGCATTGGTACCCTGTTCTTCAGACGACACCACATCTGAGCTTGCAGCGGACAGAAAGAAGAGACTAACAGTTGAAAATCGAAAAAAGCAGGATGCGAGTGCGAAAAAGCCTTTAACGAACACCAGAAAGTACTAACTTGTGAACGGTCGTACTCGTAAAGTTTCCGAAACAATGAATCACTGCCAGGATTACAGGGTTATTCATAAGTACTACCGGGGTTCCAGAAGACTACTGCTATAAACCTACTCGATTCCCAGCAGAGTTGGGGATTTTCCTTGCCCGGGAACTGGCTGTTTGTGTTGTCATCATTTCATCCTCCTCCTCATCATCATCACCGTAATTATCATTCGTGACGGTGGCTTTGATTCGACTATGTAAAAAGAACTGGAGTGTGAAAAAAATTGGGACTTCATACGGGCTCTGATGACCGTTCCACAAACCAAACATCATCATCATCACCGAAACCTACAATCCATACACAAAATAGCCACATGTCAGCGGGTAAAGCATATCTCCAAAGTTTTTAATTGATATTACACATGTTCAATGTCAGCGGCAAGACTCTTCACTTGATGAATAACTGACATAATGTTTGCTGTAGCTTCTGACTAAGACATTCAATAGATTGGACCTATCTAAGAGGATGCTCTCGTCTTGATCAGTGACAGCGAACTGGGAGAGCGTCTATCTATTCATATGTAACTAAATTGTCGATTGTGGTGGCAGGGAGAGATTTTAGGAGCAGTGGCTACGCCAACGTTTCTCATGCATGCTTTCTGCATGCAGCGGCTATCGTTCCCTGTGGTTGCATTATGAGGAGCCTACCTTGCATTGGTACCCTGTTCTTCAGACGACACCACATCTGAGCTTGCAGCGGACAGAAAGAAGAGACTAACAGTTGAAAATCGAAAAAAGCAGGATGCGAGTGCGAAAAAGCCTTTAACGAACACCAGAAAGTACTAACTTGTGAACGGTCGTACTCGTAAAGTTTCCGAAACAATGAATCACTGCCAGGATTACAGGGTTATTCATAAGTACTACCGGGGTTCCAGAAGACTACTGCTATAAACCTACTCGATTCCCAGCAGAGTTGGGGATTTTCCTTGCCCGGGAACTGGCTGTTTGTGTTGTCATCATTTCATCCTCCTCCTCATCATCATCACCGTAATTATCATTCGTGACGGTGGCTTTGATTCGACTATGTAAAAAGAACTGGAGTGTGAAAAAAATTGGGACTTCATACGGGCTCTGATGACCGTTCCACAAACCAAACATCATCATCATCACCGAAACCTACAATCCATACACAAAATATCCACATGTCAGCGGGTAAAGCATATCTCCAAAGTTTTTAATTGATATTACAGATGTTCAATGTCAGCGGAATTAGCGACACGGTAACC
This sequence comes from Schistocerca gregaria, assembly GCF_023897955.1. Taxonomy (NCBI): domain Eukaryota; kingdom Metazoa; phylum Arthropoda; class Insecta; order Orthoptera; family Acrididae; genus Schistocerca; species Schistocerca gregaria. Next base: position 57,666,295 of record NC_064926.1, read on the forward strand.
GCAATAAGCGCTTACATAAACTGTTGGAAAGATGCGACAGCAGCCCCCTTTGGAAATTTGTGCAGTGGGTTGCCTACCTACAAGTGTAAACCAGTTCGATGTAACAGTACCAAGCATATGATTTGTCTTCGTGTCCTGACACGTCGGTGTGAATCGTTCCTCTTCGTCCGTTCATCACGGAGCTTCTGCAGCGTCTGATGAAGTTCTGTCGTGGCTGCAGCCAATGCCCACCAACCATTAGCGACTTATTGTTAGTTAGACTTCCTCCAAAAGGTTTGTTGCTGGACGTAGATGATTTCTGGCGCTGCTACACATTCTCTGTAAAGCCAAGGGGCGCCAGTCTCGCTTAGACTCGCGTCGTTGAGCTCCCACTGAGGAGAAACGAACCAACCAGTTAGGTAATTGTCCTTGCAAGGACTGAGAACGAATTTTAATATGCTCGCTTACCAGCCATACGAGTGCATGTCGGCATATTCCAAGACTAGGGATGAGCGTGTTTTCTCCCATAACGAGAAACATATTGAGAGTTTCTGCTGGAAAAATCAGCAGAGGCTTGATTAGTTTTTATAGGAATTTCAAAGGACGAGATCAGCCATGCAGACGACAGCTACGGTAAATACCGTGTGCAGAGGCGTGTTGACCAGCTTGCGTTTACTGGAAACTCGAGCGAACTTGAATAACATCTTGCCCATCTTCTCACAAAACTAACCATCCACTGTAGACTTGATTGTCATCCTAAATAGTACTTTGAACCGGAATCGGATGATTTATCGTAATATTGGCCAACATCATGACGTAGTCGTAAGAATAATTTTGTAAAGAAACTTCTAGTTAAAATTTACAATTTTGGGGTTTAGGATTATTTCACTTTCTGAGCACGAGATGCGTTCGTTTGACAACTTTCGTAACATTGTCACATTGTAAACTGTGTAAATGCATGTATTTCTGTGATAAGATTGCAACATTAAACCAAAGTTATTTACAGCTTACACAGTTAACCTACAAATCTTACAACTTGAAGAGTCGCTCTATCCACTCATGTGTGTTTTCTGTTCTATCTCTTGAAGTTCTCACCAATCGCCTTCTGAAACCCTGGAGGTACTTATGAATAATCCTGCTTACAGTAGGTGTAAAAGAAAATTACATACACAAATTTTTAGATTTTTGGACGATATAAAAAACAGTTTTTATGTAACAAAAACTTTTGCTAGTGATGCTGAGAAACAGTGTCCGGGGTGCCACAAGATGACATTGTTGCTGAAATGTCTTCTCTTTACGTTAATGCGCAACTGACATGTACATACTAATAATTGTCTACCACGCTTAAAACTACCAGATGTTTCACGAATAATGGTAGTAGCTTCAGCCAAATGGGCAACCAGTTCTTCGCCCCCCCCCTTTCCCAGTGTCAAACCAGCAATCGATGTTGTTGAGTTGAAACAAATGAGCCCTTGGTCACAATTTTAGTCTTATTAACTAGGTTTAAACACTTCTAAGAGTGCCTTCACCAGAATTTAAATGTTTAACATGACCTCTTACATAATTACAAATTTACAGGAAAAGAATTTTTTTAATATAAAAATACTGACTAACAATGCAATACAGAGCCACTACTTACATGTCACGTATAAATAAATAACAGGCCCGAAGAGCTTTAGTCACAAACTTTAAAAAAAAAAAAAAAAAAGTATGCACGAAGGCGAGCCACTATGGGCTGCTCATATCTGTGAAGCCACAGGTATCAACGGACTGAGGCGCCTGCGTTGACAAGTGCAGGCAGGTGAACATGACACCAAGAGTGCCATCTGGTAGTCGTAAATATAAGTAGGCTACTTAACATTTAAAATATAGACAGCTGAATGAAAAAATGAACCGTGTTTAATACTTGAACTCACAGGCAAAGTTTTATATGACAGCGGCAGACACAGTAACATTTTGCTTAGGTAAAAGCATAGAAATACAGTTTGAAAAGTGATTAACAGTACAAAAAGAAGCTATACTTACACATCACGTATAAAATAAATATGAAGCGAAACAGCTTTAGTCACAATTTAAAGTAAAATGTGTGGAAGGCGAGCCACTATGGACTGCTAGCATATCTTTGCCTGTGAGTTAAAGTACTAAATACTATTCATTTTAACATTGAGCTGTCTATATTTTAAATGTTAAGTACCCAACTTATATTTACCGCTATTCGTTGCTACCTGTGGCTTTACAGATATGAGCAGCCCATGTGACTATAGTCATTCTGGCCTGTTATTTATTTTATATGTGTAAGTACTGTCTCTGTCTTGTATTGTTAGTTAGTACGTAATTTTTATACAAAAAATTTCCTTTTCCTATACATTTGTAATTATGTTATAGGCTACTTTAAACATTTAAATTCTGATGAAGGCACTCTTAGAAGTGTTGAAACCTGCTTAATAACACTAAAATTGTGACAGGGGCTGATTTGTTTTCACTTTAATATATAAACGGTCACTGAATCTAGCACCCATGTTAAAAACTTTGACATATTGTGTATGTTTGCTGACATCAACGCCAAATAAAATAATACTAATATTGATGAAAATAATCGTTGCCTGACTGCTAGCGGGACATTCCGGTATTACTTTACGGAGGCAGTGGTCTAGTTTCTTCCACTAAGCTTGTTACACAGAAGGTAGGGCACAATCAGATGGTCGTGAAATATACCAGACCATATTCACTTTAAGACAAAACAGCGACGCAGCACAAATGAATTATGCGAATGGGACAGAAATCTGTAGACATCATGTATATGCGCAAAGAAACAAATGATTACAGCTTCAAAAAACCTGGATAAATTAATCCAGAGAAAGAGATTTACAAACTGAGCAAGTCAATAACCGTAGCTTACCTGAGTTATTTAGGTTTGTCATTGTCAAATAAGTATAAGTTGGATATTTTAAATTTGAATCAGTCATGGGGAAGAGCTCCAGCAACAAGATTATACCCAGAATGAGATTTTCACTCTGCAGCGGAGTGTGCGCTGATATGAAACTTCCTGACAGATTAAAACTGTGTGCCCCACCGAGACTCGAACTCGGGACCTTTGCCTTTGCGGGCAAGTGCTCTACCACCTCAGCTACCGAAGCACGACTCACGGTCGGTACTCACAGCTTTACTTCTGGCGGTATCCGTCTCCTACCTTCCAAACTTTACAGAAGCTCTCCTGCGAAGGCAAAGGTCCTGAGTTCGAGTCTCGGTCGGGCACACAGTTTTAATCTGCCAGGAAGTTTCAACAAGATTATAATAGGAATCTGATCTTGTTTCCTATTATGCTCCATATATTTCGCCGTGGTACTTCAATATAACCACTAAGTAAAAATATTTCAATAAATGATCTCATTTCAATTGAAGTCACATCAACGAGTCTATCATATTTTGTAGCATGTTGGTTTTTGGATGTAACATTGATGTCATAATATCGTCATCAAAAAATGGCCATATGTTTTCGGAGGGCTTAGATTGTTGAGAATACAAACTTGTTGAGACCATTCGTTATTGCTCTGTGTAAGATTAAATTTCTTCCAGTACTACGTCTTCTTCCTCTTTGCACCACCATGTACATCCTGTCTGCCTTCCCCTGCCTACGTTTCTGTTCTTGCTCCCACCCTTCCAATATGTTCACTTTCAGTAACTAGTTCTACTTCTCTTTCATATCTCAATTGATTTCCAGGTGAATTATCTAAATTTTCAATATTTTCATCGCCTGAATACCCACCATCACAAGCATTATTGGGGGTTGGGGAAGAGCTTTTAGTGAAATCTGACTGCTAGTATTCACGATGTTGTCATGGTATTCGTGGTTTTCAAGTATCCTTAGCTTGCCCGAAACTGAAACCTGTACATAAAAGAAATAACAGTAAATTATCATTTGTTACAAACGAACCCCTCCCCCCCCCCCCCCTTTGCCACTGACGTGCTATATGTAGTACGGCAATATATGGCACTGAATATTGTGGATCAATGTTGATAATATACCAATTTTTCACAGTAATGTAATAAATTGGCTTATATTCAAGTCGTGGATGTAAAACTAGTAGTTATAAATAAGTATAATGCGTATTCAAGCCCTATGGCACACAGTGCGATAGCGTTCTTCTATTTTTCCAACGGCAGGGACATTAACACAACTTTTCATTCACAGATACAAATCAGTACGACAAGTTTCTGATTGTTCTTTCCAACTCAAACTCTTGACAATGGCTTACAGTGCTGATCGCATAATCACAACACACTATAGGGGTCTAAACAAAATAGTGCAAAGCGTCCTACATCTTGGAAGTCAATATTATATGACTATACCATTCTTTATCCGTTCTACCTGCAAAGAAAATACATCATGTCGCAGATATTCTATTCTCGAGCGCGTGGCATAAATGCATCCCCCGAGCAGGAAGCAGAAACCGCACTGCGGAAATACGTCCCCCGACCGCGCGAGGAATATCTATCGGTGACATCAGTCAGGGGTCGGTGTCTGCGTACACATGAATGTATTCATGAGATACACCATCGGAATTTATTGTCTCAATCCGGAAAGTTTTATTTATCCAATTTCCAAGGGAAGGCAAATTTACGTAACAAGTTTCGTCCCCTGTATAAAACGAATTTCTCGTATCGGAAAACGTAACCAGGACCCTATTTGACACCAGATCTGCCTCCAGTTTGCGGTTATCAGGTTACTGTTTGTAGCCTTTACATTTCACGCCCGCGATTCCGGTGCAGGAAATACTTGGAAATGTGGTAATGGGAAGAGGTCGGTAAGGGGAATTTAGTGGGATGCAAGTAGTTGCGGGAGGACAACAATCATTTCTTTTCTATCATTCTTGAACAACGAATTATGTGGTCGGTGTGATATAATATCCGTAACGTCCTGCACTCTTCATAACGTATTTCATTACACAATTTTTCTTTCTGCTCCTTCTGGTTTCCGTACTACCGCTTCATTTGTTATGTTTTAAGAAGTCCTGAATTTTGTGTCAGGTGTTCTACTAACCTGTCCGTTCTTCTTGGTATTGGTTGATTACTTTCATGGACCATTATTTTAATAGCTCAGTATTTCATACTTTATATTTAGATAAATACTATTTTTGTAACATTTCCTTCAGCAAAACACCATTTTTAATCTTCACTCGTTTCAGCCCGTCAGCTAGCTTCTTTTGTATGACAAATACTACACTGCTTAATGCTGTTCGTGCTTACGTAAGTTAAATTAAAGCAAAAAGTAATACAGCTGCTACTTGAAAACAACTGCTGCCTCTTCAGTTGCGTTAACCGACTGCTGTACTTCTCCTTTTTTTGTCATTAGTCTTCTGAATGGTTTGATGCAACCCGCCACGAATTCCGCTCCTGTGCCAACCTCTTCATCTCAGAGTAGCACTTGCAACGTAAAATTTTCTGGATGAACTCCAATCTCCGTCTTCCTCTACAGTTTTTGCCCTCTACAGCTCCCTCTAGTACCATGGAAGTGATTCCCTCATGTCTTAAGAAACGTCCTATCATCCTCTCCCTTCACCTTGTCAGTGCTTTCCACATATTCCTTTCTCTCCGATGCTGCGCAGAACCTCCTCATTTCTTACCTTCTCAGTCCATCTAATTTTCAATATTCGACTGTAGCACATCTCAAACACTTCGATTGTCTTCCAGTTTTCCCGCAGTCCACGTTACACTTCCATACAATGTTGCGCTCCAGGCGTACATCCTCAGAAATTTCTTCCACAAATTAAGGGGATACCAGATACTAGTAGTCTTCTCTTGGCCAGAAATGCGATATTGTCAGGGCTAGTATGCATTTGCTGTCGTCCTTGCTCTGTCCGCCATTGGTTATTTTGCTACCCAGGTAGCAGAATTTCTTAACTTCATCTACTTAGCTACTATCAATCTTCACGATAAGTTTCTCGCTATTTTAATTTCTGCTACTTCTCACTACTTTTGTCTTTCTTCGATTTACTCTCAATTCATATTTGTACTCATTAGATTGTTCATTTCATTCAGCATATCACGTAATTCTTCTTCATTTTCATCTAGGATAGCAGTGTCATGAGTGAATCGTATCGTTGATATCCTTTCGCCTTGAATTTTAGTTCCATTTTCATCATTGCTTCCTCGATGTGCAGATTGAATAGTAGTGGGGAAAGGTTACATCCCTGTCTTACACCAATTTTAATCCGAGCACTTCGTTCTTGGTCGTCTACCTTTATCATTCCTTCATTGTACATTATCCGTCTCTCCCTATAGCTTACAACTATTTTTCTCAGAATTTCGAATATGTTGGACTATTTCACATTCTTTAACGCTTTTTGTAGGTCGACAAATCTAATAAACGTGTTTTGATGTGTCTTTATTCATAATTGTTCAAATGGCTCTGAGCACTATGGGACTTAACATCTGAGGTCATCAGTCCCCTAGAACTGAGAACTACTTAAACCTAAGGAAATCACACACATCCATGCCCGAGGCAGGATTCGAACCTGCGACCGTAGCGGTCAGACGGTTCCAAACTGAGGCGCCTAGAACTGCTCGGCCACACTGGCCGGCTGTCTTTATTCTTTCGTCCATTATCAACCGCAACTTCAGAATTGCCTCTAGTGCCTTTACCTTTTATAAAGCCAAACTGATCCTTATCTAGCACATCTTCAATTTTCTTTTCCATTCTTCAGTATATTATTCTCGGCAGCAGCTTGGATGCATGGCCTGTTAAGCTGATTGTGCGATAATTCTGGCACTTGTCAGCTCTTGCTGGCTTCGGAATTGTGTGGATGATATTTTAAGTCAGGTGGTATGTCCCTAGACTCATACATTCTGCACACCAACGTAAATAGTCGTTTTCTTGCCACTTATCCCAATTACTTTAGAAATTCTGATAGGTATCTATCCCTTCTACCTCATTTGATCTTATGTCTTTCAAAGCTCTCTTAAATTGTAGTACTGGATCCCTTATCTCCTCTAAATCGTTTCCTATTTGTTCTTCTATCACATCAAACAAATCGTACCCCTCATAGAGGCCTTCATTGTACTCTTTCCGCCTATCCACTCTCTCTTCTGCATTCAACATTGGAATTTCCGTTGCACTCTTAATGTTACCACCCTTACTTTTTGTGTCACTGAAGGTTGTTTTGACTGTCCTGTATGTTGTCAGTCCTTCTGACAATCATGTCTTTTTCTATTTTGAAGTATTATGTGCTCTAGCAGAATAGATATGTGGAAAACACAAGTCCCTAAACAACTTATTGGACTCAGCAAACCGAAATGATAATACAATCTCCAAAAGAACAACAGACTCGATCCCCAATGCAGATTGACGTAAATATAAACTAACAAATAATAAAAGAAAAGACCCGCCTCTTCACGGGGAGAGATCACAATCAAACAATTCTACAATGTCAAGATATACAAAATCCACCTGCACGAGGTCGGCCAGCTAGAAGAGGCTCCTGGCCGTGGCAGCTCTGTATACTCCCAAGCGGTGCGTCGAACTTCCCTTTGCCGGCAGTGCGCCGCCTTAAGCCTAGTTTACGCGACGACACTAGGTTGCAGTCCGCCCCCGGTAGCTGAGTGGTCAGCGCGACAGAATCCTAAGGGCCCAGGTTCGATTACCGGCTGGGTCGGAGATTTCCTCCGCTCAGGAACTGGGTTTTGTGTTGTCCTAATCATCATTTCATCTCCATCGACGCACAAGTCGCCGAAGTGGCGTCAAATTGAAAGACTTGCACCTGGCGAACGGTCTACCTGACGGGATTCACTAGTCACACGACATTTACATTACTAGGTTGCAGGCAACTGCGCTACGTGCCACTGCGCATGCGCGCCTCGCGTTTGCGCAACTCGTCGGTGAAACTAAACACTTTCGGCTTGTTCCAACTTTGGCGACACTAGTTGCATGAGTTTTGAAGTTATGTGTTTTCGTAGTGTGTAGGCAAACTGAAATATGCAGTGAGGAACGGAGAATAATGTTCGCTTTTTGGATATCTATGCTTTGCATAGGTGTTTGTGGGGTTTCAGTGATGCTGATTACAAAAATAAGCAATATATTGCTGTTCCTGAGACCTTCACGTACGATCAGAACACAGAAAGTTTGACAATATCTGAGCTGCAGGGCAAAATTTATTGAATTAGAAGCACATATACAACTGAATAGAGAAAAATACAAGCAAATGTAATTCTAGCTGTGGAACTCTCGGCTACAAGACTAAAATCCTATCGTTTGAGTTGGCCGACTTTTTTTTAAGGAATATTGTTGACGGGAGGGTAGGCTACACAAATCAAGAAGCTGCATTCTTTATTCAACATTCATCTATTTAAAACCTCGCAGCATTGCTCCCCATTCACATATGTTTGAATTTTGAAATATTGCCACCTTACAGATCTATCTTATAGACAGTAGTTTGCAAACCATTCTCAATGTGACCTGTACGAATAATTACTGCTGTTAATGTTAATAATTATTACTGTTAATGTTAATAATTATTGGTGTGAATGAATAAGCGTCATCGCTAACTAAAACCGCATCTTATAGCATGTCGAGTGTTCTCCATTGTAATGCACGCAATGTGATATGTAATTTCAGTAGTGCCGAAGTGCTTAATGCTTTACAGTATCTTTATTCAATATCGCAAATTAACTATATTTAGAAGAAACATGAACAGTTTATGCCGCCTTTAGCATCTGACGATGGTCATTGTATGGCCGAAACCAGTTGTGACGGTGTCATAAAAATTTGATTGTGTCTATAAATAAACAAAATAAACTTTACAAATGTGAAACCATTTGCGCGCAACTCAATCCACGCAACGAGTGGCGCAACACGGCTGTTTTCGACCAATAGGCGTGTTCCTCTTATTTTGTGGAAACTCTCTCTGCCAATTGCAAGGGCCCTATCACTGAACTGCGTCGAAATCTCGGGACTTTACTTCGGCCATACGCCTCCACGGTACCTTGGCCCCAGACACAACCTCCGCCCCAGAAAACTCCAGCTCGCCTCCTGCTCTCTACCACAGCCACCAACTGACACCACGATTTCGCGAGGTGGCCACAGCTCCACGACGCCCGTTTAGCGTGCTGACGTCTCGGCCAATCAGCCTCCAGGCCGTCTTCTTCTCACCCTCGTAGTAGTATTGTAAAGTGCTGCTTCCTGCCGACAACGTCAGTAGTTTTCTTCCCAAAGGGCTCCAGGAAACGCCACCCATTCTGTAGGAAACACTTGCCTTTAAACCACCCGATCACGATGGGCCACACGCCTATAAATCACCCGATCACAATGGGCCACACCTGTTAGCCGGATTAAGCAAAGACCCCATTGCATTCCAGACTTGAGAACAGTTCATTTCGTCCAGAAGCCGGAAAGCAGATGCTTTCGCCCACAGTAGCGAGAGGAAGTTGCCTACGGTAGCGGCCCGGAAACACTCCGGCACAATATCCCTAGTGCAACTACGCAACAGCGCCCATTAGGGATCGAAACTTTGTAAGGTGGCAGAATAAATGAAGGTCTATTTCGCACCTTCCATAAGAGTTTTATACATCGTAGCAGAAAGGTGAATGTGACACATAACTTCGGCGCTAATGTGCAGATTTGCCTACAAGTATGTAATGCAAAAGGGATGACACTCAATCGACAGTATTAACATACTGCTCCTCCATAATGCATGTCAATTAGCAGGAGGTGAAAGAAATAGTGAGAGGATACGTTTTGTGTGGAAGCCAACGTTGGAAGACGCAGACGCCGCACCACGGGAGGCGCCACGAAAGCTCTTAAAGGATGTCCCGCTGCGGGAGTCAGCGACCGCACAGGTGACGCATGCTGCAGAGCAAGTAACGGGCCACCACAAGTAGGTCAGAGGGAATCCGTAGAAAACTACGTTTCGGCATTCCAAGTGGATACGAACAAAACCAGTGATACAGTTGATCACGTGAACAGCGAATGGAATACATATGAGCGGGCACAAAACGTCCGATTGGGGGAAACGAACTAGGATCTTTCCTAGAAGAAGACGGCCTGGAGGCTGATTGGCCGAGACGTCAGCACGCTAAACGGGCGTCGTGGAGCTGTGGCCACCTCGCGAAATCGTGGTGTCAGTTGGTGGCTGTGGTAGAGAGCAGGAGGCGAGCTGGAGTTTTCTGGGGCGGAGGTTGCGTCTGGGGCCGAGGTACCGTGGAGGCGTATGGCGGAAGTGTGTTTTCAGTGAGCAGCAAGGTTGTTCTCTAGATACAGAAGTGTTCGGACGTGCACTACCATCCGAGCACGTGGGAAACGTCTGAATCTATAGCTAGTTTTTGAGATGGGTGGCGATGTTATAGAGATTTCACGGACTGTTAAGTAATAGACCGCCAAACAGAGTGTGAATCAACTGGATAGGTGGAGGCGTTGTGTAACGAACGGAGAGGATTATTAGAAGAAGAACAAATTGTGTTTTCCTCCAATATAAATTGGAAGCGTGGAGTGCTCGTGTATATCCTTACCCTATTTGACTTCACCCTGCATTCGTACGGTATTTGCAAAAGAAATGGGAGAGACCGGTTAGTGGTGGTGTAATGACAGGCTACGCTGTGCGTTATCCAACCATACTTTTGAATGTTGTCAGATGGCTTCAAAGGATCGATTTGTGTCATGGAGAAAACGACTTCTTTAAACCCTGTCTAGCGAGTCTAAGTGAGACTGGCGCCCCTTGGCTTCAAAGAGAATGTGTAGCAGCGCCTAGAAATCATCTACGTCCACCAACAAATCTTTTGGACGAAGTATACCGAGCAATAAGTCGCGTGAGCTGTGTGGTGCACCGCACGATGCTAATGCTTCGTGGGCGTTGGCTGCAGTCACGACAGGACTTCATCACACGCTGCAGAAGCTCAGAGATGAAAGGACGAAGAGAAACGGTTCACACAGACGTGTCAGGACAGGTGGACAAGTCCTATGCTCCGTACTGTTCCATGGAACTGGATTGCACTTATAGGTAGGCAAATCAACGAAGAGATTTCCAAAGGGGGCTGCTGTCGCATCCTTCCGACAATTTGTGTAACCGCTTACTGCGGTTACCATGTGCCCGTATTGAGCACCTGCGATATGAGACAAAAACTGGAGGTATGCTTTATCCGCTGATATGTGCCCATGTTGTGTATGGATTGTAGGTTTCGATGATGATGATAATGATGATGATGATGATAATGGTTTGTGGGACTCTCAACTGAGGGGTCATCAGCGTCCGCAGGAAGTCCCAATATTTTTGCACATTCCAATTTTTACATGGTCCAATAGTGTCACGACTGATAATGATGATTAAATTAGGAAGACAACACAAACAGCCAGAGGGAGAAATTGCCCAACCCGGCCAGGCATCGAGTAGGTTTCGAGCTGTAGTCTTCTGGAACCGAGGTTGTACTTATGAATAACCCTGTAATCCTGACAGTGTTTCATTGTTTCGGAAAATTTATCAGTAAGAGATTGCCATGACCTTTCACAAGTTAGTACTTTCTGGAGTTCGTTGAAGGCTTTTTCGCACTCGCATCCTGCCACATTCGATTTTCAGCTCTTAGCCTCTTCTTTCTGTCCAATGCAGGCCCAGATGTGATGTCGTCTGAAGAACAGGGTGCCAAAGAAAGTTTGGTACCTCGTAATGGAACGATAGCCGCTGCATGGAGAAAGCACGCATGAGAAACGCTGGCGTAGCCACTGCTCCTAAAGCCTCTCCGTGCCACCTCAACCGACAGTCTAGTTACACCTGAGCAGAGAGACGCTCTCCCAATTCGTTGTCACTGATCAAGACGACAGCATCCTCTTAGATGTGGCCAATCTATTAAATGCCTTAGTCAGAACCTAAAGCAAACATTATGTCAGTTATTCATCAAGTGAAGAGTCTTGTCAATTTTATTCTTGTAGAAATGGAATGTTCCAAGTTAAGTTAATCTTCATAGCTATGTTGCGATAAAGTGAGCCAATATTTTAAGTGTTATAATTCCACTCCATTCCCTCAGCATCACCCTACTTAATTCGACTACATTCCATTATCCTCGTTTTACTTTTGTTGATGTTCATCTTATATCCTCGTTTCAAGGCTCTGTCCATTCCATTCAACTGCTCTTCCACGTCCTTTGCTGTCTCTAACAGAATTACGATGTCATCGGCAACCCGAAAAGTTTTTATTTATTCTCCATGGATTTTAATTCCTACTCCAAACTTTTATTTTGTTTCTCTTACTGCTTGCTCAATATACAGATTGAATAACATAGGCTACAACTCTGTCTCAGTCCCTTCCCAACCACTGCTTCCCTTTAATGCACCTCGACTCTCATAACTGCCTTCTGGTTTCTGTACGAATTGTAAATAGTCTTTCGCTCCCTGTATTTTACCCCTGCCACCTCCAGAATTTGAAATAGAGTGTTCCACACCACATTGTCAAAAGCTTTGGGTTAGGACGTTCAAACTGCACGGCTGGCTGCGGGGCATGATGGGAATTAGTGTGCGCGCGCCCACGAGTCTCGTAGTCGGCCGTTTCCACGTGAAAATGACACTAGACAGCGTGTCTGAGCGTATAGCGCTTGTGATGGCCTATTGTGCGAGCAATAACAGCCCAGCTGTGGCTCCAAGGAAGTCTCCGACAGAGTTCAAGCTGAAGACAAGTGTGCAAGCAATCAAATATTTGAGAGAAAGGGTAGTGTTCCCGATGACAGTGTTGGCAATGTCAGTCGTCCAAAAAGGGTGAAAACCCCTGAAAATATCGAGAAAACACGCATTATGTTTCAAACCAGCCCCACGAAATCGATCAGACTATCTGCACAACAGGTGGGAATAAACGAGAAGACAAAGCGACAAACTGTTGTTGAAGACCTACGTATCTTCCCACACAAAATTGAAACTCATGAGACCTTAAGCTCCAGGGCCACGGAACAGCGGTTGTATTTCGCTAACACTCTATTGTTCACAGAATTGACGAACAGGACTTTGATGTGAATATGGTTTGGTTTAGCAACCAAGGCCACTATTCTTTAGATGGGTTCATCAATAAGCATAACTGACGCATTTGGAGGACTGACAATCCGAATTTCGCGATAGAGAAGTCTCTTCACCCTCCATGGGTGACTATATGGTGTGCAAAATCCAGTCACGGAATAATCGGTGAGCTATTCCTTGGTGGTACGGTGACTATCGAACGGTATATGATTCGGCCTATCAGCCCGGAAGTTTTAAGTGAAGACAGTACCGGCCGTGAAAGCTTACATTGTATGGTATATGAAGGTTTTGGAAGATGATTTCCTGCTCATTATCCAAAATGATCCTGATTTCGACCAGATGTGGTTCATGCAAGACGGAGCTCGACCCCATCGAAGCAGGAAAGTGTTTAATGTCCTGGAGGAACGCTTTGGGGACCGCATCCTGGCTCTGGGGTACCCAGAGACCACCGGCATAGACCTCGATTGACCGCCATGTTCTCGGGATCTGAACACATGCGACTCCTTTTTGTGGGGCTATGTTAAATACAAGGTGTATGCCCTAAGGCAATAGCCCCAAAACCACTGCTGAACCGAAAATAGGAATTCAAGAGGTCATCGACAGCATCGATGTTCCGACGCTTCAGCTTGAACTTTGACGCTGTTCGTCTGCGCCACAGAATCGCCAATGATGGTAGGCTTATCAAACATGTTATAATATGTAGTGACGTTTACATGTTGAATAACTGTATATGATACTGATTCCCTGCGATTCCTGTTGACTTCATAAGGTGATCTATGCTGCTGGTTTCTTTTCATGTCCTCTGTGTTCTAGTATTTTCTTCTTTCACCAATAAGCCAGTGTCTTTTAATTAGCTACAAATTACTTTCTGCTTCACCTGTTGCTATGTTTATAGTAGTCTTCTACTGAACTATCCTCAGTAGTTTTACTTGCAGCAGTAGGTACTGATTCAGGGAAATCACCAGTGCTTTTTACGTTATCTCATTTTCTTTACCCTTTCCGGCCGCTGCCTGTTATTCGTCAGTACTAGTTTCAGATTCGAATCAATAATACTTAGGGGTGTTTCTTACTTCAGTAACTGACTTCAGTGTGTTTCCCTAAAAATATTGTTGTCCCACAGATATCTTTCGTTTCCCTGTGCCTACTACAAATGTGCCTTCTTCTACAGTGATATTTTGAAGAGGATGTTTACTACGACCGTATAAATTGCATCACAGTACTCTACAAGGGTTCCTGTCTTTGCGGATGACGCAGACATAGCTATAAAATAATTTAGACTCTCGGGTAAGATAAATCTGGTCAACGATTACGCATTACTTGCTAAAGTATTTTTTTACTGACTATTGTTCAGATACATACTTTGATTACTAACCGTGAAGGTAAAAATAAGGGGGCCAGGCAAGACGACAGAAACTTGTAACCCACATCCGCCTTCTTAGCTGCCAGAAAACATTACCTTCACAGCCATCAGTCGTCCTTTCCTTCCAGGCTTTATTAAACCAAACCAAGATTTCCGCTAGTAAATATACATTATCAGTTTCAGCGTTTCAGAGTTTTAATACATGCCCTAGTACGTCAGTGTATTGAAACTCTGAAATACTGCATTGATAGTGGCTATTTACCAACCAAAATTTAGATTAGCTTTAATGAAGCCTGAAAGGAAAGGATGGCTGATTGCTGTTCTCCATCATTTTGAAAGTAAATTTTAAATCTTGATGGACCTTGATCGTTATTACCGTGTACCCTGCATGCAAAGGAGGAACTTTAATAAAACCGTCCGCCTGCTTAGCTAAGTGGTAACGTGTCTGCTTATCACGCAGCGAACCCGGTTCCGATTCCCGGGCGGATTGGAGATTTTCTCCTCTCGTGGACTGGATGTTGTACTTTCCTGTTCATCATATCGTCACCAACACACAATTCGCCCAGTGTGGCGTCACCGTAAACAAGACATGCAACCCGGCGTCCGGGCTTCCCCGAACGCATAGACGGATTCCTGACTGGAAATGGAGGAAAAAATGTCCTACGAACATGTGTCCGAAAGTGCATCGTTGACAAGGCAGATGGCGCAAACGAACGACAGTTCCTCTGACCACGAGCCGCGAGTTCCTTATGCGTTGCAGCCTGTTGACGCAGCGTACTGTAAACGGCAGAATGGACCGGTATTCATGTCGGGAACAAGCCGAGACGGTGTTTGCGTCCGGCCAAGCAGAAGGAAACGGTCGAGACGCAGAACGGCTGAACCGAAACAAGTACATTCACAGACACCAAACAAATCACACAACATTTTGAGCCCTTTTTGGGTGTTTGTGTGATCACGAATCCTATCAGATAGACGAACGAGCAAGGAGGTGGCGGACTATGCACAACAGATTTGGAGAATCACGTTCTACAGGTTACTGAGATGAACCCTAGTACACTTCCAGGCAAGTGGCCCGTCAACGTGGTGTAAGCCAAAGTACGATTATGTGTCTCCTGCATCACAACCGCTACTGCCCCTATCAACTGCAATCCCATGGAGGCCCTTTCGAACACCATTCGTGACGTGGATGCGGTGCAGCTCTGTACTGCGTTATGGGACGATTTCGTATTGTTGCAGGTACACTGACTATTTCAGGACACATCTTCATAGTACCTTTTTCTTCCATTTCCAATCAGGAATCCGTTCCTTCAGTTCGGCTCAAATGGTTGAAATGGCTCTGAGCACTATGGAACTTAACATCTGAGGTCATCAGTCCCCTAGAACTTAGAACTACTTAAACCTAACTAACCTAAGGACATCACACACATCCATGTCCGAGGCTGGATTCGAACCTGTGGCCATAGCAGACACGCGGTGCCGGACTGAAGCGCCTAGAACCGACCGGCCACCGCGACCGGCTCCTGCAGTTTGTCGGTTTTATTAATGTTCACCATGGGCACATAATATTTATTGTCATGCTCATTTAAATCTACATCTACATCCGTACTCCGCAAGCCAGCTCACGGTGTGTGGCGGTGGATACCTTGAGTACCTCTATCGGTTCTCCCTTCTATTCCAGTCTCGTATTGTTTGCGGAAAGAAAGATTGTCGGTATGCCTCTTTGTGGGCTCTAATCTCTCTGATTTTATCCTCATGGTTTCTTCGCTAGATATACGTAGGAGAGAGCAATATACTTTTTGACTCCTCGGTGAAGGTATGTTCTCGAAACTTCAACAAAAGCCCGTACCGAACTACTGAGCGTCTCTCTTTCAGAGTCTTCCACTGGAGTTTATCTATCATCTCCCTAACGCTTTCGCTATTACTAAATGATCCTGTAACGAAGCTCGCTGCTCTCCGTTGCATCTTCTCTATCTCTTCTATCAACCCTATCTGGTACGGATCCCACACTGCTGAGCAGTATTCAATCAGTGGGCGAACAAGTGTACTGTAACCTACTTCCTTTGTTCTCGGACTGCATTTCCTTAGGATTCTTCCAATGAATCTCAGTCTGGCATCTGCTTTACCGACGATTAATTTTATAGTTCCATTTTAAATCACTCCTAATGCCTACTCCCCGATCATTTATAGAATTAACTGCTTCCAGTTTCTAACCTGCTATCCTAGTATTGTTGGTCTATCACAAAGCTTAGTGTATGACTACGTCCTTCGAAAGCCTCAAAATGGCATTCGAAAGAGACATTAAGCGGGTTGTTGGTGAAAAATTGAGACAGAGATCCTGGCCACAAATATTCCGGAAAATGAAGCATATAAACCAGTGATAGAATGGTGGTTGTTATCAGCAATGTTATTACTATACGTGCATTGGACATTTTGCTCTCCGAAACAAAGATACAATAATTTAGTGTGAAAACCAAGTGGGAACTACGTGCTATTAATAAAATGTTTACGTGAAAAACGTGTTTAAGAACATGTAGAGGTAACAGAGGTTAGGCTATCAGTAATAAAAAAAAATGATTTATGCAGTAGGTGAAGCAAATTATCCATCATACAGGGACTACGTTGTCGAGACTTTTATACACAAT
This sequence comes from Schistocerca gregaria, assembly GCF_023897955.1. NCBI lineage: Eukaryota > Metazoa > Arthropoda > Insecta > Orthoptera > Acrididae > Schistocerca > Schistocerca gregaria. Next base: position 57,683,258 of record NC_064926.1, read on the forward strand.
GTGGTACTTCGCTCTAATATAGGACACATTACTTCAAATGCTCATTTATACCTTCAGAACTGTCTCCCGATAACGTTTATTAAATTGCAAATTGCTTGAATGTGCTTTCAAAAATGAATTTATCGTTTTTGCTATTTATTGGCCACACACCGAATGACATTTCGTAGGTAAGATATCAAAGAGAGAAGATGTGTGAACTAGAATGACAATGAGTCATTGACAGTCTAATAAAACAAGAATTCAGTTCTGCATCAAGGTGTACCTTCAAACAGTTCTGTTCCTTCGACATTTCGAGAATCTTTCACTTTGTTGACATCCATAAGTCATGACAGCATGCCTTCCTTACTTCTTTCCTCAGTGTAGACAATTCTGGGCTAACAAAGAAAACATAGGTCATTTTTTTCAAACATGAACATTAATTATGTTACGCTTATATTTGAAAGTTGAGCATTTGACGAGTAAGCATCAGTATTAGTAAGCAAACAAGCATTGTTTTTGGAGTTCTCGCTTCATCAGCTATAGACGCAAATACACTGAGGTGAAGAAGTCATGTGACAGCAATATGAACATGTACAGATGGTATCGCGTACATAAAGTATAAAGGGGCAGTGCCTTGGCGGAGCTATCATTTGCACTCAGGTGATACATGTGAACTGGTTTCCAACGTGACTATTGCCGCATGGCGGGAATTAACAGGCTCTGAACGCGGAACAATGAACGCGGTGTGGCAGTTGGAACTAGACGCATGGGACATTCAATTCCGTAAATCGGTTATCCACAGTGTGAAGAGTGTACCGAGAATGCCAAATTTCAGGCAGTATCCCTCATCACCGACAACGCAGTGGTCGTCGCCCTTCACTTAACGACCGAGTGCAGCAGCTTCTTCGTACTTCTGAGTAACACTGCCTGAAATGACCACAAAAAACAATGTGGGACATACGACTAACGTATCCGTTTGGATAGTGCGGCGAAATTTGCCGTTTTAGGCTATGGCAGCAGAGAACCGACACGGGTGCCACTTCTAAGAGCACATCACCTGCAGTCTCTCTCCTGTGTTCTTGATCGTATCAACATTCAAATGGCTCTGAGCACTATGAGACTTAACATCTGAGGTCATCAGTCCCGTAGACTTAGAACTACTTAAACCTAACTAACCTAAGGACACCTCCCACATCGATGTCCGAGGTAGGATTCGAACCTGCGACCGTAGCAGCAGCGCGGTTCCAGACTGAAGCGCCTTGAACCGATCGGCAAGTGATCGTATAGGTTGGACTCTAGATGACTTGGGAAGAACTGATGTTAGGGTTCGTATGACGCAACCACACGAAGCCACGGACCCTTTAACAAGGCCCTGAGCAAGCTGATGGCAGCTCCGTAATAATGTGGGCTGTGTTTACATAGCCCAACTGAATCGATAATTGACGGGTAAAGGTTATGTTGGGTTATTCGGATGCCATTTGCAGCCATTCAGCGACTTCATATTCCCAAACAACAATGGAATTTTTATGGGTGACAATGTGCCATGTCGCAAGGCCACAATTGCTGGCAATAGGTTTGAGGAACTTTCTGGACAGTTCGAGCGAATGGTTTGACCACCCAATTCGCCCAACATGAATTTCATCAAACATTTATGAGACATAATCCTGCACCAACAACACTTTTGCGATTATGGAAAGAGGGCTTCCAATCACTTGTTGAGTGCATGCCACGTCGAGATGCGCGGTGTTGGAGGTATCCCATTACTTTTGTCAGCTCAGTGCACAGTAAAAGAGGATTTAAATGTATTCCGTATGCAACCATTTCAGATAATATACTTCTTGGTTTTTTTAAATGTATAAACGATAAGGAAGTCACATTTACGAGGGCAAATGTATCGTATTATTGGATCAAATATACATTTAAGACAAGAAAACCGTTTCGAAATGCCTTCCTGACACTATGTTAATAGCGTAAGCACTACAATATTTACTATTCAATACCACTGTTGCGTGCACATGAGAGATATTCCGAACAGAAAGCAATCGCAAATAGTTCCAACGTAAACAACATCTAAGGAATCATTAGTAGGATTGTTTGCTGATCTACGTTTTCTCTCATTTGTCTGGAAGTCGCACTATCAATATATTACTAACATACATGCACAGCTGACGTTCTTCACACTGTTCACCATGTTTCTCTTTCTTTTTATGTGGTGTACTATTGTTATTTTGCCACTCGATATAACTATTTTATCGGACGTGATGACTGAGTGTTGTGTGATATCCTTAGGTTAGTTAGGTTTAAGTAGTTGTAAGTTTTAGGGGAAGGATGACCATAGATGTTAACTACCATAGTGCTCAGAGCCACTTTTTTATTTCATAGGACACTGCTTTTAACAACGTAAATAGTGCAACTGCATTACGTGTTTGCTGCGGAGGATAACCACGTAAACAAACTTGTGAAAACAAGATAGATGCTTCACATTTGTAGCGTCACCAAATATGTCAACTAGTGGTGATCGTCTTATGTCAGTACGCATGTGTGTGTCAAATCACATCTGCATTCGTTGCTGTTAATGCTGAAAACAATCTTCGATTGCGTCGTAAGCTGCGCGTGCGCTGATAGAATTTGAATAAAACTGACGCTGAGTAGGGACACAGTTCAACGTATAAAAATGTCGTACAACAATACACTACGTCAAATAGCTGCCTAACAATGTGAGCAGCCTCTTTACTTCCTTGCCACAATAGTAGTGGACTACAAATTTGTAAATAATTTACGCATAACTTTACTGAAAAGAAACCGATACGTACAGCATAGTTATAATCAAACTTTCCCTACTTGAGCCAGTGTAGAAGGGAAACTATTTACTATATGGGTACGCAACTTCATAGGAGTGATTTTCAAACAATGCACTGCGGAATTTGCGTTGTCAGTAACGTTTTAGTGTCATGACGTGCCGTTAGGCGCTGGTATTGGTACACCGACGTAGAGTTTAAACACAAGCAGCCGTGTGAATCACAGCAGTAGACAGTCAACCTGGGTCTGGACAAGGTGGGCAGTGCTTTAATCGTAACGCTGTTTTATCAACTGTAACAGTGCTACTGCTCTTCGTAAGTGTCGACACATCAAAGGAATACGGAAAGGTCCCCAGGGTCGAAGAACATGCTACGGAAGTTAAAATTAACTAGCGAGTTGAAAATTGCTCCTGGCAGAGGCCGAGGTCAATTAAGCCACAGATTGTTGAGGAAGTTACTGTTGCCGTGGCTGATAATGCTGGACGCAATGTGCGATTTTCAAGCACTGCACATGCCGTGTCACGACAGCTGAACATTCCATGGTCTACCGTTCGAAAAGTGCTGCGAACAATTGAGAAATCGTAGTTGTGCGGTTCTAGGCAATCGTGGATGCAGACGGTTGTCAAAATGAGCAACGTTTGCAAACTGGAATGTAAACGTAGTACGCAATGAACAAATGTTAGCTTCTCGTGTGGAAATTAAAAAGTGTCTTTCTACGGTTTATTCGTTATTTCTCTTCCTGATTTTCCTACTACTGTTTCCAGAAAGTATCATTGTCCTACAGTCACCTGACGGCCTTCTCAAGTAGAGGAAGTTTAATAATAACCACCCTGCAAATGGGATCTATTGCCTCTACTCAGTTAAGTCATATGATACATCTCTGTATAGTCAGACATCAACATACATTGAAAGGACACTGTTGTGTGATAGTAGCAAGACTGCGACCAATACTGCAACGCAAATATTAACAATCCTGCTTTTTCTATGGCACTAGAAATTAGGCCCTTCGGCTGTTAAATATTTTATTTTGGAGTATAATTATTGTTCTCTTAATATTTAGTCTCCACTTTATTATCTTTATTGTTTTATTCTCCGTTTTCTTTCTTTGTCCTTTTTCTGTTGATATCGGAGCCCTAGGGATTCCTCTTTACGAACTTTAGTTGTGTGACCAATACCGTATGATGTTGCAGATGGTCCAGCTTCCTCTGGTGCTGTTACTCTGCGACTGGCAGTAGCATATAGTAAACACGGCAGAGGATATTGGATTACATTAGTCGTTAACTGGATATACTTGTGGTGGCATAAGCCTCGATCACAAAATTTCAGTGCCCGATGGGGAAGCCTATTGAAAAATCAATAGAAAACAAAACAAAACAATAAACAATGTAAGTAGCTGAGTGAAGATAAAAGAAAAAGAGAACAGCAGTATTTAGACAATGGAGAAAAGAACAATCGGTAACGAAATGAATGGTTTTATTACAGTAGATCAAGATGTAGACTATCATATAGTCTGCTTCAGCTCTAAAAAATACAAGACAGGAGAAACAGGAACAAATGTAAGACAGTTAACAGCGTATTTTAGATGCAATCATAAACACCACACAATTCCATACTATATAACAACAGGTGACGTTAGTCCAAAGCGTCATGTATTAAACAATACTAGTTGATGTAGAGAAAACGCGGGTCTAATATGAATTGAAGCCGTTGCTTAAACGATTGAACAGGAAGAAAATGTGACGGCAGAGACGTGTGGTGCACTGTTTTGAGACGCCAGTGAACAATTAAATGTAAAAATGTAATTTTTTAAAAAATATTTCTAAAAATTTAATGAACAATAAAGCCACAGATAATGGTTAAATCATAGAAATCAAATCACATTTGTGGAGCCCTAATTAAAGCCCGCTCAATAAGAGTTAAGTACAGAATAATACATAATTATTTTGCATTAGAAACAAATGGAAGGAGATCGATTTAAAATCCCAAACTGTAGAGAAAAGTTCAATGTTAAGATAATATACCAAACTAATTAAAATATAATGGAATGACAATAGTACAAGAAATATGGTGTGTCGTCTCTGGGTATAAACTAAAATTGTACAAATCGTAAAAGTACATTAGCGACATCTCTGGGCGTATAGTATACACATATGGAATAAAGCAGAATTACAATGTAGAATGGCATGAAGCTAGTCAACGACGCATTAAAATAAACAAACAAGTGAAATAAAGGAATTATCACAGTTACGGGAAATAATACATGTTCATAACAACTGGGATTGAGATGACGTAGTTATATTGAAAGATGCGCCCTCACTGGTGTAATGTAAGTAATAATACCTTGCTAAGGAATGAGATAACCACACTTAGTGTAACTTTTTGATGTTATGTCTCCAGAAACAAATAAAAATTTGAAAATAGCACTTAAGAGAACATCTATATAAGGTGTAGTGTACTCGCTCGTAACACCTAAGGGGCACGATATATATTACCGATATACGCCACGCTGTGGCTTAAATCGGCGATAAAATTTCGAGCAGTGGGACACAACTTATTTTGGGCCAGAAATCAACAGTTTGACAATTTCAGCTAACATTAAATGTATTTCATAGGAAGATATGGTACTCATTAATTAGGCAAAAACAGTAACGAAGTAAATAGTAAAACCTTACACCTGTTACTCGGCCGAACACGTGACCTGGATACGGACTTGTATGGGGTTGGGTCTGATTACCCCTTCTTTTTACAACATGTTTTAACCATTAATTGAATTTTATTGTTCAGTACATTTTTAATTTTTAACGAAAAGTTACATAGCTTCACTATTATTTAACTATTTGCCTGTGCCTCAATAGAGGGCACTACATGTCTCTGCTGTCACATTTTCGTCCTGTTCAACCATGTAAGCAAAGGCTCCTGTATGCTCCAAATCAACCGAAACTCTTTACGTGATACTTCATACTAATGTCGCCAACTGTTATATGGTATGCGAGTGTTTGGTGCTCATATCTGCACTTACGATACGTCGTTAATTATCTTACATTTGTTCATGATATCATGTTTTGTAATGTTATGCAGTGAAGATGACTATGTAATAGTTTAAATCTAGATCTGCTGTAACAAAACGACGGATTTCGTGATCGAATGCTGTTCTTTCCCCCAGTGTCTATATTCAGTGACCGCTGCGTACAGCGGAATCATAAGGATTCCAATGTAATTAGAACAGTATTACAGTTTATGTTGTGTTTTGCTTTTGGTGCATGGCGGCATTAGTTAATCCAAGTATCTGTGTTTGCACAAAAATTTACACAGTAAAGGAAAAAACTTTATTTGTTCAGTGCGAATTATTACAGTTTTTCAGGAAAATGCATAACATCACAAATAAATAGGTGCAAAAAATGCACAGGCTCATTACCACAGTGAACCCATTAAAGCACTCAGAGCCATCTGTCTCTTTCAGTTTCTTCTGTTTCCTTACACAGCACTGCACCTACCAGTATTGTGCGTGTGTAGAAAGTATAGCTGCGAACGGAGGCTTCTGGGCACTCTGTTGGCATACAGTGATGTGGTCGAGCTGGTGGCTGGCTCTGCCACTAGAGACTGTTGTCACGGACGGTGTAGTCGCGGAGGTCGTCCACGCTGGTGTAGGAGTGGTAGTAGGGAGTGACAGGGGGCGCCGTGGAGGTCAGCGGATCGTCGCCGAGGTCGAGGCCGTGGTCGTGGTGGAGGCTGCTGATGAGCGCCAGCAGGTCCAAGTCGCAGGTGCGTCGGTAATGGTCGCAGCCGCGGTCGGACTTTCCGTGGCGCTCCGCAGCGTGGAACTCCCGTTCTGGCAACTCGCCCGTGTCCTCCACCGTGGACGACGGCCTGCAACAGCGGCCCTCGCTCCAGTGTTTGTCCACGACACCTCCATGGGTTGTCGTCTACGGCTCACGCTCTTATGTCCGGAAGTGCTGAGGGTGGGCAAGCATGCAAAAGTGCAAAGAAGGAGGCAAAACGAGCCGTGGATAAAGCTAAAGCTGAATCAGTAAGGGAGGCACACGAACAAATACAGAAGGATAAGGATATGAGACAACTGATACGGATAGGCAAATCAAGAGATAAAGCTTCTAAGGATCTAACATCAATGAAGCAAATGAAGGATTGATGAAACAGGAATAATTCTGTGTGACCATGAAAAAATAATCCAAAGGTGGTCGAATTATTTTGAGAAATTGCTGAATGAAGAAAACGTAAGAGTGAAAATTGAGGAAGGAGGGGCATACAAAGGATTAACGATGGATGTAAGTAGAGATGAAGTCTAACGGGCAGTTGAAAAGATGAAAAATGGGAAGGCAGGTGGCCTAGACCAGATCCCCATTGAGGTATGGAAGCGTCTCGGTAAAAAGGTAATTGAGCTCATTTGGAATTTAATGAAGAAGATTGGGCGACAGGAGGAGATGCCAGACGAGTGGAGAACTAGTGTACTGATCCCAATATTTAAGGGGAAAGGTGTTGTGCAGGACCGCAGTAACTATAGGGATATTAAACTAATGGCACACACAATGAAAATTTGGGAAAGATTTATAGAAGCAAGAATACGCAAGGAGACTGTAGTGTGTCAAGAACAGTTTGGGTTCATGCCTGGAACAGGAACGCCTGATGCAATACATGCTTTAAGGCGGATAGTGGAGAGACACGGGGAGCTACAGGCCGATCTACATATGGCTTTCATTGATTTGGAGGAAGCATTTGACAGAGTCCCAAGGGACGAAATATGGAGAAGCATGGGAGAGCAGTGCGTGCCAGAGAAGTATGTGAGGTTAGAGAAGGAAATGTAGAGAGGAGCAATGAAAGGTGAGAAGTAGTGTGGGCATGACAAAGGAGTTTCCAGTAAAAGTAGGGTTACAGCAAGGGTCTGCGCTTAGTGCCTACCTCTTTGACCTGATTATAGATGTGCTGGTGAAACATGTGAAGATGGAAGCACCGTGGAATATGATGTCTGCGAATGATGTGGTTCTTTGTGAGCAGAGCATCGACAGACTTAAGGAAAAGCTGGAGGGTTGGAGGAAGGCACTAGAAGAAAGAGGGATGAAAATTAGCAGGACAAAGTCAGAATATTTTGCACTGAAGGATGTGCAGATGAGGTCTTGCAAGATCCAGGATGATGATCTGAAATCGGTCTGCAAATTTAAATACCTGGAGTCGTACATAGAGAGGGATGGAGGACTGGGAAGCGAGATACAACACCGATTAAATTGTGGTTGGAACAACTGGACGAGAATGAGTGGAGAGTGGTGTGTGAAGAAGGTGAGCATTGGGTTGAAAGGGAAGGTGTACAAGTCGGTGGTAAGGCCTGCTATGATATACGGGGCAGAGACATGGCCAATCACAGTAGCCCAGGAAAGGAAGATGGAAGTGGCGGAAATGAGGGTGCTGAGGTGGATGTGTGGGGTAGCAAGGAAGGACAGAATTAGAAATGAATTTGTTAGAGGAGCTGTGAAAGTGGGACTCATGGGGAAAAAAGATACAAGAGGGCAGACTAAGGTGGTACGGACACTTACAGAGAAAAGGGCAAGAGCATATCGGAAACAGAGTTGAAGATAAAAAGATTGAAGGAGCGAGAAGGAGAGGAAGATCGAAGATGAGGTGGAAAGATAATATATCCGGGGACTTAAGGGAGAAACAATGGAAGGAGGAAGCAATGGGTAGAGAACTATGGAGGAGAAGGATCCAGAAGATCAACGCCGACCCTACGTGACGTGGGACAAGCCGACGGTAAAGAAGAAGAAGAAGAAGAAGAAGAAGAAGACTCAGACTGTTCCAACGCTGACCCACGGGACAATCGTGCCGCTTCCCTTCCCCGCCAACCCACCCCCCCCCCCTCCCTCGCCACCCCAATAGTGCAATCGTGTAGACTACCCGCAATATGGTCCTACTGCACCCTTTCTCGATATTCTCTAATCGTTTGGCCATCTTTGCAAGCGAGCGAAATGGACGCTACGACTCGGTGCTGCTGAGAATTTGTATGCCCCTAAATGACCTGCTGTGCTACCGTTCTATCACCCTACTCCCAGTAATAGGAAAATTTTTGAAACCGTCATCAACAACAGACTAACCAAGCAGGCGGAGAAAGCCAAATTCCTACCTTAGTGCCAAGCAGGGTTTCGTGAAAACCATTCCTCAGTTGATCCTGTAATGTGACTATGCAGCGGCGAAACAATAGGACTCAGTATACTCCAGTGTGCCTGCGATTCCTGGACATAGAAAGGGCTTTTGATAAAGTGTGGCACAAGGGTTCGTACTGCAAAGTACTCACAATGGGCACACCATCGAAGATGACAACTCTAATCTCGAACACTCTTGACAACCTACCATCGGCAACCTTTGTAAACGAAGCCGCATCATGTATTTTCTGTCCAGTGGAAGGGGCACCATAGGTTCAATCATCTCTCCACTGCTATACACACTCTATACGTCCGAAAATAAAATGATTCAAATGGCTGTGAGCACTATGGGACTTAACTGCTGAGGTCATCAGTCCCCTAGAACTTGGAACTACAGAAACCTAACTAACCTAAGGACATCACACACATCCATGCCCAAGGCAGGATTTGAGCCTGCGACCGTAGCGGTCGCGCGGTTCCACTCGGCCACTCCGGCCGGCTATACGTCCGACATATCGCTACCAAACAGATGGAACGAGAGACTTGAACTCTACGCACACTGCATATTTGTGCCATTAGCAAATAACAAAACATACAGTCAGCAGACCCAAGAGTATACGGACAAACTAGAACAAATGCCTGCCAAATGGAAAATCAATGCTTCCATAACGCAGCTAATCGTCAGCCACTGCATCGCTACAGAAAACAAAAAAACAAAAACCCGCTGATGCAGCAGTAACATTATGTGATCAAACAATAAAAGTCACAGACATGGGCAATTATTTGTTGCTCACGCTGGACAAACTCCTCTGTTGCAACCAACACATTAAAGACATGACATCAAAGTCAAAACCAGCCTAACTCAACGAAAAACACTAGAAGGGGGAAGTAATAGAACTAAAATGACACAATAAACTGTACGAACAAAACCCTTATCCGTCCTATTATATGCGACCCCAGTCCGGATAGCAAACCGGAATATTCTCAAAAATTCATGGAAACAGGAAGAAAAATACTTAGAACTGCTATCAGGATGAACCCCGGAACCACAAGGAACTTGATAAACCAGAAAACCAAAACAAAACCAATAAGCTAAAATTGGCTACAAGTCATAGCAAGGATAGGAGAGAATCGTTTCAACGACAGAACTGAGAACACAAAATCTCTAGATGAACACACATTAAATTCACATTCCCTAAAGAAAATACCCATACCAAAACACGCATCAATCAAACCAACACCCTAAGAACAGCAACTATAACTGACACAGAAGCAAATGAAAACAATATAGAGCAGCTACTAGGAGCACCTACCCAAGGAACCTTTGAACCAAATTTCAAACTTCTGCGTCGTAACGGGGAACAATTACGGGGTTTTGAAGAAGTAGCCCTTTAATTCTGCTTAACAGTGTAGCCTGGTTCACAGCGCTTTCACTTCAATCGAGAATTTTAAGATGCTCATTTGCTGGAGCCTCATATAGCAAAACTTCATCCTGAGGGAATTTGTCAACTCGTTAACAGATATGATAAAAGCTTAAATCTAAATATTATTACGTACATATGTGACAAAAAGGCGTAGTTTTGGGACTTCTAAAAAATATTTGCTTTGACTATCCCAGTATTTTGCTTATAGGCTATTTTATATCAGCTAACGAATATCCCACGTACATTACACTTCAGAAGCACAGAATACGAGGGTTACCCAGAAAGTAAAGCACCGCATTCTTTTCCTTCGACAGTTCTTTATTGCACATAATGAGAGTTACTCGTACATACACGAAAGACTGGTGTTTTATCTACACGCCCTATTTTTCCACGTAATCTCGATCCCGTTGTATGGCAGTCCTCTGACTCGAAACAAGGCCGTGAGTGCCCTGTCGGCACCAATCCTTGTCTTGGTGGCGGAGTCAGTGCTTCGCTGTGTGAATCACCTCCTCATCGTCCTCAAAATGTCTTCCACGAGTGGCATCCTTTAATGGCCCACACAAGTGGAAGGTCGAGGTGGCTAGGCCAGGGCTGTCAGGTGTGAAAGCCGTGGATGGTCCTCCGGACCGCTGTATATCGTGGAGCTCCACCGAACCGCCTTTTGATGACCTCACACTCTGTACCCAGCGACTGTACTGTTGTCGACAATAGATGCTCCATAGACTTTGAACAAGCTTTTTTGAATATTCCCCTCAGTTTCTTTCTGTGCAGTCAGAAATTCAATGACGACACGTTGCTTGTAACATACCTCACCTACAGACGCCATTTTGAAACTGTCCTACAGCTACATTGTCTGCCGGAAGTGACAAAACTTCGGGCGTTCACTCAGGAGACTTCAAAGAATACATACGTAACGTTTCGTATTCGTAGCATTGTTTTCGGGTGCGAAAAAAACGCGGTGCATTACTTTCTGGTCAACCCCCGTATAATGAGAGGTACACAGAATATGTCGCATCGAAGATGGTCATACAGTTGTGACTCGGTAGGGTATATTCATACAACAAGAACCATACAGGATAGGTCACTATACTTACGTGAGCAGAATGTGGAGGATGTCTTCGGCGAGCCCGCCAACCCTGGTGAATGGCTTTTCTGCAGCCTCGCAAATGGCCCTCAGAAGACAGTTGCGGCCATCAATGCCCAGTCTGTAAGGAAAAAACAATACCTTTTGTACACCATTCGCACGAAGCCTTTGCTTGTGTGACACATTATGCGGCCTGAATGTAAACAAAACTCCCAAACCTCTATGAGGGTGGATTCTAAGCTTCACGATCCAGTTACATTAACGTGATAACCACCTATGTGCGATATCAACAAGTAGTAATCACTCACAAACGTCCGGTGCGAGACTAGCAGTGGAAGGTTTATAAAACACGCCGGGGGGAGGGGAGGGGGTGGGGGACGCGGTAAACACTGCTGTCGTTGTCGTAATGCAGGAACGGATCAATTTACCTCACGTCGAAAATGATATGATCTTTCGGGCCAAGGGTGGAAGCATTTCCTAAACGGGTAAGTTTGTAAACTGTTCGCGTGTCGCCGTGGTTACAGTATCAAGTGCAAAGCGAAATGGCGCTATTGGAGACCGGCGCGGAGATGCCGGAGGGCGAATGGACGTGCAACTGTGCAGTTAACCGCCCAAATGCACCAAGGGGCTATCAACAGTGTCAGTTCAATGACTGTTCAGCGTACACTGCTTCGTATGGGCCTCTGCAGAAACAGCATGGTTCCTTCATCTGTGCTGATTGCTGCTCATCGACGGCGAAGACCGGAATTTCTTGGCCACTATCCCAGTTGGATGATCGCTGAACGGTTACAGATGGTCTTTTTTATGCTCCATCTGACAGAAAGCAAATACCCCGGAACAGTCTTCGGAAGGGTCCAGGTCGGAGGAGAGGGCGTTATTGTGTACGTAATGATTTCGTGGCATTCCGTAGATGATATCGTCATTCTGTGAGGGACAATGGACCATCACAAGTATGCATCTCTTCTTGGGGAGATGCAGTATGCAGTTTGTCTTTTTTCTCAGTACGGCGGCATCTACCAACAAGACAATGCAATGTGCCACACAGGTGGCAGTGAACGTACATGGTTCGAAGAGCACTAGGACCACTTTAACGTACTCTCCTGACCACCAGATGAGATCCTGACTTGAACCCAGTGTAGAATCTATGGGACCACCTCGACGGGCTGTTAGTGCTATGAATCCTCAACCGAGAAACCTGGTGCAGCTGGCCATGGCAGTGAAGACGTCATGGCTCCACATCCGTGTTGGTACCTTACAGAACCTCACTGACACTCTTGTTGCACGTCCACGCTGCAAAAGGTGGTTATTCAGGCTTCTGCCAGGCGGTTACATTAACGTGACTCGACCGTATAGAACAGAATCTCTGTCCAATACCTTACCCATTTCATTACTTTTTTTCTGATATATATTTATAGTATGAATTTAAAATGGAAGCAACTGAGCAATTGTCTGCAAGCTGCCCACCTGCTTAAAAACAGAGGAGAGGTGTTATGAAGATACATTCACGCTAGCCGATGTTCTCACCATTGATGTGGCCCTCTAACTAATGTTACAACTCATAATCAAACAGTACGATTCCAATATTACGGTGCTTTTTTTTGTAGCGTGTTGAGATTCATAAACAAATCACAGTACTCAACAGCAGTTCAAATGAAAGCCAATCTAAAAGAGACTGCCTCCACTACGCTTGTCCGTCCTCTTTTTGAATACTGCTGCGCGGTGTGGGATCCTTACCAAATAGGACTGACCTAGTACATCCAAAAAAGCCAAAGAAGGGCTGTACATTTTGTATTGTCGCAAAATAGGAGAGAGAGTGTATCACTGAAACGACACAGAATTTGGGATGGACATCATTAACAAAAGCATTTATCGTTGCGGAAGAAATCTTCTCGCGAAATTTCAATCACCAACTTTCTCCTCAGAATGCGAAAATATTTTGTTGACGCCGACCTATATAGGGAGAAACGACCACCACGATAAAATGAGGATAATAAGAGCCCGAGCGGAAAGGTAGGGGTGTTCGTTCATTGCACACTGTATGAGATCGGAATAATAGAGAATTATGAAGGTGGGTCGATCAACCCTCTGCCAGGCACTTAAATGTGATTTAAAGAGTATCCTTGTAGATGTAGAAGTAGATTATTCCAGGGACTTTTGACTTTAGGAGCACCGCAGTTACTGCAAATTGTCGTGATAGTTCTGAGCACTGATTGTATTTCCACGCTTGAGGAACTCGCCGGGCAGAGAGAACCTGCAATCGAAGAAAATCATCATGACCTTACAGGAACTTGTGTGAACAGCTTTGGAGTTCTTTGACGGGAAGTATGGTACGAGGGGGGGAGGGGGGGCGGGAGGAGGGGGGAGAGATGTGGGATGTTTCCACAGATGAATTTGCCGTTTGCCCTCGGGCTGTCGGACGGAATCATCCTGTTGCACGATTACGCCTGCCTCCACACTGACAATCGGACGAAGGATATGCTTCAATGATTTGTTTGGCGAACAATGCAGCATCCTCCGTACAGTATGCTTATTTCACCGTGTAATTTACTCATCTTTGGCCACCTGAAGAACGACATGCGTGGACGTAGGTTTAAGTCGGACGAGAAAGTGCGAGAGTGGGCGCGGTTGTGGATCCGTCAACGCCAGACCGCGTTCTACGGAACGGGAATCGATCGTCTCTTCTCCCAGTGAAGTAAAGGTATTAACGCATGTGATGGTCCACCGTGGTGGGTGTTCGGTTTTCATTTCACTGTCCCTCATACTACAAAATGCTCAGCAAGATGAGAGACCCATTAAAATCTACAGCGCGGTAAAGTATAGTCCCATCACCTCGATAATGCGAGTCCACACACCACTGCTCTTATGGAGTATGAGATTCGGCATCTCGATTGACAGTTTTTCCACCACCGGCTCTACAGCTCCGACCGCGCACCCAGCAACAAACAATGGGTAACTGAACAACAATTTGGTGGTGACGAGGAACGCAAGAGCACTGTTGTCAGCTGGTTCAATAGCTGCTGGTAAACCTTTCGGAATGTGAGGTCGTGGTCCAAGAATTCTTTTCCTGACGTTTCGTCCAAGACTGCGTTGGGCATCTTCAGAGGCGCTCCCCCGCTGTGTCTTGCCGACTAACCGGACGGACGTCCGAGAGCGACATAAATACTGTAGGAAATATAGTGGGGTCAAAATAACACGTGAACAGACATAATCCTTGTCAGAGATAAAACGTAACCATCAATTGTCTTCTTGTCAGAGAGAAAACTGTCCAGCGATTCTGCGGAGCTATTGCCCAAATGTCGCTATGTTTCGTTGCCTCCTCTTTCCTATTAAAATTATCCTGATGCTTCTATATTTCAATGGCGTCTCTATTAGTAGTGGATAATAATTTGACGTAGATAAAATCTCTGTTTCAGAAAACTTCACTTTGTAGTTTCCTGACTCAAGAGCATGCTCTGCTACAGATAATTTCTCTGTTTATCCTAGTGGGCAAAGATTTTTGTGCTCTTTTAGCCGTGTATTTACGCTCCTCTTGGTAGTTCGAATACAAACCTTACTACACGTACACGGAATTTTGTATTTGCCACATATCGACAGAGGAGATCAGTCGGCAGGACTGAGCTGAGGAGCGCTTCTGAGGATGTCCAGCGCAGTCCTGGACGAAACGTCAAAAACAGAAGTGTTTCTTGGGCCACGACCTCACATCCCGAAAGGCTTACGAGCATCTATGGCATCGGGTCGTGAAAGCCTTCTATATGAACTGGTTCAATACCCAGGCGGAGAATATCTACATTATGTGACCAAAAGTATCCGGAACTTAATTTAAAATGACTTAAAAGTTCGTGGCGCCCTCCATCGGTAATGCTGCAATTCAGTATGGTGTTGGCTAACCCTTAGCCTTGATGACAGCTTCCACTCACGCAGGCATACGTTCAATCAGGCGCTGAAAGATTTTATGGGGAATGGCAGCCCACTCTCCATGGAGTACTGCACTGAAGAGAGGTGTCGATGTGAGCCGGTGAAACTTGGCACGAAGTCGGCGTTCCAAAACATCCCAAAGGTGGTTGCGGTGGTGGTGGTTAGTGTTTAACGTCCCGTCGACAACGAGGTCATTAGAGACGGAGCAGAAGCTCGGGTTAGGGAAGGATTGGGAAGGAAATCGGCCGTGCCCTTTCAAAGGAACCATCCCCGCATTTGCCTGAAACGATTTAGGGAAATCACGGAAAACCTAAATCACGATGGCAGGAGACGGGATTGAACCGTCGTCCTCCCGAATGCGAGTCCAGTGTGCTAACATCCCAAAGGCGTCTATAGGATTCGGGTCTGACCTCTGTGCACGCCAGTCCATTACAGAGATGTCATTGTCGTGTAACCACTGCGCCACAGGCCGTGCATTATGAACAGGTGCTCAATCGTGTTGAAAGATGCAATCGCCATCCCTGAATTCCTCTTCAACGGTGGATAGCAATATGGTGCTTAAAACGTCAATGAAGGCCTGTGCTGTGGTAGTGCCACGCAAAACAACAAGGGGTGTAAGCCCCCTCCATGAAAAACACAACCACACCATAACACCAGCGCCTCCGAATTTTACTGTTGGCATTACACACGGTGGCAGATGACGGTCACCGGGTATTTGCCGTACCCACACACTGCCATCGGATAGCCACATTGTGTACCGTGATTCGTCACTCCACACAACGTTTTACCACTGTTCAGTTGTCCAATGTTTACGCATCTTACACCAAGCAAGGCGTAGCATGGCATTACCGGCGTGATGTGTGGCTTATGATCAGCCGCTCGACCATGAAATCCAAGTTTTTTCACCTCCCGCCTGTAATAGTACTTGCAGTAGATCCTGATTAAGTTTGGATAGATGTATGCATGTTACACATTACGATCCTTCTCTACTGTCGGCGGTCTCTGCGAGTCAACAGACGAGGTCGGCCTGTACGCTTTTGGGTTGTACGTGTCCCTTCACGTTTCCATTTCAATTTCAATATCACATCGGAATCAGTGGACCTACGGATATTTAAGAGTGTGGAAATCTCGCGTAGAGACGTGTGACACAACTTATACCCAATCACCTGACCACGTTCGTAGTCCGTCAGTTCCGCAGAGCGCCCCATTCTACTCTCTCACGATCTCTAATGACTACTGAGATCGCTGATATGGAGTACCTGGCAATAGATGGCAGCACAGTGCACATATAAGATAGACGTATGTTTTTGGGGGTGTCCGGATACTTTTGATCACATAGTGTATGCGGAGAGGGTTAAGAAGTCAGTGCATCGTCATGTAGGGTGCTTACGAGTGAAAGGCTATGGCGCGCAATAACTTGTAGGAAACTTATATCGCCAGTAACACCTTTTTTTTAACGAATAGATACGTAAGAATGATTTTTCTAAACGAGGACAAAACGCAGGAAACGATCCCTGAGAGGTTAAGGAGCAAAACAGGTAATAACAATTTGTCCATTTTATTTGGACTGTTGAGCTTCGTGGCCGTGGATAATGATATTTTACTATAAAAATGCAGTGACCAGCCATTTTTAATGCGTTTTATTTAAGCCAATATGAATTTCGGGTTTGCGCCCATCTTCAGCTGACAAATGACATGTATCTTCAGTTTCGGCAGTGGTACAATACCGACAGCAGTTTGGATGCTGCAGCTAGCCTGTGCAAAACCAACGATTCCAATCATTTACTTTCGCGACAAAAAGTGTTTGTGCTGTTACAAAAAAGAAGAAAAGCTAAGAAAAATGAAGGAGAGGATAATGGTTCAAATGGCTCTGAACACTATGGGACTTAACATCTGAGGTCATCAGTCCCCTAGAACTTAGAACTACTTAAACCTAAGTAACCTAAGGGCGTCACACACATCCATGCCCGAGGCAGGACCTGCGACCGTAGCGGTCGCGCGGTTTGGAGAGGATAATGTAAGTAAAATGAACAACTGATTGTGCGTAACTTTAAACTCTCGAAATTGAAGTAATGACTGAAATCGTTGCTTTTGCACAGGCCAGCTGCAGCATCCAAACTGCTGTCGATAATTTACCACTGTAGATACTGAAGATACATGTAATTTGCCAGCGGAAGATGGGTGCAAGCCCAAAATGCATATTGGCTAAAATAAAACACATTAAAAAAAGTGGCTGGTCGTTGTATTTTTATAGTAAAATAAAACAGGTAATGTCTACATGTGGGCGGAAATGTATTCCAAGTCCGGTGTACCCATTTGAAGATGGAGAAAAAAATCTTTCACATTGCAGATTGCAACGACTGAAAGCACACATGAGATCACACTAGACAAGTGGGAATGACCTGTCTAGATGCTTTTTGGCTCCACACTCAAGAGGTCAGATATGTTGTCCACGAAGGCAGTACGCTTGCAAGCGGCAGCAGGGTCCATCCGTTGCAGCGCTGTTCGTGTCTCACTGTAGTACGGCCGTGTGTTGTACAGTGCAGTGCTGGGAGACGATAGTGCCGTGTACCAACCACGAACAGACTAACACCGTCTTTATACTCCGTCCACTCACAATACTTTGACCAACAGCGAAAAACCGCAACACCCATCTTTTGCAATTTTGACTGCTGCGAGACGTGCAGACAGAGACTCAGTGATGTTCTGGAAGGTACCTATTGGGATAAGGAGCCATGCTGACACCACTGCACTACCTTTCTCAGTTGAGAAAAACAGCCCCATCGAGGTTTTACCGCAGCTGGGATTGAATCTGGGGACTTTGGTGGCTTGCTCTTTGAACAACTCATGTACACTGAGAGTAGAAAATTCGTTGCAATATCCTGCTGGCAGATGCCATCATGCCAAGGAAAAGCTAACAGTATGTACGGGTGGACATGGTCGCCAACAACAGATGTACACCTGTGTTGATCCATTGTGTCTTGCAGGATAACGAGATCACCCAGGGAATGCCACGAAGTGATTCCCACAACAAAACGCTCACTCCTCCCTTGGTTTCAGACCTTTCACTACGTACACGTCAACGGCCATCTGTCCGGTGGAGAATAAAACCTGGTTCTTCCGAGAACGCCACCTGTCACCACACACTGGACGTCCATTTGCTCTACTGGTGTGCAATATCCAGCTTTCGCCGCCGATGGTCAGCAACCAGTACGAGTGCATGAACCAAGCACCTGCTGCGGAGGCCCATACACAGCAACGTTCGCTGAAGGGTCGTTGAGGAGACACTGTTATTAGTCCCATGATTCACCTGTGCGTTCAGTTGCTCAACAGTTGCAAGCCCCTACACATCTCTGCAGCCGTCCTTCGCAACTGTCATCTTTGGCCCGAGGTGCACCTCAGTTCCCTCGGTGCCAATTTTGGATAGAGCGTTTTTGCCATGCGCGGTATACTCTAAGCATGGCAGCACGCGAATAGTTTACAAACTTAGGCGTTTCGGAAATACTACCACCATGGTCGGAAAGCCAAAGATCATGACCTTTTGGACGTCAGACCAATCGCTCCATTCCCGCATCACAAACGATTGTACAGTTTTTCCACGTCCGCCACCCCCACTTTTTCCTATACTGCTAATGTTTCCACCTGAACTTTGTGAGTGGTTTTGGACATTGACGTCGGACATTAATGTGCGTATGGACAGGCAAGTGGGAACGGAGGGGAGGGAAGCGGCACGACTGTACGAGGAAAAGTATCCCTTCCGACAGCAGCCGGACCATAAAGTGTTTCGTCATTTGTGTTAGACGGGAATGGGTAACCATGAAAGGCGAATGCCATCGGTATAAGTACATGACTGGCCATTAAAATTGCTATACCAAGAAGAGATGCAGTTGATAAACGTGCACTCATTGGAAGAATATATTATACTAGAACTGACAGCTGATTACATTTTCACGCAATTTGGGTGCATTGATCCTGAGAAATCAGTACCCAGAACAACCACCTCTGGTCGTTCAAATGGTTCAAATAGCTCTAAGCACTATGGAAATTAATATCTGAGGTCATCAGTCCCTTAGAACGTAGAACTACTTAAACCTAACTAACCTAAGGACCTCGCACACATCCATGCCCGAGGCAGGATTCGAACCTGCGACCGTAGCGGTCGCGCGGTCCCGGACTGAAGCGCCTAGAACCGCTCAGCCACACCGGCAGTAATAACCCGGCCTTGATATACCTGGGCATTAAGCCAAACAGAGCTTGGATGGCGTGTACAAGTACAGATGCCCATGCAGCTTCAACACGATACCACAGTTCATCAAGAGTAGTGACTGGCGTATTGTGACGAGCCAGCTGCTCGGCCACCATTGACCAGACGTTTTCAGTTGGTGAGAGATTTGGAGAATGTGCTGGCCAGAGCAGCAGCCGAACATTTTCTGTGTCCAGAAAGGCCCGTACAGGACCTGCAAGATGCGGTAGTGCATTATCCTGCTGAAATGTAGGATTTCGCAGCGATCGAATGAAGGGTAGAGCCACAGGTCGTAACACACCTTACAGGTAACGCCCAATGTTCAAAGTGCCGTCAATGCGAACAAGAGGTGACCGAGACGTGTAACCAATGGCACCCCATTCCATCACGCCAGGTGATGCGCCAGTATGGCGATGACGAATACACGCTCTCGATGTGCGTTCACCGCGATGTCGCCAAACACCGATGCCACCATCATGATGCTGTAAACAGAACCTGGATTCATCCGAAAAAAAGGATGTTTTGCCATTCGTGCACCCAGGTTCGTCGTTGAGTACACCATCCCAGGCGCTCCTGTCTGTGATGCAGCGTCAAGGGTAACCGCAACCACGGTCTCCGAGCTGGCAGTTCTTGCTGCTGCAAACGTCGTCGAACTGTTCGTGCAGATGATTGTTGTCTTGCAAACGTCCCCATCTGTTGATTCAGGGATCGAGACGTGGCTGCACGTTCCGTTACAGCCATGCGGATAAGATGCCTGTCATCTCGACTGCTAGTGATAAGAGGCCGTTGGAATCCAGCACGGCATTCCGTATTACCGTCCTGAACCCACCGATTCCATATTCTGCTAACAGTCATTGGATCTAGACTAACCCGAGGAGCAATGTCGCGATACGATAAACCGCAATCGCGATAGGATACAATCCGACCTTTATCACAGTCGTAAACGTGATGGTATGCATTTCTCCTCCTTACACGAGGCATCACAACAACGCTTCACCAGGTAACGCCGGTCAACTGCTGTTTGTGTATGAGAAATCGGTTGGAAACTTTCCTCATGTCAGCACGTTTTAGGCGTCGCCACCGGCGCCAACCTTGTGTGAATGCTCTAAAAAGCTAATCATTTGCATATAACAGCATCTTCTTAATGTCGGTTAATTTTCGCGTCTGTAGTACGTCATCTTCGTAGTGTAGCAATTTTAATGGCCAGTAGTGTATATGTCTATGTACCGACGGTTTTCTCGCTCGTTCGTTGCACAGATCATCACATCACAGTACTGTCATGTGTTCTATTCACTGCTGCGAGTACATTTATGAGGTGTGGTTTCGTCAGTCATGGTGGTAGTGAATCATCAGCAATTAGTGGCGACTGCGTCATGGGACTGGTAACCCTTCCACAAAGCCTCACTGGTGAAGCATAACTGCACCTCCTGCCACTGACTCTTCCTCCCCCGCTGGAAGACGTGCGTTTGGTGATGCGAGGAATAATGTGGCTTCTACGTAACGGTGTTCCAGCTTACTTTCGTTTTTCCATGCAGAGGCATCTCGGCAACGTATAGCCTGGCCGAGGGATGGGACAAGTTGGCCCAGTGTGATGGCCCACCTGGTCGCTGGATCTCAAATTTTTATATTTTTACCTACGAGAGCAGCTGAAGGCAGTCGTGTACGCGGAGCCCATCCTCAGCGTCCACACACGGGAACAAAGTTTCCATGCTGCCCCTGATGTCATTCGGTTGCAGGATGGTAGGTTTGAACCTGAGGTTCAATCGTTGATGTGTCGTGTTCGCACATGGTTAGTCCCGTTGGGACCACATGGAACATCTTGCCTAACAGAGATCTCATTTCAGCATTTTTTGCTGTACATTGTACCCTACAGACATGACACATTAATAAATACTTTGTAGCGTAGATGCCATGCGTTTCTGGTCACATGTCTGCATGACCTTTTTGCCGCTTATCCTCTCAGGCATCGGAATTGTTTCCCGCAATTTGACTCCGTTTAGCAAAACCACCCTGTATGTATGACCAGTTCTGTATAACCTGCAGAGTTTTTTTAAATTTTATTTAATCGAATTGTTACGTTGTTCACAAACTGCAACGCCTACTAAGCTTTCCACGCTATTTAAGGCCATATAAGCACGGACTTTCCCGAATGTACTTCTGAACAAATGACGATTTTGGTGGCTGGAGTCCAACGTTTTTGTTAATCATGCCTTTTGCGTTCTTGTGGAGATATTTCCATAGCAACTTTCATCCTCTAACAAATATTTCTTCATATCTAACCGAGCTATGGAATATCAGTTTTCATAAATTTAGCTCTAAAATTTTTTTACTGTAGCGAAATATTTTCTTAAAATTTTTTATCCCCTATTGCACTCTCTTAGGAGTTTCCAGAAACACTGAAACACGTATTTTTTTCTTTTTTTTACTTCCAACCGGGATGTCAAATATCAGTTGTCATAGATGTAACCTTAAAAATCATTCAGCAGTTCTTTAGTAATTATTTATTTAAAAAAACTTTCACCCACTATTTTACTCCCTTATTTGTTGAATTTTCAAAAATGTTGGAACACCTACTTTTTATTTTCTGTCAGAGAAACCATATACCAGCTTTTCCTTAATAGCGACATACTTACAAAAAGCCTTTCATCACCTATTTCACCCCCTTAGGAATAGAATTTGCGGTAATCTCTTCTTAAACGACGCCTAAAGATCAACACTCTCTGCATATTTCTATTCTTAGTGTTTCAGGCTGGGTGATGATGAGTCAGTGAATCAGTCTGACCCTATTTCAGGCCCTTAGGGGCTGAAATTCCAAAATTAGTGAAACAAATACTTTTTCGTCATCAAGAGAGAAGACAAACACCAATTTTTAAACATTCAGCTTAAAAAATGCTTTCGCAAAGAAATATTTTCATAAAACGTTTCATCTCCTATTTCACTCCCTTAGGGTTTGAATTTCCGAAAACTGTGTCGTGCGTATATTTTATTTCCATCAGAGAGGCCAAATACAAATTTTCATAGATCTAGCTTCAAAAATTGCTTGCACAATTTTCATAAAAACTTTTATCCCCCTTTCACCCACACAGGGGCGGTATTTTGAAAAACAGTGAAACACGTATGCTTTTATTTCTGAGGAGTCAAAAACAAAATTTCATAGATCTGGCCTTAAAAATGCTCTCATAATAAAATATTTTCAGGAAAAACCTCTTCCCCTATTTCACTCCCTTAAGGGTTCAGTTCCCATAAACACTGAAACACATATTTTTAATTTTTAACCGAGAAGTCAAATACCAATGTTCATATATCTAGCTTTAAAAATACTTGAATAGTTGCTTAATAATGTTATGTTTTCAACATATTTTTCATCCACTATTCCACTCCCTTTATAGCTGAATCTCTAAAAATTGTGAAACTTGTATTTCTTTATTTCTGTCCGAGAAACCAAATACCATTTTCAAAGGTCTAGCTTCAAAATTGTCTTAATAGTAATATTTAAAAAATTCTTCATCCCTATTTTATCCCCTTAGGGTTGGAATTTCGAAAAACCCCTTCTTAAACGATGCCTATAGGATAAGATCAATACCCTCCGCAAATTTCAAGTTTCTATCCTTAGTGATTTGGGCTGGGGGATGATGAATCAGTTAGTCAATCATTCAGTCAGGACATTTCCTCAGAAGAAGATTACTACACGCTCCTTAGTTTTCAATTACTGCTCGGACTTCCTCAGATCATCTTTCTTTTTCGAAATTTGTTATTAACTATAGGAGATGTTCTGTAGATGCACCACATGTAGCTGGTGTTTCTACACGAAGAGTTTTGCTGCGTATCATACCTGGTAAGGAAATCACTGAGGGTAGTGTAGATGCTCCACCTGGAATTTCTGCGCGCCAACAGACTGTAAGGTTGCAGGTACACGCTGCCGTTGACGGGTACATTGTACGTGTACTTCATCACCAAACCCAACGTCATCGCGTTCCGAGGTATGGGGATCGGCGTGCCGAAACCAATCAGCAGCTGAAACAAAAGGTAGAGCACAGATGCAACTGGAAATTCTTTTCAATAGGTAGGGGTGGGGGAGGGGGGGGATGAGGTTTCATCCGTTTTCTGACTGATGCTGTCAGCAACGAATTCCTCTGGGCTGCCGACCTATATTCCAGAGTAGACTTGCACTTGCTCAACTATTTCTTGCATACATTCCAGGCTCTGCATTCCCCTACAGTTTTTACATTTTGCAGATCACTGATATTTTAGCATGTGCCTTGTCATGCTGTCCCTTCTTCTTGTCAGCGGCTTTCACGTGTTCATTTCTTCACCAGCTGTTCCGAGAACCTTCTCACTACGTGTCTTATCACCTAATTTTCTAAATCATTCTGCAGCGTCTATTCTCTTCATTTCCAGTTTTTCCACAATCCTTGAGCGACTTTCATACAGTGAAATGCCTCAAATGCACGTTCTCAAAAATTCCTTCATCAAATTAAAGTCGATGTTTGGCACTAATAGACTTCTTTAGACGAGGAATGCCTTCTTATTTCTTGCTAGCCAGCTTTTATAACCTCTTTGCTTCGTTCGTCATGTGTTATTTTCAGTCCAATGTAGCAGAATATTTTTTTAGATTTCGTGGTCTCCAACTTTGATGTAAGTTTATCCCTAATCGCATTTCCACTACTTCTTTCTCTGTTTCTTTGGTTTATTCCCAGTCCATATTTCATATTCATTACACTGTTCACCCCACGTTCTGTAATTCATCCTCAGTTTCAGTGAGGACAGTAATGTTGTCAGCGTATGGTGTCGTTGATATTCTGTAACTCTGAGTGTAGATTCTCCTCCACAACCTTCCCTATATTCCCTCAATTTCTTTTTCGATGTGCAAATTGAATTTAGATAAGAGAACATGCATCTTTAGCTATTAATGACATTTCTTTTGCCGGCCTGGTTCTCGTAAATACTCCATGTTAATCGTGTTTCCCTATTTCTGATACATTTACCTCTTCAAAAGCCAACCTGCTCGACATCTGACAGATCCTCAGTTTTCTTCTGTGTGCTATTTTTGTCAGCACCATGGATATATGAACTGTTAATCTGATTGTGCGATGATGATGATGATGAATGATGATGATGATGATGATGAGCCCCATATTTCTTTACAGAGCGTAGGGGAACGACGCGGGAGACCCGCGCCGCCGTACTAGGCAAGGTCCTTGTGGAGGTGGTTTGCCATTGCCTTCCTCCGACCGTAATGGGGATGAATGATGATGATGACGACGACACAACAACACCCAGTCATCTCGAGGCAGGAAAAATCACTGATCCCGCCGGGAATCGAACCCGGGATCCCGTGCTCGGGAAGCGAGAACTCTACCGCGATAGTTCTCACATTTATCTGACCTCAGTATCTTCAAGAACCTGTGGATGATTATTTCTTGAAAGTCTGTTGGTATGGCCCCAATCTCACAGTTTCTCCCCGCCGATGTGAATTTGTCATTACCGCCCATGGTTTTAGAAATTTCCGAAGGGATGTCACCTATTCCTTCTGCCTCGCATGATTGTAAGTCTTCAAAAGAATTCTGTCTTTAAAATTCGATCCACAGTGTCGCGCAGATCGACTCATATTTCTTCTTGTATCACGTCACCAGACGGTTTCTCCCCCCGAGCAGACCTCTTTGACGTACTCGAGCTCTCTCCTCTGTAATCAACAATGGCATTCCGGTTGCAGTCTTACCCTTGACGCTATTGCTTTTAATTTGACACAAGGCCGATTTGACTTTTCTGTATGTTGAAATAATACTGTATGCTGAAACAACGGACATGGGGAAGCTTGCGTGCCTCGGGATTAGCTGTACCGTAGGTGCAACCGCAACTGAGGCGTAGCTATGGAGAGGAGACAAAAATCATTTCTGAAGTGGGGGCAGCAGAGTTATCAGTACCTACAAGTTCACCTGTCTGGATGACTGATGTGGCCTTGTTACATGAGCCAGCATAGCCCAGCTACGTTGGTACTACGAATGACTCAAAGCAGTGAGAAACTAGCAACATTATTTTTACTGAGGGCGTGCACCACTACTATGGTTTCATGATGATGGTGTGGTGTCTCACATTATCGATACCACATCATGCAGAACGCATCTCGAAGTTGACACTAGACCATGACACGGCCTTGCCAATCCGCGGCCGGCTTGGAACCTAAAATCCTTCCGTTCATGCGAGCTCCACCACCACTGAATCAGCTTAAGGAAGACGCAGCACCGAACATTCGCAGGCTCATTCGTCGTTTCAATGTACTGTGACTGTTTATGACGATCAGGCTGCAACTAACGGATTTCTGGAGTACTATGTAACTTGCTTTATGAAGTTAAGTAAACAGCAGTGAGCCGTGCGTGGCTCGTGTTCGTGCCATCTCTTACTTAACACCCTGTTTTTACCGTAATGCCGCCTCGTTACGTTAATTTTCAATTACTGGTGTTACTGAGTTGCTGCCTTGCCTGCCCGAGAACGGCAGCAGTAGCGCTTATCGATATAGGCACTGCCGTATTATCTTTGATGGACTACTTATTTCCTGGTCGTTGTGTGTCGTCCAACGAGATGGAACGCGCCAGCAGTGCAGTTCGGATCGGGCAATTAAGTCAGTTGGAACGTGTCAGTAGTTAGTTCGGACCTGGCAGTGTTTGAGTTGGCACGCGGCATAAGTTCAGTCGGGGCGCCATGACTCGCTCGACGGTTGCCGACACACATGATTGGAGTAAGGACGACTTTGATTGATCGTCGGTCAGTCATCTTGCCGGATGACGTGTATTTGGCCGGCGATCGCTTGTGTGTTGGCTGTGTGTGCCGACTTGTGATTCGTCTCTGTTATTGTATAGGCACTGCCGTTAGTATTGTCTAGTTCTTCGTGCAAGTGTTCGTGAAACTGTGTGTAGTTTGTGTGATTTTGACTGACAAGTTATTTTAAATGTTGTCGGCCTACTGGCTCTGAGAGTCGATCGGTTGGCGTAGGGCAGTGAGGAATTCTCGGAGTGGCGTAGTTTGGCCGGGGCCCGCTGACGGTCTCTACGCGGTGTCTGAGTGTGTAGCGCTGGTCCCATTGCTACGAGGTCCTTGGCTCACCGAACCTGGACAGGAAAGTTGGGTTTCGATTTAACCTACCAGAAAGTCAAGACTGTTCACACTGTATCGTTTGGAGTTCGTTGTCGGCTGTTGGGATATTCCCGCTGGCAATAACGTGGTTTTCAAGTTGGAAAATTGTAGCCACCCTCCGGTGGAGTTTCACTGTATTTGGCTATTTGAATTGAAGTGCACCAGCGGGAATCTTCTGCTTTGTGGTCGTTAACGTTCCGGTTACCTGCCCTGGGCGTTGACGTAAATTTCAGGCAGTGTAGTTTCCTCATCGTGTTGTTGCTGTCCAGCACGATGTTTAGTTGACAGCTCCGTGTAAGATTGGTTGTGGGCGTCAATATCTTGTACGTTGTTCCGTTGAACTCGCTGTTGTGCCCTGGTGGTGTGAAGTGGAAGCTATCTTGTCGGTGGCAACCGACCGGTTGGGTTGTCGTCGGATCGTGAATGGTTGGGCCGACCGCCTCTCTCACCTAAGCGAACGTTAGTGTTTGAGTTACAGGCCGACTCTCGAACATCTGTGCGCCCTTGTGTGTACTGCCTCTTTTTTTAATTGTTCTTGTTGTTGGTACTTGTATGGCTTTTAGCCGGTTTTGTGTTTTAAATTATTGTTTTACTCTGAAGGCCTTCAGCCTAGTTTAAAGAAATGTTTCACGTAAGGACTTTGGTTTTTTTTTAAATTAATGTTTTGGAGTTTTAAGTGTTTGGCCTTCAGCCGATTTGAATTGAACATGTTTACTCCAGCCTAATTAAAGAACTGTTTTAAGACAAGGCTTGCCTTTTAAATTACTGATTATGCTTGTCTTTTAAGTTATTGGGCTTTCAGCCGGTAATTAAGTCCCAAAGATTAAAGCTGTGTGTTTAAGAAATTTTTTTGGGCTCTTGTAATGTTTGATCAAATAATACAGTTGTATGTTCGAGTGTAATCGACAGCCCTTTGTTTTGGCCCATTTCCACAATTTATTTTATTTGTCCTGTCCCGCGGGTTAAGCTAGGACATTTCAACCAGAGTCACTCAGATTGCTTCTAAATATTTCTGCTTTCTTTCCAAGCCCAAACCTATTCTTCGGTATCGATCTCTGACGGATCTAACAGATGGCATCCTCCTGTGTAAAATATTCGAGAAACAAAATACTTCCCCTTTTGGGTCTCCGGGTGGGAACTTCTCAAGAGGATGTTGCCATCAGGATTAATAAAACTGTCATTCTCCGGGTTGGGCTGCGGAACATGAGATATCTTTATCAGGTAGGTAGGTTAGCGAAGTTAAAGAAGGAAGATGGTTTGTTTGAGTCAGATATAATGGGAATTAATGAAGTGTGGTGGCAGGAACAACTGGACATCCGATCAAGTCAGTATATAGTTATCAACACAAGATCAAGTACAAGTAATACAGGGATAGGGCTAATAATTATTAAGAAAACAGCAATGTGGGAAACCTAACATAGTGAACAGCATAGTGTACGGATTATTGTAACCAAGACAGACGTGAAGCTAACACCTACAAGAGTACGATAGGTTTGTATGCCTACTAGATCCACATATGATGAAGAAACTGAAAGAATGTCTGATGAGATAAGAGAAATTATTGAAATAGTTAAAGGAAATGATAACGTAACTGTGATCGTGGACCTTAATTCTATAATAGTAAAAGAACGAGAATTAAAAATATTAGTAGACATGGACAGGGGAAACAAGATAAAGAAGTCCTTTCATAAAATTATGAGCAGAGCAGTATCCGATTGTTGCTACTACTTGATTGAAGAATCATGAATCAAGGTTGTACAGTATTTGTGGATGAGACCTGGAGACACCGAAAGGTTTCAGATAAACCACAAAATGGCAAATCAGAGATTCTGAAAGGAGATGTTGAACTGCAGACCATTCCAGGGGCATGTGAGGAGTCTGGCCATAATTTATTGGTTACGAACTGCAAATTATAACTGAATAAATTGCAGAAACGTAAGAAATTATGGAGACATGGTCTGGATGAATTGAAATAAACAGAGACTGTTGATAAGTCGAAATAAACTATTAGGAAAGATTAACTGAAACAGGGATAATTAACGTAACAGAAGAAGAATAGGTAGTTTTTTGAGATGAAATGATGAAGGCAAATCCCCGTAGAAGTCCGTAGATAATGATCGGGATATTGGATGTAAGTGACAAAAGGAGAAAGTAAAAACTGCAGAAATAAGGAGGCAAATGGATTACAGACGTCTAAAAATATGATTGGCAAGACGTGCAAACTGGCAAAGCAGAAATGGCTACTTGGAGAAGGCCTGGTTGGCTAAAACACGAGATAGGACAGAGAGTGCTGCCTGTTTCGGAACTCCAACTCTAAAAACTCTCACGGCTGGTTACTTATATTTAAAGGGAATATGGAAGGGAGGCTGTTGCATTATTAGAACAGACCTGACTGGTCGGTACTCAAAGTAACCACTGTCATTGGTGCGCGAAATCATGCAGAAGCCAAAATACTGCTTCTTGCCTGGAGCGCTGTGGGGAACTTACCTCCATCCGAGACTCGGTTGGGGACGCTTCACCCGAGAGTAACATTAGGAGCTTCATGTTAGTAATTCAGGTACTTCTCTTAGCAATCTCTAACTCAAGAGGTGCTCAATCAAGATAGTAGGTATATGCGTGAGCCTTTCTGTAGTTCTATGTTTCCTCGCTGATTAATCTTTGGGAAATCATCTACGGCTGCCATGAACATAATCATTCCCCGAAGTGTTGTGTTGCCTTTAACACGTTCATCTCCACCTTATTATGTGTAATTTGCTAAGACGCTGTTATTTAATTCCATTGCAACCAGTACTCATAGTTAATGAGCGTAACGTGTTCATGTCCTTATGAACTTGTGCTTAACCTAAAGTCCACACCGAATTGTAATAAACAGAGTTTCATACTCACAATTGTTTCATTCGGTAATTTGATGAAACTCCCTATTTTATCACGTTGTGAGTCACAGCATCCGTGTTTAATAAAACAAATTCTTTGACTGTAATTAAATTCACATGGTCCTATGGGGTGCGAGCTGACTCAGTGAGGTCACTCAGTACAGTTCTTTCTCACATCCACAGGGGTATTTCGATGGCTCAGCCATAACCTCACAAATGGGCCGCACATACATTCCACAGGGAAATTCAAAATTGCAAATCGAAATTATTTCTCTCCTTATAACAAATGCTATGGACTGTTCAGGTAAAATGTTTTTAAAATTATAAACAAAAAATTAATGAGTGGAGATGGTGGCATCTATTGAACAAGCAGTAATCTGTTCTGTTCATAGACAAGCCCCAATGAGTTTCTTGTTTTCGTGTCATTTCATCCTCTCGCCGCACATGTGCAGGGGGTGGGCTATCAGAGGTTGCCCCTCTTGAGCCATATGAGAGAAAGCATTCTAATACATAGTATACAGATGGACATGGCAATTGACAAAAATGAATGTTTGACACAACAAAAAGACAGATAGTTGCATAAGTTAAAATATAAAACGCTGATTTCTTGATTAATTTAAATACTGACACAGATGAAATGGCAAACCGATGTTTCACATAATATAAAAGACGGATGGATGGCTGCATATGTTAAAAGGCAAGAGCCGATGTGTAAGGTGATTAAGATAAAGACGAGTGAAGTGATGTGTGATCGTAGACTGTCAGGAGAGGGTTATCAGGCGAACATTGCAAGCAGGGTGGTACATACGAAGATGTTTATGTGGTCTGATGCTTCAAGGAGTGATTTGGGAGAGTGAAAAGGGATGCTGTTCGAGCAATGGAAAGGAAGGGAGCCCTGACCAGGGGAGATGGAGTGGGTTCTTTTTGTTAGGTAGGGTGGGTATATATCAGGGTGAATTTTAGGCTAGCCTAAGGGAAGTTGCGTTGGGAGAGGACGTGGAGAACGTGCAGGTGTAGTGTTGGGGGAATGTGGTAGTGGAGGCACGACATAGGACCAGGGTCAGTGACCAGGGGGAAAGTAGGGAGCGGATAGTGTCTAGTTGACAGGCAACGTGGGATATTCGGAAGTGTCCAAGATGGAAGAGGAGGGAGGGGAAAGATACTAGTTAATAGAAGATGTGGGAGGGAGAGAGTAAGTGGATCTAAAAGGGTAGGTGGAGTGCGTGGTGTTCGAGGATCTGAAAGGCATGATAAAAGGAGGGAGGAGGTGAAGTCCATGTCACATTTACATAGTAGAGGATGGGTCGGCCCAGGGATTTACAGCTGTGGATGATTGTGGAAGGGTGCAATTCCATGTTCGGCTGGTTAGTAGTTTTAGTCTGTTGTGAGCTTTCCATTGAATGGTTAGTAGATAAGGCTTCCATGTTAGTCAGAGATCAAATGTTAGTCTGAGGCACTTTAGTGTGTTAGATGACTGGATAGCACAGTCGTAAATGGTAAGGGAAATGTTATGAGGATGGAAGCAGCTGATTGTCAACCTACAGTTATTGCCCCTGTTGCCCAATCAAACTTTTTGTTCTATATTGCCACATCAAGTGGAGTTAAAGTATACAAAAAAGGGGTAGTTTGACGACGCATTTTTACATAAAATCCACATTCAGTTAAAATGACACTCGACGAAGATGTAGCACATAAAGACTGCCAACATGAATAGCACAATTAAAAACGGCGTTCTCATTATGGGAAAACGATACTGAACACATACTGTACTGATGTTACACACATGGCGGGGACCAACACACAACAAAAAATTAAAATTTGAAGGGCCTGCCAAGGGAAGGGAGGTTGGAGAGGAGAAAGAGAGAGAGAGAGAGAGAGAGAGAGAGAGAGAGAGAGAGAGAGAGAGAGAGAGAGAGAGAGAGAGAGAGAGAGAGAGAGAGAGAGAGAGAGAGAGAGAGAGAAGGAGAAGAAAGGGGTGTGGTTGATGGAGGAGGGGGGCAGGAAGGGGGGAAACAGTGGAATCGATAGCACACAAAAGTGCAGAAGATGGGGAAGAAGCGCAAGTACTGGGAAAGAGGAAGTAAGAAGGACAGGGGGGAGGAGGGAGGAAACAAAAGAGGAAGGAGAGGGAACCCAAGGTAGGAGGGGGGAAGAACAGAAGGGTTGGAGTTAGAACAAAGGATAAATATTTGGGGTGAAGCATATCATCTGGGAGAGAAGGTGGAGGATGTGGAGATGGAGAGAGGGGGGTAAAGGCGCACCAGCAGGCGGGACGTAGAGGGGAATGGAGACAGAAAAGAGAGGTGGATTGAGGCAGCAGTTGGTGTATAGGATATGGATGTATTCAAGGAAAAGGAGGATATGTGGGAAGGGGATGAGGTAATAGAGGATCCTCTTGCGGGACAAGAAATGGTTGGCGAGGCAGAGTGCATGGCTTTCAAGGATTGGGAGGGATTTATAGAATTTAAGAGGGGCAGATACCCAGGCAACACTGGTGTAACACAGGATTGGGCAGATCAAGGATTTGTAGGAATGAAGGATGTTAGAAGGGTTCAAGCCCCATGTTTGATCGGACAGGTTTCAGAAGAATATTGTGGGCTTTGTATTGGATGGTAAGGAGATGGAGAGTCCAGGTGAGGCGATGGTTAAGGGTGAGGCCGAGGTACTTCAAAGTAGGGTTAAGTTGGATAGAACAGTCATAGATGGGGAGGTAGAAATCATGGACCTGGAAGGATTGACTAGGTTTTGGAAAGATTGATTCTAAGGAGTCACTGGTTGCACCAAGTGGTAAACCGGCTTAGATGGGTATGAAGGTAGTGCTGGCAACGTTGAAGGGTAGCATAGAGGCCAAGGAAGGTGGTGTCATCAGCATATCGAAAGAGATGGACAGATGGGGGTGGTTTAAGCATATCAGTGGTGTACAAGAGATATAGGAGAGGAGAAAGTATGGAGCCCTGGGGCACATCTGCAGTAGGGTAGAAGGTATAGGAATTGGTATTGTGAATGGTGACATAGGAAGGACGACAGGAGCGGAAGCAGACAGTGAGACAAAGTTGATAGGAAGGACATAGGTCTGGAGTTTGAAAAGTAGCACAGAACGGCATACACAGTCAAAGGTATTCTGGAGGTCAAGGAAATCAAAAATAACAGAGTAACGGAAGTTTGAAGAAGAGGAGATGGGTGAGGTTAAGGAAATGACTGTAGGTGGAGAAGGAGGGCCAGAAACCACATTGGGTAAGAGGGAGGAAGTGGTGCTGAGTTAGGTAGTGATGGATGCAGCAAGAGAGTGGACTGGAAGACCTTGTTGAACACAGAGGTGAGTCAGATGGGGTTTGTTAGGTTTAAGGCAGAGCAGGATGCGGGAAGTGGTCGACAGGTCAAGGTAGAAGCCAGTGGAGAGGATGGTGGTATACAGGGTGGAAAGGACGGCGAGGAAGGAGAGAAGGCATTTCTTGATGTGGCAATAGGTAATGCAATTGTGACCAGGAGAGATATTATGTTTCCAGTGAAGTATGACCTTAATGTCGTGTGCTGCAAAAGGAGTGTTCAATTCTGACGACGGTAACTGGTCAAGTACCAAAAGCTGGCAGCAAGAGGCAGAATAGCGGTATTGATGTGGTCAAAGGCACCAGGTAAAAGGGAGTAATAAAGGTGAGGGTCATCAGGTATGGAGAAGACTTTGGAGAGGTGGGAAGCAAAATGGTAGCTTTACTGAGGTTGTCACAGTAGGGGCGGTTGTTATGAAGGAGTGGGTAATACAGGGCAGGATGGCTATGAGTAAGGCAACGGAATGCAGACGAGTACTTGGAGGATTTGGCAGGGAGGATGGTGTTGAGTCGTGTGCATGCATGGCGCCAGTCCTTTGCCAATCAATTTTTTTTCCTTTATTGCATTTCAATTCCCCCCCCCCCCCCCCCTCACAGAGGGGCGCGGGCTGGCAGCAGCATAATAGGCCATTCTACAGCCTACAGAAGGGTTAAATAAACAGACTGAGAATATAACAAACAATAAAAACAGTCGATAAAACGGTGACTTTCCAAAGAACTGTAAAATGGTGGAAGGTTGAGGTTTAAATATAAAAACACAAGGCTGACGATGTGAATGAAGACAGTAAGTAGAGAGGCACAATTAAAAAATACTGTGAGAGTTTGGTTTCTGTTTGCAAGAGTTATGGTATATGTTTGCAACACTGAAAAGGGACACACAACACTGAACACTCACTTAAAACTGTATAGAGGAAATACGATGACTGACGGAGGCAGGGGGGGGGTCGGACATGGACCGATGAGGAGGAAAAAGGAGGGGAGGAGAGAAAAAGAAAAAAAGGGGTATCAAATGGGGGGAGGGGGCACATAAAAGGGAGGCGGGGGCAGTGCAGAAGTGGGAAGGAATGGGGAAGGCCGATGAGGGGAAAGCAAAAGGACTCAAGGGAGAGAATGGAGTCGAAGAGAGGGTAGGTGGAGAAAAACAGGATTGAAGGAGCGGAGGGAGCCTGGGAAAAAGGACAGAGGGAGGTGGAGGTGAGGATCAGAGTTGATAGGAGGAATAAATAAATGAAGGGAGAGCATCATCTGGGAAGGGGAGTTGACAGAAGCCTACTTGGGAAAGGAAATGGAAGGTGTCGAGAGTAGGGGGGACACAACAGAGAAGGTGTGGCAGCGGGCAGGGTTTGGAGAGGAGAGGAGAGGAGAGGAGAGGAGAGGAGAGGAGAGGAGAGGAGAGGAGAGGAGAGGAGAGGAGAGGAGAGGAGAGGAGAGGAGAGGAGAGGAGAGGAGAGGAGAGGAGAGGAGAGGAGAGGAGAGGAGAGGAGAGGAGAGGAGAGGAGAGGAGAGGAGAGGAGAGGAGAGGAGAGGAGAGGAGAGGAGCAACCAGGGGATTGGGGGGATCAAATCGGCAGGAGGTGCAGAGGACTCGGATATGTCCAAGCAAAAGGAGCAGATGGGGAAAAGGAATGAGGTCATAGAGGATCCATGTGGGGGACAGGAGGCACATATGGAAGGTGAGGTGGAGTGCAAGGCGCTCGAGGATCTGGAGGGACTTTTAGAATTTTTTTGGGAGGGGTAGGAGGCGGATATCCAGGCGGGACTGACATAACAGACGACGGGACGGATTAAGGATTTGTAGATGTGGAGGACGGTAGAGGGGTTGAGGGGTTCAACCCCCATGTCTGGCCTGAGCCCCAGTCAAAATCGCGTCAATCTTGTATCCACCTGCCATGTACTAACCACATTTGAGAGCTAAACACATTTATATAATGTGAGAAGGCAAATCACACTCATCAAAAAACGCAACAAATACATCCAACGATGAAGAACAGTATGTTATGAGAATAGTATTTAGGAGCTTACCTGTGTGCAGCATTTCGAGACCAAAATTTTTGTTGTAATCAGTAGCACAATGTGACCCCATCTGGCGGACGTAAGACGAAGTCGGTAGCTGAAACCCCCAGCACCTGGCAAACAGGTGATGATGCCAGAGTGCAGTGCTCGCATGGCGGAGATATGAGACATGCTAGGAAGACGCAGCCCTCGCACCACCAGCTACCCGAGTTTGCTGCCATAGGAACGCACGCCTCCTGCCGACCTTGCTCGCAGCAACAACAGCAGTACGTTGTCCTTCACTCCAGTGAGACATGCCAGGAGTTCCGGTCAGTTACAGGCGTATCTTGTTCTTGCTGACAGGGTTCGGAATATTAATTTTTCAAAAATCGCTCTGAGCACTATGAGACTTACCTTCTGAGGTCATCAGTCCCCTAGAACTTAGAACTACTTAAATCCAACTAATATAAGGACATCACACACATCCATGCCCGAGGCAGGATTCGAACCTGCGACCGTAACGGTCGCGCGGCTCCAGACTGTAGCACCTAGAACCGCTCGGCCACTCCGGGCGGCTATTAATTTTTCCTTTTATTTCTTGCATTACATTATCCGCAAAGCATTCCACATCTTCTACCAACTCTTCACATCCATATTCTATTGAAATTTGCGAGTATAAATACAGTTTGTCTCTTTTTCAATGAGTTTTTCGATTAACTGTAAACTAATCTTTTTGTTGCGAAATGTACAATTAATATTAAGATACAGTGTGTCCATTCATTCGTGACTTTTATAGCTCACAATCACACAACTACAGGCTTGAATGTTTCGGTAAAACTAAACCAAAGAACACCGTTCTTATAGAGAGAGACACTTGAAACATAATGAGCACTGTGTGACCTAGGAATATCTATTTAGATGTAAAAAGCAGTTATCATAGTTATTGGAGTTGATGCAGAAAGAATAAACGAGTGACTATAGTTAAACAAAGTAGATTTATATTTTTCTCATCCATAGAAATAATATTCATATTTGTTTCATATACTGTATTATTTTGGTTTGTTCAGTTCAGCCACATTATAGTTGGGCTACTAATATGTTCTTTAGAAAACAAGCAACGAAACTATCTTCGATATTCACAGAATATCTTAACAGTGCACAAAAAATAGTGCAATATATTTACAAACTTAGCACAACTGTCTCAGCAACCATGCAGGCTACTGCAATGAGCTGCTAAACCTGACAACTGTGCAGGTTCCACCAGTGAACAGATATCCGGCATCTTGAATTCTGACATCATAGGGCTGCAGAGAAACCCAGTGATCATTTTGATTTCTAGTGACCTGATAACATACAGGCAGATCCTCCATCTTTGATTCTTATGTCATAGGGCTGGAGGAAACCAAGTGGCCATCTTGGATTCTGACGTGATATAGCTCGGAAAATCTGACAACCACACAGCGTAACCCAGCGTCTGTATGGATGTCTGCACTTTGGATTGCGTGCTAAGCACAAGCGATGTGGCGAACGTGCACGCTGAGACAGTATCTGCAGGTCAGCCATATTGGCTTCTATACTTAGCATAAGTCGCCTGGTTTCGTCATCTGGGATTTCCCACCAATAGGACAATTGCCCATCTTTGAGGGTTTTTTTTTAATTTTCTCCCAGTTTACACTTATTATTGGACTCCTAGCAAAAGTGAGCTGTGGCCTCGTAGGCATAGCAAAACCTCAATAGGATGAATAAGCTAGATCAAGCAATTTTTTTTTAATTTTCCTCCAATTTTCGAATTAACTTCCATTATATACATTGGGCAACTGACCAATGATCTGAGATGGGTGGGAGGCCCCCTATAACACAGTTGGGTTATTTTATATTTCCTTCCGTGTTTTTTTAGATTTCCTGGCGTTTTATGTATAGGCGATTGGCGAGTGATTTTAAGGGGGGGGGGGGGGGGGTAGAAATCTACCAACAATCCAACAATATGTGTGACATTGGCGATAACACCATCAGAAATCTGGCAACAATGTAGATTGGGGCAGGATACACACAGCGACACATCTCTTTTAATTTCTCAATGTTTAGGACAGTTGGTGGAGTCAGCTGTGACTACGGAGCTGTGACATCAGAGGGGTGGGGGTGAGTGGTATGCTAGTCATTAAAAGCTGCAACATCGTGAAGACTGCTTGGTTGCCTTTGCGGTACAGTTGTTCCTTAGCTTGTAGTATGGATTTTCCAACTACAGTCCTCGCGTACCACACGGAATCCAATCCCAGTAATTTCGTGC
Organism: Schistocerca gregaria; assembly: GCF_023897955.1. Classification (NCBI taxonomy): domain Eukaryota; kingdom Metazoa; phylum Arthropoda; class Insecta; order Orthoptera; family Acrididae; genus Schistocerca; species Schistocerca gregaria. Next base: position 57,720,456 of record NC_064926.1, read on the forward strand.
ACTTCGTAGTGACCAAGTTTGATGTTAAGTTTATCGCTAATTTCATTTCTGCTACTCCTCATTACTTTCACCTTTGTATGGTTTACGCTCAATTCATATTTTGTACTCATTAGACGTTTATGTCCGCCGCTGGTAGCTCAGTGGTCAGCGTGACGGAATGTCACACCTAACGGCCCGACTGGGTCGGAGATTTTGTTGTGTTGTCCTTATCATAATCATTCCATCCCGATCGACATGCAAGTCCGCGCTGCTGCTCCGGTCGCAGGTTCGAATCCTGCCTCGGGCATGGATGTGTGTGATGTCCTTAGGTGAGTTATGTTTAAGTAGTTTTAAGTTCTAGGGGACTGATGACCTTAGATATTAAGTCCCATAGTGCTTGGAGCCATTTGAATTTTTGACACGCAAGTCGCTGAAGTGGCGTCAACTCGAAAGACTTGCACCATGCGAACGGTCTACCCGACAGGAGCCCCTAGCTACACGGCTTTTCCATTTCATTAGACGCTTATGAATCAGGACTATAGCAATGTCAATTTCGAATCTTGTCACTGGAGTCGTATCACCCTGAATTTTGATTTCACTGTTGAACCTTTATTCTATGGCCATTATTGCTTCTTCGATGTATAGACTGAACAGCAGGAGCGGAAGACGGCATACTCGCGTTACATCGTTTTTAATCCGATGACTTCGTTTACGATCATCCATTCCCATTGTACCATGTTGATTCGTGGACATATTGCATTTTATCTGTCTTTCCGCATACCTTACTCTTATTTTTATCAGAATGTCGAACATCTTGACCAGTTTACATTGCCGAACGCCTTTTCTAAGTTTTATTTTTCTTAAGTCTTGCTTCCATTAGCAAACACAGTGTTACTAGGGGAGGAACTCCGCGGTATGGCGCACTGCCTGGTTGTGTGGAACGTTGCCGAAGGCCTCTGAAACAAAATAAATAAATAAGTAGAGAGCCCCACCTGGACGATGCCACTCTGCATGGGAAAGACGAGGCTGCGGCGAAATCTCTCCGCTACGGCAGGCCTCAGAGGTGACTCGGGGGCGGCTGCCGCCCCCAACAGACCCAGCGCCAGGAGCGCCGCTGCCAGCGTCGCCATCGGGTAGGCGGGAACACTGCTCTCTGTACCTAGAAAAAAGAGCAAAGCATGGAGCGCATGACGGCATGTGTAGGCTGAGGTGAAAACAGTCATGGGATGCTTCGTAATATCGTGTCGGACCTCCTATTGCCCGGCGTAGTGCAGTAACTCGAGGTGGCATGGACTCAACAAGTCATTGGAAACCCCTGCAGAAATATTGAACCTCGCTGCCTCCATAGCAGTCCATAATTGCGAAAGTGTTGCCGGTGCAGGATTTTGTGCTCGAACTGAACTGTCTGAAATATTCGATGATATTCATGTCGGGCGATCCGGCTGGCCAAACCATTCCCTCGAATTGTCCAGAATGTTCTCCAAACCAATTTGGGGCCTGGTGATATGGCGCATAGTCACCCACAAAAATTCCATCGTTGGTTGGGAACATGACGTCCGTGAATGGATGAAAATAGTCTCCAAGAAACCGAACATCCAGAGGTCCCAGTCCATTCCATCTAAAAGCAGCCCACCCCACTATGCAGCCACCACTAGAATGCGTACTGCCGTGTTCACAACTTCGATCCATGGCGTCGTGGTGTCTGTGCCACACTAGAACTCCACCATCACCTCTTACCAACTAAAATCTGGTCTCATCTGTCCAGGCGTCGGTTTTCCACTCGTCTAGGGTGCCGCCGATATTGACACAAACCCAGGAGAGACGGTGCAGGCGAAGTGGTGCTGTTAACAAAGACACTCGCGTCGATCGTTTGCCGCCATAGCCCGTTAACGCCAAATTTCGTCAGACGAACACCGATTTCTGCGATTATTTCACGTAGTGCTGCTTGTCTGTTAGCACTGACAACTCTACGCATACGCCGCTGCTCTCAGCCGTTAAGTAAAGGCCGTCGGCCACTACGTTGACCGTGATGAAAGGTAATGCCTTAAATTTGGTATTCTCGGCTCACTCTTGGGTCTGTACACCTCTAGAAATTGAATTCCCGAACCACTTCCGAAAAGAGAGGATCCATGCCTTTAGCTCCAACTACCATTCCACGTTCAAAATCTGTTACTCCCGTCGTGTGGTCATAACCACGTCGGAAACCATTTCACATGAACCACCTACGTACAGACAGCTCCACCAATGCACCGCCCTTTTATATCTTGTGTACACATCTATATACATAATGTGATCAAAAGTATTCCGACACCTGGCTGAAGTTCTTACAAGTTCGTGGCGCCCTCCATCGGTAATTCTGGCCCACTTTTAGCCTTAATGACAGATTCTGCTCTCGCAGGCATACGTTCACTCAGGTGCTGGAAGGTTTCTTGGGGAATGGCAGCCCATTCTTCACGGAGTGCTGCTCTGAGGAGAGTTATCGATGTCGGTCGGCCGGCCGCGGTGGTCTAGCGGTTCTAGGCGCTCAGTCCGGAACCGCGCGACTGCTACGGTCGCAGGTTCGAATCCTGCCTCGGGCATGGATGTGTGTGACGTCGTTAGGTTAGTTACGTTTAAGTAGTTCTAAGTTCTAGGGGACTGATGACCACAGCTGTTAAGTCCCATAGTGCTCAGAGCCATTTGAACCATTTTTTTTATGTCGGTCGGTGAGGCCTGGCACGAAGTCGGTGTTCCAAAACATTTCAAAGTTGTTCTGTAGGATTCAGGTCAGGTCTCTGTGCAGGCCAGTCCATTACAAGGATGTTATTGTCATGTAACTACTCCGACAAACGCTGTGCATTATGAACAGGTGCTCGATCATGTTAAAAGATGCAGTCGCCATCCCCTAATTGCTCTTCAACAGTGAAAAGCAAGGAGCTGCTTAAAACATCAGTGTAGGCCTGTGTTGTCATAGTGCCAAGCAAAGCAACAAGAGGTGCAAGCCCCCTCCATGAAAAACGCGACCACACCATAACACCACCGCCTCCGAATTTTACTGCTGGCACTACACACGCTGCCAGTTGATGTTCACCGGGCATTTGCCATACCGACGTCCTGCCATCGGATCACCACATTGTGTACCACTCAACGTTTTTTCACTGCTCAATCGTCCAATGTTTACGCTCCTTACACCAAGCGAGGAGTCGTTTGGCATTTACCGGCTTATGAGCGGCCGCGCGACCATAAAATCCGAGTTGTCTCACCTCCCGCCTAACTGTCATAGTACCTGCAGCCGATCCTGTTGCAGTTTGGAATTCATGTGTGATGGTATGTCTGCCTATTACACATTACGACCCTCTTCAACTGTCGGCTGTCTTCGTCAGTCAGCAGACGAGGTCGGCCTGTACGCTTTTGTGCTGTACGTGTTCCTTCACGTTTCCACTTCACTATCACATCGGAAACAGTGTACCTAGGGATCTTTAAGAGTGTGGATATCTCACGTACAGACACCCAATCACCTGACCACGTTCGAAATCCGTGAGTTCCCCGGAGCACAATGCACCTAATATGAAAAACGTATGTCTTGGGGGTGTCCGGATACTTTTGTTCACGTAGTGTATGTGCATTTCACCATCCCGTGACTTTTGTCACCTCCGTGCAGTTTGAGTCACAAACGACGGCGTCGAGTTTAGGCTTGTTCTGCGCACCAACGTCACGCATTCCGACAGCCAATGAGCTTTCAGAAGGGTTCTGAACGCTCTGCTGTGTATGCCGAATCTAGTGCGATCATTACATGTAATCGTAGCGAACTGCGCAGTTTACTCCTTTCGTTGCAATTTTTGTCATCACTGATGGTGGCGGTAAGAGCCAAATTGTACATATGGAATCGAGAGACGTAATTTGCAGGAGACACGCTTTTTTAGACAACAAAGAACGTGTATGCGCGTACTGCAACTCTTACTTGGAACAGGAAACATTGTAATCGTCAACCGTGTCGTGACCCGCACGTACCGCCATCGTTCGTGAATAGGACAGTATTGACACCAAGGTTAAGCCGGCCGTAGTGGCTGAGCAGTTCTAGACACTTCAGTCTGGAACCGCACTCCCTCTACGGTCGCAGGTTCGAATCCTGCCTCGGGCATGGATATGTGTGATGTCCTTAGGTTAGTTAGGTTCAAGTAGTTCTAAGTTCTAGGGGAATGATGACCTCAGACGTTAAGTCCCATAGTGCTCAGAGCCATTTGAACATCAAGGTTAGTATCCAGACACTCATGGATGAGGCATGGACTGAATTTTCAAATTTTCATATGTTGCTATGCAAACGAAATCCGCGAGTAATATCCCAATTCGATTCCCATACCACTACTAAGATGAGTGAAATATATATTAGTACCTTTGGCGGTGAAAGTTGTTAAGACCGAACAAAGCTCCAGGTCCTAGTGCAATATCTATCAGATTCTACACCGAATTTGAAGCTGAGTTACTCTCTCTTTTAAATACAATACACTGAAGATGTCTGAACACCAAACTGTGCCCAGCGCTTGGAAGAAAGCACAGGTCATACCCGCCTACAAGAAGGGTACCAGTAGTGATTCGCAAAACTACCCTACATTGTCCTTGACATCCGTTGGTGCTAGAATCTTAGAACTGTTCTGAGATCAAAGAAAATGAGGTACCTCAAACAAAATGATCCCTTCCATGCCGACCAGCATGGATTCAGGAAACATCACTCCTGCGAAACCCGACTTGCGTTTTGGTCAGATGGTATCACGCCAGTGAGAAAGATCCAGGGTTTCTTTACTTCCGAAAAGTGCTTCACTCAATACCAAACAATCGCTTACGGGAATCAAGCGAGATTTGTGACTGGGTTGAGGATTTCTTGAAAGGTAAGATCCAGCGTATTTTCTTGGATGGAGAGTGTCGACAGATATAGAACCAACTTCAAGCGTGCCCCAGAGGACTGTGTTGGGATCTTCGCTGTTTATGATGTACATTAACGACCTTGTAAACTGCGTCCAACCTCAGACTTTTTGCAGGTGACTCAGTTCCGTATTATGAAGTACTGTCCGAAAAAACTGCACATTTATTCAGCCAGATCTTTATAAGATTACAAACTGGGGCAAAAACTGGCAACTTGCTATAAATCCTAAGAAATGTAAAATTGTGCTCTTCACAAAGCGAAAAGACGTAGTGCCATAGGACTGCAATATCATTGCGTCACTGTTGGAATCTGTCAACCAATCAAATACCTTAGCGTAACAGTTTGTAGGGATACGAAATAGAACGATAAGATAGTCTCAATTCGAATCAAAGGATATTACAAATCATTCATCTGACCCATCCTAGAGTATTGCTCGAGTGTGTGGGACCCATAAGATATAGGATTAATAGAGCGATACTGAACGAATACAGAAAAGGTTAGCACGAATGGTCACAGTTTTCCTTGGCCCGGGAAAAGTGTAACAGAGATACTGAAAGAAACTGATCTTTCAGGTGCTTGAAAAGCTTACTTAGAGAGTTTCTAGAACCAGCTGTAAGTGATGAATCGAGGAATACAGCGCAACGCCCTACCTGTCGCTTCCACCTCTCACAGAACCGGTTGAGTTATCATTCTACCCGTGCTCCACACGTATATGGACCAGGGAAGACCCTAGTAACTGATACAACGCAACGTACCCTCTACCAAGTACTTCAGAATCGTTTGCAGAGTACAGATGTAAATGTAGATGATCCCAGCGGCAGTTGTTGACGACTCAAACATTCTCGACGATAGATTTCCATTGACAGGTGCTATAAAGTAGGAACGTTTACAGGAGAGAATTGTTTCCAGACAGCAGCTTTAGAGGAAATAGAGCTGAGGTATCACTGAGATGGATGTCATTACAATGTTGCTCATTGAACTTGCAACAAGGATAGAAAACAATGAAAGTTTCTTATTCAGAGCATTCAGTATGGCAGGACGCAAAGCAATATTAAATATGTGAATGATACGAGTGTACACAGAGTGCGAAATTTCTTGCACGGAGGTGTCACCTCTGGCAGCAGTAACGGCTCTAGGCTGGATGGAGAGGAACTGAGCCTGGACTGTATGCTGCTACTTGTTACAGAACTTCTCCACTATCCGTGCCATCTGGATGCTTCCCCACAGCACCAGCTTTTCTGAACATCGTAGTCGGTCTTAATCGTAGTGGCTGGCGAATGGTGGCTTGCCATCTCAGCAACGCTTCACCAGATATTTTCAGTGGTTTAGAAAATTGGAGGACGCGGTGACCAGGGCAACAGTCGAACACTCTCTGTATCGTAGCTGGATAGGACAACACGGCCAACATGCCGCCTTGCATTATCCTCCTCTCCAGTAACGACATAGGTATAGGTGGAGTTTCCTCTATACAGCTTGGATCGGACTGCCGGGTTAAACTTAAGGAGCACAAGGAACAGTCACCATGCTGGATGGATGCTACCGGTCCAACATACCTCCCCCCCCCCCCCCCCCCCTGTCATCACATGAGGAACGTTGGTCTACCTGGAAATTGTTAAACAGACAATGTACTAAATCTGGCAGATCCACAATGAGTACATTAAAATTGGGCTTCTGTGGCCCATCTAGACTGTGGCAAAAATCAAACTACAGCCCTCTATATGAACTGCCACAAGTTCCGTTTGAGATTCACAGTGGAGGAATTGATGACAGGGGCAACTAATGCCCATGATTTTGCGCAGTTCTGGGCAGACAGTATTTGATATATGTTATATGTTTTGCATCATTTAGCCGCGCGGGGACTGCAATGCGATCTAGGACGTCTTGTCACGGTTCGAGCGGCTCCCCCTGTCGGAGATTTGAGTCCTCCCTCGGTCATGGGAGTGTGTGTTGTTCTTAGCGTAAATTAGTTAGATTAAGTAGTGTGTAAGCTTAGGGAACGATGACCGCAGCAGTTTGGTCCCATAAGACGTTACCACAAATACCCAAATTTTTCATTTAAGTGTCATTGCATAATACAGTTTAAATTTTTATCACTTTGCTTCTGACACGAATAAATAATACTATCTTGTTGAAAGATAGCACCACAGAGAGGGCGAAGATTTACTGCAGCCGCCAGCCTTAATAAAAGTAAACATATTAACCTTCGCCACTCCTCGTGATGCAAGTGAGACACAAATTTAACCTCGTGTTAGTGGCGTGCACCTTACACGTGCTCTAGCACATAGAAGTCAGTACTTCCACGCTCCAAAATTGGTTCAAGTGGCTCTGAGCCCTATGGGAATTAACATCTGAGGTCATTAGTCCCCTAGATCTTAAAACTACTTAAACCTAACTAACCTAAGGGCATCACCCACTTCCATGCCCGAGGCAGGATCCGAACCTGTGACCGTAGCGGTCGCGCGGTTCCAGACTGGAGCGCGTAGAACCGTTCGGCCTCACCGGCCGGCTCCCGCGATGCGTATCACTTATTTATACACTTTAAAATGCAATGAAGTTTATTATTTACATAAAATTTGTTGTTTCTTACCTTATTTTAGAGTTTACAAAGCATTCAGCTGCTTGGGCAATTTTTTGTACTGGTAAAAAATGGCAAAGTGCCTCGCAGGTGCAGAGCAACTACAAATGGGAGGCAGAGGGTGCGACCATCAGAGGCTCAAATGTCTCTGAGCACTATGGGACTTAACAGCTCAGGTCATCAGTCCCCTTAACGTAGAACTACTTAATCCTAAATAACCCAAGGCCATCACATACATCCATGCCCGAGGCATGATTACAACCTGCGATCGTCGCAGCCGCGTGGTTTCGAACTGAAGCGCCTAGAACCGCTCGGCCACCGCGGACGGCGCCATCGGAGGGTTAACACCAAAGTAAACAGCAACGTAGCATCGCGAGAAAACTGTTGCGAAATATAGGAAGACATACAGAGGATCAAAGGTGGATGGGTGACCTGGATGTTGGCGTTCGAGGTGAATAAATGTGACATATCGTCCGTAAACAGACCGGAACTCTTGTTGCTGTAGTATTAGGCCATGGTCGATAAACCACTGAAGAGTAACAACCGTAAAATATACGGGAACAGGCACCCGGAGCTCTCTAAAGTTGACCAACCACATAGAAGTAGCTGCTGGAAAAGCAGACACCATGTTGAGATTCGTTGGAAGAATGCCGAGGAAACGTAATAAATCGCTTGCAATACGTTCTTTCGACCGATGATTGAGTGTTGCTGCTCAGTATAGGACTCTTACCAGGAGAGGGCAATGGCAGGGACAGAGAAAATTTTGAAAAGAGATAAGTGATTTGTCTAGGAGCTGTCTAGCTGTCGCAGGAGCGTTACGAAGATGCGTCAGTGACGGACGCTACAAGAGATGGGTTTTTGCACCACTAAGAGGCCTGCTGTTAAAAGTTCGAGACCGGACATTCCTAGAAGAGTCGGGTTACATATTTGTCATCCCAAATACATCCCTCGAGATGGGGAAAATGATAATGGTGCTAGAAGTACGGTCCGCTACACGCTATGAGATACGTTGCCGATTGTAAATGTACATGTAGATTAGAAAGTGAACAAAGTCCTCGGTAGGACCACCACACTGATTTACAGAAACCAAGGGAAACACATGTTAATGTGGCCAGTTCGAAATTTAAACCACACCCCCGCCACTCGAACGTTTGGTGATTTAACTGTTGTGGAAAAGCCGTTAATGCAGTTTTGGATCGGTCGGTAAGTGCCACCACCTCCCTCAAAATCCCAAACATAAGGGATTCTGATCACATCTCGTCCACCACACTCTTACATTGTGTTGGGAACAATTTCATTATTGCTGTCTTAGCATAAATGAGTAAGTACAGCAGACCGGAACATGAAGGGCAGATTCAACGCAATAGAAATTCTACAAAGCGTGCCAACGAGATACCCATGCCACTATTTGACATCAGACACGCTCAAACAGTCATTTATGGCTAGGAGCACAAGTATTCAGAGATTTTCTTTATCGCAGAGAGACATCATAATGGCAATGAAAATAAAATTCTGACAGTCAGGTTGGACCTAGTTCCTGGCTTCGTCTCATAAGGACTCGTATTTTTTAGCTTGGTTGAAACAACGCTCAATATACCATGTATATCTAACAACCAACAACCAGTCACGAATAAAAAAACACTTATTACGTTGAAAAGCTGGTTCGTTGGTCTTCTATATTTTACAAGCATTGTTGTTAAGCAATTTTTCATGTTGCTGTGTGGGAAGTTCCCTATGACAAAAACCGGAGATCGTTTCAATTTTAACAAGCAAGGTAGCTGTTGTAACGAAACAAGTTAACCCTACAAAATAAATTCCATTGACGTCGCCCTAATTTGCTTTAAGATAAATAGAAACTGCAACTGAAGACTGTGCTAAGGAGACCGATGAACTCGCTGTTTGGTCTCTTCCCCCAAACAACCCAACCCAACTGTGTTAAGGAAGTCTTTTGACAGTTTAAACATTGGTTTCTCTAGTTGTTTGTTCCGACGGAAATAATGTGAAATAATATTCAAAAACAAACGATAGAAATGACAGAAACATGAGACGAAACAGTAGTTACAGAGGGTGATTCACCTGCCCCTACCCGTTGGTTGTATGCAACCTGCAATATCTTCAAATACTTCGTGTAAAATTTTCATATTCTCTCGCTCACTACATGCAAACTATTAGTACTACAGAACAAAAGAACACGACCTTTTTGTAGGAAATTAAATGCAGAGGCCGCAGTTTTCGAATTATTCAAGAAATATAAAATGTGAGCATCAAACACGTTTTCCTCGAGTAACTCGAAAACTGTGGCCTCCAGCGAAAACGTTTCCCAGTACAAAATTGAACTACATTAAATTTCCTACAAAAAGGTCCCGTTCACTTTTTCCCTAGGACTACTAGTTTGTGCGTAGCGAGCGAGAGGATATTAAAATTTTGCGAGTGGTTTTTGAAGGCGTTGCGGGTTGCAAAAAAGCTATCGGTGAGGGCACCTGAATCTGCTTGAGTATGAAAAACTCGTTATGGAGTGCAATACAAATTTTCCATGGATCTAAAGAAAAATGAGGAGTTGTGTTGTGGCGTCGGCTTTGTCCTCGCGCGTCGCAGAAAAGGTAAAGAAAGCAATGCTCTAGTTACCGGCAGGAAGCAGCAGCGGAGAAGAGTCGGCGACAGCGGCTGAGAAGCTCTTCCCGGACGTCGCAGCGGTGTGTCTGGGGCCCACAGCGTGCGGTGTGGTGCGTTTGCTGGGGAGCCGTTAAACTGCCACTTAACACTCTCCACCGGGCGGAGAGGTCTCACCGGGGAGCGCTTAGCGGTCGGTCCACTAAACCCAGCCAGCTGCTCCGCAAGCACGTGGGCCACCACAGACGATCCACACTTTCTGTGTTTCCTTCCTGTTGCTTTTAATTTCTTGCCTAAAATTGTGAACTAATTTATTGATTATGAATTCTGCTACATATCAACCAAGTACCATGTAAAGTTAGAGAAACATTAGTCCCAGGTTAGTTTACGACAGCTCAGAAAATGCAATTTTATCGTCGTGTGTTAAAAATTCTTTCTCATCAGCCGTTTTTAAACAAGTTATATGAAGTGGTGGACCGCATTATGTCCTATTCGCAAGCTATGTATGTACGCATTATTCATACACACATTATTCCCCCCATTAACCATAGACCTTGCCGTTGGTGGGGAGGCTTGCATGCCTCAGCGATACAGATAGCCGTATTGTAGGTGCAACCACAACGGAGGGGTATCTGTTGAGAGGCCAGACAAACGTGTGTTTCCTGAAGAGGGGCAGCAGCCATATCAGTAATTGCAGGGGCAACAGTCTGGATGATTGGCTGATCTGGCCTTGTAACACTAACCAAAACGGCCTTGCTGTGCTGGTACTGCGAACGGCTGAAAGCAAGGGGAAACTACGGCCGTAATTTTTCCCGAGAGCATGCAGCTTTACTGTATGGTTAAATGATGATGGCGTCCTCTTGGGTAAAATATTACCGAGGTAAAATAGTCCCCCATTCGGATCTCCGGATGGGGTGTACTCAGGAGGACGTCGTTATCAGGAGAAAGAAAACTGGTGTTCTACGGATCAGAGCGTGGAATATCAGATCCCTTAATAGGGCAGGTAGGTTAGAAACTTTAAAAAGGGAACTAGATAGCGTAAATTTAAATATAGTGGGAAGGCAGGAGGAACAAGACTTTTGGTCAGGTGAATACTGGGTTATAAATACAAAATCATATAGGAGTAATGCAGGAGTATGTTTAATAATGAATAAAGCAATAGGAGTGCGGGTAAGCTATTACAAACAGCACAGCGAACGCATTGTTGTGGCCAAGATAGACACGAAGCCCACGCCTACTAGCTCTGCAGATGACGAAGAAATTGAAGAAGTGTATGATAAGATAAAAGAAATTATTCATATAGTGAAGAGAGACGAAAATTTAATAGTCATGGGTGACTGGAATTCGGTAGCAGGAAAAGGAAGAGAAGGAAACATAGTAGGTGAATATGTTTTAGGGTTAATAAGTGAAAGAGGAAGCCACCTGGTGGAATTTTGCACAGAGCACAACTTAATCATAGCAAACAAGAATCATAAAAGAAGGTTGTGTACATGGAAGAAGCCTGGAGATACTGACAGGTTTCAGATAGACTATATAATGGTAAGACAGAGATTTAGGAACCAGGTTTTAAACTGTAAGACATTTCCAGGGGCAGATGTGGACTCTGACCAAAATTTATTGGTTATGAACTGTAGATTAAAACTGAAGAAACTGCAAAAAGGTGGGAATCTAAGGAGATGGGACCTGGATAAACTGACTAAACCAGAGGTTGTACAGAGTTTCAGGAAGAGCATAAGGGAACAATTGACAAGAATGGGGAAAAGAAATACAGTAGAAGAAGAATGGGAAGCTTTGAGGGATGAAGTAGTGAAGGCAGCAGAATCCTTGGTGACAGAAGAAATATTGTATTTAATTGACGAAAGGAGAAAATATAAAAATGCAGTAAATGAAGCAGGTAAAAAGGAATACAAACGTCTCAAAAATGAGATCGACAGGAAGTGCAAAATGGATAAGCAGGCATGGCTAGAGGACAAATATAAGGATGTAGAGGCTTTTCTCGCTAGGTGTTAGATAGATACTGCCTACAGCAAAATTAAAGAGACTTTTGGAGAAAAGGGAACCACTTGTATGAATACCAAGAGCTCAGATGGAAACCCAGTTCTAATCAAAGAAGGGAAAGCAGAAAGGTGGAAGGAGTATATAGAGGGTCTATACAAGGGCGATTTACGTGAGGGCAATGTTATAGAAATGGAAGAGGATGTAGATGAAGATGAAATGGGAGATATGATACTGCTTGAAGAGTTTGATAGAGCACTGAGACGTAAGTCGAATCAAGGCCCCGGGAGTAGCAAAATTCCATTAGAACAGCCTTAGGAGAGACAGTCCTGACAAAACTCTACCACCTGGTGAGCAAAATACCATTTAGTGAGCAAGATGTATGAGACAGGCGAAATACTCTCAGACTTCAGAAAGAATATAATAATTCCAATCCCAAAGAAAGCAGGTGTTGACAGATGTGAAAATTACCGAACTATCAGATTAATAATTCACGGCTGCAAAATACTAACGCGAATTCTTTATAGACGAATGGAAAATCTGTTAGAAGCCGACCCCAGGGAAGATAAGTTTTGATTCCGTAGAAATAAGGGAACACGTGAGGAAATACTGACCCTACGACTTATTTTAGAAGCTAGATTAAGAAAAGGCAAACCTACGTCTCTAGCATTTGTAGACTTAGAGAAAGCTTTTGACAATGTTGACTGGAACATTCTCTTTCAAATTCTGAAGGTGACAGGGGTAAAATACAGGGAGCGAAAGGCTATTTACAGTTTGTACAGAAACCAGAAGGCAGTTATAAGAGTCGAGGGACATGAAAGGGAAGCAGTGGTTGGGATGGGAGGGAGACAGGATTGTAGCCTCTCCCCGATGTTGTTCAATCTGTATATTGAGCAAGCAGTAAAAGAAACAAAAAAAAAAAATTCAGGGTAGGTATTAAAATTCACGGAGAAGAAATAAAATCATTGAGGTTCGCCGATGACATTGTAATTCTATCAGAGACAGCAAAGGACTTGGAAGAGCAGTTGAACGGAATTGACAGTGTCTTGAAAGGGGGATATAAGATGAACATCAACAAAAGCAAAACGAGGATAATGGCATGTAGTCAAATTAAGTAGGGTGATGCTGAGGGAATTAGATTGGGAAATGAGACACTTAAAGTAGTAAAGGAGTTTTGCTATTTGGGGAGCAAAATAACTGATGATGGTCGAAGTAGAGAGGATATAAAATGTAGACTGGCAATGGCAAGGAAAGCGTTTCTGAAGAAGAGAAATTTGTTAACATCGAGTATAGATGTGTTAGGAAGTCATTTCTGAAAGTATTTGTATGGAGTGTAGCCATGTATGGAAGTGAAACATGGACAATAAATAGTTTGGACAAGAAGAGAATAGAAGCTTTCGAAATGTGGTGCTACAGAAGAATGCTGAAGGTTAGATGGGTAGATCACGTAACTAATGAGGAGGTATTGAATAGAATTGGGGAGAAGAGGAGTTTGTGCCACAACTTACTAGAAGAAAGGATCGATTGGTAGGACATGTTCTGAGGCATCAAGGGACCACCAATTTAGTATTGGAGGGCAGAGTGGAGAGTAAAAGTCGTAGAGGGGGACCAAGAGGTGAACACAATGAGCAGATTCAGAAGTATGTAGGCTGCAGTACGTACTGGGAGATGAAGAAACTTGCATAGGATAGAGTAGCATTGAGAGCTGCATCAAACCAGTCTGAGGACTGAAGACCATAACAACAACAACAACATTCGTACACGGCCTAGTCACATTAATGATATCACTGCCTATGTTCGATGTCAACATGCAATAACCACTCTCAGAGGACGGGTGGTAGCACCAGCTGTGGAGGGTGGATAAACGTGTCGGGGTATTCGCAAAAGTACAGTGGCTCTCGTAACGTGGAAATGGAGAGATTTATTTGACGTTCGAAGGGATACGATCACTGGCTTTGTGCCAATGGCGGAAGCATCTCAGAAAAGGCTATGTTTGTAAACTTTACATGTGCCACCGTGATTACAGCATGCCGAGCATGGCAAAATGGCGCTGTCACCATGGGGTGAACCACGGCTGCAGAGATGTTTGCGGGCGGGAGACGTGAGACTGTCGAGCAAGCGACAGCCCATATGAACCAAGGGGCTACCAACAGTGTCTCCCCAAAGAGTGTTTAGCGAACTTGCAGCAAGCGCCTGGTTCATGCATCTATACTGACCACTGTTCATCGGCGATGAAGGCCAGAATTTGCACTTCAGCGCGGCAACTGGATGTCCATTGAGCGACGACAGGTGGATTTCCAGATGAATCACGCTTTGTGCTCCATTAGACAGATGGCCATTGTCGTGTATGGCCGTGCAGCAGTCGTCACAAGGGTCCAGGCTAGAAGAGGGAGAGTTATTGTGTGGGGAATGTTTTCGTGCCTTTCCCTGGATGATCTCGTCATTCTGGAAAACAATGGATCTACATAAGTATGCATCTATCCTTGAGGACCACGCCACTTCTACATGCAGTTTTTTTCCCTGGGCACGATGGAATATACCAGTAGGAGAGGCAGCTTGTCACAAAGCTCGAAGTATACGGGCTTGGTTCGTAGAGCACAAGAATGAATTCGCCAGCCGAGAATCTGTGGGATCTCTTCGGTTGCGTTGTTCGCGAGATGGATCTTCTTCCGAGAAACCTAGCGCAGCCCGTCAGGGCACTGGAATCAGCATGAATCGACGTCCCTGTCGGTACCTCCCGGAACCTCATTGACTCTCTTCTTGAATTGAACCTCCTCGATACAAAAGGTGGGTACTCAGACTTTGGACAGGTGATCGCCTTAATGTGACTCTACCATCTATTTCTGCTAGATACGTTGATGGAAGCGGACGCAGTTCGATTCAATTAAGTTCTCAGGGCGTTTATGGTTAAGACAGACAAGAATAAACTCAGTCTTTTCTCCAAACACATATATACAGACACATATGCATCCTCTACTTCAGAATCTCCTGCACTTTTTTGAGGGAACGCTCATGACGTCAAAGCTCTACACGAATATTCCTGAGCTTGATGTTATTGTTTATGGCCCACCGGTTTGGAAGAGGCATAACTGCACTTGTGAACACGAAACACTGAAGCTGCTGAGGGGGCCACCTAATTCAAGACCGCTAAACCATCATCCGCAATTTATGGAGGTTTCTCAGAACTGGTTTCAGTGAACACACATCTTGCCCAAAGCTGTCCCCACCTACCTTGTAGATTTGAAATTTGATGTACAACGCAAGTCAAACCATTGTCACATTACTCATGAACTATAGAATGGTACATTGTCCTTATGAATGTAGACTCGCCTATGAAGACTTACAGGAGAACATAGAAATGAGCATGATCGACTACCAGGTTCCTCAATCATTCCTTGGTAAGAGACGGTGACAGACGCTTCTGAGGTCCTACTTCATCCCACACAAATACATCCATCTGAAAATAGTTCCACCACCTTCTTTAAATGGACAATGAGAGAAAAAGAAAATCGAGAAAAGGAAAAGGGGAGAAAGCGAAAGAATGTGGAAAGAGAGAAAGTGGGGAAACAGGAAGAAAGGTAAAGGAGGCAGGGGAAAAGGAAATAGGGAGAAATAGTGGAAAGAGACACAAAGAAAGAGTGTGGATAGGGTCCATTAGGGGAACAAGAGATAGCGATATAGAGGGAAAGAAAGGAATAAGGCAGCAGGTGAAAGCAAAAGTGGGGAAGTGGGGAGAGGAAAGGGGAACAGTGGGGAAAGAAAAGGAGGGCAGGGACGAAGAACAAAAGGAAAGGACAGAAGTGAAAATAGGGAAAGAAAAATAGGGGAAGGAATAAGGCAAGAAAAGGGTGGTAAGAGGGGAAGGGGCCAATGAAAAGGAAGGAAGTGGGAAATAAACAGGAAAAGAGACGAAAACAAAAAGGTGTGGGAAATGTGCAAATAAGGAAGAAGAAAAGGTGTGGGAAGAGTGGAAATGAAAAGGGAAGGAAAGGGGTTGGGTGGGTGTAAGCAGAAGGAGCTTAGGAGGAAAAATGAATGCACGAATTCTACTTTACAAGCCTTTTTGCTAAGTGATTAATG
The DNA here is from genome assembly GCF_023897955.1 of Schistocerca gregaria. Classification (NCBI taxonomy): domain Eukaryota; kingdom Metazoa; phylum Arthropoda; class Insecta; order Orthoptera; family Acrididae; genus Schistocerca; species Schistocerca gregaria. Next base: position 57,736,595 of record NC_064926.1, read on the forward strand.
TAGTCCTGAAAAATAAACTATACGTGTATAGGATGTACTAAAACAGCGTTACATTAAAGTAAGCCGAATGTGCTACTTGAGCGTTGTTCATCTGTACAGCTGGACGTTAGTTATACAGCCAAACACTCCACACCAAGAACTGCTCCAGACTGTAGAATATACACACATCAAAAAAAAGTTGGCACCACCCCGGTTACCAAAACTCCTGAAGATAGGTGTTCACCTTCCCTTTGACGGTTCAAAGGTGCCACTAAACCCGCCCAAAGATATAAACAACTATGCATGAGCAGCGCCTATTAGACGGAGGGGTTCGGACAGCCGAGCATCCCACCAGGAAGGACGTACACGGCTCGTGTTGTCTGTAGTTCAACCAACCCCAGACGGTCATACCGGTGTTCGATCGTGTCCGCATTGTTACTTTGTGCCAGGAAGGGCTCTCAACAAGGGAAGTGTCCAGGCGTCTCGGAGTGAACCATAGCGATGTTGTTCCATAAAAACACGGGAGAACTGCCGGATGTCAGTAACGTCCTGCCATGATATTTTAGCGCAGAGTCTTCTGGCCATCTTAGGGTGAGTGCCACTGTAGTAGTACTGGAGAGTACGCACTAAGCTCTGCTATTTAAAAACGTAAGAGTGATGGCACACTTGGTCACTCGGTGTACAGAAAGCCCATTCATACAGACCTGTATCTACAAGCTACTAGTTGCCACCATCCAGCACAAACAGTGGGAGCTCTCAAAAACTTGACCCACCGTGCCCATACCATCTCTGACGACGACAGTCTTCAAGCGGAACTGAAACACCTGCAAAAAGTATTTCTGAAGAATGGCTGTTCAACTAGACAAGAGCACAGAGTGTTTTCTAACGTTACGTCACTTTGTCACCAAACATTTGTTAAAAACTATGAGTTCGTTGGTCTTTACTTTACGAGCAGTTGACACGGTTCCTGAACAACGGCACTCAGTGTGAACTTCATTTTTCTTCAAGGTATAGATAAATGATGAGATGAAGGATGGAGATACATTGCCCAGTCACCCTGCTAAGATCACCTGTCAAATGACTGAATGAGCACCTTTAGGAGTGAGGACCGCTGCAAGCCGTGCAGGAAGTGAGTCATTGAGGTTGTGGAAGGTACCAAGGGGAATGCAGAGCCATGGCGAGCTGTGCTAGGTTTCTCAGTTGAGGGTGCATGGTGCGAACAGCGCAATCGAGGTGGTCCCATGTATCTAGACTCAGTTTGTATGCGTGTTGTCTGGTAGCCAGGGGTGTACGTTAAACTCAGTTTGGTGCTCTTTGAACAACACACGTATACTGTGACAAGTTACATTGTCCTGCTGGTAAATGGCATCGTGCTGAGCAGAAAAAACTGCATGTGGAGTGGATTTGGTGTTATGTACATAGTTCCGCGTAGTCAGCGCGTACACAGCTTTCCCAATAGAGCGCGCCCCGCTATGCACAACAGCGCAGGTGCAGCGCTCGTCCGTCTACGCACTACGAGATGGCGCTGTCTTAGAGACGGACAAAATTCTGCTTCCGCCGATCCGCGTATTAATATGTAACGCAGCCAATGAGATTGGTGCTAACGTAGAAACTTTTCTCCTCGCGAATCACCAGGCTCGTGCAGTGATACATGAACGCGCGAGGTATTATAACGAGTGTACAAACCTCCGATTAGTCAGTCTGCATTAGTCTGCATTAGTATGTAGTCAAGTTTCAGTCTGCCCCTAATAAGATTATCATATTCCTGTACATAGCCATGAAGAGAAATGTATAGACACTTCGTCAAGTATCAGAGATGTGAGAATAAGATTAACGCACCAAGATCAAAGGAACTTCAGATTGTCAATTGTAAATAGCATCCAGAAGGTAAGTTAAGTTATTTTTATGCTTGTTATTATTTTAATAAATGTGTGTGAAAATTAATCAAGTTCTGTTTAAAGTTGGTCATCGTCAATCTGCTACTCTAAGCGTGCAAGTGGCATTTCTATCGTCTGACCTATCGGCAGAAGATAAACACGCCACGATAAGACCACGAGACATATTTCTGACACTCGCCTACTTCGTTAGAGCGACGAGTCAAATAATCTGATGGTGTGTGTACCGAAGGTCTTACAGTACGCACACCACACATGGTTACGAATCGTAAATGCATACTTGGACTAACGCATCGGACATTGCAGAATGTCGAGATGGACCACTTAATAGCACGAAAACATTCCCCACATCATAACGCTCCGTCCTCCGGCCTGCACCCTTCCGACAATTGTTACAAGGCCATACACACCAATGGCCATCTGTCTGATGGGGCATAATTCATCTGAAAAGACCACCTGTTGCCACTCAATGGACGTCCAGTTCTGGTACTGACGTGAACATTGCAGCATTCATCAATGACGAACATCAGTCACCGTGGATCCATGAACGAGGCACCTACTGTAGAGGGCCATAGACAGTAATATATGCTGAACAGTCATTGATGAGGTGCCGTCGGTACTCTCTTGGATCACCTGGGAGGTCAGTTGCTCAACAGCTGCACTTCGTCTGTACTCATCAGCACAGCCGTCGTTCATCCCTGTGGTGCATCTCAGTTGCCCCAGTGCCAGTTCTTGATAGTGTCATTTTGCCATGTACGGTATACTTTAACCACAGCGACACTCTAACACTTTACAAACGTAGCCGTTTTGGAAATGTTTCCACCTTTGGCCCGAAACCAACTGATTATGCCCTTTTGGACGTCAGGTAAATTGCTTCGTGTCCACATCCCCTCCGACTGCCTGTATATACCTTCCACTGCTGGTGCTGCCATCTGCCGTCTGTGTGTGGTTACTACTCTTTGACATCGGACACAGGCGGTGGTCACATCGATGTGGCTCGACCGTGTATAATCGTTGCCTCGCTTCTGGTCTTGCTTGAGCGAGGTGGGCACAAGATGGAACACAATGCAGAAATCCAAACACTCGCCGACACCTGCAAGATCATCACGCATGCCATGCCAGAAGTTCTATACATGACTTAGGCGATACACGGCGTTTCGAATCATTTCAGCGGCACTTGGCAGGCCGCAGTATTGTCGTCAACGCAAAAATATCCTTTTTGTCTTGTACGAAAACAGGCAGCCAGCCAAGGGTGCCTAATCTTTATCTTTCTGCTATTGTGCCGATCGTTTCGGTACTCAAGAGCACCGAATGGTCTAGTTGAATTAGAGTCCCATCTTTATTCACTATGCATTTCGGTAGCGACACCGTTCGGGCCTAGAGGACCGAAGCGCCGTTGTCGGTTCGTGTCGCGCAAGCCAATCAAAAGCAAGCGGCCGCACATCCGCGCATGCGCACTGCAGCGCGCACAGCGCCACAAACACAAAGCGGGTAGCATGCGACACAGGCGCGCTATTCTTCGCAGTAACGAACTTGAGTTTTCGCAGTTCGAAGTGTTGTTAAAATGCCAGCGGAAATGTCGGACGAAAATGATTCTCAGCTGAAATGCATAGAAATTTTTACAGTTTCGCTGACAGCATGTTTCCATGCATCCATAATAACGATAGTGTTTTCGACTGTATTCTGCAGATTGTCGTGAATTCCGCATCATGTCATCTTATTCCCATTCACACTGACGTCGTGTCTTGGATTTTACGTTTCGGATAATGAGTTAGGAATAGTGTGTAGTACCACATTGCACTGATATATCTATAAAAACACCCGAAAAATTGATTGAGATTTTCAAAGAATAAGAAGATAAACAGAATGTGGTTATAACCCGCTCCTAGAGATCCAATCGATTAAGTATCCCATTTCCCTATATGATAGGTCAACGATTTCGGTCTTAAAAACAAAACTGAAAAAACTCGTTTTCGAGAGCACCTGCAGTTTATCGAAGTTTATAATATGCGTCTCATGAATGAAAATGTTTTGTATATGGTGCTACAGTCTAAAAATATTATGGCGGAGATATTTTACCTCTGTCTACTGTTGTTGAGGATTCGATCACAGATAAAGACTTGTGACAAGCAAGATTACGAAGATGACTGCTGCTGGTTACATTCCCAGTAACTTAAGTTGTGCCCTTAGATTCCTGTCTAACCGCATACCCGGAAATCACTACATATTCGGAAAAAAATGGTGAATTATTTCTGACAAGAAAAAATATGAACGTCACTGTCGGTTGTTTCACTCACAGGAATTTCATCTCCAACAATTTCATATTTCGTATTTTAAACACACACAAATCACGAAATCATTACAGAGGAAGTGCGCTCTTACATGTAAGTAATATTGCAGAAAAATCTTAACAAACACGAATAACAATGTCTCAGAATGTGTTGCATATATGAAGAGGAAAAATAAAAATTTTTGGACCCATCCGAGCGCGAATCGGTGTCGAAATCCCGCGCGCTAACCACGTGGCTACGCTAAGCAACAACTAGTCCTGGCTGAATTCTTGTACTATTGCGGAGGAACGTAAGCTGATTCCGTTGCCAAACGATGCTGCGTAAGTCAAAAATGCATAATAGTTTGGAAGGTTTGTAATATCAGGCTTCACATAATTGCTTTCTTTTGTTACTTGAAAGTTGTAAACACGTTTCTATAATTACTAACTAAACCATTTGTGGAAAAACCACACAAAGTCACTAGTAACGTCAGTTCACACTCATGTAATATACGTAAGCAGAGCCGATGTCTTGCTATTTAATGATGTTTAAACTCTTATTTGCATTAAAATATTGACCGAAAACGTTTTCTTTTTGGAAGTAATCATTCACAGTGACAACCTAACCTAACCATACTTCTAACAAAGGAAAATAGCCTATTATGAACTCACTTACCAACCGGATGCGTCCTCTGGTGATTCTTTAGTAAGACAATCACTAAATCCAAAGCTGAAACCGCTAAATATGTTTGAAATAACAAATTACTGGTGTACATAAACCACAGTTCACCGATCGACAGGGCCACACCGAAATCCAAAACCTCTCAGTGGGAGGTGTCAGAAACTTACTGAAGAGGATATCTCGATAAAGAACCGAAAATGACGTCACTACCAAAAGAACCAATTACACCAATCGATATGAACGATACAGAATAGGGCCCCAGGCTGGGCACGTCGGCACAGGTGGGCTTCGAATCGGCGTCCGCTGGGTGTTGCCGCCGCGAGGCAGCCTGCGATGAGTGTCGCCGCAAGATGGGGGGACGGTGGTACCGACATCCACCCCAACGAGATGCCTGAGATTTACGGGACGCTACTGCCCAGCCAGCAGCGTCTGATGCAAAGCTGCTTATCTCCGTTCATCTTAAGAAGAAACCTCATGTAAGCATTACGCTATGTATTCTTCCACGTTTGCTGGAACCTCATTGGATTTCGTTTCACGTGGACCGGAAACCAATCTGTCTCGAGTACAGTTAAGTACGATAATGGGGAAAGGTTTTATGCTGTACGTTACGAGTACATCGACTTAGCGATAATAAGGGACAACAGCTTTACCAGAGCATTTAACTCGGAAAGCATTCGCCAGCCACCTGGTCAAATTAACCAGCAGCTAAGTGAATAGTTATAGTAACGGCGTAAAAAGAGACGAGCACAGAACAATGTAGCCTTGCATGTCATTTAATTTTTGAACAGAAGGAAATAATGCTAAAACTCAGGTGATACGCTTCTTAGCCGATCTGAAGGAAAACATGCTCTGGATCTTAGCTAACAGAGTGCTGTAATTAAAAACGAGAGTGATGAAATATACTGACTTAACAAGGGTAATTTTTCTGCATGAGCTATGTGCGGGGTAAAAGCGCACAGCTGGGATTTCACCATGTTGTTAAATATTGAAGCCACTGAGGTATTACTCGTCTGGTAATCTCTCAACTTCTTCCATATCGTACTAGCAGGAAAGTGGTACATTTCCGTACTGCTACGCTGATAACGAGGTGATCAACAACAGATTCCGAAGCTACCGAATAGTCCACATTTCCTCCTACTACCCTTTTATGACGTTCTGTTTTGCATTTCGCAATTGTTCGGCAGTGACGTGTCACCATGCTTCTTGCATTAGTTCCAGAAAATTCAGCAGCTTAAATGTTATTTCTCGCCACATACCCCTTAACTTGGCTACAGATCAGTTCTACTGGGTTCAGATAGCAGTGGTACGGTGAGAGCTGTAATAAATGCAGCAATTGTACAGTGTGCTCGGCACCGTAAAAATTGTTTTCCATGTTTCTACGACGCTTATCACTCTGGCTCATGTCAGACCACATCTGCTCTATAAAACAGTGGGCATTTTCAAACAAAGAAAAACTTATTTTCCATTTTTACTGAAAAATTTAACTGTGTAATGTTTTTCTAACTTCAAAATCTGTAACAATCTTTGACAATATATCGATAATTAAGAATGTGTATTCGCAATGAAAACCAAAATTCTGCTTTTGATATGTAATTATAAACCAGAAGACGTGCATTTTTCTTGAAGAAACGATGGTTAAGTCTGAGTTGTATTGTACTGTAAGTTAACCGGGGACCTAGAAACGACGGAGAGGCTCCGTCCCCGCCGCAGCCGCAGTGGTCCAGAACCCCACGACGACTACCGCAGTCCACTTCACTTCTCCGCCGCCCCACACCGAACCCAGGGTTATCGTGCGGTTCGGCCCCCGGTGGACCACTCCAGGGAACGTCTCACACCAGACGAGTGTAACCCCTACGTTTGCGTGGTAGAGTAATGGTGGTGTACGCGTACGTGGAGAACTTGTTTGCGCAGCTATCGCCGGCATAGTGTAGCTGAGGCGGAATAAGGGGAACCAACTCGCATTCGCCGAGTCAGATGGAAAACAGCCTAAAAACCATCCACAGACTGGCCGGTTCACCGGACCTCGACACAAATCCGCCGAACGGCTTCGTGCCAGGGACCGGGCGCTCCTTCCCGCCCGGAAAGTCGTGCGTTAGAACGAACGGCTAACCGTGCGGGCTGAGTTCATTACCACATATCGATAAATTTCATATTTAAATGTTTTATGTATTCGAAAGGAACAAAAAAAATTTTTGTATGAAGAGTGTAACTGTTCTTGAAAGAACAGATACCACTGGTGACCGTGCAGCTTCTCTAGAATAAATGATAATTAATTGAAATCCTGAGCTGCCGACAGGTGTTGTTGACATACCTTGATGTGGACAGCTGAAAATGTGTGCGCCGACCGGGACTCGACCCGGGATCTCCTACTTACATGCCAGACGTTCTATCCATCTGAGCCACCAAGGGCACAGATGAATAGCGCGACTCCAGGGACTTACCCCTTCCCGTGAGACTCACATCCCCAACTGTCCACAATCTACATACATAATTTTCCTAATAGATACTTTCCCCATCCACTCGAAACTCGTGACCACTTAAGTTGACTATTCCCGTAAGAGTCTGCCATGTAAACAGGACATCCTGGGTTCGAGTCCCGGTCGGGGCACACATTTTCAGCTGTCCACATCAAGGTATGTCAACAACATCTGTCGACAGCTGAGGGTTTCAGTTAATTGTCATTTATTCTAGAGAAGCTGCACGGTCATCAATGGTAACTGTTCTTTCGAGAACAGTTACTGGCTTGATTTATAGTTAAATGGCTACCCGGCCATTGACCTTCGTCCAGATCATCCGCTCTAAAAAATCCGCCATCTCACTTCCCCACATCCACCACTGCTGGCGGCTCACCTCCAACTGCGCAACGCTACGCGCTGTTCACATCCAGCTGCCCAACACTACAATGGCAGACAATGCAAACTAGCCACAGACTGCACACAGCACAGCCAATGATTTTCATACAGAGCGCTACGTGGCGTTACCAATAAGAAAACCTAAACAGCCTACTTACATAGCCCCCATGCTCCCCACAAAAAATTTTACAAATTGTTTTGGGCACTGGCCAATACATATTTGTTAAAATTTTTTCACAATTACAATAACAAAGAAATCAAATGCACACACTTATTGATACAATGTTGGTCAAAAGCTAAAATTTTCTCACAGTCCATAAAGACAGTCCTGATCGTTCATCACAGTAAAATTACAGTGTTTTTCTCAAAGTCAAAGCAGTAAAAGAAAATGTACACGCAAGTAGTGAATTTCCATGCAGTCTTGAAGAAGTAGTATTGTCCTTCCTACGGAAAGACAGTGCTGACTCTTGACATGCTGACAGGTAATGGGCCACAACAGAGCAAACCCACAGCAGAGTCGAAGTTTTGAAGAATATTGGTAGGTAGGTCATCACAGAGCAGACCCACTGCAGTCCTTGTAGAAATAATCGTGTTGGTGAGTCATCAAGGTGTAGACCCCCTGTAGTCCTTGTAGAGATAGCAAGCAGCCATCTGTTGCGACTATGCAGGTGCAGAATCACCATCGAAGAGTCTTGTGGACAATATAGCAAGTCCATAAACCACCACTTGTACACTCACAAAAAAATTTTTGAAATGCCCTTGAACCAGCAATGCTGTTATCCAGTCCCTTGCTGAATTATTAACACACGTGCAAACACTATCAGTCCCTACTTCTCACATATTGTCCAAATACTATGACCAACAGAAACGTGTGCAGTGAAATGCAATTTACAAGTTACTTAATTTGATGAACTGGTGTCAATAATTTTATAACATAAGAATACAATAACAAAGGTACAAAATACATCATTAAAGAACAGAACAATACAGATAACATTTGTGGTATTGCAGGCTTTACAAAAGAATAGAACTAAACAGATACATCAGTGTTACAAGAATTATGACATAAGTACATACATAAAAGATCAGAATAACTTTTGAAACATCAACTTCAAACATGAGCATTAAAACAAAACAGAATAACAAAGTAAATACCATATTATTAGAAAAATTCTACAACATAACTCTTATTAGCTAAACACATAAAGACAGGAAAAACAGAAATTCACATAGCATAATAACACAGAAGTACAGGACAGGGTTTGTTTTCAGTGTGACATTTGGTACTGCAGTCCAACCCAAAACCTCATTCCATAGATCTTTCGTCTTATTTCACCATTTGTTTCCACCAAACAAATCCTATCATCCTTTCTGTATTTTTATGTTCACATATTTCTTACTTGATTATTTATTTTCCATTATCTTACCTCATCATTTATTTCCAAGAAAATCCTACCTAAACCTGAAGTCCATAAACCCAACTTTTTTGTTCATATCCTTCAAAAGTCATAATATATATAGCAGTTCACGACATCCACTCTTACAAATGTACTGTTTCTGATGGACACACGTCCACATCATACGCTCTCAAAAATCCGCCATCTCACTTGCCCACAACCATCACTGCTGTCGGCTCATCTCCAACTGCGCAACGCTACGCGCTATTCACATCCAGCTGCCCAACACTACAATGGCAGACAACAATGCAAACTAGCCACAGACTGCACACAGCACAGCCAGTGATTTTCATACAGAGCGCTACGTGGCGTTACCAATAAGAAAACCTAAACAGCCTACTTACACAATACGAAATAAGAAGCAATGTCATGCATTTTCGGTACATATGAACAGTAAGACAATCAGAGCAGAAGTAGCGCTTACAGAGATTGTGACTGTACACGATTTTTGAAGTAAAATTACGTAGCTGAAGTATAATTAAGAAAAACACTAATGGCCGTTAATATATCAGAATGTCTTGAAGTGTCATTTGCAGTGACATAGCATTGAAACATCTAATACATAAGTTGGACCTACTTCCAAAGTGGGGAACAGTACCAGAGTACGAGAGCTACGGCTGGTGACCAATCATCGCGTTTGTTTACATCAGGTTTATTCTTATGACGAACGGAGTGTAGGTATGCATAAAAGACGTTAAGGCTGCTGGGGCAGCAGCTGCCGCCGCCCTTGTGATGCCGTTTCTCGTTACGGTGGACACAGAGATCGACGCCCAATTACAACCGTGGTACGTGGATGCCGTGGGTGGACAACGGACGAGGGCGAGCTCACGTAACGCCTGCCGCTTGTTGGAGCAATAAAGAAATTATACGAGAGAAGCGTCGTTTCAGATCGTATTACGCTCGCATATCATAGCTTCACACAAAAAGCGAGGAAATGGTTCGCTTCCTAACCAAATGAAATATTTCAAAATTCTCGACGGCAGGTTCTAGGTATTTATATTATTTTCCAGAATTAGTTATTACTGAAATCATTTCCCAATGCATAAAGACAACATTTTAATTTTTAAATTGCACTTACTACTTTTCGATGGTTCAAATGTCTCTGAGCACTATGGGACTTAACATCTGAGGTCATGAGTCCCCAATAACTTAGAACTACTTAGACGTAACTAACCTAACGACATCACACACATCCATTCCCGAGGCAGGATTCGAACCTGCGACCGTAACGGTCGCGCGGTTCCAGACGGAAGCGCCTATAACCGCTCGGCCACACCGGCCGGCAGTACCTTTTGAATCAATTCACAGAGCAAAATAAGTTTTGATCCTATCGCGTTTTCACATAGTAGGATTTGAAAACATTCATTTCAATTCCTCACTTTTATTTGTATGTAGCTGAGTCTGTGAACTTTAGTTTTATTTGGTATGCTGTTAACTTATTTTTTTCGCCCGGTAGAATGCTCTCACACTTAAATGTACCGTCTTCGTGAGCTCAAAATTTCTTAAATGTGTACGTCGGTTGAAGTGCCTAAAACGTAATACGTTCCTCACATCATAACTACAGACAATTAAGTCCAATCAAAGTAAGAAAACATGCATTTATGGAATCTTTCCGACTGCAAATTTCAATGAAAATGCTTTCGTAAAATATATCAGGTAAAATTATTTACTGAGCTACCTTTTCACGCTGCCTTTTATTTTTCGCAGCTCTAATTACGGTTTTTTGACTCGTCGGCTGTGATGTACATGGTACGATTTGATGCGATTCATGTTCTTCAGCACTAAATTACTGTGTCATGCACACCCTCGGTCTTACTGCAGCCATCTTGTCCCCACACAAGGGCTGTAGATAAATTATCGATATACCTAAATTTCTTCGGAGAAATCTCGATACGTACCAGCGATATTTTTCCTTATGCATCGCTATACCAGTATTGAAATGGCAATATCGAGTGCAAATATTTTCATTTTATATCATATTTTTTCGCAGTTTTCGGTAAATAGTTCTTTTTAAATTGTAGTACAACATAATTTTACTTTCACTGTGTGAATGAGTCTTATTACATGTTGAGCTTTCATCACGTTTAGTCTTTCTCTGTGACTGTGTGAAGCAGGTATAGGTGACACAAAGAAGACATGTGACTGTACGCCGGCCGCTGTGGCCGAGCGGTTCTAGGCGCTTCAATCCCGGACAGCGCTGCTGCTACGGTCGCAGGTTCGTACCCTGCCTCGGGCATGGATGTGTGTGATGCCCTTAGGTTAGTTAGGTTTAAGTAGTTCTAAGTCATAGAGGACTGATGACTTCAGCAGTCACGTCCCATAGTGCTCAGAGCCATTTGAATTATTTGAACCTCGGATGTTAAGTCCCATAGTGCCTAGAGCCATTTGGACCATTTTTTTGCGACTGTACTGGGTGGTGGCGGTGGCTGCGTGAACGTAATAACAAGATATCCAAAGTGAAAAAATAACACACCAGTTGAGTTAAAAACCAGTTTTACGGCCACCAGTGTGCTATTTCTTTACATCGGCATTCTTCAAAAACAGTTGCTGAAAGTGATGAACAAAAATCTAAACGACACAATTGGTCTGTATGCTGGGCGGAGACGTATGGGGGAAATGCTGAAATAATCGGCGCTCGGCGCTACCAACAGAAACATCAACGTTTAACTTCATCACTCAATTTTGAAAGTACAGCTGATAGGTCCCTGGCGTTTGCACAAATGAAAAAAAAAAAGAGAGAGAGAAGTCGACATGAAGTGTTCCTGACAAATCCGATATGTGACGAAACCGAACAACGGACCTTCCGGATACCTTTTATTGTGCCACTTACATGCAGTTGTCATTATTAACAAAGTGGTTACGGCCAAGCGTGAACTTGCATTGTTTCCTTTCAATTCTTACTGTAAGGGAGATAATCAGGTTACTAGCTCCTTGATGAACAGAATATTTAATAATAAATCAATACATAAATATACAGCTCCACAACTGGCTGAGTATTTACAATGTGCAGTCGATATTTGTACAGGCTGTAACATCGAATTCTTTTCCATCGGTATATCGTTTATATCAGTAATATTCGTCGATATGTCGACGGCTTTAATGATGTATCCAAGGTTCTCGGGTGTCCAGCCGGACCGATCGTCAGAGTTCCACGATATTTCGGCGAATAACCGTTCCGCCATCATCTGGTGGTGCTGATGGACTTCGACTCTGCAGGCAACGGCTGGCTGGAGTTATCCCGCACGCGCGCTGTACTAGTACCAGCAGCGCGCCTACCCTTGTGCGCCGAGACAAATCGGGCGGGTTGCGTCACCGACTCGCTAGGCGCTCAGCGGGCAATGCGGCACTATATTTGGGAATTTTTTCAAACTGTTGCATCCTTGACACCCCGGTTCGAGATGTACGTCTAGCGATACTTCGAAGATCAGATCCGGCTGAACACCCGAGAACCTGGGATTCAGCACATTCGCCGGGAAAGACTCAGATCGCATAGGCTTTAATAATATATACACTCCTGGAAATGGAAAAAAGACCACATTGACACCAGTGTGTCAGACCCACCATACTTGCTCCGGACACTGCGAGAGGGCTGTACAAGCAATGATCACACGCACGTCACAGCGGACACACCAGGAACCGCGGTGTTGGCCGTCGAATGGCGCTAGCTGCGCAGCATTTGTGCACCGCCGCCGTCAGTGTCAGCCAGTTTGCCGTGGCATACGGAGCTCCATCGCAGTCTTTAACACTGGTAGCATGCCGCGACAGCGTGGACGTGAACCGTATGTGCAGTTGACGGACTTTGAGCGAGGGCGTATAGTGGGCATGCGGGAGGCCGGGTGGACGTACCGCCGAATTGCTCAACACGTGGGGCGTGAGGTCTCCACAGTACATCGATGTTGTCGCCAGTGGTCGGCGGAAGGTGCACGTGCCCGTCGACCTGGGACCGGACCGCAGCGACGCACGGATGCACGCCAAGACCGTAGGATCCTACGCAGTGCCGTAGGGGACCGCACCGCCACTTCCCAGCAAATTAGGGACACTGTTGCTCCTGGGGTATCGGCGAGGACCATTCGCACCCGTCTCCATGAAGCTGGGCTACGGTCCCGCACACCGTTAGGCCGTCTTCCGCTCACGCCCCAACATCGTGCAGCCCGCCTCCAGTGGTGTCGCGACAGGCGTGAATGGAGGGACGAATGGAGACGTGTCGTCTTCAGCTATGAGAGTCGCTTCTGCTTGGTGCCAATGATGGTCGTATGCGTGTTTGGCGCCCTGCAGGTGAGCGCCACAATCAGGACTGCATATGACCGAGACACACAGGGCCAACACCCGGCATCATGGTGTGGGGAGCGATCTCCTACACTGGCCGTACACCTCTGGCGATCGTCGAGGGGACACTGAATAGTGCACGGTACATCTGACCCCAGGAATGTGTCAATAAAGTTTCCCCTTCCTGGGACAATGAATTCACGGTGTTCTTATTTCAATTTCCAGGAGTGTATGTGGTGTGACGTCGTTAGAGTGTCTGAGTTGTGAGCAAAACTTTTCCTTTCTTTTTCAGTTTGTGTACTGCACTCGCAGTGTTTATTCTGTTTTCTAGTAAAGTAGTGCAAACCGTGAGACAGTGCTGACAACATCTGAGATCATCAGTCCCCTAGAACTTAGAGCTACTTAAACCTAACTAACCTAAGGACATCACACGCATCCATGCCCAAGGCAGGATTCAAACCTGCGACCGTAGCGGTAGCGCGGTTCCAGGCTGAAGCGCCTAGAACCGCTCTGTCACACGGGACGGCTACTAGAAGTTCTATGGAGCATCATAGGTGTATTAAGAAACACAGGCTGTGGCTGGAAAAGTGACCGTGGTTAAACAGTCTGTGATGTCGATTAGCTCATACCACAAGTTCAGCTGTTTAAGCGAGCCAACACAGTCTCGAGGGCTTGATGAAGAGTAATTAGACTTTGTGTGTGGACCAGGCACATTAAAAATAACATACGAAGTGAGTTTCTGGGCACAGGTAGTGCTCCGGGAGCCCATGACAAAAAAGTGCGACTATTTTATATTAGTTGATGTTTTAATACGACTTAACAAAGGCCTATTTAAAAAGTTTGAATGCTGGGACCTGCAAGCTCAAGCATTTTAAAACGTCTCGTAAAAAGTAATGTTCAAAAACCACATTATACAAACTAAGAAATTTTATACGTTATTAGTCATATAAACTAATGACAGAAAAAGTCTGCAAGTTGTATACCATTCAAATAATATGCACTGTAACGAATATTATTAATAATAGCAAGTGTGCATCATAAATTTTAAAAAAATAAACTTATGTAATAGTTATTTATATATTATTGTTAATTTTTTAAACAATCAATCTCAAAACTGAAAGAGTATATAAGTAACAAACTTAAGAATAAAAAACAGTAAAATTTAGGCGCGGCGAGCATCACTTTCTTCATTATTGACTGTCTGAATCCAAAATGAATCAATTTTCTAGTTTTTTGCGTAATAAATCTAGCTTACTACCAGCTGCTTCGCTCGCGTAATCTGTAAGGTTTGTACAGATGTTTTTTTGTTTTTGTTCAATCACATTTTTATGTTGCTCACAGATTGCAACACCTCCTAAACTTTTAACGCTACTTCAAGCCATAAAGCGTGGTCTTTTCCCAATGTTCTTCTGAGGAAAATTCGATTCTGGTAGCTGAAGTTCAAGATTTCCGATAATATGTCTTTTGTGTTCTTGCAGTGGTATTTCCATAGCAATTTTTATCCACTAACACATATTTATTTACATCTAACTCATAACTGAAACAGCAATTTTCATAGATGTAACTTTAAAAAAATTTTAATACTACGAAATATTTTCTTAAAAATTTCCACCACGTATGTCACCCCATAAGGGGTTGAGTCTCCAAAAACAGTGAACCATGTATTTTTTAATTTCTAACACGGAAGACAAATACAAGCTTTCAGAGATTTATCTTTCAAAATGTTTTCATAATGCAATAATTTCATAAAACTTTGCAGCATATATTTCACTCTTTAGGGGGCTGAATCCCCAAAAACTCTGAAACACTCCTTTTTTAATTTCTAACCAAGAAATCAAATATCAGTTTTTATAGAAGTAGCTTTAAAATGCTTTAGTAGTTCTTTACTAATGACTTATTTCGAAAAAGATATTCACGCCCTTATCGACTGAATTTCCAAATACGCTGAAACACATGTTTTTTTTTTTTATTTCTGACTGAGAAACCAAATACCAATTTTTGTAGTTCTGTCATCAAAACAGCCTTAATAGTGACATTTTTCAAAAAGCCTTTCATCCTCCATTCCCCCCCTTACGAGTGGAATTTCGAACAGTCCCTTCTTAAATGATACCTGCAGTACAGTCCAACATTCTCCAAATTTCAAGTTTCTGTCCTTAGGGGTTTCGGCTCCGCGATGATGAGCCAGTTTATCATTCTGGCCTTATTTCGTCCCCTTAGGGGGCGAATGTCCAAAAACACTGGTTTTGTTTGTAATCTAGAAGTCAAACACCAATTTTGATAAATGTAATAATGATTTATTTTCAAAGAAACTTTCACTCACTATTTCCTTTGCACGGGGGTTAACGAAAGCTGAAACACATGATATTTTGATTTCTGACCGAGAAACCAAATAGCAATTTTCATAGGCCTGGCTTCGAAATTGTCTAAATAGCGACATGTCTTCAAAAAAAAAATTCGTCCACTATTTCACCGCCTTAGGGGTGGAAATTCGAAAACCGGAGGCTACAATATGAGATCAACACCCTCTCTAATTTTCAAGTTTCTATCCTCAGCGGTTTGGTCTGGACGTCGATGTGTCAGTGAGTCAATCGGTCGCGACATTGTCTTTTTTAATAGAGGACGAGAAATGAAGTAAAAGACAAAGGTATGAAATGATGCAAAATGCTTGTAGCTCATATATTTTTAGCCTCTTTGGAACTTTGCTGACGGCGTTAGTCCCAGTTAAGTGCTTGCCTACTGTAACCTCCCAACAGAGAATTTCCGAAACCTCCCAACAGTAAAAAATATAACTATAACATTGACATTTAGCGTACCCCCCAAAAAATAAATTGCGTAATCTATCAATAATAAAATGTGACTAATCTCTCAATAAAAAAAATTGTGGCTCACTTGTAACCTTTCAATAATTGACTGTGAATTTAAACTGGTAAAATTTGAACGTCAGCAGTACTGCGTCATGGCCCTGAAAGATCATTCTGAATAAATTGAAAATTCTTACCTCAATAAGGTCGCTGGATAACGCATTTATATCTGCTCCTATAAGAAATTTTTCTGGCACAGCCGAGTGCAATGCTGGCCGATAGATTTGTCATGTATAAAAAGAAACAACTGATATTTCTTTTCAATAATCGAGATGACCAAGGATTGTAGAAATTAGTAAATTTTTTAAATTGAAATGAATGATTGTCAAAAGTTACTTTTTATGAGAAAGATTATTATTAACAGATTTTTTTAAACATTTACATGAGACTTGATATAACAGTACTACATACGCTTTTACCTTATCCTACAACGCTCAGGCTCCGCCATCGCTCCCCACGACCGGCCCAGCCAACACGATACACACGACTGCTCGATGCTACTACTCCTACTGCTACACAGTTCCTACTGCAAGCAACAGTGCTCTTTGGTCTGAGATTCTCTTATAGCTTACATATCGCACGCAGCGCATGAGCAATCCATCGAAATTACATCTGCTCGAGTGCGCTAGCAACAAATTCCTTAATCATGGGCCACTTCTACTGTTTCCGTCACTAGTTTATATTGCAAATAATACCTAATAAAGTTTCTTCTAGCACAATGTCCATCAGAAAGAATCATTCGATTAGGCACGTCTATCTTTCTGAAGCTTATAAACATACACAATGAATTTCGTTTTTGATGAACGGGAAACTCAAACAGTTTCTTTTCATACCTTTTCAGAGATGTTCAATATGCCACTTTTAAGATGCACGGAATATGTCAATGCGGTATTCAAATTGTTCCTACATTACAGTGAGCATGTCTTGAGTTACAGCTTCCAAAGCAGCCGTTATGCGATGTCTGTTCATTCATTGTTGCTGGTAACAGAGCCACATAAACAGAGTCTTTTACAAACCCCCACAAGAAATAATGACATACAGTCAGGTGCGGTGACCTTGGAGGCCAGTAATGTAAGGCTGAACGATTTGGTCTAGTGCGCCCGTTCCTTCGTTCAGTAACCCTTTGATTTAAAAATTCCGGCACTCACAGATGCCAGTGTAGCGGTGCCCCATCCTGTTGGTAAATGAAGCTGATCGAATCAGTCTCCAACTATGTGAGAGAAAAGTTCTCAAACACGTCGAGATATGTGCTTCCAGAGACAGTGTTGCCGGCAAAGGAAAATGGATCATACGCCTTTTCCGTGAAACTGCACCAAACACATGTGGTTGCTCCGTACCCCATATTCTCACATTACGACGGTTCACCTTTCCATTTAAATGGAACGCTGCCTCGTCACTAAGCGTGGAAGAATACTGTCAGCCCCCATCTTGCCAAGAACTCCGCGCGTTGTTGTTTGTCACCTTTACGAAGAACTTGCAGTGGCTGAATTTTGTATGGTTTCATATGTAAACGTTAACGCAACACACGCCAGACGGACATCGGGGGCATGCTGAGCTGTCGAGCTGCATGGCGACCGTATTTGTTAGGACTATGGCGGGTGCGTTCGACATTTGTGTCAAAACACTCGGGGATGGTCCGGTGCTTTGCCTTTGCACAAACAACCTGTTTCTCGGAATTGTCCACGCCATCGTCCAGTGCTCTGTGGTGTAGAAGGATCCACACCATAGCTACTACGAAATTCAGGCTGAACAGTTATTACTGGCCAGCACTGCTCGAAACGTATTCCGCAATACGCTTTCTGTTGTCCCTACTGCAGGGGTTCCCAACAAAATTTTCACGAGGACCTCCTCATCGAGCATGATTGGTACCTCTCAAATCACAGTATCAAGTAACTAAAAAAGCCAAATTAAGAGTCTTTTTATACGCTTCCTACTTTTGGTACTTAGAAAAAACATTGACATATTCATTATTGAAAAAAATATTAAATTAAGAAGAAACATTGACATATTCATTCTTGAAAAATATTAAATTAAAACATTTTCAATTTAGCCATCATTGTTACTGTTACATTTTTGATAATTGCTCAAAATCTTTGTCTTCAAATCTTAGTGTTTAGAATAACAAACTCCTTAAAAATTGAGTATGAACTGAAAACGAGAGAAAAAATTAAAACTGTTTGGATTAGTCTTTCAAGTGCACTACACTTGAGATTGCATTAAGTTGACTTGTGTGAAAAATAAGAAAACACTAGATTCATACAAGGTATTATTTATTTGAAATAATACAGTTAAAACAGAATACTCCATCAGTATACAGTTAGTTTTAATTTTCAGTTCTCAATGACATGAGTTCAATCTAACCTTTGAGTCCATTATTTCTGAAATATTAGGTTCCAAACTTGAAACTTTCACTCTGAAATCCGACCGCATGTCCAGCCTATTCCTATATTTGTTTTTCATGAAACACATGGAAGAAAGTGCTTGCTCACACCGATATGTGGTTGCAAATGGATCTTTTTCATTGCCTTATCTCCAAGTTTCTTGAAGTCCTTGCGTGTTGATGCCCAGAAGTCTGTAATTTTATCACCGATGAAAATGTTTATCATAGTACCACAGCTGGACTGATCCACAAGTTGATCTTGATCTTCTTCAGTGAGGCCTTGGAATTTATTTCTTCACAGCTGAAGGGATTACGAATCCCTCTGTCGTCTGGGTCAGATTCAGGGAAATACTCTCTAAAAGTGATGGCTAGGCTGCGTAGATGTTCGGCTACATTGTCCTTGATCTGGTCAGGCAAACCCTCCTCTGATGACTCCAAGAATTGTTTTAGTGCTAGTGTCAGTTGGCTCTAGGAAGACGCTAGATGCAGAAGATAGCGTAAGCTAAACTTCTGCTCATGCAGGAATCGGCCAAAACAAAAATCTATTATGATACGAAATCTATTTAATATATTTTTTATTCTAATAGCATCTTGCGGACCCCTCTGGCATAGCTCGAGGACCCCTGGGGGTCCGCGGACCTCCTGTTGGGAACCACTACCATACACCATTTTTACTAGAACTGAAGTGGGCGCACACTGCTGCTACCTAGTGGGAGCCATGTAAAACTCGAGAGGTTGCTCTTTCCGACAGTACGTTGTTCACGCACATATCTCAAATAACGTAATAGTCATGAGTTTTTTACATCGGATGACCTGTATAAGGTGGTTTCCGTACATCATAATACACTTTCAAAACTGCTTCGAGGTCGCATGTGCCAGGATCCAAACGTTATGGTAATATATTGCTTATTATGTCGTCAGCTACAACCAATTAAAACGACAAGTAGTACAAACAGTTGCACTTCGTCACGCGCTCCCGGACCACAGGGCCAGCTTGTTGTCGGCGGCTGCGCCGGCAGTTCCCCTCTGGCCTGCCAGCCGGCCATCCGTCTCGGCGGCATCGACCTGCGGGCCGCCGGCAGGCCAGCGCCGATGACAGGCCGCGAATCGGCGTCGCCCGTCACGCGGCCCGCTTCGCCTGTGAGCCGGGGCGGTGAATCACCGGCCTCATCTACACGGAGACCGCGCGTCGATCGCTCGACTCGCGACAATCGATATCCACCTGGAAACGCTGTAATCGGAATAGCGCCGGTAATTTACACGTGTTGCGTGCACATGACGAGGTCGTCGGATAGGTTCGTGAGAATCGCAGTCTGAATCCCGACCCGCGAAACCGATTTAACTTCGCCAAGTTTTCGCTAAGTCACTCTATACGACGAGGATCGGTAGTGTTGGAAAGATGCTTTTGCTATCGCAGAAGGGAAATTTTCATTGACGTCAGTGCGTTTGGCGCAACAATTATTCAGTTATCCATCATTTTGATTTGCAGCTCATTGTATTGACTGTGTTTGCAGTTACAATTGTTGGATATGAGGTCTGCCAGTTATGCAAGACACCGTCTTTCTCAGTACCCAAACATGTTTCGGCATCACTGTGCCATCATCAGAGGGTTTTCGTTTTTATTTATTCTTTACATTTGGTACGCATGAATTTTATGGATGACTTGTGTGTTAATTACTGCAGATAGCTTGTCATGTTTTCGTGTGGTAAGCACTTCTATTCTCCGCATAATGCTGAGGTGTGGTGATGCACACGCATGTATAACAAGTATTTTCCACAAATAACGCAGTAAAACACTTTTCACTTCACCAGAACACAGTCACACTCAACACAATCACACTAATAATTAATAAGGTCAATACTCATAGGAATATTAGAATTTCTAAGGTCTTTAATCTCCCTACGCATAACGTCGATTTAATTGCTTGTTACAAATGCTTATCGATTTATTTTTTCTGGCAAGACTTGTCCGTCAGGCTCTTTCTTACATCGAGCCAAGCATTCTACATATTTTGCATTGCATAACGGAACGGAATAGAAGAAAAGTACTCACATCAGTGAAACTTTTTTTTTTATTTTTAAATGTAGTCTCCTTATAGATTAATGCACTTGGTCCAACGATGTACCAGTGCCTCGATCCCAAGTCGAAAATGAGTTACCTCCAGGCCTGCAAAATAGTTGTCAACTCTGGCTATCAATTCCTCGTTTGAAGTGAATCTTCGTCCACCAAGAGACATTTTCAGTTTCTGATCCAGCGTCAAGAGTCGGTGCACCCATCTTGCAGTTTTTTTTTTTTTCGTTTCTAATTCTTCAGTTAAAATGTGATATACCCTTTCAGATGACATCTGGCGAGCGTGAGCAGTTCCACTCACTTTCAATCGGCGATCCTTCACGACCATTTTGTGCACTTTAGCAATGATATCTGTAGTAGTGACACATCTTGTCCGGCCACTGCGCGGGTCGTCATGTAAGTTCTCCCGACCAAATTTAAATTCATTTGTCCACTTGGCAACAGTTGAATATGAGGAAGCAGAGTCCCCCAGTGTATTCTGGGAATCGGTATAAATGTCCTTTGCTTTCATACCTTTCTTTAAGGAGTACTTAATCACTGCTCGAATCTCGATTTTCTCCATCTTCGCAAATCACAACGCGGGAACTACAGAGTCGCGTCACCGCCACGGCTCTCTACCAAAAGCACTAACGTGGCACGTGTTTACAGGCAACAGTCCAATGAATGCCACGTGAACAACTAGTGCGCTAGTGCTGACCTCTCTGAGCACTATGGGACTTAACTGCTGAGGTCATCAGTCCCCTAGACCTTAGAACTACTTAAACCTAACTAACCTAAGGACATCACATACATTGATGCCCCTAGAACCACTCGGCTACTCCGACCGGCTCACGTAGTGATTCCGAGTAGTTTTCAAAGCGCCCCCCCCCCCCCCCCCCACCACCAGTGTTTCGGAATTAGAATTTACAATAGTACAGACAAAAAATCACGCACACACTGTTTACGCTCTTACATGATAAGTACAGTAATAATTATAGATTACCGTAAGTTGGGTTTTCAGTTATGAGTGTTAGCAAGTATGGACATGAGAGAAAAGAGTGGAGGAGACAGGGAAACAGGAAGGTGGTAACAGAACGGAAAGCTTAGGGTCCTTCACGCTAAACTAGATATTTCAGGGAGGAACTGATGAGGTTAAGGGGACGAAGGGTGAAGACAGGTGGCAAGTGGTAGCAAGGAACAGGAGCCACAGAAAGAGAACAGTGTCTGACAGTTTCATCATTTGCCCAAAGAACAGATCTGCATTGCTACCTCAGTCAACCAAGGAAGAGGCTCAAGTATATTATTTAGGTGAAGTCAGCACTCAACAGGCTTTCACTAGGAAACCAACTGCTGGAAAAAGAGTAGAAAGTTGGAGGAAAGTTCTGTTGTTAGGTAGTAGCCATGGAGGAGGTGTGGGCCAGACCTTGCAGGAAAAATTAGGTGACAGGTACCACCGGGTCACAAGTATTTTCAAGCCCAATGCATGTCTTAGCCAAGTTTTAGAGGATATAGGATCACAGTGTGAAAAATTTGGAAACTAAAAAATTTTGCGTCGAGCAACATATAGCAGCATGTGCATGTGAGCAAATAATGGCACTTTTACAATTGTAGCCATGTATAGGACCCCACTGGAAGATTTTCAACTATTTTTGAAAAATTAGGATTCTTTGTTGTACTATCTGTCAGACAGAGGAAATCAAATTATTGTTTGTGGGGATTTCTATGGGGATTTTCTGAAAGAGTCCGATAGAAAGCTTGGCCTTGAAGTATTACTTGGTTGTTTCGGTTTGGCATCAGATATTGATTTTCCTACTCTGGTGGTACAGGAAAGCAGCACACTAATAGATAATGCTTTCATAGACTAAGATAAATTTAATCAAATAAAAACTTTTCTTGTTAATAATGGTCTATCTGATCATGATGCACAGCTAGTTGCAGTATATGATATAGCTCCATACAGTAATGCAAAATAATCCTCCAAAATAATGCATTCAATTAACTATTTAACAATTCAGAACTTTAGGGAAATCTTGCAACAATTAGACTGGGATAAGGTGTGCAGGGAACATGAGGCTAATTTAAAATTTAACGTATTTCACAATACCTTTCGGAGTATATTTGAAAACGGTTTCCCTAAGAAAACAGTGAAATATAATTGTATGAAACCATGTAAAAAGTCATGAATTACTAAAGGGATAAACATATCTTGTAAACAGAAAAGGGAAATGTATCTTATAGCTAGGAGGAGTATTGATCCCGAAACAATGAAACATTATGAAAACTACTGCACTGTATGAAGAAAAGTTATTAAAAAGTCCAGAAGCATGTGCATTATGTCTGTGATTAGCACATCTGATAATAAAATTAAAAGGAAAGCAGGGCAACTGAAAGCACAGGAAGACTGTATTTCTATCAAACACAATGAAAAAATTTTTTAACAGGAAGTCAGAACTAGAAAACATTTTTAATAATCGTTTTTAAGTGTTGTAGACGAAATAGAATGCAGCTATTCATTAGAAAATGCAAGGCAAAATACGGATGATGCAGTACCTACACAATTTGATGAAACTGAAAATCAATCCACCTCTCCAACTGAAATTAGGAAAATAATAAATTCACTCAAAAGTAAAAGCTTCCATGGAATTTATGGCATTTCGAACAGAGCACTAAAAGCTTGTTCCCAACAAATAAGTAGGATTATCAGCCACATATGTAGTAGCTCACTAAAACATAGACTGAAATATCCTGTTGTTAATCTATTGCATAGAATAGGAGATAGGTCTGATGCTAACCACTACTCCCCAATATCACATATGATGGCTTTATCCAAAATTCTTGAAAAAGTAATGTATACAATAGTAGTAGCACACATTTGTAGAAATGAAGTACTAACACAAGGTCAATTTGGTTTTTCAGAAAGGCTTTTCAACAGAAAATGCTATATATGCTTTCACTGATTAGATATTAAATGCATTGAGTAACTGAACAACACTCATTAGGATATTGTGTGATCTCTCAAAGGCTTTTGATTGTGTGAATCATGAAATTCTTCTAGATAAACATAAATATTGTGGCATGAGTGGGACAGTGCACAAATGGTTTAATTCATACTTAACTGGAAGAATGCAGAAGGTTGAAATTAACAGTACAGATAGTTCTCAATAACCAGCAGAGTCCTCTGACTGGGGAGATATCAAGAATGGTGTCCCACAGGGTCCAGTCTTGGGTTCCTTATTGTTCTTAATATATATTAACGACTTGCCACTCTGTATTCACGAAGATGAAAAGCTAGTTCTTTTTGCTTGTGATACAAGCATAGTAATCACACCCAAAAAGCAAGCATCAGCTTAGGAAATTCTAAATAATGTCGTTCAGAAAATTATTAAGAGGTTCTCTGCAAAAGGTCTATCACTAAATTATGAGAAAACCACACTTTATACAATTCTGTACAGTAAATGGCATAACACCATTGATAAATATAGACTATTAACGGAAGTCTGTTGCTAAGGCAGAATACCCTAAATTTCTGGGTGTGCATTGATGAGAAATTGAACTGGAAGAAACACATCGATAATCTGCTGAAACAGTTACGTTCAGCTACTTATGCTACTTGGGTTATTGCAAATTTTGGTGATATATGTATCAGTAAATTAGCCTACTATGTCTATTTTCATTCACTGCTTTCATAAAGCACCATATTTTCGGGCAATTGGTCATTGAGAGAGAAGTATTCATTGCATAAATGCGTTTAATCAGAATAATAGCTGGAGCTCACCCAAGATCACCTTGCAGACAATTATTTAAGGAACTCGGGATGTTCACAGTACCTTCGCAGTACATATATCCACTTATGAAATTTGTCACTAATAACCCGTTCCGATTCAAAAAATATCAGTGAAGTGCATAGCTACAACACTAGAAGAAAGGATGATCGTCTCTAGTCTGGATTAAATCTCACTTTGGCACAGAAAGGGGTGAATTATGCCACAAAAATCTATGGTCATTTGCCAAATAGTACTAAAAGTCTGACAGATAGCCAACCAACATTTAAAAGCAAATTAAAAGAATTTCTCAATGACAACTCCTACTCAATAGATGAATTCTTATTTATAAAGTAGTAACTATAAAAAAATAAAAACGAAAATAAAAAAATTAATTATTTTGTGTAAAGAAAACTTACATTAAAGTGATACGTTCCACAACATTAGGAAATGTCGTATTTATGATCTATGGAACAAGGATTACTGTACGTATGTATGTATGCATAGTTACGGAATGTAAGAGAAAGAAAAGGAGAAAGAAGCATTACTGGGAGAAGGAAGTAGCAATGTCATAACACACAGATCAAAGTATACACGGTTGACAGACCGATGCCACACACGATTTCTCTCCGTCGGGTTACCTGTGCGAGTGTGACCTCACAAAGGGCATCCGGTACGAAAGGCAAATACATACATATTGTTAAAATGCGTGTAGGTACGTATGTGTGTTTCACATATCCTCCTAAACCACTGGACCATTTCAACCAAACTTGGTACACATACCACTTACGTAACCTCATTTAGTCTATAGTGCAGTAGTTGCTCATTTGTTTTGAAAGCAATTGGCTGTTAGTTCAGCAATCCAGTCAGTACAGTTCCAGCTCTCATCTGACATACAACTACAGAGCGGCAAATTGTTTCTCTTTCTCTGTATTTTCCACGTAGTATAGTTATTAAATTTCGTGCGTGTTCCTCTGTTTAAAAGCTTTAATCTCGCGGTTTTTTATGTGCAAATTTACTCAGTCTGTAGCGCATTAACTGCTCACTGAACAACCAGCTACGTAGCTCATTAGCGCACCAGCGTCCATTGGTGACACATCAGGAGGATATCTCTAGGATTGTCTTCCTCAGTTAATCTTGCTAGGATGTAGGTTGGTAGGTCAGGGGTGCACTACACAAAGGAAGCAGATACTTGGGTAGCAGAGTACGTGTGGGATGCACATTAGGGCTTTTTACGCTAGGCAGTAGCTTGAGCTGCGATGAACAAACGTCAGTCGATATGCAGAAAGAGAAGTCAAACGGCGTTCAGAACAAAGGCACTTCGACTGACAAAATTTTATTAGTAAACTGTTGAAGTATACGTAATAAAAAATAAAGTTCCCGCGCTTGAATTAATCTTGGGACCGAGAGCTGGCTGAAATCCGAAGTTGAAAGCTCTGAGATATTTAGCGAGTCGTGGAAGGTATGTGGGAAAGAGAGATTAGAGACCATAGGAGGGAGAGTGCTCATTGCAGTTGACAAAAACATTGTCTCTATTGAGATAGAAGTTGAGAGTGACAGTGTTGTCATCTGGTAGCATAGAACAGGTGCGGGTGAAACCAAGTTAATTGCTGGATGTTTTTACCGGCCACCGATTCTGCTGTGACAGTTCTAGAGTCATTCAAAGGCAGTCTACAGTCAATAGCGTGTAAATACCCAGTTCATGCAATACTGGTTGTAGGTGACTTTAACGTGCCGAATATAGACTAGGATATCCGTGGATTCATTATTTGGGTGGGGGGTTACAGACAGACACTTTTTCTGAAAATTGTCTTGAGCAGCTAGCTCGGCAGTCTACATGCGATGGAAATATTTCAGATCTTGTGGCTATAAACAGGCCTGACCTTATCGATAATGTCAGTATAGAAACGGGAATTAGTGAACATGATGTCATTACAGCAACTATGATTACGAGGGTTAAGAAATCAGTCAAGAAGACTAGGAGAAAGTCTTTGCAAGATAGAGCAGATATGCAGTTATTAACATCTCACTTATAAAGGAACTGGCAATGCTTAGTTCCAGTAAGATGGAATTATGGACAAAGTTTAAGCAGATTGTAAATCGCGGTCTAGAGAATTATGTGCCTAGTAAGTGGATAAAGGATGGAAAAGACCCACCATGGTTTAATAAAGAAATTCGGAGGACGCTGAGGAGGCAGAAGCCGTTGCACTCTCGGTTCAAAGGGAGCGTCTAAATGATACCAAGCGAAGGTTAGCAGAGATTCGTGCGGAGCGAAAAGACCTATGCGCGAAGCATACAGCAACTAACACCGTCACAGCTTAGCAAAAGGTCTGGCAGAGAACCCGAGAAAATTTTGGTCCTATGTAAAATCGGTAAGCGGGTCTAAGGCTTCCATTCAGTCCCTGTTGAGCAGTGAGTTGTGGTAAAAATCTAAAGTTTTAAATACCAAGTTCAAGAAATCATTCACACAAGAGAATCCTACAAACATACCGTCATTTAACTACCTGACAGACTAACGCGTGGACGACGTTAGCAATAAGCATAACCGGCGTAGAGAAACACCTGATTTGAAAGCAAATAAGTCACCAGGTCCGGATGCAATCTCAGTTCGATTTTACAAAGAGTACACTACGGCATTGGCCCCTTCCGTAGTTTGCATTTACCGTGAATCTCTCGCCCAGCGCAAAGTCCCAAGCAACTGGAAAAATTACAGACCAATATCCCTAACTTCGGTTTGCTGCAGAATGCTTGAAAATATTCTCACTTCGAATATAATAAACTTTCTTCAGACTGAGAACTTTATGTGCACGAATCAGCATGGTTTTAAAAAACATCGCTCGCGCAAAACTCAGTTTGCCCTTTTATCACATGATATACTGAGAACAACTATGTATGAAGGCCAACAGGCAGATTCCATATTTCTAGATTTCCGGAAATAATTTATTTAACACGGTGCTCCATTGCAGGCTGTTAACGAAGGAACGAGCATATGGAATAAGTTCACAAATATGTGAGTGGCTGGAAGACTTCTCAAATAATAAAATGGTTCGAATGGCTCTGAGCACTATGGGCACTGAGCACTGTGGTCATCAGTCCACTAGAACTTAGAACTAGTTAAACCTAACTAACCTAAGGACATCACACACAGCCATGCCCGAGGCAGGATTCGAACCTGCGACCGTAGAGGTCGCGCGGTTCCGGACTGAGCGCCTTAACCGCGAGACCACCGCGGCCGGCTCTCAAATAATAGAATCCAGTATGTCGTCATCGACAGCGAGTGTTCATCAGAGACGAGGGTATCATCAGGAGTGCCCCAGGGAAGCGTGATATTACATAAATAATTTGGTGCACAGGATGGGTAGCAATCTGCTGTTGTTTGCTGATGATGCCAAGGTGTAGGGTAAGGTGTCGAAGCTGAGTGGCTGTAGGGAGAAACATGACGACCTAGACAAAATTTCCAATTGATTTTATAGAAGGCAGCTAGCCCTAAATGTGTGTAAGTTAATGCGGATGAGTAGGAAGATAAAACCTGGAATGTTCGGATACAGTGTTAGTAGCGTCCCGCTTGATACAGTCAAGTCGTTTAAATATCTGGGCATAATACTGCAAAGCTGTACGAGGTGGAACGAGCGTTTGAGAATTGTAGGAGGGAAGGCGAATCGTCGACTTCGGTTCTTCGTAAGAATTTTATGAAAGAGTGGTTCACCTTAAAGGAGGCCGCATACAGGACTCTGGTGTAACCTATACTTGAGTACTGCTCGACTGTTTGGGATAGTTGCAGGTCGGATTCGAGGTTTGTTACCGCCAGGTTCGGACATCTCGTAAGTTTTACGGAGATGCTTCGGGAACTCAAATGGGAGTCCCCGGAGGGAAGACGATGTTTTTTTCGAGAAACACTACTGACAAAATTAAGAGAATCGGCACTGAAGCTGACTGCCGAACGATTCTACTACCGGTAACATATATTGTGCGTCAGGACCACGAAGATACGATACAAGAAATTTGGGGTCATACGGAGGCAAACAGACTCGCTCTACGAGTGGAACAGGAAAGGAAATGACAAGTAGCGGTAAAGGATACTCTCCGCCACTAAGCGTCCAGTAGCTTGCTGAGTATCTATGCAGATGTAGAAGTAGGTTGTCTGGAAATCATCGCTATGGGGTACGATCCACCAGCTATCAAGTTGGCGGGAGTGGAGGTGGCCATGAGGCGCAAATACTCATAATTTAGTCATCCAATATTTGAGAATTTTAAGCATTTATAGATTTGTAACAGACTTTACAAATAATTACAAACCTTTACGAACCTTTTTGTCGCTGACAACTCCACAAAATAGTGATAGAAAAATGTTTACCTGTTATTACAATTTCGATATTCATGCAGTAGAACTGCCGCATGAAGCAGGACGTTTGAATGTAATACTTCTTTAATACCAACTGTATTTGCAACACAGTATTCACATACACCACTGAATATAACAGAAAAATCATATCATCGCATGACAATGGAGATATGACGCCTTAAACACTGAGATGCGTGGAAAACTGCCGCTCCATGCAATCCGTTTAAATTCATTATTTCGTTGTTACTATTATTATTGGCAACGCTTTACACAGACAATATCATCGTTTCCCACGAATGTGAATACAAAAACATATCATTATACAACGCATAGTTGAGGAGATATAACATCAAATACTGGGATGCATGAAAAACAGCTGCATCATGCATAACGTTTTAATTTATTACTTTTGTACTGCTAATTCGATTCACTACGTATTTCGCAGACAGTAGTCACATGTGCCACTAGAAATATCTACAAAATTATTTTTTTTACAGTTCTTAGTTCAAGACATACGACGTCTCAAACTTTGAGCTACGTGAAAATGAAACTACAGGGCGAAATATGCAAAAGATAACCGTGTAATGCGTATAAATACGTGTGAGATGTATTAAATATATGTGAAATATATATTTTACATGTGTGTATTTGTGCAAAGCCACGGGTAAAAAGCTAATCCTAAACACATTGAACTATTTAGTCAAATCTGGTGCGTATGTTAGAAGAGAGAAGGTGATGGACACACAGCGAGAGGGAAGGAAAAGGTGGGCGTAGATAGGGGAAGGAAGAGGTGGACAGAGAGATTTGGAGGGGAAGGGACAGGAGAGAAGAGCAGATGGACAGAGACAGGAGAAGGAAGAGGTAGGCAGGGAGAGGGAGAGGAGGTGATTGACAGAGAGAGCGGAGGGCAGGATATGGACAGAAAAAGGGAAGAGGAGGAGATGGACAGAGAGATCGGAGGGGATGATATGGAAAGAGAGAAGGGGAGGAAGAAGACAGGGAGAGGTGGGAGAAGCAGATGGACGGAAAGAGGGGAAGGAAGAGATGGACAGATATTGGGGGGGGGGGGGGGTGGAGAAGATGGAAAGAGGGGGGATGTAGGATGACACTGATAGAGATAGAGGGGGAAGGAAGAGATGGGTTTATGTAATGCTGGAATAAACGCCTATACATGCCTAGCAGAGGAGGGTACTCAGCTGGTAATGAAACATAATCTATCAAATTCTGAAACAGCGGACACCGTACTAGATGGGATGAACGCTAGGGGAAAGAAAGCAGGCGGCTTGTCAAGTTAACCGTGCCAAGATCCCATCTGCAGCCACAGGAGGCCCGCCCTGGGGTTTTTAATCTGTGCATCGCGGCTCGTATGGACGTCGTTCCCATTCAGTGGGGGCGTCGCGCCGCTTTCATAGAAATTATAATTTGCTTTCTGGGGGCAGCCTGGTAGATGACATACGAATCGTACGTATTGTGTAAGTCACTTGTTACTATTCAGTAACAATCAGTTTGAAGATTAATTTTGCCGAATGCGGATATTTTCAATTGTTATTTGTCTTCCGCGATTTGTTTTTCTCCGTCATCAAGGACAAATTTTTAAATGAAAGTACAAAACGTGACATTTCAAATCTTCCATGCAGTTCTAAGGTCATGGACGAAAAAGTAAGAAATACGAGCGTTGAAACTTTAATTGGGGCAACTATTTATTTACAGCTCATACAAAATAGATACGTGTTTGAAAGTTCGCTGGTCGTAGGTTCTGTTCCGAAATGAACAGCATAGACAGAAGTGATGACACTTTCTGCAGGACCTGACCATCATTTTGCAGGACAATGCCCAAGCACGTACAGTGCAAGCTGTTACTGATTTGTTTGACTGATGGGGCTGCTAGGTGCTATACCACCTACTGCACTCCACTGACTTAAGCCCTCGAGACTTGTACTCGATTTCTAAATTGAAGGAAACACTTCACGCCATTCGCTTCAGAACTGCTACAAATTCGTCGGGCAACAGACCGCGCAGTGCGAACTGCCAACACAACTGGCATTTCTAAGAGTATCCTAAGACTTCCACATCGCTGGCAACGGGTTATACACAACGCTGGTGACTATTCTGAAGATCAGTAAAACTTTGAAACAAGTATCTATATCGCACGAGCTTCCTACACACGTGAGGTAGGTTTTTCCGTAGTGGTAGTCATCAACACTAAAAATAGATCACGAACGAATGAGGGTAAAGTGATGTGAGTCGCAATCTTGTGCCGAGATCTGAAAAACGTATGAGACAAGCTGATGCACTATTTAAGTTCCAAGCCTCGTATGACGAAATTTCTATTTAAAAATAAAAAAGGTTCTAATGGCTCTAGAGGCAATTGAGGTCATCAGTCCCCTAGAACTTAGAACTACTTAAACCTAACTAACCTAAGGACAGCACACACATCCATGTCGGAGGCAGGATTCGAACCTGCGACCGTAGCGGTCGCGCGGTTCCAGACTGTAGCGCCTAGAACATTCAATTTTAAGTGTACTGTTGTTGATATGGGGGCTGAATACATTTCGTTAATTTATTACAGTAACTCTAGCTGCGTATCACATTGGAATATCTTGGAAAGGGTGTATGAGCTTCCATCAAGACATACGCCTGACGAACAAGGGCAGTTCACTGATAATTCCTTAGACTCCAACTTCAATCCGAAGTCACTGCTAGACTTTTGGAGGTTGGTGAAGCAGGAGTATCCGCAGGTAACTAACAAAGCCCTAAGAGTTTTGCAACTTCCTACACACGTGAGGTAGGTTTTTCAGCAATGGTAATCATCAATACAAAAAACAAATCACGAAAGAATAAGGGGAAAGTGATATTAGTCGCAATCTTGTGCCGAGATCTGAAAAAACGTATGAGGAAGGGAGAAGCTGATCCATGTGATTGTTTTTGTTGGAAGAATAAGGTGTAATAACACTAAAGGTTCATTAAAATGTGTTACGTCTCTACTTATCTACCCATTCTGCTGTTACTGCTGGTCTACTGACAACACAGTACTTCCTGCCTCTTTTTACGATGGCGCGTTCGTCTCCCGTTACCTGGTTATCAGTTCCGCATTACATAGGGGCGTCCGGATACTTTCGATCTATGTGTGCGTCGCAATAAGCTGATTTTCTACTTACATGTTTGCTGCCATTGCGCTGGACAACATGTCGCAGTACGTCAGTGTCAGAAGCAGGAAGATTTGTAACACTGCATATACTCTGTGTGTACATGATGTTGGTGGTAAGAAATTCTTTCACTGCATTACAGATCACGTTATCTGTACATTTTCATGGTGAATCCTCGCTGTATAGGTCGGTAAGACTGCAATATTTTTTTACGAGTTGAAATGTGCAGTTGATCAACCCTAGTACATAGCGCTGTACCCGGTTACGAAATTAGCAGATATAATTCTCATTTACAGCCAAGAAAATGAAAACTGTATGGAAGATGACAGAGTGTACTGTGATAAGAGTCTACATTGAAGACATCGACAGTATAGCATGTATCCAAGACTGTTTGAACGATTAAAAGAACAAGAAAAGTTGTATCACAACACCTTTTTTTTTTAAGAAGAAAAAGAAAATGGATGCGTACTCTTTGCTCCAGTCTCTGGGAGAGAGAGTCTCGAGTCGCCTTTCACGTGCGTAAGTACCCGCAGGTGATTATGTTCAGGTCAAGGACGCCATGACCCAAAGATTTTGAAAACCACTGGCCCGTCTTTTCCCGGAATCGGTAGCTACGGTAAGACACGAGAGTCCCGTAACAGCGACGCGGCGCGGACGGCACTACTGCAACAGGGGCCTCGTTGAACAAGGCGAACCGTGTCACGGAGCAGCGTGAAGACAGCAACGTGCCAACACATTAAGCCAACACGGGTAGGCAGCTGACAGGCGGCGCGGGGCACAGCCGCCAGCCACGTGGTCGCTTTTAGGCACTGTGTTCTCATCCACACAGGCAAGAGGGGCCAGGCCAAGATTCGAGCGCCACCAGCACGGCATGTCTTCCCAGAGGCCGCTTCACTCCAGACACCTCTACCTCCTGTAAGTACGCCTCTAAGTGTAGCGATTAGTGACTACTGTACAACGGTTAGTGGGTGTTGCAGTTCCGCGCAACTATTAGCAGACTAGTGCTGTTTGTCGTGGACCTTGGCGAGTCACTGATTACCTATAGGGCTCGGTTGCGCCAAGGATCGAAGAGAAATTAGGGTTTCACGTCACATCGACAACGTCTTTACAGCTGGAGCACAGGTTCGGAATGAGGAAGGTTGGGAAAGAAAACCGGCCGTGGCTTTTCGGAGGAACCAGCCTTGCGTTCGTCTTAAGCGATTTAGGGTAAATCACGAAGAACAGATATAATGGTGCCTAGACGTGGCTGTGAGTCGCAGTCATCCGGAAATCTTCGGCAGTTAGACTGATCACATTGAGATGCAGAGCTGTGTTGAAACTTGGTACTCATTAATTGATACTTTTTGGCAATATTTTAGGCGTTTATCTATGTGTTATTCTCTATATTCAGTTCCAAATGGTTCAAATGGCTCTGAGCACTATGGGACTCAACTGCTGTGGTCATTAGTCCCCTAGAACTACTTAAACCTAACTAACCTAAGGACATCACACACATCCATGCCCGAGGCAGGATTCGAACCTGCGACCGTAGCAGTCGCACGGTTCCGGACTGCGTGCCTAGAACCGCGAGACCACCGCGGCAAATGTTCGTATAAATAGGGTGCTTCCATGATGATGTTACAGACTTTCTAGGATGATGGAGAACGATAAATGTATTAATTTGAAGTAAAGATCACTGTACCGGAAACGAACGAGTCGAAAGTCATAAACGAAAACCGTTCCTATACCTCTGACATTTGAATACATGTACCGGTTCCTGTGTTGCGAAGAGTGTAGGGTTGGTAACTTTCAGAGGTGGTAGTATCAACAAAAACAAAAAGAAATGTCCAGTAAACGTGGGCTCTAAAATGCATACCTGAGGAGTTATGACCATTCGTTCATCTTGACTAATGTGAAATACATTTCCTCCATTGAGCAAGTGTTCATAGCTGTTAAGGTACGCGCTTTAGAGCCCACGTTTTGGACATTTTTTTCTTGTTTTTGTCCATACTACCATCTCTGAAAGTTACAAACCCTACACTCTTCGCAACACAAGAACCGGTACAAGTGTTCAACTGTCAGAGGTATCAGAACGATTTTCGTTTATGACTTTCGACTCGTTCCTTTCCGGTATTTATCATTCTCCATCGTCCTAGAAAGTCTATAACTTCATCACGGTATCACCCCCTGTATACGTACATTTACTGACGCCCGCGCCTATAACTTGACGCTCTGTAGTCTCGTTGGGTGACTTTTCCGGACATGGGTTCCTATTCAAAATACGATGTACTCACTCCCCTCCGCAAGCTCTAGAAGTCTGTAACGGGACCTTCCGACCGCCATGTATATAATGTTCATGCAAGTCTGTCACACAATGTATCACTAACAACGGCTATCGTTGCGCTCTCTTCTAAGGCATGGTTTCTACCAGTGTCCGACTCCTACTCTCCCTTCACTGTCCGCCCGAAGCTGGCAGGAGGGGCGCTTATATTCCCTCCTTTTAGAGGTCGCCCCGGTCGTGCTGGGCTTCTAGTAAGCGAGCTATTGGCTGACATCGTCTCACAGCCTGCTCTGCCCCAGTGTTCTTCATTTTCGTGTTACGCTGGAACAGATACAGTCTCGTAAATACGACTCAGCAGGCAGCTTAAGAAGAATCGGAGTTGGCTATTGAATTTATCTAGCTGCACTAGCGACTTCTTCTCCAAAGTTGTATATTAGGCAGATCGGGGAAGTGATTAAGACACAGAACTCACTTGCGAGAGGATCAACGAATCTCTCTCCAGTCACCCAAACTCATGATTTCCGTAATTCACGGAAGTCACTTAATGCAAACGTCGGGATAATGCTTTTAAAAAGGAGACTGCCAGTATTTTTCTACAGTCTCCCCTTCCCCCTTCACCTCCCCCCAGGAGAAGATAAAGTACTGGCCATCTACAAGTAAGTGTGTTAAAAGTTAAACTTTCCATGTACATTACTACATTACTAACCGGCTAAAATGATGCACGGTGATCAGTTCCAGTAGTAGGTTGCCTATCGTCCTCAAGACGAGGTAATAAAGTTGGGCGCTGAGGTATGGAATGAAGTCGACGTCCGAACTGATCCCAAAGGTGTTTCATTTGGTTTGGGGCGGGGCTGTTGGCATGCCAATACATTTCAGGAGTGTTGCTTCACAGATGCTGCTTTATGGTAGCGTGCATTTTCATTCTGATGCAGTAATAAACACCGAGCTGTTCATCTGTTCTGTGTAATACACAGTGTTGTAAAATGCCATCCTTTCCTTCCGCGTTTCCTTAAGCGCGAAAAGAAGGTGACAACCTAACCACGAAATAAAGCCATATACCATAACATCGCGTCCTCCACTCTTCGCAGGTCGCACTGCGCATGATGGAAGGCGGTGTCCTCCAGAAATTCGCCAAACGCCGATCCTTCGCATTGCCACAGCGTGATTCAACGCCCAAAATCACCCGTTTCCATTCATCCACTGAGCAGTGGCGGCGCTCTTTGCATCACTTCAGGTGTCTCTTAGTACAGAAATACGTGGCTCACGGGGAACTACTCGATCATTGTGCCTCATTCTTTTTAGCTTCCTGTGCACATCTATTTTGTTAGCTGGACTGCACTTTGGAATTCACAAATGGTTCCTTCCGATGATTTAGTGCGTTTTTTTTTATCCCCTATACGAGGTGATGACTGTCCGTCAGTATCTGAGGTCTGTCTGGTCTTGGTTTTGTTTTTCCTACGTTTCCACTTCACTGTCCCATCACCAACAGTCGATATGTATGGGTTGAGAAAGGC
This sequence comes from Schistocerca gregaria, assembly GCF_023897955.1. NCBI lineage: Eukaryota > Metazoa > Arthropoda > Insecta > Orthoptera > Acrididae > Schistocerca > Schistocerca gregaria. The sequence continues at coordinate 57,772,309 of NC_064926.1, forward strand.
TGAAATGCCCCTGATAGATTTGTAACACACGTGACACGCAGTAAGTTCGTCAACGTCCAAAGTCACAGAGCTCGACTGATCGACCTATTCTGCGCTTACTGCTGGTCGACTGACAACATAGTACTTCCTGCCTCTTTTTACGCTGATGCGTTCGCCTCTTGTGACATCTGGTTATCAGTTCCGCATTACATAGAGGCGTCCGGATACTTTCGATCAATGTGTGCGTCGCAATAAGCTGATTTATTACGTACATATTTGATACCTTTGCGCGAGACGACATGCCGCAGTACATCAGTGGCAGAAGCAGGAAATTCGGCTAATGGAGTTGACGTAATATGTGCTCTGACATACAGGTCCTCCTTGTGAAGATTTCTAACACTGCATACGGTCTGTGTGCACAAGATGGTGGAGGCAAGAAATTCCATTAATGAATTGCAGATCACGTTATCTGTACATTTATATGGTGAGTCCTCGCTGTATAGGCAGGTAAGATTGAAATATTTTTCACGAGTTGAAATGTGCAGTTGATCAACTCTAGTACATAGCGCTGTATCCGGTTACGAAATTAGTAGATATAATTCTGGTTGACAGCCAGCAAATGAAAACTGAATGGAAGATGACAGATTGTACTGTGATAAGTGTCTACATAGAAGACATCAACAGCATGGCATGTTTCCAAGACTGCTTGAACGATTAAAGGAACAAGACAAGTTGTATCACAACACAATCCATTTTTTAAAAAAGAAAATGAATGCCTACCCTTTTCTCCAGTCTCAGAGAGAGTCTCGATAAATAATTAGACATGGGTAAATCCTACATCGTATATAAAATGCAAAACATAATATTTTCATGATCTTGTGCATCGTTCACTTTCAGTAGTTATGTTTTTCAGTACAGATTATCTTAGTACAGTATATCTCGTTTGTGTTGCGATGGTCAAAAGGTACGCATGAATACATTTTTAAATTCTGTGTTTAATAGTTTCGTTTTCTGCCTGTTGTATACAATTTAAGCACCTACCTAATTCATGAGAGATTAGACTGATGGTACGTATACATTCAGTGGCCTTACATGTAAGGTACTCATCCGAGAAAGCGTATAATTGACGACAAAAGGATGAATAAAAAATAGAGATTGAGAGTAGTAGTCACAGCGCAGTGATCCGTAAAGGAACACTATCGCTCAGGCTGTCTGATAAGTAAAACCTCTCCAATCTGCTACTACAAGTCCCAGTAAAGTGGAAAAATCTAACTAACGTCGGGTATTCGCATATTCAGATATCTTTCAGGGGTTAGGAGCGGACTAGTTCATGTAATTAAAAATTTGAAGATTGATCTGCAGGATGCACCACATAGTTAAAATCACCACCCAACTGTATACCCAGAGGAATCTTACACAACAGATAAACAATTTCCTCTTTATAAAAACACAAACTAAATGGACAGATCAGTTGAATCCCGCGTAGTCGTGGAATATGGGGTGTCTAGGAAATCTGCTTTCTCGGATTGCTAGACAACTATTCAAGTAAATCGTAGTAATGAGTTTCATTACGAAAAGCACATGACAATATTTAAGTTTGAAAAATACACATTTGTCGCAAGCAACGGGCGACATCCGAAATAACCAATGGTCTTCAGTATAACAGTTCCAAGATTGAGCAACATAGAATGTACGAGGGAAGTAATGAGCTTGACGCTTCCATCTAGTTGCTAGTCTTGCCGTAGAACTGGGCCGCTACCAGTCCTCGCGGCGTCTATGTTCTCTACGCACAGAGGCCGCTGCTGTCACGTTGTAGCCCTGGAGATGGGTCGATCAGCGTGCTGTTGGTTGATGTCTCCTTTGCAGCCCTGTCTGTTCTCTCGTTCCCGACTGGCGTGCAGGTGATTGACTTTACGCCATAACAAGATCCACTCAGTTCTTCGATCTGAACTCAATGAAAGAACTTTCGGAATGAGTTGGAACGACGACTTCATTCCATAGCCCAGTGTCCAAGATTACTACCTTCTCTGATTTCGGACCTTGAGGAAGAATGGGCTGCCATTCCTCCACGGACAGTCAGACACTTCGTAGAAAGTGTCCCCGGCACTGTTCAAACCACCATAAAGATGAAGGCTCGTCACAACCCTTATTAACGTCCACTAATAGGTGTTTCGGCAGAGTTCAAGCCACCATAAAAGTGAAGGCTCGCCACACCGTATATTCATGTCCACTAACAGGTGTTCGGATGATTATCAAAATAATTACAAGCAACCGTACAGAAAGTTTTCAGACCCTTTAACTGCGAAAACGAAACATTGTTAACAGAACATATCTGAAGCACATCCGCTGTGCTGATGCCATTGTACTGTATTGTTCGCCTTTAGCGCCGACAAACTTCTACAAGAATAGGAAGAACTTAACACACCATGCTTGTAGAATCAATTACAATAAGATTAAAATAATGGACGTGGGCGTAAGAATAGAATATAGAAGTTCACCACGATGATTGAATAGGTAGCAGAAGAAACAAGCAAAACAATGAAAATAATACTGTGTGCTTTTGGTTATCTCGATAGGGCTTCCAAAACTAAGTTTCTGATATCTCTGGAAACGAAAAAGACAGTGTGTTTTACAGTTTGTGACTTATAGCAGCGACACATGGACTTTCAGAGCGCAGAGCATACAAAAAATAACAGCTATATGCACCCAGGCGAATGGATGACAGATGAAGTAAGGTAGCTCTTTGTTGGATTTCTCTTCACAAGAAAAGATAGAGACAACGGCATAATGACGATCGTATGGATAACATTAAAAAAAAATGCAGAACCAACGTGTATACCTATAACTGAAGACAGCAGTGCAAGATAAAGGGTAAAGGTAGCTTTCCCGCCGGCCGCTGTGGCCGAGCGGTTCTAGGCGCTTCAGTCTGGAACCGCGCGACCGCATAGGTTACAGGTTCGAATACTGCCTCGGGTATGGATGTGTTTGTTGTCCTTAGGTTAGTTAGGTTTAAGTAGTTTTAAGTTCTAGGGGACTGATGATCTCAGATGTTAAGTCCCATAGTGCTGAGAGCCATTTGAACCTTTCCCTAGAATCAGCTGATGGTGAACTGGACTACATCCATCTACATTACCAAACGGATAACATTGTCACCCGGTCTCAGTAGCAGGTTTCGTATTTTACGGCTTTAATTTTCAGAATTTCATATCATTACTGACCGAATTTGAAATGCTGTCATAAGCTCACTAGCAGCGACAACGTTGGAGTATTCGGTATGCTCTGGGAGGAGATTGAACAGAACTATAAACATATATAATATTATCTGACTTTATTACAATATAGATATGAAGATTTACTTTACTTTGTATAATCCGTTTCCATGTAAGTGTTCTGAATATTGACGACTGTCCCTGAGTATCAAAGTATCAATACAGACAATTTTACAAGACTCTGCACCTGAAGACTAGCTGATATAATGTTCACACCAAGTTATTTCTACGACATATGGCACGAAGTTTTCACGACGGTATTTATATGTAAAACATTCTCGGTATTCTTGCCGCGTCAGTTCTGGATAAAATCTCGAGCTTTCGACGGTTACCTCCATCGTCATCGTCAGGAGCAACTGACTGTCTTCACTGCTGCTGTGGTAGCCTTTTTATAGCTCGTGAACGGCTTCTGATTGGTCGACTTATGATTGGTCGGCGATTACGTACTGCTGTCGCAGACGGTGTCACTGTGTGCGCCGGTGGCGCCACCGCTTCCGCTGGAACGTAAACCTTGGAAGGAACGTCTTTGCTGATTCTCTGCATCAAGCGCTCGTTTCCACGCACGGCTCAGATGGTATACGCTATCGCGGTTAAAGTTCTTTTGGCGCATTCTTATTTCAACAGCCTCCTTAATAAAAGAATCCCAGTACGTGGAGGCATGGGACGAAATTTTTGTTTCATCGAACAACATTTTATATTTGTTCGTGAGGCTGTGCTCCGCAATTGCCGATTTCTGCAATTCTCTGTTTTTAATATGGCGTTGGTGTTGTGGACAGAAGTCTGAAACGGTACGAGTCGTCTGACCAACATAATTGCTTCACTTTTTAGGACATTTAGTACGCTGGTGGCCTACGTCGACGCTGTCGTCTTGACTGCGGACTGCTTCGAGCCTTCCTCTGCTCACCCGTCAGTAGACCATCGACTGTGGAAGCTTAATGAAGCGGTAGGAGGCGTGAACACGCCGGCGTTTCTCATTCGTCGGTGCGGCGAGCTGCGGCTGCGCTCTTGTGTGGTTTCGTTGCGAGGTGACAATCGTGTTCTGGCACCCTGCTCTTCTGACGACACCACGCAAAGTTTATTACTTACTACTTTTCCGCTGTCCAGGCAGTAAAACTTGAGCATCAGAGAGGTCGTTTTAATTTCTTTCTTATTTACTACCATCTCTTTCCCCAACATACACTCCTGGAAATGAAAAAAGAACACTTTGACAACGGTGTGTCAGAACCACCATACTTGCTCCGGACACTGCGAGAGGGCTGTACAAGCAATGATCACACGCACGGCACAGCGGACACACCAGGAACTGCGGTGTTGGCCGTCGAATGGCGCTAGCTGCGCAGCATTTGCGCACCGCCGCCGTCAGTGTCAGCCAGTTTGCCGTGGCATACGGAGCTCCATCGCAGTCTTTAACACTGGTAGCATGCCGCGACAGCGTGGACGTGAACCGTATGTGCAGTTGACGGACTTTGAGCAAGGACGTATAGTGGGCATACGGGAGGCCGCGTGGACGTACCGCCGAATTGCTCAACACGTGGGGCGTGAGGTCTCCACAGTACATCGATGTTGTCGCCAGTGGTCGGCGGAAGGTGCACGTGCCCGTCGACCTGGGATCGGACCGCAGCGACGCACGGATGCACGCCAAGACCGTAGGATCCTACGCAGTGCCGTAGGGGACCGCACCGCCACTTCCCAGCAAAATAGGGACACTGTTGCTCCTGGGGTATCGGCGAGGACCATTCGCAACCATCTCCATGAAGCTGGGCTACGGTCCCGCACACCGTTAGGCCGTCTTCCGCTCACGCCCCAACATCGTGCAGCCCGCCTCCAGTGGTGTCGCGACAGGCGTGAATGGAGGGACGAATGGAGACGTGTCGTCTTCAGCGATGAGAGTCGCTTCTGCCTTGGTGCCAATGATGGTCGTATGCGTGTTTGGCGCCGTGCAGGTGAGCGCCACAATCAGGAGTGCATACGACCGAGGCACACAGGGCCAACACCCGGCATCATGGTGTGGGGAGCGATCTCCTACACTGGCCGTACACCTCTGGTGATCGTCGAGGGGACACTGAATAGTGCACGGTACATCCAAACCGTCATCGAACCCATCGTTCTACCATTCCTAGACCGGCAAGGGAACTTGCTGTTCCAACAGGACAATGCACGTCCGCATGTATCCCGTGCCACCCAACGTGCTCTAGAAGGTGTACGTCAACTACCCTGGCCAGCAAGATCTCCGGATCTGTCCCCCATTGAGCATGTTTGGGACTGGATGAAGCGTCGTCTCACGCGGTCTGCACGTCCAGCACGAACGCTGGTCCAACTGAGTCGCCAGGTGGAAATGGCATGGCAAGCCGTTCCACAGGACTACATCCAGCATCTCTACGATCGTCTCCATGGGAGAATAGCAGCCTGCATTGCTGCGAAAGGTGGATATACACTGTACTAGTGCCGACATTGTGCATGCTCTGTTGCCTGTGTCTATGTGCCTGTGGTTCTGTCAGTGTGATCATGTGATGTATCTGACCCCAGGAATGTCTCAATAAAGTTTCCCCTTCCTGGGACGATGAATTCACGGTGTTCTTATTTCAATTTCCAGGAGTGTATTTTTCAGATAGTGTCCACATGTACAACTGCAATATTATATCATTGTCTGACACATAGTTACGGAGATGTGACTTCATAAATATTAAGACGTGTGAAAAATAGCTTTTCCTAAAGGTTTTGTACATGAGAACTCGGGTCTTAAAATAATCGGAGCTGGGGCAAGGCACTGGTTTCAAATATTCCTATACTTGGACCTACAGTTTTGACACGAAACTGCAATACGAGCTGCCTTACCAGTTATTTTTTTTCGTAGGTTTACACTTCTCATATTTTATTTTTCGTGCAGTTCATAATAATCCTTGTTAGCAATACCATATTTATTTTGCGTGTTTATTTCGTTTCTGTTGAGTTTTTTGTATTTTTATTTAGCAGACACTGAAAAACTACCACTTTAATGTAGGGTGTCGCTTGTGTGTCTGGCTGCCTCTTCTATGAGATGCGACTCACACGGCTTCCAACATCCTCTCCTGTTACCAAGGCATCGTAGAAGTCTAATCTACACAGAAGACAGTTATGTTGAGGTATGTAGCGACTATTCTAAACTCATACAGTACATTGATTCATCAATGTCATTTACCAACGATAATTTACCTGAAGTTAGAAAACAAGATATTAATATGACTTGTTATTTGTTATTTCTTTTTTATTCAGTTTTATTTTAACAGTTTCCTCCATTTTCATCTCTTTTGTACGCTTTGTTGCTGTTTACCCGCCTCAAGATTTTTCCATATCTGTTACAAGTCAAACTGAGACCAGTACAGTAATACACACATCAAAAAAAGTTTTGCATATCACCTCGGATCCGAGAGTTCCGGAACCTGAACAGAAAATTGGAAGACATCAACATAAACAGTGTGTATACGATTCTCGTGGAGTTGGAAAGCGTCAGTCGATAACTTAGGTGGCAATATCACGCTGTAGATTAACCATTCTGGCCGGTAACTAGCCCTGTATCATCAAACTGTATTTCGGAAATCAGCTGTGTTCCTAACATCGTGAAAAAGTATGAAATCAAGATACTGTTGGTGGGTCTGCTTTGAATCCAAATGAATAGTTGCGACGTGTTAAGGAATGCCAGCACGTGACCTGAATCTTTTCATGTCCATATGTTACATACAAATCTACATCTACGCTCCTCCAGCAACCTTATGGCTCGTAGCAGACGGCAGCTCGTGTATCACTGTCACTTCCCCCTTTCCCGTTCCAGTCGCGAATTGTGCTCTGGAGGACAATTGCTGATAAGGCTCCTTGGTGCTCTCGAATGTCTTGTAACTTCACCTTCGTCTTTTTTCCGCAGCATAGACGCAGGAACAAGGAATATACTTTTTGACTCTGCTCGAAATGTATGCTTTCGAAATTTTAACAGTAACCCACACCGTGACACCCAAGAACTCTCTCGTAATCTGCCACTGCAGTTGGGTGAACATCTCAGAGGCGCTTTCTTTCTTGCTAAATGACCACTGAGGAAACCTATTCTTTGGATGTTCTCTATTTCCTCCATTAGTCTGTCTGGTAAGGATCCCAGGTCGACGGGCATCTTCCAAAAATGGTTCAAATGGCTCTGAGCACTATGGGACTGATCATCTGTGGTCATCAGTCCCCTAGAACTTAGAACTACTTAAACCTAACTAACCTAAGGACATAACACACACCCAAGCCCGAGGCAGGATTCGAACCTGCGACCGTAGCAGTCGCGTGGGCATCTTTCAAGTATGCGGTGAGTGAGGGTTTTTCAAGTCACCTCCTTCTAGAGTGGACTACACCTTGGGTTCTTCCAATGAATCTGACTACAAATAATTTTATGTGGTCATTCCAGTTTAAGTAGCTCAGTACGCATGCTACATGTATTCAATGTATGTGTCTGCTTCAAGGGATTGTTCGACAATCATACATTCATACATTCGGCTCTTCCCGCCAGTTATTATCTTTGCACATTATTCCTGTTTTAGTGAAACAGACTGGCACAACGAACGCATGTGGATGAGGCTGCCAATTGTCTCAGTTATCTCTGCAAATATAAATCAAATTGCTTTGTTCTTCTCATATAATAATTGCTCTGAGTTTGCGACTGGCTTCTTTGTTTTGTATATATATATATATATATATATTGTGAGTGGTTCACCTCTAAGTCGTAATCACAAGAGGCGACTGTCAAATGAAAGTGGCTACTAGTTTGCCTTCGTTCTACAGTATTACTTTTGTTGTGCTATCCCGTTTTCGCCTCACAAGATCACTTTCAGACATTTACTAAACATTGTCGCCAAAGCGGTTACAATGTCTGTAAACGACATTGGAAAAGACGTTACGCATCTAGATTGAAGCAGAAACGTGCAGTAAATAACAATCATTGACAGCGTGGTGGCGATGCAATATAAAAGGAAAACAGTTGAACAGGAAATAAATATAAACGGAGTAAACATGAGAAAACTGGAGCTACAAGCCTACATAACAGTTTGTATTAATAAACGAAAGCAATAAAATAAAATATTGTTAGTACTTGACAAGGCTACTTCAGGAGGTATAAAATATGGAGAGTGTGTGTTCCCTCAAACACCTCCATATTCCTGCATTTATTCATTTCTGTTTTCTTATTGATATTGCATAAGTTCCTTACATATTATGTAGATATCTTGATAATTCTGTCCCTGTTAATAGGTTTGTGTATCATTCTCCGTGTTTTATACCTCCTTAAGTAGCCCTGTCAAGTACTAATTGTATTTTATTTTATTGGTATTGTTTGGTAATATAAACTGTTGCGTAGACTTTCTGCTCCAGTTTTCTCCTGTTTACTCCGTTTATACTTATTTACTGTTCAACTTTTTACATTGCATTACCACCACACTGTCAAAGATGGTTATTTACTGCACGTTTCTGCTTCCGTCTAGATGTGTAATTTCTTTTCCAAAGTCGTTTACAAACTTTGTAACTTCTTCGACGGCAATAGTCAGTAAATGTCATAAGGTGGCCTTTTAAGCCGAAAACCGGTTAACACAATAAAAGAAATATTGTGGAACAAAAGCGAACTAGCACTTTTCATTTATTATAATGTTGTTCTACTAAGAACCGACGGAATATTCAGTTAACGTGAAAGTAGCTACGTCAGTCTCAGCAGAACCGTGTGAAAGAGATCACAAAATGAAATGGTGTCATACTGTTGCTGGTTACTATCGGACCTTCTGGTCCGATTGCAACTTCCCACCGCTGTCGCCAGATAACTAATAGCTTGTCTGGAAGATTTTGCTGTCTCCGAGACCGTGGCAGCGTCGGATTCGTGTAGTACGCAAAGAAATATGAATGTTTTGGTTGGACCACTTTTTTCCCTTTGTGATAGCTCACAATTTTAGACAAACAGTTGGTAACAGGTAGGTTTTTTAAATTAAAATACAGAACGTAGGTACGTTTGAACAACTTATGCGATACATGTACCTTTGTGAACTTATCACTTCTGAGAACGCATGCTGCTACAGCGTGATTACCTGTAAATACCATATTAATGCCATAAATGCTCAAAATGATGTCCGTCAACCTCAAATGCATTTGGCAATACGTGTAACGACATTCCAGTCAACAGCGAGTAGTTCGCCTTCCCTAATGTTCGCAAATGCATTGACTATGCGCTGACGCATGTTGTCAGGCGTTGTCGGTGGATCACGATAGCATACAACTTTCCCCACAGAAAGAAATCCGGGGACGTCAGATCCGGTGAATGTGCTTCGACGACCAGTCCAGCTGTCATGAAATATGCTGTTCAATTCCGCATAACCGCACGCGAGCTATGTGCCGGACGTCCATCATTTTGGAAGTACATCGCCATTCTGTCATGCAATGTAACATCTTGTAGTGACATCGGTAGAACATTAAGTACGAAATCAGCATACATTGCACCACTTAGATTGCAATCGATAAAATGCGGGCCAATTATCCTTCCTCCCATAATGCCGTACCATACATTAACCCTCCAAGGTCACTGATGTTCCACTTGTCGCAGCCATCGTGGATTTTCCGTTGCCCAATAGCGCATATTATACGGGTTTACGTTACCGCTGTTGGTGAATGACGCTTCGTCGCTAACTAGAACGCGTGCGAAAAATCTGTCATCGTCCCGTAATTTCTCTTGTGCCCAGTGGCAAAACTGTATACGACGTTCAAAGTCGTCGCCATGCAACTCCTGGAGCACAGAAACATGGTACGGGTGCAATCGATGTTGATTCTCAATTCCGACGTTTTTGAGATTCCCGATTCTCGCGCAATTTGTGTGCTACTGATTGGCGGATTAGCCGCGACAGCAGCTAAAACACCTACTTGGGCATCATCATTTGTTGCAGGTCGAGGCTGACGTTTCACATGTGGCTGAACACTTCCTGTTTCCTTAAATAACGTAACTATCCGGCGAACGGTCCGGACACTTGGATGATATCGTCCAGGATACCGAGCAGCATTCGTAGCACACGCCCGTTGGGCATTTTGGTCACAATAGCCATACAACACGATATCGACCTTTTCCGCAATGGGTAAACGGTCCATTTTAACACGGGTAATGTATCACGAAGCAAATACCGTCAGCACTATCGGAATGTTACGTGCTACCACGTACTTATACATTTGTAACTATTACAGCTCCATCTATCACGAAACGAAAAAAATGGCCCACCTAAAACATTCATATTTCTTTACGTACTACACGAACATGTAATAAAAAATGAGGGTTCCTATTTAAAAACGCTGTTGATATCCGTTTGACCTAAGGCAGCGACATCTAGCCGGCCAACCATAGCGCCATCTGGTTTCCCCCTTCAAGCTAGACGAGTTTCGTTCTTTGAAGTTTTTTCGTTTGATGCTTATTTCGTGAGATATTTGGCCCGGTCACTATCAATGGACCACCCTGTATATACCTTCCTCATTTCCCTGACCACAAATGGTGAAAACATAGCGAAATCTCCGGTGCGTTCCGTGAGTTAGGAGATCTTGTGTGTACCAGGTATAGAAGTATGAAATCGGAATTTCCCTATGTATGTTGCTAGCCCTCAGTGTAGGACCCGTGAGACCGCGTCAGCAGCTCCATCTGCTTCCTGTAACGGCTGACGCTGAATGTCAACACAAGTCACACACATCGGTGTCTGTTTCAAACCCGTAAACGTGTTGAGTTCTGTGTCTACGAACGACGATTTGTGGACAGCATTGGTTTTTTGTTATCATTTGAAGGGAACTGCTGAAGAATGGCATCGAATGCTTGTCGAAGCTTTCGGCGAACATGCTCTTTGGAAAACATAGTGTTTCGAGTAGTTCAAAAAATTCAAAAGTCGTGATTTTGACGTGAGAAACGACGAGCGTGGGAAACCACCGAAAAAGTTCGAAGACTACCAATTGCAGGCGTTATTGGACGAAGATGATAAACTCAACAGGAATTCACAGAACAACTGAATGTGACGCAGAAAGGCCGTCTCTCTTCTGTCGAAAGCTATGGGAAAGGTGCAGAAAGTGGGAAAATGGGTTCCACATTAACTGAATGAAAGACAGAAAGCAAATCGAAAGACTACTTTGTGCTGCTCGCCAGATGCAAAAGAAAGTCGTTTCTCCATCGAACAGTGACAGGTGATGAAAAACGGTTATATTTTGAGAATCCTAAGCTTTCACTTAGTTTAAACTTTCCGAGCAGACGCTAGATTAAGAAGGCCTGGTACGGTCTGGAGTGTAGCATATTGGTGTTGTGTAGCTGTTCGTCTCACTGGCGTGGCCGGTGCCTCTGGAGAACGAGAACGTGGTGGCTTCGCTGGGCTTCACAGCCGACTACGACCTCCCCACCAACGCCAGCCAGCTGTACGAGCCGTACACCGTGGGCCGCGCGTCCAGGGCGGCTGCGGCAAGGGGCCGCGGGTTCGGACGTCTCGCCGTGTACAACGCGATAGAAAAGTATTTCACCAGGTAACTACCTACACCTGCTGCCAGGCGAACGCAGACTGTCTACGTCATCAGTTCTGACGCAACGCCACCGAGTTGCCGTCGTCTGTTGTTTCCAAGATACGCTTCACAAATACGAGGGTCACTCCAAAAGAAATTCACACTATTTTTTGTTAATCCATCTTTTATTCTACATGTTTGAAAGTTTTACAGTGTGTATATACATCCATGAGGAACAATATTTTCATTTCTCCACATAATTTCCATCCTTCTCAACAGCCTTACGCCATCTTGGAACCAGCGCCTGTATACCCGCACGGTTAAATTCTGGACCAACCTGTTGGAGCCAGTGTTTGGCAGCGTGCACAAGGGACTCATCATCTTCAAACCCTGTGTCACGAAGGGAGTCTTTCAGTTTCCCAAAGAGATGATAGTCACGTGGAGCCAGGTCAGGACTGTAAGGCGGGTGTTTCAGTGTTGTCCATCCGAGTTTTCTGTTCGCTTTCAAGGTTTTTTAACTGTCGTGTTGCCGTGGATTGTCGTGCAACAGCGAATCATCCTACTATTGTGGATGTGGTCGAACACGACTCAATCGAGCTTGAAGTTTCTTCAGTGTCGCCACATATGCATCCGAATTTATAGTGGTTCCACATGGCATGATGTCCACAAGCAAGAGTCCATTGGAAATGAAAAACACCGTAGCCATAACTTTTCCAGCAGAAGATGTGGTTTTGAATATTTTTTTTCTTGGTTGGATTTGCATGATGCCACTCCATTGATTGCCTCTTCGTCTCTGATGAAAAATGATGGAACCATGTTTCATCACCTTTCACAATTCTCTCCACCATACTCGTACTGTTCCAAAAGTTCGCTGCATACCGTTCTCCTTGTTTCTTTGTGAGCCACTGTCAACATCCTAGGAACCGACCAGGCACAAACATTTTTTAACGCCAACACTTTCAGTATTCTGCAAACACTTCCTTCCCCTATCCCAACGTAGCGTGACAATTCGTTCACTGTGCTGCGTCTGTCAGCAGTCTACATTTCCTTAACTCTCTGTACATTGTCTGGAGTGTGTGCAGTACGAGGCCTGCCGCTGCGAGGACAGTCCTCAATATTGGTGTGCCTGCTTTGATCACATAACCTGCCTGCCCACCGACTAACTGTACTGCGATTGACAGCAGCATCTCCATACACCTTTTTCAACCTCTTGTGGATATTTCCCACTGTCTCGTTTTCACAGCACAGAAATTCTGACAGTACGCTGCTTCTGATGAACGTCAAGTGTAGCAGCCATCTTGAAGACATGCTGTGACGGCACCACTCACGGGAGCAGGTTGAATTAAGTTTGAAACATGCGGGAAGGATGTATCTACACACTGTAAAAGTTTCGCACATGCAGAATGAAAACTGTATTTTTACAAAAATAGTGTGCATTTCTTTTGGAGCGACCCTTGTTCTGAAAAAGCGTCGTTTTTGCTATTTTAGTACAGATTCGCCCACGTGTGGGTTCAGAACATATCCCACAAATTCTTCCTACCCCCTCTCTCTGTCCACTCTTAACTACCTCTGTCTCTCTGTCCATCTCATCCTCCCGCCTCTACCTGTCGATTTCCTCTTCCCCACTCTCTGCATCTCTTCCTTTCCCTCCTTTTTTCAATCTCTTCTGCCACCTCTCTCTGTATCCTCCTCAATCTGTCCTCATCCCCACTCTCTGGTCGTCTCCTCTGCCCCTTTCTCCTTTTCCACAAGCCCACTACCCCATTACAGCTTCCATCTACTCTGAATCTCCTTCTCCTCCTCCTCCTCCTCCTCCTCCTCCTCCTCCTCCTCCTCTCTCCCTGTCCATCTCCTCTGTCCCTTTCTGTATGTCCAGCTGCTCCCACCCACATTCTCTCTCTCTCTCTCTCTCTCTCTCTCTCTCTCTCTCTCTCTCTCTCTCTCTCTCTCTCCCCTCCTGATCACTGTCTACCCATTCATTCCCTTCTGCCCCCTTTCTCTTTCCATCTCTTCCATTATCCATGTCAACCTTCCCCCAGCTGAGCCCATCTGCACATGTGTTTTTGTTGTTGTGGTCTGCAGTCCTCAGACTGGTTTGCTGCAGCTCTCCATGCTACTCTATCCTGTGAAAGGTTCTCCATCTGCCAGTACCTACTGCAACCTACATCCTTCTGAATCTGCTTAGTGTATTCATCTCTTGGTCTCCCCCTACGATTTTTTCCCTCCACGCTGCCCTCCAATACTAAATTGGTGATCCCTTGATGCCTCAGAACATGTCCTATCAACCGGTCGCTTCTTCTAGTGAAGTTGTACCACAAAACTTCTCTTCTCCCCAATCCTATTCAATACTTCCTCATTAGTTATGTGATCTACCCATCTGCACATGTAGCCCATGTAAAACAAATCTATATAGCAGGCTGATACTATGCCTGCACAACACCTCTCATGCAGGGCAGCCTACACACTCGGGGCTTCAAAACCAATTTTCTCTCCAGATGTATAGGCTACCAAGGAAGGCTGGTCAGTAAAGCAGAACAATACTGCTCTAACACACGTCATATGCGATAGTCTTGGTCTGGGAGGGGAGGGGGGGGGGGGGGGGGGGTAGGAAAAATTTTTTGCCCCTGATAGGTAGGCTACGCTTCAAAGCAGGTCGATAAGATATACTATTCCCATACAACATGCCTGTTGTCCACAGCAGCCTACACAGCAGTGGCTAAAAAAGCGTGTGTTTGCCCATATCTGTGCTCCTGTTGGGGCTATGATGCTGTAAATCCTACAGCTGATGCTCATGAAGTTTGCTGCTTCTGTGGCAAATTTGGTTGAAAACAATCAAGGGGGCGTGGAGGTTATCCTCTCTCTATATATCATATACAGCCCAAATTAAGTACCCAAAACACAGCTGACACTGAACTATGTTTTATGACTTCTCAAAAGCCAGTTGACACCCTCCTTAGAAAATAAAAAAAGAAAATCTTGAGTTCACATCCTGTCGGCAATGTGGTCATTAGAGACAGAGCACAAGCTCAGATTACCAAAGGATGGGAAAGAAAATTGTGCATGCCCTTTTCAAAGGAACCAACTCAGCAGTTGCCCACTGCAATTTATGGAAATCACGGAAAACCTAAATCTTGATTTCTGGATGTGGATTTCAACTGTCATACTCCTGGATGCAAGTCCAATGTGCTAACCACTGCTCCACCTCACCTAATGCTTTGAAAATATATGTTTTGGCAACTGATACTTATCTTCCTTTAACGAATCCTCAAAACTGAGTTCACACTTTACTTAAGCATCGGCTTTATTGTCACTGGTTTCTTGGTTTTATGAGATCTCAAAATTAAGTTGATGCCTCATCTAGGCATAGATTTTACTGCAACTGGCCCTGAATTTCGTTTTATGAGTTCTGAAAAATGAGTTGACTCCTCAGGCATACGTTTTATTGCAAATGACGCTGAATTTTGTTTTATGAGTTCTCAGAATTGAGATAATGTCTCGCTCCGCCATAGGTTTTACTGCAGCTGACCCTGAACTTAACGAGTACTAAGTTTTGGTCTCTTTAAAGTCAGGACCGCCATTAGACTGTTGTTTATTTACAGTGTTACATTTACACTTACACAATCATGATTTCGGCTTCAGAGTGCCAATCTCAGATGTTTTAAGTGTTATAAATTTCCTAAGATAGCATACTGTAGTATTAAAATACGGTCGTATTAAAATACGCGACATTATGCCATTTTAGGCAATTTATAACACTTAAAACACTTGATAATGGCATTTTGAAGCCGAAATCATGATTGTGGAAGTGTAACTGACTTTAAAGAAATATATTATGACTATGCCCCCGCATTATGAAAAAATAAGTTTTGATCTGATGATGGAGAAGCCGAAACATCATAATAAATAAAAATAAATTAATCGATCTAGATGGCTGTCATCGAAAAATGTGATAGTGATCGCCGATTCGTTTACGGAATTTCTCTCCTTTATTAATAACTCACGAAAAGTTTGTTTGGTTGCCAAGGCCGAGAATCACTTAAATGACATCTAAAAAAATATAACACTAACATTTTAAAAAAATGGGTGTATGATACTTTTTTTTGGACCAGAATAGCAAATCTGCAGGAGACAAATTCACCGATGTAATTCTTCTGTAGATCTGACACGAAACTATGGGAACAACTTGCGTTGTTGTTGCAGCCATTTGAATATTGTATCGCCCGGAAGTTGAGCCATTTTGCACAAGGGAGTAGACTTACAGTCAGTGCGCCACTTGAACGGCTGCAACAACGGCGTACTGCCACGTGACCGTTTCCTCAAAAGAGAGGTTGCTGCATGTGGAAGAAACGACGTAGCGTGCGTATAGTATCCATCAATACCCCAATAAAAGTGGAAAAGTCATAAATTAATGGATGCAAGTGTGGCGGGAATTACGCTCGGATATCGTTCTGACACATAAATTTGGCTTTCTAAAGTTTATCTTACTATTTCTTACCAACTACCACACAGTGCCGATTTCTCTTCTCTCCGAGATGTTAAATTTTAACCATATAAATGCATTCAGATGATTTCTAGTTAACAATATCTTAATGAGACTTTTGTATCGGTATATAACCTATGAAGACAGGTTTTATTTCCACACTGACGATCTCATCGGCAACAAACGCCGTATAACTTCACAAACAGCGAAGAAGAAGCTGAAATACTTAATACTACTTTCTTCCAGGGGCAGACCACGAGCTTCAGGACATTTGTAATTATCATCAATTGCTTATCCTGACTGTATATCCCCGTAATACGCGAGGTAGAAGTTGGACTTCATTTCGGATGGCCCTGACGAACTACTGAAGTTGCCTTATTCTGTATGTCCATATATGTTCCGTGTCTGACCTGTCAATGAATAATCGTCACATACAGATAACAGCTACTCAGCGATGGTGATGCTCTTACATACAGGCTATGTACCCCAGGTAGAGAGGAGGAAAGGTAGCCTCTGTGTCAGTGTTTTGAGTATGTAAAAATATTATAATGTAAATATAGCACATAAAGTTTCCACTTTCAGAATGCAGAGCGAAAAAATAAATTATGCTGTGTATTTTAGCCCACTCACACTGCTGCTTCACTCTTTCCTTGTTCATTCAGTTTAGTCCACACAGTCTGTTGTCCGCATTCCAAAATTTCTCTCCAATATAATTTATTTATTATACAAGCATTGGAGTATTTCTCTCATTACTTTATTCAGCAATTAGCCATAAACCGCCTTAATTACAACTGATTGTTACAAGCTATTTTAATAAAATCATTTTGTTCGAAATGCTTTATCCGAAAGTTTCTTTGAACAGTTTAACAGAGATCCAAGTCGCGAGTGGAATGTCTGGAATCTTCTGGTTATAAACAGGACCAAATATATGGAATTACTGAATGTAGTCACTGAACATAAGACCTTTATGGCGTCACTAACACAGTGTCAGTAGGGATGTTAAATAAGGTGGAAAGATGTTTCTGCTTAGTAAGTGCGATAAAAAAACAAAGTTCAGATTGCCTAAGCAGGTAACATCAAAAAGTCAGCTCTCAGTTCTGTAAATACTAAGTGTAAGTGAACCACTTTCAAAAGTGTTGTACAATACGCTTTAGATAGGTATCTGCCGAAGAAGGTTGTGAAGGATGGAAAACATCTGACGTGGTTCAACAGCTGCTCCGAAACGAAAAAGGACTGCACAAAAGATTTATGCATAGCGCCGTAACCAAAGATATGCTGTCAAACAAACTGAACGAATGCAGAAAGACCGTAAGGAAAGTAAATTAGTGTCATCCGATTTCACACATAATACTAAGACCTTTTGGTCTCACGCTATGCCAGTAGAAGGATCAAAACAATCTACCCACTGCCTCACTGATCACACTGCCACCGTGGCGGAGAATGATACAGTAATACCACAGCAGGAGCTCGTAAGACGGCTCATCCTCGCGCTAATAACAAAACAGCAGATGTTGTGACAAATGACCGCAGGATAGAAATTAAACTGAAATAGCTCAACAGAGGAATACGCGACTGTACGTAATGCGATAACTACACGAGTCTACATCGAGCATGCAAAAGATCTTGCCCCTCTTCCAGCAGCAACTCAATGTGGGTGTCTGGAGGAACGAAGCGTTTCAATTGACTGGAAAAATGCACAGGTCATTTCCGTTGTCAACAAGGGTTGTCCGAAAGCTGCATGCAATTATATATCGCTGACGTCAATCTGTTGTAGAATTTTGAAACAAATTTTTGTGACATATGAGGAACCCGAAAAACTCTGTAGGAATCAACATATGTTGTGGAACTCAGTTCTCTCTGTTCGCCCACAAGACCCAGAAGGCAGCAGATTCCGGAGCCGAAGTTGATGCTGGTTTTCTTGACTTACGGATGTGTTAGATTCCATTACGTATTTTCATCCAATGAACAAAGTATGAGCGTGCGAATTTTCATTATCAGCTATGTCATTTGATTGAAGAGACTAAAAAACAGAAAAGAGATATCATTCCTAGGAAAGAGAAAAATTAAGACACGAAAATAGGTTCAGGTGTACCACAAGGGATTTTATACAACCGTCATTATTCGCAGAGTGTCTCTGGGAGAATGGTCAACATTCAGGAGTATGACAAGAACGATCATTCGCAGCAAAAATGTCTAGACCACATGGGCTGTGAAATGCATACCTTAACAGCCATGAGCACTTATTCATCTTCGATACAGAAAAACGAACATCTTCCAGTGCAAGCTCTTTGCTTTCCACATTTTGAGAGACAGTCGTAGGGAACAAAACATGAAAAAATGTCCAGTAAACAAGGGCTGTAAATTGCATATCTTGATGCTGTGAGCACTTGTTCATCTTCGCTACTGTGAAACACATCTCTTCTACTGAAAAAGTGCTCATGGCTCTTAGGGAATGCATTTTACAGAATCCACGCTCACCAGAAAATTTTTCTTGTTTTGGTCCATACTACCTCCTCCCAAAACAAGGAAAGAAAAGCGCTTGTAGTAAAAGAGACTTGTTTCACAATACTGATGGTGAATTGCTCATGGCACGCGCATCTTAGAGCCCATTTTTACTAGACTTATTTAGCTTTGAATGATCATTCCTCTCATATTCCTGAATACTGACCTTTCCTCCTGGAATACCCTGTATATATTAATGATCTCTTGGGCAATGTCTGAAGATCTATGTGCTCGTTCGCGGATGGTGCAATTGTGTACATAGAAGTTTCAAAGCTACAAAATTATAGTAACGACCTGCAAAGGATCGACGCTTGGTGCAGGGATTGACGTTTGACCCAAAACATGAACAAAAGTATTGTGCTTAAATGGGTGGACAGACTTTTTATTGTATGAGTACATCATTGCTGAATAGCCACTGGTAGCAACAACAGACATTACATATCTGGAAATATACCTACGGGCAGAGGTTATGGGGAGGGACCGCTCCATACTAATCGCAGTGAAAGCAGATGCTGCACTAACATCTATTGGAAGAATTATCAAGCAAGTGTAGTCCACGTCCAGGAAGGGGGGTAACTTGCAAAACCCTTCTCATATCGATACTTTAATATTTAGCCTGGCATCCATACCAGTTAGTACTTATAAAGCAGGGAAGAGCTTTAAGTCACGTGATCGTCTAATTAGCGCGTCACGCAGGTGCTCACCCAATTCCGGTGGCAGACGCTACACGAGAGGCGTAGTGCATCACGCTGCAGCTCATACTTAAAATTTCGAGAACGAGTGTTCTCGAATAGTCAACCAATACATTTCGCCCTCCTACATATGTCTCGTGAAAAGATCGTGAAGGAAAATTTAGAGGGATTGTAATAGTCTCTGTTCTGGTCCACGTTTCACCACTGGAACAGGGAATGGTGGGGAAAGTGGCAGCGCCACAGAAAGAACCCTCCGCCGAAAAGCGTAGAGTGGTTTCCGGAACGTGCAAGTAGAGGCGGATGCATTTGTAAACAGAAACGTTCATGTGTTCACCTAATACATACCTTTAAAGTAGTTAAGTCACTAGCTCTATGCTAAAGTCAACACTCCTATTATCTTTGCTTGCATATAATTAGGACACACGGTGTTGAAAATTTGGTATGGAAGGTGATAATGTAGTAAATTCTTTTATTCTGTTTGAAGGAGAGTGCTTAACAAGTAATACCGGTGGTATCCATAAATTTTGTTTCACGAGACCAATATCTGCCCTCGCATACAGCATGGAAATCTCGCTCGAAATGGCTCCGAGGTTCAGAAGCTTTTGACTAAAGTAAAATCTAAAACTTTAGAACAAGGACGTGCTGCATCACTTAGTACCATTATCATATCGTTCATAATTTACGTAACAGCTTATAAAAATGGGTCTGGAGATTCACCAAAAGTGATTACGATCCCATGCAAATAGACTTAACCATCCATATAACGTTTCTTCATAATTGAAGTAATACTAAGGTTTGCCGCATTTGCTATGTAACTACGAGAAGCAGCCAATACTCAAACTTCTTCCTCCTGGCTGAGCTATCATCACAAATTGGTTAAACAATGTTCCAAAAATAGCGACAGTTTTGTTAATTCTCAACTCATTAAGATTTTTGCAGCAATTACTGGGATGAGTTGTCTTAGAAATTCTGCCAGGATTCGATAATGTAGATTCAAGTGACAGGTATGACACAGAAAATGACACTTCTCATACTCTCGATTTAAATGTGAACCGACATTTGAGTCTGAAGGAGAATAAATTTCGTGGTTGCTTTGTTTCTTCAGTAGCTTGACCGAGCGAGGTTATGAATTAATTATTATACTAGACTACACTTCGGGAAGAGGGAAGTCCAAGTCTGAATCCAACTAACCTTTCTCATATTTTCTGCATTTTCCGTAAAATACATCTGGAGAACGCCGTGGTCGGTACTCTGCTGGGTGGCATCTGTCAATCTGAGCTCCTCATCTATGTCTAACGAAATGGATGTCGACAGAATGCCAAAAACTCTCCTTCCTATCTTTCTTCCGTGATTTGTTTCGATCCATTACTTGGTTTCCATTTAAAAGTGCTAACCATTCTTCATTTAAATGGATAATAACAACATTTATGTAATGAATAATATTTATCTCCTAGGTATGGTTTCGAGGGACGTGATTGCCTACAGCGAACTATATGTGAAATGGCAACAACGTCGGTTCGACACAACGGTTTGGTCGGCGATCTTCTACACATTATATTCACGTGAGTATCTCTGATAGACAGCTGAAAGGAAACGCGCGCGATGTATTGACGTCCTGCATCTTGCCTATATTTAGACGTCTATGGAATGACAATAGCCACAGATCTTTTCTTTTCTTTTGTTTGTGCCTTTGTCCCACAGTTTCCGCAGGGTCGGCATAGTTGATTCCCTGTACCCCCCCCCCCCCCCCCCCTTGGGACGGAATCAGTGTACCATAGCTGTCTGCGTCTAGCGCAAACCATGAAAGAGTGCGAACGTGTTTCTAATGTCTGCGACTGTGTCACTGAGGCGGGACGTGGAGACCAGCCCCGTTTTCACCTAGTCGGATGAGGGAAACCGCCTAAAATCAACATACAGGATGGCTGGCACGCCGACCCTCTTCGTTAATCCGCCGGGCGAATTCGATCCGGAGCCGGGGCGCCTACCCGGGTTCAGGAAGCAGTGCATTAGCGCTCTCGGCTAACCTGGCGGTTCCGATGCCTATAGCCGCAGATATACAGGGTGTTTCAAAAATGACCGGTATATTTGAAACGGCAATACAAACTAAACGAGCAGCGATAGAAATACACCGTTTGTTGCAGTATGCTTGGGAAAACTGTACATTTTCAGGCAGACAAACTTTCGAAATTAAAGTAGTTACAATTGTCAACAACAGATGGCACTGCGGTCTGGGAAACTCTATAGTACGATATTTTCCACATATCCACCATGCATAGCAATAATATGGCGTAGTCTCTGAATGAAATTACCCGAAACCTTTGACAACGTGTCTGGCGGAATGGCTTCACATGCAGATGAGATGTACTGCTTCAGCTGTTCAATTGTTTCTGGATTCTGGCGGTACACCTGGTCTTTCAAGTGTCCCCACAGAAAGAAGTCACAGGGGTTCATGTCTGGCGAATAGGGAGGCCAATCCACGCCGCCTCCTGTGTTTCGGATAGCCCAAAGCAATCACACGATAATCGAAATATTCGTTCAGGAAATTAAAGACGTCGGCCGTGCGATGTGGCTGGAGACCATCTTGCATAAACCACGAGGTGTTCGCAGTGTCGTCTAAGGCAGTTTGTACCGCCACAAATTCACGAAGAATGTCCAGACAGCGTGATGCAGTAATCGTTTCGGATCTGAAAAATGGGCCAATGATTCCTTTGGAAGAAATGGCGGCCCAGACCAGTACTTTTTGAGGATGCAGGGACGATGGGACTGCAACATGGGGCTTTTCGGTTCCCCATATGCGCCAGTTCTGTTTATTGACGAAGCCATCCAGGTAAAAATAAGCTTCGTCAGTAAACCAAATGCTGCCCACATGCATATCGCCGTCATCAATCCTGTGCACTATATCGTTAGCGAATGTCTCTCGTGCAGCAATGGTAGCGGCGATGAGGGGTTGCCGCATTTGAATTTTGTATGGATAGAGGTGTAAACTCTGGCGCATGTGACGATACGTGGAAGTTGGCGTCATTTGGACTGCAGCTGCAACACGGCGAACGGAAACCCGAGGCCGCTGTTGGATCACCTGCTGCACTAGCTGCGCGTTGCCCTCTGTGGTTGCCGTACGCGGTCGTCCTACCTTTCCAGCATGTTCATCCGTCATGTTCCCAGTCCGTTGAAATTTTTCAAACAGATCCTTTATTGTATCGCTTTTCGGTCCTTTGGTTACATTAAACCTCCGTTGAAAACTTCGTCTTGTTGCAACAACACTGTTCTAGGCGGTGGAATTCCAACACCAGAAAAATCCTCTGTTCTAAGGAATAAACCATGTTGTCCACAGCACACTTGCACGTTGTGAACAGCACACGCTTACAGCAGAAAGACGACGTACAGAATGGCGCACCCACAGACTGCGTTGTCTTCTATATCTTTCACATCACATCTGTTGTTGAAAATTGTAACTACTGTAATTTCGAAAGTTTGTCCGCCTGAAAATGTACTGTTGTCCCAAGCATATTGCAACAAACGGTGTATTTCTATCGCTGATCGTTTAGTTTTTATTGCCGTTTCAAATATACCGGTCATTTTTGAAACACCCTGTAAGTGCACATATCCGCAATAAACTTACATTGCGCAAAAAAGTTAAAAGACTGTGTCAATAATGCGATTGTCGTTCCTTTTTGCATTACACACGTTTGATAGTAATTATTGTTTATGTAATTACTATTACATATTTGAGACGTAGCTCGAAAGGAAAGTATTCTTGACTCTGTAGATGCTTTGTTGACGTCTGCAGGGCGAGCTTTCCTGTTTCTCCAAGTACTGCGAGTGCATCCTTTCCCCGTCGTACGAAAATTTAGAAATTTCTCCCCAAATCCCGATTGCTCATTACTGAACGATGGGATAAACTTTTTTATCTCATCTCCAAATTTTCTGGCCGATTCTTCAGTTTTCTGTGCATCGTCAAGTTGAAGCTTTGTTTAAAATTTCGTCTCCTTACTTCTTCCAATTCTGTAATACTGTTGGATGTTATGCAACCATCCAGTGCTTTTCTTGAAATGACTGTAACCTATGTCGCGCGTAATTTGATGTGTAAAATCTAGTAGGTCTCTATCTTGCACATTTTGTAAATTGTACCGAACGTCCTTGAAACGCGCAAACACCAGTCTATGCAATAGGTGGGCCTAGTCCTCCCTTGAATACAGTTTTTCTTATGCGCTACACGGTCGTATTGCTGCGGAGTTCTACGAAATCTTTGATAGTCCGGTTTTTTTTTCTTTTTTTTGTACCACTTGCGGCTGATCTTCCGCGTATTTCATTATGTTTAGTACCCGCTCCTTGAACAACGATTTTGCTTTACTGCGTTTGACTGGAGACGGGATTTGTGGCTTCTTGTCTGACAAGGATGATGACCTACGTGGCTCGACAACTGTTTCAGTATCGCTTTCAACTGTTACGCACTTATCGTCGTCATTGTACTCTACATGTACATTCTCCGCACAGTCGGCACCACGCATTCCCCTGACTCATCTTCAGTAAACGCTAATATTTCATCTGCCACTTCGTCACTCTGTGAAATTCCTTGGGTCGCATTCTGACAAAATGCCAAATTCGTAACTGTTGTTGTAGGTGTAATGCAATGTTTGCTTTTTTATCGTTACCTGTGTTCTGCTTTACAATAACACCACTAGGATTGTACCACTGTTATGAGTTACTTGTCGATTAAGCAGCTCAACCACTCTCTGTAGCCTCATACTGTGCTCACAATTGGATATCTCCAGTCTAGCCCGTGTTGTCACTAGCAGCCAGTACTTTGGTTGAATGGTAGACAATATGTGGGGGCGTCAAATGCCGTAAATATCACTGGTCTTTTGTGAACTGGCACTCTCGGAGTTCCTTGTGAGTCATCCTGTTACGTTTGATTCATTCATTTTCGATTACGTCAACAGAAGTTAAGCTGCCACACAGTGACGCGATGACATTTCTAGAACATTTCATCCACTGGAATCTTCAACCGTGTATCACATACGAGGTAGAGTATATAATTTTCCGAATAAAATCAGTGAATTTGTCGTTCTGTGCTTTCACATGTACCCACTGCAACGCATAGCACATTGCGAACTGTAACATGTTAATGTGCTGTAAAACTGTGTTATACCAACGTACATTTGATAAGCGTATTATACGACAATCACAACAGTATGCAAGATGTGAGGACTTTATTTCACTTCCTAATGTTGAGGAAAAATAAAACAAAAATATTTTACAGAATCTGTCTCAGTAAATACAACAGAAAGTTGTAATTAAGAGAATTTGTCAAAAATATAGCAGACTACGTTACATAAAAATGTGGTCTCTTTGTCTAATCTAAATTATGAGATCCGACTTCGGCAAACAAAAATTCAGAGCAGATGCTAAACTACTGACAGAGCTCCAGCGTCCCTATGGGTTGAAGGGGTGTATAACACTTTAATGTCTGCGGATGTGTGTAAACACCTTGCGTATGCGGACATGTTGTAATTGTGGTCTTCAGCCCTGAGACTGGTTTGATGGAGCTCTCTATACTACTCTATCCTGTGCAAGCTTCTTCATCTCCCAGTACCTACTGCAGCATACATCCTTCTGAATCTGCATAGTGTATTCATCTCTAGATCTCCCTCTACGATTTTTACCCTCCACGCTGCCGTCCAGTGCTAAATTGGTGATTCCTTGATGCCTCAGAATATGTCCTAACAACAGATCCCTTCTTCTAGTCAAGTTGTGCCACAAACTCCAATCCTCCTCAATTCTATTTAATACCTCCTCATTAGTTATGTGATCTACCCATCTAATCTTCAGCATTCTTCTGTAGCACCACATTTGAAAAGTTTCTCTTCTTGTCCAAACTATTTATCGTCCATGTTTCACTTCCATACATGGCTACACTCCATACAAATACATTCAGAAACGACTTCCTGACACTTAAATCAACACTCGATGTTAACAAATTTCTCTTCTTCAGGAACTCTTTCCTTGCCATTGCCAGTCTACATTTTATATCCTCTCTACTTCGACCATCATCAGTTATTTTGCTCCCCAAATAGCAAAACTCTTACTACTTTAAGTGTCTCATTTCCTAATCTAATGCCCTCAGCATCACCCGACTTAATTCGACTACATTCCATTATCCTCGGTTTGATTTTGTTAATGTTCATCTTATATCCTCCTTTCAAGGCACTGTCCATTCCGTTCAACTGCTCTTCCAAGTCCTTTGATGTCTCTGACAGAATTACAATGTCATCGGCGAACCTCAACATTTTTATTTCTTCTCTATTGATTTTAATACCTACTCCGAAATTTTCTTTTGTTTGCTTTACTACTTGCGCAATATACAGATAGAATAGCATTGGGGGAGCCTACAACCCTGTCTCACTTCCTTCCCAACCACTGCTTCCCTTTCATGTCCCTCGACTCTTATAAATGCCATCTGCTTTCTGTACAAATTGTAAATAGCCTTTCGCTCCCTGTATTTTACCCCTACCACCTTCAGAATTTGAAAGAGTATTCCAGTCAACATCGTCAATAGCTTTCTCTAAGTCTACAAATGCTAGAAACGTAGGTTTCCCTTTCCTTAATCTTTCTTCTAAGATAAGTCGTAGGGTCATTATTGCCTCACGTGTTCCAACATTTCTACGGAATCCAAACTGAGCTTCCCCGAGGTCGGCTTCTATCAGTTTTTCCATTCGTCTGTATAGAATTAGTGTTAGTATTTTGCAGCTGTGACTTAATAAACTGATAGTTCGGTAATTTTCACATCTGTCAACACCTGCTTTCTTTGGGATTGTAAATATTATATTCTTCTTGAAGTCTGAGGGAATTTCGCCTGTCTCATACATGTTGCTCACCAAATGGTAGAGTTTTGTCAGGAATGGTTCTCCCAAGGCTGTCAGTAGATCTAATGGAATGTTGTCTACTCTCGGGGCTTTGTTTCGACTTAGGTCTTTCAGTGCCCTGCCAAACACTTCACGCAGTATCATATCTCCCATCTCCATCCACATCCTCTTCCATTTCAATAATACTGTCCTCGAGTACATCGCCACTTTATAAAACCTCTATATACTCCTTCCACCTTTCTGCTTTCCCTTCTTTGCATAGAACGGGGTTTCCATTTGAGCTCTTCATATTCATACAGATGGTTCTCTTTTCTCCAAAGGTCTCTAATTTTTCTGTAGGCAATATCTATCTTACCCCTAGTTATATGCACCTCTACATCCTAACATTTGTCCTCTAGCTATCCGAGCTTAGCCATTTTGCACTTCCTGTCGACCTCATTTTTGAGACGTTTGTATTCCTTTTTGCCTCCTTCATTTACCTTATTTTAATATTTTCTCCTTTCATCAATTAAATTAAATTCTCTTCTGTTACCCAATTATTTCTATTAGCTCTCGCATTTTTACCTACTTGATCCTCTGCTGCCATCACTATTTCGTCGCTCAAAGCTACCCATTCTTCTTCTACACTATTTGTTTTCCTCTCTCCTGTCAGTTGTTCCCTTATGCTCTCCCTGAAACTCTGTACAACCTCTAGTTTAGTCATTTTATCCAGGTCCCATCTACTTAAATTCCCACCATTTTGCAGTTTCTTCAGTTTTAATCTACAGCTCATAACCAATAGATTGTGGTCAGAGTCCACATCTGCCCGTGGAAATGTCTTACAATTTAAAACCTGGTTCCTAAATCTCTGTCTTACCATTATATAATCTATCTGATACCTTTTAGTATCTCCAGGATTCTTCCATGTATACAACTTTCTTTTATGATTCTTGAACCAAGTGTTAGCTATGATTAAGTTATGCTCTGTGCAAAATTCTACCAGGCGGCTTCCTGTTTCATTTCTTACCCCCAATCCATATTCATCTATTACGTTTCCTTCTCTTCCTTTCCCTACTGTCGAATTCCAGTCACCCAGGACTATTAAATTTTCGTCTCCCTTCACTATCTGAATAATTTCTTTTATCTCATCATACATTTCATCAATTTCTTCATAATCTGCAGAGCTAGTTGGCATATAAACTTGTACTACTGCAGTAGGCGTGGGTTTCGTATCTATCTCGGCCACAATAATGCGTTCACTATGCTGTTTGTAGTAACTTACCCGCAATCCTATTTTTTTTATTCATTATTAAACCTACTCCTGCATTACCCCTATTTGATGTTGTATTTATAACCCTGTATTCACGTGACCAAAAGTCTTGTTCCTCCTGCCACCGAACTTCACTAATTCCCACTATATCTAACTTTAACCTATCCATTTCGCTTTATAAATTTTCTAACCTATCTGCCCGATTAAAGGATACGACATTCCACGCTCTGATCCGTAGAACGCCAGTTTTCTTTCTCCTGATAACGACGTCCTCCTGAGTAGTCCCCACCCGGAGATCCGAATGGGGGACTGTTTTACCTCCGGAATATTTTACCCTAGAAGACGCCATCCTCATTTAATCATAAATCTGCAGGCTCTCAGGAAAAATTACGGCTGCAGTTTCCCCTTGCTTTCAGCCGTTCGCAGTACCAGCACAGCAAGGCCGTTTTGGTTAGTGTTACAAGGCCAGATCAGTCAATCATCCAGACTGTTGCCCCTGCAACTACTGAAAAGGCTGCTGCCCCTCTTCAGGAACCACACGTTTGTCTTGCCTCTCAAAAGATACCACTCCATTGCGGTTGCACCTACGGTACGGCTATCTGTATCATTGAGGCACATAAGTTTAGTTATATTTACAATCCACACAACAGATAGTCATAAGTATTATTTTAAAAAGTTTGTTTAACTCTGAGCATTACCGGTTTGGGATTTATTACAAATCCATGTTGATATGGTCCTTATAGCTTTGATTCCTTTCCTGCAGGCTCCTCATTTATGTGTTCGTTAGCCCAACACAACGGTGTTGCAAATAACATTAATTAATACCTGAAGGTGAACTGAGGTTAGAAAATTAAAAAAATGATCAGCAGCCCTTGGCTTTTTCAAATACTTATGATCCATGAAGCAGCAATTGCATAAAATACCCTGATAAGATCAAGTATTATGACCACCAGCTTCATGGCGTGTTTCTGTATGTTCATCTTTTCAAAGATGGCCGCGGAACTCAGTTGTTCAGTACAAAATGTCAGATCAAACACCTTTCAGAGGTCCAATTTCTGTTATTTTATTGGGCTACCAGTTTTGGCCACTTCACGCCCCTTGACCGACTTGTAGGAAGACTCCAACCTCAGCTGCTCTCAAAATAGGGGTCAGCATTCAAAGACTAGTTTCTGTAGGTTCCTGCTCGAAACAGCTACCACGTCTGACCACGATAAGAGAGGATCGCTTAAATGTTCATCAAACATATTGTAAACCTTCCACATCTCCACCTGTCATCGGATAACAAGTAATGGATTCCATGCAACATTCCGCGTCATCCTATGCCATTGGTCAGAGACCAAAAGCAACTGGACTAGGGAATTACATACATAGACTTTTTATAAGACCACGAAACAAACCGCTGCGGTTGGAGTGCTGCCATGTCTCGGAACCGAAGCTGTGAATGGCACCGCGTTGTGTTCAGGATGAATTGCATTTCTGCACTGCCTTGGACGGCCATCGTCGGCGCGTAAGATTATGACCTGGGAATAGGTTCCACTCTTCAAGTGTTTTGGAGAGGAACAGTGATATTATTCCTGGCGTCATGAGATAAGAAACAGTTGGGCATGGCTTGATGGCAGGGCTGGTACAAACTGACGGATCTCTGACGACGCAAGAGTACATCACGGACATCCTGCCTCCAGATTTGTTACTTCTCATGCGACGATAACATGGCACCGTGTTTTAACAGGACAGTTCTCATTCACGCATGACACGTGTCTCTCCGTCGTGTTGAGATACCCCACTGACCAGTAAGATTGCCAAATTTCTCTCTAAGAGAACATGTGTGGACCAGCTATCTCGTCAACACTATGCCTGAGCTAATATACAGGATACGGAGGACCAGTTATAATGGTTGCGAGGTAACTTGGCTCAGGAGGGGACATAATGGCTTGATGACATGCTTCCCAACCGTATCAGAGTATGCATCCAGGCCAGAGAGAAGCAATGTCAGGTAAGGGGGCGCATACTGCCAAGCTTTATAAATTTGAGTTGCATGAATTTCAGGAGCTCAGATGGAAACCCAGTTCTAAGCAAAGAAGGGAAAACAGAAAGGTGGAAGTAGTATAATTATACAGGGTCTATACAGGGGCGATGTACTTGAGGACAATATTATGGAAACGGAAGTGGAGGTAGAAAAAGATGAAATGGGGGATGTGATACTGCGTGAAGGGTTTGACAGAGCACTGAAAGACCTGAGTCGAAACAAGGCCCCCGGAGTAGACAACATTCCATTGGAACTACTGATGGCCTTGGGAGAGCCAGTCCTGACGAAACTCTACCATCTGGTGAGCAAGATGTATGAAACAGGCGAAATACCCTCAGACTTCAAGAAGAATTTCATAATTCCAATCCCAAAGAAAGCAGGTGTTGACAGATGGGAGAATTACCGAACTATCAGTTTAATAAGTGACAGCTGCAAAATACTAACACGAATTCTTTACAGACGGATGGAAAAACTAGTGGAAGCCGACCTCGGGGAAGATCAATTTGAATTCCGTAGAAATGTTGGAACACGTGAGGCAATACTGACCTTATGACTTATCTTAGAAGCTAGATTAA
Source organism: Schistocerca gregaria (assembly GCF_023897955.1). Lineage (NCBI taxonomy): Eukaryota > Metazoa > Arthropoda > Insecta > Orthoptera > Acrididae > Schistocerca > Schistocerca gregaria. Next base: position 57,802,443 of record NC_064926.1, read on the forward strand.
GGAAAGGCAAACTTACGTTTCTAGCGTTTGTAGACTTGGAGAAAGCTATTGACAATGTTGACTGGAATACTCTCTTTCAAATTCTGAAGGTGGCAGGGGTAAAATACAGGGAGCTAAAGGCTATTTACAATTTGTACAAAAACCAGATGGCAGTTATGAGAGTCAAGGGACATGAAAGGGAAGCAGTGGTTGGGAAGGGAGTGAGACAGGGTTATAGACTCTCCCCGATGCTATTCAATCTGTATATTGAGCAAGCTGTAAAGGAAACAAAAGAAAAGTTCGGAGTAGGTATTAAAACCCATGGAGAACATCAACAAAAGCAAAACGAGGATAATGGAATGTAGTCGAATTAAGTCGGGTGATGCTGAGGGAATTAGATTAGGAAATGAGAGACTTAAAAGTAAAGGAATTTTGCTATTTGGGGAGCAAAATAACTGATGATGGTCGAACTAGGGAGGATGTAAAATGTAGACTGGGAATGGCAAGGAAAACGTTTCTGAAGAAGAGACATTTGTTAGCAGCGAGTATAGATTTAAGTGTCAGGAAGTCGTTTCTGAAAGTATTTGTAGGGAGTGTAGCCATGTATGGAAGTGAAACATGGATAATAAATAGTTTGGACAAGAAGAGAATAGAAGCTTTCGAAATGTGGTGCTACAGAAGAATGCTGAAGATTAGATGGGTAGATCACATAATTAATGAGAAAATATTGAATAGGATTGGGGAGAAGAGGAGAAGAGGAGTTTGCGGCACAACTTGACTAGAAGTAGGGATCGGCTGGTAGGACATGTCTTGAGGCATCAAGGGATCACAAATTTAACATTGGAGGGCAGCGTAGAGGGTAAAAATCGTAGAGGGAGACCAAGAGATGAGTACACTAAGCAGATTCAGAAGGATGTAGGTTGCAGTAGGTACTGGGAGATGAAGGAGCTTGCACAGGATAGAGTAGCATGGAGAGCTGCATCAAACCAGTCTCAGGACTGAAGACCACAATAACAACAATTATTTTCACTGAAAAAACATCACATGCTTTCTCAACATTTCATTTAGTTTTCTCCTTCCCCTCTGGGCGCTTGACCTTTTTTTGTCAGGCAGCGTACTTTTCTTCCTCGTCATGTGGCCACAGTACCAACAGGTGGCATTCAGTCCTCCTTTAGACACGGTCATAATGTTTGGAGTCATTTTGTAGTTTCAGTCTATCATTGTCTCTCAGCTTTTTATGAAAGTTTGTCAGGAACAGTCCAAGTGCCCAGCTCTGGTGTCCCATTTACTGTTCTAGTAAGCAACTGTAAAGTAGCAAACAAAGATGAGTGAAGCTCTTTCAGTTACTGCTTGTCACCGACTGCGACCGAGCAAAACTCATAAGCGGCGTGGCTTCCTGGTGCAGGCCGTCGACATCTGCAGACGCGGAGCTGCCGTCGGCGTACCTGGAGGCGGAGGAGGCTGGCCGGCGGGGGGGCTGTGGCGCGCGCTTCCCGGGCTGCCCCCAGTCGCCGCTAGATCTCGTCTCGGTCGACCTCGGCGCTCTGTGACCAGCAGCGCCACGCGGCGATCACGGTTGCGTATCTGCTGCAGCTACAATCCGCACAGCTGCCTGACTCTTACAGGAACAAGAAGCAGTTGAAATATAGTACCCGAGTGAGCGCAATCTGACGAAAACAGCCACCACAGCTGCGACTTCGGGAAACAAAGTGAAGAATGTACAGTGTGTCCGAGAAGTCCCCATATCGCCGTTCATAAAGCACCAGCAGTGTTTCAGAAGACGACTGCGCGGAACCTAGAAAATAAACTTATCATTGCACAGAGCATCTGTCCGTGTTTTAATTCGTAATACCATTTCCTGGGGCTTCTAGCGAATTGTTCCCGCACACCCCGCACCTTCTTCCGCTAGCAATCCCACTTGCCCCTTTTTTTCACATCACATTGAAAGTATCTAACCAAAATTGTATTCTTTTATTCTGTGAAAGTATCAGTGATAAGATTGTTCTAAATTAATTATTCAGCAAACCTGCATCTGACTGCGTCTGTGAACTTGTTATTTCCACTCCTCCATTTTTCCAGAAATGCGACATGTATTTGACTCAGCAATAAAATTTACGAAAATAATGCCGTTTGTGCAATGGCATTAAGATGGTACTGGAAAATTAACTTTTGGCCCTGATGTTTACTTGGTTCTTTCATTGGTGGGAAACTTTACTCTGCTACTCATTTTCATATTCAGTTTATGCAAAGGATTTGGATTATGATTCAGGCTGCTAGAAACACAATGTTGATCTCAATAGATATATTGTTAAAATTTTAAGTCATACACAAAACTTACCGTAGCACGAAACATTCTTACAAAAAATTTTACCGAACGCTTACTGTGTCAGACCTTGGAAATACAAATCCCAACTCTGAATATTATCTAACAAAACCAATTTGAAACATTATATATCTTCTCTCCTTTGCGTGCTAAGGTTTTGTCTGGGGCAGCGAGCGCGACCTACCTCACAGCTGTCACCACATGTCTGCTTCCTCCGGGCACCTAGCTGCGACTACTCTGTTTTATACTGCACGCGCCCGGCTCTCTTAACCATAAAAGGACCTCCTACTATAAGATATTACACTCGTTCAACTTTAGGTTGGCAACTACCGACTATTTTCTGGAGCTACCCTGATCAGACCTTAGCACATACCTTTCAACATTAGTAGCTAGCCTCACTGAATGTGTCGTGCCACCAACAGACTGCGTTGCCTATTGGAGCGTTTAACCTGACATTTCGTACGAATTCGTGTTTGACGGTCTCAGTTGCTTCACGTTTAGAGGACTCCGCGACGCAAAATGCTCAAAAAATGGTTCAAATGGCTGAGCACTATGGGACTTAACGTCTTAGGTCATCAGTCCCCTAGAACTTACAACTACTTAAACCTAAATAACCTAAGGACATCACAAACATCCATGCCCGAGGCAGGATTCGAACCTGCGACCGTAGCAGTCCCAAGGTTCCAGACTGCAGCGCCTAGAACCGCACGGCCACTTCGGCCGGCACGCAAAATGCACGCGTCACTCCGTTATCCGTCATGTTCTGACACTCCTACCCTCTTGTGGTGCGTCCTGCAACTACAGCACGCCACGTATTATGAATCGAAAGCTGCATCCACTGGTATGCGTCATTCTTTCCTGTCTTGTAGTTTTCCTACAGTCATCTTCTGAAACTCTAGAGGTAGACATTAATAATATTGTGTTGTGCACTGGTATTCCTGCAAGTAAAAGCAATCTACCAAGTGGATTTGTATGTGGATCACCGTGCCTTAAAAAGACATCCATGCGTGATCATGTGCTGATTAACATCTCGCGGGGTGCCTTAGGAGATATTCTTGGAAAGGCTTCCTCAACACTTCTGCTAAATTCTCCGTTAGTGTTGTACTGGTATTGAGTCATATGGCGCTTCCTCGTTTCCCACAATGAGTTATCTGATGTAAAGGTAACATATGCATATCGAGATATTTCTAAACCAACCCCAAACCAGTGGTCTCCAAATTCTTCATATTGGAAGTCAAACACCTCAGTACCGAACTATGCTGGTGCTCCATCCTGCAGTAACCATACATGATCGACGATAGTCTTGTTTCAGAATTGAGGTATTAACCACGTTTCCATCACATCCAAATAAGGATTTGCATACACATGGCCTTAGAAAAAACAGGCATAGCTATGACATCCCGGCCTATATCATAACTTGAGGTGGGCTCCTTTCCGACTCTTGCACATGATTCGGATTTTTCCTTCGACCAGAAAGCCACATTCCTGTTGCGTGAGTTGCAATAATCGCACTTTCATCACAAAGAAACGCGCTTGAAGGAGACACTGTCATTTACATATTGTGCCCACTAAGCACAACACGCTGCAGCTCACTGCCCCTTGTCACTGTCAGTTACTTCATTCACAAAAATAGGCTTAAAGCTTTAATTTTAAAACCTTTTCAATGTGTTCAAACATTGATGATCGTTGGACTTGAAGTACATCTGCTATATTGTGATTGGATACCAATAAAACAACTATTTGCTTCCCCAGTTGTAAAAAGTCAAAAGAAACTCTGAGAATTATCAGACACACCGTAAAATTTTCATCATGTGGACTATTTCCCCACCTACAATCCAAAACAAGATCTTATGTTAACCAAATGAGAACGTTTACTTATTCGTAAGTGCCTCTTGGGTTTCAGAATATAACTGCGTGAAAACTGCAATGCATACAGAAACCAGACACATAGAACTGGACAGAACATCTCTGTAAGTTTTTAATTCACATTACACAGTCGTGAAATATTGGCACCGTTTGTGATGCAGCAAACTTCAACACGCGCATCCAATTCATTGAAGTCGCTGCAGCTGGAAGGCGCAACACAGCCCGCTTTGGAAATTTGTTTACTAGTTTGCCTATTTGCAGGCGCGGACTTTGATGCGGCAATACGGAGCGGGACATTTGTCTTCATTTTGTGACAGCCTTACCACTTAGTGCAACTACTCCACGGCGCATGTTACGAATAAAAACTTGGATATTGCTCTACCCAGCTGATATCCCTAATTTTTCCGTATGTCTTTTAGTTTCGTTCAATCGTCTACTAATACCCAGGAGGCGCTTATGAATAACGCAATGTATACCATTACTGAGTAAGCTGTGAATTCAGACCGTCATACATTCTTTCCATCAAGAGTGTGGGACCGAATTTGCTACACTGCGACAGAAGCTAAATGAGATTATAGTCATGGACATCCACAGGAATTAATGTAAGAGGTGCACGATTCTGAAACTCCCGTTATAAGTTAATACGATAGTCTGAGAACGTGTAGTTCCCTAACAACAAAATTTACCAGGACTCACGAAAAACAGTGATTTTCAAAGTACTTATGGGTACTCACTCAACATTTCTTATGTATATTACTTTGATAACGAAATGCATATTTTTAGACTATAACAGTGAATATCAGTACCACCATTTTGATGCAATGATCTGAAACTACGGAGTTCTTATGTCTTAATCTGTGGTACTTAACGACTTATTCACAATAAATGTCTTTATTTATGTAACATTAAGTTTAGTTAGTCACTGAAAATGAAATATCTGACACATTTTTAAAAATTGGGACAACTGAGAAAGTCCTGTTGCATAGGAAGAAAGATAGTCAGCAAAAACTGCCTGTCCTTCAAAATGGGTAAGCAGAAATAAACTTAAACACACCACAGTATTCCCTATAGCACTTGTCATTGAACATCTGTGATTCAGTAGAAAACCACACAATCATTGCTTGAAATGCGCGAGAATTTTGTAATAAATACGAATCCAGTGTCCCCAGATGATAGGAAGGGGCTAGTGTCCCCTCTTGCGAACGTCTATAATTATACTAGTGATTACATACTATTTGAGTGTCACATTTATGTAATAACCTTGGTCATGCCTTGCCAATGTAAGATTTCTGATGTTAGTAACATATAAAGCTTCCACCATGTACGAATATTAACTCTACCCTTGTCACTGCGTTGATTTACAATCAACAGTTTTTCATTAATACAGCAACTTGTACATTTTCACCAAATCACCATGCTTTTAGCGCAAATTGAAAGATCCTAAATGAATACAAAATAAATCCATGTGGCATTTATGGCGATAAACGTACTAACTTTTGTTTTGTTTCTAACAAACTCGTCGTCATTGTGACACCAAACCTTGTTTTCTTTTTCTTAGGTTCATCAAAATATCCTGCACCGTGTTGTGTTGCGAGACGCAGATACTATTGAGTTACAACTCTCTCTTCTTTATTTTCTAACCGTTATTGTAATATATGAAGCCGGTACATGAATATTTTCCACTGTTCTGGTGTGAACATATTGAAGTCCTTTCGAAGCATGATTCATTATATTTTCTCCTAGATTTTCAAATATTCTCAATCTGGCACTGCTTTTATTACTAAGGGCGCCGACAGCACTACAAAAAAGTTGATTTATCTGTATTCGTGCCGATATAAACACACTTCGGTCAGTAAATCCAGAGAACGCATAAAATGTGTGTCTATTGAACAAGCAGAAAATGCTGTAGAGTATAAGTGTCGCAAACCACAGTGTACCGATCAGCCAACAAAGGACTTCGAGGATATTATACAGCAGTCTGTCCTCTGCAAAACAGTGAAAAATCACAGCCCTCTAGTAACAGTTGCTTCAAAAACGTGCTGAGCCAAGTTGTCGATGAATCTTATGAAGAGGCAAGTTGTCATCGTAGCAACATAAGAAAACTAATAAAACTAACATCAAACTTTCCTCTACAATAAATAATATACTGAAACATTCAGGAGATCATATAAATTTTAACGACTCAGGAAAACGAAAATATACGGATTTTTCTTTGTACGTCAGTATTTATCTTCAAGTTTTTGCTCAGTGTCTGACTTATGACAGCAGAAAAAAAGAGGCAGAATAACATTATGTACATTTTTTTGACGGAAGGTTTATTTCCAATAGTTTTATCAATATTTGGTAAAAGAAAGACACACACCACGATCAGTATGTGTGATAAAAGCGTATATATTAATTAACAGTTCATGCACGATTTTCGTAATTACTATGATCTCCAGATCTGACGGGGCTTCTAGGGCTGAATTCTCAAGGGAACGAGAAAAAGTGCGGTTGCACCGGCCGTGGATGTACCCTGTTGTCACCGATTAGCAGGCTGTCGCACAGCGAAAAGTTTCGCGACAAATTCTTCTCTTCAACAGCATCCACTGCAATGTATTCATACACGAGAGTGGCAGCTGATACTTTATTGGCAATTAGCTACAATTTGTGTATTGTGCCATCTGCCCTTCGTTGTCATCATTCAGTAATTACGTGGCACTTGCATAGCTGTGAAATTAGCACCGACAACACAACACCCGGCCTCATTCCTAACTGTCCGTAGCAAGAGTATTCAGTTTGTGTCGAGGCCAAAGGTAACTGAAATACCTCAGTAGGTATGCTCTTTTTTTCTTTTTAAGAAAAATCGAAATCTATTTATGTTTCATATTTTTCTTTGCAGCAAGGACAAGCGTGGAAAATCCTGATTACTGCGCAAATCCGTCTAGAATTTGTTGAATCATGTATTGAACCTTTTTTGTACATTACCTCCCCTTATTTCTACATTACTTCACCTTATAACAAAAATAACAAAAAGTACAGGAGTGCCAACAGAGACATGAATCAAGGCTATTTTGAAACACTACATTAATGTAACAGTTTGAGTTGCCCAGTTGTGTAACAAGTATATAACTTAGGGTCCACGCAGTACATCTAAATCTACATCACTACTCTGCAATTCACATTTAAGTGCTTGGCAGAGGGTTCATCGAACCACAATCATAGTATCTCTCTACTATTCCACTCCCGAACAGCGAGCGGGAAAAACTAACACCTAAACCTTTCTGTTCGAGCTCTGATTTCTCTTATTTTATTTTGATGATCATTCCTACCTATGTAGGTTGGGCTCAACAAAATATTTTCGCATTCGGAAGAGGAAGTTGGTGACTGAAATTTCGTAAGAAGGTCTCGCCGCGACGAAAAACGTCTATGCTGTAATGACTTCCATCCCAACTCGTGTATCATATCTGCCACACTCTCTCCCCTATAACGTGATAATACAAAACGAGCTGCCCTTTTTTTTGCACCCTTTTGATGTCCTCCGTCAATCCCACCTGGTAAGGATCCCACACCGCGCAGCAATATTCTAACAGAGGACGAACGAGTGTAGTGTAAGCTGTCTCTTTAGTGGACTTGTTGCTTCTTCTAAGTGTCCTGCCAATGAAACGCAACCTTTGACTCGCCTTCCCCACAATATTATCTATGTGGTCCTTCCAACTGAAGTTGTTCGTAATTTTAACACCCAGGTACTTAGTTGAATTGACAGCCCTGAGAATTGTACTATTTATCGAGTAATCGAATTCCAACGGATTTCTTTTGGAACTCATGTGGATCATCTCACACTTTTCTTTATTTAGCGTCAACTGCCACCTGACACACCATACAGCAATCTTTTCTAAATCGCTTTGCAACTGATACTGGTCTTCGGATGACCTTACTAGACGGTAGTTATGCTCAGGAGAAGAGAGCTGCAGAGGTAACAATGAAAAGGGGATTTTCCCGTATGACTATTTCATGAGTATGCCGTGAACATCAGGAATCTGACAAAACATCAAATCTGCGACATCGCTGCGGCCGGAAGCAGATCCTGCAAGAACGGGTCCAACGACGACCGAAGAGAATAGTTCAACGTGACAGAAATTCAATCCTTCCGGAAATTGCTGCAGATTTCAAAGCTGGGCCATCAAGAAGTGTCACCGAGCGAACCATTCAAAGACACGTCATCGATATGGGCTTTCGGTGCCGGATGACTAAACGATACAAAGCTTTACGCCTCGCCTGGACCCGTCAACACCTATATTGGACTGTTGATTACTGGAAACATTCCTGGTTGGATGAATCTCGTTTCCAATTGTACCGAGTGATGGACGTGTAAGGGAATGGAGATAATCTCATGAATACATGGACCCTGCATGTCAGCAGGGGACTGTTCAAACTGGTGGAGGTTCTGTAATAGTGTAGGGTGTAGTAACCAAAACCAACGCCTTGGGCTGCGGATCGGATCCCCCAGGCAGGGAAGCCGCCGGCGGTGGAGCACGCACCCCCGGGAAACACAGGACGAGTCGGACGTCAGACCAACGACAACTGACAACAACCGATCACAACAAGGAAGAGATAAACAACGGAGGCTTGTGGAAACCACAACACCAAACACCAACCGTAAATCCACTTGGAACCAGAGCCAGGCAAATGTCAACAACGAGCAACGACCAGAACGCAGTACCGCGAGATAGAAACGAAATCCAGAGCTAGTACCAGACTGACTGGACTAGGGCAGAGCGGGTCCCTATATACGAAACCAGAGGCAGCGGCTATTGACCGCTGTCTGCACGTGGCTTACCGGTGAAACCCTGACTGCGCGAGAGCCGCTGCGCGGAATAGCCGCCGCGGAGACGGAGCCCTCTATGGGCTGACCACGTCCATTTGTTCTGGCGCGTGTTCAACTTCCGCGGCGGAAGGTACTAGATGGGGCACGTCCAGTTGCAAGATATGGGACCCCTGATACGTCTAGATACGACTTTGACAGATGACACGTACATGAGCATCCCGTCGGACGGGCAATTTCTAGCAGGACAATGCGACACGCCAAATGTCGAGAATATCTATAGAGATGCTCCAGAGACACTGAGTTTAAACACTTCCACTGGCCACCAAACTCCCAGATATGAAGCATAACTGGGATGCCTTGCAACGAGCTGTTGAGAAGACAGCTCCACTCCCTCGTACTCTTACGGATTTGTGGACAGTCCTGCACGATTCATGGTGTCAATTCTGTCCAGTACTACTTCAGACATCAGTTGAGCCCATGCCACGTCGTGTTGCGGCACTTCTGCGTGCTCGCGGGAGCCTACACGATATTAGGCAGGTGTACCAGCTTCTTTAGGTCTTCAGTGTAATTACCTTCTCATTTCCTCCGACCAATAGTGTGAGATGACCCGGAATGCTGCAGAGAGTCGATTAGTTGCTCTCGAATGCCAGGCGCATTTGCGATGTGTATGATGTGCATGGTGCACAGTACGGCGATTCTCCCTCGTGGTGCTCAAAAAGCTCGATCGGAATACTGACGTGAGTATGACTGCCCTCACATTCTCTTGCCGTCCAACGTCAGACCTCTGTCAGCATAACGTGCCTCACAAATGAGCGAAATAAACAATTCGATCAGCTAAGAAAACAGAGACCCACAATGAGGCCCCTTTAAAACTCCGTCATCAGCTGATACCGATATCTCATACTAGTTGGCGGCATCTCCATGTCCTTCACAATAATCATTCAACATTTACCGCTGTTCTTGCTTCTTATACTAGGTAGTCAGACACAGTCTTAGAAGGGGAGCAAGTGCTGAGAAAGAACTGTTAAGAAATCAACTCGATACGTTGCGCCTTTTCCGAGTTTTTAGCATTGGAGGCAGCCAATTAGGTCGTCGCGCACGCAAATTCGAGTTTCTGCTGACCAATTGAAGGACACGTTGGGGGGGACACCGCCTCTGACAGACTGCTTGAATGTGGTGTGCACTACGATCTGATTGGCTAATTCAGTGGTAAGTAATAGTTAACAGCACTAAACTCGAACAACACTAACAACTAAACGGCTAGCCTCTGAAATGCCTGGGCTAGCAGGACAGAGCGTATTAGATTGTGGAAAGGGGCCAAAATAAGTTGCTGTCAGTTGTACTCAACACAAATCTTATTTATAAAAAAAAAAGTTCAAATGGCTCTGAGCACTATGGTTCTTAACATCTGTGGTCATCAGTCCCCTAGAACTTAGAACTACTTAAACCTAACTAACCTAAGGACATCACACACATCCATGCCCAATGCAGGATTCGAACCTGCGACGTAGCAGTCGCGCGGTTCCGGACTGAGCGCCTAGAAGCGCATGGCCACCGCGGCCGGCCCTTATTTATCAACACACAACATTATAACAAAGATGCAAAACACTCAAAACTTTAATCGACTTCCTTGATTAACGTTAGATCGGCTGAAGGCCACACTCAAAATCCAAGACGCTAGGCCTAAGCAAGAAATTGAAATTCAAGGTTGTTCTGGAGGTTTCACTCACAAATATTTTTTAAATCTTCAATCTAAACAGGCTGAAAACCTTAGCAATTTAATTTTAATGGAACTTGGCTGGAGGCCGCATATTAAGCAATAAGAAGAGTTTCAATCAAAAGGCAGAAGGCCTTATCTTAAAATATTTCATGCAAAATTCGGCTGAAGGCCCCATACAAAAGCATAACAATCTTATGCCTTAAGGGCAAGAAAAGAACGTTAATTTAAGAGATATTAAAACTCGGCTCAAGGCCGAGAGTTTCAATTTTAAAAGGCACAAGGCCTTACCTTAAAACATCTCATATAAGATTCGGCTGAAGGCCCGATATAAAAGAATAACAATCTCATGCCTTAATGGTAAGATAAGAACATTAAGAGATACTGATACTCGGTTGAAGGCCACACATCAATCAAATAACTAAATCCCTAACAGGGAAATTACTATGTAACACACAAGGAACGGCGCTCAGAAGTTTCCAAGGATCGGCCTGGGGTTATAACACTAACGATCATTTAGGAGAGACAGGCAGCCTGTCCAACGACTACTTAATCTGAAGACAACCCAACCAACAGACAACCGACCGACCAATCAAGAACATCAGTTCCGCTCCACGCAACCAGCAACGACCACACGATTTCAATACGACACACAGAGTATTGGAGCCCACAACGACCAACAACATCTCAGCTAGCCGGCCTGGGTGGCCGAGCGGGTCTAGGCGCTACAGTCTGGAACCTCGCGGCCGCTACGGTCGCAGGTTCGAATCCTTCCTCTGGCATGGATGTGTGTGCTATCCTTAGGTTAGTTAGGTTCAAGTAGTTCTAAGTTCTAGGGGAATGATGACCTCAGATGTTAAGTCCCACAGTGCTCAGAGCCATTTGAACCATTTTAACACCTCAGCTGTCGAACTACACACTGCGCTGGACAGTAACTACACGAGCAGGAAAATACAATGCCGAAAATTACGTCAACGACCAGGGCAGGTAACCGGAACGTCAACGGCCACAAGGCAGATGATACCGCTGGTCAACTTTAATAACACGAAGCTGGAAATTAAGCGGACTTGAATACACACACGTTGTTGCTCGCGGGAATGTCCCAAAATCGACAACCAGGAACAAATGAAGAAATACCAACAGTTGAGGCTCGATAGTAGGTTAAGTGAGGACAACTTTCATGTCCAAGACCAGTGGGCGACATACTTCGTAGCACTCGCAAGTAGCACCTCATACTCCAACAGCGCTTGCACCACGCCAACGGCCCCAGCCAGAGTCCGCTCGGCGGAGACTTCCTCGCTGCTATGCGCCAACCGACCAACTCCCCAGACCCGAAAACGGTGAAAAGACCAAATATACGTCTACCGATGAGACGATCAATGGAACGACCAACCAACTGTCGTCCCGCTCCAATCTCCCTCCGTCGGACAGTTCATGTGTGTCGGCAGTGTTTGGTGAACACCGGCTGTCCCCGACTTCACTGCTGCTGCGTCCCAACTGCCAGACACACGACGACCCGGAAATACTATCGGTCGCTCCAGAGATGGTACGACAGTGCACTTATCGATACGCACTACTGCTGCTGCCCATGGGCAAGTAAGACAGAAAGTTTGTGACGCCAGTAAAATGGAATAAGAAAACGAGGCTGAAGTACCGTAATAGAAGAGGACAAACAATAAATAGCATGAACACGAGCCATGCACGGTTTGATTTACATGTGGATAGTTTGTTTCTTTATATGCCACTGAACGATGTCCATAATTTATACTATACGAGAGTTCGCTAGAAACAAACTGTTTACACGTCACACCAATTTGCACAGGACTAATGGCCTTAATGCAATTTTCGCACCCTCGTACGTGATTAACCAAAGTCAACACAGACCAGTCATTGCTCTGATATGCAATTTCAGACACAAAACTCTATCCTGTCAGTAACACAATGCACCATCTTTCACGAATTTTCGCATATATTTATCAGTACAGTTCATTACTTCGACATCACATTTTTTTTCACTGTCCTCCGTTACTCCACATGCATATTACAACTTGAACAATAAAATCAGCGAACAGTCAGGTGACTACACTGAAAAGAGTGCATTGTTAAAATAACTGAATATTGTTGTATGAAAACAACAACCGTAAATACACTGACGGAAAAAGAAATCGAAGTTTTGCGACATCAACGAACTTGGCAGGCGTGTTTCTACATCTGAAAGATGATCTCAAATTTCTTGCAAGTCGCACAAGAGTGGCGCTGGTAGCGCCACTATGAAAGTGCAAATCAAGTTTGTTTTAAACACACGCTGTAGCTGTCGTGAGCGTTACTTTCCTTTCAGATTGGACGTGCTGAGTTGATGCTAGACCAGAATTACTTTAAGGCGACAAAGACGCCATTATCGACACTCCACTGAGTTTGAACGAGGTCGTGTAATAGGACTACGAAAATCTGGATGTTCCTTCTGTGATATTTCAGAAGGATTTGGCAGGAACGTAACCACTGTACATGATTGCTGGTCACGGTGATGTACGGTTCCAAAAAGACTGGGTTCCTGACTGCCACGTGGCCCTACAGAGAGCGAAGAGCATCGTTCTCGGTGTATGGCTCTGGCGCATCGTGCTGGATCCGCAGTAGTAATATGGATACAATGAACTGTTACAAACCGGTTACTTCAAGAACAGCTCCGAGCGAGACACCCTGTGCCCAAACAACATTTGCGACTTCAGTGGTGTCAACCGAGAGCTCACTGGAGAACAGGATGGAGGTCTCTTGTGTTACTGATAAAAGCTGGTCTGCCTTGACGCCAGTGATGGCCGTCTGTTGGTTAGAAAGAGGCCAGTTGAGGATCTGCAGCCAACAACCTGTCTGTGCGCTAGACACTAGACCTTTTGCTAGGTCTCTATAATTTCGCACCTTACAAGCACTCATCCACAACTTTGCCGTGATCTACAAACACAATTAGGTATCATGTGATAGGCTGTACATCGTATATATGAATATATAAAGGAGACTGGCATTGTCACGTACGTCTTGTAAATAACTGTTAACGCTTGTTGCATGAAAGGTGACAGAGTGTCTTTATTATAAAAATGGCATAATGAATGATTGCCTAGACTAGTAGAGGTTGGAACGGCAGTAGAAATGAAACAGCTGGCGGAACTGAAGCAGTTGGTGGAAGGCCTACACAGGTGTGTTGGTCTTGCTTAAACACAGGAAACAGCAAGACAGACGTCGTAGCACCTAAGCGCTGCACCACAATACAGTCGCAACCGGTCGGTTTGGTAGCCGAACCAGAAGGATTATACTTCGGAAACGCTGAATATCTTGGATGCAGGTGAGAGGAACGAAGAAGCAGCAACTCTGAAACCACGCAGGCTAGGTTATTTCCAAGGACTTCTACTCAGAAGCGTACCATTGTACGAGTATACGTTTTCCTCGCAAACTTTCCGCGCTGGACGACAAAAGATTAAAATACGGTTGGTCGGCGTTCGGAAGAATCTGTAAAGAGGGAGAATACTCCGTGGTTTCGGGAATATGATTCTTTTTCGGAATTACGAGAGTAGGGAGCCAAGCCTTGCTATGAAGCCAGCGCTGGAGAGACGCAGTCTTCCGTTGTGAGTGCCCGTGTGTCACGGTCGCTCAATATCAGCTTTTGTCAGTGCAAACGGAGTTGCTGTCTTTGCTCTCATGAGAGCTTACAGTTAGAACAGTTAGGCAATGTACTGTTGCGAAGTTATACAATTCTAGACTTCGCCTCCGGGTGGAAAGTCGTCGTTGAGTACACAGCATTCAGTAACTGAGAGCACTTCTTCTGCCTATACTTCCGTTGAGACGTTATTAGAACTCTGGGAGTTCGCGTTTCTCGTCTGTTGAACACAGAGAGGAGAAGACAGTATTAGAGTGTATTAGTCATAGGCCCGTCTTCTGCCGTCCTAGTGTTCGAAAGAGTTTTATTTTGTGGCTGGAGTTCTTATATCGACGCAGACGTGTACGAGAACCAGCACGCTGACGCACCAGACGCAGTACATACGGTGATATCGCAAATTTCTTCGGATTATTACGGCTATAAAAGCTAAACAGCTGTGATCACGTTAGTTTATTTCCAGTGAGGTTCCACACCACCGTAGCTCATCTTTGAAAGTAGTGTCTTCTACTGTTTGGTATGTAGATGATGTCAGTCATTTCGCGTTATTGATATTAGACCGCGCACTCATACATAACAAGGGGCAGAGTTGGGCAATTGATTAGTAATTTTACTTAGAAAATGTAAACTTTGTAATATAAAGACTGTTTTTAATCTACAATAAATATATAAGCAGGAACAATGTTTATCATTTAGTAGGATTATTTGCCTTCATCATTCATTTATGTTTAGATTGTAATTTATAGAATTTAGAGATCCTAAATCTGCTTCAGGGGGTAGTCAGACAGGGCCAAATCTTCATTTTAGCGTTTGTTATTTTCCGTTGCGCACATTCATGTTACACCCGCCTGAAATAGCATCTTGGACTATACCGGGAGTTATAGTCTACGGGGCGATTTCATATGACAGCAGGAGCAATCTCGTGATTATGAAACGCACCTTAACTACAAATTTGTATGTCACTAGGGTGATTCAATCTGTTGTGCTACCATTGATGAACAGCATTCCAGAGGGTGTTTTCCAACAGGATAACGCTTGCCGACATAGCGCTGTTGTAACCCAACATGCGCTTTAGAGTGTTGACATGTTGCTTTGGACTGCTCTATCATCAGATCTGCCTCCAATCGAGCAAATATGTAACATCATCGGACGGTAACTCCAGCGTCATCCATAGACGGTATAAACCGTCCCTCTATCGACCGACCAAGTGCAACAGGCATGGAACTCCATCCCACAAACTGACGTCCGGCATCTGTACAACACAAAGCATACAAGTTTTCATGCTTGCACACGGCATTCTGGCGATTATACCGGTTGTTAAGGGACCAGCATTTCCAATTTGCAATAGCTTATCTCGCGCTTCATTGACCTGTGATCTTCCAATGTTAATCACTTAAATATGTTACCTAGACAAAAGTTACTGTATATTAATTATTTTTCGACGTTGCGCGTTTTATTTCCGTAAGTGAATTATTCAGATCACGAGTTACAGACACTGATGCAAATAACATAAAGAGACTACAAAAATTTTCAACTATTATTATTTACTTTAATTTCTTTTGTTGTACGCGAATTGTTCTCTTACAGGTATTGATACTAGATGGCACTATCATCTCAAAGGTTTGTATCATGCTTAGAGTGTTCTAATCCTAATCCATGAAAGTCGTAGGCGTGTACTTTCTTACTCTCAGTGCCACAGTGTATCGGGCACCTCATAAACGGAGGCGATTATCACGAAGTAACGCTGCTCTCATCTGACAGAGTAACATCATTTGCACAGCAAGATTTCAACCAAACTTAACTGAACTACAGCGAAATCTGCAGAAAAGTGGAACATAGGTTAAGTGATAAATGAAACGAAAACATTTCATTTATGCAAAAGGTTAGATCCATGTTTATTTCATTAAAAGCAAATAAAAACTCTAACAAGTGTTCCAAAGCTCATCTTGATGATTATAACATGATTTTTTGGGCATTGAAGGGAATACAGGGCACACCACGTCGTTATTATTAAATATCTTGCAGTCGTGGGGTTTACTTCCTTCAAAACACACAGAGACCTCGAAATCGTATTTCTTTGTTCAGAGAACCATTTCATAGACACTACTTTCCTATATTCTTCTTGGATACCTGGAGTACACCAACACATTTTTTATTTTTATTTTTTTATTTTTAGTTTTTCTGGAAAATCACGCCATACTGTAGAAGCACGCTAATTGGTATCAAAAATTGTATCATTGGCGCACAACTTTATTTTACCTGCTGGTGTTTCTGTGTATTTCAGTCTATTTTTATATTTCTCACGAATTTTTTTTTATCAGCTGACGTTTTTAGACCAGTTCTATTCGCTTATTTTTGCAGAAGATTTATTTCACTAACTGGTCTTACAGATTGTCTGAAAGAACCGCGAAACCGTCTGCAAAGGCAGGCAGTTTATCTTAATTATATTTGTTTTTCTTCCCAGAATTGTCGGTTCATTTTTGTGGTTTTTTAATCTTCAAATACCGGATTATTCGCAATTTTTTTTTAATTCAGTTAAACTGTCCCCTATCCTAACACCAGTTTTTATTTCTTTTTTTTATTTTTGAAAATTATTTTACTAAATTTATAACCCTAACTTTGTGTACTGATACTCGGACCGCCCAAAATATCGGGAAATTGTGTCCTGTGAGTCTGTGACAGATAAGGATGGTGGCCGCTACTGCGCCTGGCTCTATTAGACAAGCTTACTGTGAGCATGCAGAAGATTTTTGTGCTGTGGTATCAAAGGGTAAGCACCACCGGGGGTCGCAACGGGCGAACGGCGATATTCTGAGAATTGGCGAGGGCGCAGAAGCTATATGGCGCCTGTACTGTGGCACGTATGTGGTGGTATTCTGAGACCGATACCACGACGATAAATACCTCTACTTTCACTACGGGACGTCAACAAAAAGTCTCCAATGCTATATAGAAATTTACGAGTCCCCAGCACTGAAGCGCGTCATCTTGTCAGCACTGCACAGAGCTGTTTGCCGTCTATCCAGCCCGTTAAGTTAGAAAAAAATCCTGGTGATATCGTCATGCGGGGGCAGATGCTGGTTGGTTGTAGTCATCTTTATAATTTGGTGTATTGCTCTAACTGTCACGACATTGATACTTCAGAAAGCCACAATCGCAGTTCTTCGAGGTGAGTTTGCTGTAGGTATTTTATATGTATCGAAATGTATTGATGTACGTAATTATAATATTCTAGATAAGACATCCGGTCTTGCACGGATAATTATTTATTCCAGTCCTCTACTAGTCCATCACCTATTCCATCCTCTCTCTGATCATCTTCTCTGTCCCTTCCCCTCTCCATCTCCTCCTCTCCCATCTACTTGTCCTTCTTCTCCTGCCCCCTCTCACTGTTCTTCTCTTCCTCCCCCCTCTCTCTAACCATCCATCCTCTCGGTTTTGTCTGCCAATATCCTCATCGCCCCCTTTCCTGTCCATATTCTCTACCCCTCCCTACCCATCCATCTGCTCCTCCCCCTCTCTTTCTCTGTCCTTCCTGCCGTTCTCTCTATCCATCTTCCACTGCCCCTTTCTTTCCATCTCCTCGTCTCTCCTATCTCTGTATATCTCTTCCTGCCTCCTCTCTCTCCACCTCAAATGGTTCAAATGGCTCTGAGCACTATAGTACTTAACTTCTGAGGTCATCAGTCGCCTAGAACTTAGAACCAATTAAACCTAACTAACCTAAGGACATCACATCTATGCCCGAGGCAGGATTCAAACTTGCGACCGTCCCAGACTGTAGCGCCTAGAACCGCACGGCTACTCCGGCCAGCCTCTCTCCACCTCCTCCTCCTCCACCCTCTCTCTGTTCATGTTCTCCCAACTCCATTCAGTGTCCATCTCCATCTCTCCCCTGTACCCGTCAACTTCCTCCTCCCTCTTTCACTGTACTCTTCCTCACCACTCCGTCAGTCTCCTCATGCCAGCTTCCTCTGTCTATAGCCTCCTTCCCTTTCTATCCTTCCATCTCCCCTCTCTCTGTCCTCCTCTTCCTCCCCACTCACTTTGTTCATCCTCTCCCCTCTGTCTGTCTATCTCCTCATCCCCATCACTCTGCTCACCTATTCCCTGCCCCTCCCCTTCTCTGTCCATAGCCCTTCTATCACTCCCACCTGGACCCCAATAGAAGGTTATTTATTTTCCTTCCCAAATAGTAAGTAATACCTGTACCAACTTTGGTTGAAATCAGTCCAGTGGCGTAGGAAAAGATGTTGAATATATTCACATTTGACACATATTGCACACTTATTTTTTTATCCTCTGCTCTTTTATTAAAGGTATCTGTGGTATTCAACAGTACGGCTTATCTTAGGTCCCAAACCACGTTGACAAAGAAACTGGCTCGCTGCAATGTTCATTCCCCGGACTTGGATGACATAAGAGATAGTGCAAATAAGAGACAAACGTCACTTCATATTTCGAAAGTATCCCAAGTCAACTACCATACAGACAATAAATACCAACAGGTCGTTTTCGAACACTTTTACGTCACCCCTTCCCATCCAAACTCAAAAATTGAACAGTTCAGTTCGAAACCAATGTTACAACATGTAAAAGAGAGAACTAAGACAAATTCTGGATTTAAAGAAACAGGATTCTCTGATAACCAATTTGCAATTTCAAGGTGAGCAACTGACTTTACTTGGCCAAATTTCAAAGGATTCTAGCAATGATAGCAAAAAAATTCTTCTTTCATGACTTAATTGAAATCCTTCAAAATAATGTAACATATCCATTAAATAAAATTAAAGATACTAAATATTACAGATCAAGTGTTTTGTTTGTACTATGAGTCAACAATGTTTTGAAAATGCTTTAGAATATGTTCAAATACATATATCTTCTTCAAATATTGAAAATTTGTAAAAGATGCATAGTTTGAAGAATACTCTTGTGATTTAGATTCCTATTATTATCATACTGAAATATCAATATATATATATATATATATATATATATATATATATATATATATATATATATATATATTGTTAAAGAATTATTGTGTTATCAAATTCATAGTGATTGACATGCAATACATGATTTCATTGCCATTTTCATGATACATTAATCAAATGGTAAAAAAATACCATAAAAATAGTTAGAGAACATATGTCTTATAAATCAACATTTATTAGAATGATTGCATGTGCTTTAGTTAGTACTGGTTGGTGTAATAAAAGTAATATGAATTTCAGTTTTGGACCTATGGAATGTGCAAATAAAAGATCGGTTCTAGTGGATGATATGAATTTTGATCTCAGATCACTTGAAACTATAAATACTATATTTAGTGGTGATCTTACGAATATTCAAGTTGACATTGGAGGTGATTTTGCTTTAACTAAAACACCTGTAATTATATCTGCAAATTTAGATATATTTAAAACAAATGTATTGAATGAAGGAATAGTTAGATATAAATAGAGAAAAATGGAATGGAAAAGCTGTAAACAAATAAACCCAAACACTTTTTTCATTTATTTGAAGGAAATAATTATTGAAATAAGATACTAGTATACACTTTATTTACTCAATGATGAAGTACTTCAAAATTATTAGTAGGGGCATAGATATGGCTGGAGAGGGACGAGGTGGTCCAGATGCTGCCCCAGAGCCATGAATAATTTTTCTTTCTGGTATCTTTTAGGTCATTCATGTTAAAGCATGGCACTTATTAGTTGTAATGACTGTGAGATTAATTATTGCCTGTTGAACACTTACAGTAACTATTAGATTGCAAAGTTCAGTAGTAGTGAAAGAGACATGATGTTTATGAGTCCTTTTGCTTGTTACTGGGACATGTCAGTACATTTCATGTTGACTGTCTTATGTTTAGGGCTGCTGGCAAGTCTGTCGATCTAACAGTTGTTGCACTATAGTAAGTGGCGAACTTAGTGTGTCAACTGAAAAGTAAATAACATAATGAATGTGTTTGAAGTTGAAGAACTCTATAGTATGCTGTCATTTAACCTCATTACTGCCATGTGTAATTTATGCAAGAGCTGACGATTATCTGTGCCCATGTTTGTCTAAAGTGACATCATTGTATAGCAGACATATACATTCCCCCTCTTCATCCCTTCTCAACATGAGGACAAAGTTCTCCTTTCAGCTTTCTGTTCATAAGACATTCGACTGAAGTCGCAGCTTAACTTAGCAATGGCAACTTAAGTCGATTTCTCTCGCCATCTACACAGCTGAGCTAAGGTGTTTGAGACCACTAAAACTTGAAATAAAATAATCATGGCTTAAACAAGATAATTATTACCAAATTTTTGAACAATTATAATTTTTAAGACTTTGGAGTGCCTCAGAGTTAAATTTGTAGCTATTTAACAACAGTGTACACATAAGCATCTGTAGGGGGCAATAGTGTGCAGTTGCCCCTGGTATCTGCAATACAGAGTTATGCTGAGTGAATAACCATCTATTTTCTGCAACATTATATGGTTTTTTGTCACCTATTCAGTTTCATTCTTATAGCTTGACACGTCTCGAAATTGACCAAGTCATTTATATAAAAAACATATTTCTGTTAATGCTCAGGAGTGTTTGTAACACAAAGTTGGAAGTATTTCCAATCACAATTTAAATGATAGATTACAAGGACTAGAATAAGTTTAGTTTAATAAGCATATAAGTTCATATTTTTCAATACCTTGATGATTTGTAATCTTTGTGACACTATACGGTGAAGGTTTCATTGTTTGATTAATAGCACCTAATATTTCCCCTTCAACTTTATCATCATATCTACCAGGTATACCAGTAGAGTTAGTGAAATAAGTATCTGGTAACTCAGCATACCCATGAGCTCTAAAAGTTTGTTTCATAGGTCTCATTTTTACATCATAAGACCAACTAAAACATTCTGTGTATTCTACAGCTTGACTAGCAACCATAATGATATACTGAAGGTGGAAAATTACATGTTATTAATCAAACACTGAAACCCATGTTACATAGTGTGACAAGGTTTACATATCATCAAGGTATTAATGAATATGACTTATGGATGAAATAAATTAAATTTAGCCTAGTCCTCATATTCCATCATTTGCATTTTACGTAAACCCTGTACCTAATAATTCTCCTGGTGACACTAATTCTCTTGTGAATTGTAAAATAATTGTCAATTAATCACAAAAATTGTGATTGGTTGTCATTTTGAAACATATAATATTCAATCTCAAGCATTATATCAGGAAATGAATGTGGTATGATCACAGTCTTAGCGATTTGGGTGCTTCATTTTATAGAGTTGTCACTTCACATGATATCAATTGTATGTTTAGAATGCAAGCATAAGAAGTAATGCAAATGTTATTAGAGAGATTCCTGTACTTGTTACACAAAGAAAATCCACGAAGAAAAATATTAGAAGACCTGCATGTGAATCTGCAATGTGTGTTGTTATTAATAATGTTGAGGTATTTGATGACTGAATAAATAAAAAGTATACAAGTACTTCATATCAGTAAATTATGTTCTCCAAAGAAATGATAGGAAGTGTTTGGATTTATTCATTTTTCAGTCTTACAATTCCATTTTTTCCATCTATATCTAACAATCCTTTTATTCTATAATCTCATTTAAACATTTTTTAAAATTTTCATATATTATTATAGGTGTTTTATTTAGAGTAAAATCACCTTTAAATTTACTTGAATAATAGGTATGTAACCACTAAATACAGTTCTTAAAGTTTCAAGTAATCCAGTATCACAATTAGCATCATCCTTTAAAATTAATCTTTTCTTTGCACATTCCATAACTCCAAAACTGAAATACTTACAATTTTTATGAAACAAACCAGTATTAACTAAATCACTTACAATCATTCTTACAAATGTTGATATAAAAGGTGTTGGTTCTCAAATGATTTCTATAGTATTTTTTACCATTTGAATTTTTTATACATTTTAAAATGGTAATAAATTCATGTACAGCTTCCCAATCACTGTGAAGATGATCTACAGTAATTCTTTATTACCATACATTAAAGTTTCAGTATTACAACAACAAAGAAAATCACAAGACTATGCTTCAAAATATATGTGTTTAGCTTTTTAAGATAAATATAAAAATCTTCAATACTTGAAGTTAAATATATTTGAACATATTCTCCTAGTAATACTGAGAATCTTTGATTTACAGTGTTATCATGCAAATAACATGTCTTCTACTGAAAAAACTTGGTTCAAATAGCTCAAGGTGTTCCTGAGTTATGTTTCAATGCTACTCCATTTTCATTCCCACATCTATTGGATGTGCATGATTCTTAAATCCTCAGTGCTTCTTTTTAGAAAATTCGTAACCAGTAAACATCTGATTCCTTAAAGAATCGAAATTCAGTGCTTAAAACAGCTTCATGTTTCCGATTACTATATACATGAGTTCAAGTGTTGAATATTTGACATTAAGCATGTTAGCGAAAAAAACTTTAGAAATTGTTTGAAATTATGTTTAAAGGTTGTTGGAAGACGCTAAGCGCTCTTAGTGTCAAACACTGGAGAAGTATAGTTTGGGTAATTTACGCTCCGTTTTAGGAAAACCTTGTTTTTCATTATCTCAGTATTTATGAAGTCACATCTCTGGAACCATGTTTCGAACAATGATATAATTTTGCAGCTACATTCAGTGGCAAAATTGGAATACTGTCTGCTAAATGTGTTGCTAATAGACTTATTAGTAAAGATACAATAAACTGGAGGTCTTGCCTGATGTGTTAGTTTTCCTCCCAAAACAGCGAAAGTGTAGTAAATGATAAACTGTTTTCCTTTCATCAGTTTGTCTGTGTGTGTGTGTGTGTGTGTGTGTGTGTGTGTGTGTGTGTGTGTGTGTGCGTGTGTGCGTGTGTGTGTGTGTGTGTGAGGGGGGGGGGGGGGGGGGGGCGGGCAGGTGGGTATTTGAGTGAAGTGGCAGATCACAACGAGAAAAAGTTTTGAAAAAGTCTTAAATTATGTATTTAGTTTGTTATTGGTAACTAAGTGTTCTCATTCTCGAATATTGGATGAATTTAGGTGATATTCATGCGCGGTTAGTTATTACGCTTTTGTTTCACCCCCACTGCTTTGACAGGTAGGGGATTCTTGTCCCCACAGTTTTTCTTTCCAGACAGTAAGTGATATGTGTACCAAGTGTGGCTGACATCGGTCCAGATGTTTAGGAGGAGTATTAAACGAAGTGTAAGTACGTTAGTCTCACCAGCATCTCTCAAAATAAATAAAAACTTCAATTGGAGCATTACTACTCACGATGTCCATTGCAGCTGCTAGCCTAATTGAACGCCCTCACACTGCCCCCAGATAAAGAACAGCTTACCTGAAAAGTCGTCCTGTTTCCTTGGCCATAGCAGCATCATAGAACGTAATCTGCAGCAGATGTTTCAGTCACAAAATGTTGCAGAATAAGGGACCAGATAGAGGGAGGCCACAAACAAATAAGGATTCTAATGACCCGCCCTTGGGTGCTAGAAAAATTATTAAATATATCTGCTGAGAGCAAGAAGAACAAACAGACAAATAGCATCGAAACTTTCCGCCGCAAAATTAATTGTTACTACTGTTCCCCACTCTTACCAGGCCCTATTTCCTTCCTAGTATTAAATTATTTAAATAAATATGTCCTTTTTATTAAGAATAATAACAATAAAATATTTAGTGCTGTGGATCTTAATTACTGTCTTCTTGGCCGAAAAAGGGTTGCACGCACTTTTAAAGTTCTTCTTAGCAGCAGAAACAGCTTTTCAGGATCTGCGTCGTAATGTACCTCTGAAAAATTCTTGACGTTGTTATTGAAGAGCAGGTCAGATGGATACGATTCCGAACAACTATGATAGTCAGTGCCGGTAGGGCAAGTTCCACAAATTTTCGCATTTCACAAAACAGAATCTGTCACTCCAATCTGTCACTACCTAGCATTCAAAATCCTAAGTCTTCTGCTTGCTTGCACTTTGTATCGTAATTACTAGGAGAGCAAAGATGAGCATAATATTCACTACAGAAATGAGAAAAATTTTACCTTTCAAGATGACAGTTATTATTTAATAAAACGTTCTTCTCAGTGCTCAACTGTTACGAGCTTCATTGAAACGTCCCCTTAGAAAAATTATGAATGACTGTGCTTAAATTGACACACAGTATTTTTAGCGCAACGCAATCTGACTTTCAGTAATCCCTACGAAAGAATGGCCCTGACTAACAATAATCTATACCTTTCATGAATCACTTACCTCACAAAAATCTTCGTTACTCGAACTACTGCAATACAGCGAGCGCCACTACTGCCAGCTGATAGGCATAGTTAGCAAATGAAAGATTTTGATAGAGAACAAACAATTACCTTAAAAGTGTTCAAAGGTCTTCATGCCATGCAGTCTTACAAATTTACTGTCTCTGATGGACACACGTCCAGATCATCCGCTCTGAAAGCTCGATCATCTCTCTCCCCACATCCACCACTGCTGGCGGCTCACCTCCAACTGCGCAACGCTACGCGCTGTTCACATCCAGCTGCCCAACACTGCAATAGCAAATATTACAACAATGCCAACCAGCCACAGACTGCGCACAGCACAGCCAGTGATTTTCATATAGAGCGCTACGTGGCGTTACCAATATAAAAAGCTAAAGAGCCCACTTACATCATCTTCTTACACGAGTGTATGCCGACAAAAATTAATATTTTCTTATATCTCGCTGCAATGGCGGCTGTCGTTTTCTTTTTAACAATACAAGTACACCTCCCTTTTAAAATATGTCCTTCTATAGACAAGTCTATTATCAGAGATAAAAACATTAGTAAAGTCACGGAATACACAAGTGTGTTAAAATCAAGGAATGCTAACAAGCCAACGATGTTATTTACAATGTTGCGTTCTCGCAGGTGAAAGCTATAATTCAGGTTATGAACTGATACTAGAGGATGCTGCCAGCCGTTGTGACCGAGCGGTTCTAGACACTTCAGTCTGCAACGGCGCGACCGCTACAGTTCCAGACTCCGAATCCTGCCACGGGCATGGATTGTGATGTCCTACCTTGCGACCGCTACAGTCGTAGGCCCTGAATCTTGCCTCGGGAATGGATGTGTGTGATATCCTTAGGTTAGACTTTTATCCATTGTGGATGTGGAACACTGCGACTGTGGTGTGAAAAGGTTTTCAGAAATTACTGCAACCAGTCGCCTTTTATGTAGATGTATTTTATTTAACCATGACCGGTTTCGAGCTGCCTAGCAACTCATCATCAGATGGTATATACATTTAGTGCTTTTTTTTTTGTACCCATTGTGTGGGTGGTTGAGTATCTGTGGCTAGACAGAAACGAGAACAAATAATCGCTACATGTGGTACAGTAACACGAAATATTTACAGCATAATTTATGTTTAACGTATAAGAGCAAATAATCACTACATGTGGTACAGTTACACGAAATATTTACAGTTTAATTTACGTTTTGAGGTGTTACTTACAGATAAATCTTTCTGCAGGTATATATATCTCTTTTAGGACGTATTTTTGAAACCATTGTTGTTCTTGTTTTTCACAATTTCACAAGTTAAAACTTTCTCTAGATGTATATTACTTTTATGAGGCACTGTTGGAAACATATATCTTGTTTTTCGTAAACATCGCTGAACACACTTAGCCACAGATACGAATACAGGATTTACACATTATAAACAAGCCAAAGATTGCAATATAACTACAGTATCAAAGATTTCAAGTTGACCAGAGGCATTATTAGTCATCACACACACTGACAAGAGATTTGTCTTTATTACATAGAAAATAAATGTAAATTAGCTTAAACTAGTAAAATGTTTATTTATAAATTAACTGTGCAATTTTAACAGGTATATAAAACTAGATTTTTTACATTATATTTCAGTTACATTTAAGATTATTGGTATTGAGAGTATTATGACAGCTAATTTCTTGCTCCTTCCATTGGCTGATCTTGGCATATGATGTCTGGGATGAGAGGTTGATGGTTAACTTGAAATAATAAGTAATGCTGGTATTTGAAAGGGTGTGGAAAAGGAGGTGGCGGTGGGGGGGTTGGGGGGTGTATAGGAAAAAGGAGAGGGGGGGTTGAGAGGGTGATGTGGAGAGAGAAGAGAGCTGAAGGGGGGGGCAGAAGTGGTACAAGCTTTTATGTGTGTGTGTGGGGGGGGGGGGGGGGCATTTTGTTTCTGAATGACTATTTAGTTTTTTAAGTTCAAAGAATCCTTAAAATTCTGAAAGAAGGAGTTATTCGCCAATTCTGTCTGCTCATTTAAAATGGTATGTGGGGAATTATGTTTGTGGGTAAAAATCTCTAATTGTTCGAGAAGATCCATCTTGAATCCCTTGTCTACAGTGTGTAGGATTTGAAGGTTAGTTTTAATGTCTGTTATGGAATGTTTATTATCTGCTAGATGGGTAGCAAAAGTGGATCTATTTAAGTTGTTTAGGCGAAGTGCATCAGTGTGCTCTTTGTATCGGATCTCAAAATTTCTACCTGTTTGCCCTATGTAGTAGCAGGAGCAGCTGTCACATCTTAATTTATATATGCCAGATTTTTGGTAGGGTGCGCTGGCTCTTTTGGTGTTGTGGACTATTTTGTTCTGTATTTTGTTGTTAGTGTGAAAACTTATTTTGACATTATGTGGTTTGAATAGCTTAGCAAGTTTGTATGAGATATTGCCGAGAAACGGCATACAAACGAATTTGGTTTCTTCTGCTACTGAGGTCTGGCTTGCTGGTTTTGCTTTGTTAGATATAATGTTTTTATCTAATTTTTCAATTATGCTTGGGTCATAAGCATTGTTTGATGCTATTGTTTTTAATATATTGATTTCATTAATTTTTGCAGTAGGATCAGCTTGAATCTTGTTGATACGGTTAAGTGCTGATTTGAAAAAAGCTAGTTTATGCTGATTTGGGTGGCATGATGTATTGTTTATTATGACATCTGAAGTGGTGGGTTTCCTACATATCTGAAATTTATGTTTGTTGTTGTGATGTGTTATGTTTAGGTCAAGAAAATAGATACCTTTTTGGGTTTGGTGTTCTACTGTGAACTGTATTTTGGGGTGAACATTATTAAGTTTACCAGCTAAGGCCTCAATTTCAGTGGCTGTCCCATCATATAACAACAGGGTGTCATCAACATATCGTTTATAATAAATGATTTTGTCTGTTTCTATTGGGTTTGCTTTAAAGAATTTAATTTCGAGATCATTAATGTAGATGTCAGCAAGAAGGCCAGCTAGACTACTGCCCATTGCTAGACCATCATGTTGAATATATGTTTTGTTGTTGAAGGTGAAGTAATTGTGGGACAGCACTAATTCAAGTAAATCCATCAGCTCACAGATTTCCATGTCACTTAGCTTTTTATGTTGTAATAAGTTATTTTTTATTATTCGAAATGTGTCTATTATAGGTATGTTTGTGTACAGGTTGACAATATCAAGGGATGCAAAGTTAGCTGCATTGGGAATGGAAATTTCTCTGATACTGTCAATCAAATCATAGGTGTTTTTTATGGAATAATTGGTTGGGAATGTATAATATTTCTTGAGTATTTCATGCAGTTTTTTAGTCACTTTGTACCCTGGGCTATTTATGGAATTCACAATCGGGCTTATCGGGTGTCCATTTTTATGAATTTTAGGTTGTGATCTAAGCTTTGGTGCTGTAGGGTTCATTATAACACATTGTTTGGCTTCAATGGATGTCAGCAGAAAGTTACAATTTTTTAACATGTCTTTTATTTTAGCTTGGTATTTGGGAGTGGGGTCAAATTTCAACTCAGTTATGTTGTTATTCTTGAAAAATTCTAGGGTTTTCTTAATGTAATCAGACTCGTACATTATCACGGCTGTGCTGCCTTTGTCAGATTTAACAACAAGGGCACTACTGTTTGTTAGCTTTTTGTTAATTTGTTTCAGTGTTGCAGATTCATCATGTTTATTACTATGGAGCCTTTGTGCATCTATGGTTTTCTTTATTATTTTGTTTGCATCATGGGCTAGAGCATTTTGATCATTCTGATCTAGTTTTGATGCTATACAGGCTATTTTGGTGTTAGTTATTAGGTCTTTAACACTGTTGTAATCAAGTTTTGTGGCAATATTATGTTTAAGTCCCTTATTTAACAAATTTAATTCTGTGCTATTGAAATTAATGCTTGTTGTGTTAACTACTCTCTCAAAGAATTTATGTTGCACGGGAGGGCATTCATTTGGTGGAATGGGGGATTTTTTGGCCATCAGGAGTGAGAGCTTTTCTTTTTGTTTATGTGTAATTTTCAAC
Source organism: Schistocerca gregaria (assembly GCF_023897955.1). Lineage (NCBI taxonomy): Eukaryota > Metazoa > Arthropoda > Insecta > Orthoptera > Acrididae > Schistocerca > Schistocerca gregaria. The sequence goes on from NC_064926.1 coordinate 57,831,126, forward strand.
ATCTCTTTATCCACATTTAGTTGGGTTAGATCTAAGAAATTCGTGATTTGGCTTAGAGTGAGATAGTTGCTTAACTCTAAGTGTAGCATGTAGCAAACCCAAAAGAAACAGACAAAATCATTTATTATAAACGATATGTTGATGACACCCTGTTGTTATATGATGGGACAGCCACTGAAATTGAGGCCTTAGCTGGTAAACTTAATAATGTTCACCCCAAAATACAGTTCACAGTAGAACACCAAACCCAAAAAGGTATCTATTTTCTTGACCTAAACATAACACATCACAACAACAAACATAAATTTCAGATATATAGGAAACCCACCACTTCAGATGTCATAATAAACAATACATCATGCCACCCAAATCAGCATAAACTAGCTTTTTTCAAATCAGCACTTAACCGTATCAACAAGATTCAAGCTGATCCTACTGCAAAAATTAATGAAATCAATATATTAAAAACAATAGCATCAAACAATGCTTATGACCCAAGCATAATTGAAAAATTAGATAAAAACATTATATCTAACAAAGCAAAACCAGCAAGCCAGACCTCAGTAGCAGAAGAAACCAAATTCGTTTGTATGCTGTTTCTCGGTAATATCTCATACAAACTTGCTAAGCTATTCAAACCACATAATGTCAAAATAAGTTTTCACACTAACAACAAAATACAGAACAAAATAGTCCACAACACCAAAAGAGCCAGCACACCCTACCAAAAATCTGGCATATATAAATTAAGATGTGACAGCTGCTCCTGCTACTACATAGGGCAAACAGGTAGAAATTTTGAGATCCGATACAAAGAGCACACTGATGCACTTCGCCTAAACAACTTAAATAGATCCACTTTTGCTACCCATCTAGCAGATAATAAACATTCCATAACAGACATTAAAACTAACCTTCAAATCCTACACACTGTAGACAAGGGATTCAAGATGGATCTTCTCGAACAATTAGAGATTTTTACCCACAAACATAATTCCCCACATACCATTTTAAATGAGCAGACAGAATTGGCGAATAACTCCTTCTTTCAGAATTTTAAGGATTCTTTGAACTTAAAAAACTAAACAGTCATTCAGAAACAAAATGCCCCCCCCCCCACACACACACACACATAAAAGCTTGTACCACTTCTGCCCCCCCCCCTACAGCTCTCTTCTCTCTCCACATCACCCTCTCAACCCCCCCTCTCCTTTTTCCTATACCCCCCCCAACTCCCCCACCACCATCTCCTTTTCCACACCCTTTCAAATACCAGCATTACTTATTATTTCGAGTTAACCATCAACCTCTCATCCCAGACATCATATGCCAAGATCAGCCAATGGAAGGAGCAAGAAATTAGCTGTCATAATACTCTCAATACCAATAATCTTAAATGTAACTGAAATATAATGTAAAAAATCTAGTTTTATATACCTGTTAAAATTGCACAGTTAATTTATAAATAAACATTTTACTAGTTTAAGCTAATTTACATTTATTTTCTATGTAATAAAGACAAATCTCTTGTCAGTGTGTGTGATGACTAATAATGCCTCTGGTCAACTTGAAATCTTTGATACTGTAGTTATATTGCAATCTTTGGCTTGTTTATAACGTGTAAATCCTGTATTCGTATCTGTGGCTAAGTGTGTTCAGCGATGTTTACGAAAAACAAGATATATGTTTCCAACAGTGCCTCATAAAAGTAATATACATCTAGAGAAAGTTTTAACTTGTGAAATTGTGAAAAACAAGAACAACAATGGTTTCAAAAATACGTCCTAAAAGAGATATATATACCTGCAGAAAGATTTATCTGTAAGTAACACCTCAAAACGTAAATTAAACTGTAAATATTTCGTGTAACTGTACCACATGTAGTGATTATTTGCTCTTATACGTTAAACATAAATTATGCTGTAAATATTTCGTGTTACTGTACCACATGTAGCGATTATTTGTTCTCGTTTCTGTCTAGCCACAGATACTCAACCACCCACACAATGGGTACAAAAAAAAAAGCACTAAATGTATATACCATCTGATGATGAGTTGCTAGGCAGCTCGAAACCGGTCATGGTTAAATAAAATACATCTACATAAAAGGCGACTGGTTGCAGTAATTTCTGAAAACCTTTTCACACCACAGTCGCAGTGTTCCACATCCACAATGGATAAAAGTCTTATTTTGCTACCTAGCCAGGTAAAAGGAACAATGAACAAATACAGGAAGTGCAAAGTGAAACTAATGAAAACTATTCTTGACATCAAATTTAATAAGCAATGTATCTTAGAGAATGTAACTCCTAATTACATAAGAGTTGTAGTTAAAGACCAGAGTGAATCTGCACAAGCAGCCAAGAGAAAATGTGAAATTGTATGGATCAAAAATGAAATTAGATCACATTACAAACGAAAAGACTTGTTAAACAGGGACATCTACATGCTGCACTTAGAGTTAAGCAACTATCTCACTCTAAGCCTAATCACGAATTTCTTAGATCTAACCCAACTAAATGTGGATAAAGAGATGTTGAAAATTGCACATAAACAAAAAGAAAAGCTCTCACTCCTGATTGCCAAAAAATCCCCCATTCCACCAAATGAATGCCCTCCCGTGCAACATAAATTCTTTGAGAGAGTAGTTAACACAACAAGCATTAATTTCAATAGCACAGAATTAAATTTGTTAAATAAGGGACTTAAACATAATATTGCCACAAAACTTGATTACAACAGTGTTAAAGACCTAATAACTAACACCAAAATAGCCTGCATAGCATCAAAACTAGATCAGAATGATCAAAATGCTCTAGCCCATGATGCAAACAAAATAATAAAGAAAACCATAGATGCACAAAGGCTCCATAGTAATAAACATGATGAATCTGCAACACTGAAACAAATTAACAAAAAGCTAACAAACAGTAGTGCCCTTGTTGTTAAATCTGACAAAGGCAGCACAGCCATGATAATGTACGAGTCTGATTACATTAAGAAAACCCTAGAATTTTTCAAGAATAACAACATAACTGAGTTGAAATTTGACCCCACTCCCAAATACCAAGCTAAAATAAAAGACATGTTAAAAAATTGTAACTTTCTGCTGACATCCATTGAAGCCAAACAATGTGTTATAATGAACCCTACAGCACCAAAGCTTAGATCACAACCTAAAATTCATAAAGATGGACACCCGATAAGCCCGATTGTGAATTCCATAAATAGCCCAGGGTACAAAGTGACTAAAAAACTGCATGAAATACTCAAGAAATATTATACATTCCCAACCAATTATTCCATAAAAAACACCTATGATTTGATTGACAGTATCAGAGAAATTTCCATTCCCAATGCAGCTAACTTTGCATCCCTTGATATTGTCAACCTGTACACAAACATACCTATAATAGACACACTTCGAATAATAAAAAATAACTTATTACAACATAAAAAGCTAAGTGACATGGAAATCTGTGAGCTGATGGATTTACTTGAATTAGTGCTGTCCCACAATTACTTCACCTTCAACAACAAAACATATATTCAACATGATGGTCTAGCAATGGGCAGTAGTCTAGCTGGCCTTCTTGCTGACATCTACATTAATGATCTCGAAATTAAATTCTTTAAAGCAAACCCAATAGAAACAGACAAAATCATTTATTATAAACGATATGTTGATGACACCCTGTTGTTATATGATGGGACAGCCACTGAAATTGAGGCCTTAGCTGGTAAACTTAATAATGTTCACCCCAAAATACAGTTCACAGTAGAACACCAAACCCAAAAAGGTATCTATTTTCTTGACCTAAACATAACACATCACAACAACAAACATAAATTTCAGATATGTAGGAAATCCACCACTTCAGATGTCATAATAAACAATACATCATGCCACCCAAATCAGCATAAACTAGCGTTTTTCAAATCAGCACTTAACCGTATCAACAAGATTCAAGCTGATCCTACTGCAAAAATTAATGAAATCAATATATTAAAAACAATAGCATCAAACAATGCTTATGACCCAAGCATAATTGAAAAATTAGATAAAAACATTATATCTAACAAAGCAAAACCAGCAAGCCAGACCTCAGTAGCAGAAGAAACCAAATTCGTTTGTATGCCGTTTCTCGGCAATATCTCATACAAACTTGCTAAGCTATTCAAACCACATAATGTCAAAATAAGTTTTCACACTAACAACAAAATACAGAACAAAATAGTCCACAACACCAAAAGAGCCAGCACACCCTACCAAAAATCTGGCATATATAAATTAAGATGTGACAGCTGCTCCTGCTACTACATAGGGCAAACAGGTAGAAATTTTGAGATCCGATACAAAGAGCACACTGATGCACTTCGCCTAAACAACTTAAATAGATCCACTTTTGCTACCCATCTAGCAGATAATAAACATTCCATAACAGACATTAAAACTAACCTTCAAATCCTACACACTGTAGACAAGGGATTCAAGATGGATCTTCTCGAACAATTAGAGATTTTTACCCACAAACATAATTCCCCACATACCATTTTAAATGAGCAGACAGAATTGGCGAATAACTCCTTCTTTCAGAATTTTAAAGATTCTTTGAACTTAAAAAACTAAACAGTCATTCAGAAACAAAATGCCCCCCCCCCACACACACACACATAAAAGCTTGTACCACTTCTGCCCCCCCCTACAGCTCTCTTCTCTCTCCACATCACCCTCTCAACCCCCCCTCTCCTTTTTCCTATACACCCCCCAACCCCCCCACCGCCACCTCCTTTTCCACACCCTTTCAAATACCAGCATTACTTATTATTTCGAGTTAACCATCAACCTCTCATCCCAGACATCATATGCCAAGATCAGCCAATGGAAGGAGCAAGAAATTAGCTGTCATAATACTCTCAATACCAATAATCTTAAATGTAACTGAAATATAATGTAAAAAATCTAGTTTTATATACCTGTTAAAATTGCACAGTTAATTTATAAATAAACATTTTACTAGTTTAAGCTAATTTACATTTATTTTCTATGTAATAAAGACAAATCTCTTGTCAGTGTGTGTGATGACTAATAATGCCTCTGGTCAACTTGAAATCTTTGATACTGTAGTTATATTGCAATCTTTGGCTTGTTTATAATGTGTAAATCCTGTATTCGTATCTGTGGCTAAGTGTGTTCAGCGATGTTTACGAAAAACAAGATATATGTTTCCAACAGTGCCTCATAAAAGTAATATACATCTAGAGAAAGTTTTAACTTGTGAAATTGTGAAAAACAAGAACAACAATGGTTTCAAAAATACGTCCTAAAAGAGATATATATACCTGCAGAAAGATTTATCTGTAAGTAACACCTCAAAACGTAAATTAAACTGTAAATATTTCGTGTAACTGTACCACATGTAGTGATTATTTGCTCTTATACGTTAAACATAAATTATGCTGTAAATATTTCGTGTTACTGTACCACATGTAGCGATTATTTGTTCTCGTTTCTGTCTAGCCACAGATACTCAACCACCCACATAATGGGTACAAAAAAAAAAAGCACTAAATGTATATACCATCTGATGATGAGTTGCTAGGCAGCTCGAAACCGGTCATGGTTAAATAAAATACATCTACATAAAAGGCGACTGGTTGCAGTAATTTCTGAAAACCTTTTCACACCACAGTCGCAGTGTTCCACATCCACAATGGATAAAAGTCTTATTTTGCTACCTAGCCAGGTAAAAGGAACAATGAACAAATACAGGAAGTGCAAAGTGAAACTAATGAAAACTATTCTTGCCATCAAATTTAATAAGCAATGTATCTTAGAGAATGTAACTCCTAATTACATAAGAGTTGTAGTTAAAGACCAGAGTGAATCTGCACAAGCAGCCAAGAGAAAATGTGAAATTGTATGGATCAAAAATGAAATTAGATCACATTACAAACGAAAAGACTTGTTAAACAGGGACATCTACATGCTGCACTTAGAGTTAAGCAACTATCTCACTCTAAGCCAAATCACGAATTTCTTAGATCTAACCCAACTAAATGTGGATAAAGAGATGTTGAAAATTGCACATAAACAAAAAGAAAAGCTCTCACTCCTGATTGCCAAAAAATCCCATTCCACCAAATGAATGCCCTCCCGTGCAACATAAATTCTTTGAGAGAGTAGTTAACACAACAAGCATTAATTTCAATAGCACAGAATTAAATTTGTTAAATAAGGGACTTAAACATAATATTGCCACAAAACTTGATTACAACAGTGTTAAAGACCTAATAACTAACACCAAAATAGCCTGTATAGCATCAAAACTAGATCAGAATGATCAAAATGCTCTAGCCCATGATGCAAACAAAATAATAAAGAAAACCATAGATGCACAAAGGCTCCATAGTAATAAACATGATGAATCTGCAACACTGAAACAAATTAACAAAAAGCTAACAAACAGTAGTGCCCTTTTTGTTAAATCTGACAAAGGCAGCACAGCCGTGATAATGTACGAGTCTGATTACATTAAGAAAACCCTAGAATTTTTCAAGAATAACAACATAACTGAGTTGAAATCTGACCCCACTCCCAAATACAAAGCTAAAAATAAAAGACATGTTAAAAAATTGTAACTTTCTGCTGACATCCATTGAAGCCAAACAATGTGTTATAATGAACCCTACAGCACCAAAGCTTAGATCACAACCTAAAATTCATAAAGATGGACACCCGATAAGCCCGATTGTGAATTCCATAAATAGCCCAGGGTACAAAGTGACTAAAAAACTGCATGAAATACTCAAGAAATATTATACATTCCCAACCAATTATTCCATAAAAAACACCTATGATTTGATTGACAGTATCAGAGAAATTTCCATTCCCAATGCAGCTAACTTTGCATCCCTTGATATTGTCAACCTGTACACAAACATACCTATAATAGACACACTTCGAATAATAAAAAATAACTTATTACAACATAAAAAGCTAAGTGACATGGAAATCTGTGAGCTGATGGATTTACTTGAATTAGTGCTGTCCCACAATTACTTCACCTTCAACAACAAAACATATATTCAACATGATGGTCTAGCAATGGGCAGTAGTCTAGCTGGCCTTCTTGCTGACATCTACATTAATGATCTCGAAATTAAATTCTTTAAAGCAAACCCAATAGAAACAGACAAAATCATTTATTATAAACGATATGTTGATGACACCCTGTTGTTATATGATGGGACAGCCACTGAAATTGAGGCCTTAGCTGGTAAACTTAATAATGTTCACCCCAAAATACAGTTCACAGTAGAACACCAAACCCAAAAAGGTATCTATTTTCTTGACCTAAACATAACACATCACAACAACAAACATAAATTTCAGATATGTAGGAAACCCACCACTTCAGATGTCATAATAAACAATACATCATGCCACCCAAATCAGCATAAACTAGCTTTTTTCAAATCAGCACTTAACCGTATCAACAAGATTCAAGCTGATCCTACTGCAAAAATTAATGAAATCAATATATTAAAAACAATAGCATCAAACAATGCTTATGACCCAAGCATAATTGAAAAATTAGATAAAAACATTATATCTAACAAAGCAAAACCAGCAAGCCAGACCTCAGTAGCAGAAGAAACCAAATTCGTTTGTATGCCGTTTCTCGGCAATATCTCATACAAACTTGCTAAGCTATTCAAACCACATAATGTCAAAATAAGTTTTCACACTAACAACAAAATACAGAACAAAATAGTCCACAACACCAAAAGAGCCAGCACACCCTACCAAAAATCTGGCATATATAAATTAAGATGTGACAGCTGCTCCTGCTACTACATAGGGCAAACAGGTAGAAATTTTGAGATCCGATACAAAGAGCACACTGATGCACTTCGCCTAAACAACTTAAATAGATCCACTTTTGCTACCCATCTAGCAGATAATAAACATTCCATAACAGACATTAAAACTAACCTTCAAATCCTACACACTGTAGACAAGGGATTCAAGATGGATCTTCTCGAACAATTAGAGATTTTTACCCACAAACATAATTCCCCACATACCATTTTAAATGAGCAGACAGAATTGGCGAATAACTCCTTCTTTCAGAATTTTAAGGATTCTTTGAACTTAAAAAACTAAACAGTCATTCAGAAACAAAATGCCCCCCCCCCCACACACACACACACATAAAAGATTGTACCACTTCTGCCCCCCCCCCTTCAGCTCTCTTCTCTCTCCACATCACCCTCTCAACCCCCCCTCTCCTTTTTCCTATACACCCCCCCCCCCACCGCCAACTCCTTTTCCACACCCTTTCAAATACCAGCATTACTTATTATTTCAAGTTAACCATCAACCTCTCATCCCAGACATCATATGCCAAGATCAGCCAATGGAAGGAGCAAGAAATTAGCTGTCATAATACTCTCAATACCAATAATCTTAAATGTAACTGAAATATAATGTAAAAAATCTAGTTTTATATACCTGTTAAAATTGCACAGTTAATTTATAAATAAACATTTTACTAGTTTAAGCTAATTTACATTTATTTTCTATGTAATAAAGACAAATCTCTTGTCAGTGTGTGTGATGACTAATAATGCCTCTGGTCAACTTGAAATCTTTGATAATGTAGTTATATTGCAATCTTTGGCTTGTTTATAATGTGTAAATCCTGTATTCGTATCTGTGGCTAAGTGTGTTCAGCGATGTTTACGAAAAACAAGATATATGTTTCCAACAGTGCCTCATAAAAGTAATATACATCTAGAGAAAGTTTCAACTTGTGAAATTGTGAAAAACAAGAACAACAATGGTTTCAAAAATACGTCCTAAAAGAGATATATATACCTGCAGAAAGATTTATCTGTAAGTAACACCTCAAAACGTAAATTAAACTGTAAATATTTCGTGTAACTGTACCACATGTAGTGATTATTTGCTCTTATACGTTAAACATAAATTATGCTGTAAATATTTCGTGTTACTGTACCACATGTAGCGATTATTTGTTCTCGTTTCTGTCTAGCCACAGATACTCAACCACCCACACAATGGGTACAAAAAAAAAAGCACTAAATGTATATACCATCTGATGATGAGTTGCTAGGCAGCTCGAAACCGGTCATGGTTAAATAAAATACATCTACATAAAAGGCGACTGGTTGCAGTAATTTCTGAAAACCTTTTCACACCACAGTCGCAGTGTTCCACATCCACAATGGATAAAAGTCTTATTTTGCTACCTAGCCAGGTAAAAGGAACAATGAACAAATACAGGAAGTGCAAAGTGAAACTAATGAAAACTATTCTTGACATCAAATTTAATAAGCAATGTATCTTAGAGAATGTAACTCCTAATTACATAAGAGTTGTAGTTAAAGACCAGAGTGAATCTGCACAAGCAGCCAAGAGAAAATGTGAAATTGTATGGATCAAAAATGAAATTAGATCACATTACAAACGAAAAGACTTGTTAAACAGGGACATCTACATGCTGCACTTAGAGTTAAGCAACTATCTCACTCTAAGCCTAATCACGAATTTCTTAGATCTAACCCAACTAAATGTGGATAAAGAGATGTTGAAAATTGCACATAAACAAAAAGAAAAGCTCTCACTCCTGATTGCCAAAAAATCCCCCATTCCACCAAATGAATGCCCTCCCGTGCAACATAAATTCTTTGAGAGAGTAGTTAACACAACAAGCATTAATTTCAATAGCACAGAATTAAATTTGTTAAATAAGGGACTTAAACATAATATTGCCACAAAACTTGATTACAACAGTGTTAAAGACCTAATAACTAACACCAAAATAGCCTGCATAGCATCAAAACTAGATCAGAATGATCAAAATGCTCTAGCCCATGATGCAAACAAAATAATAAAGAAAACCATAGATGCACAAAGGCTCCATAGTAATAAACATGATGAATCTGCAACACTGAAACAAATTAACAAAAAGCTAACAAACAGTAGTGCCCTTGTTGTTAAATCTGACAAAGGCAGCACAGCCATGATAATGTACGAGTCTGATTACATTAAGAAAACCCTAGAATTTTTCAAGAATAACAACATAACTGAGTTGAAATCTGACCCCACTCCCAAATACCAAGCTAAAATAAAAGACATGTTAAAAAATTGTAACTTTCTGCTGACATCCATTGAAGCCAAACAATGTGTTATAATGAACCCTACAGCACCAAAGCTTAGATCACAACCTAAAATTCATAAAGATGGACACCCGATAAGCCCGATTGTGAATTCCATAAATAGCCCAGGGTACAAAGTGACTAAAAAACTGCATGAAATACTCAAGAAATATTATACATTCCCAACCAATTATTCCATAAAAAACACCTATGATTTGATTGACAGTATCAGAGAAATTTCCATTCCCAATGCAGCTAACTTTGCATCCCTTGATATTGTCAACCTGTACACAAACATACCTATAATAGACACACTTCGAATAATAAAAAATAACTTATTACAACATAAAAAGCTAAGTGACATGGAAATCTGTGAGCTGATGGATTTACTTGAATTAGTGCTGTCCCACAATTACTTCACCTTCAACAACAAAACATATATTCAACATGATGGTCTAGCAATGGGCAGTAGTCTAGCTGGCCTTCTTGCTGACATCTACATTAATGATCTCGAAATTAAATTCTTTAAAGCAAACCCAATAGAAACAGACAAAATCATTTATTATAAACGATATGTTGATGACACCCTGTTGTTATATGATGGGACAGCCACTGAAATTGAGGCCTTAGCTGGTAAACTTAATAATGTTCACCCCAAAATACAGTTCACAGTAGAACACCAAACCCAAAAAGGTATCTATTTTCTTGACCTAAACATAACACATCACAACAACAAACATAAATTTCAGATATGTAGGAAATCCACCACTTCAGATGTCATAATAAACAATACATCATGCCACCCAAATCAGCATAAACTAGCGTTTTTCAAATCAGCACTTAACCGTATCAACAAGATTCAAGCTGATCCTACTGCAAAAATTAATGAAATCAATATATTAAAAACAATAGCATCAAACAATGCTTATGACCCAAGCATAATTGAAAAATTAGATAAAAACATTATATCTAACAAAGCAAAACCAGCAAGCCAGACCTCAGTAGCAGAAGAAACCAAATTCGTTTGTATGCCGTTTCTCGGCAATATCTCATACAAACTTGCTAAGCTATTCAAACCACATAATGTCAAAATAAGTTTTCACACTAACAACAAAATACAGAACAAAATAGTCCACAACACCAAAAGAGCCAGCACACCCTACCAAAAATCTGGCATATATAAATTAAGATGTGACAGCTGCTCCTGCTACTACATAGGGCAAACAGGTAGAAATTTTGAGATCCGATACAAAGAGCACACTGATGCACTTCGCCTAAACAACTTAAATAGATCCACTTTTGCTACCCATCTAGCAGATAATAAACATTCCATAACAGACATTAAAACTAACCTTCAAATCCTACACACTGTAGACAAGGGATTCAAGATGGATCTTCTCGAACAATTAGAGATTTTTACCCACAAACATAATTCCCCACATACCATTTTAAATGAGCAGACAGAATTGGCGAATAACTCCTTCTTTCAGAATTTTAAAGATTCTTTGAACTTAAAAAACTAAACAGTCATTCAGAAACAAAATGCCCCCCCCACACACACACACATAAAAGCTTGTACCACTTCTGCCCCCCCCCTACAGCTCTCTTCTCTCTCCACATCACCCTCTCAACCCCCCCTCTCCTTTTTCCTATACACCCCCCAACCCCCCCACCGCCACCTCCTTTTCCACACCCTTTCAAATACCAGCATTACTTATTATTTCGAGTTAACCATCAACCTCTCATCCCAGACATCATATGCCAAGATCAGCCAATGGAAGGAGCAAGAAATTAGCTGTCATAATACTCTCAATACCAATAATCTTAAATGTAACTGAAATATAATGTAAAAAATCTAGTTTTATATACCTGTTAAAATTGCACAGTTAATTTATAAATAAACATTTTACTAGTTTAAGCTAATTTACATTTATTTTCTATGTAATAAAGACAAATCTCTTGTCAGTGTGTGTGATGACTAATAATGCCTCTGGTCAACTTGAAATCTTTGATACTGTAGTTATATTGCAATCTTTGGCTTGTTTATAATGTGTAAATCCTGTATTCGTATCTGTGGCTAAGTGTGTTCAGCGATGTTTACGAAAAACAAGATATATGTTTCCAACAGTGCCTCATAAAAGTAATATACATCTAGAGAAAGTTTTAACTTGTGAAATTGTGAAAAACAAGAACAACAATGGTTTCAAAAATACGTCCTAAAAGAGATATATATACCTGCAGAAAGATTTATTTGTAAGTAACACCTCAAAACGTAAATTAAACTGTAAATATTTCGTGTAACTGTACCACATGTAGTGATTATTTGCTCTTATACGTTAAACATAAATTATGCTGTAAATATTTCGTGTTACTGTACCACATGTAGCGATTATTTGTTCTCGTTTCTGTCTAGCCACAGATACTCAACCACCCACATAATGGGTACAAAAAAAAAAGCACTAAATGTATATACCATCTGATGATGAGTTGCTAGGCAGCTCGAAACCGGTCATGGTTAAATAAAATACATCTACATAAAAGGCGACTGGTTGCAGTAATTTCTGAAAACCTTTTCACACCACAGTCGCAGTGTTCCACATCCACAATGGATAAAAGTCTTATTTTGCTACCTAGCCAGGTAAAAGGAACAATGAACAAATACAGGAAGTGCAAAGTGAAACTAATGAAAACTATTCTTGCCATCAAATTTAATAAGCAATGTATCTTAGAGAATGTAACTCCTAATTACATAAGAGTTGTAGTTAAAGACCAGAGTGAATCTGCACAAGCAGCCAAGAGAAAATGTGAAATTGTATGGATCAAAAATGAAATTAGATCACATTACAAACGAAAAGACTTGTTAAACAGGGACATCTACATGCTGCACTTAGAGTTAAGCAACTATCTCACTCTAAGCCAAATCACGAATTTCTTAGATCTAACCCAACTAAATGTGGATAAAGAGATGATGAAAATTGCACATAAACAAAAAGAAAAGCTCTCACTCCTGATTGCCAAAAAATCCCCCATTCCACCAAATGAATGCCCTCCCGTGCAACATAAATTCTTTGAGAGAGTAGTTAACACAACAAGCATTAATTTCAATAGCACAGAATTAAATTTGTTAAATAAGGGACTTAAACATAATATTGCCACAAAACTTGATTACAACAGTGTTAAAGACCTAATAACTAACACCAAAATAGCCTGTATAGCATCAAAACTAGATCAGAATGATCAAAATGCTCTAGCCCATGATGCAAACAAAATAATAAAGAAAACCATAGATGCACAAAGGCTCCATAGTAATAAACATGATGAATCTGCAACACTGAAACAAATTAACAAAAAGCTAACAAACAGTAGTGCCCTTTTTGTTAAATCTGACAAAGGCAGCACAGCCGTGATAATGTACGAGTCTGATTACATTAAGAAAACCCTAGAATTTTTCAAGAATAACAACATAACTGAGTTGAAATCTGACCCCACTCCCAAATACAAAGCTAAAAATAAAAGACATGTTAAAAAATTGTAACTTTCTGCTGACATCCATTGAAGCCAAACAATGTGTTATAATGAACCCTACAGCACCAAAGCTTAGATCACAACCTAAAATTCATAAAGATGGACACCCGATAAGCCCGATTGTGAATTCCATAAATAGCCCAGGGTACAAAGTGACTAAAAAACTGCATGAAATACTCAAGAAATATTATACATTCCCAACCAATTATTCCATAAAAAACACCTATGATTTGATTGACAGTATCAGAGAAATTTCCATTCCCAATGCAGCTAACTTTGCATCCCTTGATATTGTCAACCTGTACACAAACATACCTATAATAGACACACTTCGAATAATAAAAAATAACTTATTACAACATAAAAAGCTAAGTGACATGGAAATCTGTGAGCTGATGGATTTACTTGAATTAGTGCTGTCCCACAATTACTTCACCTTCAACAACAAAACATATATTCAACATGATGGTCTAGCAATGGGCAGTAGTCTAGCTGGCCTTCTTGCTGACATCTACATTAATGATCTCGAAATTAAATTCTTTAAAGCAAACCCAATAGAAACAGACAAAATCATTTATTATAAACGATATGTTGATGACACCCTGTTGTTATATGATGGGACAGCCACTGAAATTGAGGCCTTAGCTGGTAAACTTAATAATGTTCACCCCAAAATACAGTTCACAGTAGAACACCAAACCCAAAAAGGTATCTATTTTCTTGACCTAAACATAACACATCACAACAACAAACATAAATTTCAGATATGTAGGAAACCCACCACTTCAGATGTCATAATAAACAATACATCATGCCACCCAAATCAGCATAAACTAGCTTTTTTCAAATCAGCACTTAACCGTATCAACAAGATTCAAGCTGATCCTACTGCAAAAATTAATGAAATCAATATATTAAAAACAATAGCATCAAACAATGCTTATGACCCAAGCATAATTGAAAAATTAGATAAAAACATTATATCTAACAAAGCAAAACCAGCAAGCCAGACCTCAGTAGCAGAAGAAACCAAATTCGTTTGTATGCCATTTCTCGGCAATATCTCATACAAACTTGCTAAGCTATTCAAACCACATAATGTCAAAAAAAGTTTTCACACTAACAACAAAATACAGAACAAAATAGTCCACAACACCAAAAGAGCCAGCACACCCTACCAAAAATCTGGCATATATAAATTAAGATGTGACAGCTGCTCCTGCTACTACATAGGGCAAACAGGTAGAAATTTTGAGATCCGATACAAAGAGCACACTGATGCACTTCGCCTAAACAACTTAAATAGATCCACTTTTGCTACCCATCTAGCAGATAATAAACATTCCATAACAGACATTAAAACTAACCTTCAAATCCTACACACTGTAGACAAGGGATTCAAGATGGATCTTCTCGAACAATTAGAGATTTTTACCCACAAACATAATTCCCCACATACCATTTTAAATGAGCAGACAGAATTGGCGAATAACTCCTTCTTTCAGAATTTTAAGGATTCTTTGAACTTAAAAAACTAAACAGTCATTCAGAAACAAAATGCCCCCCCCCCCCACACACACACACATAAAAGATTGTACCACTTCTGCCCCCCCCCCCTTCAGCTCTCTTCTCTCTCCACATCACCCTCTCAACCCCCCCTCTCCTTTTTCCTATACACCCCCCCCCCCCACCGCCAACTCCTTTTCCACACCCTTTCAAATACCAGCATTACTTATTATTTCAAGTTAACCATCAACCTCTCATCCCAGACATCATATGCCAAGATCAGCCAATGGAAGGAGCAAGAAATTAGCTGTCATAATACTCTCAATACCAATAATCTTAAATGTAACTGAAATATAATGTAAAAAATCTAGTTTTATATACCTGTTAAAATTGCACAGTTAATTTATAAATAAACATTTTACTAGTTTAAGCTAATTTACATTTATTTTCTATGTAATAAAGACAAATCTCTTGTCAGTGTGTGTGATGACTAATAATGCCTCTGGTCAACTTGAAATCTTTGATAATGTAGTTATATTGCAATCTTTGGCTTGTTTATAATGTGTAAATCCTGTATTCGTATCTGTGGCTAAGTGTGTTCAGCGATGTTTACGAAAAACAAGATATATGTTTCCAACAGTGCCTCATAAAAGTAATATACATCTAGAGAAAGTTTCAACTTGTGAAATTGTGAAAAACAAGAACAACAATGGTTTCAAAAATACGTCCTAAAAGAGATATATATACCTGCAGAAAGATTTATCTGTAAGTAACACCTCAAAACGTAAATTAAACTGTAAATATTTCGTGTAACTGTACCACATGTAGTGATTATTTGCTCTTATACGTTAAACATAAATTATGCTGTAAATATTTCGTGTTACTGTACCACATGTAGCGATTATTTGTTCTCGTTTCTGTCTAGCCACAGATACTCAACCACCCACACAATGGGTACAAAAAAAAAAGCACTAAATGTATATACCATCTGATGATGAGTTGCTAGGCAGCTCGAAACCGGTCATGGTTAAATAAAATACTTCTACATAAAAGGCGACTGGTTGCAGTAATTTCTGAAAACCTTTTCACACCACAGTCGCAGTGTTCCACATCCACATTGGATAAAAGTCTTATTTTGCTACCTAGCCAGGTAAAAGGAACAATGAACAAATACAGGAAGTGCAAAGTGAAACTAATGAAAACTATTCTTGCCATCAAATTTAATAAGCAATGTATCTTAGAGAATGTAACTCCTAATTACATAAGAGTTGTAGTTAAAGACCAGAGTGAATCTGCACAAGCAGCCAAGAGAAAATGTGAAATTGTATGGATCAAAAATGAAATTAGATCACATTACAAACGAAAAGACTTGTTAAACAGGGACATCTACATGCTGCACTTAGAGTTAAGCAACTATCTCACTCTAAGCCAAATCACGAATTTCTTAGATCTAACCCAACTAAATGTGGATAAAGAGATGATGAAAATTGCACATAAACAAAAAGAAAAGCTCTCACTCCTGATTGCCAAAAAATCCCCCATTCCACCAAATGAATGCCCTCCCGTGCAACATAAATTCTTTGAGAGAGTAGTTAACACAACAAGCATTAATTTCAATAGCACAGAATTAAATTTGTTAAATAAGGGACTTAAACATAATATTGCCACAAAACTTGATTACAACAGTGTTAAAGACCTAATAACTAACACCAAAATAGCCTGTATAGCATCAAAACTAGATCAGAATGATCAAAATGCTCTAGCCCATGATGCATACAAAATAATAAAGAAAACCATAGATGCACAAAGGCTCCATAGTAATAAACATGATGAATCTGCAACACTGAAACAAATTAACAAAAAGCTAACAAACAGTAGTGCCCTTGTTGTTAAATCTGACAAAGGCAGCACAGCCATGATAATGTACGAGTCTGATTACATTAAGAAAACCCTAGAATTTTTCAAGAATAACAACATAACTGAGTTGAAATCTGACCCCACTCCCAAATACCAAGCTAAAATAAAAGACATGTTAAAAAATTGTAACTTTCTGCTGACATCCATTGAAGCCAAACAATGTGTTATAATGAACCCTACAGCACCAAAGCTTAGATCACAACCTAAAATTCATAAAGATGGACACCCGATAAGCCCGATTGTGAATTCCATAAATAGCCCAGGGTACAAAGTGACTAAAAAACTGCATGAAATACTCAAGAAATATTATACATTCCCAACCAATTATTCCATAAAAAACACCTATGATTTGATTGACAGTATCAGAGAAATTTCCATTCCCAATGCAGCTAACTTTGCATCCCTTGATATTGTCAACCTGTACACAAACATACCTATAATAGACACACTTCGAATAATAAAAAATAACTTATTACAACATAAAAAGCTAAGTGACATGGAAATCTGTGAGCTGATGGATTTACTTGAATTAGTGCTGTCCCACAATTACTTCACCTTCAACAACAAAACATATATTCAACATGATGGTCTAGCAATGGGCAGTAGTCTAGCTGGCCTTCTTGCTGACATCTACATTAATGATCTCGAAATTAAATTCTTTAAAGCAAACCCAATAGAAACAGACAAAATCATTTATTATAAACGATATGTTGATGACACCCTGTTGTTATATGATGGGACAGCCACTGAAATTGAGGCCTTAGCTGGTAAACTTAATAATGTTCACCCCAAAATACAGTTCACAGTAGAACACCAAACCCAAAAAGGTATCTATTTTCTTGACCTAAACATAACACATCACAACAACAAACATAAATTTCAGATATGTAGGAAACCCACCACTTCAG
This sequence comes from Schistocerca gregaria, assembly GCF_023897955.1. Lineage (NCBI taxonomy): Eukaryota > Metazoa > Arthropoda > Insecta > Orthoptera > Acrididae > Schistocerca > Schistocerca gregaria. The sequence goes on from NC_064926.1 coordinate 57,849,170, forward strand.
ATGTCATAATAAACAATACATCATGCCACCCAAATCAGCATAAACTAGCTTTTTTCAAATCAGCACTTAACCGTATCAACAAGATTCAAGCTGATCCTACTGCAAAAATTAATGAAATCAATATATTAAAAACAATAGCATCAAACAATGCTTATGACCCAAGCATAATTGAAAAATTAGATAAAAACATTATATCTAACAAAGCAAAACCAGCAAGCCAGACCTCAGTAGCAGAAGAAACCAAATTCGTTTGTATGCCGTTTCTCGGCAATATCTCATACAAACTTGCTAAGCTATTCAAACCACATAATGTCAAAATAAGTTTTCACACTAACAACAAAATACAGAACAAAATAGTCCACAACACCAAAAGAGCCAGCACACCCTACCAAAAATCTGGCATATATAAATTAAGATGTGACAGCTGCTCCTGCTACTACATAGGGCAAACAGGTAGAAATTTTGAGATCCGATACAAAGAGCACACTGATGCACTTCGCCTAAACAACTTAAATAGATCCACTTTTGCTACCCATCTAGCAGATAATAAACATTCCATAACAGACATTAAAACTAACCTTCAAATCCTACACACTGTAGACAAGGGATTCAAGATGGATCTTCTCGAACAATTAGAGATTTTTACCCACAAACATAATTCCCCACATACCATTTTAAATGAGCAGACAGAATTGGCGAATAACTCCTTCTTTCAGAATTTTAAAGATTCTTTGAACTTAAAAAACTAAACAGTCATTCAGAAACAAAATGCCCCCCCCCCACACACACACATAAAAGCTTGTACCACTTCTGCCCCCCCCTACAGCTCTCTTCTCTCTCCACATCACCCTCTCAACCCCCCCTCTCCTTTTTCCTATACACCCCCCAACCCCCCCACCGCCACCTCCTTTTCCACACCCTTTCAAATACCAGCATTACTTATTATTTCGAGTTAACCATCAACCTCTCATCCCAGACATCATATGCCAAGATCAGCCAATGGAAGGAGCAAGAAATTAGCTGTCATAATACTCTCAATACCAATAATCTTAAATGTAACTGAAATATAATGTAAAAAATCTAGTTTTATATACCTGTTAAAATTGCACAGTTAATTTATAAATAAACATTTTACTAGTTTAAGCTAATTTACATTTATTTTCTATGTAATAAAGACAAATCTCTTGTCAGTGTGTGTGATGACTAATAATGCCTCTGGTCAACTTGAAATCTTTGATACTGTAGTTATATTGCAATCTTTGGCTTGTTTATAATGTGTAAATCCTGTATTCGTATCTGTGGCTAAGTGTGTTCAGCGATGTTTACGAAAAACAAGATATATGTTTCCAACAGTGCCTCATAAAAGTAATATACATCTAGAGAAAGTTTTAACTTGTGAAATTGTGAAAAACAAGAACAACAATGGTTTCAAAAATACGTCCTAAAAGAGATATATATACCTGCAGAAAGATTTATCTGTAAGTAACACCTCAAAACGTAAATTAAACTGTAAATATTTCGTGTAACTGTACCACATGTAGTGATTATTTGCTCTTATACGTTAAACATAAATTATGCTGTAAATATTTCGTGTTACTGTACCACATGTAGCGATTATTTGTTCTCGTTTCTGTCTAGCCACAGATACTCAACCACCCACATAATGGGTACAAAAAAAAAAAGCACTAAATGTATATACCATCTGATGATGAGTTGCTAGGCAGCTCGAAACCGGTCATGGTTAAATAAAATACATCTACATAAAAGGCGACTGGTTGCAGTAATTTCTGAAAACCTTTTCACACCACAGTCGCAGTGTTCCACATCCACATTGGATAAAAGTCTTATTTTGCTACCTAGCCAGGTAAAAGGAACAATGAACAAATACAGGAAGTGCAAAGTGAAACTAATGAAAACTATTCTTGCCATCAAATTTAATAAGCAATGTATCTTAGAGAATGTAACTCCTAATTACATAAGAGTTGTAGTTAAAGACCAGAGTGAATCTGCACAAGCAGCCAAGAGAAAATGTGAAATTGTATGGATCAAAAATGAAATTAGATCACATTACAAACGAAAAGACTTGTTAAACAGGGACATCTACATGCTGCACTTAGAGTTAAGCAACTATCTCACTCTAAGCCAAATCACGAATTTCTTAGATCTAACCCAACTAAATGTGGATAAAGAGATGATGAAAATTGCACATAAACAAAAAGAAAAGCTCTCACTCCTGATTGCCAAAAAATCCCCCATTCCACCAAATGAATGCCCTCCCGTGCAACATAAATTCTTTGAGAGAGTAGTTAACACAACAAGCATTAATTTCAATAGCACAGAATTAAATTTGTTAAATAAGGGACTTAAACATAATATTGCCACAAAACTTGATTACAACAGTGTTAAAGACCTAATAACTAACACCAAAATAGCCTGTATAGCATCAAAACTAGATCAGAATGATCAAAATGCTCTAGCCCATGATGCAAACAAAATAATAAAGAAAACCATAGATGCACAAAGGCTCCATAGTAATAAACATGATGAATCTGCAACACTGAAACAAATTAACAAAAAGCTAACAAACAGTAGTGCCCTTTTTGTTAAATCTGACAAAGGCAGCACAGCCGTGATAATGTACGAGTCTGATTACATTAAGAAAACCCTAGAATTTTTCAAGAATAACAACATAACTGAGTTGAAATCTGACCCCACTCCCAAATACAAAGCTAAAAATAAAAGACATGTTAAAAAATTGTAACTTTCTGCTGACATCCATTGAAGCCAAACAATGTGTTATAATGAACCCTACAGCACCAAAGCTTAGATCACAACCTAAAATTCATAAAGATGGACACCCGATAAGCCCGATTGTGAATTCCATAAATAGCCCAGGGTACAAAGTGACTAAAAAACTGCATGAAATACTCAAGAAATATTATACATTCCCAACCAATTATTCCATAAAAAACACCTATGATTTGATTGACAGTATCAGAGAAATTTCCATTCCCAATGCAGCTAACTTTGCATCCCTTGATATTGTCAACCTGTACACAAACATACCTATAATAGACACACTTCGAATAATAAAAAATAACTTATTACAACATAAAAAGCTAAGTGACATGGAAATCTGTGAGCTGATGGATTTACTTGAATTAGTGCTGTCCCACAATTACTTCACCTTCAACAACAAAACATATATTCAACATGATGGTCTAGCAATGGGCAGTAGTCTAGCTGGCCTTCTTGCTGACATCTACATTAATGATCTCGAAATTAAATTCTTTAAAGCAAACCCAATAGAAACAGACAAAATCATTTATTATAAACGATATGTTGATGACACCCTGTTGTTATATGATGGGACAGCCACTGAAATTGAGGCCTTAGCTGGTAAACTTAATAATGTTCACCCCAAAATACAGTTCACAGTAGAACACCAAACCCAAAAAGGTATCTATTTTCTTGACCTAAACATAACACATCACAACAACAAACATAAATTTCAGATATGTAGGAAACCCACCACTTCAGATGTCATAATAAACAATACATCATGCCACCCAAATCAGCATAAACTAGCTTTTTTCAAATCAGCACTTAACCGTATCAACAAGATTCAAGCTGATCCTACTGCAAAAATTAATGAAATCAATATATTAAAAACAATAGCATCAAACAATGCTTATGACCCAAGCATAATTGAAAAATTAGATAAAAACATTATATCTAACAAAGCAAAACCAGCAAGCCAGACCTCAGTAGCAGAAGAAACCAAATTCGTTTGTATGCCATTTCTCGGCAATATCTCATACAAACTTGCTAAGCTATTCAAACCACATAATGTCAAAAAAAGTTTTCACACTAACAACAAAATACAGAACAAAATAGTCCACAACACCAAAAGAGCCAGCACACCCTACCAAAAATCTGGCATATATAAATTAAGATGTGACAGCTGCTCCTGCTACTACATAGGGCAAACAGGTAGAAATTTTGAGATCCGATACAAAGAGCACACTGATGCACTTCGCCTAAACAACTTAAATAGATCCACTTTTGCTACCCATCTAGCAGATAATAAACATTCCATAACAGACATTAAAACTAACCTTCAAATCCTACACACTGTAGACAAGGGATTCAAGATGGATCTTCTCGAACAATTAGAGATTTTTACCCACAAACATAATTCCCCACATACCATTTTAAATGAGCAGACAGAATTGGCGAATAACTCCTTCTTTCAGAATTTTAAGGATTCTTTGAACTTAAAAAACTAAACAGTCATTCAGAAACAAAATGCCCCCCCCCCCACACACACACACACACATAAAAGATTGTACCACTTCTGCCCCCCCCCCCTTCAGCTCTCTTCTCTCTCCACATCACCCTCTCAACCCCCCCTCTCCTTTTTCCTATACACCCCCCCCCACCGCCAACTCCTTTTCCACACCCTTTCAAATACCAGCATTACTTATTATTTCAAGTTAACCATCAACCTCTCATCCCAGACATCATATGCCAAGATCAGCCAATGGAAGGAGCAAGAAATTAGCTGTCATAATACTCTCAATACCAATAATCTTAAATGTAACTGAAATATAATGTAAAAAATCTAGTTTTATATACCTGTTAAAATTGCACAGTTAATTTATAAATAAACATTTTACTAGTTTAAGCTAATTTACATTTATTTTCTATGTAATAAAGACAAATCTCTTGTCAGTGTGTGTGATGACTAATAATGCCTCTGGTCAACTTGAAATCTTTGATAATGTAGTTATATTGCAATCTTTGGCTTGTTTATAATGTGTAAATCCTGTATTCGTATCTGTGGCTAAGTGTGTTCAGCGATGTTTACGAAAAACAAGATATATGTTTCCAACAGTGCCTCATAAAAGTAATATACATCTAGAGAAAGTTTCAACTTGTGAAATTGTGAAAAACAAGAACAACAATGGTTTCAAAAATACGTCCTAAAAGAGATATATATACCTGCAGAAAGATTTATCTGTAAGTAACACCTCAAAACGTAAATTAAACTGTAAATATTTCGTGTAACTGTACCACATGTAGTGATTATTTGCTCTTATACGTTAAACATAAATTATGCTGTAAATATTTCGTGTTACTGTACCACATGTAGCGATTATTTGTTCTCGTTTCTGTCTAGCCACAGATACTCAACCACCCACACAATGGGTACAAAAAAAAAAGCACTAAATGTATATACCATCTGATGATGAGTTGCTAGGCAGCTCGAAACCGGTCATGGTTAAATAAAATACTTCTACATAAAAGGCGACTGGTTGCAGTAATTTCTGAAAACCTTTTCACACCACAGTCGCAGTGTTCCACATCCACATTGGATAAAAGTCTTATTTTGCTACCTAGCCAGGTAAAAGGAACAATGAACAAATACAGGAAGTGCAAAGTGAAACTAATGAAAACTATTCTTGCCATCAAATTTAATAAGCAATGTATCTTAGAGAATGTAACTCCTAATTACATAAGAGTTGTAGTTAAAGACCAGAGTGAATCTGCACAAGCAGCCAAGAGAAAATGTGAAATTGTATGGATCAAAAATGAAATTAGATCACATTACAAACGAAAAGACTTGTTAAACAGGGACATCTACATGCTGCACTTAGAGTTAAGCAACTATCTCACTCTAAGCCAAATCACGAATTTCTTAGATCTAACCCAACTAAATGTGGATAAAGAGATGATGAAAATTGCACATAAACAAAAAGAAAAGCTCTCACTCCTGATTGCCAAAAAATCCCCCATTCCACCAAATGAATGCCCTCCCGTGCAACATAAATTCTTTGAGAGAGTAGTTAACACAACAAGCATTAATTTCAATAGCACAGAATTAAATTTGTTAAATAAGGGACTTAAACATAATATTGCCACAAAACTTGATTACAACAGTGTTAAAGACCTAATAACTAACACCAAAATAGCCTGTATAGCATCAAAACTAGATCAGAATGATCAAAATGCTCTAGCCCATGATGCATACAAAATAATAAAGAAAACCATAGATGCACAAAGGCTCCATAGTAATAAACATGATGAATCTGCAACACTGAAACAAATTAACAAAAAGCTAACAAACAGTAGTGCCCTTGTTGTTAAATCTGACAAAGGCAGCACAGCCATGATAATGTACGAGTCTGATTACATTAAGAAAACCCTAGAATTTTTCAAGAATAACAACATAACTGAGTTGAAATCTGACCCCACTCCCAAATACCAAGCTAAAATAAAAGACATGTTAAAAAATTGTAACTTTCTGCTGACATCCATTGAAGCCAAACAATGTGTTATAATGAACCCTACAGCACCAAAGCTTAGATCACAACCTAAAATTCATAAAGATGGACACCCGATAAGCCCGATTGTGAATTCCATAAATAGCCCAGGGTACAAAGTGACTAAAAAACTGCATGAAATACTCAAGAAATATTATACATTCCCAACCAATTATTCCATAAAAAACACCTATGATTTGATTGACAGTATCAGAGAAATTTCCATTCCCAATGCAGCTAACTTTGCATCCCTTGATATTGTCAACCTGTACACAAACATACCTATAATAGACACACTTCGAATAATAAAAAATAACTTATTACAACATAAAAAGCTAAGTGACATGGAAATCTGTGAGCTGATGGATTTACTTGAATTAGTGCTGTCCCACAATTACTTCACCTTCAACAACAAAACATATATTCAACATGATGGTCTAGCAATGGGCAGTAGTCTAGCTGACCTTCTTGCTGACATCTACATTAATGATCTCGAAATTAAATTCTTTAAAGCAAACCCAATAGAAACAGACAAAATCATTTATTATAAACGATATGTTGATGACACCCTGTTGTTATATGATGGGACAGCCACTGAAATTGAGGCCTTAGCTGGTAAACTTAATAATGTTCACCCCAAAATACAGTTCACAGTAGAACACCAAACCCAAAAAGGTATCTATTTTCTTGACCTAAACATAACACATCACAACAACAAACATAAATTTCAGATATGTAGGAAACCCACCACTTCAGATGTCATAATAAACAATATATCATGCCACCCAAATCAGCATAAACTAGCTTTTTTCAAATCAGCACTTAACCGTATCAACAAGATTCAAGCTGATCCTACTGCAAAAATTAATGAAATCAATATATTAAAAACAATAGCATCAAACAATGCTTATGACCCAAGCATAATTGAAAAATTAGATAAAAACATTATATCTAACAAAGCAAAACCAGCAAGCCAGACCTCAGTAGCAGAAGAAACCAAATTCGTTTGTATGCCGTTTCTCGGCAATATCTCATACAAACTTGCTAAGCTATTCAAACCACATAATGTCAAAATAAGTTTTCACACTAACAACAAAATACAGAACAAAATAGTCCACAACACCAAAAGAGCCAGCACACCCTACCAAAAATCTGGCATATATAAATTAAGATGTGACAGCTGCTCCTGCTACTACATAGGGCAAACAGGTAGAAATTTTGAGATCCAATACAAAGAGCACACTGATGCACTTCGCCTAAACAACTTAAATAGATCCACTTTTGCTACCCATCTAGCAGATAATAAACATTCCATAACAGACATTAAAACTAACCTTCAAATCCTACACACTGTAGACAAGGGATTCAAGATGGATCTTCTCGAACAATTAGAGATTTTTACCCACAAACATAATTCCCCACATACCATTTTAAATGAGCAGACAGAATTGGCGAATAACTCCTTCTTTCAGAATTTTAAGGATTCTTTGAACTTAAAAAACTAAACAGTCATTCAGAAACAAAATGCCCCCCCCCCACACACACACACATAAAAGATTGTACCACTTCTGCCCCCCCCTTCAGCTCTCTTCTCTCTCCACATCACCCTCTCAACCCCCCCTCTCCTTTTTCCTATACACCCCCCCCCCCCCCACCGCCAACTCCTTTTCCACACCCTTTCAAATACCAGCATTACTTATTATTTCAAGTTAACCATCAACCTCTCATCCCAGACATCATATGCCAAGATCAGCCAATGGAAGGAGCAAGAAATTAGCTGTCATAATACTCTCAATACCAATAATCTTAAATGTAACTGAAATATAATGTAAAAAATCTAGTTTTATATACCTGTTAAAATTGCACAGTTAATTTATAAATAAACATTTTACTAGTTTAAGCTAATTTACATTTATTTTCTATGTAATAAAGACAAATCTCTTGTCAGTGTGTGTGATGACTAATAATGCCTCTGGTCAACTTGAAATCTTTGATACTGTAGTTATATTGCAATCTTTGGCTTGTTTATAATGTGTAAATCCTGTATTCGTATCTGTGGCTAAGTGTGTTCAGCGATGTTTACGAAAAACAAGATATATGTTTCCAACAGTGCCTCATAAAAGTAATATACATCTAGAGAAAGTTTCAACTTGTGAAATTGTGAAAAACAAGAACAACAATGGTTTCAAAAATACGTCCTAAAAGAGATATATATACCTGCAGAAAGATTTATCTGTAAGTAACACCTCAAAACGTAAATTAAACTGTAAATATTTCGTGTAACTGTACCACATGTAGTGATTATTTGCTCTTATACGTTAAACATAAATTATGCTGTAAATATTTCGTGTTACTGTACCACATGTAGCGATTATTTGTTCTCGTTTCTGTCTAGCCACAGATACTCAACCACCTACACAATGGGTACAAAAAAAAAAGCACTAAATGTATATACCATCTGATGATGAGTTGCTAGGCAGCTCGAAACCGGTCATGGTTAAATAAAATACTTCTACATAAAAGGCGACTGGTTGCAGTAATTTCTGAAAACCTTTTCACACCACAGTCGCAGTGTTCCACATCCACAATGGATAAAAGTCTTATTTTGCTACCTAGCCAGGTAAAAGGAACAATGAACAAATACAGGAAGTGCAAAGTGAAACTAATGAAAACTATTCTTGCCATCAAATTTAATAAGCAATGTATCTTAGAGAATGTAACTCCTAATTACATAAGAGTTGTAGTTAAAGACCAGAGTGAATCTGCACAAGCAGCCAAGAGAAAATGTGAAATTGTATGGATCAAAAATGAAATTAGATCACATTACAAACGAAAAGACTTGTTAAACAGGGACATCTACATGCTGCACTTAGAGTTAAGCAACTATCTCACTCTAAGCCAAATCACGAATTTCTTAGATCTAACCCAACTAAATGTGGATAAAGAGATGATGAAAATTGCACATAAACAAAAAGAAAAGCTCTCACTCCTGATTGCCAAAAAATCCCCCATTCCACCAAATGAATGCCCTCCCGTGCAACATAAATTCTTTGAGAGAGTAGTTAACACAACAAGCATTAATTTCAATAGCACAGAATTAAATTTGTTAAATAAGGGACTTAAACATAATATTGCCACAAAACTTGATTACAACAGTGTTAAAGACCTAATAACTAACACCAAAATAGCCTGTATAGCATCAAAACTAGATCAGAATGATCAAAATGCTCTAGCCCATGATGCATACAAAATAATAAAGAAAACCATAGATGCACAAAGGCTCCATAGTAATAAACATGATGAATCTGCAACACTGAAACAAATTAACAAAAAGCTAACAAACAGTAGTGCCCTTGTTGTTAAATCTGACAAAGGCAGCACAGCCATGATAATGTACGAGTCTGATTACATTAAGAAAACCCTAGAATTTTTCAAGAATAACAACATAACTGAGTTGAAATCTGACCCCACTCCCAAATACCAAGCTAAAATAAAAGACATGTTAAAAAATTGTAACTTTCTGCTGACATCCATTGAAGCCAAACAATGTGTTATAATGAACCCTACAGCACCAAAGCTTAGATCACAACCTAAAATTCATAAAGATGGACACCCGATAAGCCCGATTGTGAATTCCATAAATAGCCCAGGGTACAAAGTGACTAAAAAACTGCATGAAATACTCAAGAAATATTATACATTCCCAACCAATTATTCCATAAAAAACACCTATGATTTGATTGACAGTATCAGAGAAATTTCCATTCCCAATGCAGCTAACTTTGCATCCCTTGATATTGTCAACCTGTACACAAACATACCTATAATAGACACACTTCGAATAATAAAAAATAACTTATTACAACATAAAAAGCTAAGTGACATGGAAATCTGTGAGCTGATGGATTTACTTGAATTAGTGCTGTCCCACAATTACTTCACCTTCAACAACAAAACATATATTCAACATGATGGTCTAGCAATGGGCAGTAGTCTAGCTGGCCTTCTTGCTGACATCTACATTAATGATCTCGAAATTAAATTCTTTAAAGCAAACCCAATAGAAACAGACAAAATCATTTATTATAAACGATATGTTGATGACACCCTGTTGTTATATGATGGGACAGCCACTGAAATTGAGGCCTTAGCTGGTAAACTTAATAATGTTCACCCCAAAATACAGTTCACAGTAGAACACCAAACCCAAAAAGGTATCTATTTTCTTGACCTAAACATAACACATCACAACAACAAACATAAATTTCAGATATATAGGAAACCCACCACTTCAGATGTCATAATAAACAATACATCATGCCACCCAAATCAGCATAAACTAGCTTTTTTCAAATCAGCACTTAACCGTATCAACAAGATTCAAGCTGATCCTACTGCAAAAATTAATGAAATCAATATATTAAAAACAATAGCATCAAACAATGCTTATGACCCAAGCATAATTGAAAAATTAGATAAAAACATTATATCTAACAAAGCAAAACCAGCAAGCCAGACCTCAGTAGCAGAAGAAACCAAATTCGTTTGTATGCCATTTCTCGGCAATATCTCATACAAACTTGCTAAGCTATTCAAACCACATAATGTCAAAATAAGTTTTCACACTAACAACAAAATACAGAACAAAATAGTCCACAACACCAAAAGAGCCAGCACACCCTACCAAAAATCTGGCATATATAAATTAAGATGTGACAGCTGCTCCTGCTACTACATAGGGCAAACAGGTAGAAATTTTGAGATCTGATACAAAGAGCACACTGATGCACTTCGCCTAAACAACTTAAATAGATCCACTTTTGCTACCCATCTAGCAGATAATAAACATTCCATAACAGACATTAAAACTAACCTTCAAATCCTACACACTGTAGACAAGGGATTCAAGATGGATCTTCTCGAACAATTAGAGATTTTTACCCACAAACATAATTCCCCACATACCATTTTAAATGAGCAGACAGAATTGGCGAATAACTCCTTCTTTCAGAATTTTAAGGATTCTTTGAACTTAAAAAACTAAACAGTCATTCAGAAACAAAATGCCCCCCCCCCCCACACACACACACACATAAAAGATTGTACCACTTCTGCCCCCCCCCCCTTCAGCTCTCTTCTCTCTCCACATCACCCTCTCAACCCCCCCTCTCCTTTTTCCTATACACCCCCCCCCCCACCGCCAACTCCTTTTCCACACCCTTTCAAATACCAGCATTACTTATTATTTCAAGTTAACCATCAACCTCTCATCCCAGACATCATATGCCAAGATCAGCCAATGGAAGGAGCAAGAAATTAGCTGTCATAATACTCTCAATACCAATAATCTTAAATGTAACTGAAATATAATGTAAAAAATCTAGTTTTATATACCTGTTAAAATTGCACAGTTAATTTATAAATAAACATTTTACTAGTTTAAGCTAATTTCTATGTAATAAAGACAAATCTCTTGTCAGTGTGTGTGATGACTAATAATGCCTCTGGTCAACTTGAAATCTTTGATACTGTAGTTATATTGCAATCTTTGGCTTGTTTATAATGTGTAAATCCTGTATTCGTATCTGTGGCTAAGTGTGTTCAGCGATGTTTACGAAAAACAAGATATATGTTTCCAACAGTGCCTCATAAAAGTAATATACATCTAGAGAAAGTTTTAACTTATGAAATTGTGAAAAACAAGAACAACAATGGTTCAAAAATACGTCCTAAAAGAGATATATATACCTGCAGAAAGATTTATCTGTAAGTAACACCTCAAAACGTAAATTAAACTGTAAATATTTCGTGTAACTGTACCACATGTAGTGATTATTTGCTCTTATACGTTAAACATAAATTATGCTGTAAATATTTCGTGTTACTGTACCACATGTAGCGATTATTTGTTCTCGTTTCTGTCTAGCCACAGATACTCAACCACCCACACAATGGGTACAAAAAAAAAAAAGCACTAAATGTATATACCATCTGATGATGAGTTGCTAGGCAGCTCGAAACCGGTCATGGTTAAATAAAATACATCTACATAAAAGGCGACTGGTTGCAGTAATTTCTGAAAACCTATCCTTAGGTTAGTTAGGTTTAAGTAGTACAAGTTCTAGGGGACTGATGACCTCAGAAGTTAAGTCTCATAGTGCTCAGAGCCATTTTAAGCATACAGGATGCTACAAACAGGGGACAGAGGAGCTGCAAGTCAGTTAATATGTGTATACCTTCAGATGAATCCCCTCAATCGTTTCCAAACCGAAGGACCTTGGTCATCTCGGAACAGTACTGCAAGCTCTTCTTGCACCCCGCGCGCGACCCAGCAGCCTTCAACACCCCCACGAGCCTCCTGTATGAACTGAGTATGGTGTCAGAACCCATGCGACAAGCGCTGCTAGCGCTAACACGAGCCACAATTCACAGACGACTGCACCCCGCAACGCTTGATAGCCACAGACAAGGCCGCGTTCACATATCGGATGAGGCTCCCTGGCAGTGCACATCGGCTTTCTTTCCAGCAGTAAATGTTGTCTTCCTATGGGGTTCCACAATGCGCCTAACGTTGGAGCTGCTGATAACTAGCAAACCCCTGCCCACATGTGCCTGCTCGGACCCTGCTGAAGGAGCGGCCTGTTGTTCACTCACAGGGCTAACAGGCGAGGCCATACGGCCAGCCTCCACAATGGTGGTCTGCCTGGAGCCACGCGAACGCGTTACTATCCGACATTCGCCCCGCTGTGATGGCGGATTCACCGCGTCGGGTACACTAGGAGATGCCTTGGCAGCAGAGCCCGCGTGCCAGATTCTCCGATACGGCTACACCCCAAGACATCTGCTTGATGGCAGCGCATTCAGCTGTTCGTGAAGTGCGGCCAGCTCCTCCTGCATCTGCACACAATATACACACATATTACCCATTCTAGCGAGACTAACTGAAGAAGTAAATTATAAAAGCAGATGGAGGCTTAGATATGTATGAAGCTTGCTATCCCCACCGTGTTACCAATGGACGCTGAGCGTGGTCTAAGGCGCTTTGTCACGGTTCGAGCAGCTCCATCCCCCCACCGTTAGAGGCTCCCTGGCAGACATGCTGAGTGCACATCGGCTGGGTGTGTGTGTTATGCTTAGCGTAAGTTAGATTAAGTAGTGTGTGTAAGCCTAGGGACCGATAACCGCAGCAGAACAGTACCACAAATTTCAAATTTCAAATGGACGCTGATGCCTTAATGAGCCGTGTAACTGGCTGTTCAGAAGAAATGAAAACACAATTACAGACTGCCTGAATTTACGCTTACAATTAAAAGCGCGAGCTTAAGCCGCTTAAATAGAAAAACGCACACGAAATTTAAGAAATACACTACTATGAAAATAGCAAATGCTAAGAACTTAACTTTCCGGTCTAGAGATGCGAACAGGCGAATGCTGGGCCTAACTTACTGACTTACTAAAACGTACGAATGCTTGTCTTCAAAACGAAATAGCCGACGGAAATCTCTAGATACTGTGCATGAGCCCACCAACTCTTTGCTCAATTGCAAGTACATCTATGTTAAGCAGCCCATAGCTATCTGTGACGGAACTATTGGAATTACAAGTCTCTAAGATTTACGACCTGGAAAAAGTGCTCGACAGTGTCAAATGGTGCAAGATGTTCGAGATTCTGAGTAAAATAGGGGTAAACTATATGAAGAGACGGGTGACATACAACATGTACAGTCGTGGACAAAACGAGCGAGATCCTTCGCCTTTTCGTTATGCTGATCCGCACAGCTTTAAAGTCAGCTACACAGCGTAACAGGCAAGCCGACCAAGTGCTACCAACATACTATGCACAGGTGTGAAATTGACAAACTGTCAGAACTTTGTCAGACTGTTTGCAATCATGTGTACGAATACCGGGTGATCAAAAAGTCAGTATAAATTTGAAAACTTAATAAACAGCGGAATAATGTAGATAGAGAGGTAAAAATTGACTCACATGTTTGGAATGACATAGGGTTTTATTATAACAAAAAGAAAAGAAACCACCCCGTATTGCTAGTCGCGTGAAAGATCTCTTGCGCGAGTCGTTTGGTGATGATCGTGTGCTCAGCCGCCACTTTCGTCACGCTTGGCCTCCCAGGATCCCAGACCTCAGTCCGTGCGATTATTGGCTTTGGGGTTACCTGAAGTCGCAAGTGTATTGTGATCGACCGACATCCCTAGAAATGCTGAAAGACAACATCCGACGTCAATGCCTCACCATAACTCCGGACATGCTTTACAGTGCTGTTCACAACATTATTCCTCGACTACAGCTGTTGTTGAGGAATGATGGTGGACATATTGAACATTTCCTGTAAAAATCATCTCTGCTTTCTCTTACTTTGTTATGCTAATTATTGCTATTCCGATCAGATGAAGCGCCATCTGTTGGACATTTTTTGAACTTTTGTATTTTTTTGGTTCTAATAAAACTCCATGTCATTCCAAGAATGTGTGTCAATTTGTACCTCTCTATCTACATTATTCTGTGATTTATTCAGTTTTCACCTTTATACTGACTTTTTGATCACCCGGTATATTAACACTGATAGAGTGTTAAACACAACACGTAAATATAAGATATAAATGAAAGAAGAAACGCTAATTAGTATGAACTGTGCTAATAATGAATTTCAGCTTATCGAGATAACATACCAGTTTTAGTAAGACAAGGTACCCCAGATCGTTACGAATTACAAAAATATAATGCGCACTCAGCCGCGGAACGGTCTGTGTCCACTTTCAATCCAGTAGCTAAGCTTTCGAACCGAATCACGTCTAGTGGAATGCAAATAAAACCGATTTTCCTATACACGTTGTAACTCATACCCTAGTATTAATGCTCTATTATTTTAGAGATACGAGCATTCCCATTGCTAGCTAGCTTAAGAAACACGTTTTCTGGCTGCGGCTAGTCTAACGGAGAATTCGAAACATTGTAGAATACTTTTGGCAGCTCTGTCGCCGTTTATTTCCTGGCGTGGTGCAGAATTATCCTACTACATTTACTCTCTAATAACAGTATTTTGTTACTTCGATAGACATCAGCAGTGACTGTCACATAAGCGGTGACATAAAGGTAGAAAATTCTTGTTTTTGAGTCCAGAAAGCTCTGTGGAACAGAAACTGCAGATCATTTTGCCATTTTCATTGCGAAATTGCCGGCTTATTCATGTCTGGGATAATAATAGAGGACTGTTTGCCTGGGTTGTCTGCTAGTGTAATGAAAGGTTGTTGCTACTGCAGTGGAGGTCTGGTTTGTTTTCGGTTCTAATCTCAATGTAGGCAGATAGACTATCAGTAAAGTGCGCCCAATACGCTTTGGTTCAAATGGCTCTGAGCACTATGGGACTCAACATCTTAGGTCATAAGTCCCCTAGAACTTAGAACTACTTAAATCTAAATAACCTAAGGACATCACAAACATCCATGCCCGAGGCAGGATTCGAACCTGCGACCGTAGCAGTCTCGCGGCTCCGGACTGCAGCGCCAGAACCGCACGGCCACCGCGGCCGGCCCCCAATACGCTTTATTGCTATCTTTATTCTATACCGGCGCCCTGAGGATGTAAATATGAAACTCTTGTAGAATGTTATACTTGTTACTGCCTACTTTTTCTGCTTCTGTTAATGATTGAAGTGACTTACTTGTGACACTGAATGATTTTTAACAGAATTGCATTATGGATCTTCACGAATGCTAAATTTGCACACTTTTATAGTAGGTCATCCAGTATGACTGGTCCGAACGTTGACACAGACCGTTCGCGGCCGAATGCGCATAGTATTTTGCTAATTCGTAACGATCTGGGGTACTTTGTCTTACTAAAATAATGTTATCTCGATAAGCTGAAATTCATTTTTATTAGCACAGTTCATACATATTCATACATATTATATTTACGTGTTGTGTTTACACACTAAGCAGCATTAATATAGTCTTACACATGATTGAAAACAGTCTGAGAAAGTTCGGATAGTTTTTCAATTTCACGCGTGTGCATAGAACGTTGCTAGCACTTGGTCGCCTTGCCTGTTACGCTGTGTAGCTGACTTTAAAGCTGTGCGGATCAGCATATCGAAAAGGCGAGGGGTCTCGCTCGTTTAGTCCACGGTTGTGCAAGATCCAAGACGAAATAATAAGGCTGGAAGACCAAGAACGAAAATCTCGGATTAAAAATGGTGTAAGACAGGGATGTAGTCTTTCGCCTGTACTGTTTTGTGTGTACATCGAAGAAGCAATAATGGAAATAAGACAAAGGTCCAGGAATGGAAAAAAAATCAGTGTGGAAGGATATCAACGATACGATTCGCTGGTGATATTGCTGTCCTCAATGAAAGTAACGAAGAATTACATGATCTGCTGATTGAATGAACCATCTAATGACTACAGAATATAGATTCAGAGAAAACCTAACAAAGACGAAACGAATGAGAAGTAGGAGAAATGGGAACTGCAAAAATCTTAACATCAAAATGGGTGATCATGTAGTAGATGAAGTTAAGGAGTTCTGCTACCTAGGCAGCCAAATAACCAATGACGGACAGAGCAAGATGGGCATTAAAAGCAGACTAGCATTGGCAAACATGGCATTTCTGGTCAAGAGAAGTACGCTGCTGTCAAACATAGGCCTTAATTTCAGGGAGAAATTTCTCAAAATGTACGTCCGGAGCACAGCATTATATGATAATGAAATATCGAATGTGGGAAAATCGTAACAGAAGAGGATCGAAGTATTTAAGATGTGGTGCTACAGAAGAGTGTTGAAAATTAGGTAGACTGCTAAAGTAAGGAATGATGATGTTCTGTGGGATCGGAGAGAAAAGGAATGTAGGGAACTCTGGCACGGAGAAGGAACAGGTTGATAGGACATCTCTTAAGACATCAGGGAATAACTTCCGTGGTACTCGATGGAGCTGTAGGCGATAAAGACTGTGGAGGAAGACATATTAGAGAACATCCAGCAAATAATTGAGGACGTTCTTTGAGATAAAGAGGCTGGAACAGCTCAGGAATTCGTGGCAGGCCGCATCAAACCAGTCAGAAGACTGACGACACACAAAAAAGTGTGAAGTGTACACGTTAAAGTTGGTAGGAATTTGTAAATTAACATATAGAAATGAAATATCTAAGAAAACTTCAATGAATATTTTTTTGATTTTGCATGATTGTGGAAAAGGTCCCCCTACGTTTCCGAAGCCGTTTTGAGTGCTAAGCAGTAAGAAGCTCTATCCCGGTCATAGTTCTAGCCTTCTTTAACAATCCGTCCCAGAATTTACCGACTTAGAAGGTCCATGAAACACGCTTATAACGCCTGCAGTGTCTAATTAATTCAGTATGGACATACTTAATTCAGTACGGACAGAATGAACCATGTGACTAACGTGTTTGTAGGAGATTCCCAGGCCACATTTGACTGGTAACGCTATGATCCTTGGATAACGACAGTTTCTTCGTCGCACTGGAAGTCCATAGAAACCGATCCGTCACCTTGAACTCAAACGCCATCGTAACTGGTAACAAAACGTCTTGAAGGAAGGCTGACAGATTTCTGATAAATTTCTATGAAATAGACGGTAGCTTTGTTAGGCAATGTGAGTGTTGACAGAAATAATTGTCATAACGATTTTGTTGAACTTTCAAGCAAGTGCATCGTGCCACAGTTTATTGGTAGGTCTATTATGTGATTGGTACTTCACATTTCGTAGAATTAAACGTTAGTATGAAGTGATGAAGTTTTTATTTTCTTCGGGGACTGCTGCCGGATATAAACTGAGTTGAGGTAAGATCCTTGCCACGTGGCACCTGGAGAAAAGACAGTTTATTATTAGACGAAAGAATTAAACATCAGCATATGAACATTTGATTTAACATGTTCCTGGCAGCCGACAGCCGTTATTAAAAAAGGTATAAGAATGTTGATTGTTAATGTCCATGGAAACATGAAAATCAAAAAAAGAAATTAAATCGATGAATGATATTGTATGTATACAGGGTGGTCCATTGATCGTGACGAGGCCAAATATCTCACGAAATAAGCGTCAAACGAAAAAACTACAAAGAACGAAACTTGTCTAGGTTGAAGGGGGAAACCAGATGGGGCTATGATTGGCCCGCTAGATGGCCCTGCCATAGGTCAAACGGTTATCAACTTCGTTTTCTTAAATAGGAACCCCCATTTTTTATTACATATTCGTGTAGTACGTAAAGAAATATGAATGTTTTATTTGTACCACTTTTTTCGCTTAGTGATAGATGGCGCTGTAATAGTCACAAACATATGGCTCACAATTTTAGACAAACAGTTGATAAAAGGTAGGTTTTTTAAATTAAAATACAGAACGTAGGTACGTTTGAACATTTTATTTCGATTGTTCCAATATGATACATGTACCTTTGTGAAATTATATTTCTGAGAACGCATGCTGATAAAGCGTGATTACCTGTAAATACCACATTAATGCAATAAATGCTCAAAATGATGTCCGTCAACCTCAATCCATTTGGCAATACGTGTAATGACATTCCTCTCAACAGCTAGTAGTTCGCCTTTCGTAACGTTCGCACATGCGTTGACAATGCGCTGACGCATGTTGTTAGGCGTTGTCGGTGGATCACTATACCAAATATCCTTCAACTTTCCCTACAGAAAGAAATCCGGGGACGTGAGATCTGGTGAACGTGCGCGCCATGGTATGGTGCTTCGACGACCAATCCACCTCTCATGTAACACGCTATTCGATACAGCTACAACCACACGCGAGCTATGTGCGGGAAGTACATCGTCATTCTGTCACGCAGTGAAAGACCTTGTAGTAACATCTGTAGGAAATAAGCATACATTGCACCATTTAGTTTGCAATCGATAAAATGCGGGCCAATTATCCTTTCGGTCGGAGTAGGTTACAAGACTGAGTTCTCGCTGCTCTGGACAGCCTGCCTTCCGTTGGCTGTCTAACATACTTTTATTTAATTGTAACTGTTTGACGAAGTTGCTAAAGTTTTGACTTCAATGCAACTTTCCGAGTACAGTTGGCAATTGAGCGTTCTGCGTACAAGCGGCCTATGTTGTCTGTCTTGAGCAGTTTTGGCTAATGTTGACTGTATTGGAGTTACTGAGTGACTTGGCTTGTTAAAATCAATCACTGTACCGCCAGTGATTGTGTGGCGAGCCTTCTTCGACTCCCTCAGAGGCGCATATGTATTGCTAGGAAGTCATTAGTCTGGAACAACCAGACAAGGATAATTTGTTTCGGGCTATACTCGCGACATTATCATCAAAACGACGGGACGTCGAAGCAACCAGCCATCGCCTCCGGTACGCCAGATCGTGTTCTTGCACTTAAGAAGACAGTTTGGTAATGTATGTCCGCAGCACCGGCAGATAGGGATTTTCCCAGGTGATAACCGGGCTCAGCAGAGCGCGCCTGTTCGTCTTTTTCTAACTTTGTTCTGGCTTGGGTGCTCATTGTCTGAGTTCTCACTACTGTAGCAGCAATTAATGTTGGGTTGGCTGTGTGTTTCTCTTAAGATCTGAGTTGCAAGGAATTGGCTCCATATGCCACTTCGTCATAAATGTCACAATCTAGTTTATGGACAACTTCACATTCACAGCATTTATTTGAGGATCCAATTTGATGTATTGTAAATGTTTCAGGTGTTTTTGTTTATTATTTTGTGTTTAGTCTTAATAAATCATATTGTTATTTTGGACAGAACTTTCATTCTGTTAATCGGTAGAGCAACCCTATCATTTCTTCTATGTTAATGAAACCTTCCTTTATTTAACTTATTTACCAAATTAAATTATTGCAGGTGCCAAACACTTTTCTACTCCACTTTCAGGGTCGATTACAGTCAGTTCGCGTGTCTTTTTAATCCATGTGCAACAGCAAAAGTCGGAGTTAGAACAGGGGGGGGGGGGGGGGGGGGGGCTTAGAGCATACGAAGATTCTAGATGAATTTAGTGTTAAATACACTACTAGCCTCGGCACCCCACCAAGGTCGCTGATGTTCCACTTGTCGCAGCCATCGTGGATTTTCCGCTGCCCAATAGTGCATATTATGCCGGTTTACGTTAACGCTGTTGGTGAATGACGCTTCGTCGCTAAATAGAACGTGTGCAAAAAATCAGTCAACGTCCCGTAATTTTTCTTGCGCCCAGTGGCAGAACTGTACACGACGTTCAAAGTCGTCGCCATGCAATTCCTGGTGCATAGAAATATGGTACGGGTGCAATCGATGTTGATTCTCAACCCCGACGTTTTTGAGATTCCCGATTCTCGCGCAATTTGTCTGCTACTGATGTGCCGATTAGCCGCGACAGCAGCTAAAACACCTACTTGGGCATCATCATTTGTTGCAGGTCGAGGCTGACGTTTCACATGTGGCTGAACACTTCCTGTTTCCTTAAATAACGTAACTATCCGGCGAACGGTCCGGACACGTGGAAGATGTCGTCCAGGATTCCGAGCAGCATACATAGCACACGCCCGTTGGGCATTTTGATCACAATAGCCATACATCAACACGATATCGACTTTTTCCGCAATTGGTAAACGGCCCATTTTAATACGGGTAATGTATCACGAAGCAAATAGCGTCCGCACTGGCGGAATGTACGTGATACCACGTACTTATACGTTTGTGGCTATTACCGCCCCATCTATTACAAAGCGAAAAAAGTGGTCCAACTAAAACATTCATATTTCTTTACGTACTACACGAATATGTAATAAAAATGGAGGTTCCTATTTTAAAAAAAACGCATTTGATATCTGTTTGACCTATGGCAGCGCCATGTAGCGGGCCAACTATAGCGCCATCTGGTTTCCCCCTTCAAGCTAGACGAGTTTCGTTTTTTGTAGTTTTTTCGTTTGATGCTTATTTCGTGAGATATTTGGCCCGGTCACTGTCAATGGACAAACCTGTATACAAAGAGGAGGCAGCTTGTTTTGTAGCTGTTACGGACGCTACAGATACAGCGATCTACAACTCCTGCCGTCATAGAAGCCTATTTTCGACCTAGTATCGACTGAATACACAAATATAGCTAAATACAATATTAAATCAGAAATTGGAACACTAAAGACTGCACCACATAACAGTTGATCTTATCCTAGACTTATCGACAAAATTTGTTCAGAAATTAAGAAAACGTATAAAAGTAAATGAAAAAACGAATTTACTACATAAAATAGAAAGGAGAACAAATGTATTGTTTCAACTTACCGGCACAAATACCAGATAAAATCCAACACGATGCAAAAAAAAAAACCTACCAATCAGTGTGTGTGTGTGTGTGTGTGTGTGTGTGCTTGTGTGTGTGTGTGTTTGTGTGTGTGTGTGTGTGTGTGTGTGTGTGTGCTTGTGTGTGTGTGTGTGTGTGTGTGTGTGCTTGTGTGTGTGTGTGTGTGTGTGTGTGTGTGTGTGTGTGTGTGTTGAAGTTTATGTTGGGGAGGGCCTTGGACGATGGTAAACCGTGCAGCTCTGTTAGCCATACTGCTATGTTGTAATAACGTTTAGCATATCTGACTTGTAAGGAGGAGACTCAGGTTCAAGTCCATGCCGTGGCACAAATTTTAATTCATTTCTTCAGCTTCTATAAATATTGAAAATACGAATGTGGTTAAAATAGAGACAAAGCGATAAGACGGATAAAAATAGGCCATGTGCAAGTGGGACTAGCACTCTAGGTGTTCTGCCCAAATTTCTGGATATAGACAGTCCATCGATTGCAGAAGAAGAGAATTCAGACGATTTTTGCCCGGTATAGATGCTGATACTGGAAAGATATAGATCCTGGCAATATTTTAATTTTAGGTCTGATAACAAATGACAAAAGAATTATATTTTTGTGTGCTGTAATTACAAATTATCAATTTTGTAATTTTCTTCTTTTACTTGCACTGTGTAACTGTGCTTCTTGTCAAATTTCTTTATTCAAGGGCAACATTAATTACCGTATAGGTTTTGATGAGCGGGTTTGCGAATGTCACATGTGGGATACGTGGCCATATCTTTTGATTGCATTGACTTAGAATCTTACATTTATTACAAAGACTACATTAATTTACAGTTTATCTGATAACTGTTGCTGCTACTGGGGGCGCTGCTGTGCGACGTCTCGGCTTGGTTGCCGCTACACTGAAAATGTAACTCACCCAGGAAAGAAGTGGTTTATAAGGCGCTCGTTCGCCCGATTCTTTGAGTATTGTTCATCTATCAGGTAGGACTGACAGAGGAGATAGAGAAGGTCCAACGAAGAGCGGACCGTTTCGTCACGGGATCATTTAGCTGGCGAGAGAGCGTTACGGAGATGCTAAACAAACTCCACTGGCAGACATTACAAGAGAGGCGTTGTGCATCACGGAGAGATTTACTATTGACATTTCAGGACAGCACTTTTCAGGAGGAGTCGGGCAACATATTACTTCCCCCCCCTCCCCCCCCCCCCCCACCAGACACACACACACATCTAGCGTATTGACCACGAGGAGAAAATTCAAGAAATTAGAGCCAATACAGAGGCTTACTGACAGCCATTCTTCCCACGCACTATTCGCGAGTGGGACAGGGTTGGAGGGATCAGATAGTGGTACCGAAAGTACCCTCCACCACACTCTATTAGGTGGCTTGCGGAGTATGACGTAGATGTAGATATTACAATGCCGAGGGACTATATACCTTAGTACGTTACGTAAGTTTCAACTATATACAGTTATCCATTGCTGAAGAAAAGGGGTTTTTACAGACGGACAGTCAGACAGATCGTTGGATAGGAAATATCACATAAAGTTTTTTTCTTGTCATATAACTACAGATTAGGAGTTCTGAGAATTTTTCCTTCAGTTTTACTATGAAACCCCGCTTCTTGCCGAATTTCGTTATTCTCGGTCACTGGGGAGTACTCTATTGGTCTTGACGAGTGAGTTTTCGAGTATCAAGATGTGTGGCATTAATTAATTTTTTATACCGCTAAAGGAACGTAAATATTAGTACGAGTATGTGACATAAATTTCAACTTAATGCATCCATTAGTTCCTGAGAGAAAGGTGTTATAACAGAAGGACAGACGGAGAATTGGTCCTGTAAGGGTTCCGTGTTTACTGATTGAGACACCGAACCTTAAAAATCAGTCTGAGGTGAAATCGCATTCGCTCTCTTCCAATCTCACTCGTGAGCAACTGCACAATCAGACTAGCTCACATCATGTAAGATAGTGTTAAAAGTTTTCAGATACTCTAAAATTGTTAAGTAAAACTTAAGAAGGAAAGAGGAAAACTTAAATAGATTCACAGCGATATGTGGCTAGCTGGTCACTTACCTTGGCCTCGGACGAGCCAATAATCAGATTCAGGTCACAGAACAGAATAAGAATACACATATGCCGTTCACTAGAACCCATAATCTTTTTTCGATCTTGAATTTATAATGTATAATGTAATAACAGAAAAAATATATATCGGTCAACTAGGGAGAATTTTTAAAACAAATATTTCGTGAACACATCAACAATAATAAAATTTATCCATCAGCGTTCAGTACATATTTCAAAGTCATGAAGTGATGGAGATATCATAGTGCATTGTCAATATTACACATATTTTACACACATCCTCGAAGAAACAGAAATCCTTACCTACACGAAAAAAGATCTGAATAATAAGCTAAATTAACAAACAGAACTACGAAACAAGAATGTCATCCAACCTTTCACAGGTGTCATCCTGCCTAAAGACTTCATCGACGAATGAAATGACCTCGTAAACTACACACTGAAAAATTTACACTGATTATTAACTTCTCATGCTTGGGATTCACAGTCATATAATATTTCTTAAGAGGCATCATAGTCGCCGTCGACTGTATAAAATATTTATTGTAATATTGCAATTTAGGCCTTATGGCCATTTTTAAGTAAACTGCAAAAGCTACATTCTTTCAGAATATAAAACATGTCAGATAGTTTTATATTCTGACATAATGTAACTTTTGCAGTTTACTTGAAAATGGCCATAAGGCCGAAATTGCAATATTACAATAAATATTTCTTACAGTCAACGGCGACTATGATGTCTTTTAAGTTATACTGATTATGTTTTGTAGAGTTCGCTTTGTACAACACTGAAGAGCCAAAGAAACTGTTATCGGCACGCGTATTCAAATACAGAGATACGTAAACAGGCAAAATATGGAGCTGCGGTCGGCAACGCCTATATAAGACAAGTGTCTGACGCGGTTGTTAGTTCGGTTATTGCTGCTGCTATGGCAGGTTATCAAAATTTAAAGGAGTTTGAACGTGGTGCTATAGTCGGGGCACGAGCGTGTTGAAGAGATGCAATTTTTAGCTCAGATTTAATTCCATGAATATTTAGAGACTATTTCATAAGCTTTGGTCATAGCCACAGCGAAGCTACGTAACACTAACATAAAGATCGTGCTCTCTTTCCAAATTTAAGACGTGTTCTTTTCCTTGAGCCACAGTACTGACGTCTTTGGAGCCTTCTTTTTTTCTTCCGTACTGCATTGGCATTTGGCTGGATTTGCTCCATCTGCCAGTCATGAAACTTTCGTCAGTTGGAAATGCCCGGTGGGTCTTGGCCGATGTCGCAATTCGTTCTTTGATGGCCACAGTCATGGCAGATGAAACAGTTCCTATCTCTCCACTGTAAGTAATATACATCCTGCATCCACAAACTATTGGAAGAGACGAAACATTCTATCTGATACGCATTTCAGTCGACCTGAGGCCGCTAAGGCACTGCAATTTATGTTGGCCACACCAACGTTCGTTATGGAAACGTTTCAGCTGCCCATAATTGGTTAAAACCTCTTTTAAATAACAATTCTGTGCCTCAGGGGGCAGATTAAGCACACTTACGTTTTTGTATTCTGTGTTAGCGTTTAATGTTATTACAGTTCTCACAGAGTCGTTTCAGTTACGGGATTCAGTTTTCCTTCCGTGTTTGAGAAGTATCCTTTCCAGCAACACAGAATTCAAGAGCTCCATGAAAACACGGTAGAGTTCCGTGTCGACGTAAGCTGTGTGGACTTGATCTGATTTGATTCGGTAACTTCCATGGTCCAGTGCTGCACTTCTAATGAGCCTGGTCGAACATTTCTTATCGACTTGTCGAATACGAAATGGAGGGTGCATTTCCTGGGAATCCTTCTTGATATGATCATGACAAATCAGCGGCCTGAAACGTTAACATAGCACACGCTACGGCAGACCAGATGTACAGCACGTCCGAGCTGCGCGGTGTGCCATGCGGTGACCACCAAACTCAGCACATGCATACAGAGAGATAGTTCATCGATAGCTTCTGGTGAGCGAGTTTCCGAGTGTCAAAATATCTGACATATGTGGCAGTATCTTTTGAATCCACTGACTTAGAAGCTCAAACCATTTACATCGTCAAGAGACCGTAGACTTTAGTATTTAACATAAATTAGAGCTAGATAAGTCTGCCCATCCGTGAGAAAAATCTTGTCTCAACAGTCGGACAAACGGGCAAACAACAAACAAACACACAGACAACAAGGTGACCCTATAAGGGTTCGGTCTTAACCGATTAAGGTACGATACCCTATAAAAGATCAATTTCAGCACTTGCGTACTATCACACCTTGTAACATCTTCGTGATACGTTTTTTGCCAGACTATTTCTTGAAATAACCTGATAACATCGATTTTCTAGGCTTCGCGAATAATGGAAACTGAGTGGAAACGCTGTTGTCTATGAAGCAAAGAACGTGGGGTGACCAGGGATGTCCCGATTCATAGTGTGTATCACACTTAAATTTCAAAACGTAAGCTTGGAGTACACTTATTACTGCTGTTTGAGTGTATGGCCTACAATTTAAAAAAAATCGGGATGTATCACTTTTATTATATTTGCATGCCTGCAGCTACCCTATGCATTATAGAAGAAATACGAAAAACACTCAATATTTCACAAGTGTCCTACGTCTTCCTAGTTAGTTAGTTCGCAGTTAGTTGGTTTCGTGTTTCATTGATCAATCGCACGGTACGGTAGCCGTTATGATGTGGGACGTGTCAAGTGCACAAGAAATGCACATACGAAACAAGTTTTTTAATATGTATATATTACAATACAGAGATAAGTATTAATATTTATGTTATTTACCCCATTACCTTAAATGGCACAAAATTCATATACTATATTTATAGATTTATTTATTCCTATTCAAGAAATCATCTATGATATAGAAGGAGTTGTCAAGGAGAGATGATTTCATTTTATTTTTGAAGCTATTACTGCTGTCTGTTAGACATTTCATTTCATCTGGTAATTTGTAAAAAAATTTTATAGAAGCATATTTTGCCCCTTTCTGTGCCAAAGATAGTTTGAGTAAAGAATAGTTTATTTCTTTCCTTTTCTGGTATTATAATCATGAATTTCACAGTTGTTTTTAAACTAGTTCATGTGTTGAGAACAAATTTCATTAGTGATTAAATGAACTGTGAGACTGTTGTAAGAATTCCCAATCTTGTAAAAAGATGCCTACAAGATGTGCGACTATGAACGCCACACATTATTCTAACCACTTTCTTTTGAGCAGTGAATACTTTTTGTCTAAATGTTGAGTTACCCCAAAATATTATTCTGTAAGACATCAGGGAGTGAAAGTATGCAAACAATGTTAGCTTACTAATTTCTATATCCTCAAAATTGGCAATTATTCTGATTGCAAAAGTTGCTGAACCTAGTCGCTTTAGGAGATCCATAACCTGAATTTTCCAATTATTATTCTCACCTATGTGTACACCCAAAAACGTAGTATGCTTTGCCCTCTCTACTGACTTCTGTTGAAGTTTTATATTTATTGAAGGAACTGTACTTTTTGCAGCCGAAAATTGGATGTACTATGTTGTTTTTTTTTTGTTTTTTTTTTTTCAAAGTTTAGAGCAAGCCTATTTGCAGTAAACCAATAAATGGCTTTTCTGAAGACCTTATTTGTATCATTTTCAATTGGAGTTTCTTTTACCGGATTAATAATTATGCTTGTATCATCAGCAAACAGTGTCAGTTCAGCTTCCTGTTTCAGATAGGAAGGGAGGTCGTTCACATATATCAAGAACAGGAGGGTACCCATGATTGAACCCTGTGGAATATCTGATGCAATTTCACCCCTAACGAAGAGAGAGGAGGTAGCTCTCGAGCAGGTCGGTTTTAATTCATATCAGAAATTATTAGAATACTCGCAATCCCTTACACAACATGAATACCATCAGATATGGAAGAAGGTATTAACATTATTAACATATTAACAGAATCAGTCTTTGATCTGAAATGAGACAATGAGCTTCTTTTAAGATTCACCAGCTGTCTGCGAAGTAAATGATCATGAACAGAAGAGATTCAGAACTATTGTCGATCGAGAAGCAACGGTATTAAAAAGAGCAAGACGACGTGGTAACGAAAATCTTCGCTTCCGACGTATTCTCAATTACCGTTTGTCAAACTGAAGAGACAGTAGTCGATATAACGCAGCCGGTATTAGCACTGTGATAACAAGAACGGGGACCGTTTGGCGGCCAATTTACAGTCGAAGAGACAGCACCGTTGGATGTTCTGCATCCCGCTACTCCTGGCCGCGGTGTTAACGAAGGTATCACGCCAGAACGCGCTCTCCGGCTCGACACCGCCAAAGTACGAGCCAGAAGTCCAGTCTCGGCCACGATGGAAGTACGAACCTGTGTCGCGTGAGTAGCTTGTCGCTATGTACAGTACTCTGTGTCCGGCGTAAAGTAAATATCTCTATATGTCCCTAGATTAGAGTCTCATTCTTGCTGTTAGGTTTAGTGCAGTGTTAAAAACTTCCAGAGTGCTCACGGGTAACAAAATACAGCCGTGCATACATTCATTTTAAATTCTGTTGTCTATCTGAATTCTGTGTATTCTTCTTGACTTCTTTTTAACGCCAATCTTTTTCCTCAGTGAAATAACTCTGCTGTTACGTTCTAAGACACAATAGGCTACGGACAAAGTCAGTTTATTACCTGCAGGAGGAGGAGAGAACGAGATAGAATTTAACATCACTTCGATGATGAGATCGTTAGAGGCGGGGCCAAGGCTCGGAGCGAAGCAGAAGAGGGAAAAGATTCGGCTTTGTCCTTGTCAAGCAACCATCCAGTTATCCGACTTAAATGATGTAGGGAAAGCACGAAAAACCTAAATTCTCTTGGATTTGAATCTCTGTCCTCTAGGCAGCGAGTGCAGTATCTCAACCACTGTGCCATCTCGCGCAGTACCTATTAAGTGAAACTGTAGTCCATAACACAGTGACGGAAAAAAGTCGCAACACCAAGAAGGAGTTGTGCGACAAAACGAAAGTTGGTAACCGTGTTTCTACATCTCAAAGATGATGTCTGTGCAAGAGAGTGTGCAAATCAGATTTGCTTTAAATACAAGTTGTGACATAAATTTCAATGTGCTACATCAACCCATTCCTGAGAAAAAGGGTTTTTAACAGTCGGACAGAAAGACAGACAGACAACAAAACGATCCTATAAGAGTTCTGTTTTCACCGGATGAGGTACGGAACGTTAAAAACCATTGGCATAGTCCGAAATATATAAATCTCCGACATCCTGTGACTGGAAACTGTATTTTCAGTGATAAGCCACATTTTATTGTTCAAGAATCCAAAGCAATGGCTGTCAGGCGAAACACCCTTGGTGTAGTGAGAACTAAACATCTTGAACCGACAATAAAATACCCTCCCTCCTCCTCCCCCCCCTCCAAAAAAATGTTTTATGGGTTTTCCAGTGCAAGTAGCACCTGGGCACTAGTTCCAGTTAATAACATGATGAATTCAACCAGATACATAGGAAATCTCTAGGGGCGGTATTGTGCTATTCTTACAGACCTTTGCAAGTGACGGAGGAACATTTCAACACTATGTGGTCCCGTGTCACAATTCGAAAGCAGTCAGGACATTTATGGAAGGAAACAACATTATAACGTCCGTCAGTGGTCTGGTAATTCACCTGACTTGAATCCCATCGAGAATTCGTGGAGTATTGTGAAAAGACGTCTTGGAAAAATGGACTGTTCAACAAAAGAAAGCGTATTAGTAAACGAGAGAAAAGTGTGGTTTCAAGACGATGAACTACGGAACATTTTCTCCAACCTGCTCTAACTTATGTCACAACATGTTCAAAAGCTCATTAAAGCAAAAGGAAGGCACATTACTTATTAATATTCAGCAAGCTACTAACTGTATTATACATATACTAATAAATGTGCACAGTTAAAGTTTAATCGTCTTGTCCCAATTAATTTGCACACCATCGTAGTTCTCCAGGGCTTTGTAAGCAGGCCTTCTCGGAATATGTAGCGTCTATCTTCAAGCGTCTGCCAGTTCAGTTTCTTCAGCATCCCCGGGACACTCTGCAGTGGGTCAAACCAACATGTGACCATTCGTGCTGTACTTCTTTGTAAACTTTGAGATTCGCATTTTAGTCAGATTTGGAACGAATCACACTCACTTGAAAAATATTCTAGCATTGGTCAGAAGTGTTTTGCAAGCAGAGTGATTGCAGTTTCTTAGAATCTTATCAGTGAACCGAATTTTTCAACTAACAGTACCTACGACTGAGTCTAAATGATGGTTCTATTCCATATCTCTATTAATTGTTACACTCAGATATTTATGTAAGTTGAATGATTCAAATTGTGAATCACTGATATAATAGCCTTGCGATACTACAGTGTCTCAAGTGCACAACTATACGCAAGTGAACATTTAAGAAAGTTTCCAATCTTTGCACCACTTAGAAATATTATCAATATCTGATTAAATACATATGGAAATTTTTTAAGACAGTGCTTCATTGTAGATAACTTTATCATCTGTTAATAATCTAAAATTACTTCTAATATTGTCTTCAAGGTCATAAATATTAAATCACCATCCAAGAAATCCTCCAGTCCAGTTGATGTCGCATGAAGTCATACTTTCGATAAGAATTGTGAATGTGGTACTAAGTCAAACGCATTTCGGAAATCAAGAAATATTACATCTGTATAATTGACTGGATGTATGGCTTTCAGAGAGTCGTGCAAGAAAACCGCTGGTTTGGTTTCACATGACCAATATATTCTGTATCCATGCTGGCTGGCAAGGAGAAGGTCATTTTGTTCGTTAAGTTAGAGCTCCTCCCCCCATGAACCATGGACCTTGCCGTTGGTGGGGAGGCTTGGGTGCCACAGCGATACAGATGGCCGTACCGTAGGTGCAACCACAACGGAGAGGTATCTGTTGAGAGGCCAGACAAACGTGTGGTTCCTGAAGAGGGGCAGCAGCCATTTCAGCAGTTGCAGGGGCAACAGTCTGGATGATTGACTGATCTGGCCTTGTAACATTAACCAAAGCGGCCTTGCTGTTGTGGTACTGCGAACGGCTGAAAGCAAGGGGAAACTACAGCCGTAATTTTTCCCGCGGGCATGCAGCTTTACTGTATGATTAAATGGTGATGGCGTCCTCTTGGGTAAAATATTCCGGAGGTAAAATAGTCCCCCATTCGGATCTCCGGGCGGGGACTACTCAGGAGGACGTCGTTATCAGGAGAAAGAAAACTGGCATTCTACGGATCGGAGTGTGGAATATCAGATCCCTTAATCGGGCAGGTAGGTTAGAAAATTTAAAAAGGGAGATGGATAGGTTAAAGTTAGATATAGTGGGAATTAGTGAAGTTCGGTGGCAGGAGGAACAAGACTTCTGGTCAGGTGAATACAGGGTTATAAATACAAAATCAAATAGGGGTAATGCAGGAGTAGGTTTAATAATGAATAAAAAAATAGGAGTGCGGGTAAGCTACTACAAACAGCATAGTGAACATATTATAATGGCCAAGATAGACAAGAAGGCCATGCCTACTACAGTAGTACAAGTTTATATGCCAAGTAGCTCTTCAGATGACGAAGAAATTGAAGAAATGTATGATGAGATAAAAGAAATTATTCAGGTAGTGAAGGGAGACGAAAATTTAATAGTCATGGGTGACTGGAATTCGACAGTAGGAAAAGGGAGAGAAGGAAACATAGTAGGTGAATATGGATTGGGGCTAAGAAATGAAAGAGGAAGGCGTCTGGTAGAATTTTGCACAGAGCATAACTTAATCGTAGCTGACAGTTGGTTCAAGAATCATAAGAGAAGGGCGCCTGCCGTAGTGGCCGAGCGGTTCTAGGCGTTACAGTCTGGAACCGCGCGACCGCTACGGTCGCAGGTTCGAATCCTGCCTCGGGCATGGATCTGTGTGTTGTCCTTAGGTTAGTTCGGTTTAAGTAGTTCTAAGTTCTAGGGGACTTATGACCTCAGCAGTTGAGTCCTATAGCGCTCAGAGCCATTTGAACCATAAAAGAAGGTTGTATACATGGAAGAATCCTGGAGGTACTAAAAGGTATCAGATAGATTATATAATGGTAAGACATGAATTTAGGAACCAGGTTTTAAATCGTAGGACATTTCCAGGGGCAGATGTGGACTCTGACCACAATCTATTGGTTATGAACTGTAGATTAAAACTGAAGAAATTGCAATAAGGTGGGAATTTAAGGAGATGGGACCTGGATAAACTGACCAAACCAGAGGTTGTACAGAGTTTCATGGAGAGCATAAGGGATCAACTGACAGGAATGGGGGAAAGAAATACAGTAGAAGACGAATAGGTAGCTCTGAGGAATGAAGTAGTGAAGGCAGCAGAGGATCAAGTAGGTAAAAAGACGGGAGCTAGTAGAAATCCTTGGGTAACAGAAGAAATATTGAATAATTGATGAAAGGAGAAAATATAAAAATGCAGTAAATGAAGCAGGCAAAAAGGAATACAACCGTCTCAAAAATGAGATCGACAGGAATTGCAAAATGGCTAAGCAGGCATGGTTAGAGGACAAATGTAAGGATGTGGAGGCTTATCTCACTAGGGGTAAGGTAGATACAGCCTACAGGAAAATTAGAGAGACCTTTGGAGAAAAGAGAGCCACATGTATGAATATGCCATTGTCATTACCTCCCTTTTCTGTTCCAGTCGCGTATGGTGCACGGGAAGAACGACTGTATGAAAGCCTTCGTGTGCGCTCGAATCCCTCTAATTTTACATTCGTGATCTCCTCGGGAGGTATAAGAAAGGGGAAACAATACGTTCGATACCTCATCCAGAAACGCTACCTCTCCAAAACCTAGCGAGCAAGCTACACCGCGATACAGAGCGCCTCTCTTGCAGAGTCTGCCACTTGAGTTTGCTAAACATCTCCGTAACGCTATCACGCTTACCAAATAACCCTGTGACGAAACGCGCCGCTCTTCTTTGGATCTTCTCTACCTCCTCTGTGAACCCAACCTGGTACGGATCCCACACTGATGAGCAATACTCAAGTATATGTCGAACGAGTGTTTTGTAAGCCACCTGCTTTGTTGATGGACTTCATTTTCTAAGGACTCTCCAAATGAATCTCAACCTGGCACCCGCCTTACCAACAATTAATTTTATATGATCATTCCACTCAAATCCTTCCGTAAGCATACTCCCAGATATTTTACAGAAGTAACTGCTACCAGTGTTTGTTCCGCTACCAAATAACCATACAATAAAGGATTCTTCTTTCTATGTATTCGCAATACATTACATTTATCCATGTTAAGGGTCAGTTGCCACTCCCTGCACCAAGTGCCCATCCGCTGCAGATCTTCTTGCATTTCGCTGCAATTTTTTAATGCTGCAACTTCTCTGTATACCGCATGGAACTTCCGACACTATATCTCACGAATCGACACTATATCTCACGAAATAAGAGTCAAACGAAAGAACCACAAAGAATGAAACTTGTCTATCTTGAAGGGGAAGTTTCCTTCTTTGTAGTTTTTTCATTTGATGCATATTTCGTGAGATATTTGGCCCGGTCACTATCAATGGACCACCCTGTATAATACAAGTATTTTTCGACAATCACAAATAGAATACAGATCTTGTGATATTCAGCTGAGTGTGCGGTGATTTGAAACTTCGTGGAAGATTAAAACTGTGGGTCGAACCGAGAATTGAGCCTAGGACCTTCACCATCCAGCAGCAACGGCTCTGCTGACTGAGCTAGCCAAGTATGTGTCGCAACCTCTTAGGTTGAAGCTCAGGTCCAACACACAGTTTTAACTATGTTTTGGTATCCTAATTTTTCTTGAATCTTCTTATCCTTACTTCTGTCCGGATAGTGTCGACATACTGGTATAACCGCTAGTGCCATGCTGGAATGTAATTGTAATGTTTTTCTGAAAATGAGATAACAAGTGTCGTGTTTCACATGTTTTGAGGTTAGATCAAATAAATATTTCCCACTGATTTCAGAAAATGAAAGCTTACCGTTTAATACCATCTTCATATAACTCTGTACTCTTCACGGTATTACTCAAACACCTTCTTCCTCCATATCGACCTCCTAGTTCTCGCATTTCTTTCTTTTACAAACGATTAATACACTGGTCCGCATCCATCATTAGTTCGTAGTAAAGCACTTGAATGCATTTCTAACGTATTTGTAGAGTCATGCGATGTAACTCTCTTAGGTAATTTTATCTTTGTATTGATTCTTCTGACACGAATATAAAATAAACATTCTTAGGTAATGTTATCCACCTTTTTCAGCGTTACGTTTGACAATCTTGCAACTAATTTCTTGTCTCTGTCACTCTGCCAGAACTGTGTAGGCTTCGCATCAGACTGCTTACTCCTGCTCATTTTTTTATGTACCGAGAAACTGTGTATTTGTTAAATAACTGAACCTCTGTTCGGTAAAAGTGGTTTAAGAAGCAGTTCTACCATCGGGGTGGGTGAACTACAGATGGTTCCTAAAATGAGGTCACGGCCGATTTCCGTTCGCATTCGTGAGCAAGCGAGTAACTGCACCGACTTTAATGATAACCGCATCGATGGAGAACGTTGGAGTCCACTCCTCCTCTCTTTCCTGTTTCAGCCTTCTTTTTCTTCACTGCAGTTCCATCCTTTTTCGGCAATGCAGTTTCTGATGAGCGTTTCTGGAAGCTTTTGCGTTGTTATTCGCCCGAAGCGTTAATCTGTATTGCAGACTGTAGTGGAAGAGATAGAAACTGTTTCAGGCATTTGTTTTTATACTGAATTAGAAACATTCTGTGTTTATTGTGTTTTGAATGAATATATGTATTTAAAAAAAACATGGGAGACAAATTTGGAAACTCGAAGAGATAAAAATTGTTTCATAGTATTTGTTTCTATATCGAATTAGAATCCTTCTGTGTTTATTGTATTTTAATTGAACACACGTATTAAAAATAAACGTAAGACAAAATCTAGAAAACTTAAAAAAAAAAGACACAATAGACTCCTGGTTGGGTCAGACAGCTGGGCGAAAATGTGGCTCATGGATTCAACACGTGCGTCGTACAAGTCCCTACTCTGAAAATGAACACAGAGTTCACTTTGGCATCTAAATAACTTACCCTTTAGCACTGTTACTTCCACAAAATTGGAAGTCCTCGAACTGGTGAGCCACATATCATTACTTCAGAAAGTAAGAGCTAGTGAATACTTGTTGTTGTTGTTGTTGTTGTTGTCTTCAGTCCTGAGACTGGTTTGATGCAGCTCTCCATGCTACTCTATCCTGTACAAGCTGCTTCATCTCCCAGTACCTACTGCAACCTACATCCTTCCGAATCTGCTTAGTGTACTCATCTCTCGGTCTCCCTCTACGATTTTTACCCTACACGGTGCCCTCCAATGCTAAAATTGTGATCCCTTGATGCCTCAAAACATGTCCTACCAACCGATCCCTTCTTCTAGTCAAGTTGTGCCACAAACTTCTCTTCTCCCCAATCCTATTCAATACCTCCTCATTAGTTACGTGATCTATCCACCTTATCTTCAGTATTCTTCTGTAGCACCACATTTCGAAAGCTTCTATTCTCTTCTTGTCCAAACTAGTTATCGTCCATGTTTCACTTCCATACATGGCTACACTCCAAACAAATACTTTCAGAAACGACTTCCTGATACATAAATCTATATTCGATGTTAACAAATTTCTCTTCTTCAGAAACGCTTTCCTTGCCATTGCCAGTCTACATTTTATATCCTCTCTACTTCGACCATCATCAGTTATTTTACTTCCTAAATAGCAAAACTCCTTTACTACTTTAAGTGTCTCATTTCCTAATCTAATTCCCTCAGCATCACCCGATTTAATTTGACTACATTCCATTATCCTCGTTTTGCTTTTGTTAATGTTCATCTTATATCCTCCTTTCAAGACACTGTCCATTCCGTTCAACTGCTCTTCCAAGTCCTTTGCCGTCTCTGACAGAATTACAATGTCATCGGCGAACCTCAAAGTATTTACTTCGTCTCCATGAATTTTAATACCTACTCCAAATTTTTCTTTTGTTTCCTTTACTGCTTGTTCAATATACAGATTGAATAACATCGGGGAGAGGCTACAACCCTGTCTCACTCCTTTCCCAACCACTGCTTCCCTTTCATGCCCCTCGACTCTTATTACTGCCATCTGGTTTCTGTACAAATTATAAATAGCCTTTCGCTCCCTGTATTTTACCCCTGCCACCTTTAGAATTTGAAAAAGAGTATTCCAGTCAACAATGTCAAAAGCTTTCTCTAAGTCTACAAATGCTAGAAAGGTAGGTTTGCCTTTTCTTAATCTTTCTTCTAAGATAAGTCGTAAGGTCAGTATTGCCTCACGTGTTCCAACATTTCGACGGAATCCAAACTGATCCTCCCCGAGGTCTGCATCTACCAGTTTTTCCATTCGTCTGTAAAGAATTCGCGTTAGTACTTTGCAGCCGTGGCTTATTAAACTGATAGTTCGGTAATTTTCACATCTGTCAGCACCTGCTCTCTTTGGGATTGGAATTATTATATTCTTCTTGAAGTGAGGGATTTTGCCTGTCTCATACATCTTGCTCACCAGATGGTAGAGTTTTGTCAGGACTTGCTCTCCCGAGGCAGTCTGTAGTTCTAATGGAATGTTGTCTACTACCAGGACCTTGTTTCGACTCAGGTCTTTCAGTGCTCTGTCAAATTCTTCACCCAGTATCGTATCTCCCATTTCATCTTCATCCTCTTCCATTTCCATAATATTGTCCTCACGTACATCGCCCTTGTTTAGACCTTCTGGATACTCCCACCTTTCTGCTCTCCCTTCCTTGCTTAGAACTGGGTTTCCATCTGACCTCTTGATATTCATACACGTGGTTCTCTTCTCTCCAAAGGTCTCTTTAATTTTCCTGTAGGCAGTATCTATCTTACCCCTAGTGAGATATGCTTCTACATCCTTACATTTGTCCTCTAGCCATCCCTGTTTAGCCATTTTGCACTTCCTGTCTATCTCATTTTTGAGACGTTTGTATTCCTTTTTGCCTGCTTCATTTACTGCATTTTTATATTTTCTCCTTTCATCAATTAAATTCAATATTTCTTCTGTTACCCAAGGATTTCTAGCAGCCCTCGTCTTTGTACCTACTTTATTCTCTGCTGCCTTCACTACTACATCCCTCAGAGCTACCCATTCTTCTTCTACTGTATTTCTTTCCCCTATTCCTGTCAATTGTTCCCTTATGCTCTCTCTGAAACTCTGTACAACCTCTGGTTCTTTCAGTTTATCCAGGTCCCATCTCCTTAATTTCCCATATTTTTGCAGGTTCTTCAGTTTTAATCTACAGGTCATAACCAATAGATTGTGGTCAGAGTCCATATCTGCCCCTGGAAATGTCTTACAACTTAAAACCTGGTTCCTAAATCTCTGTCTTACCATTATATAATCTATCTGATACCTTTTAGTATCTCCAGGGTTCTTCCACGTATACAACCTTCTTTCATGATTCTTAAACCAAGTGTTAGCTATGATTAAGTTGTGCTCTGTGCAAAATTCTACTAGGCGGCTTCCTCTTTCATTTCTTAGCCCCAATCCATATTCACCTACTATGTTTCCTTCTCTCCCTTTTCCTACACTCGAATTCCAGTCACCCGTTACTATTAAATTTTCGTCTCCCTTCACTATCTGAATAATTTCTTTTATTTCATTGTACATTTCTTCAATTTCTTCATCATCTGCAGAGCTAGTTGGCATATAAACTTGTACTACTGTAGTAGGTGTGGGCTTCGTATCTATCTTGGCCACAATAATGTGTTCACTATGCTGTTTGTAGTAGCTTACCCGCATTCCTATTTTCCTATTCATTATGAAATCTACTCCTGCATTACCCCTATTTGATTTTGTGTTTATAACCCTGTAGTCACCTGACCAGAAGTCTTGTTCCTCCTGCCACCGAACTTCACTAATTCCCACTATATCTAACTTTAACCTATCCATTTCTTTTTTAAATTTTCTAACCTACCTGCCCGATTAAGGGATCTGACATTCCACGCTCCGATCCGTAGAACGCCAATTTTCTTTCTCCTGATAACGACATCCTCCTGAGTAGTCCCCGCCCGGAGATCCGAATGGGGGACTATTTTACCTCCGGAATATTTTACCCAAGAGGATGCCATCATCATTTAATCATACAGTAAAGCTGCATGTCCTCGGGAAAAATTACGGCTGTAGTTTCCCCTTGCTTTCAGCCGTTCGCAGTACCAGCACAGCAAGGCCGTTTTGGTTAATGTTGCAAGGCCAGATCAGTCAATCATCCAGACTGTTGCCCCTGCAACTACTGAAAAGGCTGCTGCCCCTCTTCAGGAACCACACATTTGTCTGGTCTCTCAACAGATACCCCTCCGTTGTGGTTGCACCTACGGTACGGCCATCTGTATCGCTGAGGCACGCAAGCCTCCCCACCAACGGCAACGTCCATGGTTCATGGGGGGAGGAGTGAATATTTAGGCTGCGTATTTATTTGCATATTTAAATAAATATACATGAACAACAGTAAACCAACAATGACTCTAATCTTTCTTAAATTACATCGCTAAATGTTCGGGAAAGGAAAATACTATGATTTAGTAAGTGAATACTTAGGCTTACTAAATCATAGTATTTTCCTTTCCCGAACATTTTGCGATGTAATTTAAGAAAGATTAGAGTCATTGTTGGTTTACTGTTGTTCATGTATATTTATTTAAATATGCAAATAAATAAGCAGCAGTTACTTTCATATTACTCCACCTGGCTCAGTGATAATTTACGGGTAACGCTAGGAGAGTATCACCAAATCGGAAACTTATCATTTATAGAATGATATTTTCACTCTGCAGCGAACGTGCGCTGATATAAAACTTCCTGGCAGATTAAAACTGTGTACCGGACCGAGACTCGAACTCTGGACCTCTGCCTTTCGCGGGCAAGTGCTCTACCAACTGAGCTACCTAAGCACGACTCACGCCACGTCCTCACAGCTGGCAGAAGTAAAGACGTGAGGACTGGGCCTGAGTCGTGCTTGGGTAGCTCATTTGGTAGAACACTTGCCCGCGAAAGGCAAAGGTCCCGAGTTCGAGTCTCGGTCCGGCACACAGTTTTAATCTGCCAGGAAGTTTCTTATCATTTATACTTTAACCGTTTAAGAAATTTCATAGTGACAACAGTTTACAAACATATTCAAAATCAACGTTTTCAACCAATAAAAAACGTGTATTTCGTTCTATGAATTGGAAACATCGTCAGTGATCTGGAATGAAACATATAAAATTTTGATTTGCTTCTAGAAATCTGATTTACTTATAAATCTAAAAACAATGTTTGACAAAAGATACATGAGCGTTATTTTTTCTTAATCAAGGGTTATTCGTAAAGTAAGGAAAGACCGGTCGCGAAATGGAAAATGCAGTGAAAATCTGATGAAGCTTTGCACAGATGCGTTGGGCACAGTGTCTAGTACGCCCTTCGATCGCATCATGTCGCGCTTTTCAGATCTGAGCGAGAAAGTAAATATGGCTAGAAATTAGCGTCTCTCCCCAAGCATGATGGCCTGGCGAAAGATTTCGCCTGAAGGTATGCAGTCCACATACCATAACAGTCATGCGGTTCGCTGTACACGACAATTCTCTGTCGCACTCTGTAGGGACAATGAAGATGCTCCGCAGTGTTTTCGAAGGGAAGTGTTTGATCATCCACAATAAAGCCCGTAATTGGCTACCCTTGAGGTTCATCTCTCCTCAGATGAGCCGCTGGCCATGAAGACAATATCTTTACCCAGGCGTCCCCGGAGGCTGATCAGAAAGCCTCCCCGGTGCGTCTGACAAACCGGTTTCAGGCACTGTCTCTGGCTGAGCCAGATGCAGCCGCCTGCCCTGTTTCAGAGGATCATTCTCAGCCTTCAAGGTCCGGGCAAGCGCAGAGGGTGGGCTTACTGGTAGTTGGGAGCTCCAATGTTAGGCGCGTAATGGGGCCCCTTAGGGATACGGCGGCTAAGGAGGGGAAGAAATCCAGTGTGCACTCCGTGTGCATTCCGGGAGGAGTCATTCCTGATGTGGAAAGGGTCCTTCCGGATGCCATGAAGAGCACAGGGTGCAACCAGCTGCAGGTGGTGGCACATGTCGGCACTAATGATGT
Organism: Schistocerca gregaria; assembly: GCF_023897955.1. Classification (NCBI taxonomy): domain Eukaryota; kingdom Metazoa; phylum Arthropoda; class Insecta; order Orthoptera; family Acrididae; genus Schistocerca; species Schistocerca gregaria. The sequence goes on from NC_064926.1 coordinate 57,889,083, forward strand.
GTGTCGCTTTGGATCTGAGGAAATTCTCTCTGGATTCCAGCGGCTATCTGATTTGGTGAAGGCTGCCGGTCTTGCTTACGAGATGAAGGCAGAGCTCACCATCTGCAGCATCGTTGACAGAACCGACTGCGGACCTTTGGTGCAGAGCCAGGTGGAGGGTCTGAATCAGAGGCTCAGACGGTTTTGCGACCGTATTGGCTGCAGATTCCTAGACTTGCGCCATAGGGTGGTGGGGTTTCGGGTTCCGCTGAATAGGTCAGGATTTCACTACACTCAGCTGGCGGCTACACGGGTAGCGGAGGCTGTGTGGCGTGGACTGGGCGGTTTTTTAGGTTAGAAGGCCTCGGGAAAGTGCGGGATGGACTGCAATGTCAAAGGGTGCTCGGCAATTACAGGACGTGCTTGGATCAAGGAACAGTCGGAATTTTAGTTGTAAATTGTTGTAGTTGCGCTGGAAAAGTCCCTGAGCTTCAAGCGCTAATAGAAAGCACAGAAGCTGATATCGTTAGAGGTACAGAAAGCTGGCTAAAGCCTGAAATAAGTTCTGCAGAAATTTTTACGAAGTCTCAGACGGTGTTCAGGAAAGATAGATTAGGCAGAATTGGTGGTGGAGTGTTTGTGTCTGTCAGTAGTGGTTTATCTTGTAGTGAAGTCGAAGTAGATACTCCGTGCGAATTGGTGTGGGTGGAGGTTATACTTAACAGCCGAATTAAGTTAATAATTGGCTCCTTCTACCGACCCCCAGACTCCGATGATACATTTGCGGAACAGTTCAGAGAAAGTTTGAGTCTCGTAACAAATAAATACCCCACTCATACGGTTATAGTTGGTGGGGACTTCAACCTACCCTCGGTATGTTGGCAAAAATACTTGTTCAAAACCGGTGGTAGGCAGAAAATATCTTCCGAGATTGTCCTAAATGCTTTCTCCGAAAATTATTTCGAGCAGTTAGTCCACGAACCCACGCGAATTGTAAATGGTTGCGAAAACACACTTGACCTCTTGGCCACAAACAATCCAGAGCTGATAGAGAGCATCATGACTGATACAGGGATTAGTGATCACAAGGTCATTGTAGCTAGGCTCAATACCATTTCTTCCAAATCCATCAGAAACAAACGCAAAATAATTTTATTTAAAAAAGCGGATAAAGTGCCACTAGAAGCCTTCCTAAAAGACAATTTCCATTCCTTCCGAACTGACTATGCAAATGTAGACGAGATGTGGCTCAAATTCAAAGATATAGTAGCAACAGCAATTGAGATATTCATACCTCATAAATTGGTAAGAGATGGAACGGATCCCCCGTGGTACACAAAAAAGGTCCGAACGCTGTTGCAGAGGCAACGGAAAAAGCATGCGAAGTTCAGAAGAACGCGAAATCCTGAAGATGGGCTAAAATTTACAGACGCGCGAAATTTGGCACGTACTTCGATGCGAGATGCCTTTAATAGGTTCCACAACGAAACATTGTCTCGAAATTTGGTAGAAAATCCGAAGAAATTCTGGTCGTATGTAAAGTACACAAGCGGCAAGACGCAGTCAATACCTTCGCTGCGCAGTGCCGATGGTACTGTTATCGACGACTGTGCCGCTAAAGCGGAGTTATTGAACGCAGTTTTCCGAAATTCCTTCACCAGGGAAGACGAATGGAATATTCCAGAATTTGAAACACGAACATCTGCTAGCATGAGTTTCTTAGAAGTAGATACCTTAGGGGTTGCGAAGCAACTCAAATCGCTTGATACGGGCAAGTCTTCAGGTCCAGATTGTATACCGATTAGGTTCCTTTCAGATTACGCTGATACTATAGCTCCCTACTTAGCACTCATATACAACCGCTCGCTCACCGATAGATCTGTACCTACAGATTGGAAAATTGCGCAGGTCGCACCAGTGTTCAAGAAGGGTAGTAGGAGTAATCCATTTAACTACAGACCTATATCATTGACGTCGGTTTGCAGTAGGGTTTTGGAGGATATACTGTATTCAAACATTATGAATCACCTCGAAGGGAACGATCTATTGACACGTAATCAGCATGGCTTCAGAAAACATCGCTCTTGTGCAACGCAGCTAGCTCTATATTCGCACGAAGTATGGCCGCTATCGACAGGGGATCTCAAGTTGATTCCGTATTTATAGATTTCCGGAAAGCTTTTGACACCGTTCCTCACAAGAGACTTCTAATCAAGCTGCGGAGCTATGGGGTATCGTCTCAGTTGTGCGACTGGATTCGTGATTTCCTGTCAGGAAGGTCGCAGTTCGTAGTAATAGACGGCAAATCATCGAGTAAAACTGAAGTGATATCAGGTGTTCCCCAGGGAAGCGTCCTGGGACCTCTACTGTTCCTGATCTATATAAATGACCTGGGTGACAATCTGAGCAGTTCTCTTAGACTGTTCGCAGATGATGCTGTAATTTACCGTCTAGTAAGGTCATCCGAAGACCAGTATCAGCTGCAAAGCGATTTAGAAAAGATTGCTGTATGGTGTGTCAGGTGGCAGTTGACGCTAAATAACGAAAAGTGTGAGATGATCCACATGAGTTCCAAAAGAAATCCGTTGGAATTCGATTACTCGATAAATAGTACAATTCTCAAGGCTGTCAATTCAACTAAGTACCTGGGTGTTAAAATTACTAACAACTTCAGTTGGAAGGACCACATAGATAATATTGTCGGGAAGGCGAGCCAAAGGTTGCGTTTCATTGGCAGGACACTTAGAAGATGCAACAAGTCCACTAAAGAGACAGCTTACACTACACTCGTTCGTCCTCTGTTAGAATATTGCTGCGCGGTGTGGGATCCTTACCAGGTGGGATTGACGGAGGACATCGAGAGGGTGCAAAGAAGGGCAGCTCGTTTTGTATTATCGCGTTATAGGGGAGAGAGTGTGGCAGATATGATACACGAGTTGGGATGGAAGTCATTACAGCATAGACGTTTTTCGTCGCGGCGAGACCTTTTTACGAAATTTCAGTCACCAACTTTCTCTTCCGAATGAGAAAATATTTTGTTGAGCCCAACCTACATAGGTAGGAATGATCATCAAAATAAAATAAGAGAAATCAGAGCTCGAACAGAAAGGTTTAGGTGTTCGTTTTTCCCGCTCGCTGTTCGGGAGTGGAATAGTAGAGAGATAGTATGATTGTGGTTCGATGAACCCTCTGCCAAGCACTTAAATGTGAATTGCAGAGTAGTCATGTAGATGTAGATGTAGATGTAGACAATGAGCTGCAGTCCAGAGTAGAAAAACCTATAACGAGGGAATTGAAAAGATGGTACAACGCTATGACACGTCTAAGTCCGAGCGGCGACTGTGTAGAGAAGTAGGTGGAAGATGTAGCTAACCGTTGCAAATAAAACAGTTTTGATTTTCACTGTGGTTTTCATTTCGCGACTTATTGTTTCTTACTAAAGCACTCGTATCAGTTTTATTTGGTTTGCGCTCACATCTGAAAGTATCGCCTCCTCACACATTTTTCATAGTTTGGCACTGATGTTTTTAGCCCGCTTTCACCATGGTTCGCAACACTAAACATTTTCTTGACGTGGAATATGCTCCAGAAAGCGAAACGCTTATGTTAATGCTGTATAATAATAATTTTTAGTAGTTGCGAAGACGGATTTTGAATATCATTGTTAACTGTTGTTTATTGTCGAGAAAATTTTTTCAAGAAGGTAACGTAAATTTGATAGGTTTTCGATTTAGTGGCGTGATAATCTTCTAGCTTTACTCGCGAATTCTTACCGTGTGACATGACGTTACAATTAAAGCAGTAAATGTGTATTTATTTATACACACTGCTCTACGAAATTTAAGGAGACAGACAAAGTAACATAACTATTTTCACAAGCTGCGACATCGTCGCGAAGAAACAGTGACCCGAATATTAATAAGTTTCCTTTAATTTACGTATATGGTCACAAACTTTTTGTTAACAGATTACCAGTTTCGGACTTAATAATGACCATCATTAGATCTGTTGCATAGGACTTTGTTTTTATGCAACAGATCTGATGATGGTCATTAAAGACCGAAACCGGTAATCTGTCAACAAAAAGTTTGTGACCCCTGTCGTAAATTAAAGGAAACTTGTAACATAACTAGTCGGTTGGAAATGAATGAAAGTGCGGGAGCATGTTGCCAGGGGTCTCCTTGTCGTGCACAGTGGATTGGACGTCACGTAACACGAGGATCACGTGACTGTAGTGCCAAACTGGGTTGGCTCAGCAACAGGAGGCAATTGAAGGAACGGGAAAAGACAGTGTCTTTCAACCAGCGTGCAGTTACGATGCAATTTTGTGTTCTTTCTTACAACATGGCCTGGAGACATCTTTTGGATAACGTCACTCGGGGAAGAATTATTAGGAAACTCGAATAAAAACTAACTGGGATGGTTGTAGCCGAGGAGACTGGTACTGTTCACATAATTTTTTCACGTGCATCGAGACCGTTCCAAATCACAGGCACCGTTGTTCTTAGGAGAGGAGGTTGTCAACTACAGCAGATGACCGCTACATTGTGCAGAAGGCAAGAAGGAACCACGTCGAACAAGCAGTTGCAACCAAATTTAAGAGAACTGGAAGGCATGCAATCTCAGGCCCCACAGTGTCACGGCGACTGCATATTTGCGGTCTCGTAGGCCGACGACCAGTACGTTGTGCTGCTATTACACACGCACATAGGTGGAATCGTTTGCGATGGCGCCAATAGCATGATGACTGGACCAACGGTGAGTGGAGTCGCATGTTCTTCTCGCATGACGGCAGATTCAGTCTAGGAAGTGATTCCGGGCCGTCAGTGGCGAGTGGTGGGAACAGCTAATGCGCTCAGGAGCATTGTCGAACATGATCGTTTTGACAGTGTAGGTGTTATCGTGTAGTGAGGCACAATGCTGCGTGGGGACACTGACCTCCAAATTTCTAAGCACGATACACTCACTTATCAATGTTATTGTGGCACTGGACTCCTTCCCCATGAGCGTTTTTTCAGGGGGGGGGGGGGGCATTCGGCCCTAAATTCACTCGTATCGATGACAATACCCGACCACATCCAAGAGCGCAGGTAGAGGAGCTCGTGCAGTTGTCGACAGCATTGTTACAGGAATGGAATGCCCAACCACAAAAACACTGTAACATCCTGGTGGGCAGCATGGTAACCATTTGCAGACCATGCATTGGCGTCCGTGGTGAAACCGTAGGCTGCGGAGTATGTATATACGAGTGTCACTCCAAAAGAAATGCACAATATTTTTTTTTAAATATCCATCTTTTATTCTACATGTTTGTAAGTTTTATAGTGTGTAGATACATCCTTTAAGAACAATATTTTCATTTCACCACATAATTTCCATCCCTCTCAACTGCCATCATGGAACCAGCGCCTGTATACCGACAAGGTAAAATTCTGGACCAAGCTGTTGGAGCCATTGTTTGGCAGTGTGCACAAGGGAGTCATTATCTTCAAACCTGAAACTTCCTGGCGGTTTAAAACTGTGTGCCGGACCGAGACTCGAACTCGGGACATTTACCTTTCGCGGGCAAGTAGATCATTTGCCCGAGAAAGGCAAAGGTCCCGAGTTCGAGTCTCGGTCCGGCACACAGTTTTAATCTGCCAGGAAGTTTCATATCAGCGCACTCTCCGCTTCAGAATGAAATTCCCATTCTGGAAATATCCACCAGGCTGTGGCTAAGCCGTGTCTCCGCAATATCTTTTCTTTCAGGGGTGCTAGTTCTGCAAGGTTCGCAGGTGAGCCTCTGTAAAGTTTGGAAGGTAGGAGACGAGGTACTGGCAGAAGAAAAGCTGTGAGATCGCAGTGTGAGTCGTGCTTGGGTAGCTCAGATGCTTGCCGGCACGGTAGCTCAGCCTGTTCGGTCAGAGGGTTAGCAGCCCTCTGCAATAAAAAAACTGAGATAATCGATCAACAACGAACTTAACCGGATATTTTACGACGTCTGCCCCGAGCAGATGCAGCGAACGAAAGTGAACAAAATGAGATCAAAAACAAAAAAAATGGTAGAGCACTTGCCCACGAAAGGCAAAGGTCCCGAGTTCGAGTCTCGGTCCGGCACACAGTTTTAATCCTCCAGGAAATATCAGCGCACACTCTTCGTCTATGATGAAAAATGATGGAGCCATGTTTCATCACCTGTCACAATTTTTCCAAGAAATTCATTTCCACCATTCTCGTACTGTTCCAAAAGTTCGCTGCATACCGTTTTTCTTGTTTCTTTCTGAGTCACTGTCAACATCCTGGGAACCCACCTGACACAAACCTTTTTTAACACCAACACTTTCAGTATTCTGTAAACACTTCCTTTCCCTATCCCAACGTAGCGTGACAATTCGTTCGCTCTGATGCGTCTGTCAGAAGTCACCAATTCGTTAACTCTCTACACATTATCTGGAGTGTGTGCAGTACGAGGCCTGCTGCTGCGAGGGCAGTCCTCAATATTGCCGTGCCCGTTTTCATCACGTAACCTGCTTGCCCACCGACTAACTGTACTGTGATCGACAGCAGCATCTCCATGCACATTTTTCAACCTCTTGTGGATGTTTCCCACTGTCTCGTTTTCACAGCACAGGAATTCTATGACAGCACGTTGCTTCTGACGAACGTCAAGTGTAGCCGCCATCTTGAAGACATGCTATGACGGCAGCACTCACGGGAGCAGGTTGAACTAAGTTTGAAACATGAGGGAAGGATGTATCTACACACTGTAAAAGTTTCGCACATGCAGAATGAAAACTGTATTTTTTACAAAAATAGTGTGCCTTTCTTTTGAAGTGGCCCCCGTAGAGATAGATGTAATGTTTTTTGTAGTTTGTCCAGTGGGCCCTCATAAATCGCGATGGCTTCAGTGTAATTATTGCCTTTACATAACAATCTCATTTATGTTCGTGTCATGGAATATTTCGTTCAGTCATCTTCTGTGCCTACTATTGCAGTTCCCTCTGTGTATTGCAAGTTTCATCGAGCTATTTTATGCGGAAGTCAGTGACACATCACGAGAAAGTTGCTTTCGTCCTATATTTTTGCCCATAGTGGATTTAAATAAATACAAGTGAGTAAATTTAATCGATAAAGCACACATATGACAAGCCACGGATAAAATGAAATCCAGAAATAGCAATTAAATTGGCAAGGCACAGATGTACAATGCTTTTATCTAGTGGAACGTAAATAAATATTAGCAGTGTTTTGTGGTGTTTTAAGTCACGAAAATGCGTAGAGCTGCAAGGTAACACGGAAGTGGACTGGAAACATCAGTGCCAGTCCCTGCAAAACGTGCAAGGAGACGATACCTCCCGGCGTTAGCGAAAATCAGGCAATTATTACGCAACGCAAAACTCACGCTCATACATCTTCTGTAATGAAATGTTTTTTGATGCAGAAGCAAATCAAAACTGTGAATATATTTCATTCCTGATCAGTGACAGTGTTTTAAATCACTATAAGGAAGGGCTTGTGGTAATTAGAAAGAGGCATTTTAGAAGCTTGCAAAGGCGGATGTTCAGTATCTTTAATACTTTTTAAGTGTCGGCGGTGGCGCGAACGAAGATGTTTTCTAAAGAGTCGACGCTTCTAAATGATGGCTGCCAGTTAAGGTATACTGAAAAGTTTATTCCGACACGGAAAGGAAACGCTATTGCATTACTCAAGTAGCTGAACTTTTTATGTAGAGCATCCACAGTCGAAATATTACGTACTGAATAAAAATGACTGCTGTGACTTAAAAGTCTTTATTCAGAGACATGACCGGTTTCGTGAACTATCTTTGCAACATCACGTGTTTATAGTCAGGCCATAGAAGCAATCTGTTTAAAAGCCGAAAAAAGGTGCATTCCCCAACTTTGTCATCAAGATATTTTAAAATTTCTAACTCGCAAATGTGCGAATGTTCATAAATAGAAAGCGGCGACTAAGGCCATCACGATACCTCCTTGTAGAAAGCCTCGGTGGAAGCATCGCTGTTGCCAGTATTAAACAAAGTCGCAGCGGTCCTTCTTATTCGGTATCAAATAGCAGCATTCGGAAAGACAAAATAAGTTCGTCGGAGGCCGTGCAGTACGGAACACACGCCATGCCGGCGGGGCTGAAGGCCGAGTACACCGCACCGCCGCCTCTGCCGCAGGTGGTGCCTCTTGCTGCTGGGCTGCTTCTGCAGTCGGAGCTCGGCCGAGTGGGAGCGACTGCTGTCCAGGCAGCGCAGGAAAGTGCTCTTCACCGACGCCAGCACCATGGGGGTAAGAGCGGCTCTTGTCTCAGTGTTTTACGCTTCCAGATGGAATAACACCTCTGTTGGCTAACAAAGCAGCTACAGTTCTAGTGCATAGTCTCTCTATACGCGTTTGTGATTGGTCTCTCTCTCTCCCTCCCTGCGCGCGCGCGCGCGCGTGTGTGTATGTGTGTGTGTGTGTGTGTGTGCGTGTGTGTGTGTGTGTGTGTGTATCTTCCACTAACTAATCCACCCAAACAAATGAGTACAAGCGTTTATATTTTCACAAATCTAACAATTTGTAAATTTCGCAGTTAACTTTTGGATATAAAGTAGAATGGGAACTAAGAAGCTGGTAAATTCCAGAAGCTACAAGCCACCTTCTTTAACTGGCTTGTGTCTTGATGGATAACATTCCAGCCAGGTAGGAGCACACACTTAAAGATTGACTGCACCTGCTGTCAACAACAAATCCATCACGTTTCGTGACTCCACAGAAACCTGAGTAAGAGAAGAAAGAAAAAGACCTTCTCGTAAGAGAATGCAACAGAAACACTGGCTAGCTTAACGTAGACGGAAACCATTAACAGGCTAGAAGAAGCAGCATCTCCTACATTTACCCGTCCGCTTAGGCATAATCTTGTGTTTGTCCCTGTGGATAATCGTGAGTGCAGACTTCGAGTTTATATTGCATAAATTATAACTTTGTCAATGTTGTCAGAAGTTGATGATATTGTAGTTCATATATTAATTACATAATTCATGGACTTCTCACATTTTTGGAAAGGTCACTTCAAAAAGTATATTTCGGTTAATTTGCAATTCCATGCACATTACACGGACACCTTTAAACGATTTATTATTATCATTATAAGTATATTAATATATTCTAAAGACTGCTGGAAAAATACAACATTCTCCAGGACAAGGTCATCTTATCGACAAGCAATGTAACAGGTAGTTCATAATTACAGAAATATATCATTACAAATGTTGACCAAATCAAACACACATGTCACAGTATATTTTATCCGGAAAGTTGTATTAATACACAGTTTACCCCGATCTGGTGGACACAGGCGTGTGTTCTCGCATGCAAACGGTGATTAAGGCGCTGAATGGTATGCCGCAATAGATCGTCCCAAGGATCTTGCGCCTTTCGTTGCAGTTCGGCAATACTTCTTGCGGGCCCTGGAGAAAGAGTAAGTTAACACTTCATCACGTCCCACACATGTCGGTCGCATCAGCCGTACGTGGACGCGCACTGATCTCCTAAAATACACATCACCTTACTGTCGAAGAAATGACACTAGCACTAGGATACCAGCCTGTGCAATGTAGCAGGCGCCAGTTACTTTACCCTGCAGAAACATCGAATGTGACCAAGAGTTGTAACTAATGGCCCACCGCACCCTACATCCATCACTCGTATAGAAAGAGAACGCACTCTCATCACTGAAGACAACAGCGAGCCATTCCGCCTTCCAGTCAACTCTTCCAGGACACCAGAGTAGCCCTGATTGGCGATGTCGTGGTGTCTGTGGTAACCTGGCAAGACTCACACGTGATCTTAATCCTCCTGCAAGCAGAGAGGTCCCAATGGTCCCTGCTGAACCAGCTTAATGTACCCCTGGATGACGTTCCGTCGGCGACAGCCGCTCGCACCGTGTGTTGATCTTGCCGTGCGTCTGACCGAACCGGACGTCCACAACCTGGTCGACAGGTGTGGGAATGATCCACAGACCACTGGTGAAAGCAGCGACCCATCACTAATACATCGTGCTAAACTTATGTAGCAATCTGGCGGTACGTCCATCCAGCTTCCAACAGACCCACAATGCGACCATCGCTCAAATGGTTCGAGCTGTTCGAGAGGAGTACGTATTCGTCAGTGGGGCACGGTTGTACCCCAGAACGAACATAGCAAGCACTGTTCACCTCTAAGGTGCACTCACTTACTGCCTGCAGAGTCGGAACACAGGCTACACACACAAGCCACCTAGACGCCATCTGATCTCCGATGACTGCTCTGACAAATGAATCACTAACACTGCAATCCGCCAGTATGCACGTACTGTGTACCCTACTGGCACTGAACACAGTCCTTGAGGGGTCTGCATTTTTTCCATCAGTTTATATTTCATTTTGATTAATGAATCATTATATCAAAACATTTTATTGTTATTATTATTAAATTCATAGGCATTTCCGATATGATGGCAAGTTTTATTTGGTGTTGGACCAAGCAAAGGACCATCAAAGGTGAAAATAATAAAGACGTGTATGTGATGGTTTCAGTGAAACAGGTTTGCTTCAAACTGTCGAAAAAGCACAGCTGATAAAATCTCCCGTTCCTTTTGTTACGTGGCCATTTATGCCAGAAGTGTCATAGAAGTTATTTTTATAATTAATATGCAGATCTCAGTAGTCTAAATACTCAGTTCTTCAACACTGTATGAAAACTATAGACAACACTCGCTGCTCCAATCATTGTAGTGCCGTACTCCTTCTTCTCCTTTCCTTTTAATACGGTGAGGAATACCTATTATTTTGAAGACTTGGGAGTTTTTTTAGTAGTCTCATGACAGACCAGTGGTGTTACAAAATTGTTTTCTGTCAAAAATCATTTCACCACATGTAAAGAACATGGAGGGAAATGGCAGTCTCCTGATGAAGGTATATTTATATATACCGAAACCTTGGTCAAGAATTTTAATAAATCTTTATCCTGCAACTGTTTTGGCTGTCATCATTTACCGTGAACTATTCACGTTCACCCCCCCCCCCCCCTCATGAACCATGGACCTTGCCGTTGGTGGGGAGACTTGCGTGCCTCAACGATACAGGTAGCCGTACCGTAGGTGCAACCACAACGGAGGGGTATCTGTTGAGAGGCCAGACAAACATGTGGTTCCTGAGGAGGGGCAGCAGCCTTTTCAGTAGTTGCAGGGGGCAACAGTCTGGATGATTGACTGACCTGGCCCTGTAACACTAACCAAAACGGCCTTGCTGTTTTGGTACTGCGAACGGCTGAAAGCAAGGGGAAACTACAGCCGTAATTTTTCCCGAGGGCATGCAGCTTTACTGTATGATTAAATGATGATGGCATCCTCTTGAGTAAAATATTCCGGAGGTAAAATAGTCCCCCATTCGGATCTCCGGGCGGGGACTACTCAGGAGGACGTCGTTATCAGGAGAAAGAAAACTGGCATTCTACGGATCGGAGTGTGGAATATCAGATACCTTAATCGGGCAGGTAGGTTAGAAAATTTAAAAAGGGAGATGGATAGGTTAAAGTTAGATATAGTGGGAATTAGTGAAGTTCGGTGGCAGGAGAAAAAAGACTTCTGGTCAGGTGAATACAGGATTATAAATACAAAATCAAATAGGGGTAATGCAGGAGTAGGTTTAATAATGAATAAAAAAATAGGAGTGCGGGTAAGCTACTACAAATAGGATAGTGAACGTATTATTGTGGCCAAGATAGACACGAAGCCCATACCTACTACAGTAGTACAAGTTTATATGCCAACTAGCTCTGCAGATGAAGAAGAAATTGAAGAAATGTATGATGAGATAAAAGAAATTGATAGTCATGGGTGACTGGAATTCGACAGTAGGAATAGGGAGAGAAGGAAACATAGCAGGTGAATATGGATTGGGGCTAAGAAATGAAAGAGGAAGGCGTCTGGTAGAATTTTGCACAGAGCATAACTTAATTATAGCTAACACTTGGTTCAGGAATCATAAAAGAAGGTTGTATACATGGAAGAATCCTGGAGATACTAAAAGGTATCTGATAGATTATATAATGGTAACACAGAGATTTAGGAACCAGGTTTTAAATTGTAGGACATTTCCAGGGGCAGATGTGGACTCTGACCACAATCTATTGGTTATGAACTGTAGATTAAAACTGAAAAAATTGCAAAAAGGTGGGAATTTAAGGAGATGGGACCTGGACAAACTGACTAAACCAGAGGTTGTACAGAGTTTCAGGGAGAGCATAAGGGAACAATTGACAGCAATGGGGGAAAGAAATACAGTAGAAGAAGAATGGGTAGCTCTGAGGGATGAAGTAGTGAAGGTAGCAGAGGATCAAGTAGGTAAAAAGACGAGGGCTAGTAGAAATCCTTGGGTAACAGAAGAAATATTGAATTTAATTGATGAAAGGAGAAAATATAAAAATGCAGTAAATGAAGCAGGCAAAAAGGAATACAAACGTCTCAAAAATGAGATCGTCAGGAAGTGCAAAATGGCTAAGCAGGCATGGCTAGAGGACAAATGTAAGGATTAGAGGCTTACCTCACTAGGGGTAAGATAGATACAGCCTACAGGAAAATTAAAGAGACCTTTGGAGAAACGAGAGCCACTTGTATGAATATCAAGAGCTCGGATGGAAACCCAGTTCTAAGCAAAGAGGGGAAAGCAAAAAGGTGGAAGGAGTATATAGAGTGTCTATATAAGGGCGATGTACTTGCGGACAATATTATGGAAATGGAAGAGGATGTAGATGAACATTAAATGGGAGATACGATAATGCGTGAAGAGTTTGACAGAGCACTGAAAGATCTGAGTCGAAACAAGGCCCCAGGAGTAGACAACATCCCATTAGAACTACTGACGGCCTTGGGAGAGCCAGTCCTGACAAAACTCTACCGTCTGGTGAGCAAGATGTACGAGAGAGGTGAAATACCCTCAGACTTCAAGAAGAATATAATAATTATAATCCCAAAGAAAGCAGGTGTTGACAGATGTGAAAATTACCGAACTATCAGTTTAATATGCCACAGCTGCAAAATACTAACGCGAATTATTTACAGACGAATAGAAAAACTGGTAGAAGCCGACCTCGGGGAAGATCAGTTTGGATTCCGTAGAAATGTTGGAACACGTGAGGCAATACTGACCTTAAGACTTATCTTAGAAGAAAGATTAAGGAAAGGCAAACCTACGTTTCTAGCATTTGTTGACTTAGAGAAAGCTTTTGACAGTGTTGACTGGAATACTCTCTTTCAAATTCTAAAGGTGGCAGGGCTAAAACACAGGGAGTGAAGGCTATTTACAATTTGTACATAAATCAGATGGCAGTTATAATAATCGAGGGGTATGAAAGGGAAGCAGCGGTTGGGAAGGGAGTGAGACAGGGTTGTAGCCTCTCCCCGATGTTATTCAATCTGTATATTGAGCAAGCAGTAAAGGAAACAAAAGAAAAATTCGGAGTTGGTATTAAAATCTATGGAGAAGAAATAAAAACTTTGAGGTTCGCCAATGACATCGTAATTCTGTCAGAGACGGCAAAGGACTTAGAAGAGCAGTTGAATGGAATGGATAGTATCTTGAAAGGAGGGTATAAGATGAACATTAACAAAAGCAAAACAAGGATAATGGAATGTAGTCGAATTAAGTTGGGTGATGCTGAGGGAATTAGATTAGGAAATGAGACACTTAAAGTAGTAAAGGAGTTTTGCTATTTGGGGAGCAAAATAACTTATGTTGGTAGAAGTAGAGAGGATATAAAATGTAGACTGGTAATGGCAAGGAAAGCGTTTCTGAAGAAGAGAAATTTGTTAACATCCGGTATAGATTTAAGTGTCAGGAAGTCGTTTCTGAAAGTATTTGTATGGAGTGTAGCCATGTATAGAAGTGAAACATGGACAATAAATAGTTTGGACAAGAAGAGAATAGAAGCTTTTTAAATGTGGTGCTACAGGAGAATATTGAGGATTAGGTGGGTAGATCACGTAACTAATGAGGAAGTATTGAATAGGATTGGGGAGAAGAGAAGTTTGTGGCACAACTTAACTAGAAGAAGGAATCGGTTGGTAGGACATGTTCTGAGGCACACAAATTTAGCATTGGAGGGCAGTGTGGAGGGTAAAAATCGTAGAGGGAGACCAAGAGATGAATACACTAAGCAGATTCAGAAGGATGTAGGTTGCTGTAGGAACTGGGAAATGAAGGAGCTTGCACAGGATAGATTAGCATGGAGAGCTGCATCAAACCAGTCTCAGAACTGAAGACGAACAACAACAACATTCACGTTCACACAATGGTACTTCAGTTTCACTGTAATCCTGTAAAAAAGCCTGTAGCCACGTTCGCACCGCTCTGGACCGCTTGTATCAACAATAATTGGAGTCGTCTGATCTATGGCGCATGCAGTTTCTGGGCGAGAACATTTAAGCGTTTCGGTGCTGTTAAATAATTATTGTTGACTGCACTTTGGTTACCGCCTGTTGTCAGTGTTATTGTCGTTTCGATATTTGCCTTTTATTGTCTGCCACTAAGCAGCCTTTAACTTAGCTTCCTGTCGGTGTTTGTGAACAGGTGTTTATGTAACAGTGAACTCAGTGTCTGGATTAAAATGTCGAAACGCTCAGTACTGTGTGAAAGCAAAAAATCATATGACTGGATTAAAATGGATATTTAAGGTAAATTCAGTGCGATATATAGTATCTGCAAGGACGACTCACATTCTGAAACTACAGTAATTAAATAAAATTAACGAATAATGATATGTTTCTCGCGATAAACGCTTCCGAGAAAAGACACTATATGTTTAAAAAGCAGTATGGAAGTGAAACCACTCAAACCCGGAGACCGAGTGAAAACATTCATGCTATAGACATAACCGACACAGACTTGGTCATTCGGTTCTCTCTCACATCGAATGAAACCAATCAGACACGGAAAGTGAGTGAAAAACATTCATATAGCTGACGTAGCCGCAGTTACTAGTTTCATTCGGTTATTCGACTCGACTGAAAAAACTTACTGAGCGAAAAAACAGTTGACTGGCTAAAATTGGTTGTTGAAACTAGTCGATTGCTTCATCACTACTGATCAGTCTCCGTGAGTTGGCAGGCGGCTATTTTAGTGTCCAATAGAGTCCATGGTACATCGCACCGCCGTCGCTAACACAGCAAAAATAAATGCCACTCGCTGTCAGTTAGGTATCACGAACTCATCTACTGCGACTGAACATGGAACGATTACATAAGATAACATAATTTACGGCTAAACGAATGCCAGAGAAATTCATTGTAGGAACGCTTAGAGAGTATCTTGCAAGTACGAACTAGGCTGCTTGTAAATAGCTACTCCTGCGGAATACATTAAAAATTAAGATGTAGGAAATGGTGCTCTCTTACAAGAAGAGTATTGCATTATGGTTACAACATAAAAAAGGGAAATTCGAGATCATACGGAGATGAGGTGGATTGCGGAGAAAAAGTGTACAAACGTGGAGTGTTTAGCGGCATGTCTGTCGGTAGGCACTATTCTTCATAGTGAGGTAATATTCGAGAACCACACAGAAGCCGAAATCTGGATCTTTCATAACAATCTAGGCAGAAAATACTGTCATTTCTAAAATTCCTGTAATACTTGTCTGTTGGGACCCATATTCAGTATTCGACGTCATTGACTTTTTGTATTAGAGGCACAGATGCTATCTAACACATTTGATTACTGGTTTCGGCCGTTATGAGTCATTTTCAAATGTTTTCAGCTTGATCACAAGGTAACACTTGAAATTCTTCGCTGTATGAAACTGCTTCGACATTAAATTACTCAGTAGACAATGTAAAATGCTTTTTTATTCCAGTCTCTGATCACAAATGAATTATTTAGACGATGACCGGTTTCAGTCTGTAATGACCATCTTCAGATCTAAAATATATATATGTAGTAATCATTTACGCAAAAACATAATCTGATAAAAGCACATCAACATGACTCATAAACTAAGGCTAGATATAAATACGCGATACATTATTTGGTTATCGTAGTACGTTATCAAACAAAGCAAAGTAGGCGTTGGGTGCAAAATCGCTTTGTCCATTGAGTACCCTAGTGTGCTCATGCCTTTTGGCTTTGTAGATTTCTAATTCCTCCAACAAGTCGAGAGCGCGACTCTTCTCTGCCCTGTGTAAAATACGCATACAACTCTCGATATTGTCTACAGTGTGGCCGGTTTCTGCTAAATGCATTCCTAATGCAAATTTGTTATGTGCTTGTAATTGCTCTCCGAATCTAATTTTAAAAGAGCGGCCAGTTTACCCGATGCAAAATTTGTCACAGCTACTACAAATCATTTTGTAAACCCCAGAACCGTCAAATTTATCAGAGTCTTTACTCAAACTGTGTTTTAAACGGAGTTTCAGAGTGTTGTTCACTTGAAAACCACATCTAACCTTAGATTTATTCAAACACTTTTCTATTTGTTGGGACATTTTCCGTAAATTTTCATTGGAATAGTTTTCAGGTTTTCTTTATTCTCTCTTTTTTCTGGATGATTGTGGCTCGGCCTATTATTTACTTTCTGTTTCTTCATCCTATTGTATGGGCGCATAACATCTTTAGCTCAAAAACCGTTGGCTACTGTAATTTGCTTTTGTATATACTAAGTTCTCGGCGTACTTCACTGTCGGCCAATGGTAATCTAAAAAGTCGGTGGATCATAGAGGTGAAAAAAGCCCTTTTATATCGAGGCGAATGGCATGAACTGGCTCCAATAATAGTGACTGTACATGTAGGTTTTTTGAAAATCGAAAATATATGTCTGTTATCAACCTTCTTAATGGTAAGGTCTAAATAGTTAATTGAGCCCGCGTCTTCTATTTCTGTAGTAAACGCTTTTTTTTTTTTTTTTTTTTTTTTTTTTGTGCATGCTGCCTAGGGCTTGAGCAAATGCGGTAACCTCATTCTCGTCCTCCCTTAACAGTAACAAGATGTCATCGACATAACGTTTATAATATATGGTCTTGTCTTTCAGTCGCGGAAACTTAGCAAAGAATTTACATTCTAAGTCGTTCATGAAGATGTCTGCTAACGTACTAGTCAAACTGTTACCCATCCCAAGGCCATCTTTCTGTTGATATATTTTGTCATTGAATGTAAAATAGTTATACCTGTACGCAAATTCTAAAAGTTCCATTAATTCTGTGTATTCTGCAGTATTAATCTTGTTATGTGTTAGCAGATTACGTTTAGTAATCTGGTTTCCTTTATGGGGACACTACTGTAGAGGCTTTTTACATCTAGGGAAGCTATTGTCGCGTTATTTGGAATATGTATATCCTTAATAGCAAGGTCAGAACTGTTTTTCACCCCTAAACTGGTGGAGAAAGTGTACACCGCTTTATGTTTGTTGTTATGACCATGACATGACATGGCGATGACAAATTGTTAACAATTGGACGGGCTTGGTTCCCCTTCTTATGTATCTTAACCTGCGATCTCAGTTGGGGGACCTTAGGATTCATCATTTTTAGCGATTTCTTTGCGTAATCGTTAAGCAGAAATTGAGAGCTGTCTATCTTTCCGCGATTATGTCGCAGTTGGTGAAAGTAGACCTTGTGTGTGATTTTGTAATTGGTGTCACATGTTCTGGAGCAATGGATACAGATTAATATCGTGTAGTGATATTTTTGTTAAAAGTCAGTAACAAAGCGAATCGAGAGAACTACATGGAGATTTAGTACCAGAACTCGAAACCACTCATTATTCACCTCGTATTACTTGCAACAAATACTTCATATCAAGAATGAAGTTATGTGCATTAAGAAGCTAAGTGCGTGACTGGTCTTGCTTTTTTACATATACACTGATCAGGCAAAGTAGAACGATCTAAACGCGGTAGCATAAGGAAAAATATATGCACAGGGGGTCAGATGCCTGATCCGACCGTTTTTCGGGCCACCCCTATTGAACAGGCCGAACCACCTGGCGGAGAACCAGTTAGGCGGCAACAACAGCTGCTATGCGCGAGCTCGTAATTGGGAAACCCTCGACAGCGGCCTGCGTTTCATTGTCAAGATGGAAGCAAAGCAATGCTTCAGCGTCAAAGTCGGGATCAGGACTCACAGGAAGGCGGGACGAGGCCTCCGCATTGGCATATTTAGACGTACATCCAAATGGATTTCGTAACTCTAGCGAAACAAGAACAACGTCCAGCTTTGAAAGCAGTGTGTCAGGCAAGGAAGTCTGAGGGTTAAACAAGGAAATCAAGGGTTTATGGTCAGTAATAAGGTAAAACTTGGAGTCTTAAAAAAAAAAAAAAAACATGAAATTTCTTGCGAGCAAAGACTATGGCAAAAGCCTCAATTTCCACCTAGTAGTAGCGGAGCTGGGACGGAGTGAGAGATTTAGAGGCGAAAGCAACAGGTCGCTCTGAGCCACTGGTACATTAGTGGGCTAGGACGGCGCCAAGGCCATATTGAGAGGCGTCAGTCGCCAAAACTATGTGCTGATCCGGAGAGAAAGTAGATAAACAAAGGGCCCAGTGTAGTTTGGATTTCAACCCTTGAAAAGCACGTCCACAACCCGGACTCCAGCAAAAAGGTACATTCGTGTGCAACAAGACATGTAATGGATGGGACTATGTGACCGCCCCTTGAAGGAATTTATCATATAAGCTATCTTCCCTAGAACGGCCTGAAATTCTTCGTGGAAGATGGGCAAAGCATAGACGTAACAGCAGAAATGTGACCTGGCAGAGCCGGCCGCTGTGACCGAGTGGTTTTAGGAGCTTCAGTCCGGAACTGCGGTGCTGCTACGGTCGCAGGTTCGAATCCTGCCTCGGGCATGGATGTGTGTGATGTGGTTAGGTTAGTTAGGTTGAAGTAGTTCTAGGTCTAGGGGACTGATGACCTTAGATGTCCCATAGTGCTTAGAGCCATTTGACCTGGCAGAGGGAGAATGGCATCCTTCAAGACCTCGAACCCCCAAAAAACAATAGAAGGTTGAAAAACTGACCTTTTGCAAAGCTACACCGTAAACCTGTGAACTGTAAAACAGAAAACAAAGCGCGCAAATATTTCAAGTGACCAGCCGTGGAGGAGCCTCTGACAACAGCGTTAGCCAGGTAATTAATGCAGTCTAGGACAGGCATCGTCAAATTGCTCTAAAAATCTATGTAAAACAGCAGAGACTGCTAGCCACACCAAAAGGAAGGCGCAAATATTGATAGAGACCGAAAGGAATATTCAAAACCCAAACTCACCAAGACTCTTCGTCTACAGGAACCTGTAGATCCACTTCCGGCAAATCGATTTCAGAAAAGTACTGACATGTCGGTATTTTCACTAGCAGTTCCTCTTGCCGTGGGAGAGGATGTGTATCCTGCTCGTTGACAGTAGTTCTGAAGTCGCCACCGAGGGGAAGTTTCCCCGATGGTTTTGGAAACACAGCTAGTGGAGACGACCATTCACTAGCCATGAAAGGTTGCACCACCCATTCAATTCTGCTTTCACTTGACCTTTCATGGTGACAGGAATGGGACGAGCAAGACAAAAACTAGGCGGAGCCGTGGATTTGAAAGAAATATGAGCAGAAAAATTCGTAGCACACCATATTCCTTCCGAAAACAAATTCGAAAACTCCTCACACAGTGTTTCCAACTGAGAGTACGTACCTGATGGGACATTATGTGAACTGCGTCCGTGACAGAAAATCCAAGGGCCTAAAATGAGTCCATCTCGAAAAAGTTCTAAAAATCAGTATCAGCAACCGCCAAAAATGTAATAGATCAGTTCTGACTCTGTAACACGCCCGTGGGTACAATTGGGTGGGGTACATTAAACTGACTTCTCGTTTCGTGGCCGTGCGTCCTGTCCACACCACGTACCTGATAATCCCGCGGCGGTCGTATTGTTCTGCTCCACACTGCTGCTGGCTTGCTTGAAATTATCTATCGAATTATGCTAGCGGGCTCAGGGGAGCCACTCAACGTTAAAACACAACACTGTCCTATGTCTGATATGAACATCTATATTCAGAGACGATATGGAAACCACAGGTTGCACTGTTTACACTCTAAATCGTAAATGTTTCTCCCAATTAACAGTCTTGACGATTAACAGTCCAAAGATCATTCGGACGAGCGTACGCGTAACCGACACGACGCGGGTGATTGTTGATGATGCGGAATCCGAATGATCGAACGAAAGTTGTTACGCTCGTCACACATACAGATATCGTTCTCCTTGTCACCAGTAATGATGTAACACTGTTCGTAAAGTTAATTTTTCAGTTCTCAGTTCTCAGTTGTACGAGCGTACGCGTAACCGTCGCGACGCGGCTGATTTGTTGATAATGCGGAAACGGGATGATCGAAAGCACGTCCTCACGCTCGCTACAAGACACTGGCACTTGACTGCACTCTTTTATGGTAACTAATTTTTAGTGATTCACATTGGTTCATTCTGAGAGACCGAACACGGCGTGGATGATCCATGCTGTACGACACGCAACGAGAGGAAACATAAATACGTTATCGACGGCACTGCTCATTTTTTTCAATACTTCTCGACGCACTTTCCTCTGAATCACTTCCAAGTTTCATCACTTCACTGTAACAGCACTTGTAGCAACACTTCAACCTGAAATTTTTTTAAAAAAAGAGCCTCTCACATGCAGAGCTACACACTACACAACGTAACACTACCGTGTCCCGCGCTCGACTCTCTGCAGACGCGGCTGCCCGAAAAGATACTCCACAACTAAGCCAGCGATATGACACTACGCTTACAACTTGTAAGAGGCAGAAGCCGTAAACTGTCCCAACAGCGCAATGTTCTTTTTGTTATAACTGACCAGCTTCCGTGTGAACAGTATCAACGGTGGCGAGCCTAAATTCACACAAGTTGAGAATTCAATAACGTCACTGCAGCCCCTTTGTCTACCTGTAAAAGGATCACATAGCGAAAAACACTTAACTCGATAAACACCTTGGGAGGAGTCACAAGCGTTGGAGTCACACAGTGTACGCCTGTGCCCATATCCTGAGAAAATTCCGGCGAACGACGCACGGAGGCGATGTGGCCTTTCTTCCGGCGAGCATTACAAGTAGCACAGCGATTAGGACACCCCGAACATTCGTGCTGGACAAAACAGAAAGGGCTAGACGGAAACAGAGCGCTGACGCCTGCGCTGTGGCGGTCGTGGCTGTTGGGTCAGCTCGGCGGTGAGCCCTCGTGTTTAGCCCTGCAACTGCCGCTTTCTCGTGCGAGCTATCTGTCGTCCTAGTGGAGCCGTTTTGTGACACTACTGCCACATCGCCACACACTTCAGTTTGCTCATCCGCTGTCCGAGAAACTGCAGAAGATTCTGTTATTTGCAAAACTTCTACCAAGGGGGGGGGGGGGGGGGGGGGAGGGGGGGTTCCAATGAGTAAAGACTCCTTGTCCGGAGCTAAACAGATATTGTGCCTTGCACCATAGAGTTTGTATAAGAGTCTTTATGGGAATCAGTAACGAACTGACATTTACTGCTTTGGCTCCCCAACGCCATGTATGACCGGTATGGTTTCTTGCGACATCAGAAGAATTCAATTCACGTCGCTACGACAAGTGTGCGTTTTCGATAGTAGTTGAAGAACAAACTTTACATGTGATCAGAAATAAGAGTTGCCGGTTCCCGTAAAGGGGCAAGGTGACACAGTAGCTGATACAAATGGTTCAAATGGCTCTGAGGACTGTGGGACTTAACATCTGAGGTCATCAGTCCCCTAGAACTTAGAGCTTCTTAAACCTAACTAACCTAAGGACATCACACACATCCATACCCGAGGCAGGATTCGAACCTGCGACCGTAGCAGCAGCGCGGTTCAGGACTGAAGCTCCTAGAACCGCTCGGTCACAGATGAAATCCACGACAAGAACCGAGTCTGTCACACCACAAGCCAAAAAATGCTGAGTCTTTTTTCGTAAACGTCCCAATCTTCGGCTGAATCTACATAAGGCGGTAACGCGGGTGGATGGACCGGTGGAACGGTACCCTGTCTGTTAGTGGAGGCCGACAAAGCGGTCACAGCCGCAGTAAGCTGTTCAGCCAGGTCCGGTAGCACGGCCTCCGTAATGAATAAATCTGATGGAACCGCAGGTAGAAATTGCACACGAGGAAACCATTCCATCCTCGTCTTCAGTCGTGTAATAACCAAGTAACACGCGAGACCGGTCAAAGAAAAAGGCACTGAACGATAGCGGAAAACAGACTCTCGTGGACTCCACGTAACAAGAAACAGTACGTTGGTGTGAACGGTACTGTGGGAGGATATAGAATAGAATCAGTTAGCGCAGTTCCACGCATATATATCCTTGAGCCGCCGGCAGACGCCTCGGCGCAGACCTCCCAGCGCGCACACCCCCCACCTTCAGCGGCCGGTCCGCGGTGAGGCAGTTGGCGGCCGATGCTAGCACACATTCGTGACGACACCGCACTCCCACTCACACACACTAAACAGACAGTTTATACAACCATCGAGAACATCGAGTTCGCCACTACATCTGGAGACAAGAAGAACCGCATACCAGTGAAGAGTGTTGCTGCTACTGCACTTGTCGATGGACCTTGTGTTTTCTGTGGTTGTAGACTTAATTTTAGTATTGACATAAATGATACCTTTTCTCATGGTAATGGTTGGCTCACTGTAGCCATTGTACGTCGAGGTTCAGGAATTCCTAACGTACCCGGACTTGAAAGTTTTGTTGATGGAGACATTATTGCCTATCGCACCTACCACATGTCAGAACTTGCAAATAAAGACTTTGGTAAATCTGCTTATATGCGAGTCTCGAAAGACCTTTTCCGAGACACAGTCAAAATGCATCGAAAGGAGTTTATCACCATCTCTGTTGGCAGTTTTGATCTCAACGGGACCGGGATCTCGCCAACGAATTTCACTTCCGATTAAGTGCTCTTTCTTTCTTTCGTTCATTCTCTTTTCATCCGCCTCTATGTCGCGTAACTAGCTTAGCTCGCACTGCTTCACTCGTGTAGACTTTACGGTCTGCACATTTTTTTCGTTTTTACGAAATATTTTCAAAAAACGTTTCATCCCCCTATTTCACCCGCCTTATGGGTTGAATTTTCAGAAATGCTTAAGCTCTAGTTTCAAAATTGTCTCAACATCGACATATTTTCAAGTAACGTATGACCCTCTATTTCACCCTCTAAGGAGAAAGAAAACGATGCCAGTAGTATAACACCAACATCTTCAACAGATGCCAAGTTTCTGTCCAAAGCGATTTGGGCTGGGCGATGATCAGCAAGTGAATCATTCAGAACATTTCCTTTTACGCATACACTAATAGATCAGAAGCCCGCCCGGTTGGCCATGCGGTCTAACGCACGGCTTTCCGGGTGGGAAGGAGCGCCTGGCCCCTGGCACGAATCCGCCCTGCGGATCTGTGTCGAGGTACGGTGAACCGGCCAGTCTGTGGATGGTTTTTAGGCGGTTTTCCATCTGCCTCGGCGAATGCGGACTGGTTCCCCTTATTCCGCTTCTGTTACACTATGTCGGCGATAGCTGCGCAAACAAGTTCTCCACGTACGCGTAGACCACCATTACTCTACCACGCAAACATAGGGGTAACACTCGTCTGGTGTGAGACGTTCCCTGGTGGGGTCCACCGGGGGCTGAACCGCACGATAACCCTGGGTTCGGTGTGGGGCTGCGGAGGGGTGAAGTGTACTGCGGTAGTCGTCGTGGGGTTGTGGACCACTGCGGCTGCGGCGGGGACGGAGCCTCTCCGTCGTTTCGAGGTCCCTGGTTAACGTACAATACATACATACAATAGATCAGAACATTATGACCACCAACCTGCTATTGTCAGTGGCGTTACCTGGCGAGGAATAACAACTACCAGTCAGACACATGCACGGTGCACGTAGCATCAGTAAGCGTGCTGCCCGTGTGTAGAATGGGGAAGGCGCGCCATCTATCTGAGTTTTACCGTCGGCAGATTGTGATAACCCGGAATCTCGGCACGAGCATTTTGGAAACGGCACGAGTTGTCGGGTATCTGAGCAGTACTATGGTGAGTGTCTTCAACATGTGATGAAACAACGTCCAGACGCCGTAGGGTTGGGCGGCCTCCCTCATGTCGAACAAGACAGGTGGCGAACTATGGTGGAACTAACATCAGACTTTACTGCAAGGCAGAGTAAAAGTTTATCTGAACACACAGTGCACCGAACACTCCTAACGATGTTCCTCCGCAGCCGACGACCCGTGCGTGTGCCAATGTTAACACCATGGCATAGACAACTACGACTTAATTCGCCACGTGACAATCGGCAGTGGCAAAGCGTCGCATAAACTGATGAATTCCGATACCTTTTTCATCATCCCAAAGGGAGGGCGCAAATCCGTACTCTTCCAGGGAAAACAGCTCCGTAATACCTGTACTTCGGGATGGACACAAGCTGGCAGTGGCTCCATTATGCCCCGGGAAACATTCACGTGGGCATCCATGGGTTCAGTGTGGCTCATGCAAGGTACCATGACGGCCATGGTTCCAGACCCCTTCAAGAAGATCATGTTTCCCGATAGCAGTGGCTTTTTTCAGTTGCGAGGCCAGGCGCGTGTTGGTGTGGTTCGAGGACTACAGAGGCGAGTTCCGATTGATGTGCTGGCCCTCAACTCGCCAGAACTGAACCCGATCCAACACATCTGGGATGTGATGGAACGTGGTGTCAGAGCTCATTGCTCTCTCGCCCCCCCCCCCTCTCTCTCTCCCGGAATTTACGGGAATTAGGTGACTTGTGTGTGCAGATGTGGTGCCAATTCCCTCCAGCAACCTACCAAGCCCTCATTGTTTCCATGTTCGACCCGATAGCTGAGTAGTCAGCGTGACGGATTGCCGTCCTACGGGCCCGGGTTAGATTCCCGGCTGGGTCGGGGATTTTCTCAGCTCAGGGATTGGGTGTTGTGTTGTCCTACATCATCATTTCATCCCCATCCGGCGCGCAGGTCGCCCAATGTGGCGCAGACTGTAATAAGACCTGCACCAAGGCGGCCGGACCTGACTCATAGGGGGCCTCCTGGCCAATGACGCCAAACGCTCATTTCCATTTCCATTGCTTCCATGCCACGACGCGTCGTCACTGTTATCCTTGCCAAACTTGGACATCTCTGGTATTAGGAAGGTGGTCATAATGTTCTGGCTGATCAGTTGCAAGTGGCTGCTTCTGTGTTGGCAACGCTGTGTACCGCTTTGCATTGGATCTCTGACTGCGCTTTCTTTGTAAGAGATTCTGTGGCTGGTCGGACTCGTAGTTGGAAGTTAATCGCCAGTGCTGTTGGGCAGTTGGAAGTTAGTCGCCAGCAGTGACGGAAGTACTGTTCGGCAGTTGCAGGTGAACAGCCAGCAGTGATGGGTGTTAAATGTGAGGAGCTAGCACTGATGGAGAGTAGAGGTCTCAAGTGTTAGCGTAGGCTAACGATCTGTACATGTTCGACTTAGAGATTGAATATTATTCATGATTATATACCTTTGTACTAGATGTCGATGACGATTTATATTCGTCTCTGAACTGGATGTCACATTATTAAGGTAAAAAGAAATACATTATTTGGTTTGCAACAAAATCTTTCCTTTGCTAGCCACATGCCTATTAGTAGTAGTGGCCTTAGTAGATAGAACCTTTTATTTAGCTGGAAGTATTGACGCTCGCTGTATTTCAGTAGTTCGCGTAATGAAGATTTTTGTGAGGTAAGTGCTTAATGAAATGTATAGGTTATTGCTAGGATTTCTTTTTAGTGAGAGCCATTCTTTTGAATTAATTATTTGAAGTCAGGTTATCTTCTTTTTTTGAGTAGACAGATTGCGTTACGCTAGGATATTGTTGGTCCCAGTCATTCAGCAATTTAAGTACAGACACACACATATAAATAAAGAAGTTTCACAGAGTAGAGCTTTTATTTTGTGACTTTTAAGGTACGGTCCGATCAAGTGAAATGCGTAAATGGAGAGCTATTTTGGTTCTTGTTACGGACTGAGGTGCTCTATTCTCAGAGTTTTCTCTTATTGTCTCATTCCTCGTTTGGCCTTACAAGAAAATTACCTCCATCTTTTACCTTCCAAAGCACAACATTATTGTGTGGTGATCTTGAGGCCAGGCTCTTCCTAGGCTTGGGCGGACCCTTTTACTACTATTACAGTTATTATTTTATTTTTTGCTAGTGTAGTCGTGGTTATTATTATTATTAACCGACTCTGGTCTCCACTTCCCGTTTCAGATACTGCTCGCGCTTGCGACGCCGATCGACCTCCCGGGTCGGGACGTGTCCTTTTCGTACAACTTTGAAGCCAATTACGCCCTGCCGAGCAACCTGACGCAGCTGCTTGAGTACGATTTCACGCTGGTGCGAAGGCAACGCTCTCTAGACCGACGCTCGGCCTACAGCCTGCTGGAGAAGCGCTTCGAGAGGCAAGTCCTGTGTCCAGCGTACCTCCTGGGTACCATACGTCGACGCGCGTACCACTCGCAAACTAATATGCGCTAAAAAGCGACACGAGTGTCAGGTCTTCTGTTATAGAGACCCACTTTTTCCTTTTATTTTTGAAAACATTGGTTTTTGGTTGATTCGGGGAAAGGGACCAAACAGCGAGGTCATCGGTCCCATCGGATTGGGTAAGGATGGGTAAGGAAGGCGACCGTGCCTTTCAAAGCAACCATCCCGGCGTTTGCCTGAAGCCACTTAGAGAAATCACGGGAAACCTGCATCAGGACGGCCGGACGCGAGTTTGAACCATCGTCCTCCCGAATGCGAGTCCTGTGTACTAACCACGAAAACATTGTTGGAGAAACTCATAGATCGAAACGGAATATTTGAAAGTAATTTTAAGAAAGTGTTCAAATGACGAAATAAATCTCGGGTGAGCAGCCGCATACTAGGCTGTTCACCCGAGATTTATTTCGTCATAAAATACGCTTGGAGAAATTGGAGACTCACAAGTGTTCAAATGTTTGTGAATTCCTAAGGGACCAAATTGCTGAGGTCATCAGTTCCTAGAGTTACACACTACTTAATAAACTAACTTATGCTAAGAACACCACACGCGTTCATTCCCGAGGGAGGACTAGAACCTCAGGCGGGAGGGGCGCGCAATCCAGGACATGGTACCTCAAACCGCGCGGCCACTCTGCACGGCTGAAATTAATTTAAAGTAGTCAGGGTCGCAAAGGTACTTTTATTACAAGGTGACCGGTTTTGATCACCACATGATTACCTTTATTCAAAATCATATTGATGGACAATGACTGTTTACGGAGCAGGAACCGCTCAATGAGATAATCAAATGTTCCAACTGTTCAACAGTTGATTATCGTCATTCAGCGGTACCAGGTCCGTGCACAGTCATTGGGCATCAATCCATCGATATGGTTTTAATGGTCTGAGGATGAACCTGTGGTGATCGAACCGGTCATCTTGTAATAGACGAGCGTTTGGTTGTAGACTGTTTTATAATTAACTTCGCTTTTCCTTTTGCTGTGTTTGATTTTTACTGCTTTTCGTGTAATAACGCAACTTGTGTCAGGTTTTAGAAACATGAAGTGAAATGCAGAAATACTAATTGCAGCAAAGGGAAGACCAGGTTCCTAAATATCTAAAAATAGCGAACAATGAGAGTGAATAATAGTGAGATTGAATTCAGGCGTTTTGTGACTGCATTCTCCACATGCATAAAGGGAAAAAGCTGTTGTCTTCAAAATGAACGCTGTAAGTAACGTCCACAAGCCATTCACAAGCAAAACTGTTTTTAACTCTATAAGAAATCAACTGTAAAAACGTGCTATGCTACTATTCATGTAAAATTTACAGAACCATCACTAACTACGCTTTGTCTATAAACGCAAACGTGCCTGGTGTGACACCGTCTTAAGCTGTACGCTTGAAACAAAAAGAAAAGTCTCCTTTGTGGTTCCCTTACGTGCAGCGGTTTCAAGCTTCACACTCAATCTCAAGCGCAGTACCTGGAAAAGAAGATGGGTACGCGACATAACATCAAAGACATTTCTTGTTTGATATTCAGA
This sequence comes from Schistocerca gregaria, assembly GCF_023897955.1. NCBI lineage: Eukaryota > Metazoa > Arthropoda > Insecta > Orthoptera > Acrididae > Schistocerca > Schistocerca gregaria. The sequence goes on from NC_064926.1 coordinate 57,917,134, forward strand.
TGTTTCTTTCAAGTCAAATAATGACATATTATTAGTGTGTTAAACGATGCAGTTTGCTATATCTGAGTAATGCCCCAATCGAGATTTTACAAATTGACATTAAGACGTACAAATTATATTAGAACAAATAAGCCCTCGGTCACAAATATTAAGTCAAAATTGACCAGGGTTCGACGCTACTATGAGCGTCGTCTTCAGAATTAGACTAACTGTTCTAAAACATATTAGGTATATAATACATTAATAAAATTAGAGTTTATACTGACTGGAAAAAGAAGCAGTACTTACAAGTGACATATTGAAAAAGATCTAAGCTGGAAACGCGACGTCATGAATAGTTGTAAGTGAGATGGCGAGTCGCTAAGGGCTGTTCGTACTGTGAACAAGGGTTGCAACGCTCATAGTAGCGTCGAAACCTGGTCAATTTTGACTTAATATTTGTGACCGAGGGCTTATTTGTTCTAATATAATTCTGACACGGTCACTGAACCTTAGTCTATGTTCAGAGTTTTAAGACGAACAACTTTATGAAATAAACCTCGAAGTGCCGTTGTAAGTGAAACATTCTATGACTTCGCGGGTCGAGTCCTATAAAAGAAAAGTATGGTGGGTGTGTGAACGCATCACGTGTGTCATCGCAGCTGTATATGTGTTGTTGGTTCCGTGTCCCTCATTTAAATGGAAGGTAGATCAAACATTTTGTTGTAGATTCTGCCTTCCTGGCGCAGTTCTGCTTACAGAATTATCGGTGGCAGTAATGAGATGGCAGTGGCCGACAAACTGGACAACAGTAAACAATACTGAAGCTAATATGGTCACCAAAAGCGATCTTTCACCTCGTCATGAATGGATAGCATCACTTTTCAGCCGGTTCACAGTTCATGTTGTGCTCCCATTTCGCTGTCTCGACAACCTCTCCGCTTATTTTGTAGGTGGTATGAGGTCGCCGAGCTAAAATGCGAGCTTCTGTAAACTGTGTGGCTCCACTGCAGTTTCCTTAATCTTCTTTCGCGCCAGATTTTTTTATAGCGAGTTTCCTAAATTGCTTATAGTCCTTGTTAACTCTCATGCTCAGTAATTTGATATCTTATTTCCCACAGGCGATGTCTTGTTAGGTACGTACCTAGTTCTTGCACTTACACACAGCAAAGAGAGTAGTGAGTGATAAGTCTTCAATGGGTCGTGGCTCCGAAACGACATCCTTTCGTAACACGTAGGCTATAAACGAAAACAACCAAATAGGAAAATTCTATTCCACCTGAGGGCCAGGAGAAAGACAGGCCGCAGCCGGTACATCACGAGGACAGGCCCGAGATAACTCGCTCGCTCAGCTCAGCAGACGAAATGCGTTTCTAGACATGTCAACTCGTAAATGGGTATTTCCGTACAAACCAGAATTGGATCATCTGCTGGAATCCGCTGTTATAGAGTCTTTCTGATTAATCAACGACCGGAAGTCCATAGGGCTACTAATAATTTGTTACTGTTGTACTAAGTACGATAAACCTGAAGCCATACCAGAATGATTATCACTTGCATGAGGCACTACATCTTGTATCAAATGAGGATTGTTAAGCAGAAGAGACTGAGTGCTACAAACAAGCCGTTAAATCATTCACGTAAAGCGTATATCTTACATTACAGAATACTGCAAAGTTCTGTGTTGGAGTGCTAGTTATCAGTAGGCCTCCAAAATTTATTGGTCCAGTTAACCCCATCTTCACTTTATCAAAAATCTTCAGAACAGAGGGAAAACGCTCCATGCACAGCTTATATTCCATGGAATACCATAAAGCAATAAGCACAGAATTTATCTCAAAGAAACAAAATTGTGTGCTATTACTAATTAGAATTTATGGAAATTTGTTAGATGTGAGAGAAAATTACTCTTACCACAGGATTTCACACACACATTGTGTATACCAGCTAAATTGCCAGCTAAAGTCGTATATATATATATATATATATATATATATATATATATATATATATATATATATGAATTTAGCTCGACATACAGCGCCATATAAGTTCAAATAGTACTTCCAACCTTCTTCTTTCTTCTTCTTCGTCTTTTAGTGTTCAACCCTGAGGTTGGTTTGCAGGAGAGCGCCATTCCTCTCTTCTGTCTGCCTTCCCCTTCATTTTCACGCATGTGTTACATCCAGCGTCATTCATGATCTGTTGCGTGTGTGATAACCTTGGTCACGCCCGCCGATTCCTTCCCTCAATAGCTCCTTCTGCTATTATTCCAATGATGTTGTGTCGTAGGATGTGCCCTACAAGTTTTCCTCTTCTTTTTTGGATGTGCCTCCAAAGAGATCTATTTTCCTGTACTCTTCTAAGCACCTCTTCATTTGTTACTTTGTCTCTCCAGCTGATCATCATCCTTGTATAGCACCACATCTTCAGGGCCTCTAGCCGTATTCTCTCTTCTCTTCCAACTGTCCCAGTTTCACATCCATATAGAGCCCCACTCCAAACGAAACATTTCATGATACGTTTTCTTATTTTCAGACTGATGTTGTTGCTGGTGAGTAACTTCCTTCTCCGATTAAATGCAATTTTGGCCTTTTGTATTCTGGTCGCAATTTCTTTCGGGCTTCTACCATCTCTTGTGATTTTGCTTCCCAGGTAAGTAAATTCCCCTATTACTTCCAGCTCCTCTCTTCCAATTCTCATTCTTAGAGGTTCATATTCTGCTCCTGTACTGCATTCCATCACTTTAGTCTTTTTATTCTCATTCCATACTGATTGCATACAATTTTTTCCATTGTTCTGAGGACTTCCTCTAGTTCTTCTTTCGTCTCTGTGACTATAGCAATATCACCTGCATAATTTAGCAAGTCTATTTTCTGCCCATTAATTTTGATCCCCACCTCAGTAGTTTCTCGAACTTGTTCTATAGCTTCCCAGATGTAAGCATGGAATATAAGAGGAGAGGGAGCACATCCTTGTCTTACCCCTTTTCTCATATTTGCTTCTTGTTCCTGGTGACAGTTCCTAATCACTGCCACCTCATTCTTATAGAAACTGAGTATCACACGGATGTCTCTGTACTTTACTCCACTTTTCCTCAGCACTGAACATCTCTTGCCAGATAACGTTATCAAATGCCTTTTCCATGTCTACAATATAAGTTGGTTTATTTTTCTGTAATTGCTTTTCGATAAGGAGTCTCAGTGCCAGAATCGCCTCTCTTGTTCCAAATCCCCTTCTGAAACCAAACTGATCTTCCCTCAGCATATCCTCCAACTTATCTTCAATTCTCTTCAGAACTATTTTTATGAGAATTTTTTATGCATGTGATATTAGACTTAGAGTTAGGTAGTGTTCGTATTTTATAGCTTCTGCCTTCTTTGGTACAGGAACAATGATACACTTCTGGAAGTCTGTCGGTATCTCTCCTGTGTTATAGGTAGACCCAATAAGTTTAAGCAGCATCATTCTTTATTAGTTCTGCAGAGATGTCATCAATACCCGTTGCTTTGATGTGCCGTAGTTCTTTTAGAGCTCTGTCAAATTCTCCTTGAAGAATGTCATCTCCCTTGTCATCTTCGTCTACTTGCTCTTTTCTTCCTATTACTTCCTCCGAAAGAGGTGTTCCGTCGTACAACTCCTCTATGTATTCTTTCCATCTCATCACCATGTCTTCACCAAACAGCATTTTCCCCTCTTTATTTTCTATTGTGCCTGAGAGTGTTGTTTCACGTTTGTTAAAAAATTGATTTGCTGTTCTGTAGGTTAAATCAGTTCTTCCGTTTTGCATATTTCCTTCCACTGTTCTGCGCATTTCTTCAAGAAAATTTTCTTTTGCTTTCCTGGCTTCTCTATTAACTAATTTCCTTAGTCTTCCAACCTAAGGGATTAATTTTATAGTACGAAAAAAATTATTTCCTTCTTGAGTTGTTAATTACTGTGATGGTCCAATTAAACCCGAGGTTCAGTTAACCCAAAACTCCTCAAACGTCTTCCAAACAACGTCACTCAAAATCTGATGAACCGCACTTTTCGCATCCGTCACACAGCTGTACCATCCCATAGCGGTAATGAAGAAAACAAACAAAACAATATCACCCAGAACAGAATGCACAGTGAAGCACGGTAGACAGACAACAACTTCAGCTCCGTTGATCACTAGCACGGCGGCTATTTGCCCTCTTGCGAGCACAGCCGAGAACCACACAAGCATAATTCCATCACTTCCTCATCCATCCTTATCGGAACGTGACAGGCACAGCATCCACCAGTGCGCAGTGCTCTGTACGTCTCAGTGAGAAAGCGAAACAGGCGGACAGCCTGCACTCGTCGCCTGCAGTTCGGTACTGCTGTTGCGCTTCTCCTGGCTGCAGTTCACGGACTGGCTGCTCACTGAACCACTCCAGCTGACACTCTGTTCACTCGGTTCGCCCCAGGCAGGCTCTCTGTCGGCACTCCGCACCAGTCGATGGTTGCTTCGACTTCCTCCTTGGCCACAGACAACACCAGTCACATAGCACTCACAGCAAGCCTTCTCTGACATCGATAGGCAGAGGTAACTATTGTTATTATTATTATTATTACAGGGTGGGGCAAATACAAGGGGCCAGGACGACAGAGTTCCAGGATACAAAGAAACTCAGCAGATAAAAGGAAATACAATACTAATCTGACTACAGCAGACGCTGAGAGTGACCAGCATTCATCTCTTGGAACTTACGGGCCCTGGTCAGCAGGTTGCTCAAGGCGGATTAAAGCTGGACTGCTGGAGTTGCTGTAATCTCGAAATGTTCTGCTGCGGTTCTTGAAGACTATGAGGGCTGTTGCGATACGCCTTAGACTTGAGGGCTCCCCACAGAAAGTAATCGCTCAGTGACAGATCGGTAGACCTGGTGGCCAGCTAAGGTCGCGAGCAGACTGACCTCTGCTAACATCTCTGTCAAGCATGAAGATTTTGTAAATGTTCTCCAAGGTTCGGCCGGCTATATGGTGAGTTGCTTCATCCTGTTGGAAGTAACTGAAGGTCTTTTCCTCCTCCGTTATTGGTGCCAAAAATGATTTCAAAATGTTGGCAATGTAACGCTCGGAAGTCAGTGTCCCATGAAAGAAGATGAGACCAATAATGCGGCTTGCAGACAATGCATACCAAGCCCCAACCTTCCGAGCTGGCCGCAGTGGCCGAGCGGTTCTAGGCGCAGTCTGGAACGGCGCAGTCCTGCCTCGGGCATGGATGTGGGTGATGTCCTTAGGTTATTTAGGTTTAAGTAGTTCTAAGTTCTAGGGGACTGGTGACCTTAGATGTTAAATCTCATAGCGCTCAGACCCATTTTTGAACCCAACCTAGCCGCGCGGGATTAACCGAGCGGTCTAGGGCGCTGCAGTCATGGACTGTGGACTGTGCAGCTGGTCCCGGCGGAGGTTCGAGTCCTCCCTCGGGCATGGGTGTATGTGTTTGTCCTTAGTATAATTTAGGTTAAGTAGTGTGGAAGCTTAGGGACTGATGACCTTAGCAGCTAAGTCTCATAAGATTTTACACACATTTGAACATTTTTGAACCCAACCTTCCGATCATGCACTGGTGTTTCGTGGAAGTTATGCGAATTCTCTGCTTCCCAGAACGTGCGATTTCTGGCTTACATAACCACTCAGACGAAACGAAGCTTCATCACACATAAAGAACAGATTTATGTCCCAAACACTCATTGTTGTATCAGTGAACAGCCAGTCACAAAACTGGAGGCGCTCAGGTTCTGCTGGTTTTAATACATGAACAACAGGCACTCTATAGGGATGCATTTGCAGCTCTAGGAGGAGTATTCGTCTGGATGATCGATGTGATGAGCCGGTCTCTTGCGATAGGCGTCGGGTTGATTTGGTAGGACGCTGAAGCATTTTCTGGTGACCTGCTGCCATATTTTCGGAATGTTTTTTGACTTGTTCAAAACAGATTCTGTCTGAGACCATTTCCGGGCTAAACACTGCTTGGTACTCTTTCTTGCCATGTTGACACTATTAAACGTCTCGGCAACAACTGACCACACCGTTTCCGCGGCTTTGTTGTCACGTAACTTTACACAATGAACACCCGCTTCTCCACTGTGAATACCATCGTCTCCTTTGTATTGCTCCACTCAAACTGACACAGTCAACACTACTCTCTGAACCATTGTCGATCACGTGGCCGGCTTGAACGTGGTGTGCGCATCACGTGGTGCGCGTATATGCATAAATTCACGACCAATCGTATCTCGAGATCGAGTCTCGGTCCGGCACACAGCTTTAATCTACCAGGAAGTTTCATAACAGGGCACACTCCACTGTAGAGTGAAAATCTTATTCTGGAAACGTATCCACTTTACTTGTCCCACCCTGTATTATTATTATTATTATTATTATTATTATTTGCGAACAAGCCCATTAGAACTTCTCAAAGTGCTTTGTGCCCACATTTCTTTCGTTGTCTTCCTGTAGCCTTCCTTTCCCTCTTCTGACAATGTTGTTCCAGTCTCCTTCCGTTTTTCTTCTTACTACCCTTGATTTTTGGACCTTAATATTTCGGCGTTTTTGGACACATTGTACCGTAATTCCGCCCAGTTTCCAATCAGTTTTGCCGGCCGCGGTGGCCGAGCGGTTCTAGGCACTTCAGTCTGGAACCGCGCGACTGCTACTGTCGCAGGTTCGAATCTTGCCTCGGGCATGGATGTGTGTGATGTCCTTAAGTTAGTTAGGTTTACGTAGTTCTAAGTTCGAGGGGACTGCTGAACTCAGATGTTAAGTCCCATAGTGCTCAGAGCCATTTGAGCCGATCAGTTTTGACCTCGCCAACCCATTTCATTGTGTCCATTTTGGCTTAGCTCCTGCTGCCAATAAAATCGAGTTTGTTTTCTAAGCATGCCTGGGATTATTATTTTAATGTCTTCATAGAATCTTAACCTGCGTTTTCTAATTCCACTGTGGACATTGTGTATTGTGTGATTTCTGATTCAAAAATGGTTCAAATGGCTCTGAACACTGTGGGACTTAACTTCTGAGGTTGTCAGTCCCCTAGACTTAGAACTACTTAAACCTAACTAATCTAAAGACATCACACACATCCATGCCCGATGCAGGATTCGAACCAGCGACCGTAGCGGTCGGGCGGTTCCAGACTGTAGCGCCTAGAATCACTCGGCCACCCCGGCCGGCATTTCTAATTCCTTCTGTATTATTCGTCTACACGTTTCGGGCCTAGAATTTTTCAGAGGGATTCTGGTAATTGCTGTATCGTAAAGTCTTAGTTTTGTGTGCATGGAGGTACAATACTTGTTCTAGATATTATGAAAAATCTGTATGCAGGTTTCATCCCATTTTTTCTAATTTCGTATACTTCTGTTTCGATTTCATTCTCCTGAATGGCTCCAGAGAGATATTTAAATTGTATCGTATTTCGTCTCCTTGAATTCTGCTGCTTTTTTATTGCAGGTCATGTTATTCACTTCAAAAGATGTCTGGAGACCGACTTTTTCTGCATTTCCTCTCAAAAGATCAATTTGATTATGGGCTGATAAAATTTCGGAAGTTAATATTGTTAAATCTTCTGCAAATGCTAGATAACTGCAAATGCTAGATAATCGACAGATACTTGCCTCTGCCTAAAGTGCTTGATGGATCAATTCTGAGGACTGATTCTGTTTTCGCCGTTCTTCTATCACTTTCTCAAGGACATGGCTTAAAAGTAATGGAGACAGCCCATCTCCTTCTTTTACTCCCATATCCATTTCGGGAGGATCTGAGAGTTTCCTCGGAACTTTATTCTTGGACTTTGTATCTGTCAGTGTATGTTTTATGATTGCAATTGATTTCAGATTTAGACCTTTTTCTTGTGATGTTTGGAAGAGTGATTCGCAGTCAACTGAGTCATGGGCTTTTTTTTCTTTTAAATTCACCGGTTTGCTACGGTTTTCTGATGTCTTAGGGGTAACTTTTGGTTCAACATTTGCCCGGGATACGAACGGCCTGGTCCGAATCCTGACTTATATTTTTCAGTTTTTATTTCAAGTTGTTACTGTGCTCTATCGAAGAGACCCTGAGATAGAACTTCGTATGTAGCTGATATTAGCGAGATTCCCCTGTAGTTATTTACATCTGATATCTATCCATTTTTGTGTAACGAGTTAATTAACGCATTTCTCCAGTCTTATGGAGTTACTTCAGTTTGCCAATTGTCTTACACGAGTTTGGTGTTTTGTTTTATGGTATTTGAGCCTGCTGATATGACAATTTCTGCTATGATTCAATCTTTCCCCGATGCTTTACAAGTCATGAAACATTTTTTTTTAAAATCGTGTAGGTAACTGCCTAAATATGGAGCAATAAATAGTACGATATGTGAAAGACAAACTCACAAAATTTTCTTTTGAACTTTTAACTGATGGCAGTGGCGGCACAGGTCGTACGTGCGGAAAAACATTTTGTATGCTACAATTTACCAATCGATAGTATCTGTGCAAAGACCTTTCCATGGCACGTTTCACAAAACCTCACCAGTTTACAGAGGTATAGTGAAGCTGTACAGGAAATTGGAGATGGATGATTGTTTGTGAGACGCAAAACGTTCGGGTCGACAGAGTGTGTCAAAGCAGACTGAATGTGTGATCTGATGTTGCGAAGTCCCACAAAGTCTGCCTACCAAGCTAGTGCAACACTCAATATCCCTTAACCACTTAATTAATTTTCAGTGACGAAACCACACCCCATCTTTCAGAAACGGCCAACTGACACAACACACACCTATAGAGGACAGATAATCCAGATGCAGCTGTCGAGCACGTCCTGGATTGTGAGAAACTTCGCGTCTTCTGTGCCGTTTCCAACAATACAGTCCATGGACCCTCCTTCTAGGCTGAGAGAACTGTCAATGATATCACCTATCTCGACATGCTACAATTGTGGCTCATATACCACACGAAACGATAGCAGGGATTTACTCTTTCAGCAAGTTGGCGCCTCAGCACATTTCCACAACTGTACACGAGATTATCTCAATGACACTTAACCATGGCGAGTGGCTGCCACAGTTGACAGACGTGATACCTTGCAATTTTTCCTTGTGGGACTACATCAAGGACAGTGTCTCCGTTCTGCCTCTACCACAAGACACCGAAGACTCAGCACCTGTCCTCACCTTCACTTGTAATAAACTGGGTGGACTAGTTAGATGTGTGTAGTGTGACGGTGGACATGATTGACGGTTTGTTCTCCACATGCTGTATCATTTGTATTCTTTGGCCATTTGCCTGTGCCGATTTTTTGAAATGTTTCTTGGACTTCGTAATTACCAAGTAAAAAAACATACTATAGAGGGGCCTCCAATCCAAGCGGAGTAATACAGTATAGCGTCTCCGAAGTTCTGCTTCTGACGTAGAGCACGATATTGCATCTCACTTGCCACGTTCTTCTCCGTGAAGACAAACTATGACTGTCTCAGTTTTTCAGGCTTCGGAATACTCTGCAACCCGTTTGAGGATGGCTAATGGCACAGGATTGGCATCGAGAAGAACAAGGCTTCAAATTCCGTCGCACCAAGCAGGTATAGGTTTCCAGCGATTTTCCATAATCTTTTAAGGAGAATAACCGCCCGGTTTCTTTCAAGAAAACAAGAACAATTTCCGGCCGCATCTTTGCTTTACCCGCGCTTTTGTTCCGTCTTCCATAATCTAGTCATCGACGAGATGTTCAACCCCAATCCTCCTCCCTACTTTTCTTTATTTCTAGTGTAAAGGCAATTTGACTACAGGTTACATTATTTTCCTTGACTACATGTAGCATGGAACAGCGACTTGGGAGCCTTATGCGTTATTATGGTATTTCAGTTTCAAGAGATGGTTAGACTTTTCAGGCACTCATATAGACTCTGCTGCTTTGTTCCAGGGAAGGTCTAACGGGCCGTGCTTGCGTTCTCAGGACGGTCTGTGAAGTTGCAGAGACACCTTTAAGGCACAACGGCCTCGTCGGAGATCTTATGCACATTTTCTTCACGTGAGTGTACTATTTATTCATTCCACACAAAAGCGCTAGATAGACAAAATATAACGCCTGGAAATAATATTGTGTTGCTGTTAACAGTGCAGTTAATAACGACCACTCTATATTTCCCGACAACATATACTATTAAAGTGCGGGTCATTTACGACGGTGGCCGAGTTTAGGTTCGTTCTGCGCATCTGACGTCACAAAACACAGTCAGCCAATGAACAGAGAACGACGTTGCCAGAGCTCGACTGCAGTGCAGAGCACGGACGAGTGTCTTCAGTTTTAGAAACGTTCAGTCATAAATAAAGTAATTGAACAAAAGCAATGTCTTGATAGCAGACTTTCTATATAAGAAAGTTTGGAAAAAGCATTCCTTATACCACTTGATTCACATTCTATTAATTAATTAAACCAAACAAGCAATAAGCCTCCTAATTCAGGCGATAGCAAGGAAATTTATTCTCACTAACCGCTTTTTCGCAATAAAGAGCAGCGGTATTTCCTGTTGTACTTTGACGAAGCGTGAATAATTCATAGTCATACCAACAGTGTTTGTCGGTATTTTGCGTGATTGTTAAAAGTCCTCCAGGAATTCAATTTAATGACGAGCTGCGGTATTTTTTTGATATTTCTAGTGGCAACGAAAATCGACCATACAGAAAGTATACGCTGTGGACTTTTACCTCTGCAAACTCTTCAAAATTTCGTGCAATGGTTTACTACATTCAATGCTGCACAATAACTGCGTTGAACATCGAAACAAAATTAAGTCGTTTATGGGGGGGGGGGGGGGCAGGTATCAGTCAAGAAGATGTGTAAAAATCAAATTTTTGGGCCAAATACTTTTTGTGAAATCGAATAATAAATGTGTCAAAGCAGTCGGAACACCATGTGTCTGCACAGGCGAGCAGTGCAGTGATGTCAAAATGAGGGGAGCACGTCCCTGCAGCGAAAGGGTTAACGCGCCCGTGGCGGCTTCACCTCATAAACTACGCGCTCCCCCCTATACGTAAGTTTGCGAACTGTACTATGGAGCTGCTTCTAATGGCGTGTGCAACTGGCAACGCCGCAATCTCGCGCGTCTGGGAGGGCATACGCGCGCCGTCAAGATAAAAGAATTGAACTATAGTGAAAAAGGGTCGCTATATATCAACGCGTAAACTACAGCGCTTTTACATGACATTTTTTCAGTTCTTGAACGAATCTACAGTCTCATGATCCAAAACATATTCTCAGCTCGAACATAGCCTTACGTCTTGTGAAGAGAAGCGTTCCTCGAAGAACCAGGTTGGGTTCACTCGTCGTCGTCGTCTACAGGGTGTTACAAAAAGGTACGGCCATACTTTCAGGAAGCATTCCTCACACACAAAGAAAGAAAATATGTTATGTGGACATGTTTCCGGAAACGCTTACTTTCCATGTTACTCATTTTACTACTTCTCTTCAAATCACATTAATCATGGAATGGAAACACACAGCAACAGAACGTACCAGCGTGACTTCAAACACTTTGGTACAGGAAATGTTCAAAATGTCCTCCGTTAGCGAGGATACATGCATCCACCCTCTGTCGCATGGAATCCCTGATGCACTGATGCAGCCCTGGAGAATGGCGTATTGTATCACAGCCGTCCACAATAGGAGCACGAAGAGTCACTACATTTGGTACCGGGGTTGCGTAGACAAGAGCTTTGAAATGCTCCCACGAATGAAAGTCAAGAGTGTTAAAGTCAGGAGAGCGTGGAGGCCATGGAATTGGTCCGCCTCTACCAATCCATCGGTCACCGAATCTGTTGTTGAGAAGCGTAGGAACACTTCGACTGAAATGTGCAGGATCTCCATCGCGCATGAACCACATGTTGTGTCGTACTTGTAAAGGCACATGTTCTAGCAGCACAGGTACAGTACCCCGTATGAAATCATGATAACGTGCTCCATTGAGCGTAGGTGGACGAAACTAAAATGAGCTCTAACATGGAAAGTAAGCGTTTCCGGACACGTGTCCACATAACATCTTTTCTTTATTTGTGTGTGAGGAATGTTTCCTGAAAGTTTGGCCGTACTTTTTGTAACACCTTGTATACATTCGAAATATTTATTACAAGTACTAGACGGTGGGGTGGTGGAGGAGGGAGGAAAACGGCTAGATTACACGTCAAATGGCTGTAGCGTTAGGAGTTGCTGCTAAAAAAATTCATTGACCGCATTTTTCGATCACACGTCGTACAAATTGGGCAGTACGAAGAAAAGACTGAAAAATGGTTCAAATGGCTCTGAGCACTATGGGACTCAACTGCTGTGGTCATTAGTCCCCTAGAACTTAGAACTACTTAAACCTAACTAACCTAAGGACATCACACACATCCATGCCCGAGGCAGGATTCGAACCTGCGACCGTAGCAGTCGCACGGTTCCGGACCGCGCGCCTAGAACCGCGAGACCACCGCGACCGGCAAGGGAAAAGACTGAATCGTTTGCATGACACCCTTTTTAATTCGAGCGCTTCGTTCTCAGCCTTCGGTTGTTATTGCTCGTTGTTGAAGTAAATCAGTGTGTGCGTGCTCCCGCAGACCTTCCACGTCGACGGAGGAGGGCCTGCCGCTGGAGTTCTCGGAGGCCGAGGAGCGTGGCAGGGCAGGGGCCGACTGCGCAGCCGCCTACCCCGCCTGCAGACACAGCCCGCTCGACCTGGTGTCCGTCGTCACATGACGTCGCAGCAGCCACCGCCTCCGCGTTCGCCGCTGTCAACAAACTGTTCCCACCAACACTGTACACCTATTACACCAAATAAATAATACCACACTGACAGTGTTAATCATTTACATTCTGTATTTCAGCTTACACTGATTAGCCAGAAGATTACTATTGGTATAAACACGTCCAGGCGATAGCGGCGTCACCTGGCGAGGAGAGACTGCTAGTCAGACATGTGCACGGTACATGCAGTTCCAAGGGCGTGCTGTCAGTGTGTAAAATGGGGAAAGCGCGAGATCTGAGTTAGACTGAGGGAGGCTTTGCATGAGTATTTCGAAAACTGTACGACTTGTCGGGTATTCGATGGCTGCTGTGGTGACTGTCTTCAACACGTGGACAAACTAAGGCGAAACCAAGTCCAGCCGTCGTGAGGTTGGTGTCTGAACACACAGTGCATCAAAGCAACACCGACTCAAAGCAAGGCCTCGCTGCTTGTTGGTGACGTCACGTCAGCTAGGCACGTCGAACGCCAGGTCCGTTGCAGGCAGAAACGCCTGGGCGTGCTTATCACTATAAATCTCTTATTTTTGGACAAAATGTTTGATATTGTTTCGTATTCTGCAGTTTTATTTATATATAAGCTACAAATGAAGATCATAGTTCTTTATTACTGAATCCTGTCGAAAAATACGTAGATCAATATGAGAAGATGCTTTGTCCCATTGCAAGCTTCGGAAATTTTACATTCAAGTAACTATATTTACTTGATCCGTTTTGTTATAGAAACTTACGAAAACCCCCTTACAATAAACTGGTTTCTTTTATTTATTTATTTATTTTCGTTTGACATCGTCACTGGGAATGTGAACTAATTTACATGTGTAAATGCACAACTGTTGCCAGTCATTAGATTACAGCCGTTTTCAACGAAAGGATTTCTAAACAGGAAACAAAATGTCTTCATACATCAAAAATACTGCTGAGCTTAAACTATTTTAAATATGCACATTAGAAAAGATAAATATTCCCCTCTTGCAACTGAAAGGAGAAACTTCATAAGATAAAAAAAAATTGTTTGATAAAACAAGTATCCCTATCTTGGCCCTTCTTCTCTCCCCCACCCCCTCCCCCAAAATGTACAATCGCAAGATATTTCATTAACATTCAGTGCTCCTCACCCCACGGTCAACCAAGACACCTGGAGAAGAGCACCAATATGTTCACGGTTTCTTGTAAAAGCAACCCAGTGCAAACGTAACTTCCTCAGATTTACGAATAAGGTGAAGAAGCACGAATTCTGTTGCTGCTGGACCATGAAGTTATTTTTGTATGTCAATCCTTAAAATAGGTGGAAATTTAAGTTCAGGAGTACACTATTTGTTAAGAAGTGTAATGAATTGCGCAACTAACTGATTGCAAAAATCTCTCAGAACAATTTGTGTTGGTCAACTACCGTAAATAGTTTCACATTTTCCTGTGTCAAAGAGGGAGACACCACCATTATGAGTATGCCTGCAACAGACCTAGCGTTCGCCATGCCTAGATGACGTGCCGTCACGAACAAGCGCCGAGGCCTTCCTTTGAGTCGGTGTTGACCAAACACTCCTAACAATGAGCCTCTGCAGCCGACGAACCATGCATGTGTCAATGTCAACACCACGACGTCGGCAAATGTTACTGAAATCGCCACGTGACCATCGGCAGTGGACGGTAGCGCAGTCTGATGAATTCCGATACCTTCTTCATCACGACAACGGGAGGGTGCGAATCCGTCGTCTTCCAGGGGAAACCGCTCCCTGGCACCTGTACTGCGGCACCCGAGACAAGCTGGTGGTGGCTTCATTATGCTCTGGGGAACATTCACGTGAACATCCATGGGTCCAGCGTAGCTTGTGCAAGGCACCATTACGGCCAAGGGGTATCGTAATCCGATTGCAGACCACGTACTCCCATTCATGACGACAGTGTTTCCCGACGGCAGTGGCATTTCTCAACAACATAATGTCACAAGGCCAGGAGTGTGATGGAGTGCTTCGAGGAACACAGTGGCGAGTTCTAATTGATGTGCTGCTCCCACAGCTCCGAAAAAGCACTCCGTCTTCAGGCCACAAGTGGCCCATCGGGACCATCCGACCGCCGTGCCATCCTCAGTTGAGGATGCGGAAAGGAGGAGCATGTGGTCAGCACACCGCTCTCCCGGTCGTTATGATGGTATTCTTGACCGAAGTCGGTACTATTCGGTAGAGTAGCTCCTCAATTGGCATTACGAGGCTGAGTGCACCCCGAACAATGGCAACAGCGAATGGCGGCCTGAATGGTCACCCATCCAAGTACCGACCACACCCGACAGCGCTTAACTTTGGTGATCTCACGGAACCGGTGTATCCGCTACGCAAGGCCGTTGCTCGGTCACAGCTCTGAACCTGATCGAATACGTTTGGGATGTGACTGAACGCGGCGTCAGACCTCATCGCCCCCTCCTCCCCCCCCCCCCCCCCCCCCCCCGGAATTAGCGGGAATTACATGACTTGTGTGCGCAGATGTAGCGCCAGTTCCCTCCAGCGACCTACTGATGCCTCATTGCTTCCATACTAAACGCATGGCTGCTGTTATCCGTACCAAAGGTGGAAATATCGACTATTATTTAACTGGTTATAATGTTCTGGCTGATCAGTGTATTTAAGTTGAATAATGTATGCTATCCTTAATTCGAGAGTGTCGATCAAAACTCGGAGCACATCGGTCATACAGATAGAACAGAACTAAACAGGCAGACAGTTTTGTAAAGCCTCATACGGCCTGTGCAACCTGCTTATAAAAACCTCTGATTCTTACTGGATGCCACCCGCTAAAACGAAGAACCTATCTTCTCCCGATTGAGATTGCCTTGCTTCCCACACACTTCTACAATGGATATTTTTTTTGCTTGAATTATTTGTTCGCACATATGTTGAAGCTGCTGTCTGGATAGTAAAGGAGGAGATTTACATTTTTGGCTTAATTTTATGCGTATTAACATCTTTGTAATGTATTTGTTTCTTATACTATAGGAGGAACCTTGTAGATGCAGGTGATCTCCTAGGTCTCATAGCAATATTTCCTAAAGCACAGGACACTGCAGGCACACGGTAGAAACCAAACACAATGCACGTTGTTTATGTACACACAAAACAAAGACGGTAGCGCGGGAGCTTTGACGTCACGACCGGAAGCGGGGAAAGAATATACTGCGTAGCAAAGTTGCTAGTGTCTTTAAGAGAAAGTGAACTTTTCAGGGATGGGAAATCTTCACCGAAAGCTGTGCTGAAAAGTATAGGTTTCCGTTACAAAGCGACAGATGGACGGAATGCTCTGTTACAAAAGGCGATTACTGCGCTGCGATTGGTTCGTGCAGCACGCCTGGCGCCTCACGCTTCTCGTTCTTCACTTGTTAATCAGTTGCGTGAAGGGCAAGGTTTCACCGGCCTCCGTATAGGTACAGATTGATTGTCGACGACGGTGAGATCACTGAGAGTGCGATAAGTATCACTAAGTGTGACTGAACCATCATTTTGTGGACGAAGCCGATCACAGATGTCCAGCAACTGTCCGAAGGACGTAAAATATCTGCCTGGAAAAGTTCGTCCACTGTGGCTTTTGCTGTACGGAGATGATCAGGGCTTAGTCTGCGAGGGTGTTCACTCACCGGCGGCTCGGGGACTGTGTTCATTCGGTGCACTATTCAGTTCTTAATCGCAGTCATGAAAAATAAGTCCTGAGAGAGTGGCACTGAGAGATTAGGGACGGAGCGCTAGTGGAAAGCGTGTCGCTAACCTGTAGTACCTCCGTGATCACATAAGCCCATAAGGTGTCTCAAGGCCTCGTGTAGAACTCAGGTTCGTAGCAGTGTAGGATAAAAAGCACATTAAAGATAAGGAGTAGAAAAATCACTATATTAGGCACAGCACGATACATATATCCACACACGACCAACACTACAAAGTCAGAGACCAAACTAGTCATTTAGGGAGATTCAGCCTCGTCTCTCTCGCTGGTCAGCGATATTGTTGTTCCCACATGTGTTTTCATCCGTGTTGTTGTACTTTCTCAAAATAAGGTTACTATTTCTGCAATAAGTAAGACAGAATAGCCAAGTGTTTCAACAATACAACGTTGTAACTGGACAGATTCAATGTTGTTTGTCCAGGAAAATAAAAAAAAATAGTCATTTTTTCCAAAGATAACATACGTAATTGTGTAATAGCAGTTACAAAATATGTAAAATGGTGTTTTACCTTGTATAAACTGCCTGCATCGAGAAAGCCCAAATATGTAAAAATAAAATAGGTAAGCAAATAGCTACACATTAAATATCCAGAACGCAGAATACTTTAGTTATATCAGTATTAAAATCCTATTTCTCATTCATTGCTCTCTGGAACACACCCCATTTGTTCTACAATACGTGAACGAAAATAGTTATTGAATGTTTCGTGATTGAAACTGTTAGTGCAGACAAGAAAAATTTACGGATACGATATTTAGCTAACTCTGCCGCTGGATTTGCGATTCTCTACCTCTAGCTTTAAAATGAAAATAACTCTTAATGCAATATTAACTGAAAATATGGTCGACTGATTTTATAAACTCACATACGACAGAGAAACACGAGCTACAAACCAGCATAGTGCGCGGCCATAATGTCGAATGTAGCACGTCGTTGCTCGTCATGGTCAAACGTCAAAATATACCATTTATTTACTCGGGACTTGAAAGAGGTTTCACTCTCCTTCCACCGTTAACAAAATTTCGATATGTTAGCTTATTTCATGCACAACAACCTATATTCTACTACCCACGAAACTTAAAATGGTCAGCGGCTACATTCTTCACTGCAAACTTTCCATATGTACCCAGTGATTTACTTATTTAGGAAGGAACACCGTAGCTATGGACAAGAACGAAAATAAAATTAGTTCATTACCAAGTTATGATTTCAGACTGTAACGAACCGTTCTTCCCCTCCCTTTTTTTGACCAAATATTTTCCTCAAAATCGAATGAAAAGGCTGCATAACGGAGACCACTCACGAATCCCAAAACAGTGGTTTTTCATTTTTTACACGAAATATGAAGATGAAAGTACTAACGTCTGTTGACCGAAAATCATACTGCAGCACACTCGTAACTCAGATCGAACGATAATATCAATATCTCGACAGAGCCTGACAAAAAGTCTTTACATTTTCCTGGTGGACTCTGTATACACCACATTTGCAAATCACTTTCTGTACGCAACAGAATCACCATCTTCCTGGCACAAGACTCAAGTAAACATTAACAATAATCTGTAGAAAGCTAATGGCTATCTTCAGCAGCCCAAAAAAGATGCACTACCGTAACTTTAAGCATAAGACACGCCACCCTTCTTATTATTATTAAAATTATTTTTTAGGTTATAATTTATGCCTGAAATTCCCGCTGAAGATTCCTGCCTGCTAGTGGTGTCCAATAAAACTGCAATATAAGTCCTTAGATTCCGAACCATACCACGATTATGATATTTTTCATCCTCTGCATGCCACAAACCCATTCTTTGACTTCTCACAGTCCATATTTCGTATTGTGTAATGTTTACGGCATTTCTGCTGGACAATAGCACGTAGTACGCGCCAAATCGGAGTTTTGATTGATACTCTGTCGACATACAACGTTTGGTGCCGATCTGAGTGTCTGACATCTCGAGGTTTGGGGGTTATTGCAACTTTTACTTTTCGTGTAAAAAATGAAATACCACTGTTTTGGGACGATAAGACGGAAGAAAACAAATTGATTTGAATTTCACCGATAGTCATCTGCAGACAGTACGTTTGGGCAGTGATATCGACTACATTGTGATCGCACGCATAGTGGCGTACCGTACTGATTTGAAAAGATCGGCCGATGTCGGTCGACGGCGGAATCCACCGATATCGGTGTCACCGTGACCGCAGCCTTTAACGACCTTTCCACCCTAAATACAGGATGAGTCAAATAGGACTTTATAGCTTTGATATGACATACAAATCTATTGGGATAACGTACGGAATCGGTAGATGTGTCATTTTGTAACAAACAACCTCAATTTTGATTCACGTAGTGCATCAGTACCCCATTTCGTCACCAGAAGCACCAGTGTAGGGCACAGTTTAAATGGCTACTTTCACTGGCGCGGAGTGTGATCGCTGTGAGTTTTGGTCCCACGAAATGAGCTCTGCAACAACTGTAGGGCGTAAATTTCGCACTAAATACGCTAAAGGGCCTCCAACCAGGCCTACAATTTACTATCGGCATAAGTACTTAGTTGAGACCAGTTGTCCGCTGCGACATGATAAATCACCAGGTCGCCCGTGTGTTGATGATTTGATGATTATGTCGAACATGTTCGGGAGAGCTTTGTCCGCTGTTCACAAAAATCTCGCGAGACTAGCAGTCCACAAAAGACTGTTTGGTGCGTACTGCGTAGACCTTTACACTTGAAACTATACAGATTCACAATGATACAGCATGGCCACCTCGCTCACCGCACATGGCACCAATGGATTTCTTTCTCTGCGGCTTCGTGAAAGACCTTGTGTATGTTACTCCCCAAACACACAATTTAGCCAACCTGAAAAATCGAATCTACGCTGCCGTTGCACATGTACGCCCGATTTGCTGCAACGAGTGAGGGAAGAAGCTAGTTACCGGTGGGATTTTCTCGCATTACAAATGCGAACCAAACTGACACTTAGACACTTTTATATGAAACCGATTCTGTAAGTTATCTTAATAAGTTTCTACGTCATTCCAATGTTGAAATGACCGTCTGAGAGCAGTATTAACGGTATGCGCAATATATTGAACGAGACTGCGATGCAAATGGCTAGTACAGCAACACCTTATGAATATGAATACATCAGCAAAGACAGATGAAAGGAGTTACCTGTTGACGAGAACTTAGGAGCGTAGTTCGAAAATCTTAAACATGGCTGCGAAACAGTAACTGTGTAATCAAGAATAGATTGAAAAATCAACCAAGCAGTAGCAAATAAAGGTTTATTATCCCTTGACCATGGTTTCGATGTTTGTAAAATATTTTTTTCAGTAATCTTGCCTCTAATAATGTATATACCAGTCACAAATTATCATTTTTTTTTTTTTTTACTTTTCTTATTACATGTTTGTCGGCAGCTCGTGGTCTCGCGGTAGCGTTCATGCTTCTCGAGCATGGGGTCCCGGGTTCGATGCCCAGCCGGGTCAGGGATTTTCACCTGCCCCGATACGTCTGGATGTTGTTGTGTCGTCTTCATCACCATCATTCATCCCCCTTACGGTCGGGAGAAGGCAACGTCAAACCACCTCCATTATGACCTTGCCTAGCACGGCGATGCGGATCTCCCACATCGTTCCCCTGCGCCCTGTCAAGCAGCATGGGACTTCATTTCCCTTTTCAATTTAATATTCCACGAGCTATGTTCTGTGATACCATTTCTTTTCATGGCACGACCACTTGTCATCCGCGGCACCCTCACATCACAGGGGTACGTTGGCGACAATCTGTGTCCTGCTTTGTTGCGCTTCGTGGCAAGTCATCCTCGGCTTACATTTCAGTAAGATAAAGCCCGTCCGCATACGGAAAGTGTTTCTACAGCCTTTCTTCGTGTCTGCCAAACCCTATCTTGCCCCACAAGGTCGCCGAATCTCTCCCCAATTGAGAAAGTTTAGAGCATTGTGGGTAGTGCCCTCCAACCAGCTCGGGATTTTGGCGATATAGCCAGCCAATTGGACAGAACTTAGCACAATATTTCAAGGTAGGACATCCAACAACTCTATCAGCCAATGCTTAGCCGAATAACTGCTTGCGTAAGGGCCAGAGGTGGATCAACGCGTTATTGACTTTCTCAATTTGTTAAGCTCTTTCTCTTGAATAGAGCATCCATATTTTTCTGAAATTCGTTTGCCTGTACATGACAGTCATACGTAGTGATTTTCATCCCATTCGGATAATTCCTTCATGTTGTGTCGTTTTTTAGGTTGAGTGTAATCAAAGATTCTTATAAAACGAATAAACGTCACTTTACAATAATTAACAATAGCTTGTACCCACGCAGAATGTTATTTATTCACTTTAACGTATAAAACTATAAGTAATTTAATAACTAGAAGTTATTTAATTTTACACGCGGGTAATGCTTTTGTGAATATTATTATTTTTAAATTCTGTCGTGATTTTGTGTTGTTATATCACATCAAACATTGAAAAGGGCAACAAAAGTGGAGCATCGTATTGAAGTAAGAAAATAGTTCAGGAGGAGAGTCTATACTATAGTTCATGAAAGTTTCTTCAGATGCGCCAGACTCTACATGAGGGTTATCAGGTGTGAGTTCTTCAGAACTCTTGCTGCACAAAACAAAGAAGAAGCTGAAGTATCCAGCGCTGATGGCTTTCTGATACAACGAACTGATCAGCTTCACAGGCTTCCGATGAGGTTGCCAAAATTGCGACGCCTGAACAAACTGTAAGCACGTAAAATGGGCCAGACTTCGTCTGAAACTATATTGTTCAAATGTGTGTGAAATCTTATGGGACTTAACTGCTAATGTCATCAGTCCATAAGCTTACACACTACTTAACCCAAATTATCCTAAGGACAAACACACACACCCATGCCCGAAGGAGGACTCGAACCTCCGCTGGGACCAGCCGCACAGTCCATGACTGCAGCACCTTAAACCACAACTATATTGGAAAATGTCCTCAAAATATAGATTCAAACCTGCTATTACTGTTAGAACGGCGAGATTGCGAAGTCTTACGGTACGTTAATACAGACTTTCCTGAAGAATCGAAAGTACCACTCACGGTTCAGTCAGACACAGCGTCTTGTCACCCAGAAGCATTGTCAAGGAGGGAGATAACGCAAGCGTCGTTTTGGTGCACACTGATAAATGGGGAAGAAGCTTTACGCAATCGGATGGGTTCTTCTCCATCTAAAGCATCATTGTTATGCTTCTATTGTCGTTTGTTTGAGAAGACAAACCACAAAACAAAAGGAAGTTTTACTCCTCCGAGGGGTATGGAAAGAGTTGGAAGAGCAAGAAGTCACATAAAAAGAAATAAAAATATGCTGTGAAATGCTAACCAGAATGTTTCATATAATAAGTTTCATGGGAAAAGAAAATTAAGAGTCTAGTGGCCATAGAGAAGAAGACTCCAATGTCAGCAGTGGCAACGGTTTGGATCTGGTGCATCTAGGATATTTTCCAAGAACATTTGCTAAGAAGAAAAATTTGTCAAAAATTTCTTTTTCTTGTGAAAACGACTTTCTTGAAATTTAGAGAAAAAAAGTTCATCAAAAAATTACACGAGGGTTGTCCAGAGAGTAATCCAAAGCATTTTTTTTTCCTCGGCCTAAACAATGCTACGAATGCGAAACGTTAAGTATGTATTATTTGAAGTCTCCTGGGTGGTGCGCCAAGTTTCCGTCACTTCCGACAGATAGCGTAGCTGCAGGACAGTTTCAAATTGGCGTCTGTAGATGATGTACGTTACAAGCAATGTGCTGTCATTAAATTTCTCACTGCAAAGAAAGAAACTGTATGGAATATTCGCAAGCGCTTGTGCAAAGTCAATGGAGCATCTGCTGTCGACAGAAGTAAAGTTAGACGCTAGGCACGGAGGGTGACGTCATCACAAAGCGGTTCGGCGGAGCTCCATGGCCTGTAGCAGTCGGGGAGGCCATCCACAGCTGTCACGCCTGATATGCTACAGCGGGCTCCCACTTGTTTGGGCCATTAAAGAATGCCATTCGTGGAAGACATTTTGCGGGTGATGAGGAGGTGATCCACACAGTGATGCACTGGCTCCGCCACCAGGACCAGGATTGGTGCCGACAGGGCACACACGCCCTTGTTTCACAGTGGAGGAAGGCCACAGAAAGGGATGGAAATTGTTTGGAATAATTGGGTGTTAGGATAAAACAGCATTCTCTGGTGTGTATAATTCTCATTACGTTCAATAAAGAATTGTTGAAGAAAAAGTGCGGTTCATTACTTTCTGGCGACCCTCATAGGTCATGTTCAGAAGGCAAGTATCATTCCATTATATTCGACAGTACTCCGAGTACTTCCTATATAAAGATCAAACAAGTATTATCATACTTGATAACTGAGAATCGGGATGCACGAGTAGTGGTGTCTTCGATAGATTTCAGTGAAACAACAGAAGGTATTAGTGAGCTGATACTAACTAAACCCATTGCTGATGGACTTTACGTAATGAACTTTAGAGAACAACCTTACGATAACGCTGTTGCAATGGTCACAAGAGGGACAGGTGTGCAGCAACGAATAAAATACATCAATCCTAATGCTGGAGTTATGGTCTCCCAAACAACTTCTTGAAACTAGTCTGCTTGCTTGAGACTTCGATGGAGGTGAATGCACTGATTTTCTGCAGCGCATTCGAACTTGGTTATGCTTTCTTTTTCATGTACACTGACTGCTATTACAGACAAGAGTTTGAAGAAGGTACAGGAAACAGGTTGGAAATCCAGATGCAGTCCATTAGACATGACACGAAAACTTTAAAAAGAAGTTTTGTATTTTAGATCTCTGGCAGCCGGTAGTGCGTGAAATGAATTATACCTAAAATAATTTACAAATAAACAAACTTAGTGTACATCAATGTGTTCAGTAAACAAGCGTGTTACAGGTGATGTTGGGAGATAAACTAAAGGAATTCGTAGACAAGCCTTTACACTGACGGAGCGAGGTGGCGCAGTGGTAGCACACTGGACTCCCATTCGGGAGGACTACGGTTCAACCGGCGTCCGGCCATCCTGACTTAGCTTTTCCTTGATTTCCCTAAATCGCTTCAGGCAATTGCTGGGATGGTTCCTCTGAAAGCGCACGGCCGACTTCCTTCCCTAATCCGCTGTTTGGTCTCTTCCTCCAAACAACCCAACCCAGTCCAACCCTTTACACTGAGATGACCAAGTCAGAGGATTCCCCCTAATGACCTGCCTTATTTTCCCCGGCACAGTGCAGCAACTCGACATGGCATGGAAGGCCCACGCAGAAATGTGTTACTGGTGCAGCATTTTGTGCACGAACTCACCTCTGTATTTTGTCCCAGAAATGTTCGACGTGATTCAAGTAGGGCGATCTGTGTGGCCAAATCATTGGCTCGAATTGTCCAGAATGTTCTTGAGACCAGTTACGAACAGTTGTTGTTCGCTGTCATGGCGCATTGTCATTCCTAAAAACGAAGTCCATGAATGGCTGCAAATGCTCTCCAAACAGCTGAACTTAACCATTTCTAGTCAATGATCGGTTCAGTTGGAGGATATAAACACAACCCACACCATTTTGGAGCCATCACCAACTTGTACAGTGTCGTGTTGACAACTTGCATCCATGGCTGCGTGACGTGGAGTCTGCATCACATTCAAACGCTAACATCAGCTCTTACCAAATGAAATCGGAACGCAGTTGACCAGGCTAAGGTTTTCCAGTCTAGGGTCCTACCAATATGACCACGAGCCCAAGAGAGGTGCTACAGGTGATGCCGTGCTGTCAGCACAGGCACACGCGTCTGTCGTCTGCTGCCAGAGCCTATGAAAGCCAAATTTCCCCCCACTGTTCTAAAGGACGAATTCGGCGTACGTTCCACATTGATTCGTGTGGTTATTTCCAGCCGTGTTGCTTGCCTGTTAGCACTGACAACACTGCGCAAACGCCGCTGCTCTCACTCGTTAAGTAAAGACCGTCGGCCACTGCGTTGCCCATGGTGAGACGTAAGTCCTGAAATTTGGTATTCTCCGCACTCTCTTGACACTGTGAATCTCGGAATATTGGATTCCCTAACGACTTGCGAAATGAAATGTTGCATGCGTCTAGCTCCAACTACAATTCCGCGTGCAAAGTCTATTATTCCCGTCGTACGGGCAGAATCGCGTCAGAAACCTTGTCACATTAATCACCTGAATACAAATGCCCTGTCCGTTTTACCTTGTGTGGACGATACTACCGCCATCTGTGCATGAGAACATCGCTATCCCATGACTTTTGCACCTTAGTGTACGTTACGCTTAAAGCTTGTGTGAAGAACTTGGCATTTCTATTGAGCTTCCGAGCTGAATCAGGAGAAGACACGTTCGTGGCGACTGAAGTAGAGAAGTCGGCTTATCGCACAAAGACGATTTAAAATCACAAATGTTTCATCATTATATAAAGTAACTGGCGATATTCGCGAAGGGTTCCAACAGCCCTAGAATTTGGCGGAAAAACATGCCTACCAAAGACCTGCAATAATACTGGGTGTCGATGATGAGGAATGTCACCTACAGCAAAGTGTAATAAACAACTTAACCCTGTTCACCGTGGCCCACTGTGTTTATTTAATATTTATCAGTCCAATCTTGAAGAAGGTTGCCTAACATACTTTTATAACGCTGAGAATATTCCTCACAGATGACAAAAGCAGCTTAAACTGATAAAAAAATTATTTAAGATCAAGAATGCTCACTTTAAAATTAACAAATCTAACTACTTTGGTCTTCGAACAAGAGGTAACAATTAACAGTCACCACACCAATACAGAGCTTAAGCTGCAAAAAACGCGCAGAATATAATTTCAATATAAGAAATATCTTCTTATTTTGAATCCATGTAAAACAGTGACAGAGTATCGCAGTTTTTTTTTTCTTCCAGCTCTTTGGGTTTATGTTACAGTTGGTATAAGTAAGTTAGTGCATCCTTGAACTTCGAGGCTTCACATTGACCCTGATACTGTGTTTCAAGATGATTTGTCAACACATTCTAGTGTTTACAAAGTGAGATCTCATCTCCTCATATCACATGTCTTCTCTAGAAGGGAACATATAAAAGCACTTACACATTTTTCAACGAAATTAGAGGGTATGAATATACCATTGTATTCAGATAAATACATGTTCAACCTCCTCTTAAATTTTTCATTGTGCTACGTAAACGCTTCCACTTTTGAATACATCAACAAAATCAAAGTTAAGCCTTAATATTCATTCTTGGGTGAAACGTTTGTGTAAAAAGGAAACCATCTTCAGGGCAATTTTACTGAGATCGTGTCAGTTTAGTTGGGTCAACGAAAAACGTAATGTAATCTGTGAGATAGACTTAAGTTCCTGTATAAGCATTCCAAAACAAGTTTAATAAATTTCATTCCGTTTATTATTACTCTTTGCAAATATGAGTCAACATACGGAGATCAGTGTCACCACTCTGAACACAGCGGTTTATTTTCCATGGCAGCACTTCAAGCGTTCGAAATAATGGTTGACACAGCTTGCTAAATCGCTCGAGTGTGAGAGGGTCGAGCAAGGCGATCGATTTCAAGCAATATCGCTGGCATGTGTGACGGGTCCTAACAGATTGTTTCTATACAGTAGTATGATGATACATATAGTACAACAACGTCATTAGGTGCTTATACACATAATGTTCATAATGTTGATGTCAATAATGTAGCTTCATTTGAATTCGTTGTTCTCTGTTTGTCACGATACTTGAGTCGAGTCCTAAACGTAACGAAATTGTGATGTTCCTTCTCTTGTTTTGGCCACGTCCGTGAGAACGTCTGCTGCTCTCGTCCCCGTGCTCCAGGTGACATCAGACGCACTCTGTTTCGTTAGCCAAAGTAAGCTTGTCTAAGTCACGATCGCTAAAGTAAACTGAAATTAATTGTTATTCACGGGTCTAAAAATGCACTTTGATTCAGAAGACGAATGCCACTGTTTTTAGCCCTGGCTATAGACAAATTAATTCTCTAATTCGAAAGCCTTCTTCAACTAACTATTAGCTCTAGAACCTAACACATGGCTGCCACAAAAAAACAACGGACATGCTTAAGCTAATACATAAGCACTCACCCTCGAAAATCACAGCTGCCAAAAAAGTGTGCCACCTCTTCGCCATACCCAGCGCAATGTCCTCCGTTACTCCAGATTCAAAAATGGTTCAAATGGCTCTGAGCACTATCGGACTTGACATCTGAGGTCATTAGTCCCCTAAACCTAGAACTACTTAAACGTAATTAGCCTCAGGACATCATACACATCCATTTCCGAGGCAGGATTCGACCCTGCGACCATAGCAGCAGCGCAGTTCCGGACTGAAGCGCGTAGAACAGCTCGGCCGCAACGGCCGGCTACTCCAAATTTCACAGGGTTCTTATTACATCTTATAAATTTCTGATCTGGAGGACGGTCAGTTTAGATGTTTCAGCCAACAAGTGCTGCGCTAACAGCGTCCTCATGTACGCACTCCCATTGGCTCGTTGCCCTCTTCTGCTACTGGTACTATCCTCCCTGCTACTAGCACTTTCCCCTTTGGTGTCGCTTCCTGGCAAAACCATTCGTTACCAATATTTTCATCCCAAAGTTAAGAAAATTTGAGATGTTTATATCTCAAGATAATGTCTTGCAAGTGGTGGAGTTCACATGAACCTAACGAAGCCTGGTTCAACTGCAGTCGGCCTGTCAGCTAATTGTCAGCCGACAGATGAAGCGTGCTTGTCCATAGGCAGACTGGATGCATATCATTTAATGGACGGTGAAAATGCCTACGAAGCTCACACTGTCAAGGAATTATTATAGACTAAATACACGTGTAAGTAATCCCCAAATTTAAATGAGAATGTTGTTGTTGTTGTGGTCTTCAGTCCTGAGACTGGTTTGATGCTGCTCTCCATGCTACTCTATCCTGTGCAAGATTCTTCATCTCCCAATACTTACTGCAACCTACATCCTTCTGAATCTGCTTAGTGTAGTCATCTCTTGGTCTCCCTCTACGATTTTTACCCTCCACGCTGCCCTCCAATGCTAAATTTGTGATCCCTTGATACCTCAAAACATGTCCTACCAACCGATCCCTTCTTCTAGTCAAGTTGTGCCACAAACTTCTCTTCTCCCCAATCCTATTCAATACCTCCTCATCAGTTACGTGATCTACCCGTCTAATCTTCAGCATTCTTCTGTAGCACCACATTTCGAAAGCTTCTATTCTCTTCTTGTCCAAACTATTTATCGTCCATGTTTCACTTCCATACATGGCTACACTCCATACAAATACTTTCAGAAATGACTTCCTGACACTTAAATCTATACTCGATGTTAACAAATTTCTCTTCTTCAGAAACGCTTTCCTTGCCATTGCCGGTCTACATTTTATATCCTCTCTACTTCGACCATCATCAGTTATTTTAAATAAGAATAACATAATTAATTGCTATGATACCCATTCCCTACAGGCTCAAAAATGACGTTATAAATTATTTACTTCTCAGTGCGTGAATGTTTATGTTTTATTTCCTGATACTGTCTTAAATATGTGAAGTTTTTCTTTGCTGTTACAGACAACTCACAGAACCAGGTCATATAAATAATCTTCGAAAACGATTTGCTCAGCATAACAGAAAGCGCAAAAGACCCCCAAAAACTTATGCAGGAGAAATAAATAGCAATGTTTATATCTTCTTTTGTTAAGCTACACGTTGCCAAAATACTCTTATTACATTTTTGCTCAATTTTGAAAACAGGGGGGAGGCAAAATTAGGGTTCGCCCCAGGTGGTAGATATCCATGCTATACCCCTGTTTATAGGCACGACTAACAGTCGACCAAAACTCGGCAGCAACGAAAGTACAGGACAGGCGAATTACACACTCCCTCCACAACTCGGCAGCAACAAAAGTACAGGACAGGCGAGTTGCATATTCCCTCCACAACTCGGACGCAACGAAAGTACAGGACAGGCGAATTGCATATTGCTTCCACTTTCTTTTGTTTGCTTCCTCTACTGTCGTGTCTTGCTCCCGTCCTAAATAGGAAAAAATCGGAAACCTCTGATCAAATAGCATATTTCCCTCAGCACCCACTCACCGATCTTTCAGATCCTACAACACTGAGAACTCCATGGCTGAACGTGAGCGAATTGTGTATTATACCGGGTAGTTATATTTAGACTTGGCCTATTTATAACACGGAAACTACGAGTAATTACCGTACCAGTACCAAACTTGATAACATTAATGTCCAGAGTATGGGGTGCATCATTTCCATGCGTCACAGCGCCACCGTCCAGATCCAACTATGACCACCAGGTGCCGTGATCAGTCATCACGATTCATAGTCACACACACCTGGCCAGTAGCAATGCACTTGCTGATGTGTAGACATGAGCTTGGACAAAAGGAGCAAGGCATTATTTGAATAGGTCTCTTAACACAACAACAGTAATGTTGCAGCTGCACTTCGATAATATCGGCTGAAAGGATTACGGAAGGGTCCTCTTTCTCCACCTGCTGCGTGAAGCGTGATGAAGTTCGAATGAACTGGAGAACTGGACTTCGCTCCGGGAAGAGGCCGACGACCGGTCGCGCCACAGATGATTGATGAAATCGATGTAGCTATGGTAGACAACGCTGCACGCAATTCCCGATCGTCATCAGGCAGTGCGCGTGCTGTGTCACGACAGTTGAACAACCGGTGGTCGACTGTATGGAAGGTGCTTCGAACTATTCTCAAATGGTATCCGTACAAGGTCCACATCATACAGCAGATTGCACTACATAAGGCACAACGACGTGTTGACTTCGCTCTCCACTTTCTCGCAGGGTTTGAAGTTGACGAGGGCTGGCCATGGCCATCCTATGGACAGACGAAGCCCTTTTTTCTCTAACGGGTGTGGTAAGCACGCAGAATACCCAAGTGTGTGACTCTTCACCTCGAGTAACTGTGCATGAAGTTCCTCTTTATAATGAACGTGTCACCGTATGGTCAGGCTTCACGGTTACCTTCATCATAGGCCAACTGTTTCTTGAACAGATTGGCGCTCAAGGAACTAAAATGTGCAGTGTGACTGGCCAGAGTTACTGCGATATTCTTCGCCAGCATATCGTACTCGCCCTATAGGAGAGACGCTGAACTCAACAGTTTTCATGCAAGATGGGCCCCACAACTTACCACTCGTGAAGTTCACCTGCTTCTCCAAAACAAATTGGGAAACGATCGAATTATCTGCCGATCGTTTCCAAATGCTTGGCCGGCACGACAACCTGATCTCACTCTCTGTGTTTTCTGGTTGTGGAGCTACCTGATGGGCAGGATTTACCAGTGCTCTGTTTACACGTGCTGATCTGATGCGCAGCATATCAAGAGAGGTAGCCAGCACACTTACGGACATGCTTCGTTCTGCTGTCCAGAATGCAATCCTGCGCTTTCAGACTTTTCTGGACACTGATGGGCACCATATTGAGCCCCATTTGTACCAATAATGGGGCTAGTATGTAGTGGTACGATGTATCGTAAAAGCACATTAAGTTGAATTGATTCTGCATTATTTCTCTTCGCCATATCCGTGACATTAATGCTACCAAGTTAGTTCCCGTGCTAAGTAAGGAAAGATTAATTATAACCAGCTGGTACATCATACTAAGTTGACACTAGGCGCAGCGGTTGGTGAAGCGTTACTCATTTACTGTCGCTCCCATCAACCACTGAACCAAGTGTCAACCTCAGTGAGCTCAATGCTGAACTGGAGAGACTACCCAATGAAGCAAACCCATGATGTGTGACGTCACAGTCGCCATGTTAAACAGGAGCAAAGTGTCAAATTGATCTGCTACGCGGAAAAAATATTTCCATTTATGTATATTATACGAGGGCTATCCACAAAGTACATTATGTTTTGGAATTAAAAATAAATAAAGTATTGGAATTTTTTTATTATATATAGATGAAAGCCACCCTTAAATACTACTTTTCTACATAGTTACCATTTAAATTAAGGCACTTATCGTAGCGATGGACGAGCTTGGAAATTCCTTCGTCGTAAAATTCGGCCGCCTGCGCCTTCAATCACGTGGTTACATCTTCTTGAAGCAGTGCTTCGTCATCAAAACGCTGCATAGCCAACCACTTCATTGCTGGGAATAAGTGGAAGTCGCTCGGTGCCATGTCGGGACTGTACGGCGGATGATGAAACAACTCACACTTAGAAGATTCGAGAACTTCACGAGTGGCATTTGCCGTATGGGCCCGGGCGTTGTCGTGAATCAGCAAGATCTTTGAGCCCAACTTTCCAATGCGCTTGTTTGGTATTGCTCTTCTGAGGTTGTGCAGAGCTTGGCAATACCTTTGAGGGTTTATTGTAGTGCCTCTTTCCAGGAAATCCACAAAAATCACACCTTTTCTGTCCCAAAAGAGGTAACCACGTGGTTGAAGACGCAGGCGGCAGAATTTTAGGACGAAGGAATTTCCAAGCTCGTCCATCGCTACGATAAGTACCTTAATTTAAATGGCAACTATGTAGAAAAGTAGTATTTAAGGGTGGCTTTCATCTATATACAATAAAAAATTCCACTACTTTATTTATTTTTAATTCCGAAACGTAATGCACTTTGTGGATAGCCCTCGTATGACATGTTTTGGTTTAGAGTTCACTGCCTTATACCTGCTAACCCTTCTCTGCAAGATCAGTTTCGCAAATTATTCTGCTCTGTTTACATAGGTACTTTCCGTACTGCCGTTGAAGAGGCTCACAGATTATACTTCTCACAAGTCTTACCTCTGCACAACACATTTCTTGCCTTCACTTTTCGCATTTCATTTCCTTAATGACGAAACTCTATAGCGACACAAAATGACTAAAACATTGACATGAAAAGTTTCTTATTATGGTTATCTCATTATATATCTGGCAGACTTTCATACAATAACACATTTGATGTAAAGTGCTTTTCCCTTTGCACTTAACGAGAAAAAAAATGTTCTGTACAAATCATTTGGCAGCAAAACTGCTAAACCATTGCTTTGTTGCTCATTTCAGCTGCTAACATAGTAAAAATCTTCAGAATTAATAGGAATCACTTAACAAGTTGTTATATTATCATTTCACATATGGAATTTTGTGAAATGGGGATGTGGTCAAATTAGTATCATCAGATTTTAACTTTTATTTATTGTTTTGCTTCATTTAATATGTATTCACATGTTACACATTGGCAAATGTAATTAAGTTACCCGGTCTTTAACTCATGCAAGAATACTTACCATGTGCAGCAGCTGTTGCTTTTTTTGTGTGTGTGCCCTTAATATAATTTGAAGGTGCACAGTAGCAGTACATTGTATTAACAGTGACTCATGCATGTCTTCACAGTCAATGGCAGAGATTAGTGTATGCGCTTTGCCAGATACATTCAAATACATTGCCTTGTTCACCAAAGAAAACCTCTAATAAAAATGGTTCGAGTTTAAGGTAAACGTCACCAGAGCAGGGCGAAAGCATTTTTCTGTATGTTTCACTATTTTAAACACTGCTGCACATAGGTGAATCAAACCACCTCTCTCAGCCTTCATAATAAAGGCCGCTGGATCTGCCACAGGAGCTGCAGTATGTGTGATCATCTGGCCACATGTAAGGAGCAGTAATAAGTTCTTTGCTCTCAGCATTTCTTAACATTTGAATAATCATCTCACAACGTATCCTGACATATAAGAAATAACAGTCTCCTGATATTCACTGAGTACTGTTGAATCCAAAGCCTCAGAGTAACTAGTATCTTCACTATCATCAGTCAACTTATCACTTTGTATCTTAAGGTATATAAGTCCATGAACACTGAGAGACCTCACTTTCTCAGTGTCAGTTACATTACTTTTGTCACTTGCAGTAACATTGTTCTCGAGCAACATTGTTCTCAGAGTAGACATGAACTGTAATGTGGATTATTGTTCCAAACAAATGTAGATGTGATGCAAGAAAAAAAAGAGTTCTAGATGATCTTTTGAGAGTTTTTATGCTAAAAAATACTTCAGACGTTCCGTATCCCGACACAGAAGCTCCTGGGAGAGGCTTCTAATACCATGTATGCACATAAAAAATCCCACCATAAAATTTTTGTGGATATAATAATGCACACACCATAAATCCTTAATATTTGATTGAAGCTTTCTGTATGGCAAAGAGAGTTAGTGTAATACTTTACATTGTCAGCTCTAATGGTTGTTTAAAGCCCTTAGGATGAGCATTCCTAAAGCTGCACACATCAAAAAGTTTATCAATAATTCTGACGAATTCTACAGTGACAGAGGTGTCCTGAAAATATGGATGCTGGGAACTCTCTAGAAATTCAATGGCATCATCAACAATGGAGATCATTGTCTGGGCCGCTAAAGAGAAATTTACTTTATTCTTATCGAAATTCACAGGTGAACCAAAAAGTGAATTGTCAAATTTTAAAAATTCACACTAGCGTAGAGAATGTAACTTTAAAACAAAGTCCCACTTCATATCCACAGCTTCACAGTTAATAATTTTCTTTTCAGCTGAAGTACTACGAACTATTTCAAATTATGGCATGGAGCAAGGATTTCATGAACATTAGTCATTGGCACGATGCTTCAAGAAGGGGGAATATTTCCCAGATTCAGTGAACACCCAATATTCTTCAGTGTCTGAATGTTGACAGTAGCCGAGCGGTTCTGGGCGTTACAGTCTGCAACCGCGCGACCGCTACAGTCGCAGGTTCGAATCCTGCCTCGGGCATGGATGTGTGTCTTGTCCTTAGGTTAGTTAGGTTTAGGTAGTTCTAAGTTCTAGGGGACTGATGACCTCAGAAGTTAAGTCCCACAGTGCTCAGAGCCATTTGAACCATTTTGTTGACAGCAGCACCATCACGTGTCGCTGACCTCACAAGAATACCAACAGAAAACAGTTTTAGTACACGAACTCACACAGTTTCAGTCATTACATCTCATGATAGGTTATTTACAAGGATATACGCAATTGGACACTTAAACTTTTCAGTGTATGATACTACCTGAAAAACTAAAGTTTCAGTAGCCAGTTCTTCTGCATATATATTCACAATGTTGCCCAAATCAACATAGCCTGCATACATTTTTTGTTGTTGTTCCGCACAAGCTGCTTCCTAATTGACATAGCGTAAGATGGGATAGAGTAAACGCTCTAAGTGAAATTGAATTTTCATGAAACCATGGCTATTAACAAAGCTTGTGGCATACGCATCCCGAATCACACTAAATATTTATAGCTAAGATAAAAGCATATTTTATAGAATATAAAATGTTTATGTAAATGACGACTTTCCCCTATCTAGTTGTGTAAAGTTGCCAGATTTTTCCACCATGGCTAAATGCACTATTTAGTTTAAAAACTGGACAAGCTTATAGTTTTTATGTCGCTGTTGATTATTATTAGAAGAGTAATATAAATGAGAAAGAAACGTGTTGCACTACATGGTTGGCACAAAAGGTGAAAAAATGAGAATTATTAGTTGTTCCTAATGATGTAACTAGAGAAATCAAAGACTAACTATGGCTTACTATTTCAATCTAGTTCATTCACAATTTATCCGCTCAGAAGCAACGTTAAGCCATATACAAATACCGCATGTGAAGTTGTCATCAGCCTCACCACATACAGTGTGCAGGTAGTAAGTCCACTGTTTACAACTCCGACATCTTAGCCATCCGCCATTTTCCTTAGATCTAGATAATGCTTCCCTGCAGTAAAAGCAGCCTGCGTCACTGTCCACATCAGTGGACATTTTTTATTCCATATCTTCTCGAAAAAGTTTCGTTTCAGCAGGAACTCTCTTAGCATTTGGTCCTGCTTTTTGCTCCTTACATTTATTTTGTTTTGCCTTACATTGTAGGATATTGGTCTTATCTCTTTGTTTTTCCTCGAACTTCCTTTCTTTCATTAAAATATCTTCATCTTTGTTTCTTTTAGCTTCAGCTAACACGCTTTTATAACGAGTTGAAGTGATCATGACAGTTTTTATATTTTTATCCTACTTTGTCTGTGATTCATACTTTGTTTCTTAGGCAAAGGTGCTACATTCTTTGGGTTTATGCAGAACCCACCTGTTGGGTACTCAGAGGAACATTCTTCAGTGGTCGGACAACGAGGGGAATCTTCCCTTGGAGAACACTTATCACCTATAATCTAAAGGCAGCCTGCACTTGAAGACAGATGATAAGTTGGTTCTGGAAATGAACCAGTAGGCGTATTTGAAGAAGACACAGTCATTTGGCTCCAGAGGGGCCAGAACCTGCAGAAAACTCAGCAATTTCGCAATGAGAAGAACCAATATTTGAACTAGGCACAATATTAGTGTCCCTATCCAAAGGAATATCAGAAATCACAGCTGCATCGGTAAACATGTTAGGGTCTAGAGGAAAAAGTCTGCACTTTTTAAAGCCATTTATTGCTGTCATTGGAAAAGTGTATGAAGAAACGCTTCACCCAAGAGTGTACTTATTTGAAACTGTATAATAGTTCTTCCTTGATTACTGCAAAGAAATTTTTCACAAGCTTGTGTATAGAAGATTTTAAAAGGAGAGATGAATGCCACATCCGAGGGTTGGAGCTTATGTCTGCACTGTGGGGGCAAGCACACAACAGTTGTATAATTTTTTTCTGGCTTTATCAGTGAAACCTATATTCTTAGTATGGCCAGGGTGACCGCCTGAGGTTAATAGAATTGGATATTGAGCAGCTGGTTTTACGTGTTTTAAAAAATGTTCGATTTAAAAAAAACTTTCACTCTGCATCCACCTAGTAGACTGGCATGCAAATTTGGTTCCTGGCAGAGGCTCATTTTTAAGTTCAACCTTCAGTCTTCACCTAGGGAAGATTACAAAAGGGGGAATGCAATTTCCTCCTGCAGACATGCACGCCACAAAAGTCTGCAGTAACCCCCTATCAGCTGAGGTTTTGGCTCGAACCTGACGTCTTCTTTTGAGTCAAACACTTTGCTATTCCTGGACTACACTGTTAGAAGACCAGTTTCATCTACGTGATAAATACAATAAGCAGGATGACATCATTTATCTTGCAATATTTTAAGGATATCGAAAAACTTGTCTGCGTTCACCATGCACCATGTTAAACGCTCGTGCTCTAGCCATAAAGGTAGATTCTGGCTCGAAGATTAATATTAGGATGCCATTCTCTAGAGCTAGCCACCCAATCTTTACCTGTCATTTCAGACACTTTGTTGAAATGATGTGGCATTTTATTTCGCTCTATCAAGTGGAATACTAATCGTCGCAGGTCATACGCTGTAATTCCATAAAATTTCTAGCTCTTGTTCTTCACTGAACAATGCCCTTAAGCTGCCCCTAACCTTCTTACTGCCAACTGCATCTCTATTTTTCCCTACAATTGTTCTTTCAGTGTAATACCGGTATGTGTATATTGATTTGTTTTGCTGCTGCTGATAAAGGCATGTAATCATTCTTTACTGATTCAATTGCGTTTTTGCATTGCAACATGCTGATAAAGGCATGTAATCATTCTTTACTGGTTCAATTGCGTTTTTGCATTGCAACAGAGTCCCATGTTTGTTGATCTGTTTTGCAGATGTATTTTCTTGCCACCTGAAGCTCTTGCAAACCGTTGCAGAAGACGAGAATAACGGATATTGTTTTTGTGCATAAAACGATTTGTAATGTTTTAATTGCAACTCTTATACTGTGCATCAAATATGGAATAAGTTAATTCTCATTGGGATAGATAGACTGAAAATGAACTGTTGGAAATAGTGTCCATTCGTAGGGAAATGTGGACACCTTAGTCACTCTCTCCGATGTGTAGCAATACCAATTTTCCCGATCGGACGCCATGTCTGTATTAGTGGTTCACGAGCGAAACAGTACAGCCGAAGAAACGACAGTGACTTACATTTGTAAGCCAAAAGGCATTGCGTGAACCGCGATATCGTAAAAACTTACTGCTCTATATAAAACTGAAGCAACTAAAGTAATGTGAGTGATTTACCTTACACCAAAAAATCGAAAAACCTAAACTTTTTCACAGAAAGATAACGGAGCAAACTTCCTTTGTCAACTTCACTGACAAAGATAATGGTGTTGATTATACCTAGTTTGGTCACTTCTTGGTAGAAACCAGCACTGTTGAAGACGTCAAATAAGCAGTGGCCAGTTTTCCCAACCTAGCCACTTTACTCTTCATTTCCCTAAAGTCAAAAGTAAGTGCACACTCTTGAAGATATCATTTGGCATTTGTATTGTGTTTTAGGTTGTGTAAAACCTCTTGTAGATAGCCAGGTTCAAAATTTACTGATGATACCTAACCACGAAAACTACTGGGATGGGGCAAAAGAAACATTGAGCATACAAATCTTTAAGCCCTAGGGGAATAGAAATGCAAAGTGAGAGCACATTGTTTGGTTAATTCAAAGTATCGCCTGGATTGCTACATTGCACCACTGTTTTTCAGTTGGGTAACTATGAACTCTAAACGAAAGCTACTAAAATGCTCCTGAAGGACATTCTCCAGATTGTCATTTAGAAAACTTCTTTATATCAGCACTGTAATTGATATTGCCCCCCATCAACCATGGACTTTGCCATTGTTGGGAAGGCTTGCGTCCCTCAGCCATTCAGGTAACCATACCGTAGGCGCAACTGGGGTGCAACCACGACAGTGGGGTATCTGTTGAGAGGCTAGACAAACGTGTGATTAATGCAGAGGGGCAGCAGCCTTCTCAGTAGTTGAAGGGGCAACAGTCTGGATGATTGACTGATCTGGCATTGTAACATTAACCAAAATGGCCTGGCTGTGCTGGTACTGCGAACAGCTGAAAGCAAGGGGAAACTACAGCCGTAATTTTTTCCGAGGGCATGCAACTTCACTGCATGGTTAAATGATGATAGCGTCCTCTTGGGAAAAATATTCCCGAGGTGAAATAGATTATATAACGGTAAGACAGAGATTTAGGAACCAGGTTCAAATTGTAACACATTTCCAGGGGCAGATGTGGACTGTGATCACAATTGATTGCTTATGAACTGTAAATTAAAACTGAAGGAACTGCAAAAAGTTGGAAATTTAAGGAGATAGGACCAGGATAAACTGAAAGAAGATGGAAAGAAATACAGTAGAAGAAGAATGGGTAGCTTTGAGAGATGAAATAGTGAAGGCAGCAGAGGATCAAGCAGGTAAAAAGGCGAGGGCTAGTATGAATCCTTTGACAACAGAAGAGATATTGAATTTAATTGATGAAAGGAGAAAATACCCTCAGACTTCAAGAAGAAAATAATAATTCCAATCCCGAAGAAAGAAGGTGTTGACGGTTGTGAAAATTACCGAAGTATCAGTTTAATAAGTCACAGCTGCAAAATGCTAATACGAATTCTTTACAGACGAATGGAAAAACTGGTAGAAGCAACTTTAGGGAAGATCAGTTTGGATTCCATAGAAATGTTGGAACATGTGCGGCTACACTGACCCTACGACTTATCTTAGAAGATAGATCAAGGAAAGGCAAACCTACGTTTCTAGCATTTGTAGACTTAGAGAAAGCTATTGACGATGTTGACTGGAATACTCTCTATCAAATTATGAAGGTGGCAGGGTCAAATACAGGGAGAAAAAGGCTATTTACAATTTGTGCAGAAACCAGAAGGCAAATATAAGAGTCGAGGGGCATGAAATGGAGGGAGTGTTAGGAAAGAGAGTGATACAGGGTTGTAACATATCCCAAATATTATTCAGTCTGTATATTGAGCAAGCAGTAAAGGAAACAAATGAAAAATTTGGAGTAGAAATTAAAATCCATTGTGAAGAAATAAAAACTTCGAGGTTTGCCGATGACATTGGCAAGGACCTAGAAGAGCAGTTGAACAGAATGGACGGTGTCCTCAAAGGATAAGATGAATATCAACAAAAGCAAAACGAGGATAATGGATGTTGTCGAATTAAATAAGACGATGTTGAGATAAATACACTCCTGGAAATTGAAATAAGAACACCGTGAATTCATTGTCCCAGGAAGGGGAAACTTTATTGACACATTCCTGGGGTCAGATACATCACATGATCACACTGATAGAACCACAGGCACATAGACACAGGCAACAGAGCATGCACAATGTCGGCACTAGTGCAGTGTATATCCACCTTTCGCAGCAATGCAGGCTGCTATTCTCCCATGGAGACGATCGTAGAGATGCTGGATGTAGTCCTGTGGAACGGCTTGCCATGCCATTTCCACCTGGCGCCTCAGTTGGACCAGCGCTCGTGCTGGACGTGCAGACCGCGTGAGACGACGCTTCATCCAGTCCCAAACATGCTCAATGGGGGACAGAT
Organism: Schistocerca gregaria; assembly: GCF_023897955.1. NCBI lineage: Eukaryota > Metazoa > Arthropoda > Insecta > Orthoptera > Acrididae > Schistocerca > Schistocerca gregaria. Next base: position 57,955,997 of record NC_064926.1, read on the forward strand.
CCGGAGATCTTGCTGGCCAAGGTAGTTGACTTACACCTTCTAGTGAACGTTGGGTGGCACGGGATACATGCGGACGTGCATTGTCATGTTGGAACAGCAAGTTCCCTTGCCCGTCTAGGAATGGTAGAACGATGGGTTCGATGACGGTTTGGATGTACCGTGCACTAATCAGTGTCCCCTCGACGATCACCAGAGGTGTACGGCCAGTGTAGGAGATCGCTCCCGACACCATGATGCCGGGTGTTGGCCCTGTGTGCCTTGGTCGTATGCAGTCCTGATTGTGGCGCTCACCTGCACGGCGCCAAACACGCATACGACCATCATTGGCACCAATGCAGAATCGACTCTCATCGCTGAAGACGACACGTCTCCATTCGTCCCTCCATTCACGCCTGTCGCGACACCACTGGAGGCGGGCTGCACGATGTTGGGGCGTGAGTGGAAGACGGCCTAACGGTGTGTGGGACCGTAGCCCAGCTTCATGGAGATGGTTGCGAATGGTCCTCGCCGGTACCCCAGGAGCAACAGTGTCCCTAATTTGCTGGGAAGTGGCAGTGCGGTCCCCTACGGCACTGCGTAGGATCCTACGGTCTTGGCGTGCATCCGTGCGTCACTGCGGTCCGGTCCCAGGTCGACGGACACGTGCACCTTCTACCGACCACTGGCGACAACATCGATGTACTGTGGAGACCTCACGCCCCACGTGTTGACCAATTTGGCGGTACGTCCACCCGGCCTCCCGCATGCCCACTATACGCCCTCGCTCAAAGTCCGTCAACTACACATACGGTTCACGTCCACGCTGTCGCGGCATGCTACCAGTGTTAAAGACTGCGATGGAGCTCCGTATGCCACGGCAAACTGGCTGACACTGACGGCGGCGGTGCACAAATGCTGCGCAGCTAGCGCCATTCGACGGCCAACACCGCGGTTCCTGGTGTGTCCGCTGTGCCGTGCGTGTGATCATTGCTTGTACAGCCCTCTCGCAGTGTCCGGAGCAAGTATGGTGGGTCTGACACACCGGTGTCAATGTGTTCTTTTTTCCATTTCCAGGAGTGTAGATTAGGAAATGAGACACTTAAAGTAGTAAATGATTTTTGCTATTTGGGGAGCAAAATAACTGATAATAGTCGAATTAGAGTGGATATAGAATGTAGACTGGCTATGGCAAGGAAAGCGTTTCTGAAGAAGAGAAATTTGTGAACGTCGAGTATAGATTTAGGTGCTAGGAAGACTTTTCTGAAGGTGTTTGTATGGAATGTAGCCATGTATGGAAGTGTAACATGGACGATAAATAGTTTAGACAAGAAGAGAATAGAAGCTTTCGAAATGTGGTGCTACAGTAGAATGCTGAAGATTAGATGGGTCGGTCACGTAACTAATGAAGAGGTATTGAATAGAATTAAGGAGAAGAGGAATTTGTGCCACAACTTGACTAGAGGAAGGGATCGTTGGTAAGAGACATTCTGAGCATCGAGGGATCTCCAATTTAGTACTGGAGAGAAGCGTGGAGGGTAAAAATCCTAGAGGGAGACCAAGGGATGAATATACTATGCAGATTTAGAATGATGTATGTTGCAGCAGTTACTTGGAGACAAAGAATCTTGCACAGGATAGAGTAACATGGAGAGCTGCATCATCTCCCGACTGAAGACCTCAACAAGAACAAACAATACTGCCATTGTTTGTACCATTTTTTCACGCCGCTTAAGTTTCACCTGCAATCGTCTCACTTTTTACCTATGGGCCACAATTCTATGAGACACGTTAGTCTGAACACTTGCATCACAATTCTCTTGACTGCCATTAGATTCACATAACATACTTGTCGTTTGGATCTCAATGATTTCCTGAAACAAAATTGAAAGCATCCATCAGCAATAATTACGAGCTGTTACAAATATAGAAAGATGCATCAACAGCAATGTGTGTCCTTGTTGCTAGTTATATACATGGTTTTACTTCAGAAATGATGGTGTATTCCGAACAAATTGCCATCTCCGATTCATTTTCACTTGAAAATGACCTGTAACACTAAATAAACTTGGTACAACGTAAAACTTCAGGAGCTTTCTATCAGCTACTGGTCAAAACACGTAGCTGTCTTTTGCAAAAATCCTAGCGAGCTCTGCAAATGACGCTATGTTAAAAATGGGGTTTAGTATTCTACTCGTACAGTGTGCACCCATTTCTTCAAAAGTTCTGGACGTGAGTAAGGAAACTGAAAAGATTTTAACTATCTTTGTACCTTATTTGAATTTCTCGGACGCTGAATCCTTTGCCATATATTAAAGCATATGTAACTTACAGGTGGAGTTGAATACCACTTCCTGTCGTCCATCGATTACTGCATCCATATGCAAAACAACTCTTGACAATATTTGTTAAAAAAAAAGAGACAGGATCACTTGGAGTATACAAACAAAAAAACGGCAAGTAGTCCTACTGCCCTGTTACAGTATGGCGATTCGACCATAGCCCATGACGGTTTTCTGCGCAAAGACGCTTTTGAGTAGTTTCTCCAGTTTAGTATTGAGCTCACTGGTGTCAACTTAGTTTGCACATATAATACTAGTATGCGACAGCTGTGTGGGCCGAGTAGACTGTTGACTTATAAATCCAGTGTTGCCAATTGTGAAGTACAATTTCCCCCTACATCACATTTGAAATCCCCCTAAATCGGACCAAAATCCCCTAAACACTTAATCATACTAAGATTTGCGGGTTCGGTAGCATTTAAACAGCATTTAACACTTTAGATGGCACAGTTATGAACTGCAATTCTTCCAGAAAACGCCACCATCTGTCTGCATCTAAATCATTACAAAGAAGTTGCAGCTGCATGGTGTTCTCGCAAGTAATTTTACAGTGTCTATATGCATCTTCCACTATGTTTGTGTTATATTTTAGATTAACTCCATATGAAGTAAGCAAGAGCCTACTCGCGAATTTTGTTGTTTACAGTATTCAATGAAGGTGGTTTTGCAGCAGGAGGTATCGAATGCTTTTGAGTAGGACACACACTCGCTCTGACAAGTTACCCAAGGAATTTCAACTAACCGGCTCTCTCTATAGGAGTGAGAACATGTTTTAGCGGCAAGAAATAGTACTATGTTAGCAGCAACACTTTAATGCATAAATTTAACCAAACAATTATAATACATTAGACTGTGGTGATCATGACAAGAGGTTTCTTTATGAGAGTTCTGAGGTGTTTCTAGAATCATTTTTTTGAAATTCTCCATAAAATTCTACTAAAAATGTGTTGCATCTCTCATGGTCATCGGAACGTTCTTCTGGGATAACGCTGAAACTGATAACACACGTGAATGATCGTCGAAATGAAAATTTGCGAGTCCATTCCGTTAGTTTTTCTGAGTGGGAACACTGGTCTTTCTGCGTAGAAATCTTAAGAACGAAAGATGTCGTCCAAGACTTCCTCAACCTCAGTAATTTCATTCTGAAAAAGCAAATTAATTCTGAGAAACATCAGTAACATTTTGTATGCTGGACAATCCATTAAATTGTAAAGTTGTTCAACCATGTAACATTTATTGTCGCCTTTAGCGAGAGAAAATAACAATTTCAATTCTTCTCATTGCTTCAAAATTGTATCAGTAGCAGAAAACCTAGCTAGCCATAGTGTACCAGGGAGTCCTTGAATTTTTTTTAGGACTGCAGTTATCAGTCTAAGTTGCATACAACTGTTTGTATTGGTCCATTTCTTTAGGAATTTAAGAAAACCAACTATATGTTTCTCCAATAAGGAATTTCAATTGATGTTGGGAGAGTGCTGCAGCTTTTTCTGGACAAAGGTGAAGAGAACGACAGGAACTATTTCTTTCAGAACAGCAGAGAGCTATGGATTCCTACCACTACACTTGCACCATTGAACAGAATTACTACCAAATTTTTCACTTTAAAACATTTGCTTTCCAATTTTGAATTTTATAAATGGTGTGAGCATAACAAGCCGTTAATTACTGAATGCAATAAAATGTGGCTATAATAATTTCTTCAAAACAGAAAGGTACTGAACCTAAACAAAATGCGAAGCTGTATTTAATTCGTTACATGTGTGCTTTCGTCAGTAATTAAAATATACGAAAAATTTTCTATTTCTAGGATAAAATTCTCTTGCAGACTAGCACTGATTACATTTTTAATCATCGTGGTACATTCTGTGCTATGTATTTTACGACCCTGCAAAGTAATTGAAAGTCCTAACACTGGCAGCACTTCTCCTATGTGATTTACACTATTAATGCAGAAGCAGCTTTTACACTCCTGGAAATGGAAAAAAGAACACATTGACACCGGTGTGTCAGACCCACCATACTTGCTCCGGACACTGCGAGAGGGCTGTACAAGCAATGATCACACGCACGGCACAGCGGACACACCAGGAACCGCGGTGTTGGCCGTCGAATGGCGCTAGCTGCACAGCATTTGTGCATCGCCGCCGTCAGTGTCAGCCAGTTTGCCGTGGCATACGGAGCTCCATCGCAGTCTTTAACACTGGTAGCATGCCGCGACAGCGTGGACGTGAACCGTATGTGCAGTTGACGGACTTTGAGCGAGGGCGTATAGTGGGCATGCGGGAGGCCGGGTGGACGTACCGCCGAATTGCTCAACACGTGGGGCGTGAGGTCTCCACAGTACATCGATGTTGTCGCCAGTGGTTGGCGGAAGGTGCACGTGCCCGTCGACCTGGGACCGGACCGCACAGACGCACGGATGCACGCCAAGACCGTAGGATCCTACGCAGTGCCGTAGGGGACCGCACCGCCACTTCCCAGCAAATTAGGGACACTGTTGCTCCTGGGGTATCGGTGAGGACCATTCGCAACCGTCTCCATGAAGCTGGGCTACGGTCCCGCACACCGTTAGGCCGTCTTCCGTTCACGCCCCAACATCGTGCAGCCCGCCTCCAGTGGTGTCGCGACAGGCGTGAATGGAGGGACGAATGGAGACGTGTCGTCTTCAGCGATGAGAGTTGCTTCTGCCTTGGTGCCAATGATGGTCGTATGCGTGTTTGGCGCCGTGCAGGTGAGCGTCAGAATCAGGACTGCATACGACCGAGGCACACAGGGCCAACACCCGGCATCATGGTGTGGGGAGCGATCTCCTACATTGGCCGTACACCTCTGGTGATCGTCGAGGGGACACTGAATAGTGCACGGTACATCCAAACCGTCATCGAACCCATCGTTCTACCATTCCTAGACCGGCAAGGGAACTTGCTGTTCCAACAGGACAATGCACGTCCGCATGTATCCCGTGGCACCCAACGTGCTCTAGAAGGTGTAAGTCAACTACCCTTGCCAGCAAGATCTCCGGATCTGTCCCCCATTGAGCATGTTTGGGACTGGATGAAGCGTCGTCTCACGCGGTCTGCACGTCCAGCACGAACGCTGGTCCAACTGAGGCGCCAGGTGGAAATGGCATGGCAAGCCGTTCCACAGGGCTACATCCAGCATCTCTACGATCGTCTCAATGGGAGAATAGCAGCCTGCATTGCTGCGAAAGGTGGATATACACTGTACTAGTGCCGACATTGTGCATGCTCTGTTGCCTGTGTCTATGTGCCTGTGGTTCTGTCAGTGTGATCATGTGATGTATCTGACCCCAGGAATGTGTCAATAAAGTTTCCCCTACCTGGGACAATGAATTCACGGTGTTCTTATTTCAATTTCCAGGAGTGTAATTCTGCCCTTTTAATGTGGTCGCTGATTTCTAGAGGCTTTTTTTGCCAAGAATTTGCTATGTACATATTACATTTTCCTTCGTGCTTTTTACTTTTTGCATGATCTAGTTGGTCCTTTTTATGAGCTTTAAGTGTAGAATGGCAATACTTGCAAAAGGCTCTACTAATTAATAATAATCTCCTTTATAACATACATTAAAAACACAGAGAGAAATAATTCGAATTTATTTTCACCTAGGAAACCTTGAATTAAAGTTCTGAATGACAAGTGACGTATTCACGCATTCGTTCCAAAAGCCCATTGCGAAAAAACACTAATTTTTGATATTCTACACTTAAGTGTTTACTAAAAAAGCAATAGTTTCCGTACGACACACTTGATGGAACGTGTAGCAAATATTCTGCAGGTCAAGCTGTATAAACATCGTCACTGCTCAGCTATGAACATAAAATGAAACAAACAGGAGATAAACGTACCTTCCAGCAAGGGTGTGACTCTCACGTCTTTGTGTATCTCCGGGATTACTTTTTGTCACTAGATATATACATATTTACAATTAAGGCGTTTTCAAACTTCAGTCCACAGCTTCACTGTACCGTTCCCTTTTACTGATCAACTGCTACTGTCACCCTCCCAAATCCGGATTTCGTTAACAGACTTCCCAATAACGCTTCTGGGTGGTCGTATAAACACTTCAAATTCGATTCTGGAAATTCGCTTCTGGTTGCAGAAATTCTAATTCTGCAATCGATTTTTGCTCCCATGTGAACGTAATGTGAACGTAACCAGTTTTGAAAAGTGCTTGGACTGTCAGGTTTAGTCTTATTTTTAAAAATTTTCTGTAAATGTGGGCGGTGTAGCTTTTGAACAGTAAAGGATAAGCAGAAATATTATACTGTAGCTGTTTACGCCTCGTCTAATTAAAGAGAAATACCGGCCCTTAACATGATAACACGACAGCGAAAGACGGTTTCCGAAATTTGGTTTTCGTCTTTCGGAAGAAGCGTCGCATGTAAAGGTAGTGACATATGTCATCTGATCTATGCTCTCTTTCTGCAGTCCCCGACTAATCGTAATCGAGGTAATCTCCAATTCAAGCGGTGGTAAAGGAGAGGTGCCAACTAAAATGAAGAATGAAATACTTTTGTGCTAGCGAGAGCTAAATTTTTAATTGATAATTACATTCGAGAAGTCGCTAAAGATTCCCCGCAAATTACACTTAGCGGGCTTTTTCCCCTGAACCTATTATCTCTCTTAAATTCTCCCCTAAGGCAGCTGCTTTCCGCATATTTAGGGGAAAAAACCCCAAGTTGGCAACACTGCATAAATCATGTCAGCGATGGATGTCTGCTCGGTAATAGTCCTTTCTGTATGACGTTACGTGGGCGAAATAACACTATACCATCTTGCATTTGCTGTCGCGGGTGAAGAAGAAAGCCTGTTTTCGGAAGCAGAAAATGGGAACACGATAGGTTATTTCACAATCCGTCTGCCTTGTTTGTTTTCGGTCAGTTTCTGCGCCCTTGGCAGAGACATCCCCTATCTCGCCACATCTGGGTACGACCGCGCTGGCTTCGTAGTTCAGGGTATTATTTGCCGTTGTAGCAACTTACCGCAAAAATAGTCAATAAAAACTCGTCTATCTACAGCAAAACGTTGCAACTGTCCTTGAAGATCAACATTTAATTTTTTTTATTAATTTTGAGCCAGATTATTCGAACATACAAAATCAAATACCAGTAACGTTTGTGCTTCTTTCCTTGTCAAAGATCAGCAGTGCTTTATTTGCGGCAAGGTTTTGTTCCCAAAGAATATATAACATGGTGCGTCGGACACTTGATAATAAGTTGCTGACCGGTTTTTTCCCCCCAAAGAATAAATAACAAGAGGCGTCAGAGGTTACCTGCACGTCAGCACTTTTTATTCAGCGAACAAATTTCCAAATAGTACGGTACTAATTGTAGTAAAATCTATGATAGTGTGTAACTGATGATCACCAGCAATTCCGTGTGTTTTGTACAAAAGGACAGTTTACACAGTAATCGGAGTGATATAGAGCGCTTCCAAGCTAGGGCGGTACGTGTTTCCTATGGAACTGCTTAATATATTGATCAGGTACATTGTTAGCTTGTAACAGTGCTAAGTACTTGTTATTTTCTGATATGGAGACTTGGTTTGCTGTAAGTTCATATAGTCTGGAGTAACAATCATGAAAAATTTCCACTTCGCGTATAATTCTTTCTGAACAACATTGTAGGCACTATTGTAATGTCTGCAAACGGTGGGAAGCTACTCCAGAGAATAATTTCTTGGGGAGATCATTTTTATTTCATGTAATGAAGCTATAATATATGTCTTATTTTTTGCTTAAAAAATTCAATCTGCCAACGAAAAACGAAGTTTCTTTTAACTTTGAAGGTAAGACACCAGTAAATGTAGAAATGGTTGAACATTGTTTCCAGGCCCATGACATCCTTTTATTGCCACAGAAATGTTTGCAAACCTTTTCTTGATTACTGGACTTCCTATTTATGGCGTGATAGAAGCGTGAAGGCTATTTGGTGTTCAGCAGCTGCGAGTTTAACAAAAAACATATCTGCATGTAGCCCTGATTTGCATATTATCCAGTGAATTTCATTTTGTAACCACTCCTATCCATGTGCCAGTCAGTTAGCCGAACGAAGTTTACTTGGCTCTCCACTTTGGCCATCTTCAGTTAGAAACCTAGAAAAAGTTTATAAATGATTACTGTCTCATGCAGAGAATGGGGGATATAGCATAATTTTAAAATGTGGAACACATATTGAGGAGAAAATGAGTTCAAATATTCAGAGAAAACATCAGTAGTGGTTCCTTGAAATTTATTCTTTCCCTAAAACTTGTGCAGCTGAACTGTTGTTCTCTTGGAATTAGCTTAATTTTATCAGGATGTGAAACTTTTGTCTTCCACGCGACATTCTAAATTTTCAATTAGCAGTTACAGCATTTGACATCCACCCTTTCCAAGTGGAGCATGACTGCATTGTTTATGGTTGCAGAAACATTTACAGGTAATATAAAATGCACTTGTAGTTTATGAAGAACAGACTGAAGGGTGTTACCAGTCTGCCCTCGTCCCCCCTCCTTCCCTATAAAATAAAAATGTTTGACAACCATGACATGCATTCTTCCCTGCCAAACAGATAGACATACCATTCCAGTGGCTGCTTGTTGAATGCAAGAGATTGGTTATAGTATGAGTCATGAATGGTGATTTTTGAGTTTAGGCTTCTTCTGCGCACCTGTGTCATGTATTCTCTGACAGCCAAACAGTATTCAGTGCTACGATCTCTCAGCTTTGAACATCGTAGCCATCATGAGCATTAAACATGATTGTACAGAGTATCTAGTGAATTTTTACTGCATTTTTTGTAAGTTGTCATTCTACCTGCAAAACACTCATATGCATGTACCACAACTTGCTTGGAACCAGCAACAATGCTGTCCCCATCCTTATCTCAAATTGAATGAACTGCCATAATTTTTGAATCGGACTGTAGTAGCAAGTGTGCCCAGAATTTCTAGTATTTCATTATTTACCTCAAAAGTGGCTTCACCAGCCAGTTACCACCCTCCCCTCATGTTCCCCCATTTTTACAGATCTCTATAGCACCATGAAAGTCATTTACTCATGTCTCAGCATGTGCCCTGTCATTCAATTAGAACACTCAGGGTAGCACTGTTCATGGATAATGAGACAGACTGCAGTAATCTAAGTTCAATAAATTTTTCCTCTCTGTGACTGAAAATATGGAAACATAAAACATCAGCCTCCCTTAGAAGCCATAAAGCTATTTAATCTTACCCATATACACTAATGATAATACTGCACTTCCAATCCACAACATCTAATGAAATTATAAAAAATCATCAGACTGCTAAAACACAAGTTATGGATATGGCAGAATATCAGACAGGGCACTGAATTATATAGTGACTCGATCAGCAGTATATTGTACTGTTTATGTAACCAATGTATGAAAATTGGGGTATTTTCTTATAGATTAAAACATGCTACAATGATGCCAATATACACACAAATTGAGAGAGACATGTAGTACCTAACTGTTGGCCTATTTGTTTGCTGAAGTTCTTTCAAAAGTGTTTGAGAGGGTAGTCTATAATTAGCCTTATGAAAATGTAACACGAAATAGCTCACTGACACCCTCCCAGTTTGGGTTTTGCAAAGGTCACTCACAGAGAGAGCAATATTCTGGCTCACAAAAGAGATTGTAGATGAGCTGAACTGTAGAAAGGATTCTGTGAGTATTTTTTATGATATTACTAAAACTTTTGACTGTGTAAAACTTAACACTCTAGAACAGAAATTTTCAGATTATGATATAAAGACCAACCATTAGTTTTGCTACAATCTCACATAAAAGGAAAGAGAATGCTGCCCCAAGATGCAGATGAAACAATGATATCAGAGTATGGTGTTCCAAAAGGCTCAGTGATTGGATCACTGATCTTCTTAATGTACATTGATGACCTACTGGCATCAATAAATAACAAGGCAGTATAGTAATGTTTGCTGATGATATGAGTACAGTATTGTGACGAGTGCGTGAAATCCTCAGAAAATAACTTAGTCTATCATTAAACCTTTCAAAGACAAATCTAGAGCAGTTTCAGCCAGAAAATAAAAAGATACAAGCTCTAGAAATACATATCAGTGGTCAGGAAATTAATAAAACTCTACTACAAATGGGTAATCAATTATGATTGTTCAAGAGGAAATTGAAATAATTCCTCATGAATCATACTGTACATAATTTAAATGAATTTCTGAACTGTAAGTTATGTAAAAGGTGTACTGTGTTGTAAATAACTTTGTAATAATATATGCTATTTATAGGTGTCATATTTATGCCGTGCATGTGTATTGACTGCAGTATTGTTTTTCTTATTTTGTCCTCCATGTAATATTGCATTCTTTGACTTGTTCTACATTACAGTAAAATCTTTGTAGAGAATGTAATTTAACAGAACCAAATAAAAATAAAAACAAATCAATAAATCCTGCCTTTTGTTCTAGTCTCTGTGTTACTCATATGCCTTTTCCCACTGATTATACAGAGGACCACCTCATTTATGTTATCAATCCATTTAATTTTCAGCACCCTCTGTTGCACGACTTCTCAAATGCTTTGATTTGTTTTTTTTTTTTTTTCCAGTTTCCTGAAGTCCATGATTTTCAACCATGCAATGCTGTGTTCCGAACATACACTCTCAGAAATGTCTTACTCAAATTAAGCCTGATGGCTGTTGATAATTGACTTCTTCTCATCAAGAATACCCTCTTTGTCTGTCCTAATCTGCTTTTCATGCCCCTCTTGGTTCATACAACTTGTGTTATCTTGCTTCCAAAGTAGCTTAATATCTTCATTTCACCTATATCGTGTTCTCCAGTTGTGTTGGTTCGTGTATCACTGAACTCATTGCTGCTACTCATCATGATTTTCATCTCCTTTGATTTACTCCCAACTCATACTCTGTTCTCATTCGGCTGCTTGTTCCATCCAGCAGGCACTACAAGTTTTCTTCACTTTCGGTGTGGGCAACAGTGTTGTCAATGAATCTTATCATTGACTTGCTATTGCACTGAATTTTAATTCCACTCTTGAAGCTTTATTTTATTTCAATCTTTGCTTCTTCAATGTATAGCATGAACAGTAGTAGGCCTCACATCATTCTAATCCAATTACTTCATTCTTGGTCTTCCAGTCATATTGTTCCCTCTTGGTAATTGTAGATATTGTAAATTACTTTGCTTTTCCTGTAGCTAGAACCTATTGTTCTGATAATTTCAAATATCTTGTACCATTTCAAGTTGTAAAGCACATTTTCCCAGTCAAGAAATGATATGAAATTGTCCGTTTTTCATAAACTGTACAACCATTATGAAGTGCAACATCAGAACTATATCTCTTGTGCATTTAGCTTCCCTAAAGCTCAGCCCATCATCTAACAGATTCTCAATTTTCTGTTTTGTTCTACTGCATGTTATTCTTGTCATATGTTGAAAGCATGAACTGTTATGCCAATTGTGTGATAGTTCTCACATTTATCTGCCCTGGCTCTCTTTGGTATTGTGTTGATGGTATTCTTCTGCAAGTTCAATGGCAAGGTTCCAGTCTCATAAATCCTATACATTAACTTAAGTAGTTCTTTTGTTCTTACTCCCCCCACCATGATTTTAGAATTTCCGAAGGAACACTTTTTATCATTTCTGCCTTGTTTGATTGCAACTATTCCAAAGCTCTATGCAATTCTAATTTCAGTATTGGATCCCCTAGCTCGTCCAAATTGACATCCACTTCTTTTCCTATCATCTCAACAAACTACTCCTTGATCTCGTAATGGCCTTCAGTGCACTGTTTCCATCTCTCCACTCTCTCTATCTGTCTCATCTGATTGTTTAACAGTAGAAATCCTTTTGAGCTCTTGGTGTTGTCAGTTGTTTTTAATTTAACTGAAAGTTATTTTGACTTTTCTGTATGGTGAAACTGTCCTTGCAAAAACTGTTCCTTTTCAGTTATTAAACATTTTCCCTGAAGCTGTTTTGCTTCAGCTTCTCTGCACTTTCTATTGATTGCATTCCTTGTTACTTGTATTGCTATGTTTTTGTCTCTACTTAAACATTTGATGTGCTTCCTTTTCACATTGGGCAAGTAAGTACCTATTTCTTCTATTACCAAAGGTTTCTTCACAGTTTTTTGCGCCTACATTTGTCTGTCCAACTTGTGTGGTTGCCCTTTTTAGTGCGGCCTTTCCTCTTCAACTGAACCATCTGCTGTGGTGTTCAATATTGCATTTGTACAGTGTCAGATAACTTCAAATGCTGAGCATCATTTGCCAATACTTCAGTTTTCTATGTCTTTACACTCTGTAAGAAGTTAGGCAACTCTAAACCACATTTCTTTCATCAAAGAAGTTGTCACAAACACACTCGAGCCTGTTAGACAGCTATATTATCTTCTAGGAAGAAACTGGAGTAACTAATATTATGTAATGAATACTAGAGCACAGAGTTTCAAACACTACCAGTTTTTAAGATTTCTACATCTTGTATAGATCTTTTTTTGAATTATTGTGATGAAGAAGTATCTTCTACATTACTTCAAGAAAAACTAAGAAGTTTTTTCTGTAAAATATTTGTATACACTACAGTACTTGTTATACAGCAGATTGTTTTTAAAAGTCCCTGTGAATGATGATAGACCTAGACCTATGTTCTTTATTGTTTTATTGTGGTAGCATAGTTTATTGTATGAACTTTCTCATATGGACTAGAGCTGTAGTTGTCATTATACATATGTGATAGGTTGAAGGAAACAAACAATGATCTCAGAATAAGAAGAGTTCAGAAAAAAAGAGCAAAAATAAACATCATCAATTTCTTTTTTCAAATTCACTCATCAAAATAGTATTATAAACTAAACATTGAGACTTCGTTTACTATCTCAGATCCTAAGTATTAAATAAGAAAACCCATTGTGTGACAAAGACAAGAGACTTTTACATTTTCGTGAAGGGAAACAAATTCTGGCTGAAATTTATGTGTGGCAAATTTTTAAATTAATTTACCCAGAAATTTTGACATTAATAAATATGAGTATGTTACATACAATCTATGAAACCTGAAAATAAATACAAAGAAACAATAATTCAAAGATGTTTGCTCAATATTCAAAGATAGTAGCTCAGATCAGAAACATATTGTTCATCAGAGCACATAGTAACACTGTACTAGTCCTACAGCCTGACTATGGTGTGAGACTGTGCTCTCACCAGTTCAGTGTTGAACAACAACAAACAGAGAAACAGTTCTGAGTCGCCTCCTTATTGTGGGATACAGAATCCATCACCTCATACATATGCACATACTCACTGCATATTGTAGGGACAGAATTTAGCATGGACATGAGAACACCTCCACTGTTTGCTTGATGAATAAGAAGAGTATACAGGTGTTGATAGTCATGGTACAAAGGTCACAGTACAGAATGGTATACACCAGTGGAGTAATACAAGTACTGAATGAAGTAATGTATCTCATTTATTAGCAAAGTACTGTTTGCACAGTTGGTCGAAGTGCACTCATGTGAGCAATATTACATGAGATGAAATGGAGCTCGTAACACATGTACCATTGGTTTCATCATCAAATGATACAAGACCTATTGTGAGGTCATGTGCATCCATTGGTGTGCATACAGCATATGGCAGGCTCCTTTCATCTAGGAAAGAAATGCAGCAACAAATTGCCCCTGAATTCTATCAGAAAGTTTGAAGAATACTACACTAACATGATGGTGCCAATGTGCTGTCCATGGCTTCTGGATTAATTCCAACTGTTTACATTTGGAATTCCATTGAGTGAGATTAGCACACCTCAGCCAATTTCTATGAGTCTTTGGGGCAGTTGAATGGCCATGATTAGCAAGAATTTCCAATGTTTTTCAAGATGTCATAGAGGCAGTACCAAAAGGTATCAAACCATCATCATTGCAAAATGGAGTGCTATGAACTACTATGAAGGACTCTGTAACCATTGTGCTCATGAATGTGTATGTCGAGTAAAGTCCATCAATATTTAGTTCTCGCATAAAAAACTGTTCTTGTATTTTCTCACTGTTATTGCCTTGGGCTAATTTAAAGTCTCTTATCTTTTAGCAGGCACCGTTAGTTCCTTAGGAACATACCAGAACCTCTTTTAGCTTTGATTTGTAATTTGTGGACCTCACACAGTACCACTAAAACAGCAGAAAATGTGATACCTCAAGAACATTGGAAAGGGGTCATTTGACCTCTGATGACCAGTATATTAAAGATCCACATTATGGTTACAATAAGACCTTTACTTTTGCATTAATTTCTGTCTTGTATGCCTTACAGTGTCAGCCTTAACATGAAGTTTTAATACCTTTAAATAACTGTGTTGGATACAAAATGTTGCATTTGTACCCAGAAAAGTGACAATTTCTTAACATTTCATCATTTTGAAATAGTTCATAGGTCAGTCTCCTCACTCAAAACTTGGTATATTATTTAATGACAGTCCCAAAAACTAGATGTCTATGTCACAACCAAAGTATGGTTATAATCCATTCTGTTTAGCTCTGACTGATAATGTCCTGTGACTGCTGACTTGTTACGCTGCTGTTGGTGTTCTCAGCAATGATCTTTGACAGTGCACACCATCTGACCTTTTATAAGTCTTGTCACATTGACAGAGTTACTGATAGACCCCAGATTTTGAAAGTCAGTGGCCGTCTTTGACACTTTCAAGCAGTACCCATGTTTTAGCTGGTTGGTGGTAGACTATTTTCACTTGGTGTTTCCAGAAATTCATCCTATCTTTCTGGATAATGTGCCACAAAAAGGAATGAATACAATGGCCACTTCATTCTGATGTTCCGCTTCTGTTTCCACAAGTTGTATTGTGTGTGTAGGATAGAGCACTCTTTGAATCTGCCACTCCTTGTGGCTTTTCTTTTAGAACACCGCCTACAGGTGTTCAGCTTCTTGGTTGAGACTTTCATTGTCAGAAAGGGTGCAAATCCGATGTATGAATGTTTTGAACACACCATTCCTCTGCACTGGGTGGTGGCAGCTTTCCGTATATAGGTACGGGTCAGTATGCATCATCTTTCAATACACACTGTGGCCCAACATACCCTCCACTCTTCTTTTTACTGGTACACCCAGAAAGGCAAGCACTCCAGCCACTTTGACTTCCATGATAAAATTGATGTTCTGGCCTATGGTATTGTCATGTACAAGGAAGTCACTCAACTCTCTTAAGCATGGCCATATGACAAAAGGCATTGTCTCTGTAGTGCAAGAAAGAGGCAAGTTTCCATTGAACTGATTCCAGCATTTCTTCCTTAAAATTTTCCGTATACATGTTGGCAGCAACTGGTGGAAGTAGACTCCCCACCTTCCATTTGCTCAAAGTGACCACTGTCGAAAAGAAAGTATGTTGATGTCAAGACATGCCTAAAAAGGTCGGGAATCTCTATGGCAAATTTTTAGCCAATAGGTTCTAAAGATTCTTGAAAAGCCATTCTGGTAAAAAGAGAATTAATGTTGAAGTGGTAAAAAGATAAATATTGTTGAAGCTCATGAGGATGTCAGTATCCTTGGAGTTAAACTTTTGTCTTGGTATGGACTGCAGAAGTTTACTAAAATTGGGTGCCTGTATCCCCCATTGTTAACCACAATGGTGCCCTGATACAGTCCCTCACTAAGTACCTGAAGGATTTGCTTAGCCCATATGTCAGGAAGCATTCACATCACATTCTCAACTCCATGGATTTTGTGGGATGCCTTAATAGCACCAATGGTACACAAGATTGCATAGCCTAAAAAGACAGCAGTCAGGAATGTTATCGATTGGAACCACATAGAATGGACTATGACCATATTGAGATTCAGACACAGATGTCTAACTTCTGAGACTATGTCATTAAACAATCTATTGGGATTCGAGTAAGGGAAACACTGATTAACCATGGTAGTGGCTACATCCTTAGTAAGGCCTGGGAACTTAACAGTTGTCTGATTAAGGAGAGGAAGGAGATACCCCACAATGAACTTACTTTGGGAGCAGGTGCCAAGAAAAGTACCTGTGAGGAAAGCAAGGACTGAGCCGTGTGCCAGTGGGGGGGAGTGGGGGAGGAGATGGTAGTCATGGATGGCAGTTATAATGGCAGTTCAGAGGGAGGGGGGAAAGAGATAAAAGTGCTGTGCTGACCCCCAAGCAGTCAGTTCATCAATGCAGCTGATGATGGCAACGTGGTCACTTGCCGTAATGTTGTGCCCATTGGACACTGCCATCCAGTTTGTCACTTGTGAGCTACTTCATCAAGGAGTACACTTGGAGAAGCTGAAGAATCACATTTCATCATTTATTTGTTCTTAAACATTGAAATCACACTTCAAGCAGGTTATTGGTATTTTTTTGTATGCATTTTCTGCAGACAGCTTTTTTGTGTTTCTCACAGGTGTTGCTTGTCTTGTTTCCTTTGCACATTCCAGTTTGAGACTTTGTGTGTTTCTTTTTTTAAGTTTTCTAATTCAATAGTCGCTTCTTAATTTGATTGGCTTTCTTGCTCTTGCTCTGCTCTTTGTTGGTTCCTGTTTATATGTTCATTTAGAAGCCACATAATGAATGGTTTCCTCTTCAGGCTATTTTTGGTTATTTGAGTGTAGATGAACCACAATCACTTGTTTTGTCTAGGATATTGTAAAATACACACAAGCAGCCCTAATTGAATGTTTACAAACAATTTGATCTGAAGTGTCCATGCAATGCTTTGTGGCATTCTGGTTTCTTCTTTCCTTATTAGGTCGCTGCTACTTCAGGATGTAGTGTGAAGATAATAATTACATTCTTATTCTTCTTCCCTCGACGCACTTGCAGTGCGCACTCTGGCTTATCAGTATTTTTTGAGATGATGGTGGAATGTATAATTCAGAATTGTTCTTCTTCTTGCTGTTGGGGATTTATTGGTGAATCTTGGTCATTGTTCCAGGTTGATTTCTTCTGTTTAAGCTTTTTGGCAAGCTGAAGGGATTTGAAGAAGTTGTCCATTGCCATATTCCTTCATTGATTATAAATAACTCCATGAAGTGACAAACGACTTACTCTCCATATACCTGATACCACTATTCTACATTTTCGTATGGCTGACACTGGAAAAAACGCAAAAGTGAGGAAATGCAGAATTGAGGAAAATGTTAAAACCCCTCAAAACATAAGCAAAAACACACGTAATTGGCTTATATGATTAAAAATCACAAACCTCTCCAGTACTTTGTGTAAAATCTATCTAAGTGAAGAAAATTAAATGTACAATACAATGTTTTTACAATAATTTGTGATAATGAATTTCATCAGTTCTTAAAAAATCACAGATGTTTAACAGCAAGTAAAAACTCATCAAAAAATTGAAATTGGTATCTAGGGACAAAGTAATCAAGCTGTTTTCTGACATGTGACAACTGCAAATCATACCTTCAAAACATCTCTTTTTTAGGGATCATTTTTTGTGTTCACTCAGAAAGAAAGCAAAAATTGAGGAACATGTTGAATCAAACCAAAAACATCACAGCAGCTAACTGGTTAAACCATAAGCGTAAAGGTGGACATCTGCTTAATGACTTACTTTCTCAGCATTGCTGTTATTATTTAATACTTTTCTTATGAGTTGCATTTCATCTGTTTATCACTATTAAAGTGTTATTTTAGGCTTCAGTATAGAAACAGACACATGAAAAAATGAGTTCACTTCTCCAATTGACATTACGAGTTTATTAGGAGTTGGCTCAGTAAATCTCTGTAGACTGTTCAAAACGTAAATTTGAAAGAAAGCTCAGGTGCTACAGTTTCGCTTCAGCCCTCTATCACTGCTGCCAGTGTTTACAATCTATATAGTGTGGTGTGTGGAGAGGAGAAGCAGCCCTGCAGTGATGGGAGTGCAGGTAGGGGTGAAAGCATTTGACATAAATGTCACACAGAAATAGAACAACGGTTTTGGAATAGAACATTTTAAAGACTTTCGTGTTCAAATCTGACAGGATACAGTTGGAACAAATTTCCTCTCTCGCATCTTCCTTCTCCACAACAACCTAAAATATTCCCTTGATTCTGCCACCACCTACGGTGCAAACCACCTGTCCTTTGATCCACTTATAACTTGTTCAGTCACATCAAATGTCAACTGGAAGAAGACAGAATGAAGTGAAGCGAGATGTTGAGTAAGAACATATAATCGAGGTAAACCTTACTAGGAAGAAATGTAAAATTGGGGAATTTTTAGCACTATTCTTATGGGTTTCTCACAGGGGTTTCAAATTTATGGTGTAGAATTGCAGAAAATGTAAAATGGAAGTTTCTCTGTATCTGACCGACCCTCCTCCTTAATAATGTACAGGAAAGTGTTGCATACTATTTGTAAGAGACGTGCAGTTACCCAGAACTTCAGTCTGTATTTGTAAGATTTGTTTGGCATAAATGTGCATCTTACTTTACTCGGAAGTAACTGTTCATCAATTTAAATATTTTTGCCTCGTAAAAGTGGGGACAGTTTTGCATGAACTTGTTCTATATTCCAAGGATAGATTGCTACTCAGCATATAGGAGAGACATTGAGTCACAGACAGGAACAACTAAAAGACAACTGTATATTTTAGCTTTCTACCAAGAGGCCTTCATCTGAAGTAAGAAGTACACACACAAGCACAACTCTCTCTCTCTCTCTCTCTCTCTCTCTCTCTCTCTCTCTCTCTCTCTCTCTCACACACACACACACACACACACACACACACACACACACACACACACACACACACACACACGACCACTCTCTGTGGCCACTGTGGCCCAGCTGACTCTGGCCACACAGCCAGAGACAATGGTCATGTTTGTGAGTTGTGTGAGTTTGAAAGTGTGTGTGCTTCTTACCTCATAAGAAGGTCTTTTGGCTGAAATCTAAAATATATAGTAGTCTTTTTGTGGTGCCTGTCTGTGACTCAATATCTCATTTAAATGTGGTAGCAATCTACCCTTTTCATATTATTGTTGTTATTTCATCCTGGACTTTCCATTGTTTGTTCTCTATACCAAAAGTAAAAGCAAATTTCTCAACAGGATGACTTCTCATCGAAGTGGTGGAATCTGACAAGTTCTCGGAATTTGTCTCTTGTCATTTTATCCCTAATAAAATTAGGCCTCCACAATGTGCCAAAGAAACATCTTTAGTATAACAAGCACATTTTGCGTACATGGTATCAATAATTGTCTCTAGTTCCTCAATGATACGCTCCAGTTGTGTTTTTTGTTTCATTCCAAGCATTTGATTCTGTGCGTTTTGTTATGATGCACAGAATTGGTTCATCAAAAAGAAGTTCCAGGACATTCAAGCTGCTCTTCTTCCAGGAGACAGTGTTTAACGACCTCTCATTCCACTACATCTCTAGCTGCTATCTTCACAATTTTGCCAGTTGGCTCCAGAGATTGTAGTGAGAATTGAGATTGGGGGGGATATCTATTGATGGTAACACCTCGTCAGTGTCTAATTTTGTTACCAGTTGACTTTGGCAGATAACCACCTGCTGACTCTGTTAAGTACTTTGATTGCTCCAGAATTAGTAAAATCTCTTCATTAGTAAGATAATGCTGAAGCTATTCAACTATGTAATTGAAATCGCATGTTACAGGCTGGAAAAAAAAGAAAAAAAAAAGAAAAAAAACATCTGGTGAGGCGAGTAAGAACAGTGACCCACAAAATATGACTGAAAAGTTATGTTAGAATGTTCAGCATGGGAACCTTTCCAACAATGTGCTTTTTCTTATTTGAGTAAGTGGTTGTTGACCAAAGCAAAATACAATGCAAGTATCAGAACACTAACATTCTGAAGAGGAGTTACGCCAAGGGTCAGTTGACCTCTGCTGCTGTCCTACATGTACTTCATGAAATTTTAATGAAATCAAAAAAATGTTAGCAAATTGGGGCTGATTATTCTCAAAAGTAGAAGAAATGAGGAAAAGTTACAAAGTTTGGAGGAGAAATGTTAAATACAAAATTTGTTATTATGGAAACAAAAGTTGAAAGGTGTCTTTTGACACCTTTTGCTATTACTTCATTCAAGAATTTGCATCTGTACCTTAAACTCATAGATAACTGTATAAATGTTACTAGTGTGTAAAAATGAAGTTTTAGACAAATCTTTACTATAAACATATCATGAACTGCTTGAAAGAAATCTCACTATATTTTTGCTATCATTAGTAGTACAAATTTTATAGTCCTGTACCCAGGTAAGCTACCTGTGTCACAGATGGGTTGAGAAAATTACTTTTAATGCATAAAATTAAGTAAATTAAAAATCATCATCTATTACTATTAAACTTGTAATTGCATAATCTCCTACCTGAAGCTGTGACTGGAACTGCAGTTTTAATTTTGTTCTACCCCCTCTCATTGTCTTGGATTGGGCTGGACTTTTCAAGACTTCAGCTCATGCTCTGAATGTCTCTGGAAAATCTCTGTGTTACAATATGAATGGGCTTAGAAGAATGGTCCTCCCTGAAAATATCCAGTGCTTGGTTGCTGAACATACCCTACAGTTTAACTCAAGAGATCTGAGTGCCTGCTACACAAAAAGGGCCATTTGGATCCTTCCATCTGTGCTAGTTTTCCTAAACCCGGGAGCTGGAACCTTGCAGTCCAACTTAACCTTGCATTCTGACACCCACTGAGTTAACTTCCTTTAACATAGAATACCCTCAATCTTTTACCAGTCTCATAATCTCTTTTTTCCATTTTTTGTTATATATATTTTTTTCTGTTTATCATATCTTAATTCATTTTTAAGTATTGCTTTCTACTTTCTTATTTTTGTTTCCCCCTCCCCCCTCCCTATCATTCATTGGTTTTCCCATCTCCTATTCCTCATTGCACTCTTTGTTTCATTTCACTTCCTCTTAATTCAACTTTACTCCTTACTCTGTCCTCATCATCTCTCAGCTGAAAGAGGCACAATGGTCATCAGTGTATTTTTTTCTGAGCTCTCACTCTCTCAGCCACCTTTCCTCTCATCATTGTCTGTCCACACCCTCTTGATATGTGGGTCCCTGTCATCCTGAAGTTCATAAATAACACAACAGCGAAAGAAATAATAAGGTGGACCATAACTTTCTTTCCTCTGCAATATAATTCACTAGCTCCTCAGTAGTTATGAATATACCCATCTGATCTTCAGTGTTACGTAAAATAAAAGAAAGCTAACCACTCACCTACAGCAGACTGACGTGTATCACATAGACACACATAACAGAAAGTGCTGTTCACTAGCTTTCACGATCTGGCACCTTTTCTGGTAGAAAGTACACACCATTCAGACACACAACTACACAGAGACCTAAACATGCACTATGGTGGCGACACTGATTACTGATTATCAATTGCTGAGGGCAGTTGCCTAGGCTGATGGATTTGGAGAGAAAAATAGAGGAGGAAACCCAAAGCAAGGAGGAGATATTATGAGGCAGGAGCAGAAAAGATACATGATACACAAGTGCACAACAAGATGAAAGGATCTCTGAGGGTGTACAGTAATAAGAGATTTAGAAAGCTGGCAAAGGAGAGGAGGATGGAGATGGAGATGAAGGAGACAGGGAGGTGAGAGAGACAGTAAGATGAAAAGTGAGCTGGGGGTGTGTGGGATTGAATAAGGATGAGGATGGAGTGGTGTGGACAATGACAAAAGAGAAAAACTAAGATGAATCAGTGGAGAACGGCACACATTGTGAAGCAACTGTTAAAGGCATTGTTGTTTTGATGTGCAGAATGTTTGGCAACCAAATGGCCAAGTTTGTGGTTTGCCACAAGTTGGCAGTGGCCACTAATGTGAGGAAACATTTGGTTACCTGTCATGTCTACATAGAATGCTGCACAGCAACTGCAACATACCTCGTATATAACATGAATGTTATCACATCTAGCACTGTCATTTATAGTGTAGGACATGATTTTCACTGGAATGTAGTAGGCTGTAGGGCGACAGGTATTGCAACTGGGTCATTCACAAGGGAGTGGTCCAGGATTGGGAGGAGGATTGGAGTAAGGATGGAAAGGGATATTCTGTAGGTTGCCTGGGCAACAGAACTCCAATTTAATTGAAGTGAGTAGAATTTTGGGAAGGATATCCCTCATCTCAGGGTATGACGAGAGGTAATAGACGCCATGGTGAAGGGGGTGGTTGAGCTCTTCAAGGCCATAGTGATATGAGTGATCAGAGGAGAGCTTGTAGATGACCCAGGTGGAAGATCTGTCCCCATACAACCTATTACGGTCCAGTCACAATCATTTATCATCATTATACATCATTATAAATGGCAGGGTCATATGTGATAACATCCATGTTATAAGAGAAATGCTGCAGTTACTACACAGCATTCTATGTGGGCATGATAGATAACCAACAGTTTACTCACATGAAAGGCCACCACGAAACTGTGGCAAACCACCAATTTGCCCATTTAGTTGCCAAACACACTGCATGCCAAAGCACCAGTGCCTTTAACAGTTGCTTCACAATGTGTTCCATTTGGACCCGTCCTTCCAGCAAACGGTTCTCTGAATTATGCCGATGGGAATTGTTTCTCCAGTATGTCCTGCGTTCTTGCAATCCCCCTGGGCTAAACCTCCACTAACCTGTTTCCCACTACCTCATCTTACCATTTCCATTTCGTCATTGTCTATACCAGTTCCTCCCTATCTTAATCATGTACTACCATCTCCCATCACGTCCCCCCTTTCCCCAACCCCCCCCCCCCCCCCCCGAAATGTGGGCATTGTCTGTCTCACTCTCTTCTCCCCCCCCCCCCCCCCCTCTCTCTCTCTCTCTCTCTCTCTCTCTCTCTCTCTCTCTCTCTCTCTCTCTCACACACACACACACACACACACACACACACACACACACACACACACTCTTTCCCCCCTCCAATTTTCCAACCCTCTCACCTTAATCACATCCCTTTCTCCCTCTCCGTCTCCATCTTCCTCTCTTTTCCCTCTCACTCTTCCCCCTCTCCTTCTTTCCAAATCTCTTATTTGCTCTGAACCCTCAGAACTCCTTTCATCTTGTTGTGTAACTGTCTTTTTGCTCCTGCCTCATTCTGACCCACTACTCCCTCCTTTCCTTGGGCTTCATCCTTAACCCCTCCCCATGTCCATCAGCCCAAGGCAGCTGCTCTAAGTAAATGATAATCAGTAATCAGTGTCACTGTGGTAGTTTGTGTTTGGCTGTCTGTATGCTCATGTGTATGAATGTGTGTTCTTTCTACAAGAAAAAGAGCCAGAGCTCAAAAGCTAGTGAACAGTTTTCTGTTATGCATGTCTATGCACCACACATCAGGCTGCTATAGGTGAATGGTTGCCTTTCCCTTGTCTTATGCTTTCTTATGTAATACCACATTACAATAGCTTCTATTTCTGCCTTGTCTAAATTGTTTATCATTCATATTCTCTTCTGTACAAGCCTACACTCCAGATAAATTTCTTTGGAAAGACTTCTTTACACTATCATTTATAAATACCTTGTTAAGAAATTTCCTTTTTTTGAGAAGAGCTTTTCTTGTTATTATCAAATTTCTTTCTAATTAGGCCATCATCTGTTATTTTGTTACCCAAATAACAAAATCCATGTATTACTTGTAATGTCTCATTTATTAATCTCCTTCCCTCAGCATTGCCTGATTTGATTCCTTTTGTTGGGTTCATTTTAATAACCTCTTTCCGAAACACTATCAATTTCATTCAATTTATCTTCCAATCCACTGGCCTTCTCTGACAGAATTACAATATCATCAGTGAACTTAAAATTTTTAATTTCTTCTCACTGAACTTGGACTTCCTATCCTTTGTTTCGTTTACTCTTTGCACAATATACAGATTGAATAACAAGGAGGATAGGAAACAATGCTGTCTCTCTCGTTCTGAATGCTTCTCTTTCATGTTGTTCAAATCTTATAACTACAGTGTGGTTTTTGTTCAAGTTGTTAGTAGTATGTTACCCCTGTATTTTATCCCAGCCACATTTAGAATTTCAATGTGTGTATTTCAGTCAAAATTATCAGTAGATTTCACTAAATCTACCAAAAATGTAGATTTGACTTTTTTCACATTGACTTCTGAGATAAATCATATGGGCCATATTGCTTTGTATGTTCCTGCATTTCTCGGGAACCCAAACTGTTCCTCCCCAAGGTCACCTGTCTTTCCATGTTTCTGTAAATAATTCATGTCACTGTTTTGCAGCTAAGATTTATTTCACATATTGTTTGGTAATGTAAACTATTTTTGGATTTGTATGTTCTCCTAAGGATCTTAAAAATTGTGAACGAATATGGTAGACACCAGCTGCTTTGTTTTGTCTTTCAGTGCTCTGTCAAATTTTAATCATATGTCAAATTTTAATCAGAATATTAGTATCCCATCTCATCTTCCTTTACTTCCTCTTTCATTTCCATAATATAGTTTTCACGTTTATTTCCTTTTCTTTTTTTAGTGGCCCTTCTATATATTCCTCCCACCTTTAAACATTCCCTTTTTTGCTGAGTACTGACTTTCCATGTGAACTGCTTCTCTCTTTTTCAAAGTTCTTTTTTGTTTTCCTGTAGGTCACATCTTTCCTTCCCGTAGTCATGCATGTTTAAGCACCTTTGAATGTCTCCTCTTGCCATTCCTGCTTCACCACTGTGCACTTTCTGTCAGTCTGATTTTTTAGACGTCTGTATTCCCTTTTTCCTGCTTCATTTGATACAATTTTTATGTTTTCTCCTTTCATCAGTTCAGTTCAGTTCAGCTATCTAAGCATTTCTGTGACTCTATCCATTCATCTTCTATTATATTCCTCCCATTGTTGTCAGCTGTTCCCTATCGCCCTCTTGGAAACTTCCACAACCAGTGCTTCATTTTAATTTACCCTGGTCCCAGACCTTTAATTTCATATCTTTCTACAATTTCTTATGTTTTGTACAGTTTGTAACCAATAAATTCTGCCCATAGTCGACATCTGCTCCTGGAAATGTTTTACAGTTTAAAATCTGGTTTTTCATTATGAAACCTGTCTGAAGGCTGCTGGTCTCTCTTAGGTATCTTCTTATGCAACCTTCTTGTCTGATTCTGAAACCAGGTGCTTGCAGTGACCTGTGCAAAATTCTACCAGACAGCTTCCCCTTTCATTTCTTTTACCCAGTGTATGTTCTCCTATTATTTTTCCTCCTCTGCTTTTCTTACTATTGAATTCCAGTCCACCATTACAGTTAAACTTTCATCTTTCTTAACCATGTGCGTTATTTATTTTATCTAATCATACATTCTTTTAATCTCTTCATCATTTGAGACGGTAATAGGTACATAAACTTGTTCTACTCTGGTGGGTGTTGATTTTGTGTATATCTGAGCTACAATAAGGTGTTCATTTTGCTGTCCATAGTAGCTCACCCATCTTTTTATTATCTTAATCATCACTAGTCCTACTCCTGAATTACACCTATTTATTTGGTATTGGCAACCCTGCAATCACCAACCCAGAAGTCCTGTCTTTCTGTATACACTTCACTAATACTCACTATATGTAACATCAACCCAATTATTTGTCTTTTTAAATTCTCAGGCCTACTTACCAGATTAAGTGATGTACCATTCCACACTTTGACCCTTAGAATCCCATATTTGTCATTACTGATAAAAACAGCCTTCAGAGTAGTGCCTGCAGTGATACCTGAATAGCGAACTATTTTACTTCTGGAATGTTTTGCCCATGATAATGCATGATCATATAGTGGCACACAATGTTCACAAGAAATATAACACCTAAAATTTCCCTTTGCTTTCAGCTGTTTGCACTACTGACATAGTGTGACCATATCCGTTAATGTTATAAGGCCAGATCAGTCATATTGCTCTTGTGACTACTGGAAGGGCTGCTGCATGTTTGCACAGATACCGTCCAATGTGGTTGCCTCTATTAGTATAGCTTTCTTTATCACTGAGTAACATCCCACCATGGCAGGGTCCATGGGGAGGGGGACAGTGATGTTTACTTTACTCTTAAAGTGAAGTGTATTTCACAAGGAACATTAGTAGTACCAACGTGTGATGTGTCTTTCAGTGATTGTGTCCTGCCTGCAACTGTCAGTTTTACTTTATGTATGGAACCTTTGTACATTTTTACCTTTGGCCATTTTCAAGTTGAGTGATGCTAGCATTAGGTTTGGGAAAGGAAGTGGGGAAATTGCCTTAAGCTGATCCATTCAATTTCAGGCATGCAGACACAGGAACCTCATTTCTTGAACTGGTATTTTGTCCTTATATCCTTTGACTGTCTTCAGAGTACATCAACAGACTGAAGTGGCAGTACTCACATCCGTCATCTTTAAGTCAGAGGGGCATGCCACTGTGGATACAGCCACAGATACAGTAGAGCCAAACATGTTGTTCCGTACCAAAAAACTTAGTGTTCCTTACCAAAGAACTTAGTGTGCACTGAATCTGTGCTTAGACACTCAATCCATGGTGGGATATTGATGCATCAGTAGGAATACACTGTAGTAACATCTTTGTGAGGTTTCTCTCTCTCTCTCTATCTCTCTCTCTCTCTCTCTCTCTCTGTTTTTCCCTTCAAAGCTGAAACAGCTATTCCATCAGTTAAGTCCTCCTTCCACACTGAATCCCAGAATTGTAAAGTCAATGACAGAATTCATGATTATACAGCATAGAGTTGCCATTGTCTATACGGTACTCTGCCACAGTCAGTTTATTGGGCTGTAAGAGCCAGATGTATTTTTGGTCTTCAGTATGTCTCCCACAGACCGCACATGTACGTAAGGCCACACCTGCAGAGTAACCTGTAAATCCTAAATTTGTGGAGCATCAAGTCATCTTTGAAGGAATCCTAAAGTGCTGCTGTCTTCAGTGGAGGCTGTGCTCACCCAGACTCAATGATATAAATTGTTCTGTGCTGCCAAATAACATTTCTGCTTCTTGTATGCATGTGGCCCCATGTGCAGTGATGGGTCCTTTGACTTCAAGTGATGGGTATTAGCACTGTAGGTTCAGCCTGTTGGCTCACTTAGAAGATGTGGCCGAAATATCAGTTTAATAAGTGGAGTTTCTGTGGCTGCAGACCTGAAATCTAATGAAGCAGTCAACACACAGTGAAAACAAGTAGATTCTGTAAGCTGTAAATTAATATAATTTTTTATAATTATGGTTCTATATACTTTGTCTCAGTTATATGACTTATCAATAAGAAACAATGCAACTAGATGAGTCTCTTGTAAATAAATCAGCAATATAAGTTCACTCATAAATGAGATAATAAAATTCATTTTCTGATATTTGAATGACAATAATGAAGTACAAGAAAATAACATAAAAGCAACCTGAACTGCACCAGTTCATTTACAGATGTTTATCTATCACCAGCAATATATATCAATATAATAGAAAGGAACATTTCACATGGGAAAAATATATTAAAAAACAAAGATGCTGCAGCTTACCAAACGAGAAAGCAGTGGCAGATAGACACAATAAAAAACACACAAACACACACAAATTTCAAGCTTTCGCAACCCACGGTTGCTTCATCAGGAAAGAGGTAAGGAGAGGGAAAGACGAAAGGATGTGGGTTTTAAGGGAGAGGGTAAGGAGTCATTCCAATCCTGGGAGCGGAAAGACTTACATTAGGGGGAAAAAGGGACAGGTATACACTCACACACACAGCCTTATCCACCTGTGTGGATGGATGCATGATCCGTGTGGATGGATATATATATGTGTGTGTGTCTGTGTGTGTGTGTGTGTGTGTGTGTGTGTGTGTGTGTGTGTGTGTGTGTGTGTGTACCAGTCCCACCAGTCCCTTTTTCCCCCTAAGGTAAGTCTTTCCGCTCCCAGGATTGGAATGACTCCTTACCCTCTCCCTTAAAACCCACATCCTTTCATCTTTCCCTCTCCTTCCCTCTTCCCTGATGAAGCAACTGTGGGTTGCAAAAGCTTGAAATTTGTGTGTGTGTTTGTGTGTTTTTTATTGTGTCTATCTATCAGCACTGTCTCATTTGGTAAGTCACAGCATCTTTGTTTTTTAACAATATATATGTCATTATTGTGGGTTTTTGTGAGCAAACAGCTTGTAGTATTTAAATTAAACTTTATTACAATGTTTAACTATTCCTCTGTACTTTTACAGGTCTCAGTTGTCAGGATGCAAAACTGCAATGATAGGCAGTGTCTGTAGAAGAGATTCACTAATTTGTAAATCATCTGCCAACACATCAGAAAGTGAAAGCTATTCTGACAGTGTAGACGACTCCAAACCTGTAAATTTCTCTGTTACTGTTCAAGATAATAAGACAGTTGATGAAGCTCTATCCTTGGTTGATGATTTCTCTGACACAAAATTTAGCTTAAACCAAAAATGTATACTTCCAGAAGGTTACTGTTCTGGAGAAGAAGAGGAAGGTGAAGATCAACATTTTGGGCATAGTGATGCCAAAAAGTTTAAAGGTAAGTGCTGAAATGTCAAATCTTCAAAAACCAAATGATCTCTCATAATGTCGTATTAGTTTAACAGCCCCAACAAAGACTCATGTTCACAGAATCTATTCTTTCTTGTCCTTATGACTTACCAATTATAATTCTCCCGCCTCACCAAGATACTTGTTAAACAGATTTACTGTAGTCTTATTGTCACAGATAGACCTACATTATTAACTATTTGGCTGCTATGAATGTATTAATATGCCATGTTGTACTATTTGCAAATGGCATGGGCAGATTTACTTGCTTCATTTTGTTGACCTCTCCTGTTGTTATGGGCATGTTTACATGCACTTGTCATATATCAGTGTGCCGCAGATGTATGCTGCAGATGTGTGTTGCAGATGTATTAACATGTGTGACCATACTTACGTCAGTATTTCACAGTAGCTGATCAAAGTCTGGGCTCCATTATTGGAGAGTTGTGTGTTTTTTGCTGTTGTGATCTAGTCTTGCTACTTTTAACTTCACTTTATTTTTTACTTTTACCAGGATTGGCATCAGAAAATATTTATTATATCCTGACCTTTTTTTTCTATGCAGAAAATATTACATTGCAGTTGAACAGAGGAAGAAAGTCTGGAGATGCTTGCTCATTTTGACATTGAGATGACTTCTTTCATCTTGATAACAGTGACAACTTCGATACAAACTTTTGAAGTGACATTCCTCATATGTGTACATTGACTGGTATAACACCACTCCACTGTTTCTACATGAAATGTATAGTTAATTGTTTATTATAATCCCAAGATGCTGGAAGTGGTACTGAAACAATTAGAAATATAGTATTTTTTAGCAACACATTAAATTAGGAAAAAAATTATCTTCACCCATATACATGTACATTTAATGACTCAGCATCAGATTACATATGTCACTGAGGTTAGGAGTTAAGCAGGTTGTAATTTGTCATGATCTAACCAAATGACTAACATTAAGCAGCATAGTGATAGTTTATCGTTAATACAGTATGCAGACTAATCTTCTATGAAATTTTCATCTTATGTTAATGTATATCTTGACCTGTTCCACATAACTTACGATTCTTCCTTTTAATGGGATCTACCAAACACAGTGAGTGAATAAATGAAACTTGTAGCTGATGAAATCAGTCAGTATTACTTTTACACCAAACTATTAAAACTCTTCTACAGGAGACAGTTTATATAAGATCACGGTCTTCTCCCCCCCCCCCCCCCCCCCCCCTTTCTTGTGCCTTTGTCTCACATTGATGCAGGGTCAGGAAGGCTATGAATGGATTTAGCATGGAATTTTTTGTTACCACCCCATTAATCCACCATGAAGAACAATTTGTACCCTGTCTGCCTGTACATAGTCATATTTATGTGAAAGTGAGCGAAAGTTTTCGAACTGCATATGAATCATTTACCTGAAGCCTATTCATTCCTACCCCAGTGTGTCCTACCTAGTCTGCAGTAATTTGTTGAGTGGTTTACAGGCCATTGATCAGTGTTACCCGCGACATCCTCTGGCAGTAACTATCCAGGAGTCAGTTTATGCCCTCGAACAATCTGGTCGTTCAGTAGTCTTTGAATGGACCCCAGGGCATGTTGGAATCACGGGTAATGAGCTCATTGACAGGCTGGCCAAATGGGCCACTCGTAAGCCACTTCTGGAGATTGATGTACCCGAACCTGATCACCAATTTGTGTCACACCGCAAAGTTCTCAGGATTTGGGATGCTCAGTGGTGCAGCTTAGTTACACCCAATAAACTCCGCACCATCAAGGGTTGCACAAATGAGTGGGATTCTTCTCTGCGGGCTTCTTGCAGGCTCTGTGGTCCTCTACCGCCTTCACATTGGCCACACTTGGCTGACGCATGGCTATCTTCTGCGGCCTGAGGCCCCACCATGTTGTCACTGCAGTTCCCATTTGACAGTGATCCACATTTTGGTGGACTGTCCACTTCTAGCCACTCTGAGACAGAATTTTAATTTCTCCAACTCACTTCCTTCGATTTTAGGAGCCGATGCCTCCACAGCTAACTTGGTTTTATATTTTCTCCATGATGCTGGTTTTTATTCTTTGGTTTAAGTTTTAGTTTCTGTCCTTTGTCTCCTTGTGCTTTCTACAATAGTACTTTAGGGTAGAGATTTTAATGTGTTGCAAAGTGGCTGGCTCATCCGTTTTATCCTCATGATTGGCCAGCCCAGGACATCTGCTCTCATTTTGTAAGCTCTTCTGCCTATTTCTTTCGTGCCTGTGCTTTTCTTGTTTTCTGTTGTCACTTTTTTCATCCATCTAGAATTGCTGTGGTGTGTACTGTTTGTTTTCCATTTTATTCCATGTACTTATTTCAATGGAACAAGGGACCAATGACCATGTAGTGTGGTCCCTTTAAACATCAAACCAACCAACCAACCAACCTGAAGCCAGAATTGTGGAACAGCCTGGTATTCAACTAGTGGGTTGTGGAAAACTGCCTAAAAACCACATCAGGGCTAACCAGCACTCTGACCCTCATCGTCAATCCTCCTGGTGGATGCAGTCCTCTGCCGGAAGAAGTACTTTTACACAATACAGCATACTGCAGTAATTTTCACCTTTATCAGAAGCTCTGCTTTATAATTCATCAGTAAATGTAACAACTCACCAAATGAGGCATTGACAGGCACATAAACAAGACTGAAAACTTTACAAGCTTTTTAATGAATTCTTTACTGAGTTAGAGCATACACACACACACACACACACACACACACACACACACACACATGAATGCATGTACACACCTGTACACCTACATTGTGCTAGCCCCTAATTTTGGTTTCTGTGTCAAACATGACTTTCTGGATACTAACGTTTGTGTCAGTGACAGTTTTTAAATATGAACAGCATTTCCGTGGGGTTAGTGAGGCTTCACGGGAATCATTGACTACATATTGTTTTTGACTGCCAAACATGTTTGGTTTAGCATCTTTGTACACCTACTTTTGTTAACACAGTATCTTATAAAGATGGGTGCATACAGGCAGTCAAAATACAGATAAATAGAATCAAGACGGAAAACATCCAAGTTCAACAAATAGCCAGGCTGAAATTTCTGATAAAGTCAAAAGACAAGAGGGAAGGGGCAAATCATCTGCTGGCCCCTATGAAGGCGCAGATAGTGCAGGCCCTGGGTCTGGGATATAGGGGCACTGGCTGCAGATGATACCAATGATCCTTGTGGACCATATAGAAGTTCAGCTGCTGTGTGGTGGAGGAATAGATGTTGTGCCACCATGATGTTTCTGTCTATAGCGCTGAGCTTTGTTTTGCACCTGCTGTTCAATAGTCACTGTCTCTTTAGAAGTTTCTTTAAGAGACTATATATTGTGGAGCTTGTCTCTTATCATAAACTGTTCTATCGTCCATCCGGTGCTTGATCAGTTACTCATCTAAGCTTGAGGCAGTTCTTAACATGTCCCTCCCCAGAGTTAAATGCTCAAGAGTTCCTCGTTGAGATATGATGTGGTGTATCTTTATAGAGTTTACTGAACATATAAGTCTTTCTACTCATTTTAGTTGTCATTTGTACTTCGGTAATCATTGTTGCTGTTTCTGCTTTATCACCACTGATACGAGTTTCAATGTGGATGTCCTCAAAGAGGTCAGATTTATTTTTTGCCATTAGATCTAGAATATTTACAAAGTGATGTCGAATAGACTGACAACAATACAGCAGAGAACATCAAGGCACAACAACATATAGTTGTATGTTTGCAGATGACCCTCTCTGATGTTAGTTAGATCAGTCAAACCATGCATGAGACAGTGAAATGGCACATCCAGCACCTCTCCGTATTCTAGACCTATGTGCTTTTATCACTAATATTCTCTTCAGTACTGCTGTGAAAATGAGAATTTCATCTGCCCTACAAAACAACTTCTAAAACTTATTCCCATAAAATAGAGGAAGGTAATCTGATCCTCAGTGGTTTACTATGAGGCATTTTCAAATGTTATGATGTAAGAAACACTCCAAGAAAAGTGTACTCATAAGGTGTAGAAAATTCTGAAATCCGTTTCCTCTAATAAAGGTTTATTACTGCTACCTTAGAACTCCTCAACCTCCTCCCCCTTACTGGCACACCTCTAC
Source organism: Schistocerca gregaria (assembly GCF_023897955.1). Lineage (NCBI taxonomy): Eukaryota > Metazoa > Arthropoda > Insecta > Orthoptera > Acrididae > Schistocerca > Schistocerca gregaria. The sequence continues at coordinate 57,988,971 of NC_064926.1, forward strand.
CTTCTACCTACTGCGTGAAATACAGAAAGTCATTTCACTATGGATTTCAGAGTTACAACTGAACATATGTCAACTTTACTAGATCAATATGTTCAAAATATCATCAAGAGCATGCCATCCTGTATAAAAGACACAAACCACTTCCTAAAGCAACTCAAATCCATTCCTTTTTTGTCTCACTTCACACCAACATCCCACATACACATAGGCCTTGAGCACTGTCCTTTCCAACACTCATATGAAAGTATCATAAAATCCTTGTTCAGTAGCACACTGAACAACTTTATCCCTACTAATTACTTTTTCACAATTGAGGGCCAAACCTACAAACACTTCAGGGAACCAGAGTGTTGTCATCCTTTGCCCAACTTTTCCTGTGCTGTATCAAAGAGGTATTTCTCAATTTCCAGTGGGTGTGCTCTCTGGCTTGGTACAGAGTCATTGACAATATCTTTGTGGTCAGGGGTCATAGTGAAGAAGAGCTCCTTCATTTACTGCAGCATCTCATCTCCTCGATCCAATTTAAATTCATCTATTTCTTCTCCAAATTGGAAACCACTTTCCTGGATACTGACCTGAATCTCATTGTGGCTCATGTTCTACTCTAATCAACAAGCAATAGGATTTCAGCATCTGCTACCCATTTCATTTCAAATGGTACCAAATCCCCTAACACCTATACTAGTAACTTCTCTCAGGCTTTCGTCTCCTTGCAACTACCCAACTGACATTGTCTACAAATATATATCCCAAGCTGTCTTATCCACTATACAGCTGACCAACTTAGTTCCCTGTTCTAATAGTGTCAGAAGCACACTCCTTATCGCCCAGTACCACATAGGCCTTGAATGCTTCAGCAGATTACTCTGACAGATTTTTTTACTTTCTGAAGTGAAGTCCTAAAATGAGATTACCTCTCCCAGACATGAGACAACTGCTGCAAAATCAGCATTGGAAAAGTCGTTATGTAAACTAACACGTACTTGCTGCCTTACCGTCATTACACCAGAACAGAGTAGACAACAGTCCTTTTAATGTGAGGTTTGTGTATGTATGTGTGTGCGCGCGCGCGTGTGTGTGTGTGTGTGTGTGTGTGTGTGTGTGTGTGTGTGTGTGTGTGTGTGTGAGAGAGAGAGAGAGAGAGTGAGATTGTGTGTGTGTGTGTGTGTGTGTGTGTGTGTGTGTGTGTTTTTCTGCCTTCTTTCCTTCCATCTATTGGAAAATAGATACATCTCAAGAATAAGTACCCTCTTTCCACTTAAATTTACCTGGTAACTGTCCTCTCAGTCACCCTATACAATCTCTAGAGACAAGTTTTTTTGTATTTGATTAAAAGGAGGATCAGCTGGTTATAGTATCACAAAATAAGGAGAACCCAGACAAGAATTGGAAGTTAAAAATATAAACGAATAATTTAAAGAATGTAGAAATAAATGGAGAAATCTGTAATGGAAATGGAAGAAAATAAAATGCCCAGAACAATGATGAACTGCTGACCTGTAGTTAAAATATCATTAGGTAAACCAAAAACCAGACAGAGAGACAAGAAAAGCAATTAAGCAGTAGCAATATATAATAAGAGGAAAACAGGTGAAGAACTGACATTTGATGAAAGAAGAAGATGTTGATCTGTGTTGTATTTTCTGAAGCAGAAAATAAAATTCAGTAGTTGACCTACGTTAATCTTCATGGTTTGTAGGTATTTGGTGCCTGACACTTTACTAACACAATGAGTGGATGTACAGATATGTACTTAGTCTTAAGTCAGTTTAATAAATGGTGATTTATACAACTCTGTGATTATCAGTTTCACGTTCACACTAGGCCATCCTCAGAAGTACTTTGCTTCCAGTTTAATGTTTTCCCCCATTATTTGCAAGCATCATATTACAAATTCAGTCATATTATTCTTCTTTTCATTCCTGTGTATAATTTTCTTAGAATTCTTTATGCATGCTCAAAGTCACAGTCTGTCCTCAATAAAATGATCTCTTTTTTTTCTTCATAACATAAAAATTTTAGTTTAATATGTATTTTACAGCTCAGAGATGCATTCATTATTTAAAAAGCAGTGATGGAAAGAGAAATGAGACTGAAAGATTGAGCCCAGGCTCCACTGATACAGGGAAGCTCAGCCCTAAAGCAAAGGCCAAGAAAAAACGACATAAGTAAGTTAGCCTTTTTATTGGTGGCAATTCTGTATAAAGTGTTTTAAAACAATAATTATGACAGAGTTACAAACACTTCTCACTAAGAGATGAAACAACAACCTGTCTGACTGCAGTCTACAGATAACTACATTATGTGGCTAATTTCTTTCCTGGTTTGCTTGTATTTGTTCATACTTCTTCATTGTGTGTTAAATATACAAACAGCAATAAGATTGCATGGAAAAGTAGCATAATGGCACTTTAACTGCGACACTTGTGTGAAGTCAACATGTTATGGAACTTTGCTAAACAATATCAAGCTTTTCTTGGTGTGATGCAGACAGTATGAAACATTTTATTGATAAGCATCTAAGTACTTGGCTTTGGCTGGATATGTATTTATTCCAGTTCCATTAGCCCATCTCATCCTATGCCCTTCTCTCGGTCTACCTCCTCCACCAGCCCCTCTCTGTCCACTTCCTCCACCCATTGCTGTCTATCTTCTTCTGTCCTTCTCTCTGTCTGTTTGCTACTCCCTCCATCTCTCTGTCCATTCGATCATCCCCAGAATCTCTGTCTCTCTGCTACCACCTTTTCAGTCAATTTGCTCCTTCCCCATCTTTCCATCTCCTCCAGGCCCCTCTTGAGTCCATCTCCTCCTGGCCCTCAGTCTCCTCCTCACTCCCTTTATCTTCTCTTTTCCCTCTTTCTATCTCCTCCTTCCATTTTCTGTCCATTTTCTCCCCCCCCCCCCCCCCTCCTCTCTCTGTCCACCTCCTCCACCCTTCACTGTCTTATCTCGTTCTGTCTATCTGCTACTCCCTCCACCTATTTGCCCCACTCTCTTTGTCTATCTGCTACCACCCACTCCACCCATCTCCTACTTCCCTCTCTGGCCATTGGCTCCTCCACACTCTCTGTGTCCATCAGCTCCTGCCCTCTCTGCCCATCTACTTTTACCCCCTCTTTTCATCTCCTTCACCCTCCTCTTGAGTCCATATCCTGGTGCCTCTCTATTTCCTCCTTGCTCTCTGTATCTCCTCCTCTGCCTCTCTATTTCCTCCTCACTCTCTGTATCTCCTCCTCCTCCTTCAGTCTGTCCATCACTCCTCTTTCCTTCCTCTGGCCACCTGCCCCCCCCCCCCCCCCCCCACTTCTCTCTGTTCATCTGCTCCTCTTCTCTTTCTCTGTCCATTTCCCCCTCCCCCTCCCTCCACCCATTTCCTCTTCCCTCATATCGGAGTTCATATCCTCCTTCCCCTTCTCTGCCATCCACCTCTTCCTCCCCCATTGTCTGTATTTCTTTCCAGATAGTAATTGAATATGTGTATCATGTTTGGTAGAAATCGGTCCAGGGATTCAGGAGGAGATTTTTACCTGTGGCATTACTAGGTTATGTGTATGTCACATATGTCACTCATATTTGTATACATATTTGTCCTGTATCTGTAACGAATATTGTCATGTAGTTTAATCTCTGTGATGTCATATCTCCTGAGCAGTATGTCATACAATGACATAAATTTGAAGGTGCATTGAGTAGCATATTTTTGTATTGAGTGGGAAGTTCGTAGTAAAGACAAAATGAATTGATGTGGCGTGATGTGGCAGCCTTTCACATGTTTCAGTGTTTATGACGTCTTATATCCTGAACTATGGGCCGTACAATGATATATTTTTGTAGGTATGTGGATACTTCGTGTGAATATTGCTGTGAATAGAGACTGTACCAAAGAAGAAATAAATTTATACATGATGCACGATGTAGTTATTTTCCATGCACCTCACTGTTTATGATGTCATACCTTATGAACTCCAGGATGACAATTATTAAACTATATGAAATAAAATCATTATAACTTCTGAACAGTTTGCATTAGGATGCTCAAACAGCACAGTTGGCTGCGGGGCATGATGGGAATTAGTATGTGCATGCACACGGGCCTTGTTGTTGGGATTTGCACATGAAAAATGTCACGGTATAGCGTGTCTTAGCATATAGTGCTTGTGAAGTCCTTTTATGCAAGCAGTAACAGCCCAACTGCTGGTCAAAGGAAGTTTGCGACTGAGTTCAAGCTGAAGACAACCGGTCCAAGTGTGGTAATAATTAAGAATTTGATTGGCAAGTTTGTGAGAATGGGTAGTGTTTGTAATGACAGTGTTGGAAATGTTGGTCATACAAAAATGGTGAAAATGCCTGAAAACATTGATAAGACATGCACTGTGTATCAAATCAGCCCCTGGAAACTGATCAGGAGCTGAACAGCAGTTCGGAATCCACCACGAGACACTGTGACAAATTGCTGTTGAAGACCTGCATCTCTGCCCATACAATATTCAAACCTATTAGCCATTAAACCCCAGGAGTATGGAACAGTGGTTGTATTTTGCCAGTACTATTGTCCACAGAATTGACGAACAGGAGTTTGATATGAATATGGTTTGGTTTAGGGACAAAGCCCACTTTCACTTGAATGGGTTCATCAATAAGCAAAATTTGATGCATTTGGGGTACTGAGAATGCACTTGTCACGATCGAGAAGTCTCGTCACCTGCAGTGGGTGATTGTGTGGTGTGCAATGTCCAGTCACGGAATAACCAGTGCAATATTCCTTGATGAGGCGGTGACTACTGAACAGTATGTGAAGTTTTAGGAGGATGATTTCAGTCCCCTTATCCAAAGTGACCCTGATTTCAACAAGATGTGGTTCATGCAGTATGCAGGAGAGGGTTATGTCATGCAGGAGCACTTGGGGACCATATTCTGGCTCTGGGTTACCCATAGGCCACTGGCATGAGCCTTGATTGGCCACCATATTCTCTAGATCTGAATACACGTGATTCCTTTTTGTGGGACTGTATTAAAGACAAGGTAACCCCAAAACCATTGCTGAGCTGAAAACAGCCATTCAGGTGGTCATCGACAGCATCGATGTTCCAACAGTTCAGCGGATCATCCAGAATTTCGCTATTCGTTTGCAGCAAATCATCGCCAATGATGGCAGGCATATTGAATATGTCATAACCTAAATCCTTTTTTTTTTTTTTGTTCAATAATCATCACCTTGTATGTGTTATATAATGATATAATTTTGTAGGTACATTCAGCAGCATATGTGGATATGATATATGAAACATGTTGCAAATAGAGCCAGTAGTACATACGTAGTAAATGTAAATGTTGTGCATGATGTGGCAGCTTTTCACATATCTCAGGATTTATGACATCATATCTCTTGAATTATATGTTGTACAACAATATAATTTTGCAAATACATTTAGTGGTATATGTGTATATGTCTGCATAATGTGTTGTGAATACAACTGTCGTAATGAAATAACAAACTGAAATGTAATGACTGAAGCTGCAGTTTTATTGCATAAATAGCAAAAATACATTGAGCCATAAACTTTTTCTTTTCATCATTTTGTGTGCGTTGTCAGGGTTTGAAATTATGTGTTAAGTTTGTTGCAAGGCACTGAGTGCTCTAATTCTCAAATAGTGGATGACTAAACTTGCAATTCATACACCATGAGTTACACTACATTTTCACCCCACCCATGCCCATTTCATAGGTACCTGGTTCTTACCGCCACAGTGATTCTCTCCACACAGTAAGTGATATGTGTACCAGGTGTGGTTGAAATCGGTTGAGTGGTTTAGGAGATGTGGAACATATATACATAGGAGGACGATCTGAAAATTTCTTAGCCTGGTAGTGGAAATGGCATTTTTATGGTCTTAAAGAAGGTTTTATTTTTCAGTATAATCTCCTCTAGTATCAGTACATTTGATCCTGCAGTGTTTCAATGCCATAATCCCCACTGTAGTGGTCTTTTGGAAGCGCTGCAAAGTACCCATCTACAGCCGCAAGTTTCTTGATTGGATGAAAAGTGCAGACCAGTGTGGAATTTCGTCAGGTTTTTCCACCATTTCATAGTTCATATGCCTCAGTTTCCTCATTGCCAAGACACTTTTGTGGGCAAATGCCTTATCCTAGTGGAAGATGACCATTTTTTCCATCTTTAAGCTGGGTTTGTTGTCACGGATACATTTGTCCAGCTTTTGTTAGAAGTTCAGTGTAGTATTCTCCATTTATGGTTCTACCTTCGGCAAGACAGGCAATAAACAAAAATTACTTTCGCATGCCAAAACACTGATGCATGATCTTCCCACAATTTGCACCAGGGTTGCCTTCTTTGGAGCTGAAGAACCAGCTTCTACCCACTGCATAGACTGCTGTTTGGATTTGGGTGTGTAGTAGTAAATCTAGGTCTCATCTATTATTGCGTATCGATGCAAAAAGTATGTTCTGTTTTTCTTAAAATGCACCAAGCACTGTTTGGGAAGTGTCATGGTAATGTGTTTGTGATCACAGTGAACATATGCGGCACCCATCTTGCACAAAGGCTTCTTATGTTCAATTCCTGGTGCAAAAAGTGACTAACACATTCCTTTGATATCCCTAGAGCATTAGCAGTCTCATGCACCTTTATATGCTGATCTTCCAAAATTGCATCATGCACTTTGCTGATTTCCAGTGTACTTGCGCTTTTCGTATGTCCTTCACATCTATCATATTCACTTTCATGGCCACATTCAATCTCTGCTGCCTATTTCTTCATGGTGGTAGTTGACGATGAAGAGCTGTTATAGATATTTACAAACAGCAGATGAATTTTGGTCACTGTTAAACCTTCTTTTATGAAGAATTTAATCACTGATTGATGCTGGATTTTTTTTCCATTTTCAATACCATGTACACCATAACTGCTGCAAATGGCTGCTTACAGTCAACTGCTGTGTGAAATGACTTGCAATTTTACGTGGCATCTGCTAACATGTGTACCAATGTAAGGAGAAATACCATGTGAATAGTGCTGCAATCTCTTTGTGGGACCAAGAACTTTTCAGACAGCCCTTATCCATGTGTACATATATACATACGTAAATAAAATAGAAAGAAACTTCCACATGGGAAAAATATATTAAAAACAAAGATTCCAAGACTTACCAAGCGGGAAAGCGCAGGCAGACAGGCACATGAACAAAACACACAAACACACACACAGAATTACTAGCTTTCGCAACCGATGGTTGCTTCTTCAGGAAGGAGAGGGAAAGACGAAAGGATGTGGGTTTTAAGGGAGAAGGTAAGGAGTCATTCCAATCTCGGGAGCGGAAAGACTGCGTATGTGCGGATGGATATGTGTGTGTGTGTGTGTGTGTGTGTGCTTGTGTACACCTCTTATATACATACGTAACTACGTATATATGTGCATCCATTTTTGTAATGTGTATGGATTTCTGTAGAAAAAAATTGGCCAATAAGACTGTGTGTAAGAATGAATGTAAATATTAGAATAGTATTTCAAATTGTATGCACAAAAAAAACTCACAAGTAACGCATCTGATCTATATGAAAAATCTTCCATTGTTCAAACGGGATGCTGTTTCCATCAAATGAGACTAAAATAAGACTGAATTACAGAGCTGGATAACAGTAGCAGTGAATCATTAGATGCTAAGAAGAATCACTCAATACAATTTATTTAGCCTTTTAGTGCTTATTATTAGTGTCTTTCTCAGAATTTTGGGTAAAGACTGTCAATTGATGCAGATTGGAAGCAGTATTGAGGCCTACAGAATGTCTGCATAACTGCCTTCAGTACAGATAGAAAGCTGATTGAGTGATTTCTTAATAACTTTTCTTTCATCAATCACTCCAATTATGTTGAGCGTTCAGCCACATATATATCCCTTCTGTGAGCCAAACAAGGCCCTCTGTTTGAGCACCAGACACTGTGTCCATTCACACTGTGTAAACACATTTTCTGGTTTCTTGTTTGACGTATACATTGAACTCTTCAGCCTACTTCACAGACTTAAGAAGACTGAACTCTGTTTGGCAGTCATTTCCAGCTGTAAAGTAACTAGTCAATAAATGTTGAAACTATGGAAGCTAATTTTACCTTTGGGGATGAGGGAGTTGGGGCAGTTGTGGGAATAATACTTTGACTATATAATTCTAAACCTTGATTCAAACAATGGAAAGTCCAGGTTAGAATATCAACAATATTATGAAAAGGTTGGCACTTTGAGTTACAGACAGGCACAGGGAAAAGACTGTTACACATCAAGCTTTTGGCCAAAGTCTTATTTGGGAAGGAAAAGAAAAACACACAGACATTCACACAAGCAAGCACCTCTCAAGGGACACTGGACTGATATTCCAGCCTATCTGAAACTCAGCATGTCATCTTTATAGTGAGAAGCAGCCTATCCTTTTCATAATTTGATGATAAACCTTGATTCAGTAAGATGACAAGTGATTAAACTAAAGTAAGCGCTTTGTAATGATAATAGCAGAGGATCTGTTGATTTAGTCTCAAACTGTATCTCTTTCAATTCAATAGTCTCTGTAATTTGTTTATTTTATTGATTACCTATGAGTTATATATTCCTTGTCTTGTTCATTCTCTTTACCTCATGGGAAAGGAGGGTTCAGTTTCAGAAATATGAGATTCAGAGTCTGTCTGTGTATGCTCATGTAAGCCAAATTAATTTTTTGAATATGAGAAACTTCATATTTTTAACTTTTTAGTAGCAAGACTTTCTTTGGGCCTTTCACATTTAGATGTAATGGTGATATGTATTAAAAATGATTGATTAGTGCAATTTCTGCTGTTCTTGTCATTTATCCAAAATTTTTCTAACTTTAATGAAAAATATCACAGATAGTAATGCATTGTATTTGTATAGGGCACTCACAATTTGCACATCTACTTGCAAGTATGAAGTAGTTCGTCGAGTCGCAAGAAAGTTTGGCATGAGAGATGTTTCGGAGAATGAACCATGGAATGTATATTGGACTGATTTGTCAGTATCCATTGAAAGAGCAAAGGATATGAAGAGATTCCAGGTTTCATGTGATAGCTGTCAACATATCAGCATTAACTGAAGATATTGGAGACGTTCTGTACAGCTCTCCTTTCTTTTCTTTTCAGAAGATTAATCATTTTCCTGGAATGTCTGAAATTTGCCGAAAGGATCTGCTTGCTCGTAATCTTAACAGAATGTTAAAAATTTTTCCAAAAGATTACAACTTCTTTCCAAAAACTTGGAGTCTTCCTGCGGAGTAAGTTAAAAAATAATAACAGAATTTATTTAGCTATATAGAAATTTGTTCCATGATCATAGATCACTACCAAAATCAAGTTTACTGTTACATCTAAACAACAGTTTGTACCAAAGGATTGCTTCACATTTCCATTTATAAACAAGAAAAAGGTTGGTTTAATTTTTATATCAAATTTGAATTGTAGTTCTGCATTTTAATGTCTAAAACTATGTTTTGCATGTTGGAATATTGTTAATTGTTGCTAATAGAAGAAAATGACATTTTTACAGAATACTGGAGTCAATGGAAAAGTTGTAAAGCTTAGATGTTGAAGGTGATCTGTAACATTGATTCCATACTATCATTTTTCTTGTAACACAGTTTGAGTTGTAACCGATGACCACAGCAGTTTGGTCCCATAGGAACTTACCACCTTCCACAGTTTGAGTTGCACTAAAATGACAAATGTTGTAGTCAGTTTTGATGATCTTGTTGTCTGACAATTGGCTGCTTGAAAAAAAAATCAGGTGTTTTGTGTTGTCTCTTATCAGGCACAGTGGGAAGCACCTGCACCTGCAGCTGTACAGCTGCTGACACAGTGTTGTCAAGACATGGGATATGATTTTTCTCAAATAGGTGATAGTGTGATAACAAATTGATCAAAACTGATTATGACCTTTCCTCGCAGATTTGAACATACAATAAAAAGTTCTGTAACCAAATTAAACTGATTGTTGTAATGTGGTTTGGTAATGTGGACAGTGAGGTTTGACACACAGATACCAGCTGAACAACATTCAGTGCAGACAAAGAATCCCATGAAAAGTGTTTTGGGTTTACAAGTGTATTGTAATCTCTTTATGTGGTCATGGCAACTTTCACATAACCTGATATGAAAAAAATGAAATAAATTGCTATAGCTAGAGCAGTAGACATTAAAAGATATAAATATCAACTAACTGAGTTTTCAGAACTATTAATACTTTGTTCAGGATTTGAAGAAAAGTCACACTTGAAGCATAATGGACAAGACACCATCTTCAATTATCTCTCAGAATATTTTTTTGTTACTCTGATTATTAATGAGTTTGTATGTTGAAGTTAAGTGTTTTAATTTAATTTATGATGTAGTTCACAAGTCTAAACAAAAGGTCCACGTAAGGTAGCAGCTCCTGTGACCAAATGTTAATCGACCTCAGCTGTGTTCAAAGTGGACCTGAATATTAAAGCTGAAAGCTCTCATAGCACAGGTGTGAAATATTGTTAACTGTAACAGACTTGTCTGCAGCATGCAGCATTCCTGTTGAGCCTATACCGTCACCATGAAAGCTCGATGACAGATTAATATAATAAGTAGCCAATATAACTGGATTTGAATCACAACAGCGATCTTTCATTTGACTCCTTAATTTTGATAATTCCTTTCCATTCAATAAACATATGTTTCAATAGACTTTTTATACCATATCAACATGTTCTACACACCTTTCTTGTACTGGATAGATACAAAGACAAATCCCCGCAATTCCATACATGGATATCTCACAGTACTCTGTACCAAAGAATATTCTTGACAATTCCTTTTCCATTCAACAGACATCTATTTCAACAGACTTTTTATATGGTGTCAACATGTTCTACACACTTTTTTTGTACTGGATAGATCGAAAGATAAAACATCACAGTTCCATACATGGATATCCCACAATACTCTGTACTAAAGAATAATCAGTGCATGGGGCACATATTACATTTACAATATGATGCACATATAACTGGTGGTAAGCCAATAGCACACTGCCAGTATACATAACTATCACTATTAATGTAATTGGAAAATTAATTTAATGTAATTGAATAAAAAATTCATTCACAAAGTGGCAGAAAGAGAACCCACACATAAAGGTATTAAAGTTTACAAGCTTTCAGAGCCAGTGGCTCCTTCTTCTAGCAGAAGCATTGAAGGGGAAGGAAGGGAGTGAAGGGAAAGGACTGTTGAGGTTTACTTAAGTAAAGTTGCCCAGAATCCCAGGACAGGAGAGACTTACCAGATGAGATGAGAAAGCAAGACTGATTGTTGGGACTGCACCAGATGAGATTTGAAAACCTGAGAGCTTAAAGGTGGAAGATAGGGTAATGCACAAGACAGAGATTACTGTGAAAATATGGTGCATTAGTTAATAAGAGCAGAAAGCTAACTGCATTGTATGTGATAGAGGTGGAAGAGGGTGGCAAAAAATAGACAGGTTGGAGAATGAAAGAGATAAAAAGCTATACGGGAGTGAAGAAAGGAATAGTTACTGTGAAGGAATGAAGAGCCTAATGGAATTAACATAAATTAATACCAGGTGGTAATGAGAACCGGGGTCATGTCATAGCACCAGTGGCCCACATGCAGAGTTCAGAGAAACTCGTGTCTGGGGAAAGAATCCTGATGGCATATGTGGTGAAACAGGCTCTGAGGTCATGACTGCCATGTTGTAGAGAATTTTATTTTGTCCATCAAACCTAGAACAGCTTTTCATCGGCCCCCTGCCACCCTCCACCCCCTGCCACCTCCATTCACTGCAATATCCTAGTGAGACCCGGTGCTCCTTCTGCATCTATTTCCCTAACCTGTGACTCCTACTCCTGTGACCACACCTCTCCCACCTCTTCTCACATACAATGCACTTAGCTGTCCACTCTTATTAACTCATGCACGAGGATTTGGCAGTAGTCTCTGCCTTGCTTATTTCCCATCTTCCAACTTTAAGATGTCATGTTTTCAAATCTCATCTAGTGCAGTCCCCAGCAATCATTCTTGCACTCTTAACTCTCCCCTGCCCTAGGATTCTGTGCGACTTTTCTGAACTCTACCTCTTTTCTTAAACCTCACCAGTCCCATTTCTTCACCCCTCTTGCTTCCCCTGCAACCCTTCTGCCAGAAGAAGGAGTCACTGGCTCTTAAAGCTTGCAAACTTTGATACTTTTAACCATGTGTTCTCCTGCTGCCGCTTGGTGGCTAGACTTTTTATCTATTCAGTTAAATTATATTATCATGAACTGATTATTTTTATTGATACGACCTTTAATGGTTTGACATAGACACACTTAACTGTCAGATTAGACCAGAAAAGACGTTGCTATAGTGTAATGAAAAGCACACGGAAGACATAATACTCCCTCTGTCAGAAATGTTCCAGGACAGTTTTGTTTTAAAAAGGGAAAGTTGCAGTTACTAAGTATTGATCCTAGCTCCTATTGAAGTAACCCCTTGGCTATCTATACACAGTTGCCAATGTTTCTGGAGATCTTGGAAGCAAACAAGGAAATTTTCAACTGTGATGCTTGTAAGCTCATTTGCCACAGCCTGTTGTGTGTCTGTGATATCTTGATGAAGCTTTCCTTTCAGTCATCTTTTGACTCCCAGAAATAAGAAAAATCACAAGATGAGAGATCGCGTAAATTGGATGGATATGGGATGGCAATAAATGAATGTTTGGCCAGATACTCAGTAATAGATAAAGCAGTATGAGATATTATATAGTCATATAGTAAGAAACAGTCATGAGAATGCTACAAATGAAGGTAGTGACATCAAATTACTTGTTACAAACGTTTTGAGACTTCGATGTAAAGAGTTTGGTTCACTGTTTAATCTGGATGAACATACTCATACCTATGGCATCAAAGAATGAAATCAACATTGTCTTTGTTCTCAAGGGTCGTCATTTGACTTTTTTCGTGGCTATTGGTCCATGACTGCCACTGAGCCTTTTGACTCTTCATGTGAGGGTCATACTGGTGACATCAACTTTCATTCCCAGCAGTAATATTTGTCAGAAATGTGGGATCATACCTGGTCCTACTGGGAGTTAAGCAGAAATTCTTTGTCTTTCCTCTTTCCTGTTGCCTGTTAGTGTGTGGAGGATGAGTTTTGCATTAAATTTATGTTTCCATAAATCTTGTGACACACATCCCAATTCAAATTAAATTCTTCTGATATTGCACGCAAAGTTACATGACGATCTTTGCGAAATAACTGCCTTCCCCTTCCATGTTTGCATCAATATGAGCTGTAGACAGGTGACCAGCTCTAAGATCATCTTGCACTGAATTTCTACCTTCACAGAACCTTTTGTGCCACTTGAAAACCTGACTTCGTGGAAGTGCCTCACCTGGATATGGTTCCTGAATCAATGTCAATATTTCACTAGGGCTTTCTCTGAACTTAACACAGAACTTTAAATGCTCACTTGTTCCTCACAATCAATTTTCCTTTGGTTTTTTCTTCACAACTGAAAACCAGTCATTAGTTGAGCTCCTCGTGGAATAGCACCATTGTACAAAATACAAACTCCTCTGGAGAACTTAGAAGCTCCAGGGCCTTCAGTTGAGGTGAAATTGTCGTCTTACTTTTAGAAACTCTCTGTACTTGGTAATACACTAATTATAATTTTCTCAATTTTAATAACCTGCTTAGCAACATGCTGTTTGGGTTCTTGGCACTTTAGTTATGGTGACGTAACAGAAGTTGATTGTAAAGTATGAAAACAAGATGTACTTAACAGATTTGTCAGATGGTAAAAGATTAGTTAAAGCACACTTAAAGGAAAAAAGTGAAAATATGAAGCATCATAAGCTGACGAAGAGATTCTATGCAAACAGATGAATAGTTTACACTAGTCTGTACCACACACCACAATTTAACATAGTGATAACTAATTTCCTCTCCTGGTAAATACTACCCACATTATTACTGTGATTGAGAAAGTGTATTATATTAATTCATGTCACAGGAACTTGCAGAGACAATCACATTTTTTTCTCCTAAAATGGATGTATGTGGTGTTTGAGACCTCCAAATATGCCTTTCAATTTTGTTAGCTGAACAGGAAAGAAGCTGTCTCCAAGAAATTGACAATTGCACTGCTGAAAGATGACATAACCATCAGGAAAAACATCAAGCATCAAGGGATGCAGACGGTTCACAGCTGTCAGCATGTCTGATTACTACTAGTGCAGGAGAATGTCTCCCATAGTATAGTACTGCTCCCATCAGCCTGTGTCTATGGCACACTACATTTTGAGCTGCTGTTCACGTCAGTGATGGCATTTGTGGAGATGACCCTCAACCTAGTACTGGAAAAGTGTGATTCGCTTGAAGAGCTGACACATTTCCATTTTTCAACAGTTGGATCCCAGTGGTCCCATGCCCACTGCATTTGTAATTGATAATGTTGTTGGGTCAAGATGTTAACACATAGGAGTAGTCTGTTGCAGAGCTCCCTGTTCAACAATGTACAAAGAACGGCGTGCTCTGAAACCCTTGTGCATGCACCAGCATTGTGCTTTTTTTGGCAAAGACTCCACAGAACACCATCTGTCCTACTTTACAGAGCAGATAAGCCTCCAAACCTCACACACTGTGAAGAGTTGTGGACGTCCAACCATTTAGTGCCTAGTAATAATTTTACTGTCCTACTTCTTTCCATAGACACGGCAGTAGTGCATGGACATTCGACCAGCTGTACTGTTTTTGAGATACTTGCTCACTGGCTCAGCATAGTAATAGATTGCCTTTTTTTAAAGACTCTTATCTCAATGGATTTCCCTATTTGCAGTCATGTTTTCATTACCACTTACATACTATTGTTACCGTGTCACATGCCTGCAATGCCACCAAGTGGCATACAATGTTTTGGTGGGCAGCGATCATAATGTTTTTGTGGATCAGTTGATCAGTGTACAGCAGTAACATATGACGATATTTTTACACATAACCTGCCAGGCGCTGTAAACATCTTTCAGCTTTCGGTGTCCTTACCACAGAAACATGTTCCACACTTGTGGAACCAGCATAGGAGATTTATTTGTATCTGATGATTGTTGGCAAATCATTGGGTCACCCAAATGTTCTTTTAGCTCACCAAACACAAAAATAGGACAGTATCAAGTCTGGCAAATCATTGGGTCACCCAAATGTTCTTTTAGCTCACCAAACACAAAAATAGGACAGTATCAAGTCAGGACTGCACACTGGATGCTGCCAACCTCCAATCCATGTGTGTTATGCACCTTGTGAGTGTGGAATTCTCGTGCAAGAGGACAGTTTTTCCCTTAACTTCACATATCTTGTTTTTGCAACTGTGCCCTGTGTCTTTGGTTTTGCACCATGTTGTATCATTAATGATTGGACTTAAACTCAGCTTATGTAACTCCCTTACAGTAGCTGCAATCATGCTTCCATATAGGAAAACTCTGAACACTTTTTACAGGACATGAATGCTCCATGCCATCAGCATTTGATCATTTATAGTGCAGAATCGGTCATTTATGATGTCCCATCAGTGATAATGTTTCAGAAAGTGCAGAGAATCTATAACCCTTTCTCCTTTATGGCCAGATGTTTCTGTATGAGAGACTCATTGGAATGACAATTTTCAGCAATACATCTGGTCTTCAAAGAGTACATGAGTATTTTCACTGATGTTTTCATCTTCTCGGCAACATGTGCTATGATCATGCTGTCATTTTGGCATTTCATGTTTGTGATCCAGTTTGCCATGTCTGGTATGTCTAGCATCACTAGCCTGTCTTGGTTTTCTGGGTCTGTCATGTTTGAAGAGTCCCTCCCACAATTTCAGTAAGGGAGGATATGATAATGCTTGTGGCCAATACACCACTGAGATAATCTCCACACCCATGAGATATACACTGAGAAAAAATGTGGGGTATCTATATGAGGGAGAACCCCCTCCCCCCCTCCAAAAAAAAAGAAAAAAATTAAATGGTTTCCAAAACAACCTTATTCCATTCAAAATACTTTCATTTACAGCTAACACATTTGTCCCACCAGTGCTTCCACTGTTTGAAACATTTTTTATTGTCAGCATTATAAATGGCTGACAGCTCTTCCTTCATTTTTTTCTCAATGTCTTCAGTGTTGCCAAATTTGTGTCTTTTAATACTCCTTTTCATGTGTGGAAATAAGAAAAAGTTGCACAAAGTCATGTCAGGTGAGAAAGTTCTGTGGGGCAGTGGAACGATGCCATTTTTAGCCAAAAAACTGTCTAACAGAGATGGCTGTGTGTGCAGATGCGTTGTCTGTGGGAGAACCTGTCTCCTGTCTGCCACAATTCACTGAGCCAAGATCCAAGGTAACCCACAAATCTCTGATAGTTGATCAATTGTCTGTTGATGGTCTGTGAGTGCAAACACTCGAAATTTTTCAATATTTTTGTTGATTTGGCCAGTTGATGGATGTCCACAATGAGATTTGTCATCAATCATCAAGTTGCCATTTTGAAATTGAGCAAGCCACTCTTACACTTGAGTTTTTCCCATAGCGTCATCTTAGTAACCTGTTTTCAACTTTCAAACAGTTTCAGCAACACTTTTACTGAGTACAGAACACAATTTCACAACTGTGTGTTGTTCACTTAACCTTGCCCTCATAAAAAACAAAATAAGAACAAAACAGCACTAGTAGAAACAATCACTGCAGATGAACAGAACAAGCCTGGTCGACAACACAGGCAGCACTGAACTGGCAATAAGTTGCACTATACACGCATGGCAGCAGAAATGCCTACTGCACAATCTCCGCCCACGGCAATTTTATCCCCCCCCCTGTTAGCAACTGCTGAAGTCAAGCGTGTTGTGCTCATCAGTGTGTTCCACCACTGGATGGCTAACTCTACTCTTGACCAAAGTTTGGCAATAAGCATTCAGTGAGGCTGACAACTGATTGGTGGTTATGCCCATACAAAAGGCAAAGAAAAAGTTACAGTAGAACATATATACAATATGACTGCTTCCACAGGTGGCCCTGCCTCTGTACAGGATATGGCAATGACAGAATTACAATAGGATGTGCTGGGAGGGTACATAGAAAAGGTATTGCACCACAGCCTTCCATAGGTATACAACAAATGTGCAAATGTGCATAGGACTGGAAGTAGGTGTGACATGCACTAGGATGTATAGTAGACTTCATGGGCAGTAGAATAGCACTTTGGGAAACATGGAAAGCTTTGTATGTAGAATGTTGTTCTTTTGCGGGTGTGATGATCGATAGCCGAAATCTTGAGGAAGGACATGGTTGGGTTGTTCCAGTCTAGGATGATACTTGGTGATGAAGTGGGAGCACTTTTGTAACACTTTCATGGTGTGGTTGGAATATTAAGGACATATGGCATGGGAAAATTGTTTCTAGGCTAAGTTTGTGGGCTAAAGCCCGTCTGTGGAGGCCTTGGTAAGATTTTCAGCGTAACTGGGCAATGAGTTGCTCTTCACTACACACGTGACATTCACAAGAGGCCAGAATTTATGGCTATGAAAATGGAGCTGCTGTTGCTGGTTGGTTTCGTATGGACAGAGGTTTTTATGGCACTGCCAGAGAGATGGAAGTCAATGTCTAGGAAGATCACATGCTGAACTGAGGAGGGTCAGGTGAAGCAGAAGGTGTTGAGGCTGTAGAAGAATGAGGATAGTGTGAATTTTTCTTTGGTCCTGATCACAAATATATCAGTAATTATTAATCAGACAAGATATTATGTATCTTGGTTGGGTGGAATGGTTTTCCTCTAGATGGCCCATACACTGGTTAGCAAAAGAGGCTGTGATGTGGATACCTGTGGCAATGCCACAGATTTGTTTGTATATCTTCCCCTTAAAACAGAAGTAATTGTGGATAAGGATGTAGTTTTATGGTACATGAGGAATAAAGTGTGTTTATAGTTCATAGGTTATTGTGAAGGTAGTGCTCAACAGTGAAAAGACATTGTTATAGTGGATGTTGGGATATATATGAAAGTGACATCAGCAGTGACAAGCAGGGATGCAGGAGGTAAAGGGGTGGGAATGGTTGAGATACGACAAAGTAGCTTGTGTCTTTGATCTGGTAAGTAAGGCTACAGAACACAGACCTGAAGTTTTCAGTCAACAAGAGCCGATATTTTTTAAACTGGAGAACGATAACCTACTGCATTGGGTTGTCCAGGAGCGTTAGGTTTATGGATAATGGGAAACATGTCTAAGGTGTAAGTTTCAGATGTGATAGTTGAGATGAGTAAGAATAATTGGAGGAGGGGTTTTGTAATGGACATAAAGACTTTTGTGTGGATTGGAGGTTAAATGTTACTTCTGAGATTGGATCACTGTTTCAAGGTTTGTAGACAAAGAGTCAGACAGTTAGCAGAGATGCTGTTTATCACCTACTATTTTCAACTTCTACTTGGGAAATATGATTGACAAATGCTCATTAGATGACAAAGGAGTAGAAATTGGAGGAAGAAGAGTAGGGTGTGTGAGATTTGATGATGACATGGTCCTTCTAGCCACAGGGGAAAAGAATTACAGGATTTGGTGGACACCATTGCAATTAACAGAAAAAAATATGGAATGAAAATTAACACAAATGAAACAAAAGTATTGGCACTAGAAGGAAATAAGGAAATAAAATTTATGCTGAGTGGAGAAACACTAGAACAGGTGCAAAATTTTAAGTATCTTGGGAGCAGGATAGATACCGACTGGAAGTGCACCACAGAAATTAAAACAAGGATAGCAATGGCAAAAGAGACATTTTATAAGAAAAGGAGAATCTTCTGCAGCAGTCTGGACAGAGAACTCAGAAAGAGACTCAAAAAATGTCTTGTTGGAGTGTTCTTCTATATTGCGCTGAAACATTGACTATGAGGAAAAAAGACAGAGAAAGGCTGGAGGCTTTTGAGATCTGGACATGGCAGAAGATGGAAAGAATAAGTTGGATGGATAGAGTAAAAAATGAAGAGGTACTGAGAAGAGTGGGAGAGAAAAGACAGTTACTAGATGTACTAAAGAGAAGAAAAAGAAATTGGATTGGGCATATATTAAGAAAGAATGACGGACTGATAAAAACAGTTTTAGAAGGTTATGTAGAAGGGAAAAGGAAGCAAGGAAGGAAGAGATTCCAGATACTGGATGACATGATGGATGGTACAACATACAGCAGCCTTAAGAAGGAAGCAATGGATCGCAGAAAATGGAGAGGCCAAGGACCTGCTAAAATAGCAGATAACTGATGATGATGATATTACCAAGTACGGATACAGTTTCTAAAAGTAAGACATGTGGTTACTAATGACAAATTGACAATTTCGCCTCAACTGAAGGTCCTGGTGCTTGGTCATCACATTGCTGTCAAGTAGTGGTTGAGAAGACCCTTTTAAGCCATTCATCAATGATACGCATTGTTCACAAGCTTGAGGAAATATCTAAGTTCTCTTTCTTGAGACTAATGCCTTAGCAAAAGTATCATGGAGAGGAAATGATAGCCAAAATGTTGCAACATTGCCAGCCTCGGTACTTACTTTAGCACCTAAATACCATGTGTAGGAGTATAAGCCCAAGATCAAACAGCACTCAGCATGAGAACTACAAAGAAGCTGCAAAAGCACAAACAACACAGGGATGTTCATGTTAAGTGATTTTTGTAGGATTACTCTGGTTTCCCTGGCATCATGTTGATAGTTTGTGCTTATTAAGATAATACAGTTGTTAGAAAACACTATCAAGATATCCTGGTGTAGCTATGAGAGGTATCAAGTAAAAATGCTGCAAGAAACTTTCCAAGGGAGTTTATTTGCTGTAAAGCAAGCTGTCAAAAAATACTTCACTGCTGACAGTGATGCATTTGGCTTTGGAATATGAAATTTTTCCCCTTATTCCATATTCATCCAACTAACTTCTAGTACCTTGTTCCTCTTTCTTCCTATCAAGAGCCAATTTTTTGGCAAGGATTTACAGGACAACATTGAGATATTGAAGAGGTAGAGCAGTTCATAAGCTGCAAAAGTTACGAGCTCTTCAAAAAGAACACATGCAGTAGCTGTATTCCCTTAGTGAATGCATTTATGCAAAAAGTCCAAAGACTGATTCTTCGACGTAAATATACTATTGGCCATTAAAATTGGAAAACTATGAAGGCAGCATGCAACAAACATGAAATTTGCATGAAATGTGTTACATGCTTGAATATGCAAACAATTAACATTTTCAGTCAAACTATGTGAAGTAGGTAAGAATAACACCACACACATTTTGTGTATAAGAAAAGATTATCCACTGGATTTCTCACTCAAAAATAGTGTTTGATGTTTCTGAGTAGATCATCTTATGCTTTGTGTTAGAAGATGGGAATGTCTGCCAAAACATGTCTGAATTGGAGAGTGGAAAAATCACAGAATATTAAGACTTCAGTTTATCCGTGCACAATATTACTGGTCTTATTTGTCAGATCTCATGACTGTCACAGGGTTATGGAATTGATAATTTCAGGAGGGCGATGCTCAGTATTGTGCAGCAGGACCTCAACAGCCGCACATGACCATCAGCCAAGACAACAGCTTTTCTGTTAACTCATCTGTGTGGAATTGTATAGCCATGTCATGGACCTTGAGTCAGAAAATGGACTTGTTTACAGCAAGGCAAGACAATGCAGTGACATGTGTGCACCTTGGACTGCCAACATGGGTGATCTCTGTTGTGTTTTCCCTTCATGTGGTGGCAGACAGGTGTGGCTACAGTGGGCATATAACAGCAACACTGAACACAGTAGTGGGATCACATTAACTATTTGGAAGGTCCCAGTTCAATGAACACCATCACTGTGGACATATTTGTGGTGGAGGAGGTTGAGTACACAACATGATCAGCTCTGGTTCACGTAGGCAATCATTTTGACAGCAACCATTACATTTCTAATGTGTTAAGGCCAGTGGGAGTGACATATTATCAAGGTCTCTGTGGGATTATATTTCATTAAAACAATGCAAGAGTTCACATTTCGCAAGCTTTCTTGACATATATCGAAACAGAGGGTGTTCTGCTGTTACCACATTATCCAGGTCTTGCACCCACTGAAAAAATCTGGTTATTGGAGATCAGCACACCACCACTTGCCCAGTCACTATGGTTGATGATCTCTGGCATAGAGTTGAAGCACCATGGAATGATGTAGCTGTATTTGTCTTCTGAGCTCAGTTCAACTTGATGTCCACCCATGTGACTGTCATTGTAGTTGCCAGAGGTAACACCTCTGTCTTTAATATCCTTCATGGTGTTTCAGTTTTAATGGTCAACAGTGCATCTCTTTTCGTAATGCTAAATAATGGAAGGAGTAAAGGAAACAACTCACCATTTGGTTTGGGCACTGAGTTGTCAATAAGCACATAAATGTATGAAGTCGGTAGCATTAGATAGTATCGACCCCATTGGAATGTGGGGAATCTAGTGAAGTATTGTCAGGGTGACCATTCCGACATCACTGAAAGTGTGAATTTCTCTAGTGGAGAGAGGAAAAAATTCACCAAAGCTTATGGCACACCCATATAGATTTATTAGCATTGTTTATAATACAGTGATGCTCCAGGTACATGACCAGATGACAGGGAGTGTGCTGGCTGGTCACAGCTGTGAACAGTGGAGCTGAATGGTGCTCATATCTGCACCAGTGGAGAGCTGTTGAGCAACGGTGCTTCTCCAGACCCCACGGCAGCTGCCCATTCAGCAGTGGTCACTGACTCGATCCGCTTTGCTAACTGAGTGAGTACTATTTGTAAGTAACTGAACATGGCATGTTGTGTTGTCAGTGCCCCAGGTATCACTTAATCCTTCTATTGAAATGCTGAAGAATTCTCACTGGTAGTCATACCAAATGTGCTGAGGCTTGTACGTGCATTATGCTGAAGCAGCAGGTTACAGCAATCAGTGGCAGTTATAATGATCATCAGGCAGTCAACTGCAACAGCTGTCTTGCAGTGTCATGTAAACAATACTAAGAATGCTGCTAACTTTTAGACTAATCCTTATTCAGAGCTAATAGAATACACATAGGTACATGCACTTGTACGACTGCACTGTCCCATCTTACTACATTGTGCTGAAACTTCAGCTTGACTGGGGTGAGGGTTTTGTCAGAGGGAGTGGGTGATGGGACAGTGGACGCAGAGAGCAGGAGGGATGATTGAGGAATGGTGGTTCATGGCATGGAGGGAGTGGAAGCAGACACACAGTGGCACTAGAGAACCCATTGTAGTTGCAGGCAGGGGGAGTCATGTGCAGCACATTATGAAGTGGAAGAATTGACTGGGAGGAGAACAGATGAAGAGGGAGACTGCCTAGAAGAGGATGTAAGTGTGGTCTTAACAAAGTTAGAGTCATGTTTCAGGATTGAAGGTAGCTGTAGGGCAGGTGCTAAAAGAGATTGAGAGAAGGGGATTGCAGGATCAAAGGCTGCACTGTAAGGGCAATTCCCGCGTATGCAATTCATAGAAACTGGTGCTGGGGGCAAGGGATACAGATGGGATGAGTTATGGAACAGTGATTGGCATCAAGCATGCTTTGCTCAGCTGTGTATTTTACCACTGGATGACCAACTCTGCTCTCTGCCACAATTTGACAGTGGTCATTCATTTGTGGAACAAACTGGTTGGTGGTCATGCTCACATAAAATTCTGTGAACAACTTACAACAGAACAGGTAAATGATATGATTGCTTGCACAGGTTGGTCCTTCATGTGTTAGGACACTATATGCCTGGAAATGGGATGCACTCGGAGGATGCTTGGGACTGGTAATGGGAAAGACTTTAAATGTGATGATCCTCATTTCTGGACATGATGGTGTGTAACTGTGAAACCTTGCCAAAGGATATGGTTAATTTGTTCCAGTCCCAAAGGATACTGGATGCACCTTTGCAGTGTGTTGACAGGGAGGGGGGTAGTCAGAGGATTAGGGGCATTTGTAGATTCGACAATGGAAATCTGTTTCCAGTGTAGGTTTGGCAGGTATTGCCTAATGTGAAAACATTAGTAACATCAAATCAAACAATGGAAAATCCAGGATGGAGTGTAACAATATTATGAAAAGAAAAGTTGCTACTCACCATATTGTGGAGATACTAAGTTGCAGACAGGCATGATGAAAAGACTGTCACAGATAAGCTTTCAGCCAGCATGGCTGGCAACAGACACACAGACACACACACACACACACACACACACACACACACACACACACACATGCAAATGCAACTCACACACGTGGCAACTGAAGCCACACATAGTAAGATATTTGTTATACAGGACAAATTATTGCTCATCACTGGAGATGTGCCATCCATGGGTGGCTAGTCTACACGGGAGAGTCATTTTAGGTGGAAGGAATGACATGTATCAAAATGCATCCCAGAATATCTCTTCTGAATCCATCTCCCTCCTCCTCCCCACAACTACCCACAGCCCATCCATATTCTACATGTTTCCCAAAAAACTTAAATCTAACCGCCCTTTAAGCCACATAGTAGCTGCTTACTCTGCTCCAATACAAGAATCTCAGCTCCTTATGTACAAAACTTCCAACCAGTTATCTGCAGCTAGCTTCTTCATTACCACCCACTCTATTAACACTTGAATTCCAACTCATTACTGTTGATGCCACCTCCCACTACACCAAAATCTGCCCATGTCCATGCCCTTGCTGCTACCAAACATTACCTGTCCTACCAACACCAAACCCACCACACATGATAAACTGCATCCTTATATGTAACTACTTCACCTGTGAGAGGAAGGTATATGAAGTAGTGTAATCATAAAGATTTAATTTTCATCTGGAAAAAGTCAAGTTGTGTCCATGAAACTTGGTGGTTGTTATGTCATTCCTTCTCTACATATACATCCTTCAATGTGTCACAATTTACCAACCAATGTATGTCTTAGTAGAGACTTTGGTTGTAGAAGTCTGCATTTTGTGTTCAGGAAACGTTCATCTCATCTTCAATCTGGAAATGCATGCTAAAATGGTGTTCCCTCATCTGAGGAAAGAGGAAGAAGTCATTGGATGCCATATCACGAGGATATCGGGAATGAGGCAAGATTTTATGCAGTGTATGTGACTGCGCCCTGTGTAGAAAGAGCTGGGGCTCCGTTGTTGAACTGACCCAGCCAGGTTCGGGATGCAGAGAAAATATAGCCTATGTAGACAATCAGAATCAAGTTTATTGAAATGAACATAAAATTTCAATCCTCCTTTGGAGCACAATTGCACAACATGAGAAATAATTCATGATTATGTCTTTGTCTTGAAAGTGAGTGGTATGCACAAGTCTGGTGGGCTGTCAGCCAAGGAAATCGGAATCATAGCTACTAGTATCGAAGCACTGGTTCACAAGGAACTTATTGCCTCTAATTACACAGACACTGCATTGTACCAAAATTCCAAAGTCCCAGAGGTGACACTGTAAGGACAAGTCTGTATGTAGCTCAAGGATGACTGCTGTTGGCTCCACATACTGTCAGGGGCAAATATCCCAGGCAGGTAGACCAACATTGGATGACAGGTCTCAGGATGATTCCGAAGAGCTTCTGATTGAGGAACCACAGCAGCAGTCAGTGTAAAGCCCAGAGGGCTCATCTGTAGAGAACTGACCAGTTATAGCCACTCATCAGAATAAATACTGTTGAGGCACCAGGATGCAGTGAGAGCAAGTGGTCATGCAGAAGCTACACACTATCTGCACCCTCTTGGCATTCTGCTATTGTGGCCTGCTGGTGAGTTGTGTTCTCAGAACTGCAGTGGGGTGTTCACAGTTGTAGCCCCTGTGACTTTTGGCGTAGGCCACCCATGGTGCGGCACTGTTGGTCTGGAC
Source organism: Schistocerca gregaria (assembly GCF_023897955.1). Taxonomy (NCBI): domain Eukaryota; kingdom Metazoa; phylum Arthropoda; class Insecta; order Orthoptera; family Acrididae; genus Schistocerca; species Schistocerca gregaria. The sequence continues at coordinate 58,013,918 of NC_064926.1, forward strand.
AACTATAAGCCTCAGCATAGCATTCCTCCCCCCCCCTTCCCCCCCCCCTTCCCCCTCCCCCCCTGCCCCCCCTTCCCACGCCCATTGGAAGAGAGGTGGTGACACATCTCAGCATCATAGAAGTTGATGCCATTGTCAGTCTCCTGAGGATTCAGAGGTCCTGGAGTACTACTGTCGACATTCATGGGATTGGACACATGATTCACCAGAAATCTGGCGTCCTGTAGCCCACAGGTCCTGCTGCTGAGACCGCCAGAGGTCATGGATGATGCTCATGGGTCCAACTCTGGAACAGAAAATTGTGGGAATTCTTTTGTCTTAGAAGCAGACATGCTTACGTGCACATGTGGTTGATATGCTTTCTGCAGCAGGAGCCATCAGGCAGTTGGACTTCGATCATTGCTCTGCCCAAAAGGCGTTCAACAGGAGTTGGTGTCCACCGGAAAAACTAGTGCCTAAACTGCATTCTGTGGGTATAGCACAGACAGTGCAAATGCCAGGCCATGGAATTTTTCAGCCAGGCTTCATCTGTCCTGTGGAGAGTAGCAGTAGGAGACAAGAAATAAAGTGAGTGCACCATTGAGACCATGATGTATGTGTAACTTTGCCAGTTAGGTTTCAAAAGTGCAGATGAACCTCTGTGCCATTCCATTGGAAATGGGGTTGAATGGTTCCACATGCACCAAAGCTTTGCAGTGAAATTCTGCTGATGTGAACTGAGGCCCGGATAATTTGTATTGATGACATTGATTGCATTTGTGAAACATATGGAAAACTTCTACCAGCATCTATCACAACCATCAAGAGTAGTCCATAAATGGCCCTGCGATATGTAGCTGATTGTGAGACCATGGGGATGTCATGTCAGACCAAAGAATACACCAACAGGTTGGTGTTGTCTGCTTGCTTTGGTATATCATGCGTGGTGCACCCGTGTAAATGTCCCTCCAGAAGATGTGTTGGTGGGCCAACTATTTGATGAAGATCATACCACAATGAGGTTCATGAAGTAATGTAAAGATGCAGTGCTGGAGTGTTTGTGGATTGACCTCTCTGGTGTGGCCACTATCTCCTGGGGCCATTGGGAGTAGGCAACTCATGTCGGTGTTATCACTAGGCCTGAATGTCTGGATGTTCAAGAGTCTTGTGATCTACTGGCCAAACATTTTCCATCAGTCACAAGACTTCTTGGAGGACTGGCAAGCAATGACTGCAGTATCAATGGGTAATGAAAGCAGACTTCAGGAGCTGCATCAGATTTGTGGTCTTGTCTCTCTGGGAGACAAGACAGGACATACCTGTAGGCGTGTTGTGCTGTGGACTGATAATAGATGTTATAGTGATACCCCAATAGGAACAGTGCCCATCTCTGCAGGTGTCACAGGGTCCTGGTCAGAATATAACCATGTAAAAGCCTAAGAAGCAAGGGAAACTAATTCATTCTGATAGGGGTGATAAAGAAAAAACTCAGACTGAAAATAAAAAGTTTGGGTACCCAACAAATGATGCACGTGAAATAACCAAAAACAAAAATGATCTATAGATTCACTGGAATATAAATGGCTTAGGGGCAGAACTACCAAATCGTAAATACTCAAAAATTGATGAACTAAAAATTCTGCTTTCAGAATCCATAAATATTAAAATAATCTGCCTAAACAAACACTGGTTAACAGGAGATAGTATAAAAGTATTAAATAGTATTAATAATTTTAAGGTAGCAGCTAGCTTTTGTTGAATAATCAAATCTTGTGGAGGTTCCTGCATTCTTGTAAATTCTTCTGTAAGTAATACAGTAAGAGATAGTTTTAATTATTTGAATGAAGAGAGTGTGTTTGAAAGTTGCTCTGTAGAACTAAGTGGTCTGAACACACTGGTTATAGCAAAATTCAGAACTTCTGGATGTGCGGTAACAAAAGTGTTTTAGCCAAATTTGAATGCCTCCTAGAACAACTCCAGAAAGAAAGTAAGAAAAAAAGTTGTTATAGCAGCAGACTTCAACTTAAATGTTCTAGTTGAAAGCAATTATTCCACAAAATATTGTGACTTAATTCAGAAATCTGGTTCCCAGTTAAATTTTTCTGAAGGTGCTAGGGAAAACAGCAGATCAGTGACCTGCATTGATAGTATTATTACTAACTACAAATTTGACAGTGGAAATAAGCACAAATACTGCGTAGACTTGGGTGTTTCAGATCACTCAGCTGTGTTTATTGAGCTCCCAAAAGCAAATAACCTAAAGCCTCCAGAAGTGTATATAAAAAGGGATCTCGGTAAAAGTAAAATGGACTTATTCCGCACTAAATTAAGTATTATAAGCCGGCCTGTAGACCACAATAGTTCAAGCTTGATAAACTATGACAAATTCTTAAATTGTTTCTTAGAGGTATTTAATGAATCATTTCCTCATAGATGTAACCAAAAGAAAGTAAATGGTAAACTCAAATGGATTACAACAGGAGTAAAAATTTCTAGTGCCAGAAAGAGAGAGCTCCACAACGAGTTAAAATCAAACAGAAATCTGGTTTTTGTTACTTATGTCATACAGTATAAATCTGTATTTAGGAAAGTTGATGTGACAGCTAAAAAAAGGCAAATAATAAATTCATACAAGAACACAGAAATAAGACAAAAACAGGGTGGTCAGTTGTTCAGTCTGAATTAGGAGCCAAAGTAAAAATTCATGAGATTTTGAAAATTATAGTAAACCCTTTCCAGATGTCATGTTGTTTCAATGAATTTTTCCTAAATGTAGTACGATCAGATGTCAATATGACATTCTATCAGGGCATCACAAATTTGGAAAACAGCCAGAACATATTTTTCAAACAGTTTGAAAGAATCACCCAAAGGGATGTGGAAAAAGAAATATTGTCTCTAAAAAACAAAACCTCACATGGGTGAGATGAAATAACAACATCTGTAATCAAATGTGTGTATGACATTATTTCTCATCCACTGTCAATTATTATATATCAATCCTTTGAAAAGGGATGCCCTCCAAATGTGTTGAAATATGCTGAGATCAAACCTCTATTCAAGAAAGGATTGACAGAAGATATGGGGAATTACAGCCATATCTCTTTCTTGCTGGTCTTCTGTAAAGTGTTCGAAAAGATTGCAGCAAAACAAATTAATAAATTTATTACTATAAATGATATAATTTTTAAAATTCATTTTGGATTCCAACAGGTTAAAGCACTGTGAATGCTATAAATGAGTTTATCAAAAAAATATGCTCCATGTTAGATAAGAGTAGAAAGGTCACAGGAATATTCTGTGATCCAACTAAAGCTTTTGATTCAGTGAACCATGCATTACTCCTACACAAATTACAGATGTATGGAACCAACTTCAAATGAAACAAATTATTCCTCAGACTGGAAAACAGTTCCCCAAGGAGTCCCACGAGGTTCGATATTGGGTCCCTATCTGTTTCTGTTTTATGTAAATGACCTACCACTTGCTATTGATTTTCATTCAGTCTTATTTGGTGATGATACATCAGTTTTAATGAAAATGAGGTATCTGAAAATATAACAGAAAAAGCCAAAAATACTGTAGAAAAACTCGAATCTTGGTTCTATCAAAATAGACTAAAACTAAATGTAACTAAAACCAAAATGATACAATTTGAAGCTAAATCAGTAGAAAGGACTGAAGTAAAGGTAGCTTGCAATGATCAGGATATCACAGAAGCAAACCACGTGAAGTTCTTAGGCCTATATCTCGACAAAAATTTAAATTGGAAGGTACACATAGATTACTTAGCAAATAAACTGAAGAACTTAGCATTTGCAATGTGTATTTTGTCAGCTGCCACATACATGGATACCAGAAAGATAGTTTATCACTGCTACTTTGAGTCAGTTATTCGTTATGGCATAATCTTCTGGGGAAATTAAGCAAATGCCACTAGGCTCCTAGTATTACAAAATAAAGTAATTAGAAACATGTGTGTTACAAAAAAATGGGAATCCTGTTGACCACTGTCAAAAAATTTAAAAATGCTATATATCCCCTTACTTTACATCTGTGAGATGATGGTGTTCCTATATAAAAATCAACATACACTAGACACTTTCCATTTTGACCACAACTACAGCACTCACCACAGAGATAACTTCAAACTTCCAACACATCGTTTAAAACTTTATGCCCAAATGCCAGAGTATATGTGGTTAAAAATTTTCAATAAAATAAAAGGCAGTAATATATTTAAGATCGAGCTTGGCTCACTGGAAAGATTGCTCTTCACTCTTCTGGTGGAAAAGTGTTATTATTCTGTCGATGAATTCATTGAGGACAGCTTCACAGTCTGAACACAGGGATTGTATTATATGTATTATTTTATGTACATGTGTAGCTGTAACTTAGAAATGTAAAATATGATGTAAACTTTTGTGACTCTCTTCAAAAAGTGAAAAAAGTTTCTTTTGTAAACTTTGCCATGTCTCCTGTACATCAAATCAAATGATTTGAAAATTGTATGTAATGAGATGAATAAATCACATATGACATATCACATGAGGGTTGAACAATGCAACAAAGCCTTATGAGCCATTAACGTGATAAATCACCATCAGTACACAAAGCCGTAAAGTTTTTCAGTGCAAAAAATTATAACTAAGGCTGGCTTTTTGACTAGACAGTAATTTTTCTGTGTCTGCATCTTGGGAACAAACACAATTAGGAGTTCAGCTTTATTGACTGTGTGAGAAAGAACAGCCTCCAAGCTGTAGTCAGAGGCATCTGCCCTGACTATCAAGGACTTGGAAGGGTCGTATGCCATCAGGCACTTTGGTCAGCCTGTTTGAACTCTCAAAAGCAATGTAACAAGTGGAGTACCTCATCTTTCTTCCAAAGGAGATGATGCAGTGGGTACAGTGACAGGTGGCACAGTAGGTACGAACGTGCTACATCTACACCTATGCCTTGCAAACCACCATGAGGTGCATTGCAGAGGGTATGTCCCATTGTACTAGTTACTAGGGTTTCTTCCTGTTCCATTCACATATGAAGTGTGGGAAGAATGATTGTTTGAATGCCTCTGTGTGCAGTAATCATTCTAATCTCATTGTCACAATCCCTATGTGAGCAATACTTAAGGGGAGTGTCATATATTCCTAGAGTCACTATTCAAAGCCAGTTCTTGAAATTTTGTTAATAGTCTTTCTAAAGATAGTTTCTGTCTATCTTCAAGAGTCTTCCAGTTCAATTCCTTTGGTGTCTCTGTGACACTCTCCCACAAATTAAACAAACCTGTGACTATTCGTGCTGTCCTTCTCTGTATACGTTCAATGTCCCTTGTGTGTCCTGTTTGGTACGGGTCCCACATACTTGAGCATTATTCTGGAATGGGTCACACGAGTGATTTGTAAGCAGCCTCCTTTTTAACCTGATTGCACTTTTCCAGCATTCTACGAACAAACCTAGGTCTACCACTTCCATTACCCACGACTGAGCTTATGTGATCGTTCCATTTCATATCCCTACAGAGTGTTACCTCCAGGCATCTATATGAGATGGCTGATTCCAGCTGTGACTTATTGATATTATAGTCATATGATACTATATCTTTTCATTTTGTGAAGTGCACTATGTTACTTTTCTGAACATTTAAAGCAAGTTGGCAATCTTTGCACCACTTTGAAATGTTATCCAGAACTGACTGAATATTCATGCAGCTTCTTTCAAGATTGTACTTCATTATAGATAACTGCATCACCTGCAAAAAGCCCGATGTTACTGTCATTGTTGTTGCAAGTTCCTTAATATACAACATGGCCAGCAAGGCTCCCAAAACACTTCCCTGGTATGCAGCCAAAGTTACTTCTACTCTGACAATGACTCTCCATCCAGGATAACATCCTATCAAAAAATCCTCAGCCGGTCACAAATTTCAGTTGGTACCACATATGATCAAACTTTTGACAATAAATGAAGATGTGATATTGAATCAAATGCTTTCTGGAAATCAAGAAATACTGTATCTGCCTGAATGCTTGATCAAAAGTTTTCAGTATGTCATGTGAGATAAGTGCAAGTTGAGTTTCACAAGATTAATGTTTTCGGAATCCATGGTGTTTGGCTTTGAGGAGGGCAACCTGTTCACAATACCTGATTACATTTGAGCTCAGAATATGTTCTAAGGTTCTGTAACAAATTAATCTAAAGGATATTGGACCATAGTATTGTGAATAATTTCTACTACCATCCTTGTAAATTGGTGTGATCTGTGCTTTTCTCCAAGAACTGGGCATAGTTTTTTGTTGAAGGGAGCTGCAATAGATTATAGTTAGAAAAGGGGTTAACTCAGCCACAGATTCAGTATAGAATGTGACAGGGATTCCATCAAGGCCTGGAGTTTTGTTCAGTTTTAATGAATTCAGCTGTTTCTCAACACCACTGACACTAATACTTATTTCATTCATCTTTTCAGTGATACAAAGATTCAATTGGGGCAATTCTCCAGGTTTTTCCTTTGTAAAAGAACATTTGATTATGGGATTAAGTATTTCAGCTTTTGCTTTGCTACCCTCACTTAAAATTTCTGTCTCATTTGCTAGGTGCTGGACACTAACTTTGGTGCCATTAACAGACTTCACATACAACCAGAATTTTTTTGAGTTCTGTGAAAGATCATTTGACAATACTCTGCTGTGGCAGTCATTGAAAGCATCACACACTGCTAAGGCAGCCATTGAAGGCATCACACACTGGTCTCTTGATAGTCAAATGGGTTTGATTTGGCATCTCTTTATCTGTAGCCCAATGCTTTTGTTTTACACCTATTATGCAGTAACCTCTATTTCCTTAGAATTTCCTTTACAGTGACTTATATCATAGAGGTTGCCTCTGATTTGGACTGTTGTACTGGGTACATATCAAGCCAGTGTGTGGTCAGCTATTCTTTTAAACTTGAGCCATAGTTCCTCTACATGCTCCTGTCCTGTGCTGAAAGTTTCAAGTTCCTCATTAAGATATGATACTACTGATTTTTTATCTAGTTTACTGAACATATATATTTCTCTGATTGAGTTAAGTTGTCCTTTGTACTTTGGTAATCATCGTTGCCACAACTGTGTCACGGTCACTGATACCAGGTTTGATGTGGACATCCTCAAAGAAGTCAGGTCTGCATGTTGCTATTAGATCCAGTGTGTTTCCATCATGTGTGGGATTCCTAACTATTTGTTCTAGGCAGTTTTCAGAGAAGGCATTTATTACTGTTTCAGAGGATGTCTTACCATGTCCACCACTAACAAAAGGTAATTTTCCCAATGAATTGTTGGATGACTAATGTCTCCACCAATGATTATGGTATGATTGGGAAAGTAACTGAAGTTTTCAGTTACATCAGGAGGTGAGTCTGTAATAGTTCAGTTGACCTAACATGAATTTGAGTTGTTTGGTAACTCTGAGGCCCAATGGGTATTGTGTAGCCTTGATGTGATGCGCAGTGGGATGTACCCTGATATGCTGAAAACATGAAAACATGTCCCAGATTGTCCACTTGCAGCACGAAGAAGCAGAATTTTTCCTTGTTGCATTTCAGATTAGCCTACTGGTGCACACTGAGCAGGGAGTCCAAATTGGTGGCCAGATCCTTTGCTTTTCCACCAGTATATTGATATTGTCAATATAATTTGCCATCCCTTGAATGTCCCATGTTCCAAATAGCATTGGAATATGGCCAGTGTGCTGGTGATGCTGAAGGGCAGGTGATTGCATCGAAAAATACCAAATGATTCATTGACTAGAAAGGTTTTGGAAGCTTCATCCAAGGGAAGCTCCAAATAAGCATCGTATGTTTCAGTTTATGCAGAAACTTTGCCTCCGGCAAAGTGCACCATGATGTCCTGCACTTTAAGAATAGATATGGTCCCCTGATATGTGCAATAGTGATCAGAATTCCTTTTTGCTGTAAGCGATGAAGCTTGTGACAAAGCATTTCACACAGAACAAAAGGAACTTTCTACACTTAAAAAGACATAGACATCACCTAAGAGATGTGCTTTGAAGCTGATAATACTGGTTCATAAATGTGAGTAAATTGAAGTGTAACTTGAACAAAAGTCCTGCAAATAGAAACTTGGAACAAGTGGCTGGATGTGCTTCATTGAATTGTGGACTACTAAACCAAAAGTATTGAGCAGATCCAAACCCAAAATGTTCACGACCCTTTTGTAACACCACAAGGATTCAAGGTGAGAGAGAGACTGCTTGGCGCTGAATGTGAGCGTTGACCTTTACCTCAGTGTATTTTACTACAACTTTTCATCTGCTTAGAAAGAGGTTGTGGTGTAGGGAACCCCAGGTGGCAGTATGTCTCCCTATCAACAAATGCGCTTGAAGCTTCAGTATCAATATGAAAGACAACAGGGATAGCACTGAAGGCCAATTCCAACCTATGAGATGTAGGGAGGATGGCCTGGACACGGAGGACATCAGGACTGCAGACACGGTCAACATAGTCTGAATCAAAATCGCTGGAGTCTAGTTGGGCACAATTGACATTCATGTTGATTTAGGATTGGAACACTTCAACTTGTGTCCATTCTTACCATAGGCAGTACATTGTGTCCTACGAAAGCAGCATTGCTGACACAGCTGTGTTACAAAATTGCTGCAAGAAACCACTTGCGACAACTTTGCCACAGGAAGCTTTGGTCAGTGAATCAAACTGACCTGGCGGATGGTGCTGAGTCAGGGTCCAGGAGGTTGGGCAGGTGGCAAACACCTGTGATGAGTCCTGCAGAGCTGCCAAGGACTTTATGGACTGTTCAAATACCCAGATGAGGGGAAAGTGTGTACTTAAGGAGACATCATTGAGCTTTAAGAGACCATTATGGAGTCCTTCGATTGCAGAGTGGACCAGGATCATACTCAAACCGGCAGTTCCACATGAGACTGTTTGTACTGAGGAATGGAACACTGGAAAATGCAATCTCTAGAGGAGCCTTGCAAACAAGCTATCCACTCCCTTTACAAATGTTAGTTTTGTTTATGGTAGCTGTAGCTAAAAAAAACTTGTTTCAGGCAGCTGCCACATGCACTTGGACATCAGACTAGTCCAACAAACACAATTTTAGACATTCATAAGGCAAAGAATGAGGTTCAGCTTCAGGATTGAGCTGTTGAAACAGGTAATACATTTATCCTCCAATGTATGCATAAAAAAAGTGTGTTCCTGGACATCGTCTGAGGTCCCATGGGAATGAATGCTCTTTGAGACAGGTGGTGCATTTGGCACATGGTTCTGTATTTTTGTCAAATGCCTAGAATGGTGCAGGTGCCATTTGGAGTTCCTTTAGCAGTCAGCCGAAGTGAGACAAATGTATGGTGATTTCCAGTAGTGGTGATGGCAACCATCTTCTCTAACGTCAGCTCCTGAGACTGTTGCAACAGACAATGGGACTTGTGTATTCACATCTGTAGATGCAGGCATGTTTGCACAAGAGCAAACATTAGTCCACAAGAAGTTTGGAAAATACATGAAGAGGCACTACCTACCTAGATCAAAGTGAACAGAGTGAGTCCACAGAGAGTCCAGACAAACTAAAGCCTAGGTATACAATGAGAAGTAAGTTTATTGAAACAAATGTAGAACTTCAATCTTTCTTACACAACACAAGAAATGGTTCACAGTGTAGTCAGTTCCTTTGAAGTGAGTGAGATGTCTAAGTCCAGTGGACTGTCAGCCACAGAAAACTGAGTCACAAGTACTAGACTCAACGTTCTGGTTGATGAGGAACTGATTGTCATTAATTAAACAGACACTGCTTCATCTAAAAATATCAAAGTCTCAGAGGTCCATACTGTAGATGCCAAGTCTCAGCGTAGCACTATGACAACTGCTGGGGACTCCACATAGCGTCAGATGTGAAAATCCCAGCAAGTAGCCTGACGTCAAGCAACAGATTGAAGCATGATGGCAGAACTCCTCTGTGGAGAACTGACTAGCCACAGCTGCATGCTGACCTAAATATCTTCAAGCATCAGGCTAGAGTAAGACATATTTTTGAGCATGTGATCCAGTGGAAGCAGGCAGGTCCATGCTGACTGTGGCCTCTTGGAATGCTGCTGCTGCCATCTGCTGGCAAGTTTTGCACTTGGAACTGCAGGGGCAGTGTTTGCCAATGTAGTACCTGTGGCCTTTGGCATAGGCTACCCAGGGTGCAGTGCTGTTATGCTGGGGGCTACAAGCCCTAACAATGTTTATACATTCCAGGACAGCCAGGAAAAATTTAGGTATTGTTTCATCCAGGAAAAACTCAGGAATTTTTCATTTTATACTTTTCAGTCAAATTTTTGAAATTTTGGTGGGTAATAACTGATACTCTAACTAAGAATTTTACTTTACCACACTACTGCAGAATAATACTGCAGCAGTAATATGTAAACCAGGAAACAACACCAAAATAAAACTTCAGTTGCAAAGAAAATGTGCCATTTACGACAACAAAATGCTGTGCACACAAATGTCTGCCGACAGCAAAGTGGCTCAGAGGATTTAGGATGTGAAGATGATGCAACACTTTGTAGCAAGAAACTGCTTTGTGTGAGCGTGATGTCACAACTTTTTACCTTTCTAATAGGTAATGGAAAAATATTGCAAATTGTGGTTTGAGAATCATTACTTGCAAAGTAAATTTCCTTTTACACAGGATCAGTTATGTTATGTGTGAGAATGTCTGATGAGTTTTGTAAATTATGGAGCATTTGACTCTCACTCAAAAGTTAACACTTTGAGGACCAGCCACTTCAAACAATTTTGGGCCCTGAAGACAAGCTATCTAAGCTGTTACTTAAAATTATACTGGCACATTAGTCTTTTATATATCTTAAAGAGCATCACATACTAAAAAGACTCAAGCTTCAAAGTTAATTTTTCATGTTCATTTCAGCTCTTTCATACATAACAGATTATGCAGACAAATGGAAAAACTGATAGAAGTTGACCTTGGGGAAGGTCAGTTCAGATTCCATAGAAATGTTGGAACACATGAGGCAATACTGACCCTATGACTTATCTTAGGAGATAGAGTAAGGAAAGGTAAAATGTTTCTACCATTTGTAGACTCAGAGAAAGCTTTTGACAATGTTGACTGGAATACTCTTCTGGGAGCGCGCAGACGAATAGTTGCGTGTGCACAGTACAGGGGCAGCGGCAAAGACTCTAGTGTGCATGTAATCATTTACTCTTTGCTTTGCATTTGTTTTGTCTTAAATGTTCTATGTTAATGTCTGGCTCATTGCTTCACAATAAAGTTGAACATTAAGAACACGAACAAGTCTATCATTAATAGAATGGAGCTACATAGTGGTTACACTCTCTTTCAAATTCTGAAGGTGGGAGGGGCCAAATATAGGGAGTAAAAGGCTGTTTACAATTTTTACAGAAACCAGACGACAAATATAAGAGTCGAGGGTCACGAAAGGGAAGCAGTGGTTGGGAAGGGAGTGAGACAGGGTTGTATCCTATCCCGGATGTTATTCAATCTGTGTATTGAGCAAGCAGTAAAGGAAGCAAAAGAAAATTTTGGAGTAGGTATTAAAATCCATGGAGAAGAAATAAAAGCTTTGAGGTTCGCTGATGACATTGTAATTCTGTCAGAGACAGCAAAAGACTTGGAAGAGCAGTTGAATGGAATGGACAATGTCTTGAAAGGAGGATATAAGATGAACATCAACAAAAGCAAAACGAGGATAATGGAATGTAGACGAATTAAGTCGATTGATGCTGAGGGTATGACACTGAAAGTAGTAAAGGAGTTTTGCTATTTAGGGAGAAGAATAACTGATGATGGTCAAAGTGGAGAGGATATAAAATGTAGACTGTGGCAATAGCAAGGAAAATGTTTCTGAAGAAGAGAAATTTGTTAACATCGAGTATAGATTTAAGTGCCAGGAAGTCTTTTCTAAAAGTATTTGTATGGAGTGTAGCCATGTATGGATGTGAAACATGGACGATAAATAGTTTAGACAAGAAGAGAATAGAAGCTTTCGAAATATAGTGCCACAGAAGAATGCTGAAGATTAGATGGGTAGATCATGTAACAAATGAGGAGGTACTGAATAGAATTGGGGAGAAGAGGAATTTGTAGCACAACTTGACCAGAAGAAGGGATCATTTGGTACGACATGTTCTGAGGCACCAAGCGATTACCAATTTAGTACTGGAGGACAGTGTCGAGGATAAAAATAGAAGGATGTAGGGTGTAAACCACGAAAAACATTCGGGCCTCCAATCAACTGCTGTTTATTAAATTGCCCAGCCAAGTCAATATCAGTCGCCTTCAACCTGTGATACACAGGTTCGCTGCGCCGCCAGCGATGACGGTAACCACGTCACAGAGGCATTGCTGTGGCACGTTAACACAAGAGGTAAAGAAGCTTGCACAGGATAGAGTAGTATTGAGAGCTGCATCAAACCAGTCTCTGGACTGAAGATCACAACAACAACAACAAATTCTGCAGAAACAATGGCAGACATTATAATTATTACTTTAAAAAGTGTGAGGTAAGTTCTTGAGAAATCCACATGTAATTGGCTTTTTTGTGGAAAAGTCGAAGTGCTTGACAGAACATATATTCAGTGAAGTAACCCATGAAATGTTCTTCAGTACACAGCAGTGAAATTTATAGTTGTGCATGTCAGAAATATTCAGCTGCTGAAATTTAAGCTGTGCTCTTAGGATCCTTCTTAACCATACCAACGAAATCGGATCCTTTGATCATCAACCAGACTAATCTCCCGATGTAATCAAAAACTTAAGAGAAAACCTTAGTTCACTTGTATGAAAGTTCCGCAGTCAACTCTAGTCATTGGTGGGGACTTTTAATCATCCAAAAATTAATTGGGAAAGTTACTGTTTTGTTAGTGGTGGGTGTGATAAGACATCCTGTGAAACATTACTAAATGCCTTCTCTGAAAACTACATAAAATGTATAGTTAGGAACCCCACTCATGATGGAAATATACTGGATCTAATAGCAACGATAGACCTGACCTCTTTGGGGATTCCACATTGAAACTGGTACCTGTGACCATGATGTCGTCATGGCAATAGTGATTACCAAAGTACAGAGGACAACAGAAACAGGAAAACATGTTTATGTTCAGTAAACTAGATAAAAAATTGCTAGTGTTGTATCTCAATGAGGAACTTGAAACTTTTAGCACAGTACAGGAGCATGTAGAAGAACTATGCCTCAAGTTTAAAAGAATAGATGACCATGCACTGGATAGTGTAGCTATGAACCAAGAAATACCAGTAACAGTAAACTCTATGTGTTCCACCAAAACTTCAGTGGTCTCAGAAACACACTGGAGGTTCTAAATCTTGACATTATTGATGCTGGATCTGTAAACCATATACAAGTAATATGTCTTACATAACACCATGTGACAAGTGGCACTGCAATGCCTCAAACTGATGGATACTCATTGGCAGCCAGCTATTGTAGATCCATAAAGGAGAAAGGAGGGACTGCAATCTATGTTAAAACTAATGTAAAATATAAATCCCTAGACAGAACTACTTACAGTGTAGATTCTCACTTTGAAGCCTGTGGAACCAAATTTACTACAAATAATAAGTCAGTTATAATTTTGGCAGTTTACAGGGCCCCTGCAGGGAAAATATGTATCTCTCTAAACCATATGCAACAACTTTTGAACCAAATATATTCAAAACACAAGAATTTAATTATCATGGGTGATTTTAATATTAACTCCTCAACTACAAACAGCAGTAGAAGAGAACTAGAACACCTGATGGAATCATTTAACCTAATCACAGTAGTTAACTTTCCCACTAGAGTAACTAGTACTTGTAAGAGCCTAATTAGTAATATATTCCTGGACAGATACAGAAGCTGCAGTATTATTGTAAGTCAAATACTTAATGGTCTGTCAGATCATGATGGTCAGCTGCTTACAGTAAATGATATCAAATTGTGTGATAAAGCTAAACACTCCTTTAAAACTGTCAGGTCAGTCAATAATGATAACTTAGAAATTTTCAACCTTCTCTTACAGATTGACTGGACCCCTGTATTTATATGGAGGAATATTAATCAAAAATATAATCTGTTCTCTAATGAGTTTGTGTCATTATTTGAAACTGTATTTCCTAAAATAATCTTGAGAAACAATCCTCAGGCCTCAAAACGGAAACCCTGGATTACTAAAGGGATCCGAATTTCCTGTAGAACAAAAAGAAATTTATTTGAAGCCCAAAGGTTATCCCATCAAAAAGGAGGAATATAGATTGTACTGTAATATTTTAAAAAGAGTAATTAAAAGTCCAAAACTATGTACACAACATCTGAAATTGATAAATCAAACAACAAATCAAAAACCATCTAGCATATTATAAAAAGGGAGAGTGGTAAAAAAAGTAGAGTGCCTGACTGACATAGAATTAATTCAGGATGGAGATATTGTAAAAAATACTGAGGAAGTTGCTAATATCTTCAATAAACACTTTTTAGCAGCTGCAGAAAAATATGGCTGTGAAGGCTCAATGGATGATGCAATAGCCCTTCTGCATAAATCTAACAATGCCAGAGTTTGCCAGAGTCAGATAACCCTCCATAACAATTAGTGAGATCAATAAGACAAACAGAGAGATGAAGTCAAAAACTTCTTGTGGGGTTGATAATATTTCAACTAAGATACTCAAGCACTGTCGTGCCTATATAAATGCAGTCTTGTGTTACATTCGTAATGAATCCCTAAAACAAGGTATTGTTCCACTTAGAGTTACCTTTCAAGAAAGGTGAAAAAACAGAAGTAACAAACCACTGCCCTGTATCCCTGCTAACAAGTTTTTCAACGGTCTTCGAGAAACTGGTATACCGGAGAACTGTTAATCACCGGAACAGCCATAACATTCTCAGTCAATGCCAGTTTGGTTTCCAGCAAGGCCTATCAATTGTTGATACTATTTTCTCTTTCAGCAATCAAATTCTCAAATCTCGTAACAGAAAGTTGGTACCATTTAATCATATGTGACCTATCCAAAGCTTTTGACTGTGTCGGCCATGAAATTCTGCTAAATAAAGCAGACCACTATGGATTAGGTAGGAAAATGGGAAATCCTATCTTATAGATTAAATCTTACCTTATAGATAGGAAACAAAATAATAATTACTGATAGTAGTGGAATTCCAACTTTATCCAAGTAGGACACAGTCAACACTGGAGTACCTCAAGGGTCGATACTGGGACCCTTACTGTTTCTTATATTTATAAATGACCACCCACACTGCACCACATCAGTGAGCGAGTTCACCATATTCACTTTTGATACTTCTCTTCTAGTTGACAAAGCAACACGGAACAACCAGGAAACATCTGCGAATAATGCATTTGATGACGTTCTGAAATGGTTTAACTGTAATGGACTCTCTCTAAATATTAAAAAAAACTCATTATGTACAGTTTCACATGGCACATAAAGAACCAGGGATATAAATATAGAATGTAATGGACAACAAACAAAGCACGTCGACTCAGCTAAGTTCCTGGGTGTGTATGTAGACTGCAAGCTAAATTGATCCAACCATATCCTAGATCTAGAAAAAAGGCTACATTCTGGAACATCTGCCTTTTGCATAATTGCATCAACCCCACATAAGGAGGCCATAAGAGCTGCTTATTTCAGGTATTTTCATGCACTTTTGGTACGGAATCATCTTTTGTGGCAACCAGCCCTTGGCATAAAAACTTTTTATTGCTCAGAAGAGAGCTATATGTATCATGAGTGATGTGCAGCTAAGGCACTCATGCAGGAATCTGTTTAAGAAATGACAGGTATTTACAATGATGATGATGATGATGATGATGATGATGATGATGATGATGTTTGGTTTGTGGGGCACTCAACTTCATGATTATCAGCGCCCATACAAATTTCCAACCTTCACTCAGTCCAATCTCACCACTTTCAGGAATGATGATGAAATGATGAGAACACAACAAACACCCAGTCATCTCGAGGCATATTTACAATGATATCTCAGTAATTATACTCCCTTGTATGTTTCATTAATATAAACCACTCTCTCTTCAAAACCAATAGTGAATATCATGGTCACAACCCAAGATCAAAAGAGGACTTTCATAGTAACCCTTGTACAGCAAGAAGTAAATTATACAGGCATCAAAATTTACAATTCTGTACTCAGTGTCATCAAAAGTCTTGCCCCTGAAACACCAAAGGTCAAGAGCAAACTGAATTAATACCCAATACGAAAGTCAATGTATTCAATTAGTGATTTTTTTAGTACATAGGTGCAAGTTTTTATCACACAACCAAGTAAGCCTTGAATGTTAGCATAAATGAAACTATTTGTTGCTGTAATGTTACATTGTTGCTCAAATACTTTGATATTGTTAATCTGAATGTATACACATAAGTCTTAATTCTGGTGTATGTAATATGTTTCTATTTCTTCCAGTGTGCCATGTTGTTACAATGAGTTTTGTCATTAATTAACCATATTGCGTGCTGCTGTATTGTTAACATTGTAAAAATACTGACTCATTCCATATCCTTGCAACTCCATTGCAGCCGGCCAGTGTGGCTGAGCAGTTCTAGGCACTGCAGTCTGGAACTGCGCGACTGCTATGGTCGCAGGTTCAAATCCTGCCTCGGGCATGGATGTGTGTGATGTCCTTAGGTTAGTTAGATTTAAGTAATTCTAAGGTCTAGGGAACTGATGACCTGAGCAGTTAAGCCCCATAGCGCTCAGAGCCATTTGAACTCCATTGCTATCAGGATCAACGGGACTTGCAATAAAATAAAATAGATATGTATCCAGTAAACAGTCCATAATCGGAGGGAACCTCCATGATATACAGTTGCTTAAAAAAACTTTTAAAGAAATAGAGATTACAGCACAACAGGTGTAATCCAATGTGTATGGCTGTAGATAGAGAAATGCTGAATGAAACACATTTGGCTGTCAAGAGAGCAATGCATGATGGCTTCAGTGACTACCATAGCAGAATATTGTTGAATGCCAATCTGAGTCTACAGATGCTGAAAAGGTGTGCTGGTGTTTCCTACATCTTCTTTCAGTTATTAAATGTAACATAAGAATTCCTTCTATTCACTGAAGCCACTCTGGTTATTATGAAGCACATAACATTTTTCCTTTTTTTTCTTCCCCTAACTGTTGTATAATTGTTAGTTTTAAAACAGGAGATGCCATACAGATTATGAGTTATTCTCAGCTGTAACTGCTCATGTCGTGTTTGCTCTTTGTGTGGATTAAGCTTGTGTGAAAATCTAATAGTGGATCAACAGTTGACAGATATTGCAAAAAGTCAGAAAAAACGCATTTCTTGCCAGATTTTCATTTTGTCCCTATTGTTTCTAACTTCCTTGTTTCTCTCTCATGTGGGAGTGTGCCCTTTTATTTTCTGGGTGAAAGAAACCATGCCTCTGCAAGCTTTTGTTTCTTTGTCTGCTGTTGTCTGGTAAGTAGAATTTTTCTATTTTTATTTGCATGCTCTTTACTGTGAGTTTAATGGATGTCTACATATAGTTGAATATAATTTCTTCCATTGTTTTGAAAGTATCTGAAAGATAAATAATTTTCTTCCTCTATAAAAAAATGTGTTGTGTAGAACCATAATATACTCAAAACTTATCATATTGTCTGAAATGAATTTTACATACTCTATATCATGTGTAAGCAGCATAGCGGACATGTTATCCTATGCTCGTTCAAGACGTAATCGGACTTACATTTGCAAACCAGAATCTGGTTGTCAAGGAAGAGGAATATTTATAACCAGAAGTTTGAAAGAAGTCAAACTATTTGACAGGGCAATCTGTCAAATCTACATATCGAAGGTTTGTTTTCATTCCTTTCATTTGGTTGTAAATATTTGAGCATAAAATATAAAATTTTGGTTTTGATTATTATAAATTTTCTGTATTTCATTCCTATTGTATTTTTAAAGTACTTGTTTAATTTACTACTGATTTACATTAGGACATTTTTAACTTTGTAGTTGGTTCATGTGGTTTTGTTGTCTTACTACAGTTCTTGCAGCTAATTACTTTCTCAATGTGATATCAAATAATAGCTATGAACTATAATTTTGTATCTTCAGTGGGAGGTGACTACTGTTGCTGCAGATACGTGGCAAGATGAATTTATAGGTGTTGCAGTGGTGTAACTGGCTGAGGTGTTACTAGATTACTGCAGTTAGTAATTTGTAAAGTCACAATCTTCTAGTGCTTGTGATATCAACAGTGGTACTTTTACACCATCCCTAACTCTTCACTCTGACACCACCTGCCCCTCAGTGTTATTGTGCATCTGATCCATACACATTCTGCATCTCTGATGTTTTCACATTAGAAACAGTAATGTTTACAGGAATGGGATTAAACAGTGAACATGAGTAGAATGTGCTATATGTTCCAGTAGATTGTTTGCAAATGCTGAATCAGCTGCTAAAATTAATACTTCAGATACCATTTGTGACATAAAATGAATTTTTGAAAATTATTTAGCCTGTTATTGTGAATTTTAATTATAGTTTCTTTTGTTGTAACAGTGATGATATACTGTTCTTGACTTACATTAAAAATGTCTGGATTTACTTCTTACTCAGTATGTGTTAATGCTCTTACACAAAATTGAGTAAAAATGACTGCTACTTTTATCACAACTATTCTCAGTTTTTGTTGTTCCATCAGTGCTCATTACAGATGTATGTAAATTTACACTAATGCAAATCCAGAAAGAAAATAACTATTTGTGTAAAGAATTTTAAGGCTTTTTAGCAGCAATCTACACTCCCAGTTTGATCCCTTTATGTCTCCTATTGATATGTTACAGATTAAATGTAGTAGCATACAATCGTAAAATTTGAGGAGTGCTTTTCATTATCATAAAAATATTTACAAAAACAAAGTGATACAATGCCAAGCAACATTTTAATGATTACTTTTTATCAGCTTTTAATTTTGGCTTCTGGTAAGGATTCTGTCCAGACTATTTCAATCAGTTTGTTGCAAATATTTATCAATCAAGGTACACACAGTGATGGTTGCTTTGAATCAAGCAACAACAAGGCAGATATGACCTCCGTGTTATAGGTACCATGTGACTTTTCCTCTTAATCCTTTATAGTCCTGTTTACTTCACCCACTTCTCTTTTATCTCAACCCTGTTCCAAAAGCTAATTTTTCTGCCGTGGGTCATCCAGTAACTTGTGATCATTCTGACTTTACTGTTAAGGTAGTAGTGACATTGGAAGAGATATTTTGCTATTACAGTAAAATGAACAATTCAGACATTAGCCTAAGGCCCCCCCCCCTCCCCCTCCTTCATGCTTTATGTAAAATCTGGTGTTAATGTCCTTTAATGCATGGTAGTATACTGTACTCTAATGTAAAATGCACAGTCTGTGTATGGCACTTGGAACATACTAATGTCATTAGTTCATATTTCAACTTATCACATGTCATTTTCTGACCACAAATCTCTTCTTAAATTAGCTAATAATCTACACTCAATTTTAATATGTTTGCAATGTAAACGGTTCAAGCAGTGTTTTCTTTTTTTATTTAATGTCATCAGACAACTATCAAAATATGCTATTTCATTTTAGAAGTCTCATACACACTTATCTCAATTTGTTTCATACATGACTGTTGTGACATGAATGCTGAGCAACCTAATAGCAGATATTGATCAATTTAACTTCAGTTCAAAACACATCTCAAAAGAGAGATTTTTTGTAGAAAAAGATTATCCAGATTATGTGCAGGGTTCCCACTGGAGCATCCTGTTGTACTCTTGTTAAGAAACTTTGTAATATATTACGCTGGTGTATGAGTTCATAACTTTTTGGATTTGCATGTTGCTGTGGGTGTATTTATCAATTATTATTTTTTATTTGTAGTTCACTGTTGCTGTTTGAGTTTTCATATTGTCATTTTGTCATTTGAAGATAGAGAGTGAAGCTGTGGATGCTAGAAAATGGAGTGCCAGTGGAGAAAACTGAACATTTCCAACATATTCTTCTGTTTGAGTTCAATAGAAGGGTGAGAAAAACAGTGGCAGGCAGAAACAGTTGTGCCATGTGTGGGGATAATGCCATTGGACAGAGCACAGCAAGAAAATAGTTTTCTCATTTTAAGGAAGATTATTTTGACATTAGTTACTCTCCACATTCGGGAAGACTTTTAGAGCTTAATTAAGATTGTTTAAACATATTAATCCACAATAGTCCAAGTCAGTGTACTCAAGAACTGGCAGATATAATGAACTGCGATCATTCCACCATTGTGTGGGATTTGCATGCCAAATGCTTCAAAAATCGGTTGTAGGTGTACCACTTGCTGTAAGCCAAAGCCACAAAAATCAGCAGGTGGCCATACATGCATCTTTGCTTGCTTGTCATCAATTGGCTCGTGAAAAACACGACTAATCTTATCCTGTATTGTTACTGGTGATGAGAAATGGTTCTTTATGGTAATATAAAGAAATGAAAGAAATATTGGAGCCCAATTAAAGAAACAAGTCTGTGTATGAAGACCTGTGCACGTTTACAAAAGATAATGGGAACAGTGATGGTGTGGTGTACTATGAATTGCTTCCCCAAGGTGTAACCATCACTGATGACATTTTCTGTGAACAACTGAGACATATTGCAGATGCAATCAAAGAACAATGATGAGGAAAACTGCTTGAAGTGATGCTGCTACCTGATAACGGGCACCCAGATTGTGCTGGACTGACAAAAAATACTATACAGGAGTTGGGTTTGGAAGTAATTCCACAATTACTTTATTCACTTGATCTTGTACCTTCATATTTCACGTTTTCTGCTTTCTTTCAAACAACCTTCAAGGAACTTTCTTCCCGGATGAAAGTGCACTCCAAACATGGCTTGACAAATTCTTCACTTCAGAGCCACACGATTTCTACAGTCACCGAAATGAAAAGTTATGCCAGCATTGGCAGACTGATAGTGAAGGAGAATATGTTATTGATGACTAAAGTCTCTCATATGTGTATCTGTTGTATTTATTAAATCTATGGGAAAGTGCTACCAACTGATGCACCAACCCAGTATTTGTACCCCAATGAGCTTCATGGCAGATAATCCTATCCACCATATGGGATCATATTCTGGGGTAACTTGTCAAACCAAGCAAAAGTTTTTAGAATGCAAAAGTGTTTAATAAGACTAATTTATGGTGTAAATTCAAGAACATTCTATAGAAACCTGTTCTAGGAACTGGGTATTCTAACCACTGCTCCTCAGTATATTTACTCCTTAATTAAATTTTTTCAGTTAATTTGTCTCCATCTCCAACCAATAGCACAATACATCTTATCAATACTAGGAATAAGAACAGTCTACATAAAGACCTAAAATCACCTTCCTTGGCCTTAAAAGGGGTTCAATATTTAGGAATACACATTTTTCAATAAATTTCCAGCAAAAATTAAAATCTTGGTTTCAGATAAAACACAGTTTAAACAGAGTTTGAAAGACTTCTTGGTAGGCAACTCCTTCTGCTCCATAGATGAATATCTTAACAGGGACTGTTAGACCAGGTTAAGTAAAAATGCTGTTAGCCTTCAGTTTCAACAGACATTGGTCACAACAGTCAAGATTAGGTATTATTAAGGTAATTTATTAGAAGTGCGTAACTATGTTTCATTGTGACAGTGTATTAATTCTGTAAATATTAGCAGTTCCAGTTCACTGTAATATATTCACATATCTTGACTGTTTCCTGACAAATGTTCAGGGAAGTGAATATTATATTCAGATGATCTATGTTTTTTTTATCTTATAGTTCCTGACATCTTCCACATCCTCAATAATCATCCCGTTTTTGGGTCTATGGAATGAAAACTGAATCTTATCTAATCTAATCTCCATAATGTCAGTGATATGTACTGTGATCATAATACAAGAAGGAATACTGAACTCCACTATGATTTCAAAAAGCTAACAGAGATACATAAAAATTTACAATATTCCACTATTAAACTAGTTAATTCACTGCCAAGTAGCATCAAAGATCCACACAATAACAGTGCATTATTTAAAAATAAAATAAATACTTATTTATTTGGTAAAATTTTCATTCATTAGATTTTGTGCAACATACAACAGATTCTGTCTGTCACTCTGGAAATGTATGGCAGGAAGGTGGTACTTGACATTTATTTTTCCAATGTGTCCCTTTGTCAAGTTTCTGACTTTTTTTCACAACCGTCGTACAGGGTGTTACTTTTTTCAGTGAGCTGAGGCATTCTTTCCTCTTCTTTAAGACCACATATTAGAAACCAGTCTCGTCAACTGTAACAGTGTTTCCAAGGAATGGCTTGTGCCTATGTAAAGCCAAATGGTAACAGGTCAAAGATAAACATGTGGTTATTTGCTGATTTTTGTTGGTGTTGCTTAACACATGTGGTACCCATGTACCCAAGTTTTGTACAGTGAATGCAAATGGCATACAACGGTTGTGTGATCACATTACCTAATCTGTGCCAATTTGCACACTGTTTAGCTAAAATTTTTGTCACCCAACTGATTTAGATTCACCATACAAGTTGAATTTTCCTCCCCAGAACCGAGAAAATCATTTCCATGTCATTTTCTCAACAAATTCTTCCCTCCCATATAAGCCACAAATTTTTCTCAAGGCTTCTGGCACACATCTTCGTTTAAACTCATAGAGTAAGATATGACAGAATTGTTCATTTTCCTGCACTTGGCACTTCATACTTATTAGCCTTGAAAATGACCAAGTCCAGCTGTTAGCAACATACAAGCTCCTGTTCACAACAATCAAAATCCAAAAAATCCAAACTGGAGAGAGAAGGGAGGGGGATAAGAAGTCTTGCAAAGAAGTGATGGCAACCTGATGAAGCACAGTGTAGACTTATGCACCAATCTAATAAATCAGCATACACGTAATACACTGTAGAGCCAAGAAATTGGTGCACCTGCCTAATATCATGTAGGCTCCCTGCGAGCACACAGCAGTGCCGCAACATGATGTGGCACGGGGTAAGACTAATGTCTGAAGTAGTGCTGGAGGGAACTGGCACCACAAATCCTGCAGGGCTGTCCATAAACCTGTAAGAGTATGTGGGGGGGGGGGGGAAATCTCTTCTGAACAGCACCTTGCAAGGAATCTCAGATTTTTTCAATAATGTTCATGTCTGGGAAGTTCGGTGGCCAGTGGAAGCGGTTATAAAGTCAGAAGAGTGTTCCTGGAGCCACTCTGTAGCAGTTATGTATGTGTGGGGTGTTGCATTGTCCTTCTGGAATTGCCCAAGTCTGTCGGAAAGAACAATGGACATGAATGGATGCAGGTGATCAGACAGGATGGTTACATATGTTTCACCTGTCAGAGTCATATCTAGACATACCAGGGGTCCCATATCACTCCAACTGCACATGCCCCACACCATTACAGAGTGTCCACCAGCTTGAACAGTCCCCTGCTGACATGCAGGGTCCATACACGTACACATCCATCTGCTTGATACAATTTGAAATGAGACTCGTCCGACCAGGCAACATGTTTCCAGTCGTCAACAGTCCAATGTCAGTGTTGCCGGGCCCAAGTGAGGTGTAAATCTTTGTGTCATGCAGTGGTCAAGGGTACATGAGTGGGCCTTCGCTTCCACAAGCCCATATCGATGATGTTTCATTGAATAGTTCATACACTGACACTTGTTGATGGCTCAGCATTGAAATCTGCAGCAATTTGTGGAAAGGTTGCACTTCTGTCACATTGGATGATTCTCTTCAGTCATTGTTGGTCCCATTCTTGTAGGATCTTTCTTAGGCCACAGAAATGTTGGAGATTTCATGTTTCACCAGATTTCTGATAGTCACGGTATGCTTGTGAAATGGTCATATGGGAATATCCCCTCTTCATCCCTGCCTTGGAGATGCTGTGTTCCAGTGCTCATGTGCTGCCTATAGCACCACATTCAAACTCACTTACATCTTGATAAACTGCCATTCTAACAGCAGTAACCAATCTAACAACTGTACCAGACACTTGTTGTCTTACATAGGCTTTCCTGACTGCAGCACCATAGTTTGGCTGTTTACATATCTCTTTATTTGAATATGCATGCCCATACCAGTTTCTTTGGCACTTCTGTGTAATAAAGCACCAAAAATAATTGTAGTAATACTTCAGTAATAATGATAAAAACATATTTCAAAAATGGGTTTTGCCAGTGTGTAGCTATAAATATAACTTTGCCTTTAAAATCCCGGTTGATTCATGTTGTGTTGTGATTCTGGTAGACTAGGAGATGTTGTTCAGTTTGTGGCAGTGCTTTCAGGTATCCTAATTTACCAGATTTGTTGTACATATTGAAATATTCATACTCAATCGATTAAGGGCCTTCTAAGTGGAAGGTGGAAGCCAGCAAAGGGAGCCTCCTTCACCTCTAATAATGGGGCTCTGAACCTGCTTTCACCACAGTTCTATTGGTGTCATGTGGCGGCCATACAGTGGATGGCATAGATCAGCAGGGAGGTGCCCCATGGCCACTGTAATGAGGAACAGCACTCTCCAAACCAATTCATCAGACATTGCCCAGACTGTGGTAGCCTATTTTGCCACAGTGATTACAACTACTCAGGATGCAGGTTTCCAGTGCCATATAACCATTGCTGAGAGGAGCAGTTTGGTCTTCCAGGCCACCACTGAAGATCACTACTGACCATTTTCCATATGGGAGCTGGATTCTGCATTGTCTGTGGCTCATGACACATTCCCTGGTCACAACAGAATCCATTACAGTATGCTGTGGCACCTCACAAGTCGAAACAAAGACATCCTCCTCACACATTTTAAAGCCATTTGAGTGTCAGGTCGCTTTCCCAACTGATGGCAAGAGATAGTTTTAATTCCTCTTTTAGAACATGGGATAGACCTTAATGCCTGAGTAGTTACTATAATGTTGCCCTCACTAGCTGTGAGTTAAGGACCTTTGAGCAAAGGAGCAACTGCCATCTTATCTGGAGCTTTGAATTCAGGCAACTCCTTTGTCACTTTCAGTATGAGCTGATAAGGTATGACTCCACATTTTCTAACTTGGCCCTCCGGATGGCAGGTATACAACAGGCTTTCCTGCACTGGCACCATCTTCGAGGTATATTTTTTGACATCAAGGAAGCCTACGATACTACTCGGAGGCATCTTATCCTCAAGCTGCTTTACAATTGGGGTTTTCGTGGTTGTCTCCCCATTTTTATTCAGTCCTTTCTCCCACCACTGTATTTTTGATAGTGTGTCAGTGACATCCTGTCTTACCACTTTGAGGCGGAGAACCTGCTCAAGGTAGCTTTTAAATGTGACTGTCTTTGCCATAGCTTTTAATAGCATTATGTCAGTATGAAAAGTCTTGTCCAGTGTTCTTTGTTTGTGGATGACTTTTCTGTGGTTTTCTCTTCCTCAAGCCTTGCAACGACATGTTATCAGTTGCAACTAACTCTTCAGTGTTTGGATGAATGAGTGCAGAAGAGTGGCTTTAAGTTTTCAAATGAGAAGACTGTGTGTGTTCTTCTTAACCATTCGTATTCCATTTTAAACTTTCCTGAGTTGAGGATGATGGACTCTGTTCTTAATTTCAAATACACACTGAGGTTTCTGGGCCTCATATTTGACTCTAAGCTAAAGTGTTTGTCACATCTTAAGGACCCGAAAAACCAGTCCCTTAAGGCTCTAAGCGTTTTAAAATGTCTTAGCCATAGTACATGGCTTGTGTGCTCCGATTGTGCAGAGCATTTGTGGGATGATGTCGTCTAGATTACGGGTGCATAGTGTATGGGTCTGTGAGATCCTCTTACTTAAAGATGGTGGACTGGTGGACATGGTGCCCCATGAAGGGATTTGCTTGGCCATTGGGACATTCAGAATGAGCCCCATACCAAGCCTCTGTGCAGAGGCTGGTGAACCACCACTTCACATCAGGTGGCGCCTACTTATGGTGTGCCAGGCATATAAAACACTGTCCACACCATACACACCCGCATATTATACCGTTGCTCAGCATCCAATGGAAAGGCTTTTTCATGGCTCACAACAGGCAGCCCTATGTGATTCACACGCAGGATTGCTTTTAGACATGGGTATGATCCGTCTTAATGTTTTAAGTCACGGTTGGAGAAGATTTCCAACTTTGGTTCCTCTGGTGGCCCAGACTTATTTTTGACTTGACCAATTTTAAGAAGGACAGGACACCAGATTTTACATTCCAATCTCTGTTTTTTAACCATCTAGATATGCGTCATAGTTTCACAGTAGTGTACACTGATAGCTCCAGACAAGGGAATTCCCTTGGCTGCTCTGTCATGTTTGCCAACGATGTCACCAGGATTTGTCTTCATGATGAGTATACCATTTTCTCAGCAAAGCTCCACATGGTCCTGAAGGCACTGGAGCAGATGCGACATATTCGAGGCAAATGATTTCTCATTTGCTCTGATTCCCTAAGTGCCTTACAGCTGTTACAGAATCTGAATTCAGTTGAGGTGGCCCAGCTGACATATGGCCAACTATACTTGCTCCAATGACAGGGAAAGCATATGTCATTCTTCTGGGTGCCAGGTCATGTAGGGATACAGGGGAATGAACAACCTGATCAAGCTCCCAAGGAGGCCTGCAGGGAACAAGATGTGGCACAGTGTGCTACCCACCTTGCAGACTGTCATTTCTGCGCTACACAGGAAGTTCATGCAATTGTTATGTGAGGAATGGCTGATGGTAATGGACAGTAAGCTGCGGCTGGTGAAATCAGCTATCTGGTCGTGACACTCCTCTCCTGCCAGGTTCAAGGGGGGAGATGAAGTGACCCCCTTACGGCTTCACATTGGGCACTGTCCAAGAGGATCCCCCATTTTGTGATGCTTGTGGTGTGCACATCTCTGTAAGACAAATTTTAACAGAGTGCATTTTATAACCCGAGGCAAGCCCAGAAGCAAATATTGGTGGGGATCTGCCCTCCATTTTAGCTGATGACAAGATGAATGTGCCTAAGGTTTTAAAGTTTTGTGATGTGTCTGGGCTCTGGCCTAAACTTTTAGGCTGGAGGTTTTAGTGTGTTTCAGAATGGCTGGCCCCTCCTTTTTTATTCTTGTGGTCAGCCAGCAACATCCATCTGCTGTGTTGTTTTAGCTCATTAGACCACTTTCTTCATTTTCAGTTAATGTTTTAATATTGACGTGATATATCATTCTGTGCTTCTGTGCTAGTACAACAGAGTTTTCTAATTTTTGTTACCTTTATTTTATGTGTTGTTTTATACTCCTGTTTAGTGATATTACTGACACTTGTCTCAAACTGTTTTTGTGCGGGTGCTGAAGACCTTTCTGTCGTGCACCCATACCAACATATCCAACCGTCCATCCATCCAGAACACTAATTTCGGAAATCCGCTCTATGGATACTAAGAACTCATCGAGCCTCTGAGGTTACCATGACAGGGTGTCTGCGATTATGTTTTGTTTACCCTTGATGTAAATGATTTCAAAACTGAACTGGTGAAGTATGCGCACCACTTGGCTAACCTTCTATGTAATAATTTGCACATCAAAAGAAAAGGAAGTGCCTGATGCTCACAGTAGACTTAATTGTGCTTGCCCCATAAGTAGTACTCAATTTCTTAAATGCCCATGTAACCCTGAGAACCTCGAGCTCTGTCACGTTATATGAACAATCGGATTCAGGAAGGGTTTGACTTGCAAAACTGATTATCTTATGTGTCGGCTCCCATCATCTTCAATGATGTGAAATAAGCGTGCTCCTTATCCCTGTGAAGAAGTGTCTGTACTCGGACAAAAATCCTGTGACACATTGGGGTGGAGTAGTACGTCTGCATAAAGTAAGGTTTTCTTTATTTTGTCAAAGTCTGCTCAACATCTATCAGTCCATATCCATGGATTGTTTTTCCTCAAAAGATTGAGCAGTGTGTCAATATGCAATAACTGATCTTGACTGAATTAAAAAAAAAGAAAAAAAACCCCAAACCTAAATATGCCTTGAGTTATTTTTTATTCTGTTGTGGTGGGAAATGTTTGAATGCATCAAGTTTTCCTGGATCAGGTCATGTACCCTGTGGTGAGATAATATGACCCAGGAATTGGACCTTTCTTTTCCAAACTCCCAACTTTGTTAAATTAACTGTGACCCTATATTTTGCAAATTGATATAATACTTGTGCCAAAAGCCTCACATGTTCTTCCCATGTGGGAGTAGCTGTTAACATGTCATCAACATAAAGAGTGACTCTCCTGAGGAATTCTGGCCTCTAAACTTTGTCCAGTGTGGAAATAAAAAGATTTGCACTTACATTTCAAGCCAAAAAGCAATACAAAAAATTCATAGCTTCTTGGATATGAAGAAAAGCAGAATGTTTCATGTGGGTAAACGTCCATTTCATAGTTGTAACCCTTTGTTACCCTGGGGCACTTTCTGAATACTTGCACATACTGAAGTATTACTTCTTGTAACACCTCCTTCTGATCCTCTTGATAACAGGTAGATTCACTTACCCTGGTTCGGACAATCTCCGGATTCATGTCTTCCTCAGGCACTTGCTCACCCCTTTGTGTATCAAGAAACAGTGCCTTTGGATATGAGAACTGTACTCTGATATCAGTGTATTTTCAGTTGTGCTGGTTTTAATTAAATTTAGGACACATTTTTCCATGACCACAGAAATACACTTTAAAGAAAAACTGGGTATTAATGCCTGAAGTTTAAGTGATTTTGACTAGCTCCCCTCCACAGTCAGCATACGACAATTCTGCACTGGAAAAGTTAGTACATAACAGTCTTTGCAGCTCGTTAAACAGATCTTGTAATATTTACATTTGTCAATGCACCCATATCAAGTACCACAGGTACATCCATATCACATATCCAGGAATTTATTACAGCTTCCAATGACTCCTCATTATCCTTACCTAAATTGTTTACGTCTTCCTGACACAGTTCTTCTCTCATGTCAACCCCTTGGTCATTGCTGAGAAAGTAATTTGGAATAAACTGCATACCCACACCACTTTTATTGGTCTGTGAATCGGAGCTTAGTGCAACCTGTTTGAATTTTCTCCTGATTGGTTGGGGGTTAGCCTCTTCATTGTGAGTAACTTAAGCTACTTGCAGTTGTGGGTTTGACCTTACCAGTTCATTTCCTATATTGCCCTGGAATTAAGTTCTTCTTTACCTTGAACACCACTGGATATATGATTGTTATTCCATTGATTGTGGATGACTGCCAGATGGTCTGTGTGCAGTCGGTTCCTGCCAGTTATTGTACAGTTATTGCCACCTGCAGAGTGTGCATTGTGAATTTGTTGCCCACATCCCCCCTGTTTGGTATAAACCACTCTGTTGTAATTCTATTTGTGATTTCTTTTGAAACCTCATTTGTACTTTTAGTTTCTCCAATTACCATAATTATTTCTTGTGTTACTATTGTTGCACAGGGCTTACAGGTACCAACCACGTTGGATATTGCTACCACTGCCATTCTGCTGTTGACTATTTTGCAGAGGTGCTGCGTATGAATGTTCTGTGATCGTGATGGTCCCTGTTCCTGTATTAGGTCAGTTGAGTCGAGTACAGATAAGATGTACCCTATATCATTTTCAGGTGTAGTGATCAGATTTTTCCTGATACGAGCAGGCAGGCGATTTTTCAGTATTTTCAATATTTCCACATGGGAAAATGGGTTTGTCCAATACCTGGTTTTGTTTAAGTATATTTCAAAATACTTCTTCAGTCTCCCTTGTTTACTACTGAATGATTGGCTTAAAACTCTGCTGGATGGCTATGGACCAATATTTGTACAAAAAAGTCCATTCAAATTGCTCATAGGTATGACATCTCTCAGCCATATCTGTTGGTCACAATAAAAAATTACTTTGTGTGTACCATATGACAAACTTAATCTCCTGTGAATCTGTCTAGTTGTGGGGTAACTCACTGTGAAAAGCGCTGATAAACACTACTGGACTTGTTTTCGTACCCTGTGTTGAAAAAATCGGAAATAGTACAATAGAATGTTACAAAAAATGCTTTATATTGTTTTAATATTGCATCTGTTTCATCTGTCTGGCACTGTACAGGGAGTGGTCACCAGTTCTACCGATTAATTAGTAATTTTCAGAACAGTAATTACAATGGAAATTTTCTGGCGCTGTACAAGAGGTGCAACAATAGTGAGTTCGCTCAGGAGCATGTATCTTAGCTAATTTACACACAGCAGTGCACATTCCAGACAGCCAGGCTTATGGTTTTTTATACAGGGTGTTACAAAATGGTATGGCCAAACCTTCAGGAAACATTCCTCACACACAAATAAAGAAAAGATGTTATGTGGACATGTGTCCGAAAATGATTAATTCCCATGTTAGAGCTCATTTTAGTTTCGTCAGTATGTACTGTACTTCCTCGGTTCACTGCCAGTTGGCCCAATTGAAGGAAGGGCGAGCACTTCGGTGCTTGTTTTGACATGCGACTCATTTCTCTACAGTACTAACATCAAGCACATCAGTACATAGCATCAACAGGTTAGTGTTCATCACGAACGTGGTTTTGCAGTCAGTGTAATGTTTACAAATGCGGAGTTGGCAGATGCCCGTTTGATGTATGGATTAGCACGGGGCAATAGCCGTGGCACAGTACGTTTGTACTGAGACAGATTTACAGAACGAAGGTGTCCTGACAGGAAGACGTTCGAACCAATTGATCGGCGTCTTAGGGAGCACGGAACATTCCAGCCTATGACTCGCGACTTGGAAAGACCTAGAACGACGAGGACACCTGCAATGGATGAGGCAATTCCTCATGCAGTTGACGATAACCCTAATGTCAGTGTCAGAGAAGTTGCTGCTGTACCAGGTAACGTTGACCATGTCACTGTATGGAGAGTGCTACTGGAGAACCAGTTGTTTCCGTACCATGTACAGTGTGTTCAGGCACTATCAGCAGCTGATTGGCCTCCACGGGTACACTTCTGCGAATGGTTCATCAAACAATGTGTCAATCCTCATTTCAGTGCAAATGTTCTCTTTACGGATGAGGCTTCATTCCAACGTGATCAAATTGTAAATTTTCACAATCAACGTGTGGGCTGACGAGAACCCACACGCAATTGTGCAATCACGTCATCAACACAGATTTTCTGTGAACATTTGTGCAGGCATTGTTGGTGATGTCTTGATGGGGCCCCATGTTCTTCCATCTATGCTCAATGGAGCACATTATCATGATTTCATACGGGATACTCTACCTATGCTGCTAGAACATGTGCCTTTACAAGTACGACACAACATGTGGTTCATGTATGATGGAGCTCCTGCATATTTCAGTTGAAGTGTTCGTATGCTTCTCAACAACAGATTCGATGACCGATGGATTGGTAGCGGCAGACCAATTCCATGGCCTCCATGCTCTCCTGATCTCAACCCTCTTGACTTTCATTTATAGGGGCATTTGAAAGCTCTTGTCTACGCAACCCCGGTACCAAATGTAGAGACTCTTCATGCTCGTAAGTCACGCTGGTACGTTTTGTTGCTGTGTGTTTCCATTCCATGATTAATGTGATGTGAAGAGAAGTAGTAAAATGAGCTCTAACATGGAAAGTAAGCGTTTCTGGACACATGTCCACACAACATATTTTCTTTCTTTGTGTGTGAGGAATGTTTCCTGAAAGTTTGGCCGTAACTTTTTGTAACACCCTGTATAAATGAAAAATGTGTAACATGTAAGATTGTATTATTAGCTGATAGTTGTTTGAGTCTTGAAGTTATGTATCTCCTCTTCTTCTTTAAAGACAGTGTTATGGCGTCCAGCTTGCTCTGCTTAAATTTATTGCTTCTCCAAAGTATTACAGGTACCAGTGACACAGATAGATAGATCAGGTGAAATAAAGAACTAAGAAGTGACATTGATTCCACATCATAAGAATTAATATATTTCACATTATTAGTGAACTAAGCAGAAATTTACATCATCTCTCTATCACAAACAGGAACAACAACAGTACGAGATTGAAGAAACATACACTTGAAGTTTTTACAAAACATAAGAAAATCAATGTTCTTCACTTTTTTTTGCTATCTCCAAAGGCTTGATTGCTATGGATATATCACATTTTAATCTTTGCTGCAAACTACTTAGGTGAATTAATGGATAAAAATAAACAAAGATAATGAAGCATATATTCATTTAGGTAAACCAGCATAAGTCCCAATACATTATATAAAGTGAAGTAATTGCTATAATCAAATAGACCTTCTCAACAGGGGTGTTCTCAAGCACTTTGACACAATACATTCAGTCTCATTAACAGTGTCACCCACTTGTTTTATGTGGGTAAATTTTTACAAACCTACAGATGATGAGTAGGGTGGAGTGGCTGCTGTAAAGGGGACATGAGGCTGGGTAACCCAACTGCTTCTGGTTAGTTTTTGTATAACATTGTTTTTTGAACTCTCTTTTTGCTTAAAATCTTGGTAGTGTTGTTTGAAGGATGAAGTTCTATCTGGCAGAAGTAAAGCTGTAAGGACGGGGCGTGAGTTGTGCTTGGGTAGCTCGGTTGGTAGAATTCTTGCCCACGAAAGGCAAAGGTCCCGAGGTCGAGTCTCGGTCCAGCACACAGTTTTAATCTGCCAGGAAGTTTCATATCAGCGCACACTCCACTACAAAGTGAAAATCTCATTCTGGAAGTTCTATCTAGTTTTACACTAAGATGTTTTTCCTCACATCATTGGGTTGAAGTGGCCTGTACTTCCCTTTTAACCTTCCTCATCCTATCCCTTTCTCCTCCCCAAGGAAGGAATAAAATAAATTTCAAATTATACTTCAAATACTTATATAATCATCTGTGAATAAGCAACAGTGATTTGTAATATAGTTGGTGGAAAGGTGTAGAGAGCTCATGTGTGCCTCATAAAGGTTAGACATTGTCACAAGTGGCACAACACAGTTTTATTGTTGTGAACTAAGTCAGCAACAGATAAAACAACCTGCAGCTCATTTTGTATGGGATGTTATTCCCAGCATTACATCAGTTTAAAATGGTGCAACATGAAGAATAATGTAGCACATTCTGATGATGTAATGATAGACATTAAGTTGTTGAGCAAGGCTCCTCAGCAGTAATATGCTGTATCTCTGTGCAGGTAAAGTCTTGTTCCAGTTCTTGCCTGATCATCGCTATTTAACTGTTCTGATAATTCTCAAAGTCTTTCAGTGTTAGTGTTGGAATGATCACTTTAATTTCTACTAGCATATTTGTCATAACTGGAATGCAATCCATGATCCTACTGCTGAAGTAATGTTACTTTCCAGTAAATAGTGTTATTTACATCTGTGATACAATTTTTCATATCTTGAAAAGTTTTAAATGCAATAAAGTGAAATGAATGGAGTGTGAAATAATTGAAGATGCACTGACATAAAATGAAATCAGAACAAACCATTTAGATGTGCTAATCCACAACATAATGAATATGTAGTGACTATTGTCACAACATAGAATCAATTATGAAAGACAGAATAATGAATTATTTGAATAAAAGCAACCTTCTGCGTGAATCAGTTTGGATTCCAAAGAAGAAGTACAGAAACAGCCATAACAGAATTCACAAAAGTGGTGCTTGATGCTCTTGAAAAGAATAATGTGTCATAGACACATTCTTAGATTTTTCTAATGTTTTTGATACTGTTGGCCACAATGTTCTACTAAAAAAGTTAGAATCATTAAGAATAAGAGGATGAATGATCTTTTGACAGCTGTATTTCAACTAGTAGTAACACAGAAATTTTAAGCAACTTTCATGGAGTGTTCAGTGAAATCTTTTCACTTAAAACGATATGTAACAAAATGATTGGATATGTAACAGAATGACTGGTGGTCTTAAATGAATAACTCAAGATACAAAACCTTCTAGTGCCAGAAAAAGGCAACTCCATGATGATCAAAAATATAACAAAATTAGGCATTTTATTGAATATGTTAGTTGTTATAAAATTATATTTCAAAAATTTGTGAAAGCAACTAAATAAATGGCAAACAATAATTTCATTTTAAAAAAATAAAAATAATGCAGTGGCAGTTTGATCAGTTGTGAAATCAGAGTTATGTGCTAGAATTAGTACTTGCAAAATATCTAGTATTAACTAGACGAGACTTGTAAATATCAGAGTGTTTGAATCAATTCTTAAAAATGTAGTGAAGATAGACATTGATGTAGCAGAATATCATAATAAAGTAAAAAATTTTTGGACTTCACCAAGGAGCTTAATATCTTACAGATTTTAAAAACGTTTTGATAAGGAAGTGGAAAACATTATACTGTCAAAAAAAAAAAAAAAAAAAAAAAAAAAAAAAAAAAAAAAAAAAAAAAAAAAAAAAAAAAAGAAAATTGTTGCGTGGGAAAGGATGCCCATTACGATGATTAAAGCGGTATATATGTAATACCTCCACTAATTCAAATAATCAACCAATCTTTTGAATAGGTGTGCTTTTCTGATGTATTGAAGTACCAATATGCAGAAAATAGACCTCTGTTCAAGAAAGAGTCAAGGAAAGTCTTAGGAAACTAGCAATCTGTGTTGTTCTTCCAGTCCTATCAAAATTCCTGGAGAAAGTAGCTGTAATCTGGACTCAGATATTTTCTTTTTTTTTTCAGTTGTGTTATTCCAAGTAATCTGTTTTGATTCCAACGGGAGAAAAAAACACTTGATGCTGTGAACATCTTTCTTTAAAATATAAGTAAAGCACTGAATCAGAGGAGTAAAGTTGCAGATATCTTCTAAATTCTGACAGAAGGCTTTGATTTAATAAATAATGCCATGTTTATTTACAAATCTGAAATGTCTGCTTGTGTCTGTGTATGTGTGGATGGATATCTGTGTGTGTGCGAGTGTACACCTGTCCTTTTTCCCCCTACGGTAAGTCTTTCCGCTCCCGGGATTGGAATGACTTCATACCCTCTCCCTTAAAACCCACATCCTTTCGTCTTCCCCTCTCCTTCCCTGTTTCCTGAAGAAGCAACCGTTGGTTGCAAAAGCTAGAAATTTTGTGTTTGTGTTTGTGTGTTATTTTATTGTGCCTGTCTACCAGCACTTTCCCGCTTGGTAAGTCTTGGAATCTTTGTTTTTACTATATTTTTCCCATGTGGAAGTTTCTTTCTAATTTTAACATTCCACGTGGGAAAAATATATCTAAAAACAAAGATGATGTAACTTAGCCAAACTAAAGCATTTTCTCTGTTTTCCGTCTCGACTGACATCTCTGCCCAAACTCTTTGCCTTTTCATATGTCTGCTTGTGTCTGTATATGTGCGGATGGACATGTATGTGTGTGCGAGTGTATACCAGTCCCTTTTTCCCCCTAAGGTAAGTCTTTCCGCTCCCGGGATTGGAATGACTCCTTACCCTCTCCCTTAAAAGCCACATCCTTTTGTCTTTCTCTCTTCTTCCCTCTTTCCTGATGAAGCAACTGTGGGTTGCGAAAGCTTGAATTTTGTGTGTGTGTTTGTGTTTGTTATTGTTTTTATCAATGTACCAACACTTTTGTTTGGTAAGTTATATCATCTTCACACAAATTTCAAGCTTTCGCAACCCACGGTTGCCTCATCATGAGAGAGGGAAGGAGAGGGAAAGACGAAAAGTTGTTGGTTTTAAGGGGTAAGGAGTCATTCCAATCCCGGTAGCAGAAAGACTTACCTTGGGGGGAAGAAGGGACAGGTATACACTCACTCACACACACACACACACACACACACACACACACACACACACACACACACACACACACACACACACACATATATATATATATATATCCATCCACACATATACAGACACAAGCAGACATATGTAAAGGCAAAGAGTTTATGCAGAGATGTCAGTCGAGGTGGAAGTACAGAGGCAAAGATGTTATTGAATGACAGGTGAGGTTGCCGGCGCTCATACCTCACCTGTCATTTAATAACATCTTTGCCTCTGTACTACCGCCTCGACTGACATCTCTGCCCAAGTAAAATCAGAAAATTCTCTCAGGCTATTCTGATTTCTTTTGTCATCTACAACTGTCCCAAAGCTAACTTATGTAGAGCTATATCTCCTTTCATCACATTTAAAATTTATCCTGGTGTCACTCTGCTATTGCTAGTCATCATTAAAATGTGAACTGCTACATTATGGCAGACGAAACAGCATTCATAAAAGTTCGTCATATGTGTCTTAGATTAGGTGACAAAACTGTGACATTACTCATTCAGTTGATCCCATACAAGCCACCAAAATTTGCAGAAAAACAGTTCTTATTTTCACGAAGAAGTATTTATTAATCTCCTATTACAACTGTAGTACTGCACTCTCAAAAGAAACTTAATCACCAAACTTTTTTAAAAAAACATTGCTTCTTCTCCATGAACACACAAAACAGCTGTCCAGTGTTCAGCTTCTCCAGCATGTCACCAGTCTCATCAGCAGGAAAACCTTAAATCCCCCATCCGTATCCCACAATATTACAGTTAGTGAGAGAATAAGAGAACTTGCTGCAGAGAAAGGCAAATGAAATCCTCAAGGAAACTTACAATTGATCAATATGCAATAAAGTGACATTGAACATAAAGAACAAAAGTCATGGTTTCTCTGTTAAAGAGGTGTGAATACTTAAAGATACTTGCAATGCCATCAGCATGCTGTGGCCTTAAAATCGAGTTATCAGTCTGTAACAGCCGGTGACCTTTAGTTACATACTATTCATACATACACTCTGTTTACAGCTTTGAGATTCTTTTCTAAGGAACAAATGTAGAGAATATGAACATTGTTTTCAAACTGCAAAAAGGTCCATAAGAATAGTTATTTAGAATAGTAGTCAAGCTCATTGTAAAGATTTGTATAAAACAGTGAGGACTTTAACTACACAGTGGGAATGCATTTACCAATCAGTTGTTAGAAGATCTAGACTAAACTGTACAATAAATTCCCCAAAGAGATTACTAAAACAAGCTTAATTAAAAAATCAGTTAAGAAGTACCTGTGAAGTAACACATTCTGTACTGTGCTGGATTATTTAGATAACTCAGAATAGGGGTTATGTAAAGAATATAATACAGATAAATAATGATAATGATAACAAATCTCTATGATTTCATATAAGGCTTGCACATTATATTTTTTCCTTCTACTTTTCGTTTCTCAAAAAACCATACTCCCAGAGTTATGCAATGTGTAGTACTAATACCTTACATTCTTTCTGAGCTCAGTGTGTCACTTGTTATAGAGGGATGCTGACTCAGCATTTCAGGCTAGCAAATAGGAAGTTGTGATAGATTATGAAACAGTGTGTGTGAAGTACTTGTAGTGTCTGGGAATGAGAAATGAATGAACAGTGTAGAACTGATCTTTTGCATAACTAAATAACTTGTTTGCAAACCAGTACTGCACACTAGAG
This sequence comes from Schistocerca gregaria, assembly GCF_023897955.1. Taxonomy (NCBI): domain Eukaryota; kingdom Metazoa; phylum Arthropoda; class Insecta; order Orthoptera; family Acrididae; genus Schistocerca; species Schistocerca gregaria. Next base: position 58,051,439 of record NC_064926.1, read on the forward strand.
ATAAGCCAAATGAGGTAGCTGCTTTAAGGTCTCGGCCGACTTCCTGTCCCTCTTTGTCAAACTAGATCTGTTAGTGTGTAAATGCTTGTGTATATGAATTATGCTATTGTTGTTGTTCTTAAATTGTAATACTACGGCATGCCCAAATATCCTTATAAAAGTGATCCAAAGGTGAACAACTCTACTACATTATTGCATGTCATTCGATTTTCTTTGATTTAATCCCCATTGTGATCTATCATGTGTCTGCAATGGTCCATTTGTATGTATTTTACAGTCGCCGAAGATTTAAACTTTGCCTTCTGGCATTTGAAAATAGTTGCATACATTCCGTGGCCCAGGTATCTGGCTTTAGACTCCATTTCTTCTGTTACAATGCCCATGTGAGCCTGGAAAGTTGGAGATGTCTATGACAAAGTTTCCAATTCTCAGAGGATTCTGTGGGTCAGTATGTACGTCTTAGGTGGGACATAAGTGGCGTGGAATAATCGCTCGTTGCAGCAAGTGTCACAACATGCCATAATAACAGTACACCAGTTTGCAAATATGCTGCATATGCCCCAGCGTACAGTTTGTGTTCAAACAAATCAAAAATTCCACAGGCAGAAGGTGGCTTCCAAAGCAGAATAAACTAAGAAAGTAAGTTCCTTTTTAAAAGTCGCAGACATCATTTGTTGTATTGAAAGGATAAAGTTTAACACAATTCATAATGCCAAAGTGATCTGTTACCCCTCGCCATCAACCCATTCATTTTGTTTCAGTGCATTCAATTCATTTCACTTATTTCCATTCTGGCAGGGTAAACCCTCGTTGTCCACTGATTCCACTGCCAAAGTGCTACTATTCCCAAATTAATTTAGAGTTTGGAACTCATAGGTTGAAACATTAGTGACACTGAAAGTTTGAGTCAGACTTCGATGTGTGCTCAGACAACCTAATTGTTAAAGCGACTGTTCACAGTAAGTAGTAAGTCCATATTTGAGTTTCTGTCTGCCAGATTTTGACAATTTTCACTACATATTCATTAAAACGTCTTGTAATTTGTGTATTGGACCATTTTCAAACTCAATGCTTTGATTTGTTATCTGTCTTCAGATAGACTAAAAGTCAACTTAAAAATATACCGCTCATTGCATTTTATACTACAATTGAACAATATAGTCTAGTCTGTTATATTTATTGTAACCTTTTCAGCCATTTCTGGTGGATGGATTCAAGTTTGATCTCCGACTCTATGTTTTGATTACATCTTGTGATCCGCTTCGAGTATATGTTTACAATGATGGCCTTGTCAGGTAAAAATTCTGAATAATTCAAATATTCCATTGTAGTTTTAATACATAATATATAATGTTTCAAGAGATTTTGAAGCTATTGGTTCTGCAGATTGTTGAGCATGCAAAAGCTAGATGTATGCAGAGCTAAGGATTATTTTTTCAGTGCTTGTCTAAATTATTTTTATTAAAATTTACCTGAATCTTTATTACTTTCATAAATACTATGTTCTCATTGTTCATGGTGTTAATCATAACACACTGTGTATTACTAATTTATAGTGTGATGTAAAATGATTGCTTTTAAACAGAAAGTTCTACAGAGTGACTCCTGTGCAACAGACAAAAATTTTACAGTGAAAAGTTTGGTGTTGTATCTTATTCCCATCGTAAAGTGACTGCCCATGATTTAATTTCTTCTACTTATTAAAGATTTATATTGAAGAACTAATATTCTGGTATCCCTCATTCAATTTATACAGGGTGAACCACATAAAATTTAGACCACAAATATTGCAGAAATGGAAAATGCTGTTGATGTGTGGTTTTCATAGAATGGATTAGTACTCAGGGACTCACATTGTTAGCCAGCATACACAAATTCTAATAAAACTTAGAATGTGCATTTCTTGAGCAAGCATGCAGTTTTTAAATGGAACAATACTTATTGACATCAGCATATTAAAAGTAAGGTAAATTATAATGTCAGTGATGTTTGTCACAGGATTTTGATCTGAGTCATTTATGAGATATCTTATTTTTAAAAGTTCCCACACTGACTATGGGCTGGACAGCCATTGTGTTGGTCCACATGTTCCTTGTAATCTACAGAGAAACATCTTCAAGTATCCATGGAAGATCGTCTGTTAGGAGGCTGGGACACTTGTGTATGTTCATTGTTCCATATATCAAACACGGCCAATGAGCTGATTCTTCATTATCACATTTACACTCCATGGACACTGATGTGTCACCTGAGAAAGCCAAAGCGAATTGTCAGCACACACAGAATTTCTAGCTTTCACAACCGACGGTTGCTTCTTCAGGAAAGAGGGAAGGAGAGGGAAAGACGAAAGGATGTGGGTTTTAAGGGAGAGGGTAAGGAGTCATTCCAATCCCGGGAGCAGAAAGACTTCCCTCAGGGAGAAAAAAGAACAGGTGTACACTCGCACACACACACATATCCCATATATATATATATATATGATGTAAATAAAATAGAAACAAACTTCCACATGGGAAAAAACCCATATCCTTTCATCTTTCCTTTTCCTTCCCTCTTTCCTGACGAAGCAACCATCGGTTGCGAAAGCTAGTAATTCTGTGTGTGTGTTTTGTTCATTGTGCCTGTCTGCCGGCGCTTTCCCGCTTGGTAAGTCTTGGAGGCACAATAAAATAACAGACAAACACACACACAAAATTTCTAGCTTTCGCAACCAACGATTGCTTCTTCAGGAAAGAGGGAAGGAGAGGGAAAGACGAAAGGATGTGGGTTTTAAGGGAGAGGGTAAGGAGTCATTCCGATCCCGGGAGCGGAAAGACTTCCCGGAAGCGGAAAGACTTACCTTAGGGGGAAAAAAGGATAGGTATATACTCGCGCGCACACACACACACACACACACACACACACACACACACACACACGTACACACATATCCATCCATCTTTCCCTCCCGGGATTGGAATGACTCCTTACCCTCTCCCTTAAAACCCACTTCCTTTCATCTTTCCCTCTCCTTCCCTCTTTCCTGAAGAAGCAACCGTCGGTTGCGAAAGCTAGAAATTCTGTGTGTGTGTTTGTGTGTTTTATTTATTTTGCCTGTCTACCGGCACTTTCCCGCTTGGTAAGTCTTGGAATCTTTGTATCTGTGTATGTGCGGATGGATATGTGTGTGTGTGTGTGTGTGTGTGTGTGTGTGCGAGTGTACACCTGTCCTTTTTTTCCCCTAAGGGAAGTCTTTCCGTTCCCGGGATTGGAATGACTCCTTACCCTCTCCCTTAAAACCCACATCCTTTCGTCTTTCCCTCTCCTTCCTGAAGAAACAACCATCGGTTGCGAAAACTAGTAATTCTGTGTGTGTGTTTGTGTGTTTTGTTCATGTGCCTGTCTGCCGGCGCTTTCCCGCTTGGTAAGTCTTGGAATCTTTGTTTTTAATATATTTTTCCCATGTGGAAGTTTCTTTCTCTCTCTCTCTCTCTCTCTCTCTCTCTCTCTCTCTATATATATATATATATATATATATATATATATATATATACACACACTCCTGGAAATGGAAAAAAGAACACATTGACACCGGTGTGTCAAACCCACCATACTTGCTCCGGACACTGCGAGAGGGCTGTACAAGCAATGTTCACACGCACGGCACAGTGGACACACCAGGAACCGCGGTGTTGGCCGTCGAATGGCGCTAGCTGCGCAGCATTTGTGCACCGCCGCCGCCAGTGTCAGCCAGTTTGCCGTGGCATACGGAGCTCCATCGCAGTCTTTAATACTGGTAGCATGCCGCGACAGCGTGGACGTGAACCGTATGTGCAGTTGACGGACTTTGAGTGAGGGCGTATAGTGGGCATGCGGGAGACCGGGTGGACGTACCGCCGAATTGCTCAACACGTGGGGCATGAGGTCTCCACAGTACATCGATGTTGTCGCCAGTGATCGGCGGAAGGTGCACGTGCCCGTCGACCTGGGACCGGACCGCAGCAACGCACGGATGCACGCCAAGACCGTAGGATCCTACGCAGTGCCGTAGGGGACCGCACCGCCACTTCCCAGCAAATTAGGGACACTGTTGCTCCTGGGGTATCGGCAAGGACCATTCGCAACCGTCTCCATGAGCTGGGCTACGGTCCCGCTCACCGTTAGGCCGTCTTCCGCTCACGCCCCAACATCGTGCAGCCCGCCTCCAGTGGTGTCGCGACAGGCGTGAATGGAGGGACGAATGGAGACGTGTCGTCTTCAGCGATGAGAGTCGCGTCTGCCTTGGTGCCAATGATGGTCGTATGCGTGTTTGGCGCCGTGCACGTGAGCGCCACAATCAGGACTGCATACGACCGAGGCACACAGGGCCAACACCCGGCATCATGGTGTGGGGAGCGATCTCCTACACTGGCCGTACACCTCTGGTGATCGTCAAGGGGACACTGAATAGTGCACGGTACATCCAAACCGTCATCGAACCCATCGTTCTACCATTCCTAGACCGACAAGGGAACTTGCTGTTCCAACAGGACAATGCACGTCCGCATGTATCCCGTGCCACCCAACGTGCTCTAGAAGGTGTAAGTCAACTACCTTGGCCAGCAAGATCTCCGGATCTGTCCCCCATTGATCATGTTTGGGACTGGGTGAAGCGTCGTTTCACGCGGTCTGCACGTCCAGCACGAACGCTGGTCCAACTGAGGCGCCAGGTGGAAATGGCATGGCAAGCCGTTCCATAGGACTACATCCAGCATCTCTACGATCGTCTCCATGGGAGAATAGCAGCCTGCATTGCTGCGAAAGGTGGATATACACTGTACTAGTGCCGACAATGTGCATGCTCTGTTGCCTGTGTCTATGTGCCTGTGGTTCTGTCAGTGTGATCATGTGATGTATCTGACCCCAGGAATGTGTCAATAAAGTTTCCCCTTCCTGGGACAATGAATTCACGTTGTTCTTATTTCAGTTTCCAGGAGTGTGTGTGTGTGTGTGTGTGTGTGTGTGTGTGTGTATATATATATATATATATATATACTTGCAGTTCACCTAAGCAGCTAAAATTTTGACAGTGCATTTCTTTCATTGCATTCTCCCTATGTAAAAAATTTCATAGTGGGTTTCAACATGTCAGACTGAACCATTCTCTTATTTTTTATTTTATTTTTTATTTATTTGGTATGCGTATTCCATGGATCCGTACATGCGAGTGATTCGCCTGGATGTGGAACATGTCAATACAGTTGTACAAATACAATTAATGTTACAGAATAGTAATATAATACAATGATATAGATATCAATAAGTATCACTTTTTCTCATTTACAAGCTGTCATTTAACTACTATAACATTAACATAATATTGTATCGTCCATCTAATAACTAAGAGACTAAATACATCTATTATTAAGGGAGGGCATTATTTCTGGAAAAAAATGCATCTAACGAGTACAGTGGATGGTCAGTGGATGTACCTTTGAACAACATTTCATTTTTTCTTGTACATTTAATATAATTAGGCAATACATTAAAATTCTTTATAGCAGCATACTTTACTCCCTTCTGTACAAGTGATAAATTTTTTAGTTCAACATGTAGATTATCTTTACCTCTACTATTGTAGTTATGGTATGAACAATTTGTTTCATACTCAGCATAGTCTTTATTAACTACATTCATCAGGGATTATATGTACTGACATGTTATAGACAGAATACCTAACTGTGTGAAAAGTTTTCTACATGAGGTTTGTGGAGGAACCCCACACATGATTCTGACTGCTCTCTTCTGAGCAGTTAAGATTTTTTTGAGGCTGGGGAATTACCCCAAAATATTATTTCGTAACTCATTAATGAATGAAAGTACCCAAAGTAAGATGATTTTAAAATGTTGATGTCCCCAAAATGAGTAATGATTCTTAGAGCAAAAGTCGCTGATGAAAGCCTTTTTAGAGTAAGGGACACATGTTGTTTCCAATTGAGCCTGCTGTCAATGTGAACCCCCAGGAATTTAGTGGATTGCACCTCTTCTAGTTCCTGGTTGTCATGAGAAATTACTATATTTTCTAGAGTTTTATTTTTTGTGTGGAACTGTATAAAATTAGTTTTTTTAATATTAACTGAAAGAGAATTAATTGAAAACTAAGCTGTAACTTCTCTGAGTATATCATTAGCATCAGTTTCTTAGAGCAAAAGTTGCTGATGAAAGACTTTTTAGAGTAAGGGACACATGTTGTTTCCAATTGAGCCTGCTGTCAATGTGAACCCCCAGGAATATAGTGGATTGTACCTGTTCTAATTCCTGGTTGTCATGAGAAATTACTATATTTTCTAGAGTTTTATTTTTTGTATGGAACTGTATAAAATTAGTTTTTTTAATATTAACTGAAAGAGAACTAATTTAAAACCAAGCTGTAACTTCTCTGAGTATATCATTAGCATCAGTTTCCAGGTCAGCAGTAGACCTACCATCTACGACAATGCTTGTATCATCAGCAAACATTGTGAATTAACAATTTTTACTAATGGACAGGGGTAAATCATTAACATATATTAAAAACACCAAGGGTCCAAGGACAGATCCCTGGGGAACTCCATGCTGAATTTTGCCCCATTCAGAATCCACTAGATTAGAAGATCCTTTGTTGCAGCCGTTTAGAACCACCTTTTGTTTCCTGTCTTCAAGATATGATTTTAGCCAGTTACCTATAGGCCCTTTGATTCCATAATGATAGGTCTTCTCCAAGAGTATCTTGTGGTTTACACAATCAAAGGCCTTGGAAATATCACAGAAGACACCAACTGCTGACTTCTTACTATTAATAGACTCCAAGACATCATTTGTGAGTGAATATATGGCACGCTCTGTGGAAACCCCTTTTTGAAAACCAAACTGTCTGTGGTTAATAATATTAAGATTATCAAGATGTGCCACAATCCTGTTATACACTGCCTTTTCAAGAACCTTTGAAAATGTTGTTAAGAGAGAGACAGGACGATAATTTTTCACATCTGTAGCATCGCCAGACTTGGAAAAGAGGTCTCACAATGGCATATTTCATTCTCTCTGGTACAACTCTCTCATAAAGAGATGTGTTGCAAATGTGAGCAAGTACTACACTTACATCATTACTGCAGGGTTTCAACAGTTTACTAGAGATGTTATCTATACCTGAAGATCCTTTACGTTTCAATGAGTGAATTATTTTTTTTAATTTCATAAACAGCTATGAATGTTCCATTTATATTATTAAAACATTGTGGGAGGTTACGTTTCATAATATCTGCAGCTTCCCTTAGGTCACCACTGCAACCTATCTGAGAGGTGACACTTATAAAGTGGTTGTTAAATGTGTCTGCTATCTGTTTACTATCAGTTATTTCCAAATCGTTAATTTTTAGGACAGCAGTTTTTTCATTGTCAGATGGTGCAGTACCTGTTCCTCTCTTTATTACATTATTATGTCCTATAATAGTTCATCTGAAGGGGATTATTGGATTGTCTGGATGTTATATATAGTTCTCTTTTTCTCTGGCATGATATTTTTATGCCCTTCGTGAGCCATGGTTTTTTGCTTGATTGCCTGTTCTGTAGTCTACAGACCTTTTTTGGAAAGACACTTTCAAATATACCTGATAATCCATCAGCAAAAATAAATTATATTTTGTATTAGCATCTTTTGCAAGATAAACACACCTCTAGTCAGTCTCCCGAATGCATAATTTGAATTTTTGGATATTTTCCTCATTCATGTTTCTAATGGTTTTGCACTGTGCACTAGCTTTGTTCTGATTAGTATTAAAGTTGTCAATTGTGAGTATTTGCCCATCATGATCAGAGGACCATTTATGACTTTTTCAACTTTGATGTGATGAGTTTTACTCATATCTACAAAGATATTGTCTATTAAAGTGCTGGAAGTGGCAGTAGTTCTTGTGGGAAAACTGACAGTGGAGACAAGGCTGTAGGTTTGCATTAAATTTGCAAACTCTGTCTTAAAAGATGAGCTTTCTAGGAAATCTATATTAAAATCTCCAGTCACTATAATGTCCCTATTTTTTCTTGTGAGATAGAATAGCACAGAATCTAATTGTTTCATGAATATTTTAAAATTACCAGATGGAGCCCCATATACTGCTATGATTACCAGTTTCTTGTTAGCTTCTACTATTTCTGTGACACATGCCTCAAAGTCTTTCTCTACACAATATTTCTCTACATCTATTGTATTAAAGAACAGGCTGTTTTTCACATAAATAACTGCCCCACCTTTGCACATATGCTTTCTACAAAATGAGGTAGGGAAAACATAGTTTGGAATATTGAGCATTTCGATGCCAAAAGTGACATGGTGTTCTGTCAGACAGAGAATACGAGCACAATTTGCACCTTTTGGTTCATCAATATTTACAATAAATTGGTCTAACTTACAGAGCAGGCTTTGAATATTTCGGTGAAAAATTTTGAGCTTATTTTTAATTGCATGAGTGGTTGTGGTGCTGCCCCTGTTGGGACTGAGTTTTATTTCTTTTGACATACCAGTATTACAAGAATAGTTTTCTGCAGGGAAAGGGGAACTGTTGAGCTGGTAACACCCACATTTGTTGTTATTAACTTCAGTACTTACATTCTGATTGGAACCTTCTCCCTTCTGCCCCAGTACCACAAAAAATACCCATTTGCAGCTGAGGACTTTCTTGATCTCAGGTACATCCTATGTGGAGTAGCTGCAGTCACTACTGTGCTCCTTTTTGCCATAGAGGAATGATCTCCTGTTGGTGAGGTTTCTACACTGTCAGCTTGTACACTTGATCCTGTGGGGGTTGGTGTTGCTGTTTCTGCTATTGATGACTGTTCTTCCTCCTTAAATGCTGCTGCTGCTTCACAAGTTGGTAGTGGACTAACATTTCCCATTTGAGTTGTAACTACTGGTGCTGTCTGGCTTTTGTATAAAAGACCTGTTTGTGTCGATTCACATACAGGTGCTACTGCATATGAAGTCTTCCCTTCAGCTGTTCCATTAGGTTTAAAGGAGTATTTTGATGACACTGTCTGTATTTCTTCCAGTGGTACAGTTTCAATGAGTACAGTTGCTTTTAGAATGATTGGAAGAGTGGTGTTTTCAAATAGTTTGAATGTTTCTGCTAATAGTGCTTTAGCGTGTACATGTTTTCCTAGCTGGTTTCTGTGCATTCCATCTCAAGTAAAATGCTTTCTATCTTTGGGATTACTGTCTACAAACTTCACGTCCTTGAATGCTTTGCATACCTTTAGAAACATTCTGTTTGTGAATTTGATTTCATTATTTACACATGAACTGTTTATTAGGTCATGTCCGTGTGGGATGCTAACGACGATTATTTTTCTTGATGAGATTCTCTCCAGTGCATTTTGCAATGCTGTGATTGCCTTTTTTCGACTCATTTTTATAAACATTGCTAGCTCCAGCAATAATTACACAAACATCGTTTGGTTGAGGGTTTAAATCTTTAATTATTTGCTGGAAAGTGGCCCTGGGTTTTACAGTGGCAGTAACAGAAAATTTAGATTGCATATTCATAAGAATAGTGGCTAAATCTCATCCATGGCTGTGTGCAAAGGTACAAACTTTTGGTTTTGTTTCATCTTCTCTCAATAGTTTCATTTGTCGGTGTTTCTCTTGTGCAATGGGCACAAACGAGTTTTTCCTAACTATAGCAGATATTGGAGCACTTTGAGTTTCATTAACGGTTTCTTTGAGAGTGTTGTAGGTTTCACTTTGTACACTTTTCACACAAGGATTAAAATCGACATTCAAAAAATTAATTAACGATTCAATGTCATTCATATATTTTTTAGCTATTGCGAGTTCTTCTTTCAGCACATGAGAGATGAGTTCTTCATTACCAGCATTATACATCTTCACTGCACTTTTTTGACCACTGCACTGAACAATGGTTAATATTATTGTGCAGTACTGCACAAGAAATATTGAGTGTGTGAGGACTCCTGTAGTGCCATTTTCTCTTGCCTTTGACAATTCATTCCTTCCTTCAGACAATAGTTCTGATGTCCATATAGCTAAGTAACAACTTGCTGCAAGGTGAGGGTGTCACTTCAGTTTTATGATCAGTGTGCTCTCTAGATACCTTATTGAGCATAACTGAGATTTATTTTTAAGATGGCATGTCCAAAGTTAGAAATTATTCTTGATAATGTTAGACAGATGGTAGTTACAAGAGGCCAGCAACTGTGATGCAGAACTTGTACAAAATTAACAGTATGGATTGGTCTGTTTGCAGAGTCACAGAATTGCCCTCATGAATAAAATAATATCACTGAAACAGGGCCATTAAGGACAAAACGTAGTTATCCACTCACACTAACTACACAACATGTTATATAAGAAAGTCAGGGTCTGTCCTATGCTCCTCAGTGAGCATTATGCCCAAGTGAATGTGTTCTTTTGTAACTTTCCTCTGACTGTTGTGAGGTGACAGTTCTGTATCTATACTGTCTGGGGCAACTCTCTTAACAATAAATGAATATGAGTTTCCAGTATATGTAAATATGAATGGGTAATATACACTGAAGTATGATGATAATTGGGTCCACAGTCTCTGTGAATGAAATCATTGCTGCTTTTGGCTGTGAAAACATTTTTTATTGCAAATAATGTTTTAACAGCCAAAAATAGAAATGATCTCATCTAAAAATCTTCACTGAGGTGACAAAAGTCGTGGGATACCTCCAAACATCATGTCAGGTCTCCTGTTGCCCAGTGTAGTGTAGCAACTCAACATGGCATGGACTCACCAAGTCTTTGGAAGACCCCTGGAGAAATATTGAGCCATGCTGCCTATATAGCTGTCCATAGTTGAGAATGTGTTGGAGGGGCAGGATTTTGTGCACAGATTGAGCTCTCAGTTATGTCCCGTAAATGTTCAACTGGATGTCGAGTGATCAGTGTGGCCAAACCCTTTGATCAAATTGCCCAAAATGTTCTTCAAACCAATCACGAACTGTAGTGGCCCAGTGACATGGTGCATTTACATCTGTAAATATTCCATTGTTGTTTGGAACATGATGCCCATGAAGTGGAGGAAATGGTCTCCAAGTAGCTGAACATCCAGAGGACACAGTCCATCCCGTGTAAACACAGACTACATCATTATGGAGTCACCACCAACTCGCATAATGCCATATTGACAATTTGGGTCCATGGCTTGATGGGGTCTGCATCACACTCAGACGCTTCCATCAGCTCTTACCATCTGAAATTATGACTGATGTGATCAGGCTACAGTTTTTCAGTTGTCTGTGGTCCATCTGATATGGTCACAGTGTAAGGAGAATGGCTGCAGCTGATGTCGTGCTGCTAGCAAAGGCCTTCATGTCAGTCGTCTGCTGCGATAGCCCATTAATACCAAATTTTGTCTCCTTGTCCTTACAGTTTCATTTGTTGTACATCCCCAATTTGATTTCTGTGGTTATTTCACACAGTGTTTCTTGTCTGTTAGCACTGAAAACTCTAAGCAAACACTGCCACTATCGGTCATTAAATGAAGGCCATTGGTGAAAAATAACGTCTGAAATGTAGTAGTCTTGCACACTCTTGACACTAAGGATTGCAGAATATTGAATTCCCTAAGAATTTCCAAAATAGATGTCCCATGCATCTAGCTCCACCTACCATTCTGCACTCAAAGTCTCTTAATTCCTATCATGAGACCATAATTTTGCTGGAAACCTTTCCACATGACTCACCTGGGTGCAAATGACAGTTCCACCAATGCACTTTCCTTCTATACGTTGTGTATGTGGTACTACTGCCATATGTACCGGTATATGTGCCTATCAATATCCCAGGACTTTTGTCACCTCAGTGTAATTGGATGGATAAAAAATGTATTTGCCAAGCAGTGGCAGGAGAAAACATATATAAAGGTTAAGGTAATGTGCAAGCTATCAGAGACAGTGGCTCTTTCTTCTGGTTGAAGGGTTGAAGGGGAATGGAGAGGGATAAAGAAAATGGACTGGTGAGGTTTAGGAAATTGGGAGAGCTCAGAAAAGGCATCCAGAACCTCGTGTCAGATGACACTGGATGAGATGAGAAGGCTGTGAAAGCTTGCTCATTTCCTTAACCTATATATGTGTTTGTGTGTTTCATTTATCCAATTATATTTTCAAAACTTATATGTGTTTTCTCCTGCTGCCACTTGATGAGTAGATTTTTTATTTATCCAATTTCATTATATTTTCAAAAATGGATTATTTTCATTGATATGAATCTGAAAATAAACATTTTACCCTCCAAACATTAGATTTAATAAATAAAATTTACAATGAAAATTCTTTACACAAAAATAGTTTATCAAAATATTCTTCTGCATCAGTTCCTGAACTTCCTGCCATCCGCTGTTCAATATTTTAGAGAGTCTAATACTTCCACCCCAATACTTTTACTCCTTTCTAGAATTAAATGTCAATAATAAGGACCCATTGAAAAGGAATTGCTGCATTCACTTACCGAACCTGAGATAGAAATATATATTTTTCACTTTGATTAAGCTCTTTTAACCATTCATTGTCTCAGTAGCCCTCCAGCAAAAAGCAAAATTTGGACGTTTGTCCTTCTATTTTTAACTTAAGTTGACAGGTCATCTAGTAACATGTGGAAGTTCCTTGCCATAGTTCTGAGCATTTTAGTGAAACACAATAATATGAATTAGGACAGACTGCTACTCACCACATGGAGGTGGTGCTGAATGGCAGATAGGCACACTCGAAAGTAGACCAGATCTTTGGAAACAGTCCCTTAGAAAACCACACACACAGTCTAAGGCACTCAACTCACAAGCACTTGATGCTAAGGCCTTAGCGCATGGAGACGACAGAGACCGTGTGTGTGTGTGTGTGTGTGTGTGTGTGTGTGTGTGTGTGTGTGTGTGTGTGTGTGTGTGGTTTTCTAAGGTACTGTGTCCAAAGATTTGGTCTACTTTCGAGTGTGCCTATCTGCCATTCAGCACCACCTCCATGTGGTGAGTAGCAGTCTGTCCTCATTTATGTTGTTGGTATTCCACAGGGAAGTCTAATATAATAGTCAAATAAAATAGAAAGAAACTTCAACACGGGAAATATATTAAAAACAAAGATTCCAAGACTTACCAAGCGGGAAAGCACCGGTAGACAGGCACAATAAAATAACACACAAACACACACACAAAATTTCGAGCTTTCGTAACCAGCGGTTGCTTCATCAGGTAAGAGGGAAGGAGAGGGAGAGACGAAAGGATGTGGGTTTTAAGGGAGAGGGTAAGGAATTATTCCAATCCCGGGAGCGGAAAGACTTACCTTAGGGGAAAAAAAGGATAGGTATACACTCGCACACACACACACATATCCATCCATACATATACAGACACAAGCAGACATATTTAAAGGCAAAGAGTTTGGGCAGAGATGTCAGTCGGCGTGGAAGTGCACAGGCAAAGATGATGTTGAATGACAGGTGAGGTATGAGTGGCGGCAACTTGAAATTAGCAGATTGGATAACGAGAAGAGAGGATATATTGAAGGGCAAGCTCCCATCTCCGGAATTTGGATAGGTTGGTGTTGATGGGAAGTATCCAGATAACCTGGACGGTGTAACACTGTGCCAAGATGTGCTGGCCATGCACCAAGGCATGTTTAGCCACAGGGTGATCCTCATTACCAACAAACACTGTCTGCCTGTGTCCATTCATGCAAATGAACAGTTTGTTGCTGGTCATTCCCACATAGAAAGCGTCACAGCGTAGGCAGGTCAGTTGATAAATCACGTGGGTGCTTTCACACATGGCTCTGCCTTCGATCGTGTACACCTTCCGGGTTACAGGACTGGAGTAGGTGGTGGTGGGAGGGTGCATAGGACAGGTTTTACACCGGGGGGTGGTTACAAGGGTAGGAGCCAGAGGGTAGGGAAGGTGGTTTGGGGACTTCATAGGGATGAACCAAGAGGTTATGAAGGTTAGGTGGACGGTGGAAAGACATTCTTGGTGGAGTGGGGAGGATTTCAGGAAGGATGGATCTCATTTCGTGGCTGGATTTTAGGAAGTTGTATCCCTGCTGGAAAGCCACATTCGGAGTCTGATCCAGTCTGGGAAGTGTCCTGTCACAAGTGGGGCACTTTTGGGGTTCTTCTGTGAGAGGTTCTGGGTTTGAGGGGATGAGGAAGTGGCTCTAGTTATTTGCTTCTGTACCAGATCGGGAGGGTAGTTGCGGGATGCGAAAGCTGTTTTCCTAAAATTCACAAACCCAAACATCCCGGCCGCCCCATTGTAGCTGGTTACCAAGCCCCCACAGAACGTATCTCTGCCTACGTAGATCAACACTTTCAACCCATTACATGCAGTCTCCCATCCTTCATCAAAGACACCAACCACTTTCTTGAACGCCTGGAATCCTTACCCAGTTGTTACTCCCGGAAACAATCTTTGTAACCATTGATGCCACTTCCCTATACACAAATATCCCGCACGTCCAGGGCCTTGCTGCAATGGAGCACTTCCGTTCATGCCGATCACCTGCCACCCTACCTAAAACCTCTTTCCTCATCACCTTAGCCAGCTTCATCCTGACCCACAACTACTTGACTTTTGAAGGCCAGACATACCAACAATTAAAGGGAACAGCTGTGGGTACCAGGATGGCCCCCTCATATGCCAACCTATTTATGGGTCGCTTAGAGGAAGCCTTCTTGGTTACCCAAGCCTGCCAACCCAAAGTTTGGTACAGATTTATTGACAAAATCTTCATGATCTGGACTCACAGTGAAGAACAACTCCAGAATTTCCTCTCCAACCTCAACTCCTTTGGTTCCATCAGATTCACCTGGTGCTACTCCAAATCCCATGCCACTTTCCTTGACGTTGACCTCCATCTGTCCAATGGCCAGCTTCACACATCCGTCCACATCAAACCCACCAACAAGCAACAGTACCTCCATTATGACAGCTGCCACCCATTCCATATCAAACGGTCCCTTCCCTACAGCCTAGGCCTTTGTGGCAAACAAATCTGCTCCAGTCCTGAATCCCTGAACCATTACACCAACAACCTGAAAACAGCTTTCGCATCCCGCAACTACCCTCCCGACCTGGTACAGAAGCAAATAACCAGAGCCACTTCCTCACCCTCTCAAACCCAGAACCTCTCACAGAAGAACCCCAAAAGTGCCCCACTTGTGACAGGATACTTCCCAGGACTGGATCAGACTCTGAATGTGACTCTCCAGCAGGGATACAACTTCCTAAAATCTTGCCCCGAAATGAGATCCATCCTTCATGAAATCCTCCCCACTCCACCAAGAGTGTCTTTCCGTCGTCCACCTAACCTTCATAACCTCTTGGTTCATCCCTATGAAATCCCCAAGCCACCTTCCCTACCCTCTGGCTCCTACCCTTGTAACCGCCCCCGGTGTAAAACCTGTCCTATGCACCCTCCCACCACCACCTACTCCAGTCCTGTAACCCGGAAGGTGTACACGATCAAAGGCAGAGCCACATGTGAAAGCACCCACGTGATTTACCAACTGACCTGCCTACGCTGTGACGCTTTCTATGTGGGAATGACCAGCAACAAACTGTCCATTCGCATGAATGGACACAGGCAGACAGTGTTTGTTGGTAATGAGGATCACCCTGTGGCTAAACATGCCTTGGTGCATGGCCAGCACATCTTGGCACAGTGTTACACCGTCCAGGTTATCTGGATACTTCCCACCAACACCAACCTATCCGAATTCCGGAGATGGGAGCTTGCCCTTCAATATATCCTCTCTTCTCGTTATCCAATCTGCTAATTTCAAGTTGCCGCCACTCATACCTCACCTGTCATTCAACATCATCTTTGCCTGTGCACTTCCACGCCGACTGACATCTCTGCCCAAACTCTTTGCCTTTAAATATGTCTGCTTGTGTCTGTATATGTATGGATGGATATGTGTGTGTGTGTGTGCGAGTATATACCTATCCTTTTTTTCCCCTAAGGTAAGTCTTTCCGCTCCCGGGATTGGAATAACTCCTTACCCTCTCCCTTAAAACCCACATCCTTTCGTCTCTCCCTCTCCTTCTCTCTTTCCTGACGAAGCAACCGCCGGTTGCGAAAGCTTGGAATTTTGTGCGTGTGTTTGTGTGTTATTTTATTGTGCCTGTCTACTGGCACTTTCCTGCTTGGTAAGTCTTGGAATCTTTGTTTTTAATATAATATAATAGTCATTTATACATGCTATCACAAATATCTATAAATAATTCTATGATGTGTATGAAACTAAACATAGTGTGTTTTTGTTATTAGTCACTACTGAATTCTAACATCAGTGATCTAAGCACGTGCAAAGTATTTGCTTATCAGGATTCCTTCTACAGGAAACATTTGAAGGACGTGTGATATCACAGTAATGTGTTATGCAGCAGAAATAAATGAGTCTTCATGCTCACTTGATTATCACATTATGAACGTTTTGTTGGATGTTCAGTAAAATGAGTCTATACTGTCAATTACTAACATAGTCTTTACATCTAATGATGATATGCAATCTATTAATTCATGAGTTCTGAATGAGTTGGTGTCCATTAAAAAAGAACTTTCTAGTCAACAGGAAGATCTGACATAAGCACAATGCTCAATATTTATGTATAAGCCAAGAGATAAATCTTTCCATCTGGAAGCAGCCAATGACTCGGTAGTCTTCATCCAAAAACACTTCTGACTGCTCAATTTCTGAATGAATTCTTGAGTCACTGGTTAGAGACATAATTCTAGAACTGAGTAAAGAGGCATTTCAAAGTCTGCGTGAGATAAACATGAATATTTTAGCCAGTGGGTAATTTTACATTGCATATTAATGTGGCTTACCTTGTTGTAAAACCTTACAGAGTGCTCAAAATCTTCAATTCCATTTTATGTTTACGCTTGACGTCTGTGCTGCTTTTACATTTCTTTACACTGATTGTCACAGCATTATGAATCAACGTGGGATTTTTCATATCAGTTCTAAGCAATAATGGAAAATAGTATCATTCTCCAGAGTAAAACTGTTCAAATTCTTTAAGAGATGCCAGAGGACCTTAAAAAGCCATTAATTTTGTTTCAGAGGAAGAGATTAATTAGAGATGGAACAAATTCTGAAAACTGAGTGTTTTATCAGGATATTCATATTATTTTGTCCAACACATGTCCGTATGTAAGCTTATATGTTAACATTTAACCCATTTTTGAAGACTGCAGCAATTTTATTTTTGTATTAAACTGCTGTTTAATAAAAATCAGTAGCAGCTGTGCATGTATACATTACCTCCTGTAGACACCTATCTGCTCAAATGCGTACCATTTACTTTGCATTATTCTGTCAGTGTCTTTTACACATATTTATCTCTGTACAGTGCCTTTCACCTTATATCATATTTTTATTTCTTCACTCTACTTAATCATATTTCCTAATGCCTTTATTTTGTTTCTTTTATTTTGTACTGGCTTCTGCAGATGTTTCTGGTCAGTTTTCTCTCTTACAGTGACTCAGCTGTGTTTTTCACTGTGTAATTAATCTCCTACAGAACATTTGCAAATACTACATGTAGCAGGGAGAGGTCAGGTACACAACTGATGTACACAGCTGACCAACTGGCCATTCAAATCTAGAAAGAAGCAATTATCTACTTACATGTGGCCCTAGTTATAGGATGTCATAATAATAACAGATTTTTGAAACATAGGGGCATTCATCTGACGAAACAGTACAAGGATTTGCGGATATAATAATCAAAGATAAATTGTAAACTCACACAGGATCCTTAGTCTGAAAAAATAGAGGAGGAAGACTAATTATTTAATGCCTTGTTGACGTCAAGGTCATTAGAGATGCAACCATATCAAGAGAGACTGCAAAACAGAATTAGAAGGATATTTTAAGGAATAGTTTTCGTACATGTTACTAACCAGATTGCTGCTTGAAAAAATTACAACAGCTACAACTGAAAAACACATGCAATATCTAGAAAAGTTCTGCATTTTTACTATTCTTCATAAAGTAGTATCAGTAATTAGTGTAAAAGTATTTTTGAGGCAACAGATAAAAAACATATTTCATAAATAGTTATTAACACTAAAGTTACATAGGCTTAAATTTTGGGCTTTGAAATCCTGTGAATGGCAGTTTCAAAAGAATTATTTATTTATTATATGCCAATTACCATAAAACTTAAGAAAAACTAGACTAAAAGTCTAAACACAGCAAAATTTAACAAAGTACAGGGTACAGTTATGAAATAAAAAAACATATGTTTAAATTAAAATGTAATTTATAGAGTTGCAACTCACCATATAGTGGAGATGCTGAGTCTCAGATTGGCATAACAAAAAGACTGACACAAATAAAGCTTTCGGCCAGTAGGGCCTTCGTCAAAAATACATGACAGACTCTCTCTCTCTCTCTCTCTCTCTCTCTCTCTCAAGCAAACACGACTTACGCACACAGATGACTGAAGTCTCAGTCAACTGAAGCCACTCTACAAGCAGGAGCTCCACTGCTTGATGGGAGTGACAAATGAATGAGGGTAAGGAGGAGGCTGAGGTGGAGGGGGAAAGATAGTAGGGTAGGGGTGGAGGACAGTGAAGTGCTGCTGAGGAGCACTCCGTGACGAGGTGGAGATAGGGTGGGCAGCTATGTGCTGTCGAGAGGCTAGACAGAGGGGAGGGGGAGGGGGAGCAGTGGAAAAGGAGAGAAGTAAAAAGACTGGGTGTGTTGGTGGAATGAGGGCTGTGTGGTGCTGGAATGGGAAAAGGGAAGGGGCTGGATGGGTGAAGACAGTGAGTAACAAATGTTGAGGCCAGGGGGTTATGGGAAAGTTCCCACCTGTACAATTCAGAAAAGCTGGTGTTGGTGGGAAGGATCCATATGGTACAGGCTGTGTAGCAGTCATTGAAATGACGGATGTCATGTTTGGCTGCGTGTTCAGCAGCAGGGTGGTCCACTCGTTTCTTGGCCACAGTTTGGCTGTGGACATTCAAGCGGGCAGACAGCTTGTCTGTCATGCCCACATAGAACAGTGCTTGCAGCTTAGCTTGTAGATCAAATGACCGGTTTCACAGGTAGCCCTGCCTTTGATGGGAAAGGTGATGTTTGTGACCGGAGTGGAGTAGGTGGTGATGGGAGGAGATACGGGACAAGTCTTGCATCTAGGTCTATCACAGGGGTATGAGCCATGAGGTAAGGGGTTGCAAGCAGGGTTTGTTTGTGGATTGACTAGTGTTTTGTGTAGGTTCATGGGATGGCAGAATAACTATGTAGGAGGGATGGGAAGGATAATGAGCAGGACATTTCTCATTTCAGGGCACAATGAGAGGTAGTTTAAACCCTGGTGGAGAATGTAATTCAGTTGCTCCAGTACTGGGTGGTACTGAGTTACGAGGGATATGCTCCTCTGTAGCCCCACAGTTTGTCTTTGGTATGTGGTGGGAGGCTGGAAAGGGAAGGCACAGGAGATTTGTTTTTGTACAAGGTTGGGAGGATAATTTGGGTCTGTGAAGGCTTCATTGAGGCCCTCAGTATATTTCATGAGGGACTGCTCGTCGCAGCATATGCAATGACCATGGTTGGCTAGACTGTATGGAAGGGTGGCAGCTGTCGAAGCAAGGTATTGCGGGTAGTTAGTAAGTTTGATATGGTTAGAGGTACTGATAAAGCCATCTTTAGGTGTAGGCCAACATCTAGAAAGGTGGCTTGTTGTGTTGAGTAGGACCAGGTGAAGCAAATGGGGAAGAAGTTGTTGAGGTTCTGGAGGAATGTGGATAAGATGTCCTGACCCTTGATCCAGATAGCAAAGATGTCACCTGTACCAGGTGAGGGGTTTAGGATTCTGGGTGTTTAGGAAGGATTCCTGCAGATGGCCCATCAGAAACTTCATTCCCCTCATAACTCAGTACCACTCAGTACAGGAGCAATTTAATTACATTATCCGCCAGGATTTCGACTACCACTCATCCTGCCCTGAAATTAGAAATGTCCTGCCTACTCTCCTTCCCACCCCTCCCACAGTGGTATTCTGCCTACCACTGAACTTACACAATATACTCTTCCATCCCTATGCAACCCCTGCTCCCAATCCGTTATGTCATGGCTCGTATTCCTGTAATAGACCTAGATGAAAGACTTGTCCCATACATCCTCCCACCACCACCTACACCACTCTGGTCACATACATCACCTATCTCATCAAAGGTAAGGCTACCTTTGAAACCAGTCATGTGATCAACAAGCTGAGTTGCAACCACTGCGCTGCATTCTATGTGGACACGACAACCAACAGGCTGTCTGGCTATGAAATCTTTCGTGATGTATTTCTTGAATAAAAATCTCTTGGTGTACATGCTGTGTCAATTCAGGATAAAACTCCAAGCTTTCAACCACTACCTCCATGGTTGTCATCAGGGCTATAACCAACTGTCGTAAACTAGCGAGGCTCCCACTTTTATATGCAAAGGACGGCTTCTGATTGGCTAGAATACGTCACAGCAAAAGCGATATGGTGCATAGTGAAGTGGTGCCCTCTACTTCCATAGATGTAGTTTCTATCCCGCGTAGCTTGCAGCGCCATCCCTTGAATCAGGAGGTAAAGTGCAGGAAGTTTTCCTCTGCGATTTTTCTTTATCCAGTGCACTCTTCCAGTTGTTGCTAAGTGCATAGCCATTGTCTCTGTTAAAGTTATTATCACTAAGTCTAATTTCGACTGCTATGCGTGGGCTTGTTTCTTCAAATAAAATCTTATGCTTGTTAAGCAGGCTATGCTCAGCCACCGCTGATTTCTCCAAGTACTTGTATTTCAGGTGGCACTGATGTTCGATGCAATGGTCGGCAACGGTTCTTATGGACTGGCCACGTAATCCTTCCTGCATTCGCAAGGAATACTATAAATTCTCAGCATGCTTAAGCCAACACTATCTTTGACTGGTCTCAACATTCCTTCAATTTTCCTAGGTGGTCAGAAAACTGGTTGTATTCCTTGTCTCTTTAGGATTCTGCCTATCTTGCTTGTTGTAGCACCACAAAATGGAAGCCGCGCTATGTGTTGGTCCTCTTCTTATTTATGGACAGCATCGTGTCTTACTTTCTTGGACAATACTGATTTAATTTCACTAGAAGAATTACCATTCCTCTTGAGAACAGTCGTCAAATGGTTAATCTCGGGGACAAGGTGGTCCTTGTCAGAAATAGTCCTGGCTCTGTGTACTAAAGTATTCAGCATAGCTCTCTTCTGAGATGGATGATGGAAGCTTTGGCTATGCAAATATAAGTCTGTATGCGTTGGCTTCCTGTACACAGAATGGCCAAGTCATCCATCTGGTTTTCGCTCCACCAACCCATCTAAAAAAGGTAATTTCCCTTCCTTCTCTACCTCCATTGTAAATTTTATGTTAGGGTGTGCACCATTCAAATGTTCAATGAACTACTGCAGCATGTCAATGCCATGTATCCAGATTATAAAGGTGTCATCAACATATCTGTAGAAGCATGATGGGTGGAGGTGAGCACTGCTCAACGCTCGTTCTTCAAAATCCTCCATGAAAAAATTTACTATTGCTGGTGATAGTGGCAAACCCATGGCTGTTCCATCCGTCATTTCATAATAATTTCCACTGTATAAAAGTAAGTGGTCATCAACGTATGCCGAAACAACTTCGAAATTTCAGAGGAAAAATGAGCAGCCAAAAGTTGTAATGTGTCATCCACAGGTACTTTTGTGAACAGAGAAACCACGTCGAGGCTGACCATGATATCATTTGGGCCTATCTTCATCTGTTTTATGATACCAACAAACATTCTTGAATTCTTAATATGATGTGAGCAGTGACCAACTATAGGTGCCAACAATTTAGTTAAGTGTTTTGCAAGCCTGTACGTAGGAGAGCCGATAGCACTAACAATCAGTCTCAACGAGACGTTCTCCTTATGAACCTTTGGCAAACCGTACAATCTAGGTGGCCGAGGTGCTCTCGGCCATAAGTTCTTCACCAGTTCATCGGAGAGGCTAGAGTTCCTTAGAAGCTCCTTGTCTTCGTGCTGAGCGCTGATGTGGGATCCCGTCTGAGAATCCAATATGTGCTATCCTCAAGTAACAAAGCAAATTTCTTGTCGTAATCTGTAGCATTGAGGATTACCGTGGCGTTCCCCTTGTCAGCAGGTAAAACAACTAAATCTTCATCCTTCTGCAGTTTCAGGCCTTGTCTCTCCTCTCTGCTAATGTTTGACTTAGGCATCTTGGATGTTACTAAAATCCGGCTAGTAACAAGCCTCACGTCATTGGCTGCTTATTGGGGAATATGACGAACTGCTTGTTCCACTCCACTAATAATCTCAACCACAGGTAACTTACGTGTAGCTGGGGTGAAGTTCAATCGTTTACTGAGAGCTGAGACGGTAGCTTCATCAAGTTCCTTGTCAGAGAAGTTGATAACAGTGCGGTGAATGCCATTGGATTCAGTAGTTCCTTGATCACGGTTAAGCCGCTCAAATTAATCGGCCTGTTTCGCCGTAGTCCTGCTTAAATTGGCTCGTTGGTGTGCAGCCAAAGTCATATCCACCCATTCCCAGTCCAATGGTGAGAGGACTCCAGCCAGAAATAAGTATCAACTAAATAACAGGTGAGCGTTCATGTCTAGTTCATACCTGATATGATGTATCCTCTCTTTCATGATACCATGGCTGGTCTTCCATAAAATTCTGTTTACTGCAGCATTACTGATGTGGTGTTTGACGACTGCAAACTTTGGTACTACCTCCTTGTCACGACAGGGACAACGGCTATGCACTTAGCAACACCTGGAAGAGTGCACTGGATAAAGAAAAATCGCAGAAGAAAACACGCCGCACTTTACCTCCTGATTCAAGGAATGGCGCTGCAAGCAATGCGGGATAGAAACTACATCTATGGAAGTAGAGGGTACCACTTCACTATGCGCCATATTGCTGTTGCTGTGACGTATTCTAGCCAATCGGAAGCCATCCTTGGCATGTACATCGAGAGATTTTTATTCAACAGGCTGTCTGTTCCTATGAATAGCCACAACAAACTGTAGCCAAGAAACAGTACACTGCCAAACATGATATCCTTCATTTCAGGGATTTTCCATCATTAGATTGTAATTGATTGAAGTTGCATTAGCCACAGGGAACTTCACACATATACTTGTACATCGTGTTCTTCAGGAATATGTTTGATTGCCTACTTTTTTGTCACAGTTGCACTCCAGAACTGATGGTTTTTGTGAAGGTTAGTCACTTGTTTCCCATGTTATGGTACATTTTTTACATTTTACAGAGTAATTATAATGGCCTTGAACATTTTTTTAAAATGTTTACAGATAAATGCAAAGAACACTGTAACAAATGGTACAGTATGTGAAAGGGAGAGTCTCAAAGTTTTTACAATGTTTATGTATGTTCTTCGTGTCCACCCTTTGTCACATGACACGTCTACTAAGTAGTCCAGTTCTGACCATACCCAATCCAGCATATCAGAAATGAGCATAAGAACAGCTGCTATGATGCAGTGTTACAAGTCTTTGAGGTTCTGTAGTAGAGGTGGAACACAAACACTATCCAGCAAACCTGATGACTGCAACGGCAGTTCGAGTAGTGCCACGTCAACAGCAGCAACACGGCATATCCAGCAACGTTGCAGTGTCTCATTCAGATACTCTCACACACAATTGTAAAAATGTGGAGGGACACCATCTTGTTGAAAGATGAAATTCCTGCTATCAGTTTTATGTTGTGGCGTGAGCCACAATTGCAGTATGTTGAGATAGGTGACACCAGTGACAGTTCTCTCAGCAGATAAGAAGGGTCCACGGACTGTTTAGTTGGACACAGCACAGGTCATGTTAACTTTCTCAGATCCTATACATGTTTGACAGTTGTATTTTAATTATCCACCCTCTATATGCGTGCGTTATGTCAGTTGACCTTTCCTGACGGATGAAAAATTACGTCACCAGTGAAGATTGATTTGTTTGTGAAGTCCCTGCCTGGTTTGCTACCATTTTCAACATCTATAGTTGGTAGTGACCTTGTTAGTAGTTTTCCAAACTAACTTGCCAGCACGAAGTTCAAAAAAAATTTCTAGAGTTTGTCTTTCACATCCTGTCTGGCGCTGGCAGCCAGAGACATGTGATAGTTGCATTTGTGTGTGTGTGTGTGTGTGTGTGTGTGTGTGTGTGTGTGTGTGAGTGTGTTTTATCTAAGAAGACCTTTTGGCCAAAAGCCTATTTGTTTAACAGTCTTTTTGTTGTGCATGTCTGCAATGCAGCATCTCTACTATATGGTGAGAAGCAGCCTGCTGCACTTTTCATAATATTGTCATTTACATACACAGATTTTTTTTTTCAAATATTTCAGGGACAAAACACACTTAAGTATTCTGAAAATGCTGCCTCCATGCATTGAATTTCCTCGGAAAATGATTCCATAACTCCTGTCCATTTTGTATTCCATTTAGCTGGAACTACACATCCCATTGTAAGTCAGCAGCCAAGAGAGCCTTAAAGATACACAGCGTGTGCAAGAGTAATCACCAATAAAGTTAATAAGCCTGTAGACTTGAGACAGAAATGACTTCAGAAGGCGAAATGTTAGCACTGCCAACTAACAAACACATAGTGAAAGTGATGTCATTATCCTAGCTTTCAGAACTATTAGTTCATTTCTCAGGGAGAAGAGAGAGAGATAAAATGGGGAAGTTCAAAAAGAAAACGCAGGTCAAAAACTGGCTCAAATGGCTCTGAGCACTATGGGTCTTGGTCATCAGTCCCCTAGAACTTAGAACTACTTAAACCTCCCTAACCTAAGGACATTACACACATCCATGCCCAAGGCAGGATTCGAACCTGTGGCCATAGCAGTCGTGCAGTTCCAGACTGAAGTGCCTAGAACCGCTCAGCCACAACGGCCGGCAAAGGCAGATCACTCAGCTCACACCACACCACAGGATGAGAGGGGAGGCCCCTACATGTTGTGAGGGGGAGAGTAAACAGGTGTGGACCCAAGTTGTGTGTGGGAATGTGGGATCTCTCCCTCCCCCAACCTTTTTTTTCTGGAAGTGTTTATATTTTTACATAGGCCTTAATTAATTTCCAGATTTCTCAGCTAACATTTGGAGGATAAAGAAATATGAAAACTGAGAGCCTCAAAATAGTAAAGAATTTCTAGAACTTACTAAACTAACACAGACGGGCATATTCAGGATTTTGTTTCTAGGGGATGGGGCACAAGTGTCCTGTCTACATTTAATAAGAACATAATTTTCACTATTTATTTTCAGCCCAAATGTTTAACAGTACCATGCAAATAATGAAATCCAGTATAGCTGCTGGTACTTTATCTTTAGCGAGTACTTATCAGTCATGGCAGTTCGGAAAAGTAATTCACTACTTCCTCTAGAACAACTGAAGTGTTGCGATCCACAGAGGCATAAGCAAGACCATGTAGTCTACTTTGATTTGTACTGTTTGTTAGATAGATTTTTAAACATTTTAAATTTGACAGTGCCCTTTCTGCTGTTGCCCTAGAAACTGGAGAGATTAGGCTTGGAGCAGAGGTCAATATTATGAATATATTCTTTAGGCCTGAACTTGGTTTGGCTTTCAATCTTTTTTCTTTCCAAACAGAAAATTCTTCATCTGCAGATGAAGGTTCTGGCAGCATTGACTGATGAAGTTTGACAGACTCTAGTATATGTTAGGCCTCCAGTTTACACATTTCCTTGGAATTATACTGTCAGGGGTTTTAATTAAATTTGGATGGGTCTGAATATGTCCTCAAGCTGGTATTGTACATGATGCAAGGAAGATAAGGCTACATTTCATTTGTAATTTTCCTCCAGACTGCTATCATGACTATTGTCTCAATATTTATTGTGGTCACAGACCTCAGTACTGTGAAAGTTACTTCAACATCTTGTGCAAGTTTCGAGGCTTTGCTACACTGATTTTTGAATTCCTTACCACCATCCCACACCATTTCTTCTAAGACATTGGTTACATTGCTGAGTTGTGCTGCAACAAGATCAAAGTTAACACTATTAAGCATTCTGCTAAGAGAAAGGGTTAAGAAGAAATTTTTTCCAGTTGTGCAAGAGAAACAGTGAACTGGACATGAGTGACTGCATACAATAATCGATGTGCTTCTTGAACAATTTGTTTGTTAGCACCCAAGTATGTGTTGCAGGGAAGGCACTATACCTCAAAGCATTTCTTTAAAGTGCAATATTACCTCGTGTTAGTAAATCCACTATGTTTCACACATCGTCAAAAGTGCAGAGTGTCTGATCACCCATATTAATCTTTGACAGATTGTCTCAGAATGTCTCTATGTTTAGCAGAACTGCTAAAGAAGTTTCCAGTGAATTGTACTATGTCTACACAATTTATGATGTCCTGCAGAGAACACAAGTCAGCTAATGCTAGGTTTAAGAAGTGTGCACCATAGTGTATATAAACAACCATTGGGTATTCCTTTCGAGTGAAAACTTGTGCATCATGAAAATGAGCCCACATTGCTGCTGCTATGTCAAACCACTGACCCTCCAAAAATTCCCTGTGAACTCTGACTAGTTTTCTATGTAGCAATACCAGAGAAGGAAAGTTGCTACTCACAATATAGCGGAGATGCTGAGTCGCGATAGACACAACAAAAAGATTCACACAATTATAGCTTTCAGCCATTAAGGCCTTTGTGAGCAGTAGACACACATACACGCATGCACAAATTTATTTACGCATTATTTTTCGGACGTAATTCTACTTTCTTACATAATTTTTTGCATTTTTTGCACCACCATGGATCCTTGCTCCTTCCATCTGCATCAGCACAAAAAAGTTTTCTTATCCCTAGCCAGATTCCAGTCCCCTGCATTGTTGCTTGGCTCATGAAATCTCCCCTAATGGCCTTACCATCAAATTACCCATCTCTGGTTGCCACACCTCCTTCCACTATGACCTCCACCTGTTCCAATTTCGCCAATCCTTAGCCCTCACCAACGTTGTTCTGCAAAACCATATCAACCAAAGCCAATCATCCTTGCAGTACCTTCTTTACATCCGCAAAATTCTCCTGCTATGTAATCCCAAATTCCTGGAACCCATAACACACAATGAAACTCTTGCCGTGCAGGAAATTGAGCAACATGCACAATGCCACCTCAAAAAGCTCTCCATCCTGCTCACTTCCTACTTCCACCTCTGAGTACCACTATCCACCACTTTTACAACAACCTCCAAACCTCCTCCATGCCCCTTCATAGCTGACAAGTGTGTGTGTGTGTGTGTGTGTGTGTGTGTGTGTGTGTGTGTGTGTGTGTGTGTCTACTGCTGACAAAGGCCTTAATGGCCTAAAGCTATAATTATGTGAATCTTGTGCCTAATGCAACTCAACATCTCTGCTATATGGTGAGTAGCAACTTTGCTTCTCTGGTATTGTTAAGTTTGCCAGCCCATGTTCTCTACAGTCTGTAGCAGGTATAAACATCAGAAAGTCATCAGGGATCATATTTAATTCTAAATCTACATACCGAACACATAAAGATAACTGGTCAGTTATTTCCCTGTCTCTTGGTTCATCAGTAAGAATGGTGAAGCACTTTATAATAGCACCACATGTTTCTGTTACCTAGTTCTGAATACCAGCACTAATATACTATGTGTTATTAGGACCATTTTGAAGATGTTTTTGCAAAACTAAATCATCAGCTTCTGCTTGGAACTACAGGAGAGGTCCAAAATTTTGATTATTAAACTCACTGTCATGTGATGCTAATTTTTTGTTTGTCATGAAGAGCCTCTTTCTGCTTGCCACATAGGATCACAGCTTTCACATTTGACAGAAGTACTGTCCTATGGTTAGCATCTTGATGCACCTTCTCGCTTTTCAATTGGTACCCAATAGATTTTTCCTTTCCTTCTGCTATCTTTGAAACATGAACCATTTTATGTTATACATTGCCTTTGAAGGACCTGAAAAAACCTAGAGCTATCTTCCAGTTAGTCTATGGCTTTTTTTATTTCCACCTTTCCCAGCCGTGTCCAGAAGACAACATCCACAAAATGCTGCTAGTGTGTGTTCAGAATATGCAAACAGAGTATTCCTAAGAACTTCTGTTTGTTGAAATGAAGGTTTCTGCTGGAAATTGCCAGGATTGCATATTTTTCAGATGGTACCCTAATGGATTTCAACAGTTATTCTTTACAGAAGTCACCTCTATGAACTTTACATGTTGTCCAATATTCCAGTTATTACTGGTACTGTGAATTGCTATGTTCACTCTAATTTTACTTGTATCTGAATTAGTTTTGGATGTGCTGACATTAACAGAAGTTGAGTTTTCAAATTGTTCAAAACATTCAGTTTTTCTTACAAATTTTTATAGAGATAATTGTTTCTGTTCCATCAGCTTCATTTTTATTCCAACCACAACACTTGACTTACTGCATGAAAGACATTAATCGTATCCAAATGCTGACATTAGAGTACTTGCTAAAATCCAACATATACCTTTAGTGGTGGTGCAATATTTTTTCTGCGCCACTCACTGTTAAGCTACACTTAGTCATGTACATCTTGTGTGTAGTCGCCATGCATCTTGTTTCTAATCAATGTGTGCCTATGCTTGCTCCAGACACAAGTAGAGACAAACTTATAGGTACATGCCTCTTTCCAGCATGTGTAGGTGAGTGATTCACTTCACACCTAGAGAGAAGTACATATGCAACCACAGCGATCATGCTGCCACTGCAGGTTAAAATATACCCATGTGGCTGACCAGTGGGCAGTGGCTTTTTTTACAACAGCAAGCCAGGTGTGTTGGTGTTGTGCACCAGCGAGGCTGCAGCATAAATGTGCCCTCTAATGGCAGGCTGTACTTATAATGCATACTTTGAGGAACAAAACCTTGCTAGATTCTTGACATTTACAGTGAACAGGTTAATAATTAGGAAGTACATGTCATGTCATCATAATGTTGAATTCTAAACAAACTTGATATTTAGAGAAAGGTAACAATTGTCAAAGCAATATTCTTGTAAAGTCCTTCATTTACATTATAAATGCATATTTTGTTGTCACTTGAAGAGCTCCCAGACTGAAGCATTAGAAAAGAGTTTGAAATGCCTGGACTTTTGTTGTTGTTCTGATGAATTTAATTCACAGCCTAAGCTGGATGTGTTGTGAAATTTGTGAAGCTTTGTGAAGCACAGAAGTGAGCAATTTCTGCCATATATGGATCTGCAACGTGTGAGGACTGGGTGGTGACTAATGAAGAAATGTTGGACATTAGATGTTAGGTTTCTGATTCTACTTGCAAATACAAAATACATTATGAATGTGCATTTCTGCTTGAGTTTTCAGTGTTCTTTTACTTGCTGTCATCGACACAAACTGTTTATGAATCAAAGCTGCTCAGCGGGAACCAAGACGGTTTCTGCATATTAAGATCCCCAGAATCACAACATGTATTCATCGGAACTACAAATGAAGGATTTTTATTTTGTTCTGATTAGTGTTTGTTGTATCCACATCATTCTAATTCATAAGGAACAGTAGACAATTATTTGGTTTCACACTGTTCATGGAATTAACGAGAAAAAGTATAAGACACACACAGTAATACTGTTCAAATTCCATGTTTTTCGTGTCCTACAGTGCTATAATTCCTGATTGACTGGTGGTAAAAAATAAAGCTGTCATCAATCTGAAGTTTGTTTAGAACACCACAGTACGTTACTAGACAGAGTCTTGTTGCAGATAGTATGCTGTTGCTTTCCTCCAGCCTTTGAACTGACTTACTCAGTTATAGGAGGACCAACAGTTTAACATGGATTCTGAACCACAATACATTCAGCATTTTTCACATCAGTAAGAATTACCAGAGCTGAAAAAAGTGCTATGTGACAAATAAAAATCCTAGGACTGAGCAGGGATCAAACCTAAGCTCTTATGATAGGTAGTCTGGCACTTTACCAGTGAGCCACCAAGCTACACCCCACTTGTTACATAAATAATTCTTTATTGGCACAACATGTATAAGAGCAAGGCTGAACATGATGATGCAGATTCTGATAGACACCACTAAAGAATTCTACTGATTTGAAAGAAATATGATGAAGTCGAAGTCCATGATGATGTAACTCGTAAAAGTGTTACTAGGCACAGGTTTGCAGTCTACGTTCCACAGAAGAATATCAATCCTCTGAGTCCCAAGAAAGCTTGTATATGAGGAGGTGGACACTCTGAGGATTGAATCTCTCTTCTCTGTAGTTTGAAGGCTCAAGATAAACATAAAAGAAATTAAAAAATATAAGAAACACACATACACACAGATATATATATATATATATATATATATATATATATATATATATATATATATATATATATATATATATATAACGAAAAGAAACTTCCACATGGGAAAAATATATTAAAAACAAAGATTCCAAGACTTACCAAGCGGGAAAGCGCCGGCAGACAGGCACATGAACAAAACACACAAACACACACACAGAATTACGAGCTTTCGCAACTGGCAGTTGCTTCGTCAGGAAGGAAGGAAGGAGAGGGAAAAATGAAAGGATGTGGGTGTCTGCTTGTGTCTGTGTATGTGCGGATGGATATGTGTGTGTGTGCGAGTGTACACCTGTCCTTTTTTTTCCCCTAAGGGAAGTCTTTCCGCTCCCGGGATTGGAATGACTCCTTACCCTCTCCCTTAAAACCCACATCCTTTCATTTTTCCCTCTCCTTCCTTCCTTCCTGACGAAGCAACTGCCAGTTGCGAAAGCTCGTAATTCTGTGTGTGTGTTTGTGTGTTTTGTTCACCTGCCTGTCTGCCGGCGCTTTCCCGCTTGGTAAGTCTTGGAATCTTTGTTTTTAATATATATATATATATATATATACACACACACACACACACACACACACACACACACACACACACACACACACACACACACAGAATTACGAGCTTTCGCAACTGGCAGTTGCTTCGTCAGGAAAGAGGGAAGGAGAGGGAAAAATGAAAGGATGTCGGTTTTAAGGGAGAGGGTAAGGAGTCATTCCAATCCCGGGAGCAGAAAGACTTCCCTTAGGGGAAAAAAAGGACAGGTGTACACTCGCACACACACACACACACACACACACACACACACACACACACACACACACACACATCCATCCGCACATACACTGACTCAGTGTATGTGCGGATGGATATGTGTGTGTGTGTGTGTGTGTGTGTGTGTGTGTGTGTGTGTGTGTGTGTGTGTGTGTGCGAGTGTACACCTGTCCTTTTTTTCCCCTAAGGGAAGTCTTTCTGCTCCCGGGATTGGAATGACTCCTTACCCTCTCCCTTAAAACCCACATCCTTTCATTTTTCCCTCTCCTTCCCTCTTTCCTGACGAAGCAACTGCCAGTTGCGAAAGCTCGTAATTCTGTGTGTGTGTTTGTGTGTTTTGTTCATGTGCCTGTCTGCCGGCGCTTTCCCGCTTGGTAAGTCTTGGAATCTTTGTTTTTAATATATTTTTCCCATGTGGAAGTTATTCTGTTAACTATATATATATTCTATTAACTGTAAATGTTAACCCTGAATTAAGCATTTCATTTTCCAAAATGTCAGGTTGTCATCAACTTACTTTACCATAGCTTACCAGGATGTAACCAGAGCGAAGAAAATTTCTGGGATGGTGTTAGATTTCTAGATTTCTATACAGTAGGTACCTTGAACTGTAACTTCAAACTGGCATAACTGTTCCCGGTAGCAAGAACTCAAAGTGTCAGAGTTAACCTTGTTACCATTGGTATAGCCTTTCTGTATTTGGTATTTTCCTTCAGTATCAATGGTCCGATATAGTAAACTTCATATCGTATCATAAATATTGTTAACCAAAAAGGGAAAAGGGGTCCTATATGTTGGATAGCATCAATTGCAGTTTTACTCTGGGAAATGATATGATGGAAAACACTGCTAATAAATCTCAGGCTGCCTAAAATGCAAACTAGGAGTAACCAATTATGCAGGCCCTGCTCGTGACAAGGCCCTTACCCTGCTGCACTCAGTGAATCAAGGTTTTACTTACTTTGATCAAACAATGGAAAATCCAGGATGGAATGTAACAATATTATGAGAAGGAAAGTTGCTATTCACCATGTAGCGGAGATCCTTCGTCAGTAAACAAACACACACACACACACACACACACACACACACACACACACACACAAGCAAATGCAGCTCACACAAACGACTCATTTTTCAAGATAGATAGATGTAGTTACTTTTGTATTCGTGAAGTGTTCATTAAAAAAGTCAGACATCTAGCAACAATATTGTTCCTCTCAGTATACTTTATAAATAGTGTTATGTGGTCATCCGCCTGCCTTTGGAGGGCATGTTTATGCTGCAGTCTCACTGGTGCACATTTCAAGCACACCTGCCTGGCTTTTAACAAACCCATTGCCCAGTGGGCAGCCACATGGGTGTATTTAACCTGGCATGTTTATGCTGCAGTCTCACTGGCGCACATTGCAAGCACACCTGCCTGGCTTTTATCAAACCCATTGCCCAATGGCCAGCCACATGGATGTATTTAACCTGCAGATACAGCATGATTGCTGGAGTAGCATGTGAATTGAATCACTCATATTCACATGCTGAGAAAGATGCATATACCTAACAAGCATGCGTCTGCTTGCATGTGGGGCGAGGACAGGCACATGGCAACTAGGCTGAAGCTGCATGGGAATAAATGTAGCATTAACATGATGAAATTGAATACAGGACTATTGACAGAGCTGTGTACCAAGAAACGAGTAATATACTCCATTAACAGGGGTGCCGACTTATAAAAAATATTGGTGGGGGGGATACTGGGGGTCTTGCCCCAGGAAAATTTCTAAATTTTGGATGAAAAATAGTGTGTTTTAAAGTTTCTTAAAGCATTTTAGAGTCATATGTTCAGTGAATATATAGCTCTGAAAAGACTGAAATTATGTTTAAATAAATTCTAAACTATCATTAAAAGAATAAAACAGAATTTTGCTGTCGCACAGTAATAGCAGTTTGATTAATAAGTGAAATAGCTAATTGAAGCTTAATTTGAATAAGGCTCAGGGTTCATTAAATAAAAACAATATCTCAAAGTTAATGCTTTAATACAGTTAATAAAGTTAATACAGTATGCCTAATACTTTCAGTCAAGAAGCATGTAAATAATGGGTTTTAATTGGGTCTTACACCCTAAAAATATTTAAGTACTTGAAAATAACTAATACACTACTATAGTAATAGAGTACTAAACTAGTACTAATATTTCGAAACTTAAAATTTAACATTATGTGTGTATGTAATTCTCTACTTTATAAAGATTTTTAATATTGTTCTAAATGCCATTATTAGGACTAGTGTCTCTAGAAAGATGCAAATCTCAACTGTCTGACTGGATTACTGCATATGAAGTCGTTGATGGCTGGTCGGATATCCAATTCATCCAAAACACCTCAGTGGGCATGAAGAACAGCCAAGTTGTTCAATTGCTTCTGTCCCATTGTTAATCAGAGATATAATTTCAGATATCTAAGGGTGCTAAATGACAGTTCTGCTGTTGCTGTCGTGATTGAAACTACTTGGAGAAGCTTAATACACTTCACTGCTTCACAAAACATTTCTCCAACTGCAGGCTCTTGTGTAATGCACTTTCTTATATCACACGTGTTTTTGAAGACCAGTTGTTTTTTATTAGCGATATCGGCTAACATATTCAAGTGTAAGTGCAGTCTCTCAATGTATAGGTCATTTTTGAAAAACTCAGTTGATTTTTCCAAATTTGTTTCACCTCTGTTTACTAAAAGCAAGCACTCTTGTTCAACTGTAATGACCTGTGTGAGTCCAGTTGAAGCAAACCACTCAGTAATGCAAGATTGCACTGTGTCACAAATTCAATGTAAATAGCTTTGTAGTATTCTTTTGGGGTTTGGAAAGTATACAGTGAGCTGGCTTTGCTGTTTTCATACTTTTTTGGTATACTTTGATTCCGAGGAAGTGAAGATCATCAACTTGTGAAGGTTTTTCTCTTAAACACAATTCCCAAAAGTGTTCAGAACTATCATGGCTTCCATTCAATATATGAATCAAGCCCTCTTATATTTATTCCAGATCAGCAACACTTAGATGAGGGCATTGAATTTTTTCATTGACATCCTCTACTGGGTTCATTGCATCACAATAAAGACATAAAAATAAATAAGTTTCAATAAAGTTACAATGAAATGAATACTCCTAGCTGCATACAGGCATTGATATACGTCAATGGGGACAATTGAAAATGTGTGCTCTATCCATCTGGCCACAGAGGACACAGAGGATAGTGCGATTGCAGGGACTTATCTCTGGCAAGATGGCATAAACTGTCTACAACTGCCAAGTTAAAACTGTGAGCAATGCAGCGCACACAACTTGCTTTTGTTTGTATATCCAAAACTAACTTTTTAGTCCTTTGAACTTACTTCTCATATTCGAGGCACCGTCATAGCACTGTCCTCTTAAGTTATCCATTGAGAAATCAAGATGAGCAAAAGTGTCTTTTAAAATACTAAACAGAGTGTGATGTACTACAGTGACACTCACCTGAAGATGGCCAGAAGACTCTGCGCCGAAATATCGTGGCAGGACATTACTGATATCTGGCATTTCTCTCGTGTTTTTATGGAACTACTAAACAGAGTTTTTGATTCAGTGTTGGGGGGTCTTGTATAAGCCAATAAAGTCTTTGTTGATTATTAAGGAACCATCGACAGTTTGAATACAAAATGACTTTTGTTTGTGAATCAAAGAACCACTTGTTTCATCAAGCATAATAGAAAAATTGAAGCCAATACCTTTCTCAACACAGACTCTCCTAGTAGATCAACGATCTTGTTTTGAATATCGCGGGACGTCCACTTATACCCCGAATGTCCTAACCAATCTTTAAACTCAGGTATGTCATTCTTTCAGAGTTCCCACAATTGAAAAAAAAAATTGAGTTTAGATCTTTGCACCTTCTAATGGCTTGTCCTTGTCAGCATAGGAATTGCAAGGTAGTAAAAATTGTCTCAAGAGGTAAACGTCTTTTCATCATATCACTATCTAACTTTTCATTCAGTTGGGAGGCCACACTTCGGTTAGTGATAGAATTTAGTTGCAGAACACCTTCCTTATGCATAAATATATTTTCATGAAGACAGAATTTTTCCAAAGCCTTTTTCCAGTTATAAAACCCTATGGAAGTAAATGCATCTTCTCTCTCTCTCTCTTATTATTTATTTATTTATTTTATTTTATTTTTTGAAGAAAATTGTAATAGATTTTTAGCATCTGCCTCTTTGCAGGTTTTGCAAAAACTTTTTTGGTAGATGCTTCATATTTTACGCATGTAAATTTGATCAATCAAGACTTCTGAAATGATCTTCCCTTACCGGATTGTTCAGATTTTTGCTGTGAATGGTTCTCGCCTGAAAACAACAAAGCAATTGATGACACAATAATTCTTGGAGGCTGACTTGCAGTATCATCAACTTCCATGCGCCCCTTTTTGGCAACAAATTTTTCCATTGCAAACTTAATTCACAATACACTAAGAGAGTAAAGTAAACGAATAAAATATAGTCATATAAAATAGTCCACTAGACACTTAAGTCGGAACACTAAACATGTCTGCAACATGCACTGAATGAATCTATCCACACTGAATGAGTGCGACAGCAGGGTGGGCTTTATATAGCAGCGGCGTTGTAATTTCCCAAAGCGTCAATGCAACGTTATGTGGAGGGTTCCAGGCGCTTCTGCTCCAGTTATTTTGATGTCACCGTGACTGCAGTGCTGGCCTGCCGGCACCAGAGTTTACCTGAAGGTTTGCGCACCGGGACAAATTCTAAGTGTGCCCGCAGCACATTAACACTATCATGATTCACACCACTCGTTTTCAATTAACTTGCTTACTACCATAATAATTATTTGTTTTAAGTCATTATTGAATGTATTTTAAAAGATAACTAGCTTCAAACAAGGGAAATAAAAAATTACAACAATTTTGTGGTTTTACAAAGTATAATTCAATTCAGTTCAATTCAATTTTTATTATCACATAACATGTCTTATTCAATCAAAGATTGTGACATAGGTGACTTGTCAGTTTTACACTATATATAACAATACTAAAAACAGACAATAAACTAATAATATATATGGTGTAACATCTTCAAAGAGGTATTTTAATTACAATTATAATGCATTGTTACCATTCATGAAATCTTCTACACTATAGTAACATTTATCTTTCAAATATTTTTCCAGGTCTCTTTTGGTACCTTTTACATTTGGGTCATCCATATCTTTCCATATTTTATTTACAAATTTCATGCCCATATAGTATGGGGTTTTTTCATATAATTTTAAACGGTGGGAAGGTAACATGTATCTCATTCTATGTCTAGTATCATATTGATGCAAGAAGAGGTTGCCCTCAAAAAGTTGTGGGTTCTTTTCGTGAAAATGAGAGTTTCATAGATGTATATGCTAGGAATGCTCATTAGATCCAGTTTTACAAATAAAGGTTTGCAGTGTTGCTTTGGTTTTGCTCCCACCATTGCTCGGATGATTCTTTTTTGTAGTCTAAAAGCTCTAAGTAAATTTGTTTTTTCAGACCCCCCAGAAAATTATATTATACCTAATGACTGAAACAAAATATGCATTATATACAGTTTTTCTTACAGTTAAATCAGTAATACTATACAAGATATTCATAATATATACAAGGCTATTCAGTCGACCCAGTATGTTGTCCACATGGTGACTCCATTACAGGTTTTTATTGACTAACACGACAAGGAATTTGACACAGTCTGCAGTCTCAAGTTTTTTGTCCATATACCTTATTTCACTTATAGACTGTGCCGGTTTATTTTGTGGTAAAATGAAAAATTTCTGTTTTTGTAAAATTTAATGTCAAGTTATTGTTTTTGACCCAAGCCTCCACTT
This sequence comes from Schistocerca gregaria, assembly GCF_023897955.1. Classification (NCBI taxonomy): domain Eukaryota; kingdom Metazoa; phylum Arthropoda; class Insecta; order Orthoptera; family Acrididae; genus Schistocerca; species Schistocerca gregaria. The sequence goes on from NC_064926.1 coordinate 58,088,488, forward strand.
CCCCAAGTGTTTCTTCAATATGACGAATTAGGTCTACCTCATTTTTACAACAGACTACAGCTGTTGAGTCATCTGCATAGAGGATAGTATCAGACTGGACCTAACATGGCATATCATTAATATAAAATAGAAAAATCAGTGGCTTTAATATTGAACCTTGTGGAACACCTAATTGAGTGTTTTTTCCAGCCAGAGAGAAATTTCTTGCCATTGATGTTAATAAGTACTCTTTGTTTTCTGTTTGCCAAGTATGATGACATCCAGCTAAGAGATTTGCCTAGAAAACCATAGCGTGCCAATTTTTGTAGAAGCAGGTCATGATTTACTGTGTCGAAGGCTTTGGATAGGTCACAAAAGATGCCTGACACACACATTCTATCATCAAGACATCTGCTGACTTTTGTGACTAATTCATTTATTGCATGGATTGTGCTGCGGCCTTTTCTGAAACCATATTGATTGCCTAAAATAATGCTGTTAGATGAATTGTGATTTTCAATCTGATCACATGCAGCTCTTTCAAATATTTTTGAGAAAATTGGTAACAGTGAGATTGGCCTATAGTTGCCCAATTCATCTTGTTTGCCTTTTTTATGTATGGCCCGAACTTCTGCATATTTTAATCGATCTGGGAAACATCCCTCATCAAATGATTGGTTGATTATGGAAGAGAGTGGATATGCAATTCAGTGATGCACTATTTTTATTATTTCAGTGGTGACCTCATCCCACCCCGCAGATTTTGAATTTTTTATGGACATTATGATTTTGATGACATCTGAGATGGAAACATGAGAAAACTTAAAACATGTGCAATTGCTATCTGTCATACTGGGTTTGTGTTTGGTGGTGAACAGTTACCAAATTTGGTACAGCTTATGAAAAAGTCATTGAATGATTCACAAATGGCACTGGGTTCTGTAGCAGCTCAACCATTTATCACTATTTTAGAAGGGCATTTTCTCTCTGCTTCACTGCCAACTTCGATTCTTATAACAGACCAAACAGCTTTTGATTTGTTTTTTGCATTTGAAATGAAGTCGTTATTTGCAGTACGTTTTGCTAGTTTAACTATTTTGTCAAATGTTTTTTTGTATGCGCTTACATACTTAAGAAATTGAGGGCTTCGATTTACTTTTGCCTCCATATGCAGTTTCCTCTTAGTAGCACTAGACACTCTAATTCCTTTTGTTACCCAGTATCTACTTTTTTGGGACCTGGTCCTCACTGTTACAAAAGGGAAGCATTCATTGAATATACCCAACAATTCAGTTAAAAAGTTGTAATTGTCATTTGTGGAAGTGTATTTGCTGATTGTCCACTTGGTTTGGCTTAGTTTTTTGCAAAATACTTCCACATTTTATTGACTGAAATTCCTACATCTTTTTGTTGTGCAGACTGAATTTTGCTTCGGTAGTGATACAAATAGTGCTTTATGGTCTGATACTCCTAAATCTAGAAGAAACTTTTTCTTTTACATAATAATTATAACTACTTACAATATTGTCAATACATGTTGCAGAGCTTGCTGTAATTCTTGTATACTGATCAAAATTGAGATTTAGCCCATTTGTGGCTACCAGGTTCTTTAAGTGTGAAGAAAATTTGTCATCAGTCCTTACATCTATGTTGAGGTCAGCACATATAAACACTTTCTTGTACAGTTTCTCACATTTTAATTCATGAAGCAATGTATCAAAGTTATCTAAAAATACAGAGTTTATATGGTACCCAGGGGTGTGATATATGCTGATAATTAGTGTGTTATAATCTTTAAGTTCTATACAACAACTTTCAAATGTACCTTCTTCATTCAGATTGCTAAAATTCTGTCTGATATCATACTCTCTCGTGGAATGAACTAGTATGCAAGAGCCTCCATACCCATTGGTCCTACAAAAGCTGGTAGCCAGTTTATAACCTGTAAGTTTATTTAGGAGACTGATATTTTCAGATTTTAGCCAATGTTCATTAAGGCATATTACTTTCACAGATTGTTTCACACTTTCTAGCAAAATTTCTGCTTCCTGATCATTCCTTCGGACAGACCTCTGATGTTCAAGTGCATAACGAAATTGTTGTTGTTGTTGTCTTCAGTCCTGAGACTGGTTTGATGCTGCTCTCCATGTAACTCTATCCTGTGCAAGCCTCTTCATCTCCCGGTACCTACTGCATCATACATCATTCTGAATCTGCTTAGTGTATTCATCTCTTGGTCTCCCTCTACGAATTTTACCCTCCACGCTGCCCTCCAATTCTAAATTTGTGATCCCTTGTTGCCTCAAAACATGTCCTACCAACCGATACCTTCTTCTAGTCAAGTTGTGCCACAAACTTCTCTTCTCCCCAATCCTATTCAATACCTCCTCATTAGTTATGTGATCTACCCATCTAGTCTTCAGCATTCTTCTGTAGCACCACATTTCGAAAGCTTCTATTCTCTTCTTGTCCAAACTAGTTATCGTCCATGTTTCACTTCCATACATGGCTACACTCCAAACAAATACTTTCACAAACAACTTCCTGATACATGAATCTATATTCGATGTTAACAAATTTCTCTTCTTCAGAAACGCTTTCCTTGCCATTGCCAGTCTACATTTTATATCCTCTCTACTTCGACCATCATCAGTTATTTTACTTCCTAAATAGCAAAACTCCTTTACTACTGTAAGTGTCTCATTTCCTAATCTAATTCCCTCAGCATCACCCGATTTAATTTGACTACATTCCATTATCCTCGTTTTGCTTTTGTTGATGTTCATCTTATATCCTCTTTAGAATTGGAAAGAGAGTATTCCAGTCAACATTGTCAAAAGCTTTCTCTATGTCTACAAATGCTAGAAACGTAGGTTTGCCTTTTCTTAATCTTTCTTCTAAGATAAGTCCTAAGGTCAGTATTGCCTCACGTGTTCCAACATTTCTACGGAATAACGAAATTACTATTGCACATATTATTAGGTAGAGGGTCATTAAAACTAATTTGACAATAAAGTAACGGAACGTCCACCTGAGTGTTGACTGCTTGTTCTGGATTCGTTGTATTGGGCCAAATTCGGAAAGAACTGGCCCCCTTCATCAGTTTCCCTGTGTGTGAGCATCTGGATGATGAGTAGGTACAGTTTTCTTGACGATAATTTCAGTATTTGCTGTATGTTCTGAGGCTGGTTCTGGCACCGTCTCATCTTCTGGACATGATGTTCCTGTTTGAGCTGGCACTGTGGCTGCGATTTTGAAATTGTTTTCCCGTTTATCCATTTCCTTGGTCGAAACTGGTTGCACAGCAATTGGTTTTCTTGCAATGTCGTCGTCCTTTTGTATTAATTTTGCTAGCATTTTGCCAACATATGACTTGCCAGCGATATTATAATGTGGTCCATGTTTCGTATACAAATCTCTTGCATCTGGAAGATCAAAAAATGTTACATTTTGTTGGGACTTGCATATTTTGCAGAACTGTCTGTTTACTTTAGCGAGATCCAGATTTACGATGGAATTGTCTTGCAGGTCGTATCTGTGAGGCAGACTAGTAACTATGATATTCAGAACTTTCAGATCAAGTATGTAGTTTTTAAACACTGGGTCGCATTTTTACTCTCATTTCTGTATACATCATTACTTCCACCCATGATTATGACGGCATCATTCTTAGATAGCTCATTAAGTGAGTTGCTGCTCTTAATTATCTCAGTCAAAGGTGTACTGGGTTTCGTCATACCTGTTGCGTGAATAACATACTGTATTCATTTATTTTTTCGGCAGTTTTTTTGGCGTGGCTATCACGAAGTACAACAACTCATCGTTTGATGTTCACTGGTTTATTTTTCGTATTAGATGTATAACTAATAAATTTCTTAAATTATTTGGGGGGGCACACCACTCTCCCCCCACCCCCCCACCCCCACCCCAAATGTATTTTTGAGAGGGCTCGACCCCTCAGGCCTCATGGAGTCAGCGCCTGTGGCCACTAAGGACTGTACATTGTCATTGGTCATCTACGTGTCATCAGTCAGGGAGACAATGTGATTGTGTTTTCGTATTAGGAAAGCCTTAATACGAAAGTGCTATTATGCATGAGAACACAATGGACCTAGGGTTTAGTGTGCTGATCCATATTAATAGGGAATTGAGCTATTTAAGGGAGTGGGAGGTTGACCCTCAACTCAAATGCCCCTATAGTATATAACAAAGGTTACTTTTCAGTTGCATGTGTAACATGTGAATGGACTCGCAGCCTGACGCATAACATTCCAGCAAAGTAAAGATCATATTTACAGGTTGACCAACCTGTTGCCAACAACAATTCTGATATGTTTCATGTTTCCACAGGTAGAATCGGCAAACCACAGCAATGAAATGTTCATATGGCATTTTTGGCCAGGAGCCCATTTGGGTAATGTAGCCTCCGAGTGCTAGTCTTTTTATTTTGTGCCACTTTGGTGACTTGTGTGTCAGTGATGATGAAATGATGGGGAGGACAACACACACATCCAGGTCCTAACGGAGAAAATCACTGTCCTGGCTTGGAATCAAACCTGGGGCCCCGTGATTGAGGATCAGCAATATTTATCCCAAGACCATGAGCTGCTGAAAAAACCAGTGGATGTTTAATGAAGGAAAGGCATAAAGTTCATGAACATCCAATAAGAGAACGAAAAGAACAGAAAAACTGATTTCCAAAAAATAGGTGGAAACTACTGAAAGAAACAGAAAACCCACACCTACATGCTTTTCTAACTGTAGTTTGCATATCAGTTTTCACAGGCATAGTGATTTAATTGTTGAAAGGATAAAATATAAAAATGCAGTAAATGAAGCAGGCAAAAAGGAATACTAACGTCTCAAAAATGAGATTGACAGGAAGTGCAAAATGGTTAAGCAGGGATGGCTAGAGGACAATTGTAACAGTGTAGAGGCATATCTCACTAGGGGTAAGATAGATTCTGCCTACAGGAAAACTAAAGAGACCTTTGGAGAAAAGAGAACCACTTGTATGAATATCAAGCTCAGGTGGAAACTCAGTTCTAAGCAAAGAAGGGAAAGCATAAAGGTGGAAGGAGTATATTGAGGGTCTATACAAGGGTAATGTACTTGAGGACAGTATTATGGAAATGGAAGAGGACGTAGATGAAGATGAAATGGGAGATGTGATACTGTGTGAAGTGTTTGACAGAGCACTGAAAGACCTAAGTTGAAACAAAGCCCCGGGAGTAGACAACATTCCATTAGAAGTACTATCAGCCATGGGAGAGCCAGCACTGACAAAATTCTACCATCTGGTGAGCAAGATGTATGAGACAGGCGAAATGCCCTCAGACTTCAAGAAGAATATAATATTCCAATCCCAAAGAAAGCAGGTGTTGACAGATGTGAAAATTACCGAACTATCAGTTTAATAAGCCACAGCTGCAAAATACTAACACGAATTCTTTAGAGATGAATGGAAAAACTAGTAGAAGCGGACCTCGAGGAAGATCAGTTTGGATTCTGTATAGAAATACTGGAACACGTGAGGCAATACTGACCTTACGACTTATCTTAGAAGAAAGATTAAGGAAATGCAAACCTACATTTCTAGCATTTGTAGACGTAGAGAAAGCTTTTGACAATGTTGATTGAAATACTCTCTTTCAAATTCTAAAGGTGGCAGGGGTAAAATACAGGGAGCCAAAGGCTATTTACAATTTGTACAGATACCAGATGGCAGTTATAAGAGTCGAAGGGCATGAAAAGGAAGGAGTGGTTGGGAAGGGAGTGAGACAGGGTTGTAGCCTATCCCCAATGTTATTCAATCTGTATATTGAGCAAGCAGTAAAGGAAACAAAAGAAAAATTCAGAGTAGGAATTAAAATCCATGGAGAAGAAATAAAAACTTTGAGGTTCGCCGATGACATTGTAATTATGTCAAAGACAACAAAGGACCTGGAAGAACAGTTGAACAGAATGGACAGTGTCTCAAAAGGAGGATATAAGATGAGCATCAACAAAAGTAAAACGAGGATAATGGAATGTAGTCAAATTAAGTCGGGTAATGCTGAGGGAATTAGATTAGGTAATGAGACACTGAAAGTAGTAAAGGAGTTTTGCTATTTAGGGAGAAGAATAACTGATGATGGTCAAAGTGGAGAGGATATAGAATGTAGACTGGCAATGGCGAGGAAAGCATTTCTGAAGAAGAGAAATTTTTTAACATTGAGTATAGATTTAAGTGTCAGGAAGTTGTTTCTGAAAGTATTTGTATGGAGTATAGCCATATAAGGAAGTGAAACATGGATGATAGATAGTTTGGACAAGAAGAGAATAGAAACTTTCAAAATTTGGCACTACAGAAGAATGCTGAAGACTAGATGGGTAGATCACATAACTAATGAGAAGGTATTGAATTTTGTGGCACAACTTGACTAGAAGAAGGGATCGGTTGGTAAGTCATGTTCTGAGGCATCAAGGGATCACCAGTTTAGCATTGGAGGGCAGCATGGAAGGTGAAAATTGTAGAGGGAGACCAAGAGATGAATATACTAAGCAGATTGAGAAGGATGTAGGTTGGAGTAGGTACCGGGAGATGAAGCAGCTTGCACAGGATAGAGTAGCATGGAGATCTGCATCAAACCAGTCTCTGGATTGAAGACCACAACATCAATAGTACTTTGTGAAATATTAATAATTTTGAGTGCATGGTTCAGTTTCTTGTTGTTAAATTATGATGTTATGAAAGACGTGAGAGAGTACTGCTTCTACAATGCTTAAATTAAATGCGTGACACATGCATTTATCAGATATTCAGACACACTAGGATGTTTTTCAAATGCTTTATCTTAACAGATTTCTATTTTTTGGACAGTGTGCTAATTTGGTATAATGATGTTAACAAGTTATTACATTAAAACTTTTTATATACAATTGAAGCTCGATTTAACTTGTTGCCCAGACATGCTTTACTACTGCATTATAATGTAATCGTGGTATATCAAGAGTTAGCCGTGTAATGAAAAATAAGCATGGAAAGTTAGGAAGAACACATAATGTGATATTATACATACTGTACCATACATTATTTAATTTTAATGAACATTAGAAGTAAAACATTGCATAAACTTACCAAGTAGGGAATGGCAATAAGCAAGCTTCTCTCAAACATGAGTGTGAGCAGTCACTTCTTTTTTATGAAGTTACCGGTTTTGGTCTGTTTTAGACCATCTTCAGACCTCACACCATGCTGGTAGACAGTAGCAGTGAACAAAGCGGGCACTACGAATCCGCGAACGGTAACTTCTCCAATTATTGTTCGTGGAGTCGTAGCACTTGCACCATTCACTGCCATGGTATACCAGCATGGTGTGAGGTCTGGAGATTGTCTAAAATAGACCAAAGCCAGTAACCCCATAAAAAGGGGCTTTCTTGCAGTTGTGACTGTTCATGTTCTTTTTAAGTGTAAAAAACCGCTATTTTCCAAGAAAAAAGTTCTCAAAAATTAAACTTCTCTCGAACGTCGACCAAACAATAACACGAGTTTCATCACTGTAAATAAAGTTCACTATCAAATATGGTATGACAATTTCAACACTGAATGCAGGCTACTGTGCATCATTGTTCTACTGCTTTAAAGAAGTCAGTTAACTTTCTTTGGCAGGTCATTTCATGCAGTTTCTTTAGTGCATTTTGTTTTATGCTCATTGCATGGAACAACCCAGTTTGGTTTTGTTTACTTTGTCGCTCCATCCACGTAATCACTTTATTTGTATTACCCAATATTTCAAATGTACTGGAAGCATCGCCTATACTTTCTTCTCCAGCTTCATCATCTTCATCTACGACTGGTTCACTACTCTCATTTTGAACAGTGTCAATAATTTGCTTGTCATATATGTTTTCTGAAATTGATTCTTTGTTGTTGACAACTACCCAAAAGTGTCCAATATACAATGTCACATACAGATTGCTGTTAAACTCTATGTCACTACAGCATTCACATGTTGCATTTTCTTCGGTGGAACACTTGTTCCAGCAAAAACCTAATGGTGGTCAGACTGAAGCCTTGCCACACCAGGCCTGCTGAATACACAATGCTCTTAAGATAGATTTCAAGAACATTTCCATTTCCTCACATGAATTTTCTGTTGAAGTGAACAGTTAATGGCGAATGCTTGTATGATGCCCTGATCCAGAGGCTGAATTAACGTCATAATTTTTTTTTTTTAATAGCAAAGATAATTTTTTTTCCATCTTCTGATTACAACACATCAGCAGGTGGATGAGCTGGATAGTTATAAAGGATTAGTAGAGCTTCTTCTCTCATCTTAAGTGACTGTAGGTGCTTTTTCACTGATGGAACAAACTCTTTTTGAAACCAGTTGGTGAAAATGTCACATGTCATCCAAGCAGTCATTGAATGTCTCTTAGGGAATTGTAATGATGAGATGTTTACATGCTTGAAACATCTCAGGCTTTTACATTTATCTATACAAAGAGATTTCAGCTCATGTCTGCTTGATTTATTTGTGGCAAAGAGGAAGGTTATTCTGTCTTTATTCATATTCGAACCTGTCTTATTTCCCGATTTTGTTGTATCAAGAGTTCTGGTTGGAAGCAATCGATAATAAAGTGCCATTTCATCACAGTTATACACATGATGATCATTTAAACTTTTATCTACCACTATTTTGTGTAAAATTTTAGGAAATTGTGATGCATATTTACCTTGATTCTCCTTCAGTGGTCATTTGGCGAATTCCGTGTCGACATTTCCATCTTGAAAACCATCCATCAGAAACTAGAAAATCTTTGTTACCATGTAAATCAAACTGAAAATTTTCAGCTTGGGCTTTAATAATTGACCAGAAAGTGGCACCCACATATAAAGGCATTTGTCAAGTTCACTGTCTTTTCCTAGTTTTGGCTTTTTTCTGCCCATTCCCACATTACTTTCAACAGTATTTACAAATTCTCTTCTTTCACTCATTCCCTGATGATTCCTTCAGGTACACGACGATCATGTGTTAAACTTGCTTTACTTTCACCATTCTTCTCACAGTTAGTAATTTTTAGTTTATCACTCACAGAATATGCTTTCCATTTCTGTGACATCGTAACAAGCTCACAGAAAGCTAGACAATGAATGAATAATTTATGAATAAATGATGGTTGTACATATTTTGATTATTCCCAAATACCTTGTTGACTGCATCACAGTGTTAACCGTGAGATGTGTATTCGAAGCTTCTGGCAAGCAACAATCCTAATATGTTGTTAAGGCAAATTAAAAGTTGAGTTTAATTACTTCCATCTGTTCTGATTACTGTTTAGAGAGCTTGGAGGTCTTAGTAGTAAATTATACTGCAGAAAGGCTACATGCAGGTTATAATAAGATTTGTTTCATGGCTATACAGTATACTGACAAGGGGAGGTCGCCAGCAGTGTGATTGACTTTTTGAAACTATCTATATGATGATGTAAGGTACAATCCCAGATATCAAATACTACAGAGCTATTCACCCAGGTGGGCCCTCGTTTGCGAGTAATTGGAAAAAAAAAAGAAATGGAATTTTGTGTGACACTTAGTAGCATTTAAGTAGTTGCATCACACAGTCTGGTTGTCTGGTGTAATGAACAGGTTATTGGTTCAGATCTCATCAGTGCAGTTAATATTTTTATTTTTAAATATTTGTTGAAGTGACTTTGATTGTCATTTTTATTCAATTAATAGCTTTAAATAAAAAGTTTTAATTCCATTACTTTGTCACATAGTGTCAACTTCATTTGCTGTATTTTTTCTTCGTGTCATTCTTTCTCCTCCTGAGATCTATATTCATGTGTTTTTAATTAATTTTATGAATTAATTTCAATTTAATTTCTTTTGTTTTGTCACCCTTCTTCTTATACATGTATCTAGTATCTTCTTCCATTTCCTTGCATTCATATATGTTTTTAAGCAATATTAATGTATGTTTAACAACTGTCCCTTCTTTCAGTTTTACAGTCTACTTTTCACACATCGTTTCAGCAGCCAATTTGCCCATGTACAGCTGCTGTTTCCCTTCTTTCATCATTGGGTGCTTTTTTTTACAAGTGGTTTTCTTCTTATTCATTGACCTTGTTTTTGAACATAACAATCTATTTCTGTCTTTTTAGCTGTCCCCTTCCTTTGTTTGATGCCTTTTATTGTCTATTTAGTGACCATTCTTCACTGTGTAATTACTGAACCTTTTTTCTCAAGTGGGCCACTTTTTCCCTTTCTTCGATGAGGATTTTTCTATATTTTGTTAACTACCATACCAGTATGTACTATTTTTTATTCTGATATGTAATATTTTCATTATTTGGTGACAATTTTTCTTCTTTTGGAAATTATTTTTGTGCAGTTGTTCCTATCCATTTACTTGCACAGTTCACATGCCCATTTACTTGCACAGTTCACACGCACACACACACACACACACACACACACACACACACACACACACACACACACCTAGTTTTGTTCTCAGGTTTGTAGTGGTGCTATATGGTTAAAATTCCACTAGCTTTTGACCAAGCACTCCTTGGCCATTGTCAAGTGATATGACTCCCAGTGGGCTGCTGTCATTTATTTACTCTAGCTGTGATGTCACTGGTGCTCATGACATCATCATATATGGGCATACGTTGACTCAGTATTTGATATGCCCAACTCCATGGTGCAATCAGTGTGTCCCACACTGGACTGAACTGCAAGCCACTATCTCTATTAAGAATGTTATTGGTATTCTTGTTTTAATTGCTTCTTTAATTACAAACTTCAAGAGTTGTTGGGGCAAACCACAACAGAGGTTTCGTCAAATTTAATTTGGTGACCATTTTTTAGAGCATGCTCAGCTAAAGCAGATTTCTGGTGCAAAGTAGGTAATAACTGACCTTACTCGCAAGATATCTTGCAGAATGCAGGTGTTCTGAGACCTGCTGCATTTTTAACTGGTCTCAGTAATTGTCAGATTTTTGTCAGTGGCCTGAGGTTTGATTTTATGTTGTGCCTTTGTAGCAGGCAGTATATCGAGCCTGACACAGAGCCATAGAATGTCAAAAGAGCAACTTTCTTTTCCTGCATCTTGTTGGTATGCTTATTGTGAACTTTGTTTGAAATCGTTTAATTTATTTGTTGATCAGTGTAGCCATTGTTCCTGAAGACCTTGCATCAGTGGCTCAGTTCCTATGATGCAACTATGTTTGTAACACAGTGCTCTACTGTCCCTCGTGATATAGCTGATGGAATGCAAGTACAGATCAGTGTGAGTATGTTTTCTGTAGTCACTGTTAGGGCAATGCACTATCTTTTTCGACCTCCACACTGACTCGGATGTTACCATTAATATTTTGGAGATATTCCAAGAAATCATCAAGTTTCTCGTGTCCATGGGGCCACAACAAAAAGTCATCAACATATCAAAAGAAACTATTAGACTTTAATGGTGCTGTGTTTAATGCAATATCCTCAAAGTTCTTCTTGAACAGGTTTGCAACAGCTGGAGCTAATAGGTTTTCCATTGCAATTTATTTATTTATTCATGTATTATCATCCCAATGATCACATTTGTGATATAGGATTTGTCAGGGTACATTTTAACATCTATATAATATCTTTACAAAATTTTTATCTGTGCTGAATTCATATTAATCTATCTTATGTTTAATACAATATACAACTAATAAGTGTTTTTATAACATAATTTCTTATGCACTGATGTAATTTCATTTGTCACATTAACTTAAACATATATTGTTATACAGTTGTGCAGAGATATCCACTTATGCTGTAATAACATTTGTCAACTTGTCACGACTTGTTATTTCACAGACAGGAATGACCGATAGGATGGTGTAAAATTAAATCCTTTATACGTGCTGACACTGCACTCATACTACATCTGTCTCCATCAAGATGATGTGTTGCAGTCTGAAGGTCTGTGGTCTGCACTGTGTTCTTGATAAATTCAGCTAAACTTCCCTTTTCCCTTACTGCTTCTCCATAGTTCATTTCTTTGATTATATTTCCTGGGAAACCATAGGTGCATCAACACAGTCCTAGTCTGTGTGCATCCTTGATAGTTGCAGATCCAAGACCATAAGAGCATGTCCCATTTATTGCCAGGTGTTGCCTAGTGTTGTGTATACTTTCTCATAGAAATGCAAAACTGGCATGATGAAATATGCTCATGGAGACAGTGATGCTGATGTGATGGGTTACCATAGCCAATTGTAGAACAGTCTTCTTGTCATGGCAGTCCAGTAGGAAGGCTAGTGAACTCAATAAATTAGCCTTCTTGATGTCCTGTGTCCCCCAGATATTAAACACTGCACCAAATTTCCTCCCAGTGGAGATACATAATGTAAGAATGCAGAGTCTCAGGGGCTGCTGTTACATCCTTCCGCACTGGCTTCCGGCTGTGATGTCACTAGTGCTCACTGCATCACCATATGGGACTATGTTGATTCATCGTTTGATGTGCCCACTTCAATCTCATGGTTGCTGGGTGCTACGCGTCTCTGACCCTCGGGCCACCATCCCTATTACGAGTGTTATCGGCAGTTACTTAGACCAGTTAAAGATGCAACAGGTTTCAGAATACCTGGGGTCTACAAGATACCTTGCAAATGTGCCAGTCTTACATTCAACATACAGTACACACTGTAGAACAATGCAGCAAGGTGCATGAGAGGTTTTACCACCTACGTTACCTGGAGAAATCTGCTTTATTTGAGCCTCATTTATCATAACCTTTTTTATTGCTTTATGACTGTTTTTATTTTATTTTATTTTTTTATTTTATTATTTTATTTTTATTTTATTTATTTATTTAATTACGTCCTATGGTTTCTCCACAGTCTTATATGCTTGAGAGTAAAATCAGACAAAAAAAAAAACTGAATGCAATAATGACATGGAGGCAGATAGTGCACAAGTCAGCTTTACTTCATCAGTGAATAATATTTGCTATTCGACTACTTAAAGATAATAGGCAATGTACAGGCATTGTGCAGTTGTCATCTTTGAATAACAAATTAACTGTAACATACTTATAAGGAGCCATCAAATGAAAACTGAGCACCCACCATAATGGGAACACTGAATTGTTGCATTTGAAAGTAATCACCACAAGCACTAAGACATTTAGACCACTGGGAGACGAGATGATCATTGTTTCATAGAATGTGGTCAGCCAATGGCTGGTCTACAATTGCACCCTCTCTTGGACATCTAGATCAAATTTCAACTTGTGTCCTTAAAGAAAGAGCACTATTAACAAAAATAATTAATTTATCATTCAAATCTGGCTCCTTTCCCGAATACCAGAAACAAGCTTAAGTATTACCTATAGGCAAAATAGGTGAGGCAGCAAATGTAGAAAACTGGGACCAATTTCGATATTGCCATTCATTCCTAAAATACTAGGAAAAATCATAAAAAATAGGTGGACGAATTAGGCTAAATATCACCTTTACTACAATGAACAATTCAGTTTCAGGTGCAAGAGTGGTACACAATCTTCTATAGCACAGTTTTTGAAAGTTCTTGAAACATAGGCAAAGATCACCATGCTTCTTAGATCAATCAAGGGCTTTTAACACTTTTTTTATAAGAAGTGTTCAGACTCGCTGCTGTGTGATATTAATTTTTATTTTCTTCCTTTCACTACTGACATTCATATAACATTGTTGGCAACTGTATTTTGACTGTCATTATATATTTGCTGAACTAGAATGCTAACTAATTTGTTATGACATTAATTTGACAGTAGCTGAAAAACTGTCAAATTACTGTCATAACAAATTAATTACCACCTTAATTCAAGAAATATAGAATGACAGTCAAAATACAGTTACTGTCACAACAAAATAATTGCCATCTTATCCAGCAAACATACCAGATGGTTATAATTAAACTTTCCTTATTTAACATGTTAAAACATGAAAGCTGATAACCATGCAAATATTAAACTTGTTAGCATTAATGTCCAGAGTATGACTTGCATGCATCACAGCACCACTGCCCAGTTCCATTTATGCCATCAGGTGCAGTGATCTGTGATCGTGGTTCATAGTCTCACACATCTGATCAGTTTCTGGGCACTTGTTGATGTGTTAACATGAGCTTGGTATTATTGGTGAAGCTATATTATCAAAACACAGTAATGCTGCAGCTGCATTTAGAGAATATCACCAGCTGAAAGGATTATGGAAGGGTCCTCTTTCTCTACCTGCTGTGCAGAGCATGATGAAGAAGTTCAAATCAACTGGAGAACTGGGTGTCACTCCGCTATGAGGCTGATGACTGGTTGCACCATAGGTTGTTGATGAAATCGCTGTTACTATGTCAGACAATGCAGAATCAATTCCCAATCATCAGGAAGTGCACGCGCTGTATCATTAAAATTGAACATCCCGTGGTCCACTGTATGGAAAGTGCTTCAAACTATTCTCAATGGTATCCATACAACATCTATATCATACTGCAGCTAGCATCAAAGGATGCACAGCAGGATGTTTACTTCACTCTCCACTTTCTTGAAAGGATTGAAGTTGATGAGGGCTGACCCTAGACCATCCTAAGGACAGATGAAGCTCATTTGTCTCTGACAGGTGAGGTGAACACACAGAATTGCCGAGTTTGGGGATCTTCACCTCCATTCACTGTGCATAGAGTTTCTCTATATGGTATACATGTCTCCTCATGGTGTGGCTTCATGGCTGCATTCATCATTGGCCAATTCTTTTTTTAACAGGGTGGCACTCAAAAACCAAAGACGAGTAGTGTGACTGGCCAGTGTAACTGCAATATGCTTCGCCAGCATGCCATACCCACCCTACAGGAGAGAGACTCATTTAACTCAGCAGTTTTCATGCAAGATGAGACCCCACTGCACATCGCTCATGAAGTTCCCCTGCTTTTCTGAAACACATTTTGAAAGGACTGAATTATGAGCCGGTTGTTTCAATATGCTTGGCCAGCACAATCACCTGATCTCACTCACTGTGATTTGTGGTTGTGGGGCTATTTGAATGACAGGGTTTAAAGGTGAACATTTACACTTGTGCTGATCTGAAGCACAGCATATCAAGAGAGATAGCCAGCATACCAATGGACATGCTTCGTTCTTCTGTGCAGAATGAAATCCTACGCTTTTAGACTCTTCTGGATACTGATGAGTGCCATATTGAACCCCTTTTATAGCAGTAATGGTACCGGTATGTAATGGTATGATGTACTGTAGCACCACATTAGAAGTGTTTCAATTGAATTCTGCATTATTTCTCTTCCCCATGTCCTTGACATTAATGCTACAAAGTTTGGCCCTCATACAGTAATTAGTTTACGTGTTATAATGTGTTAAATAGGGATAGTTTAGTTTCAACCACCCATTAGAAAGACAGTCAAAATACAGTCACTAGTGATGTTACATATGTGTCAGTCCATCTTGACAATATATACGTCATTCGATAATGGCAATTTAGCTGAAACAGATCTGTAGTGAAAGAAAAAAATAAAAGTTAATATCACACAGCAGTGAGTCTGGACACTCGTTATAAATATGTCACTTACTGACATAGTATGCAGCAGGTCCTATGGAACATAAACTTTTGACATTGTTGACCACTAGAGGTGTTAGGAATAAGGGGTGTGGTAAATAAGTGGTTTGAGTGTTATGTAGAAAAAAAAGAGTCCAACAAGTTCAAATTTCACATACTTCAAGAAGATTATTGGTAAAATGCTTATTAGACTCAAAATATACTTATATAGATGTAGCTCAGGGGAGTTTATTGAGCCTGATCCTTTTACTAATTTATATTAATGATTTCCTATTGTGTGTAAAAAATTAAGAAAAAGTACTGTTTGCTGATGACAGCAGTACGCTGATCACAGATAAAACAACAATGCAGTTGATAACAAAAGCTTGTTGTGAATTCCAGATGAGTATGCTCACAGGAAGAAGCAGAACAACAGTAAATGCAGTTAACACACAGTTTATTACTAAACACACACAGACTAAGAAATATGGGCACACGATATAATTTTTCACAAGGAACTGAGCGAGTCACAGATATTGTTGGTGCAGGAAGCTATGCTTGCTGCAAAAGAGACTTCTTTTTTAATATTTTGCAGCATCAATGGTGTGGTCCTCACAGAGCTCCTCTCTCCCCTTCCTGTGCAGTGTGAAGCACTGGTGGATGGAGGTCGCCGAATGTCACAGCTGCTGATGGCATTTTTGAGCACTTGCACATGACCAGTCATGTCATGGCTGGCTGCAATATAGGACACAGCTGGGCCATAACTTTTGGCAAGAAGAAAAGGAAGGCTGTCTTAAGGTGTTTAAGTTGTGATGGCAAGGTGCTTTCTTTGGATATGACAGAAGAGAAGGTGTGCCTGTGAGCTTCCTCACAGTAGTCATTTCCTAGGAGCTGTAATCATTAGGAAACAGTTGGCCATGGTGTTACTGCTGCAGGTTCAGTGCCCTTGGGTAGTTTGTAGTGCCGAGTGAACTGTCTGGAAATAAAACCAGTCACAACCTGTCATTCCTTACGCTGTCCTTCAGCCATGAAAACATCACCTATAAGTTTCATGCTTATGTCATTTGCTTGAGTTGGTTGCACATCAAGGCTTCCTTGAATACAGTGTCAGTATTTTCAATGTTTGATGTTCTATCATGCTCCAGAGTGACATGAGTGTTATCACCAGTTCGAGTACTTCCTGCATCAGGTCTGCTGCTTGTTTCTTGTAAAATCTTGGTGAGTTTGAGTAGATGCACTGAGACGCCGACTGGCATCCTATGTAGTAAAATATCAAAAATGTTGTCTTCCCATTTCAGTACCCGATGTGGATCATAATACAGTGCAGTGCTGCGCTGATCGTATCATACCATAACATGACGTACTCACAGTCTGCTGAAGCCTGATGCATGAAAATTATATGAAGTGCATTCAAGTTCTAAGGCCTCCGATTTTTTTTCTAATTAACTACTCACCTGAAATTGATGAAACTGGTGTTCCTTCTCGACGTAATCACCCTGCAGATGTACACATTTTTCACAACGCTGACGCCATGATTCCATGGCAGCGGCGAAGGCTTCTTTAGGAATCTGTTTTGACCACTCGAAAATCGCTAAGGCAATAGCAGCACGGCTGGTGAACGTGCGGCCACGGAGAGTGTCTTTCATTGTTGGGAAAAGCCAAAAGTCACTAGGAGCCAGGTTAGGTGAGTAGGGAGCATGAGGAATCACTTCAAAGTTGTTATCACAAAGAAACTGGTACGTAACATTAGCTCGATGTGCGGGTGCGGTGTCTTGGTGAAACAGCACACGCGCAGCCCTTCCCGGACGTTTTTGTTGCAGTGTAGGAAGGAATTTGATCTTCAAAACATTTTCGTAGGATGCACCTGTTACCGTAGTGCCCTTTGGAACGCAATGGGTAAGGATTACGCCCTCACTGTCCCAGAACATGGACACCATCATTTTTTCAGCACTGGCGGTTACCCGAAATTGTTTTGATGGCAGTGAATCTGTGTGCTTCCATTGAGCTGACTGGCGATTTGTTTCTGGTTTGAAAAATGGCGTCCACATTTCATCTATTGTCATAACCAACGATAAGAAAGACCCATTCATGCTGTTGTTGCGCGTCAACATTGCTTGGCAACATGCCACATGGGCAGCCATGTGGTCATCCGTCAGCATTCGTGGCACCCACCTGGATGACACTTTTCGCATTTTCAGGTCAACATGCAGGATTGTGTGCACAGAACCCACAGAAATGCCAACTCTGGAGGCGATCTGTTCAACAGTCATTCGGCGATCCCCCTAAACAATTGTCTCCACTTTCTCGATCATGTCGTCAGACCGGCTTGTGCGAGCCCGAGGTTGTTTTGGTTTGTTGTCACACGATATTCTGCCTTCATTAAACTGTCGCACCCACAAATGCACATCCGACATATCCATAACTCCATCAACACATGTCTCCTTCAACTATCGATGAATTTCAATTGGTTTCACACCTCGCAAATTCAGAAAACGAATGATTGCATGCTGTTCAAGTAAGGAAAATGTTGCCATTTTAAGTATTTAAAACAGTTCTCACTCTCGCCGCTGGCGGTAAAATTCCATCTGACGTACGGTGCTGCCATCTCTGGGACGTATTGACAATGAACGCAGCCTCATTTTAAAACAATGCGCATGTTTCTATCTCTTTCCAGTCCAGAGAAAAAAAATTGGAGTCCTTAGAACATGAATGCACCTTGTAGTGAGCCATGGGGTTGGGACATTATTCTTCCTAGTCGTATGATATGTTGTTTCACTCTCCAGAATAGAGCTGGCAGCTCTGTAGTCATTGCTGATTGTACCAGTGAGCCAAAATCGAGCAGCTCACTGAATAAAATGTCACATGTGTTGTCTGGGAAAGAGTAGGGGGGGGGGGGGGGGGGGGCGGCAGTGGCGCTCACGGCAGATGCTGTCTTGTTCATACTGGGTATTCAGAGATGGTGATGCCATTCGCCACAGGTAGGAATGCATGGCAACCCGTTCACTATGTAATGAATATATTTTGGTGTGAAATTTTAGATTATCCTTGTGTTGCTTGAGAATCTCCTTTGGAACTTCTGCTTAAGTCATTGTCACGTGTCACCTTTTGTATTTCCAAGTCAGGAACCTGGAAACCATTAAACGGTTGCAGGTAGGTGTTGTGTAGGGATGGAGGAAGGTGCTCTTGGAATAGGCCACTCCAAACAGACTGTGGATGTAATGGCAGACTGCCAGTGTTACAAGGTACTGGCTCTCCACTGATAGTTTGCCTGAGAATAACTCATGTTAGGTCTGGAAAGAGACGAATTCAATGGAGAAAATCTGCAACCAAGATCGGTTCTCGAACATCAGTGACCGGAAACTCACATGGAAATTTCTGATGCAGATCAAAGACCACAGTGCACAGGACAGTTTCAAAAAAATTTGTTATGACTATCATTTGTGTTGTGTAGTTGGATGGGAGGTATCGTAAGCTCCATTGATGGTTCGACTCTGGGAATGGTGTCTCTTTTGAGCCATTGTTGATCAGGAAGTGTTGATTTGTTGTGTTGTCTAACACATACAACCTACTACTGTCTCTCAGAAATGGGGCAAAACTAGTTTGGCAATGTTTTAGCTCTAGGTGATGTAAATGAGTGCAGTGATCCAGAAAACTATTGCAGGCCTTGTCTTATGTTTGGGTGCTTGTATGGTTTAGCATATTTCATGACAGTACTCACTTTTCCATGGATGTTTATAAGATGATATTTGACTTTTTTGTGTTGGCTTCAGTCGTCTCTTGAAAGTATGATTCCATAATGCTGTTTTCGTCAGCAGCGGAAATGTCCTGGTTCATTGCGTTTGCCTCATTTTTGGTGCTTCAAATACCATTTTTCCGAATGTGCTTCCTTCTGTATGGTTATATAAAAAGGTAGTAGAATAACTCATTTTTGCTTGTCACTTGCAAATTATTATAACAGGGACCTGTACATTGTTCCACCGCCACACACCGAGTGTTCACTGCCGACTGACTATGGTCAAAGACGACTCCAGTGTCAAAGACATTTCACACAACACACAAGCTTCCTCTTGTAACCAGTCTCTTTGATATTATTTGTCACATCTACTAATATTAATTAATATTCTGTCACTCTCAAACATGTAAGCAAATCAGCTTAAAATAAGGCCAATTACAATTCACAAAAAATATTCTGACAAAAATATAAGAAAACATTTACAACCTCCCTCATTCAGTATTCAGTTTATTAACCATTGACGACTTACAGCAGAATAGGTCTGAACATTAAATATACAATTAACAATGACTTTACAGTAAAATTTTTACAATTTAATTCCTTTTATTTTAGGAATATTCTTATATACTAATGTCAATGATTATTTCAAAATATTCTGCTAGCTTATAAAATGGGTGTTTCAGTAACCAGTCATAAACCTTACATTTGAAAATATTACTGGTCAGTGACCGAGCAGATGCTGGAAGTTTGTTGAAGAGTTTTAAACTTATTATTTTGTGTGAGTTTGCAGTCTTTGTGAGTCTGTGCCTTCGTAAGTCAAAGTCCAGTTTGCCTCTGGTGTTGTGGGGATGTATGTTCTCTCTGGTCTCAAACTCATTTAAGTTGCTTTTATTTTAGGAATATTCTTATATACTAATGTCAATGATTATTTCAAAATATTCTGCTAGCTTATAAAATGGGTGTTTCAGTAACCAGCCATAAACCTTACATTTGAAAATATTACTGGTCAGTGACCGAGCAGATGCTGGAAGTTTGTTGAAGAGTTTTAAACTTATTATTTTGTGTGAGTTTGCAGGCTTTGTGAGTCTGTGCCTTCGTATGTCGAAGTCCAGTTTGCCTCTGGTGTTGTGGGGATGTATGTTCTCTCTGGTCTCAAACTCATTTAAGTTGCAGTGTAGATGTATAGATTCACAACAGATAATATCTTGTGCTTGATAAAGAGGGGGTGGCAGTGTTCCTTGGTCTTAACTTTGCTCATTATTCTGATTACTTTTTTTTTTAATTTTCAGAATTTCACTGACAAAGTAAGAATGTTCCCATAACATTAATTGCACTGATGAACAGAAAAGGACCTAGGACCGAGCCCTGAGGCACTCCAGTCTGTACTTCCTTCCCCGTAGGAAATGTGTGACTGAAAGAGGCCAAAATAGACCACCTTTAGATACTCATCAGTGACTACATCTGTCAGTCTCCAGATGAGATAACACACAGTTGCTATTTTCTTGTAGATATGGCTAATGTGTACCTCCCAGTTTAATTTTGAATCAATGTGGAATCCTAACAATTTTATTGATTTGCTTTCAACAGCTGTAGTTAAACCTAGAATTAATTCTTGTGTTTTATCAGGATTACACAGGAGTTCATTAGAAGAAAACCAATCCATTACTAGTTCTAGTTTTTCCTGTGTTGCCTGATGCAGTTCTGTTGTGTCATGGTGTGTATTGAGCAATGTTGTATCATCTGCATAACACACAATTGAATTTGCTCCTACATGGTAAGGTAAGTCATTAATTGCAATGATGAACAGAAAAGGACCTAGAACCAAGCCCTGAGGCACTCCAGTCCGAACTTCCTTCAGTGAGGAGCATCTATTTTTAATTGATACAAACTGTCTCCTGTTACTTAAGTATGATTCGATTACATCCAAAGATGGTTTGTGTATGCCATAAAAATCCAGTTTTGCAAGTAGGGTGTTAGATGGTATGCAGTCGAAGGCTTTGCTAAGATCACAAAGTACGACTGATACTAGATCCTTATTTTCTAATGCCATTAACACATGGTTAACAACTTCAGTGACAGCAGTAGTGGTATTTTTACCATGTTGATATTCAAACTGGCTGTTGGAGAGGAGATCATGCTTATCAAAATAGTTATTTAGTTGACTGTACATTACATATTCAAAAACTTAAGAGAATATTGGGACAATAGAAACTGGACGATAGTTTTGAGGCAGATGCTTATCTTCCTTTTTAAAGACTGGTATCACTTTAGCAGTTTTGAGTGCATCTGGGAAAACTCCAGATTGTAAATGCATATTAAAAATGAAAGAAAGAGGTTGACAGATAAGGTGTATTACTTTTTTCATTACAAAACCAATAACAGTCCATACTTCTGGAGTTGGTGAACCTTGCCACAGCTTTTACAATATCCTCTGGGGTGACAACATTCCAGTGGAAAGTATGCATCCTATGGGGCACAGCACCCAGATGATCTAGTGCACAAGTGCCATTTTGCTTGATTTTGTTTTTCAGCTCGCTCACTGAGTAATTATTTACTTCTTTTGGGACCAGCATTGCATCTTGTGTATGGGTTTGTGAATTATATTGGTTGATGATATCCCATGCTGCTTTACATTTGGTGGGAGCACTTTAAATGTAATGTTCACATGCTTGTTTTTTGGCCAAGGACAGTTTGTCTTTGTAGATGTTTTTACATTTTAGATAAGCTCTATAGGAAGTATTATCTAGCTCAGGTCCTTGTTCACAAGAATTTTTATGTTTTCTGTACAGTCTGAGCATCTCCTCCCTAGTGAGAACTAGCTCATCTGTATACCATTTTAGCTGTTTGTTTTTCTGTTTATGCTTAGGGCTACTTTTGATTAATGGTGAGCAGGAGTACCATAACTCTATGAGTATTTCCAGGAAGCCGTTAAACACCATTTCACCAGCACCCTTCTCAGGTTGTGTGTTGTGTACAAAGTTCCAGTTAACATCAGATATTCTGTCAATAAATAAATAAATATATTCATCTTTCTGCCCTCTTACCCATGTGGCATTATACTTGACTCTGACTGATTTAGGCAACTGATCACAAGATAAAGTTAAAATCAATGGTTCAGGATCAGCTAGGGCTCCACTGGCAAGTCTGACGTCATACATATCTCTAGAAAAATTTACTATAATATTATCTAAGCATGCCTTATCCCGTGTTGGTGTGTAATTTGTACATTGTAAATTTAGTGATCTTAAGATATTAAAAAACGTTCTAGTAACATGTTCATCACTGTTGGCCATTTCAATGTTGAAATCGCCACAGATAATTAGTTTTATGTTAGATTTTAATATTTTTCTCATAAGCAGCTCAAATCTTTCGAAAAATGTATTTACATCTCCTCCTGGTGATCTATATAAGCTAACAATTATAGTATTCTCTACGTTTAGTCTTATACAGCTAAATTCTCCATCTAGTTCTGCACAGTAAGAGCTAACATCTATTTTAGTCAACATTGTACTATCTTTAACAAATATTAGGACACCCCCATTCTTCCTTTGACTTCTGCACATAATGTCTCCAACAGCTTACCCTTGAGGAACAAAATATTATACTTGATCTTCTGTCAGCCAATGTTCGGAGATACAAACAACATCAACGTTTTCAATACTGCAAAAAAGTTCTAATTGTAATACTTTGTCCCTAATGCAGCGAATGTTCGTTTGCATCACAGTAACAGCTTTATCTTTATTGTTGATTGTCTGTGAACACTCTCTCATTCGAATGTCGCTTTTAGCACCTAGTTCAAGTACAGGAGGTTTATTACCTGCCGATTCACAGAATTTTATACTAAGAAATGATGTACATTCCAGGTATTACTCAAACCGCTACTTTCGGGGATTTTTTTATTCCATGTCAGTCTTTCTTTAATTATTTCTTTGACACTTTCGCACACAAACGTTTTCCCTTCATAGTTTAGGTGGTGCCCATGTCTAGTGTGAAGGTTACGCTGCAGTTTACTTATACCGACCACAGCACAATTTTCGCATTCAGAGCACAGTTTCTTTATTTTAATATTCGTTCTTCGAATCTCTTTACTAATGCACTAACTATAGATTAGATCGTGCCTATGAGGCACTGTAGCAACAACTGTATTCCTTGATATATTTTTTTCTAGAAAGTTCTGAAGCACTTTTACGCAGACCTCTGCTTCGTTTTTCGCAGCATCTTTTGATCCCGTTATGCATACGACAAAGTCATTTTCTCGCGTGGATTTTGTTTGAATGCAAGGATCTAAAACGTGTTTACTTCCCGCTCCAGGTTTAACAACACTGGTCACTGTTATGTCTCGATTTATTTCTTGAAACATACTTGATATATTCCTGCCATGGCTGTCTGTTAGAAAAAGCACACTGTCCTTTTTAGAAAAAGCACACTGTCCTTTTTAACTGTTGTTCCCTGTTTATCAACATTGTTCCCAGAGTGATTATTCGGTTTCAGCGCATGGTCTGGATCATTTACACTGTCTTTAACACCGTCACTGGAATGCAGAACACCGTATTTGTTTTTATCTGTAAATGTAACTGCTGTTGCAAAGTTCGTTTTTATTTTTCCAGCTAAAATCCTACCTTTGTGTCTCACTTCTGTCCACTCGGACGATTTGTGCCTTTCCTCAGGTGCCACTTCGCTTGATTTGTTCTTCGATCGTAGTTCCCGATTTTCATTCTTGAGTGTGGTGATTTTGCTTCTTAAAGTGTTGACTAAGAATTGTAGACCTGAAACTTGTTCTCTTAAATTTGTTATTTCGACGTTACAATTCTTGCAAACTCCTTTTTTTAGCACATAACTGTAACTTTTCCTCATATTAGAGTTACACACTTCTACACTCGCGGCCATCTTGAAGATTCTATTAGATTTGGTATCGACAAATCCGGTAGAAAATAACACATCTCCCAGATCCATTACAACGGCATGGAGCAGTCGCGTACCCGTTTGCCAAAATGAGTGTGAAACCAAAGCAGCTACATTCACATTAGCTATCCTGTGCAAGGAATATTATTTTCAGCTGTGAAAATGGCTATCACCGTTGTCTGGAGGTCACTGCCATCATGAGGAGGCAGGGAGTGTAGTGACGTCACTCTCATTTGTGTACATAATCACTCAGATTCTGTCAGCTGCTAATAGCTGTTGACAGCATGTTGCACCAGAAATGTACTGGTAGCAGTCATTGTTGTCTGTGACATCCAGGTATTGTCATTGCTGTAAGATACCAAAAACACTGTCAACCACAACTAATTTGTGTTCCATAATTTCCCTCACATGCAAGATCATTGCCAGCTGTGCTGGGATTTGTGCTCTGAGATCAACATTGGGCAAGATCCCTAGGACCACACATGGTGTAGTTGGCTACCTGAGCATCTACTCGTGTGAGAAAATCAGCTGTGCCCCACGTGAGGTTACAGACAGATTCAGCTGATAATGCCCAACATGTACGGACTGGTAAAATGATGTAATGTGATGCTGTGTAAATCTGAAGTGCTTGGAAGAATATTGTCTTGTTGGTGTGAGGAAAGATTAAACTCATAATTAGAAATGCAGAGGAGGTCAAAAGTCATTATGCATTGTTCGTGCATAATTTCATCATTGTTGTACATGATGATATGACATGATAGAATGTCACTTTTATGTTTCACATGTAACATGAGTTGATCCATGTGATAGGAAACATTATGTGAGTCTCTGTTGGGATCACTGTTTTGTCCATCTTGTTCATAAATGCGGCAATCATGGAATGGCTCAATTGTCAAATCGAACATAGTCCAACGAAGTACAACTTTATGTTACAGTAGCTGCAGGGTCACCACTGTGGGAATTACAGCTGGGGATGCTCGTAGGAAGAAGCAGAATGCCGGGAAATGTAACTAACACACACTTTTTTACTGAACATGGACATACAAAGAAATGCATAAAACTGTTCACATTGAAATGAACAAGTCAAAGATATTATCCCTGGAGGAGGATAAATTCGCTGCCAAAGAGTCTTGTTTTCTAATATTTTACATCATTGATGGTGAGGTCCCACCAAGGTAATAATGCTATCAGAGATGTCCATAAATATTCACTGGACAAGAGAGTAACATTAAATTTATATATTTATTTTGTTGTATTTATTTATTTTGTGGTCCAGTGATCCATGTCCTGAATATCTCATAGGGCACGGAACCTGTCAGTGTAAAGAAGACAAAATTTATGAACATCTGATTGAATAAAAAACACAATGGTCCCAGGCCAAAAGTCAACAAGCCTGTATTAGAATGTGTAAATGAGACCAAATTCTTGGGGATGACTGTAGATTGCCAGGTTAAATGGACAGAGGATGTGAAGGTTTTTGCAAAGAGAGTATGTACAGCTTGTTATGCCCTTTGAACCCTTACTCCAGCCTGTAATATTTATTGCCTCAAAGCAATGTATTTTGGGTATTCTGGTTCCTGACCCTCATTAAACTACCTAGAAAATCTTCAAAAATTATTATTAGTGTCAATTGTCCCATGTCAAGCAACTAGTGTGTTTATGTTGGAATCAAAAAATGTTCAGCTATTTTAAGCACAAACCTGAGAGTGGGCAGAGCAGTTGATTATCTTGAGCAGTTT
Organism: Schistocerca gregaria; assembly: GCF_023897955.1. Taxonomy (NCBI): domain Eukaryota; kingdom Metazoa; phylum Arthropoda; class Insecta; order Orthoptera; family Acrididae; genus Schistocerca; species Schistocerca gregaria. The sequence goes on from NC_064926.1 coordinate 58,114,399, forward strand.
TATTAAAAATTTGGTCAACTTATCTTCTCATTTGTGATACAGCAGTCTCACTGGTCGATTCCTGTCTGCAGTGGCCACAACGAGCTCTCAGGTTTTCTGTCTCCATACATTAATTAAATAATAAATCTTTCAAGATTGTCTTTTCTCTTTTAAAATACATTTATTCAATATCTGGTGAACACCACAATGCACTCGTTACTACACTGATGACTTGAACAATCCACAAGTGCATCTTCTTTGTGCCAAAAACTTGACAAGAACAGATATATAACGATTTTAATACAAAGATATGGGTACACAACTGATATAATCACTATAACCAAATATCACATTTTATTAATATATCATTGAGAAAAACAGATATCTATTACTTCATCTTTCAGAATAATTGTAGACTATGATCATAATTCAAATTTTAAAAATTCTTGACTTTAAATCATCAAAAATTCAAAAATGGTTACATTTCTCATTAAATAATTAATCTCACATTGCTTTATGTTTTATTTCTATTTAAAAAGCATACAATCATTTTTATTGTAACATCAGATTTATATTAAATACAGAATTACATTCTCAATTCCATTGGCCCATGTTGTGTACTAATTTTTAATGGATTCTCTAACACACGATGGGAAAGGAGATGCGCTGATCAGTTCCATTGCAATATTTACATTCAATCCTCTGTTATGTGATCATGTTTTATATAATAAGTGCTTGTAACAAACATACTGAGTTCAAGGTACAGAAAAAGACCATGCGAATAATGACAAATAGCAGCATGTGTTCATCTACCTAATATGCTAAAAATTCTGACTGTCCATGTGGATGTATCTTTTGGAATATAATGTAAATTAGGAATAATTTTCATCTATATGCCACAAACAGTTCAATACACTAGCATGGAAGAATCAGAGTGAGTCACTGTTTACATCTAAACAGGAAAAACAAACCTAAAATACAAATATATCATTTTAAAGCAATAGAAAATCTAGGATAGAATAAGGACAGTATTATGAAAAGGATGGACTGATACTCATCATTAGAGGATATGTAAAGTCACAGACAGGCACAACAGGGAGACTGTTAAATATGTGAGCCTTCTGCCAAAAGATCTTTGTATAATGTAGACAACACACATATACTAACAAAGAGATAGAAGGGCTGGCCAGTAATTACCTCAGCTCAGTACAACCGATAGAAACACAAAAAAACAACCGAAAATTTAAGTTCCTAGCTTTCGGAATAAATGTTCCTTCATCAGGGAGGAGAGAGGGGAAAGAAAGGGAAGAAGGGAAAGTGGATTTAGTTACTCACAACCCAGGTTATGAAGCTACAGGGAAAGGAAAACAGAGAGGGTGGCAAGGATGGAGGCATGGTTGTCAGAGGGAAGCCAAAGATCTTTGGCTTCCCTCTGACAACCATGCCTCCATCCTTGCCACCCTCCCTGTTTTCCTTTCCCTGATGCTTCTCTTTTGCTTCCCTCTGGGATGGGACACAGGTCTCTTGTCACTTTACCATGAATCTCCTCTGTGGTTTGGAACTGATGTTTTTTCAATGTGGTTTAAAAGTTTGGGAAACAGGAAAAAGTCTCCTGAGGCTAGGTTCAGGTAATATGGTGGATGGCACACAGTGGGAATGTGATGTTTTGCTAGATTTCCATGGACAAGGAGTGACACATGAGCCAGTGCATTAAAATAATGTAACATCCAAGCCTGGTTTTCCGACAAGTCAGGCTTTTTCCTGTACTCTGGGATTCACCATCAACTCCTTGAACAGTTTTAAATGATGATTTCTACAAATCATCTGTTGGTGTGGAAAGTTTTGCAGACGTGGGATTGTCACCAACTAACATTATGCCCTGTTGAAAATGCTTCAACCACTCATAACACTGCATGTGACTCATACAGTCATCACCAATGCTTGTCTAAGCAAGTTTTGCCAAGTTTGTAGCAACATTTCATATACACATGTTGTTCTTTGAGGTCTTTCTTTGTCACTTTGGCACTAATCCACTGATCAGCTTCTGAACTAGCTCAGTTTAGTGGGTATTTAGCTTTCTCAGTAATTGTCAGAGTGAAATGCAGCAAGTGCTGCTTTGTTTTCTAACCCTGCCACTATGTGTTCTCAGTAACTGCAGCTTGCTCCCTCTGCTGATTGGTGTGCTATTTCAAAAGTCTAGTTTCTGTTTGAATGCACCTCATAGTCTGATCAATACAGAATTTCCTGCATTACCACAGAGACTCAAATGTATGTACAGTCCATCTTGTGTCTAATATTCACCAGGAGTAACAGCATGTCTTCATCAGTGTGTTAATGTTATACAATATATAAAATTGCATGTTTGAATGTACATGTATCATCCTGTATCCCTAAATTCTCTCTTATTTGAACATATTATTGTGTTTAAGTCAAAACATCTCAGTATTTGAAATAAAAATTTTGGTATACAGATTTGCAACATGCCGGTATCGAGAACCAACTCCCAGTAATACAAGCAACGTGTTCATGCATCTGACAAACTATGCTGTCAATAAGTACAGTCGTACCTATGTTGTGGATGATGAAGCAGGTAGCAAAAGGTAAGTTCCTAAATTAGCACATCTGGTTGATTTACAGAAGCCTGATTGCATACTTAACTACTACTGTATTCGTAATAAGTTGTCACTGCAGAAAGGTTAACGGAATCAGTGCCATACTATTCAAAACAATTACAAAAACTAATATGTCACAACACAATCATAACTTGCTACACTGCTCCTGTCATTCACTCTGATACACTCTTACATTAATTTTTGCAGAAAGATATCTTCCTTAAACAAATGGCTGGAGAAAAAAGAGTATAATGTTGAAGAACTTTGGCAGAACATTGATGAGGTCATCATAAAGACAATAATTGCTGCTCATCCTGTCCTAAAACACAGTTATCATGCTTGTTTTCCGGGTCATGACTACACATATGCTTGCTTTGAACTTCTGGGTTTTGATATACTATTGGATTACAGGATGAAACCATACATTCTTGAGGTAACTTTAAATTTTCATACCTAAGATCAGTGTTGTTTTAAAGGTTCCCTTTTTAAAACCTTTGCTCTAAATAAAGAAACTAAAAGCAGTTGTACTGTAATGCTGTCATTGCCTTGTATCTCATTAGCAACAGTCTCTTTTTTGCCATTTCACCACATCAGATAATCAACAGGGCATCTTAAATCTATTATTATTTTCTTTGTACATACATTTAATCACATTGAGTAACAAGATGTAGTTGACAGTAATAATTTTATAACTGCTTGTAGTTACTTGTAGGGTACAGTCCTTTTTCCTCATGGCAAAAATATTGAAATTACCCGGAAACAGAGGGGTGATGGGTTTTGATTAAGACACTGGACTCACGTTCAATATGATCTAGGTTCAAATTACTATGGTTTGATTTTCTGTGGTTTTCTTAAATCACTTTAAAGATATATATTGAAATGGTTCCTTTCAAAGAACTTTGCTAATTTGCTTCTCATCTAATCTGAGCTTGTATTAGTCTCCAATGACTTTGTCTCCAGCGGAATTCTAAAACCAATTCTTCACTTTTTCAGTCAAAATTATTAGTAAAAAAGACAATCAGCGCTTTAGAAGGTAATGGTAATTACTAGAGACCAGATAAACTGCATTTGCATGTTGCATATGTATTTGTATATTTGGCTCCTTTTCACTGGTTATTGCATATTTTAACTAAAAACTACTGATGATGCATATATTTTAAAAATCTAGACGAATGGGCCCTAACTTGATCTCATTTTGATGTCTAACAGAGTGACTGTGATGTACACCTGTGTGTGATCATTAATCGAGAGGCTACTGGCTAGTGAACTGCTTACTGAACAGGAAGAGGCAGGCATTGTCAACGTGCCTGTTGCCCACATCTCCACTGAACCTCCTCCCCTGTTATGCCATAAACATCAGCAGCAGCTAAATCAATCATATTGTTAATCATACAAGCATTGTTTCAGTTTAGTTTTCTTTTCATTTGTGCATAGTTTAACGTGTTTATGTGTAGTGTGTAACATGTTGCGCACCGTGCCAAATGAAAAAAAAAGAAATGTCACTTTGTGGATAGCTGACCATTCTGAAACATTCACATATAATGGAAATATTTTATATTGTCAAGTTTGTGAGAAAAACATTTTGTGCAAAAAAAGTTTCAAATAGACCCGCATATCAAGTCAAGTCTTCATATCGCAGGAATGCAAAAGAAAGGCTCACAACAACAGCAGCTTTTGACAATGGCAAGTGGGAGTAGTGGGGATTTAATCTCCAAAGTTAACCAAAACAATCCTATTCACATGGATGTATGTGGAGCATTTACTGCAAGTAACATTGTTCTTCACAAGCTTGCAAACCGTATCTTCAAAGGTTTCCTGTGCAAATATTGCTTAAATCAAAACATACCAGATCAAAATATACAATTTTGTGTAAAAATTACGTACCATCAATTTACACCACTGGCCATTAAAATTGCTACACCAAGAAGAAATGCAGATGATAAAGAGGTATTCATTGGACAAATATATTATATTAGAACTGACATGTGATTACATTTTCACGCAATTTGAGTGAATAGAGCCTGAGATATCAGTACCCAGAACAACCACCTCTGGCCGTAATAACGGCCTTGATACGCCTGGGCATTGAGTCAAAAAGACCTCGGATGGCATGTACAGGTACAGCTGCCCATGCAGCTTCAACACGATACCACAGTTCATCAAGAGTAGTGACTGGAATATTGTGACGAGACAGTTGCTCGGCCACCATTGACCAGACGTTTTCAGTTGGTGAGAGATCTGGAGAATGTGCTGGCCAGGGAAGCAGTCGAACATTTTCAGTATCCAGAAAGGCCCGTACAGGACCTGCAACATACGGTCATGCATTATCCTGCAGAAATGTAGGGTTTCACAGGGATCGAATGAAGGGTAGAGCCACGGGTCATAACACATGTGGAATGTAACGTCAACTATTCAAAGTACCGTCAGTGCGAATATGAGGTGACTGAGACGTGTAACCAATGGCACCCCACACCATCACACCGGGTGATACGCCAGTATGACGATGACGAACACATGCTTCCAATGTACATTTACCTCAGTGATGTCAAACACGGATGCGACCATCATGATGCTGTAAACAGAACCTGGATTCATCTGAAAAAATGACATTTTGCCATTCATGCACCCAGGTTCATCATTGAGTACACCATCGCAGGTGCTCCTGTCTGTGATGCTGCGTCAAGGGTAACTGCAGCCATGGTCTCTGAGCTGATAGTCCATGCTGCTGCAAACATCGTCGAACTGTTCGTGCAGATGGTTGTTGTCTTGCAAACGTCCCCAACTGTTGACTCAGGGATTGAGACGTGGCTGCACGATCCGTTACAGCCATGAGGAAAAGATGCCTGTCATCTCGACTGCTAGTGATATAAGGCCATTCGGATCCAGCACGGCATTCCATATTACCCTCCTGAACCCACCAATTCCATATTCTGCTAACAGTCATTGGAGCTCAACCAACACGAGCAGCAATGTCGCGATACGATAAACCGCAATTGCGACAGGCTACAATCCGACTTTTATCAAATTCAGAAACGTGATAGTACGCATTACTACTCCTTACACAAGGCATCACAACAACGTTTCACCCAGCAATGCCAGTCAACTGCTGTTTGTGTATGAGAAATCAGTTGGAAACTTTCCTCATGTCAGCACGTTGTAGGTGTCACCACTAGTGTCAACCTTGTGTGAATGCTCTGAGAAGCTAATCATTTGCATATCACAGCATCTTCTCCTGTCGGTTATATTTTGCATCTGTAGCACGTCATCTTCGTGGTGCAGCAATTTTAATGGCCAGTAGTGTACCTACAATTTATGGAAAAAATAAACAATGATATCAAGGACAACATTATTTGGGTATCAGTTGATGAAATTACCAACACTTGCGGGCATTACATTGCAAATTTAATTGTTGCTGTAAAACAAGAGTATTACTCTTCCTATTTAGTGGTCAGCAGAGAACTTGAAAAGACAAAACATTCTGTGATTTAATGTGGGTATTAGAAAAATATTTCCAGAATCTTCTGCACATGAAAAGATGTTTGTGTTTGTTTTTCAGCTTCCTATGTGATCAGAGCAGAAAAGCCCTCCCGAGTATTTTATCCCACTGTGATTCATGTGATGTTATTTGCTCACAGAGAACATTGCCCTGCTGAAGGAGTATGATCCACATCTGGGAATGTAAATAAACTTCTTTGAGGGGTACAGAGCACAAATGGCATAACTCCACCGACAATAGTTTTGAGTAAGAGGAGCCTTCATTAAGAAGTGTATAAAGAATTATTAATGTTAATAATTTAAATGTATTGATAAATATAGAATAAATTCACTAAAGACTCTCCAAATATATTAACAAAACAGAACATCACACAGGAAAAGTGTAGAAAATGATGTGTTAAACAAGAAAGAAAGGAGTTACTTAATTTGTGCATTGAACACTTTTATCAATCATCGACTGTAATGTCAAGTACATTGTGCTATTACAGGTTCGTCATTTTCTTTGTCCGAAATCTGATCCCGGTAATCCGAACATCGAGTAGACGCCTTCATAGGCAAGTTCTTGAAGAATGCATGATACATAGGAGGAATAAATTTTAGAAGATCAATCATATCCTTCTTCTTGTCTTTAGTCATAGTCCGCCTGGTCTTGAAAAGATTCCCTTGTGTCACTGATGCAAGGCTTTGAAGAGGTCTGCCTAACGTGTGCTTATAGAAAACCACCACATGAAATTCTTCAATTTGGCGGAAACTTGATTTAAACCTCATGGAAAATGGCACTTCCCATTCAGATTGCATCAATATGACTTGCAGCCAATTTAACACATGCCCACGAGTAGCCCTTTTCCTGATCTCTGTGCTATCTAGTAGCTACTTCGTTGACACAAGTTTTCATCCTTCACTATGTGAACAATGAAATGCTTTTTCTTTTTACACCCTTGGATAATATCTACCCAATCACCGTCTGAGTAAATATATTGTTTTCTGCGACCGGTTAATTCAGTCAGACCAATGTCTGCATCATTAGGCAGGTAGCTATGGCCATTTATCACAAATTTGTGGTTTATTACTTCCACTCTCGTGCCTGGGTCTTGAACTAATTTCATCAAGGAAACACACAATTACAATTACAGTTCTGCCCTGTACATGAATTAGAATATGCAGTTATTACTTTGTACATCTTTGTGTATTCCTTAAGGTGTTTCACAACTCGAGATACAACATCTTGGGAACCTTGACTGCCTTCTGTTTCATCCCACATGTATATGTATCCATTTCCATAGTTTAAAGAATTGCGTCCCAGATTATACACATATAAATTTCTCTTATAGTAAGCAACAGACGTCTGCAGTTTTGGAAAGAGCAGTGCCTTTTGTAAATCAAATGTAAACATGTAGAGGTCACTAGATATTCCATTTCTGTCATGTTTCATTGACCCTTTTGGATCTTCAGCCTGTGCTAGGTGCTTGTCTTTCTCATTTTTTAGCCTACATCTCTTTTGTACATCGTCCTCAGTTGCATTCTTCAACTGTAGTTCATCACACGTTTTACAATTATCTTTGGATGGAGGCTTGAAGTTTAGATTAAATTTGGATCTGGAAACATGATAGTAATATTTTGCTTTCACCGGTTCTTTGCTAGTGTTCCTACACAATTGAATATAGAGTTCATACATTTGTCTCACTGTTAGACCTTGGCTGAGATATTGTCAATCGGGATTATCCTTTCTGGTATAATGGCTCTGGTAAGATGGAAACAACTTGATATGTTCTTGAACACTGCTGCCGTCTGTTTTATTTCCAGGTGTTTTTCTTCCTTGTGAACCAGTCACAGTAAACACTTCCTCCTTTCCTATACACCTGTATAATCTCTTTTCATTTATTTGCAGTGTTCCTATGAAGTACTTTTGCACATCTGTATACTATTATTTCTTACCCTAAGAAAGTGTTTGTATGTGATTGCTTTTGGAGAACAAGATCCATCCTTCAAGCATTTTCTTTGTACCAAGTGTGACTGAAGAAGTCCAAAAATATACACATTCTGTATGGAGTAGTCTGCTAATTCCAAAAATTTTCAAAAACTTCTTTCCTCTTACTTGCCTCCATTTTTGGATTTTGTTCCCTCATGCAGTTACAGTCTTTGCCCTCAAATATCTTTTCTGGAATATTCTTTCCACTATGAGATATATATGATTGTCTGCTGTTCCTGATATGCTTACAGATGTTCCATTTCTGTGTGTTGAGAGTTCACATCCTTTTACATCCCCTGTGCACTTCCTGGTAATCTAAAACTATGATAAACAAAGTTACATCAAAGGCTGTGTTCTGTCCTAAAATGCAGTTGTTGTATGTTCATAGTATACACAATATGTAATTGTTATAAATTCCACTTCTGTTCAGGTGTATAAGTAATGGTAAAATGCAGCACCCTTTGACAGGTTATGTTAGAAACAGTATCTTATTCATTTTGGCTACATATAGAATATTATTAATTATTATTGGTGTGGTTTACCTGTCATATTATCATTCAAAGAAACATTTTGCTCACTGCCTGGTGGATACTCTGAACAACACTCCATAATATGGTTACTACGAGAATCTTCACATTCCATCTTCTACTAATGTGCATGGACATACGAGTGCTGTGCTCTGAACAAAGGTGGGAAACAGTTAAAGCATTAACACAGTTCTGAATTTCATGCACAGATGATGAAACCTCAGAGATATGTACTCATCGCTCTGAACTGGAGATCTCTCTCTTAACGAATATCTCTGTAACTCATTTTCAATGAAAAGTGGAGTTACGCCATTTGTGCTTTGAACCCCTCATTTCATTCACAAAGAAAGTGTTCCATAAGGCACCTGCTCGTATCAAGATCTACAAAGAAAAACTACCAAGTGTGCATTTACCACCCGAACCTGTGGTAACTAGTTGGAGTACATGGGTTGAAGCTATGTTGTTTTACAATGTACATTTTGAGGTCATCAGAGGCATACTAAGTGACTTCAAGACTTCAGTAACACAGAGGCTTTGTCAGTTTTCCCCATATACCTGCTAGTATTAAAATTATAAACTACTTGATGCTCAAGGTTTGACACTGAATGAATCTATTCAGTTAGAAAGTAGTTTAGTGAACTGTCCTTGCCAGAAGTATTCCCTAGAAAATTTACAGAAAATTTTGAAAACATTTTGAACAATAACCCCAGCTTTGAGGCCATGTCCCAAATTTATGGTTTATTAATGGGACAGGTGAACTTCCTCCAGAAACAAAAAAGTGCCAGCATAGCACCCAAATTCAAATACTGCATGGTTATCTCAGTTGATGTAGAACATTCCTTTTCTGCTTATAAAAGTGTTTTGAGTGATCAAAGACAGTCTTACTTCCGAACAATTGCAATGATACCTGATCATTTATGTTGACAATAGTAGCAAACTGTAAAATAAATTGTAAATAATACTTTAGTATGATCATATTAATTAAACATTAATGTTGTTCAAAAAGTTCCTTATTGTATGTTGTTTTCGAAATGCACTTCTTCGTGTCATATGTCTCAAAATTGGACCTGTGCATATTGTTAGTGTTGCAGCAACTAAATCGCAATGCATTCACTTATTACTGACAACAGTAGCAAAGAAGGAGCAATATTTTAAACATGGTGTTCATCTTCCTTTTGCAATTTTTTAAAAAACTTATCTCATAAAGGATCCTGACTAGCCTCTACCAAAAAGTATACAGGTCGTGAGATCAGCATTCTAAATGACCCAATTTTTCTTGTGACTGGCATCTTCCTTGCAGTCGATATGCATAAGGGCAACTTTGAGATATATCAAACACAGTAACTAGTATATTAAAAACAAAGATTCCAAGACTCACCAAGCGGGAAAGCGCCGATAGATAGGCACAATAAATAAAACACACAAACACACACACACAGAATTTCTAGCTTTCGCAACCGACGGTTGCTTCTTCAGGAAAGAGGGAAGGAGAGGGAAAGACGAAAGGATGTGGGTTTTAAGGGAGAGTGTAAGGAGTCATTCCAATGCCGGGAGCGGAAAGACTTCCCTTAGGGGGAAAAAAGGACAGGTGTACACTTGCACACACACACACACACACATATCCATCTGCACATACACAGACACAAGCAGACATTTGTAAAGGCAAAGGAACTCTTTGCCTTTACAAATGTCTGCTTGTGTCGGTTGCGAAAGCGAGAAATTCTGTCTGTGTGTGTTTGTGTGTTTTATTTATTGTGCCTATCTACCTGCACTTTCCCGCTTGGTAAGTCTTGGAATCTTTGTTTTTAATATATTTTTCCCTTGTGGAAGTTTCTTTCTATTTTATCTACAGTAACTAGTTTGTTTTTTATTATTTGACCTTGCATGTTTCAACACTTTTTGTGCATATTTTAAGCATTTTTCATGCATATTTTGAGCTGTATGTGTTGCATGTTAGACTATAGTCATTACTATCTCATACCTGGTGTACCGTATGGTTGGCCAAGTCAGTCTTTCAAAGAATTTTGTAAACAACAGCTGTGAGTAAGTTGTGAGGTACGAGACAGTCATTCTCAGCATGCAGTGCTGCAGAAAAACTATTGAACTTAGCCAATTGACTTCTCTGGGGTTCAGTGTCTGCCACATATTTTCTACAGAGGAAATCTGATAAGAGATTCAAATGAAAGATGTCCTGCACTACAAAATGTTGGCCTGTTTAAGACAACTTGTGAATGTGTGGTGAACTGTGTTACACAAACCATTCATGTAGCTAAGAAATTTGCTGTAAAGCACACCACCATACAAAATACACTGATGACCCAAAACGATATGACCACCTGCTAAATAGCATGCACGAATGCCTTTGGAATGCAGTACAGAAACAGTTCTGCATGGCATATATTTGACAGGTCCTTGGTAGTTTACTGGGTGTATATGGAACCAGATGTCTATGCACAGGTCATACAATTCCTATAAATTTCAGTCTGGCAGTTTGTGAATATGGAGCTAGTGCCCAGTATCGTCCAGGCATTTTCCTCAGTTTCAGGTAAGGGGAATCAACATGAGTTCAAATTTGTGCTGCTCAAGCCACTAGAGCATGATTCTAACGTTGTGACATGGACAGTTATCCTGCTGGATGATGCCATCCCTGTCAGGGAAGGCATCATCCATGAAGGGAACAGGTAATTTATAGTAATGTTCATATATTCGACAGTTCTCAGTGTGTCTCTGATTACTCTCACTGGCCCCAAAAAATCCCAGGTGAATGTCTCACATAGCATAATACTGCCTCTCACCATCCTGTGTCCTTTGTGTGTTGCATGTTTCTAGCAGCCATTCATCTGGATGACAGTGTGTCCAGAAATGGCCATCAACCTGGTGTAATGAGAAATGTGATTCATCCGATGAGGTGACACGTGTTCATGGAACCATGGTCCAATCTTAATGTTTCTGTATGCACTGCAGTTGTAATTGATGACATCATTGGGTCAACATGGGAATGCCTAGAGGTTGTGGAGCCCCATGTTAAAATGTTCAACCACGTGTGCTGTAAGATGCGCTCTGAAACATTTTTGCCTACACGGGCACTCTACTTGCCACAGATTGCTGCCTGTCTTGCTTCACTGGGCAAGAAGCATCTGAATCCACATTTTGTGATGAGGCATGGACATTCAACACCTTATTACCTTTTCATCATTTCACCATTCTTCAGCCATTTTCCATATATGCTCATAGCAGTAGCATGGGAACAGCTAACCAGCTTAACTGTTTTCGAGATGTTCGTTCCCACAATCAGGGCCATAATGATGTGGACTTTGTCAGAGTCATTTATTTCAGAGATTAGTTTGTCCAACAAAACTGCAACATTTAAACTTTGTGTGCAGTGTTGATGAGCTAGCCTAACTATCTTTATTTATTGGTTACTTATTGCAAGAGTGCATACAATGATTATTTGTCCTGGATGTAGACAGTGTCAAACTTTACATAAATTTATGATGAATATAATAGAGGGAAACATTCCACATGGGAAAAATATATCTAAAAACAAAGTTGATGTGACTTACCAAACAAAAGCGCTGGCAGGTCGATAGATACACAGACAAACACAAACGTACACACAAAATTCAAGCTTTCGCAACCAACGGTTGCTTCTTCAGGAAAGAGGGAAAGACAAAAGGATGTGGCTTATAAGGGAGAGGGTAAGGAGTCATTTCAATCCCGGGAGCAGAGAGACTTACCTTAAGGGGAAGGAAGGACAGGTATACACTTGCACACACACACATATCCATCCGCACATACACAGACACAAGCAGACAAAAGTCTGCTTGTGTGTGTATGTGCGGTTGGATATGTGTGTGTGTGCGAGTGTATACCTGTTCTTACTTATTAGATATATTTTTCCCACGTGGAAAGCAGACAAATGTCTGCTTGTGTCTGTGTATGTGCGGATGGATATGTGTGTGTGTGTGTGTGCGAGTGTACACCTGTCCTTTTTTCCCCCTAAGGGAAGTCTTTCCGCTCCCAGGATTGAAATGACTCCTTACCCTCTCCCTTAAAACCCACATCCTTCCGTCTTTCCCTCTCCTTCCCTCTTTCCTGAAGAAGCAACCGTTGGTTGCGAAAGCTTGAATTTTGTGTGTATGTTTGTGTTTGTTTGTGTATCTATTGACCTGCCAGCACTTTTGTTTGGTAAGTCACATCAACTTTATATAAATTTAGTTACACATGTACCCATAATTAACTTCTACTTAAGATACTGTTAGTAACTGAAGCCAAACAATAAAATACAGCTGTGTAATAATAATACAGATACAGTGACAGAACAAATAATTTGTAAAAATATAACACTAGAAACACACACACACACACACACACACACAGAGAGAGAGAGAGAGAGAGAGAGAGAGAGAGAGAGAGAGAGAGAGAATAGCCAATGTTCAAGTATATAACAGGAACAATTCTTTGAAACAAAAAACTTCATATGGACATAAGCCCAGTTCCAAATGCTTGCTGAGATAAAATACATTTAATTTACATTATTATTTATTTACTGTATCATTCAATATATTGTCAGATATCCACATGTAAAGCAGTTAGTAAACATTACAAGCTTTCCACATGTAATGTCCCAAAAAAAAATTAAATCATATCTTTATACATCTGTTTGATAGACTGATCCCAAATTAGTCTTACTTGTTTTATCAATATGTATTAACAGGGACAGTAAAACATGAAGAGCAGTCAGCAATTCATCAGCAACAGAGCAGCACTTCTGCGAGGCAGTAGCAGTCAACACAGGCCAGCGAAGTGCTGTTGCTGCTGGAGTACTAGTTATTCTTCATGTTTTTTGTCCCTGTAAATACAAATCAGTAAAACAAATATCATACTAGACTAATTTGGGATTACCCTGTCAAATGGGCATGTAAAAATCCACTTAAAAACCATTTTTCTGTGACAAGAAACAAAGCAACACTTTTAATCAACTCTCTGCTTTGTGTGAAAGATGTTCTGAGCAGTACATGCTCAGGCTGACTCCAATTACACATTGCAAGAAAGAAATTGATGATATCAGCCGAAATCCCAGAGAAAATGTGCCCCTGACAACTCTTGGGAGAGGCTCTTGTATGCATATGCATACACACACACACACACACACACACACACACACACACACACACACACAGTGGTTTTGATCACAATCCATAAAAATGAGCTTTTTGTGATGTGAATTCTTTTTAACTCATATTTTCAAACTCATTAACCAAGACTGATCCAGTAGAAGGCATTTTAAGTCATACGTGAAAAGGGATTCTCATTTTTAGGCATTTGAGCTGTATAGGAAATGAACTGAAACATTTGTATCCCCCCAGCTGCCCAAATGGTTTATGGAAAGAATTTCTTGAATATACTCAGTGGATGATCCTGATTACACTTTTATCAATAATTATACCTGTTTCTGAGTAAATATTGTTTCCACAGAACATCCATATAACATTCTCTTGCTTCTGTTGCTTGTGCCTTTATCCTGCGGTTTCACAAGGTCGGTATGGTTGGTGTCGGATTTGGCAAGGTTAATGTTAAGGGGTGGCTGGACGCCCTTCCTGTTGCACCCTGAACCCCCCAGGACAGAGTTAGTATACCCCAGCTGTCTGCATCTAGTGTAATCCATGGAAGAATGCATTTTATGGCAATGGGCAACCATATGGCAACATCCAATGTCAACCTATTCAGGGACCATCTAGTGGAATCCTTCCCAATCACCCAGAAATCCAAACATCTCATTTGGTTCAGATTCACTGATGTCGTCTTTATGATCTGGACTGAGACTGAGGATACCCTATCGACATTTCTTCAGGATTTCAACACTTTCTCCTGCATTCACTTCACCTTGTCCTCTTCAACCCAACAAATGGCCTTTCACGATGTTGGCTGCCTAAGTACCTCCACTCATAAAAAACATGTAAACCACAAGCAATACCACCACTTTGCCAGCTGCTGCCCATTCCATACCAAGAAGTCTCTTCCATACAGCTTGTCACCTACAGTCATCACATCTGTAGCGATAAGCACTCTCCAAGTATATTAGGGATCCCACTGAGGCCTTCACAAACCGAATTACCCTCACAACCTTGTACAGAAACAAATATAACATGCCTTGTCTCTCCAGTTGTCTACCATCTCTCACATATCCACTGTCTGGCCACAAACGTTAACTTCCTTTGTGACTCAGTACCACCCCGGACTGGAGCAAATGAATCACATTCTCCACCAGGGTTTCAGTTACTTCTCATTGTTCCCTGAAATGAAGAATATCCTACCCACTATCTATCCCACCCCTCTCACAGTGGTATTCCACCACCCACCAAGTCTATGAAATGCGCTTGTCCATCCCTACTCCACCCCTGCTCTGAAGCCCTTTGCCTCAAGGCTCATATCCCTGCTGTAGACCTACATGCAACACCTGTTCCATACATCCTCCCGCTATTACAAATTCCCATTCAGTCCTATCAAAGGCAGGTCTACCTGTGAAAGAAGTCATATGACCTACAAACTATGCTGTAACCACTGTGCTGCTGTTTGTTACATGAGCTGTCTGCCTGCATCAATGGCCACCAACAAACTACGGCCTAGAGCCAGTTAGACCATTCAGTTTGTGAATCTGCTGCTCAACACAGTGTGCTTGTCTTCAGTGACTGCTTCACAACCTGCCAGAGTGGCCCTACCTATTGACTCCAGCTTTTTGGAATAAAGTGCATGGGTGGTAATTCACTCCGCAATATTCCTATGTTTCCATAACCTCCCTGGCTTCAACCTTCGCTAGTCCTTGTCATTCACCTACCTATCCCTGTGCTTGCTCCCACTTTAGCACCAATGGACCCACCAGTCTTCCATTCCACCAATGGATCCACCAGTCTTTTTCCTCTTCCGTACTACTCTCCTTTTCTGTCCCCCTCCCTCTCACAATAAGACATTCCGAATGCACATAGCAGCTGTACCCTGTCTCCACCATGTCCCAAACGGACGCTGATGACCTCGACGTTGAGCACCCCTAAGCCCCAACACACACACACACGCACACGCACACGCACACGCACACGCACACGCACACGCACACGCACACACACACACACACACACACACACACACACACACACACACACACACACACACACACACTGCTCCCAAAAGCAATAGTACAACTTCTCACTTCCCTGCTCTGCTATCCTGCCCCCTCCCTGCCCCAACCTCCTCCTTACCCCCACCACCCCTGTCAGATTCTCTCATGTGAGATCATTGGGATCAGTAGCATGTGTGTGTGAGTGTGTGTGTGTGTGTGTGTGTGTGTGTGTGTGTGTGTGTGTGTGTGTGTGTTTTCTAATTCCTTAGATGGCCTTTCGGCCAAACGCTTATATGTACAGCAGCCTTTTTGATATTTTGTCCCCTTTATATGGTGAGTAGCACTCTGTACATTTCATAATATTATTGTTATTCAATCCTGGACTTCCCGTTGTTTTATTTTGCCTAACAGCTTTGCTTTCATCCACAACCCAGTGCGGCTTTCCTTTGCTACTATTCACTACTTTACTCGGAGTCGGTCTCCTTCATTCCTTCATTCTATTGTTTCCTGTGTTTTATCTTTCACCTCCCAACTGTCCTGTTTGCAGACTACACCTGGCTACATGACTGTGCTGCTTGTTGGTGCAGTATGTCATGCTCCACATCATGCCTTCTGGTATAATTAACCCTAGACTTTCAAATAGGTTACACTTAATCCCGAAGCTGTTCATATATTTTTCAATACCTTCCTGTGCTACATGAACTTCTTGAACCTCGACCTTTTGACATTACCACCCCTCTTCCCTCCATTTTATTCCAGCGCACACATACTAACCGCACCTAATCCATTTACATCTGTTTTCCCTTCTTGTCACACATAGCCACCCACTGAGCTGCATCCCATTATTACCATATTTTTATTTATTTTTCTCCTTGATCTCATGGTATTTTCACATGGATTTTGGTTCATTTTCACCTTTTACTATTGACCATACTCCCTCAGGTTTCACCTTCCTCCTACACATTTATCCATTCTGTACTTTTTGTGATTTCCCCCACTCATGTTTTACATATTTTGTGTATTTATTACAAGATTTTTCCCTTATATTTTTAATTCTCCTTTATTGATTCATCATCCTTCCACCTGCACCAATACAGAAAAATTTCTGTACTCCTATCCAGAACACAGTCCGAATTACTGTTCCTGCATAATTACCTAGCTCAACAAATCCCCTCAAATGGCTTATCATCAGATTACTCCTTCCACAATAACCCCTACCTGACCAAATGCTGCCAGTCCGCAGCCCTCACCATTGTATTCAAACCATGCATATCAGGCCCAAGCTCTTCTGTATCCATAAAATTGTCTGGCTCTTAAATCCAAAATTTGTCCATGTCATCTCTGACAACGTCCAGGAACTAGAGTAGTGTGCACACCAGCACCTCAAGAAACTATCCAAACTGTTGACCACCTTCTCCCATTTTGGATCACCACTATCAACTACCTCTGCACAAGCCTTCAAACCTCCCCCACATCTCCTCTTAGCTACCAAAACTTGTCTTGTGTATCTACTACATGTAGCACAACCTCAGAAACTCCCACTCCCATACAGGATCCAGTACCTAGACGGACCCATAACGCAGTCATCAAGCGTTCCTCCAAAAATATTTTTTTGCCACCAACCATACCAATCAGACGCAATCCAAAGCCAATGTTGAATCCTGTCTGACTCAGTTCACTCCACCATCCATCTGTTATGTACCTTGTCGTCTCCGCCCCCCCCCCCCCCCCCCTTTTAGAATTTCTTAGCCTCAAACCTTACCTCACCATCATTCCCCGAACCGCTCAACGTGGAAACTAACCTTACATCCACAGAAAGAACCACTGTCCACCACCTAAGAACTGATCCCGACCTTATAATCCTACCTGCCAAACAAAGGCTCCACCTCATTGATTTTGAACCACAGGAACTACCTGGCTGTCAGATACATCCTGACGTAGTGACTCCATCCCGTAAGAGTGAAAGGATCTCCCATTCCCTCCTCAGATCCTTAGGCCCATTGCAGAACCTCTCCCCCTGAGTCTCTCACTCTCCTCACCCATACCACTCCTGTCTTCTACTTGCTTGCTAAAGTCCATAAACCCAACCACCCAGGCCACCCAATTGTGGCTGGTTGCTGTGCCCCCACTGCAAGAACCTCTGCTGCCATAGGCCAACACCTTCAAACTATTAACCACAATCTGCCCTCTTACACAAAAGACGATAACCATTTCCTCCAAAAACTCTCTGAATTCCTGTTCCTCTGCCACATGTTAATGATGCACCTGTCTCTTAACATCCTCAGAGCCCATGGCCTTGCCACTGTTGGCGACTACATGTCCTGATGCCTGACTGACTCCAAACCTGCAACATCCTTCCTGGTCATCATGACCAGCTACATCCTCACACTCAGTTACTTTCTCTCTGAACGCATTATCTACAAACAAATCCAGGGTTAAGTAAAGGGCACCCACATGGCACCACCATCATTGGCAGTTCAAATGTATGGCAAATGATGGTGCCCCTTAGGGAAATGGCAGCAAGGGTCAGGAAAAGACACCAGGTGCACTAAGCAAATGTGCCTGGGGGTCGCATTCAACATGCTGAAGAGGCTTATTCCAGCAGCCGCTGAGGTAACAGGGTGCAACCAGTTGCAGATTGTTATGCATGTTGGAATAAATATTGCCTGTCATCTGGGCTCTAAGGTCATACTTGGGTCATTCCAGCGACTGGCCGAGAAGGTTGAGGAAAAGATTTCCACATTGAGTTTCCACAAAGCTCACGGTTTGCAGCATTGTACCCAGAACTGATTATTGCCTTTGGCTCTGAGTTAAGTGGAAGGACTGTACCGCAGACTTCAAACTTTCTGTGGCAAATTGGGCTGCGACTTCCTGGACTTGTGTCATAGGGTTGAGAACTGTAGGGTCCACATGAATGGATCAGGAGTGCACTACACACCCAGATATCCGACTGTGTGTGGGGTGCACGCAAGGGTTTAATAGATTAACTGACTCTACATCCAATCCAGATAATGATAGCTGTAGGAAACTCATAAGTATCAGTGTATGATAAAAAAATACTAATGGTAAACTGCTGAAGCATTTGCAATAATGTGTCAAAGTTTGAAGCATTCATGAAGAGCAGTGAAGCTCACATAATACTAGGTACAGAAAGCTGTTTGGGACCAGAAATTGATACGGTGACATTTTTGGGGAAAATTTCAGTGTATATTGAAAGGATAGGCATGAACCATGGACCTTGCCATTGGTGGGGAGGCTTGCGTGCCTCAGTGATACAGATATCCGTACCGTAGGCGCAACCACAACGGAGAGGTATCTGTTGAGAGGCCAGACAAATGTGTGGTTCCTGAAGAGGGGCAGCAGCCTTTTCAGTAGTTGCAAGGGCAACGGTCTGGATGATAGACTGATCTGGCCTCGTAACAATAACTAAAACGGCCTTGCTGTGCTGGTACTGCGAACGGCTGAAAGCAAGGGGAAACTACGGCCGTAATTTTTCCCGAGGGCATGCAGCTTTACTGTATGATTATATGATGATGGTGTCCTCTTGGGTAAAATATTCCGGAGATAAAATAGTCCCCCATTCGAATCTCCGGGCGAGGACTACTCAAGAGGATGCTGTTATCAGCAGAAAGAAAACTGGCATTCTATGGATCAGGGTATGGTAGGTTAGAAAATTTAAAAAGGGAAATGGATAGGTTAAATTTAGATATAGTGGGAATTAGTGAAGTTTGGTGGCAGGAGGAACAAGACGTCTGATCAGGTGACTACAGGGTTATAAACACAAAATCAAATAGGGGTAATGCAGGAGTAGATTTAATAATGAATAGGAAAATAGGAATGCAGGTAAGCTACTACAAACAGCATAGTGAACACATTATTGTTGCCAAGATAGATACGAAGCCCACACCTACTACAGTAGTACAAGTTTATATGCCGACTAGCTCTGCAGATGACGAAGAAATTGAAGAAATGTATGATGAAATTATTCAGATAGTGAAGGGTGATGAAAATTTAATAGTCATGGGTGACTGGAATTCGGCAGTAGGAAAAGGGAGAGAAGGAAACGTAGTAGGTGAATATGGATTGGGGGTAAGAAATGAAACAGGAAGCCGCCTGGTAGAATTTTGCACAGAGCACAACTTAATCATAGCTACCACTTGGTTACTAAAAGGTATCAGATAAATTATATAATGGTAAGACAGAGATTTAGGAACCAGGTTTTAAATTGTAAGACATTTCCAGGGGCAGATGTAGACTCTGACCACAATCTATTGGTTATGACCTGTAGATTAAAACTGAAGAAACTGCAAAAAGGAGGGAACATAAGGAGATGGGACCTGGATAAACTGAAAGGACCAGAGGTTGTAGAGAGTTTCAGGGAGAGCATAAGGGAACAATTCACAGGAATGGGGGAAACAAATACAGTAGAAGAAGAATGGGTAGCTTTGAGGGATGAAGTAGTGAAGGCAGCAGAGGATCAAGTAGGTAAAAAGACGAAGGCTAGTATAAATCTGTAGGTAACAGAAGAAATATTGAATTTAATTGATGAAAGGAGAAAATATAAAAACGCAGAAATGAAGCAGGCAAAAACGAATACAAACGTCTCAAAAATGAGATCGACAGGAAGCGCAAAATGACTAAGCAGGTATGGCTAGAGGGGAAATGTAAGGATGTAGAGGCTTATCTCACTAGGGGTAAGATAGATACTGCCTACAGGAAAATTAAAGAGACCTTTGGAGATGAGAGAACCACTTGTATGAACATCAAGAGCTCAGATGGAAATCCAGTTCTAAGCAAAGAAGGGAAAGCATAAAGGTGGAAGGAGTATATAGAGGGTCTATACAAGGGCTATGTACTTGAAGACAATATTATTGAAATGGAAGAGGATGTGGATGAAGATGAAATGGGAGATACAATACTGCGTGAAGAGTTCGACAGAGCACTGAAACACCCGAGTCGAAACAAGGCCCCGGGAGTAGACAACATTCCATTGGAACTACTGACGGCTTGGGAGAGCCAGTCCTGACAAAACTCTACCATCTGGTGAACAAGATGTATGAAACAGGTGAAATACCTGCAGACTTCAAGAAGAATATAATAATTACAATCCCAAAGAAAGCAGGTGTTGACAGATGTGAAAATTACCGAACTATCAGTTTAATAAGTCACAGCTTCAAAATACTAATGCGAATTCTTTACAGACGAATGGAAAAACTAGTAGAAGCCGACCTCTTGGAAGATCAGTTTTAATTCCGTAGAAATGTTGGAACACGTGAGGCAATACTGACCTTACGACTTATCTTGAAGAAAGATTAAGGAAAGGCAAACCTACGTTTCTAGCATTTGTAGACTTAGAGAAAGCTTTTGGCAGTGTTGACTGGAATACTCTCTTTCAAATTCTGAGGTGGCAGGGGTAAAATAGAGGGAGCGAAAGGCTATTTACAATTTGTACAGAAACCAGATGGCAGTTATAAGAGTCAAGGGACATGAAAGGGAAGTAGTTGTTGGGAAGAAAGTAAGACAGGTTTGTAGCCTGTCCCCGATGTTATTCAATCTGTATATTGAGCAAGCAGTAAAGGAAACAAAAGAAAAATTCGGAGTAGGTATTAAAATCCATGGAGAAGAAATAAAAACTTTGAGGTTCACCGATGACATTGTAATTCTGTCAGAGACAGCAAAGGACTTGGAAGAGCAGTTGAACAGAATGGATAGTGTCTTGAAAGGAGGATATAAGATGAACATCAACAAAAGCAAAACGAGGATAATGGAATGTAGTCAAATTAAGTCGGGTGATGCTGAGGGAATTAGATTAGGAAATGAGACACTTAAAGTATTAAAAGAGTTTTGCTATTTGGGGAGCAAAATAACTGATGATGGTCGAAGTAGAGATGATATAAAATGTAGACTGGCAATGGCAAGGAAAGCGTTTCTGAAGAAGAGAAATTTGTTAACATCGAGTTTGATTTAAGTGTCAGGAAGTCATTTCTGAAAGTATTTGTATGGAGTGTAGCCATGTATGGAAGTGAAACATGGACAATAAATAGTTTGGACAAGTAGAGAATAGAAGCTTTCGAAATGTGGTGCTACAGAAGAATGCTGAAGATTAGATGGGTAGATCACATAATTAATGAGAAAATATTGAATAGGATTGGGGAGAAGAGGAGTTTGCGGCACAACTTGACTAGAAGAAGGGATCCATTGGTAGGACATGTTCTGAGGCATCAAGGGATCACCAATTTAGTATTGGCGGGCAGCGTGGAGGGTAAAAATCGCAGAGGGAGTCCAAGAGATGAATACACTAAGCAGATTCAGAAGGATGTAGGTTGCAGTAGGTATTGGGAGATGAAGAAGCTTGCACAGGATAGAGTAGCATGGAGAGCTGCATCAAACCAGTCTCAGGACTGAAGACCACAACAACAGGCAAATGGAAAGTGGAGGTGGTGTATTTGTTGTCATAGACTGGCATAAAAATTGAAGCTGCATGTGAGGTTTGCACAGCCATAAAATGATAATTGGATCCTTCTATCGTGCATCAGACTCATCTCCTGACTTTAGAGAAATCCTCAGTTCACTTATACGCAAGTTCCTCAGTCATACTCTAATGATTGGCAGAGACTTTTATCATCTAACAATTAATTGGGATAATTACAGTTTAGTTAGTAGTGGATGTGATAAGACATCCCCTGAAACATTACTAAAGGCCTTCTTAAAGGCCTTCTTTGAAAATTATCTAGAACTAGAACAGATAGTTAGGAACCCAACTCATGTTGGAAATATATTGGATCTAATGTCAACGAATAGACTCGACCTCTTTAAGGATGTCACATCAGGGAACCCAAAAACTCTGGTCCTATTTAGTGACACAAAAGGTAGTGTCCAGACCCTAACAAATGAGACAGGAGCTGACACTGAGATTAACAAAGCAAAATCTGAAATGCTTAACACAATTTTAAAATGTTTCTTTACAGGGGAATTGCCCCAATTTAATCTTCATACCATTGAGTGAAATCATTGTTAGTGTTAGTGGCATTGAGAAAGAGGTGAAATCGTTAAAACTTAACAAAACTCCAGGTCACAATGGAATCCCTATCAGATTCAGTACTGAATTAGCAGCTGAGTTAGCCCCTGTTCTAACTATAATCTGTCATAGATCCCTCAAACAAACAAAAAATGGCTGGTTCTTGCAAAAAATTGCGGGTCACACCCGTATACAAGAGGGATAGTACAAGTGATCCACAAAACTACTTTTTGTGTTAGCAGAAGAGCCAACACCATGTTACGAGTGGAGGCCGAAATGCACACATTTTAGCTCACGTAGGCTGGCGTGAGGAGGAAAGAACTATACTGATGTGAGGTCTGGAACATGACAAGGAATGAGAATTCTGAAAGCGGATGTAATTAGTTTCATACTTAACTTTAATCCATTAATGATTAATGTCGCTCTTGACAGTACATGATTCACAATATTGTCTGTTCAGAATACATTCTGGAAGATAGTAATTATAGTAACTGAATATGGCACCTTGCTAGGTCATAGCATATGACGTAGCTGAAGGCTATGCTAAACTGTCATCTCTGCAAATGAGAGCATATGTAGATAGTGAACCATCACTAGCAAAGTCAGCTGTACAGCTGGAGCGAGTTCTAGGGAGTCTCTCTAGACTAGACCTGCCGTGTGGCGGCGCTCGTTCTGCAATCACTGATAGTGGCGACACACAGGTCCGACGTATACTAACGGACTGCGGCCGATTCAAAGGATACCACCTAGCAAGTGTGGTGTCTGGCGGTGACACCACATTCCTCCCCTGCAAATCAGCGTACGGTTGTGGTATAAGGCCTCTGCCCGCCGTGGGGCCGACCCCATGTTGACGTATGCGACGAGGTGGGGAGCCTAACAACACGTGAGGCTGTACCATCCGCACCCTGCCATTCAGACTGTGGGGAACTAGGGAACGCCTGAAAACCTACTCAAGGGTGCACGCCAACATCGGTGTATGCGCCCGTAGAGAGACAGGAGGGGCCGAAGTGTCAACCTCCATCGGGCCGGGGCACCCGATGGGCTTAGACGACGTATGGTCTGGACTGGGCAAGAGTTCCATGTCGGAGGTTAACTGGGAGTGATCGGCGACATGTGGCCCTGGGGGGCGCCTGGCGGCTGCAGCGACGCGTCTACTGTGGGCATTGCCGGCAGGAGAACAGGCGGCGGCACGGCACCATGGGGAAAAATGGAAGGCAGCATCGGTAACACCTGGGGCTGATGGGAGCCAGTAGATGGGTCCCCCGGAGCGCTGACCGGATGGCACCATCGCTGAAAGCAGAAGGCGAGCAGTTCCCATGCGACGACAAAGGCGCAGCTGATTGAGATGCTGGCGCACCTCACCAGAGGCCCCCAAAACCAGATACATAGCGCGTCCGAGGCAGCAAAGAATGCGCCCTTGGAGCCAATGTCGTGAACCTCAATAGCGGCGGTAGTAGACAACGTCCCCTGGGGCAAAAGCAGGTGTCTGCCACTGCACGGGAAAATGATGCAGCGGATGTAGCAACGACATCAAGGTTCGATGATCGCGACCGTGGAGTAACATAGCCGGCGAGCAACCATCTCGGGGCTGAGAGTGATATGAGGACAAAAAGAGCAATAACGCGTCCTCCCGAGAATGCGGCTCTTTCAACTTCAACATATGTAACTTCGTAGTCCTGACCAATCGTTCAGCGGCACTGTTTGACTGTGGCGAAAACGGTGCGGACGTCAGATGTTGAATACCATTGGCCTTGTGAAATGACTGAAATTCTGCGGACATGAATTGTTAGCCATTGTTGTGAACAATTGTCTGTGGAAGACCTTCAATGCACAAGATAGCAGATAACGCTTGAATGGTGGCAGATGATGATGTTGTGGAAAACATCCGGACAACAAAAGGAAAATTACTGCATGAATCTATCACAACCAACCATCGAGCATTGCAGAATGGACGAGCAAAATTGATGTGCAAGTGTTCCCAAGGGAAAGTGCCTTTTGCCCATGCAAAGAATTTCCGCGGTGGTGCTGATTGTTGTTCGGCACACACCATGCAAGAAGAGCACATATTCGTAATCACGGCATCGATTCCGAACCAAGTACAGTGCTGACGAGCAAGTTGTTTCATTTTCACTATACCCCAATGTCCTGGGTGGAGAAGCTTTAAGACAGAAGACTGTAACGAATGTGGGTCCACGACCCTGGACTGATTATTATCAGAACGCAACAGCAAAACACCACGTCGAACAAAAAGTCTCTCCTTGTGAGCAAAAATTCGGTGAACCAACGGGTCCCTGATCCGTGACTTTGACAAGGGCCATTTTTTAGCAACAAAATGCAGAATGGTAGCAAGGACAGAGTTGGCAGTTGTGGCTGTAGCTACACGACAAAAATGAATCGGAAACGATTCGTCCACATCATCAGTTTCTGAATCACTGAACATGCAAGCAAGTTCGGAGGAATTGAATGCCCTATCCTAAGCAACAGGCAAATGGGACAATGTATTGGTATTTCCGTGCTTAGCAGTGGACAGATACAAGATGTCGTAGCAGTACTGCGAGAGGAAAGTAGAGCAGCAAATGAATTTCTGTGCTGTACGTGGAGGTACAGGCTTGTTCGGGTGAAAAAGCAATGTCAAAGGTTTGTGGTCTGTGATTATGGTAAAGTGACGACCATAAAAGAAGTCATGAAACTTTGTAACACCAAATACTAGAGCCAATGCTTCTTTCTCAATCTGTGAATAATTTTTTTGCGCATACGAGAGGAATTTGGATGCAAAGGCAATAGGGCAATCGTGCAAGCCATCTTTGTGTGCAAGCACAGCACCGATCCCGAAATCCAATGCATCCACCATCAACAAAAGGGGCTTCTGGGGATTGAATGGTGTAAGGCAAGTATTGGACAGCAACGCCGATTTCAACCGGTGAAGGGCTAAATGTTCTTTGTCATTTGAATTGATACAAACCAACATGCTTGTAAACCACCAAAACGCACTGGGATTCTTCGTCCACCGGTATTTGCAAGTACGCATCTGCTAGGTCCAACTTCGAAAAATATGTGCCTGGGCACAGTTTGTCAAAAAGATCTTCCGGGCGGGGTAAAGGAAAAATTGCAATCACTAGTTGTGGATTCACTGTTGCCTTGAAGTCCACACAAAGTCTCAATTTTCCAGAAGGTTTTGCCAAATTCACTAAGGGTGATGCCCAGAGAGAAGTCTGCACACATTCAATTACACCTTGTGATTCCAAATTGTGTAATGTTTTTGTGACCTCATCATGCAATGCGTGGGGAATATTGCCAGCTCTGAAAAATTTCGGTTGCGCATTTACTTTCAGTTCCAAATGTGCTTTATAGTTCTTAGCACAACCAGGGTCCGGTGCAAAAATGTCTGAAAATTCTTCTCATAGACGAGAAACACTGTCTGAAGGCGCAGTCTGGTTCACAGATAGGAACTGATTTACTATTAAATTTGAGATAAATACAATAGCACAATATAAGAGCTTTGTTTTTGTGATCTAATGACATCTAAATCTGCATTAGAAGATGTGAACAACAATTCAAGCCACATCCTATGTGACTGTTCATATATATCGCCTACTTTACAAAATTATATGAACTACCAAAAAGCTCCTTGCGTCATTGATAGCGAGCTGCCATGAGCTACAGATCATTCCTCAGGCAACACCCATTGTGATTTATGTATTACTTTTTAGGAGACTCCGATGTTAGATATGTCACTTTTCCTAATAGATGCAATTTTGATATTTCAATGCTCCACACTTGTTCCTCACATGCAAACTCTGTCATAGGTCTTCTTATAATATTTCAGGATCACTTTGTGTTCTCCAAAACATTTTTCTTTTTTTTCAGCAAGATCAGGCACTGTCTGCTGGGGGAAGCAACTGTTAAAACTAATTTTTTGAAACCAGCCAGATGTCATACTTAATATTTTATATTTACCAGTTTCACTCTTCAAATGAACAAGATCATCGTCAGAATATACTCTATAAAAGATACAAATTGAGATAATACAGAGACCTTACATTGGTGTAACATAAAGTACATCTTACTTTCAGTATGGTTTAAAATTGGCTGACAGCATTAAAGATTGTGCATAATGTTGGCTGACAGCACTAAAGATTAAACTGGCAGTAGTATAGTACTTAAACTTATATTTAAAGTACAATGGTAAATGCTGATATGACAGTGAAAAACTTTTAATGCAAGTCACCATACTGGAAATAGAATATGTACTGCAAATATGAAAAGATCCATAAAATATAATGTGACAGTTTGGTTTCTTCTTCTGATGGTGAAGATAGTTGCTATGATGAAAGAAATATTTGTGCTTAATTTTATTTAGTTACATCTTGTATTGTGACGATGTTTTACTAATGTTTGTGACTGCAGCTGAGTCTGTAATGAATACAAGTCAGTATATGATGTGAGTTGCCTAGGTTATTTCAGACAAATGGCAAATTAATGACAGAAACTATATTAAATTAGGATCCTCATTGTGACTAGGTATTAGCATTACTGCAGATAATGTAAATCGTTATTTAGTTGCTACTTCCGACGATAGACAATACTATTATGCAGCTTTTATTGTGAGCAGCAGTTGGAATGTACACTAAACATATAAACATAGTATATGAATAGAGTCTGGAGGTGTGTATTGTCCAAGTCAGGTGGAACAGTTTTGTATAAAGTAAAAGTCTAAGGTCAATTAGTTGATCATTATCAACTGCAGAAATACAGTTATTTGTAAAATAACTTTGACTTAAGGTGTATGTTTGTTGCTGCACTCACCAGACTTATACATGGTAATCAGTATGAAAGTAAAAGAGTTTACATAGGAATAGCAAAGAAGTGCTGATGCTTGGAATTCTGTATTGTATTTCTACCAATTTCAGTGATGTAACATGACTTTTTTGTTATCAAATCAAGCTTCTGTAATTGATTATTCTTGATTAAAACATCCAGTGATATTAAAAGTACACATCCTAGAGAGACAGTTTCATTATAGCAACAAACGGAATATATCTAACAGGTCTGTCTGAAAATAAGCTCCTACAAATACTTTGGAACCACAGTTGTGAATTAAATGTCCTTTGTGCAAGTGACATGAGTTTTATAATTAAAATAACACATACACAGTGATACTGGACCTTTGAGTAATGTTTTTAAAATGGTTTATTGACTCCTTTTCTGAAAATGCATCTTTCCTGCAACTTCCTTAGAAGAAACACAGTACATTCAGTACAGCACATTTATTTATTTAAACAGTTGGTCATAATGTGCAAGATGAGACTTGTCTTGGCTTAAATCCAGTCTATACAGAAAAAACGGTTATACTTAAGTTTACAAATTACATGTACTGAAGTTTATGTATTCACTTACTAAATAGAATCAGTGGTGGTGTAGATATTCTTTAATAAATCTTTCAAATGCACTGATATTTAGAGTACTTTTAAACCATGTGTCAACTTGTTAGTTTTATTCTCACATATCAAGTATCTTTCTGACATGAATTTATATTAACTATAATTGTATGCAAATTGCCTTTTAAGTTGGCATTGTGATTATGTATGTCACAATTTTGCATATACTGCTATCAATGCCAAATAAATTTTTAGTACACATTCCTGTATTCATAATTATATGATTGTCTGACTTAACTCCTTGTAAAAATTCCAAAGATCATCAGAGCTACTAGGAGATTTTCCCACAATATGAGATCATGCTTCAGATGCACATTAAAATAAGCATAGTAAGCACACATTGCTGACTAGGCATCCATGCATTCTTTTAGGTTCCTTAACAGATAATAGCCAAGACTCATCTTGAAAACGCTGTGTTAAATATATTTGTCCCATTTTAGGTCATTTTGTTTCCAGATACCAAGCAATTTTGATGCCTCTCTCTTTACAATGAGTTGATTGTTATTGGTGAGAACAGGGTGATTCCAAATCTTAATGTGACTTGACTATCCACTTAGCCAACTTGTAACAGCATTCACTACATGCTGGATTTTGTTTGTTTGTTTTTTGTTTGTTTTTGTGGTAACATTAACAAACAGAACTGATTTATGTGAACCAATTACTGATTTTTGAAGTACATCACAGGTGATTGAGGGTGCTTCTGGGTGGATTGTACATCTACATGTCTTATGCTTGCTTTTTGCTTGTAGTTTCTACTAAATGAATTGGTCCATTCATTTTCTAGGCCCTTGATTACATAGTATTAGATGCCTACTGTTTGTTAGTATTCATCAGCTGATTTCCACCCAGGGTGCTCATGGTTCTTTTGTGAGTTCATGCATGGCAGATATGGGACCATGAGCTATGGAGGCGCATTGTTTTTTTGTGGGCTGAACTTCCTTCCACGTGCCCCTCCCTCCCTGTCCTTGCTCCTTCCCCTATGCCCCATCCTTCCCCTCTCTCAATGTTCTTACTTGTGTCAAACTGGCTGGCCACCTAGTTTCCTGTATTCCTTCCAGTTTTGTTGACTCTTCTTTTTCATCCTTCCTTTCTAGTCCCTCTTTGAGGTTCTAAATTTTCTCTCTGTAGTGTGAGCCATTTGCAGAAGAACTCTCTCCCTAGTATTTATGGCCCAGTTACATCTTCCTCTCCCTTCCCTGTTCCTCTCCCACCATAGCCCTCCTATGCCCTGCTGTGTCACCAGCACGTGTGGTGGGGCTGTCATGTATCCACCTGGCTAAGTCCCCTCACAGGGCTCACACTTCTGACACCTGAACTGTTGCCTCCCCATGTACACCGAGGAGTGGTTTCTTGTCATTCTGGGACACCAGAACACCCAGCAGCTGCAGCTGTTCCATGTAGTTGGGTGGTGTTCATGAGGAGAGCCCCTGATCAGAGTGGGTGGTATCAGGGTGGATGCCTTGCATATGGAACATATCAAGCTCCAAAATGCTGGCTGTTCATCTATGGTCGTCTCTTATGTTGGTAATGTATCATTAAATGCTGCTTCTTATGACCCTGTGTCCGTCCCTTCCCTGTGTATGCCAAGAAGGAGTTTTTAATTGAATACAGTGTGTACAAACTTGATCGTTAGTACTTTCCTGCTGACCACGTGAAACTACAGTTATTGGCAACAAGGATAAAACTTTCATTTTCGAATTAAATTTCCACCTCAGAGAAATTTCTTCAGTCCCTGATGGAAACTCTACATCAGATTCAGGCAGCACTCACACTCTAGTGTTGCAAGAGGTAGCCCATAGAATTGATTTCATCACAGGTAAGTTGAACACTTTAAATGTGGCTCCATTGCTGTTTCCAGCTTTCAAAAGGTCTGTCAAACCATGGTCAAATTATGTCGAATGATTGGAACAAGATTTTTTGGCACATGGGATCCATGATGAAAATTGAAGTCAGTTTATTTTAGCAACAGTCGGTCTACAGGTGTATCATTCAATTCAACAATTGAACCCTGAGCAGTCCCCTCATGATCTCTCATTTACCCATATTAAGGGCTGCCTTTTTGAGTACTTTGATGCACAAATACACGTCACTTCCACCCAACAGACTTTCTTTTCTTGTCGAAAGTCCCCAGGTCAGATATATAAGGAATGGATTATGACACTCCAGGGTGTCTCCCGCATTTGCAAATCCTGGTGCACCAATGTTGTATGCAAGCAGTCCTATGCCTCTTCATTGATTTGCGATATGGTGGTGTTTCACGCACTGTATGAGGGTCTTCGGGCTGATATTTTTAAGTTACAAGACCTGTCCCTTGACACCTGTCTGCTGGTCATTCGTGCGTTTGAACAGTCTCACTGGCTGCAACTGCCATGTCTTGATCTGGATGTTTTTTCAGCTCGCCAGTTGCCTAGCACCGCGCGGGAGTCTCATCAGTCCATCAGTACATCCCATGACAGAAAGCCTTTCACCCGTTTTCCATCATGTCTAGACTCTTTCCGGACTCACCAATGGTACCCCCACCAGCTAGCAAGGTGCACAGCGTACTGCCAAACGAGCCATACTGCTGTTGTGTGTCAGGCTTCACAGAAACATTGTGTAGATGCCATGTTTCCTGCGGACACACAGGCTCATCATGAATCATCACAGCAGGACCTAGAAGCCTCGCATTCCATTGACAGACAAGCATTCTCCATGATTCCCCTATCAGGAGCCCATTTCCTCCTTACCTTGGAAGTTGTGCATATTCCTGTGGTCTTCCAAATTGGCATGGCATGTTCTGTTTCCATTGTGGATGGTGCCACATACCAACGCTTGGGAGACTGGAAATTTGTGGTAAGTTACTATGGGACCAAACTGCTGTGGCCATCAGTCCCTAGGCTTACATACTATTTAATCTAACTTATGCCAGGGACAACACACACTCCCATGCCCAAGAGAGGACTCGAACCTCTGACTGTGGCAAGGCGCCTCACATAACGCAACCAACACTTGACTCACCCGCTTTGTCTCCATACACTCGTGCCTTGTGTAGTTTCAGTAATCGTCACATATCAGTCGATGGCGTGTTTACAACAAAAATTTCCTACAACAGTTGTTCCTTCACAGCTCGGTTTTTGGTGGTCGGCTCACCCGACACTACTAACATTCTGGCTGTGGACATTTTTGATCATCTGGGTTTGTTAGTGCAGGATGAGCTATAGATGGTTTTGATCTCCTCCTTGAATACAAAATGTTGTTCTAAGTTTCACCGCACATGTTCAACTTCTTGCCTCTACTGTCCCTTGTTGTTTTAAGGCCTGCCCGGTCACCTTTGCTCTCTGAGACAGGCTCCAGGTGAAACTTAGCCATTTATGAGATAAAGGCATCCTTTCTCCCATCGAGCACAGTCGCTGGGCAATGCCTATTGTGTTGGTTGAGAATCCGAGTGGTGCTTTAGGCATCTGTTGTGATTTTAAGGTAATGATAAATTTTCAGTCCATCATCAGTGCATATCCTGTCCCATCGGTGGATGACATACTCACACATTTTGTAGGATCAACTGGTTTTGCCAAAATTAATTTGCACGATGCTTATTTGCAGCTGCCGTTAGATGAGGGATCTTTGCAGATTCTAGTCATCAATACCCCATGTGGCATTTTCCAGTACAGCCACCTCATATTTGGCATTGCCAGTTCCCCCGCCATTTTCCAACATTATTTGGAACACCTCATAAGTCAGGTGCCTGGTGTGGCAAATTATCTGGATGATGTCATTGGCAGTGACTCATCTGCAGTGGACCTCAAGGACAAGCTGGATAGGCTGTTTCAGATTTTTTCCAAGGCTAACCTGCATTGCCGGAAAGAAAACTGTGGCTTTCGCACACGAGGTCAGGTATCTTTGGCTCACGATAGAATATGTTGAGTTGATTTAAAATCTGCCTCCTCCCACCAACGTGAAGCAACTGCAATTGGTACTTGGTCAAATTAACTATAATCAACGATTTATATCCCATGCTACTGAGATTTCGTCACCCCTGACCAGGTTGTTGTGCGAGGGTGTGCTTTGGGTTTGGTAAGCATCTTATGAGCAGGCTTTCATACGTCTCAATTTAGCTATCTCCCACCTCCCTGGTCTGGCCACTTATAACCCTTCCCTGCCCCTCATCGTTGTTGCCGATGCATCGGACTATACCCTGGGTGCAGTCCTCTCACAAGTGGGCAAAGGTGTTCAGTGACCAGTGGCTTTCGCATCCAAGAAACTGACCAATGCTCAAACCAAATATAGACAAATTGAAATGGAAGCTTTGGCACTGGTTTTCACCCTAACAAAATTCTACGATTTTGTGTATGGTCCTCATTTCTCTGTGCAGACCAACCACAAACCTTTGGTTTCTTTGTTTCACCTGGGTGCCGTAGTGCCCCCATGGACAGTGCACCGCCTCCAGTGTTGGGTGCTCTTCCCGGCGATGTTCAACTTTGATATTGTCTATCGCACATCTGAACAACACACAAACACTGATTTCCTTTCCTGGCTGCCTGCCAGGTCAGACTGTGAGTTTGTCACCTCCCCCTTGGTTTCTTTCCGTGTGGATCCAAACATCGATGCAGTGCAGGATGCACTTCCGTTGGATGCCGATGCCGTCCTGCAGGTCACTGCTCAGGATCCAACACTGCGTGCTCTCTGCCACCAAATCACTGCAGTTTGGCTGACCAACCGTTGTAGTGTCCGAAATGTGGAAGTCAAGCATTTTTAGGAGTATCAGTATAGTCTATTTTTTCGCAATGGAGTCATCCTTTTGCATAGTGATATGAACGTTCCCCGGGTGGTCATACTGCGTGCTTTACGCCAACAAGTCCTCGACACCTTCCGTGCTAACCTTTGGGGAATCGTCCTCACCAAACAGCGGGCCTGCTGACACCTTTACTGGCACGGCTTGTATGAAGACCCTGCCTCCCTCGTGTCAGCCTGCACCATGTGCCAAACACATCAGGCAACACCCCCATGTGTCTTTTTCGTGGCCAGATGCAGCTGCTCCATGGGAACGTCTCCACTTGGATTTCACAGGGCCGTTTCATGGCTCCCAGTGACTTATCTTGATCAACTTTGAGTCTGGGTACCCTTACATATCCTGCATGATGAACACGACTTCTGCTGAAACTATCAAAATTCTCTAGCACCTCTTTGCTGTCAAGAACCTCTCAAAACAATCATTAAAGGTAATGGTCCATAGTTTATTTCGACCGAGTTAAAGCAATTATGTGTGACCAATGGAATTTCTCTCATCCACACCACACCGATTCACCCTGCGTCAAAGAACGAGGCAGAACATTTTGTGTGGATGTTCAAGACCCAGCTCGATAAGCTGTTGAGCCATCACCTGCTGAAGAAGATCGTGGTTCTTTTTTTGGATACATACCGCGCCGTCCTCCATGCTGTTAAAAGTCCATCGGAGATACTTCACGGTCGACCATTCCACTCTCCCCTATCTTTCCTTGTTCCAGAGACTTCTCACCCTCCTGCCCACACTCCAGTGCAATCCTTCTGCGTCGGGCAGAAGGTCTGGGTGTGGATCTTATGAGTGCAATGGGCATCTGCCATCATCACCAAGCTCTGCAGCCAGCCGATGACGTCTCTCTGGTGCTCCAATGTTTCCTCCGCCTGGTGGTATCTCAACCAGCTCTGTCCCTGTTTGGTGGACCACGGCATCCTGGGTGAGCTGCCAGTGCCTGTTACTGGCTCCCCTGTGACAGAACCTCCGCTTTCACCTCGTCTGCTGCCTCCACCACTAGCTCCCCCTGCTGCATATCCACCTCCAGCCCCTGCTGGCCATGAGTCTATATATGTCGACCAGGATGCCCGTATTCCTATGTTTGTGGTGCTGTGCATTCTTTTTCCAGGGGGAGAAATGTCGTAGCGGCCTCTTATCAGTTAGAGTGGCTACACAACGGACAAGAAAGGTGGGCTGCCAACCTCCCTTCAAGAGCTCAGATCAAAACATTGCTAGTGGATGTAAAGAGCAACAGACTTTCTGCATAAACATGGCACTACTTCGTGAAAAGCCATGTGACAGAGATCCACCAATTGGAACTAATGTGACTACGTGTAGCACTCCGCCAAATCAGTATTATAAGCATGCTAGCGGAGTCAGACCGGCAGTGCGTACCTACAGCTACAACAGCTCCAAGCAATACCTACACTGGGTCTAGCCTAGTAGAGACTCATCGTAGCCTTCAGCATAAGGTTGTATTTTGTTGGGTGTAATGCCACTTCTAATTGTCTAGAATAGCAGTTTGGTTATTGTTTCTTTCAATTGTCTTGTACTCTTATCTGGTTTTTGCCACCACAAGAATTGTTGTGCTTCTTTTTCTTGCATCTGGAAATTAGTGAACACCAAGAAGGTGTTTATAGTTAAATAAAGTGTGTTCAAAGTTGATTGTTTGTTCTTTCCTGCTGACTGCAGGAAACTACAGAATATATGGATCTTAGGAGCACTATACTGGTTGTATTCCAGTTTCTGTTTGTGTGAGCAATGGCTTTTACATTGCCTGATTGAAGCCAAAGTTGTGTAGATGTTTTTAAGTACTTGGTATCTCCACCAAACAATCTCATGTCCTAACTAGAATCAAGTCCAAATCTGAAAGCGTGGCTGTAGTAGTTGGAGTTTTGAACAATGGAGGCTGAGTTAGGCTTGTTTGGCGCACCTTGTCTGACAGCCAGTGAGCTTTCGGGAGTGTTCTGGGCACTCTGCTCTGAATGCCATAGCTAATGTGAGCATTAAACATGGCCGTAGCAAATTGTTTTGTGAATTTTTTATTCCATTTGTTGCGAGTCATCATTGCTGATGGTGGCGGCAAGTGATACTTTCTGCATAAGCAAGGGAGAGACATAATTTGCAGGATGTATGCTTTCTTCATGCAGAAAGCAAGCACATGCGCATACCACAGCTACCACCTGGAATCGTCAACAATGCAGTCCTCGTCTGTGCCTTGACATACACAGACTGCCATTGTTCATGGATCTGACAATAGTGAAGGGCAACACTTTAGTGAAGGGCAAATGCTATGGTTCATAGAAAATCAAATAATCCGGAATGCAAACGTTAGGAACAGAAGAAATTTTTAAAACCTTCTGTGTTCCATTTTGTTTTATAAACTTCATTAACTTGTTGTTTATTATTTTTTCCAAAACTATAAAAAACCAGAAGATTATTGTAATGGGCAGTAGTTCATCAGTCAACTTTATCACCAGCTTTAAAAATAAGGATTTCTTTGGATGTTGGAACAGGTCAGAAAACTCCCAGATTCTTATCAACAGTTACAAATGCGAAGGGGCACAGATCCTGTGGGTATGCTATCAATTACTGGTGGTAAGTGGTTTTGTATTCTTTAATGGTTTTGACAGTTTCCTTTCTCCTAACATGAACAAAAAGCATTGATAATTTACAAGTATTAACCTATTTTCCATTGGCAGCTGATTTCCATTAAAATTCGTGTATATTAAATTTTCAATATTCCAGTGAAATATCTGTTGAGCATATGGAGACTGAGAAAAAAAAAGAAGAAGAAGAAGAAGAAATGTATACGCTCTCTGTGAGACAGTTTGGCAATATCGATATTGTTAATTACTTTGAATTTTAGTATGTTGCAGTATAGCCTTTTACTCAATGGATGTTGGTACTTTCATCATTATAGTGAGAAAATAAAAAGTAGCGAAAATGAATTCTGGAGTGTTTTATCAATCTGATTATGCCATTGAAATGCAGTGTCACTGGAAGTGGGAATTTGAAACAGAAACCCCAACCCACTTCACAATTAATTGTGTTATTGATAAGTAAGAGATGATCTTGATCACTGATATGGTTTTGTGAATGGTATAAGCAAATGGTAACGGAAGATGAACAATTTGTGAAGAGGTTAGTGTGGTCTCATGAGGCTCAGTTTAACTTAATGGAACAGGAAATCTGGATCACTGCATCTCCTGGGCGCCAGAAAAGGCACATGTTCATGTGAATAAGCAATTTGTGTTTGGTGTGGACTAGCATCTAGGGGCTCAGAGGATCCTTTTCTTTGATGTCACTGGAAAATTGTACCTATAAATGTTATTCGAATAAAATTTATGAGGTGTATGTGCACTTTATGGAGCTGATGATGAGGTCTTCTATCAACATTATAGAACACTACCACACTACACCCTAACCATAAGAGCTCTCCTGAATGACAGTCTGCAGGGACATTTGATTGGGTGAAGAGGACCTATTGAAATCCCCCACGGTCTCCTGATCTAAGCCCTAACAACTTTTACTTGTGAGAAACTGTGGGAGATAAAGTATACTGCCATGAGCTGCACACATTGCAGAATCTCAATCAGGATATTATAGTGGCAAGTACACTGATCCCTATTGAAACAATGACTGATGTAACTACAGTGACTGATCGGCATTCCACTATGTTTCTGTCCACCAACTGCAGATATTTTAAACATCTAAACTAACTACATGCTTAACTAAAGATAGTACTACATCTGTGAACAGTATTTAAATGTGAAATAAATATGTAATAAATAGTTTTTAGTCCTCAAACACATTTTTGGTGGACTCTGTATTTCCTCTTTTGCTCTGCATTGAATCTATATTGTTTTTCCCATGTTACAAGACAGTACTGTCATTGGTTTTTCAACACTGTAAGGAAAAGATAGATTGCTATTTACTCTAAAGATGACACTAAGTTGCAGATGGGTACAACTAAAAGAAATTTACTTACACTTTAGCTTTTGGCTACAGTTCACCATTCAGATCTCCAAGTTGGGACTATTCTGGCAGATGTCATCATCAGGAGAAACAAAATTGACATTCTACATTTCGGAACATGGAATGTTCAATCGCTTAATCATGCAGATAGATTTGAAAATTTAAAAAGCGAAATGGATAGTGTTAGAAATAGTGGAAATCAGTGAAGTCTGGCAGCAGGAGGAACAGGACTTCTGGTCAGGTGAATACAAGATTATAAATTCAACATCAAATAGGGGCAATGCAGGCGTAGGCTTAATAACAAATAAGAAAATAGGAGTGTGGGTAAGCTACTATGAACAGCATAGTGAACACATTATTTTAGCCAAGATAGACACAAAGCCAACACCAACAACAGTAGTACGAGTCAGTATGCCAACTAGCTCCACAAATGATGTAGCGATTGGAGTGTATGGTGAGAGAAAAGAAATTATTCAGATAGTTAAGGAAGACAAAAATGTAATTGTGGCTTGGGACTGGAATTTGACTGTAGGAAAAGAAAGAAAGGGAAAAACTATAGGTGAATATGAACTAGGGAAAAGGAATAAAAGAGCAAACTGCCTGGTAGAATTTTGAACAAGCATAATTTAATCATAGTTAACACTTGGTTTAGGAATCATGAAAGAAGGTTGTATATGAGGAAGAGACCTGGAGACACCAAAAGGTTTTACACTGATTATATAATGGTAATACAGAGATTTCACAAACGTTTTTAAAATGTAAGGCATTTCCAACAGCAGATGTGGACTCTGACAACAAATGATTGGTTATGATCTATATATTAAAACTAAAGAAACTGCAAAAAGGGAAGAAATTAAGGAGATGGAACCTGGATAAGTTGAAAAAACCAGAGGTTATTTACAATTCCAGATGGAGCATTACACAATGGTTGTCTAGGACAGGGGATAGAAATACAGTTGAAGGCAAATGGGTAGCTTTGAGAGTTAAAACAGAGAAAGTAGCAGAGGATCAAATAGGTAAGAAGGCCTAATTGAAATCCTTGGATAGTACAAGGGTTACTTAATTTAATTGATGAAAGGAGAAAATGTAAAAATGCAGCAAATGAAAGGGAATACAAAAATCTAAAATATTATATTGAGAGGAAGTGCAAAATGGCTGAGAAGGAATGGCTAGAGGACAAATGTAAAGATTCATAAGCATATGTCACTCAGGGGAGGACAGATATTGCCTACAGGAAATTAAAGAGGCCTTTGGGAAAAAGAGAAGCAGATGTATGAATATAAAGAGTTCACATGGAAAACCAGCCCTAAGCAAAGAACAGAAAGCTGAAATATGGAAGGAGTATATACAGGATCTATATAAGGGAGATGAACATGAATGCAGCATTATAGAAATGGAAGAGGATGTAGATAAAGATGAGGTGGGAAATTTGATTCACTCTGAGATGAATTTGACAGAGCACTGAAAGACTTAGTCAAAACAAGGCTGTTAGTGTTGTTTCAACTACAGTGAAGAAGTTTTGCTGGAAAGCTCTGACACATCCTTCATACAGTACTGATCTATCTCCATATGATTTCTATATTTTTGAAGCTCTTAAAAAGGCAAGTAGCAAAAACAGTTTCACCAAGTGTTGGCACAGTTCATCATGTTATCAGTAACAAGCTCAAGTACAGCAAAATAAGAGCAAGGTTTGTCCCAAAAGATTTAATGAAACAATACAAGGAAACGAGACTCAAAGTATGTGCAGACTTGCAAGAGCAATGTGAAAGCACATTAATAAGCAAGATTTTGATGTTTGATGAAACTTGGGTTCATCATTTTGAGCCAGAGTTATAGAGTCAAAGCAGAGAGTGGAAGCACATTAGCTCCCCAATCTGAAATATTCAAAATGTATTAGCAGGAAAAATCATGTTGACTGTCTTTTGGGATGCCCAAGTTGTTGTCTTTTGTGATTATTTGGAAGATCAGCATACAATAAACAGCTTCAGACAGGCTGGTGAACAAAGTAAAGTCAACAATGAGAGAAAAACGTTATGGATGTCAAATAGAAGGTGTGATATTGCTACATGATGATGCTCACTCTCACACCACCCAGCTGAGGCAAGAAACCATAAAAAAGGAGGTTGAGAGACACTACCTCATCCTTCTTATAGTCCAGATTTGTCTCCTTCAGATTTTCATTTGTTTGTTACACTCAAGGAGGCATTCTGTGGGAAAAAGTTCAGCAACAATGAGGAGGCCAAGGAATTTGTGGGGAAGTGACTCAGACAACAAGACAAAGACTTCTTTGCATCAGATATAAAAAAAATTAGTTCATCATTGGGACAAGTGTGTTAATGTTGGTAGGGATTAACTTAAGGAGTAGTGAAAGTCTCATTTTTTAATGAAATACACAGCTCTTTTCTATGTCAATCTGTCTCTTTATTTATTCAATGTCCCTGATATATCTGATGTTACCAAATTTCCCTTTTTCAGTAACTCTTTCTTGATATTCCCAGCATTCATTGTATACCCTCTCTATTTCTGATATCAGTTTTTGCAGAAACAGCAAAGCTCATCAACTACTTTTTTGTGTCTCATTTCCTAATCTGATTCCTTCAGCATAACCTGATGTAATTCAACTGCCATTGTTTTACTTTTGTCGATGTTCATCTTGTAATCTCTGTTCAAAATACTGCCATTCCATCCATCTTCTTTATTGAGTTTTTTGCTATCTCAGGCTGATTCGCAATGTATTCAGCAAATCTAATGTTTTCATTTCTTCTCCCTGAACTTTAATTCCTTTTCAAATATCTTCTTGATTTCCTGTAGTGCTTTCTCAATCTACACTCCTGGAAACGGAAAAAAAAAAAACAGATTGACACCAGTGTGTCAGACCCACCATACTTGCTCCGGACACTGCGAGAAGGCTGTACAAGCAATGATCACACGCACGGCACAGCGGACACAAAAGGAACCGCAGTGTTGGCCGTCGAATGGCGCTAGCTGCGCAGCATTTGTGCACCGCCGCCGTCAGTGTCAGCCAGTTTGCCGTGGCATACGGAGCTCCATCGCAGTCTTTAACACTGGTAGCATGCCAAGACAGCGTGGATGTGAACCGTATGTGCAGTTGATGGACTTTGAGCGAGGGCGTATAGTGGGCATGCGGGAGGCCGGGTGGACGTACCGCCGAATTGCTCAACACGTGGGGTGTGAGGTCTCCACAGTACATCGATGTTGTCGCCAGTGGTCGGCGGAAGGTGCACATGCCCGTTGACCTGGGACCGGACCGCAGCGACGCACGGATGCACGCCAAGACCATAGGATCCTACGCAGTGTCGTAGGGGACCGCACCACCACTTCCCAGCAAATTAGGGACACTGTTGCTCCTGGGGTATCGGCGAGGACCATTCGCAACCGTCTCCATGAAGCTGGGCTACGGTCCCGCACACCGTTAGGCCGTCTTCCGCTCACGCCCCAACATCGTGCAGCCCGCCTCCAGTGGTGTCGCGACAGGCGTGACTGGAGGGACGAATGGAGACGTGTCGTCTTCAGCAATGAGAGTCGCTTCTGCCTTGGTGCCAATGATGGTCGTATGCGTGTTTGGCGCCGTGCAGGTGAGTGTCACAATCAGGACTGCATACGACCGAGGCACACAGGGCCAACACCCGGCATCATGGTGTGGTGAGCGATCTCCTACACTAGACGTACAACTCTGGTGATCGTCGAGGGGACACTGAATAGTGCACGGTACATCCAAACCGTCATCGAACCCATCGTTCTACCATTCCTAGACCGGCAAGGGAACTTGCTGTTCCAACAGGACAATGCACGTCCGCATGTATCCCGTGCCACCCAACGTGCTCTAGAAGGTGTAAGTCAACTACCCTGGCCAGCAAGATCTCCGGATCTGTCCCCCATTGAGCATGTTTGGGACTGGATGAAGCGTCGTCTCACGCAGTCTGCACGTCCAGCACGAACCCTGGTCCAACTGAGGCGCCAGGTGGAAATGGCATGGCAAGCCATTCCACAGGACTACATCCAGCATCTCTATGATCGTCTCCATGGGAGAATAGCAGCCTGCATTGCTGCGAAAGGTGGATATACACTGTACTAGTGCCGACATTGTGCATGCTCTGTTGCCTGTGTCTATGTGCCTGTGGTTCTGTCAGTGTGATCATGTGATGTATCTGACCCCAGGAATGTGTCAATAAAGTTTCCCCTTCCTTGGACAATGAATTCACGGTGTTCTTATTTCAGTTTCCAGGAGTGTACAAACTGAATAACATCAAAGCTAGGCTACAATCCTGTCTTGGGCCCTTCTCGGTTTATGCTTCCCTTTCATGCCCTTCAGCTTATAGGTGCATTTGATTCCTGTATAACTTGGTATGCTCCAGACTTTAAAACTGTGTATTCCATCCTATACTGTTGAATGCTCTGTATAAATTTGCAAAGGATGTAAATGTCGTTTGCCTTTTTCCAGTCTATCTTCCACCTTAAACCATAGTGACTGTATTGCCGTGCAGGTTCATACATTTTCCCATGACCCACACTGATATTTTTTTAAGGTCGGCTTCAACCATTGTTTGCAGTCTTCTGAAATTAATATGTGTTGGTATTTTGCAACAGTGACCTACTAAATGAATAGTTCAATAATATTCAAATCTGTCAGGACCTGATTTCTTTGGAATAGGAATTACTGCAGTCTTCTTGTAGTCTGAGGAGATTTTGCCATTTTCAAACACCTTACACACAAGGTGGATTTGTTTTGTCATAATTGGCTCCTTATTTCAACTTAGGTCTTTCAGAGTTCTGTCAAATTCTCCTCACAATATCATATCTCCCACCACACCTTCATGTATTCATCTTCTCTTTCTATAATATTTCAAGTTTGTTTCCCTTGTATTGACCATCTATGAATTCCTTTCACCTCTCAGACTTCCCTTCTTTGTTTAGCACTGTCTTTCCATTTGAAAATTCATACAGTGCTTCATTTTTCTCTAAATATCTCTTTAATTTTCTTATATATTGGGCCCATCTGTCCTATAAGCATGCATGTTTCTACAGTCTTGCATTAATCTTATACCCATTCCTCTTTGACAGTTTTCAGTTCTTGACAGTCTTATTTTTTAGATGTCTACGTTCCATTTTGCGTGCTACATTTGATATACACACATCAAAAAAAGTTTTACATCACTCCAGTTCCCAGAACTCCTGAAAATAGACATTGCCTGTGGATATTATATCACAGACACAGTCGCTTTAACTGTTTACAGATGTCACTAAACCGGCCCACAGATGTAAACTCCCATGGATGAGCAGTGCCTGTTAGATGGAGGGGGTCTGACAACTGATCAGTTCCAGTTATTCCACCAGGAAAGGGAAGATTGGTACAGCTGATTCATGAAAGTATATGGGGTGGATCTCGGGTCACACATGGTCAAATACCTGTTGTCATAGGTAGGAAAAGTAGGTCTTTTTTAGGATAAATCCAGACAACAGGTTCCCCTGCCTAAAGACTATCTCCAGCAGTTTAAAAAATACTGAAACAATCACGCACAAGGCAGGTTTAACACTTCAAATATCACAAAGAAAAATAAACCATTGGAAAGAGTAAGATGGGGCATTTCACAGACTTAACAATCCTCCATCAAAACATGCAGTCATTAAAAAATAAAATACAACTATTAGAAATTGAGCTCCAATCTTTGAACTGCACAGCAGTTTGTATTACTGAGCACTAGTGTAGAGACACATAAATCCAACATGTAGTATTATCATTGTGTGAAATGGAAAAATCTTACTGCAGAACTACTTCAAGGGATGGAGGACCGTGCATTTATATGAGAAAAGAACACAGTTCAAATCAAGACATGACCTCAGTACAGTAAGCGAAGACAAACACTTTAAAATATCAGCTACTGAATTAACAGGGCTTGATATCACTAAGAAATTAATTATTTTGTGTGTGTGTAGATCTCCCAGTGGTAGTATGGACACTTTTTTCAATAAATTGACTGAAGTTCTAGATTAGGTCTCAAGTATAATGGTCAACATAATTCTGTGTGGGGACATTAACATCAACACTAATATCGTAAATGAATCCAGCAGCACCTTCATAAACATCCAAATTTTTGGCATGTCCCTATTGGTCAATAGTGCAACAGGGGTTACTACAGTGACTGCACCAGTAATTGGCCATGTGGCCACAAATATGGACAGGGGAAAATGTGATGTAGCTGTAAAAGATCTCAGACTATCAGACCATCTCTATCAAATAACAACAGTCAAATCAGCCATCGAATCATTCCCTAAACTACAAGCTTACAAATGACATCTATCAGAAATCAAAATAAAATATTTTTCAAAATAACTAGAAAAACGAAGCTGGGATGAAGTGTATAAGGAAACCAATGAGAATATGAAATTCTCTAAATTCTCCACATTGCTTAAATTGAACTTTGAAAAGGCATTTCCAAAAGTATGCATGTCTGTATCAACACCTCACAAAAACAGATGGATAACAGCTGGTATTAAGAAGTCCTCCCAAACACTTAAACACCTCAGTTCCACGAACAAATTCACAATAGTCCAGAATTCTTAAATTTCTATCACAG
This sequence comes from Schistocerca gregaria, assembly GCF_023897955.1. Taxonomy (NCBI): domain Eukaryota; kingdom Metazoa; phylum Arthropoda; class Insecta; order Orthoptera; family Acrididae; genus Schistocerca; species Schistocerca gregaria. Next base: position 58,157,875 of record NC_064926.1, read on the forward strand.
ATACAAAAAGATCTATAGGAAGGTGCTGAATGCTGCAAAAAAGTAATTTAATGACAAAATAATGTATAATACAGAGAATAAAAGCAAAGCAGTCTGGGATGTTATAAAAAAGGAAACAGGGAGAGGCAAACAATCGCAGAATAACATACTGCTAAGGGAGGGGGTAAGGTAATAAATGATCCACAGCACTTAGCAAACTATGTAAATGAGCATTTTTCCCCAAAACAAATATAACACCTGTAAATAATGTTGCACTAAATACAATGATGTTACTTTCAACCACAGAAAATGAAGTCAATCGATCTGTTCAAAAACTAAAAAGTAAAAAATTTGTAGGCTTAGACGAAATACCAATGTGTGTACTGAAACAATGCATAAGGATTATACAAGGCCCCTTAACAAATACAATAAATGAATCCTTCACATCATGGCATTTCCAGAGCAGTTAAAACAGGCAAGAGTTGTACCTTTGCTTAAGAAAGGTAATGCAGAAGCCATAGAAAATTACCAGCCCATTTCCCTGCTGTCAGTATTCTCAAAAATAATAGAAGCAGTTATGAGAGACAGATTAATGAATTACCTGAATAAATACAATCTTTTAAGCGAATCACAGTTTGGTTTCCGAAGTGGCAAAAATACGGAGTCAACCATAGTATAATTCACAAAAGTTGTACTTGATACTCTTGATAAAGATGAGTGTGTCACAGGCATATTTTTGGATCTTTCTTAGGCATTTGATACAGTCGAGCACAAGCTTCTATTAAATAAATTAGAAGCATTAGGAATTAGGGGGTAGCTAATGACTGGTTTCAATCATACGTAGCAGATAGGGTGCAAAGAGTAGGGATAACACATACTTCAAATAGATCTAAACAGTTAGTAAAACACTTATGAGCACTAAAATACGTTTATATTGGTGTTAGGCAAAGTAGCACATTAGGACCAATACTATTCCTCATTTACATCAATGACTTTCCCAGTAGTGTTACTCATGGTGAAAAAATTCTCTTCACTGGTGACAGCAATACTATAGTCACTGAGAAAACAAGAGAACTCCTTGCAGAGAAAGCAAATGAAACTGCCAAGGAAGTTTACAATAAGCAACAAAGTGTCATGGAACACAAAGAAAACTAATGCCATGAATTTCAGGTTTAAGAGGAAAAATGACTGTTAAAGTAAATTTAGATGGTACCTTGATAGACTGTGTAACAAATACAAAATTTCTAGGAATGAATATTGATTCTCAGTTGAAATGGTGTGAACACACAAAGGTACATGCAGACAGAATGTCATCAGCATGTTATGCCCTTAGAATCCTGTCATTAGTGTGTAACATGTACTGTCTTTTAGTTACATATTATTCATATGTATACTCAATTCTTAGCTATGGCATTATTTTTTGGGGAACAAATGCACAAAATATGAACACAATTTTCAAACTCCAGAAAAGAGCCATAATAATAATAACCCAAAACACTAGTTGAGCTCATTGTAAAGATCTGTTCAAAACACTGGGGATTTTAACTGCTCCATGTGAATACATTTACCAGTTAGTTATAAATGTAAAAAATAACATTGGTAACTACTGCACGAACAGCTCTGTCCATGACCGTGCAACAAGAGATAGACTCAACTTATGTTTAGCAAGAAAAAATAAACATAAAACTCAAAACAACATTTTCTACCAAGGAATAAAACTGTACAATAAATTACCAAAGGAGATTAAAGAAATTGCAAAAATTGTTTTCTGTAATTCAACCATGCCTCGACGGTCAATACTGTGGTTTGATTGCACCCACATTGTTACTTTGTGCCAGGAAGGGGTCTCAACAAGGAAAGTGTCCAGGTGTCTCGGAGTGCACCAAAGTGATGTTGTTTGGACATAGAGGAGATACAGAGAGACAGGAACTGCCAGAGATATGCCTTGCTCAGACCACCCAAGGGCTGCTACTGCAGTGGATGACTGCTATCTATGGATTATGGCTCAGAGGATACCTCATAGCAATGCCACTGTGTTGAATAATGCTTTTCGTGCAGCCAGAAGACATTGTGTTACAACTCAAACTGTGCGCAGTAGGCTGCATGAAGCGCAACTTCACTCCAGACGTCCGTGGCGAGGTCCATCTTTACAACCACGAAACCATGCAGTGCGGTACAGATGGCCCCAACAACATGCCAAAAGGACCTCTCAGGATTGGCATCACGTTCTCTTCACTGATGAGTGTCGCATATGCCTTCACCAGACAATCATCGAAGACTTGTTTGGAGGCAACCTGGTCAGGCTGAATGCCTTAGATACACTGTCCAGTGAGTGCAGCAAGGTGGAGGTTCACTGTGATTTTGGCGTGGCACTATGTGGGGCTGACGTACACTGCTGGTAGTCATGGAAGGTGCCGTAATGGCCGTATGATACGTGAAGCCATCCTCCGACCGATAGTGTAACCACATTGGCAGCATATTGGCTAGGTATTTGTCTTCATGGACGACAATTAGCACTCCCATCATGCACATCTTGTGAATGATTTCCTTCAGGATAATGACGTCGCTCAACTAGAGTGGTCAGCATGTTCTTCAGACATGAACTCTACTGAACATGCCTGGGACAGATTGAAAAGGGCTGTTTATGGAAGACATGACCCAGCAAACAAACATGCCAAATCTCTGTTGAGGAGTAGGGCAATCTGGGCCAACAGTGCTTTGATGAACTTGTGGATAGTGGGCCACAATGAATACAGGCATGCATCAATGCAAGAGGATGTGCTACTGGGTATTAGAGGTAGCAGTGTGTACAGAAAACTGGACCACCACCTTTGAAGGTCTTGCTGTATGGTGGCACAACATGCAGTGTATGATTTTCATGATCAATAAAAAGGGCAGAAATGAGGTTTATGTTGATCTCTACTCCAATTTTCTGTACAGGTTCCAGAACTCTCAGAACCGAGGTGATGCAAAAGTTTTTTTGATATGTGTATATTCTCCTTCTTTCATCATTTAAATTAAAAAATCTCCTATGTTACCCACTTATTTCTACTGTTCCTTGTCCTTTTGATTATTTGATCCCCTGCTGCCTTCACTATTTCATGTGTCTAAGGTACCCATTGCTATTTCTTTCTCCTGTCCCTGTCAATCATTGCCTAATGTTCTCTGTGAAACTCTCATCCATCTCTGGTACTTACAGTTTACGCAGGTCCAATTTCCTTAATTTTGTACCTTTATACAAATTCTTTGGTTTTAATCTGCATATTATAACTAGCAAATTATGGTGAAAAGCTATGCTTACCCTTGAAACTGTTTTGTAGTTTAAAATCTGGATTTGTAATCTCTATCTTACAATTATATAATCTACCTGAAACATTACAGTGTCTCCATATCTCTTCTACATACATAACTTTCTTTCATGGGTCTCAAACCATGTATCTGCTATGATTAACTTGTGCTCTTTGTAGAATTCTTCTAGATGATTTCCCTTTGATTTGCATAATAGGTTTTTCTGTAAGTTCATCGTGTGTGCAGCTAGTTGGTACATAAACATGTACTACAATGGTGTGTGCTGATTTTGTTTCTGCTTTGGTTACTGTAATGTTTTCACCCTGCATTCATATCTCATTATTCATTATTACTTAGTTCTGCAGTATTCCTATGTGATTTTTTTGTTTATAAATCTGAACTCATCTGACCAGAATTCCTGTTCCTCCTGTTACCACACTTCTCTAACTCCCACTACGTATGACTTCAACCTAACTATTTTGAATTCTTTAATGTACCTACCAGGTTAAGGGATCTAACTTTGCAAGCTCCACCCAGTGGAATGCTGGTTTCGTATTTCCTTATAACGTCTGCCTCAGTAGTCCTCACCCACAGATCCAAATGGCAAACTATTTTAGTCCCACATTAATTTGCCCAGTAGGATGCCTTCATCATTAATTATTAAGATTTTGTTGAACACCACACAAGTCAACAGTAGAGGATAGTGCTGTTTTTAAACTGGTCCATGTTGTTGAACACAGATTTCATTACTGAGTAAATGAACTGTGAGGCTGTTGTAAGAATTTGTAGCCCTTTAAAGAGATGCCTAGAAGATGTGTGACTTTCTTTTGAGTAGTAAATACTTTTTGGGTGAGTGTTGTGTTACAAAAAAAAATTATTACATATGACATCAGAGAGTGAAAAATGCACAGTACGTTAGCTTGCTAATTTGTATATCCTCAGAATTAGCAATTATTCGGATTGCAAAAGTTGCAGAACCTAGTCGCTTTAGGAGATCCAAAATATGAATTTCCCGATTAAGATTCTCATTTATATGTACACCCAAAAACCTATTATGCTCTACCTTGACTACTGACTTCTGTTGATGTGCTATATTTATTGAAGGAACTGTACTCCTTGCAGTAGAAAATTGGATGTACGGTGTTTTTTCAAAGTTCAGAGCAAGCCCATTAGCAGAAAACCAATCAATAACTTTTCCAAACATATAATTTGTATCACTTTCTATGGGAGTGTCTTTTACTGGATTAATAATGATGCTTATATTATCAGGAAACAGTGTCAGTTCAGCTTCTTGTTTTGGATATGAAAGGAGGTCATTCTCATATATTGAGAACAGAAGTGGACCCATGATCAAACCGTATGGAATACCTAATGTAATTTCACCCCAGTTAGATTAAGTGGGAAACTTCCTTAAATCAGTTATACCATATAAAGGAACTTTTTTCTTCCTGTTCTGTAGTTATGACTTAAACCACTCATATGCTGTTCAATTTATACCATAGAATTGTAATTTCTGTAACATAATGTCATGGTTCACACAATCAAATGCTGTGGATAAGTCACAGAAAATTCTTATTGGTGACATTTTATTATTTAAAGACTGTATTATGTGGGCAGTGAAATTATATATTTCTGTCTCAGTGGGACAGCATTTTTGAAATCTGAACTGTGGTTTACGAAGTATCCCATTACTGCTGAGACTGCTAACCACTCTTGAGTACATTACTTTCTCGAAAATTTTTGAAAATTCTGTGAGCAAGGATACTGGCCAGAAATTATTGACATCTGTGGTTTGCCCTTTTTTGTAGAGAGGCTTGACAAGGGCATATTTAAACCTGTGGCGCAACTGGAAGCTGGCTTCGTTCCATTCATTATATGTTATTGTTGGGCTGTTGTGTTTGTGATGCATGTCTCTTGCTTTTTCATGACTCTTCCAGAAGCCTGGTGCCTTTTGAGGTTATACCAGACTATGAGTGTTACCCGGTCTTCAATGATGAAGGTTGTGTCTGCCAAGATGTAGGTTATTCTGTTTTGCATGTATTTTGAGATACATATAATTATTTTCAGATAGGCTGGCTTCACTCATTCTAGTTGTTTGAGTATATGTGACATTTCCATATACGTTGTGTGCCGGATGATGCAGCGAGCTGAAGCCTTTTTGTTGATTAGCCTCAGGGCTGTTCTTACAGATAACAGATTCAGTTTCTTTATCTCAAATGTTACCTTGGTTGCTGTTAGTACTCTGTTCAATATGCTTGTGAAACGTGTGCTCTGTCACCTGCATTGTAATGGGCATTTATAGCTTTTAACTGTTTGCAGTTGTTTTGTCCTGCAGGTGAATTTATCATTGTTTGTGAGAGTTTCTTCTTTCCATAATTTCACTGCTTTTCCCTTATCCCTGTTTATGACAACAGCGTTTTCCTGGGACCATTCTTGCAGTTTGTTAATGGCTTCTTGCAGGGGCCCCTGTTTGTGATAGGAGGATCATGTTACCAGCATACAGCCATATCCTCACTTTTTCTGATTGAATCATGCCATGGGTAATAATATTGAATCTAGGGGGAATTATAAAGTTTCCCTGCACTACTCCAGCCATTTGCTGGATTCTTTGGGACTGTATTATGCCATCAAGGATACTGATTATGTTTCCTGGGAGGACAGCATCATCGTTATGGCACACAGCAAAACTACATGCCCTTAGCAGAAATAATAGCTGTGATTTGCTAGGTACTCAAACACATGTCACTAAGATATCAAACACTATATGCAAATGAATTGCTTCTCATAAAACATTATGTCTACATGAATTTTCTGTGCTAACCTGTTGTTGTTGTTGTGGTCTTCAGTCCTGAGACTGGTTTGATGCAGCTCTCCATGCTACTCTATCCTGTGCAAGCTTCTTCATCTCCCAGAACCCACTGCAACCCACATCCTTCTGAATCTGCTTAGTGTAGTCATCTCTTGGTCTCCCTCTACGATCTTTACCCTCTACACTGCCCTCCAATACTAAATTGGTGATCCCTTGATGCCTCAGAACATGTCCTACCAACCGATCCCTTCTTCTGGTCAAGTTGTGCCACAAACATCTCTTCTCCCCAATCCTATTCAATACTTCCTCATTAGATATGTGATCTGCCCATCTAATCTTCAGCATTCTTCTGTAGCACCACATTTCGAAAGCTATTCTCTTCTTGTCCAAACTATTTATCGTCCATGTTTCACTTCCATACATGGCTACACTCCATACAAATACTTTCAGAAATGACTTCCTGACACTTAAATCTATACTTGATGTTAACAAATTTCTCTTCTTCAGAAACGCTTTCCTTGCCATTGCCAGTCTACATTTTATATCCTCTCTACTTTGACCATCATCAGTTATTTTACTTCCTAAATAGCAAAACTCCTTTACTACTTTAAGTGTCTCATTTCCTAATCTAATTCCCTCAGCATCACCCGACTTAATTCGACTACATTACATTATTCTCGTTTTGCTTTTGTTGATGTTCATCTTATATCCTCCTTTCAAGACACTATCCATTCCATTCAACTTCTCTTCCAAGTTCTTTGCTGTCTCTGACAGAATTACGATGTCATCAGCGAACTGCAAAGTTTTTATTTCTTCTCCATGGATTTTAATACCTACTCCGAATTTTTCTTTTGTTTCCTTTACTGCTTGCTCAATATACAGATTGAATAACATCGGGGATAGACTACAACCCTGTCTCACTCCCTTCCCAACCACTGCTTGCCTTTCATGCCCCTCGACTCTTATAACTGCCATCTGGTTTCTGTACAAATTGTAAATAGCCTTTCGCTCCCTATATTTTACCCCTGCCACCTTCAGAATTTGAAAGAGAGTATTCCAGTCAACATTGTCAAAAGCTTTCTCTAAGTCTACAAATGCTAGAAACGTAGGTTTGCCCTTCCTTAATCTAGCTTCTAAGATAAGTCGTAGGGTCAGTATTGCCTCACGTGTTCCAACATTTCTAAGGAATTAAAACTGATCTTCCAAGAGGTCGGCTTCTACTAGTTTTTCCATTCGTCTGTAAAGAATTCGCGTTAGTATTTTGCAGCTATGACTTATTAAACTGATAGTTCAGTAATTTTCACATCTGTCAACACCTGCTTTCTTTGGAATTGGAATTATTATGTTCTTCTTGAAGTCTGAGGGTATTTCGCCTGTCTCATACATCTTGCTCACCGGATGGTAGAGTTTTGTCAGGACTGGCTCTCCCAAGGCCGTCAGTAGTTCCAATGGAATGTTGTCTACTCCAGGGGCCTTGTTTCGACTCAGGTCTTTCAGTGCTCTGTCAAACTCTTCACGCAGTATCGTATCTCCCATTTCGTCTTCATCTACATCCTCTTCCATTTCCATAATATTGTCCTCAAGTACATCGCCCTTGTGTAGACCTAACCTAAGAGATAATTATCTGTACATTTTCAATATCAAGTAAGGATGTGGGAATTCAGAAATAAGGAAATCTAGTTTTGTATCCTGTGGTGTGTGCAGTAAATGTTTGTAGATATGCTTTTGAGGAAGTTCCACCTCAGTCTCTTGTCACAAAAGACCCCTCTATTCCTGAGGAGACAGGCAAAAGGTTATCTTGACTTGCCTATGGCTGGCTAAGCTTTACTGCAGCACCACTTGCCCTCTTCGCAAAGTGGCTTTGTACCCCTTTTCGGTACATACCAGAGCATGTCCACTATAATACCACCACTACTGTAAATACCTCAGTCCTATTTACATACCAGTATGTCTCGTGCTGCAGTATCTCTAAAGGAAAGTGCTACAAAAGTTCTCTAACTGAAACTGCAAGCTCACTGCTTACGTTTATGATCTCAAGTGCGCTATAGCTAGCATTCCTGTCAGAAATCTTTAACATACTGAAATATTCACTTTGAAATTTCCTGGTAACTATTTGTGGGGCTCGGAATGTCTGCCCAAGCTACTCATAATATCATTATCTGCACTGAAATCACTCTTGGAAATTTTCAAACCAGACAGTGGTGTTTGTACTGTAAAGTCTCAAGTTTCCACTTGCTTTCAGCCATTTACAGTACCAATGTACCAAGGCCATGTTTTCTAATGTTATAAACCAGATCACTCAATCATCCAGAACGTTGCCCCTCTAACTACTGGAAGGGATGATGTCCATTTTCAGGAATCAGTGGTCAGGCTGACCTCTCTACGAAGACCCCTCCATTGTGGTTGCACCTGTAGTATGGCTGTTTATATTGTTGAGGTATGCAAGTCACCTCATCTTAGTCAGGTATAAGGTTCTAATATAGATATAGAAATTGAGAATCACTACTGTTTCAGAAGAAAATTAAAAACATGTTATTTTAAGTTAAGAATGCAGATCAACAGCACCTATCTAGTATAACTAAGGAGGCAGCAACTTTCTTCATAATTTCATTTGTTAAATTTATCTATCATAGGTTTCAATAGTACTAAGTGGTGTAATGATTGTGTATTGTTAATACAGTTTACAGAATAAGTTTATATGATATCCTTGTGCTACTGTTATTGTATATCTTGACTCATTTCACATCCCTGGAGGGTCATCTTCGTGACGGGATATGCAGAACATGATGAATGAATGAATGAGTGAACATACAAACTAATGTGTTGATTTGTAGCTTAAATATTTCCAGAAGATTGTGCAGTTTTTTTTCTTTTTCATGATAGGTAAATCATTCTCCAAGTTTTCATACTGATGCCCAGATTGATCGAGACATAAAGGAGAATCTTCTAATGGACACATTTAATATTTTGAACCTATGTCAAATGGACAAAAGGAAAGTTATGGAGGAAGACCGAAAACGCGTTCGAGAAAGGCTCCTTCAAGGAATACTTCATAAGGATCAGAGGTACCTTTTAGCGCTTATGACAAACTTAAATATTGGTAGTAATCTTAACACGAATGCCAGATAACTTCTTTTATTCATTTTGTGGTGTGTAAACAGCTACTGTTGTATACATATGAGGCAGACATTGATGGCTTTAATTATAATGGATTTCTGAACACCGCAATTAATCTTCTGATAAAATCTGATGGTTACTATTACTCAGACATCAGACACTCAAAATCCTCAAATTCACCTAAAAATAGGTCGGCTTTAAATATATTTACATTCATCTACAAAGAGTATAGATAGTGTTAAACTAAATCTATGAACCTTCCATTTACGAATTTGAAAATAGCAAAACTTCTCAAGCATAATAAAGTGCATGTAAAACCTAGATAATTATTGGTTGCTGTTACTTCTCTAGTCAGTAATATATCATACCGGTCATCCAAATCCATGTACTTTCATGTGTGAATCACAATTTTGCAGAACCTTTGAGTTCTTCTTGAAATTTTACAATTTATTTCGCTTGTGCTTTGCCATTTGAGTATGACTATACAGCAAATTTTGTTAGTGCTTCATATACGTGTAAAGCTAGACTTGTCAAGGAAAGTGAGACTCAATTTTTTTTTTAAGCAGCTTCCTTCATTACATATGTCTTTTCTTAATTTTTAAAATTCATATTTGAATTAGTTATTGCTACCTACCATCTTCCGTTAAATGTTACAGAAATAGAAATTCTTCTATGGAAGAGAAGGAACTCAAGGAGAAAGTTTTTCAGTTTGTTTTCAAATTTAACATTGGTGTCTGCCAAGCATTCCATATCCCTGGGTAAATGATCAAAAATTTAGTGGTGGCATTGTGCGCTGCTTTTGTACTACAGGCAACGTTAATTTGGAATAATGAAAGTCAGTTTTTCTTCTGACATTGTAATTATTTACATAATTGTAGCTTTTGAACTGTACTAGATTACCTATGACAAACTTAACAAGGAAATAAATATGTTGTGTATCAGTAGTCAGAATGCTTAACTTCTTGAACAGGTAAGTACAAGAAATGTATGGAAAGTGTTGCACAAATGGATGCAGTGTAGAGAGTTTCTCTGTTCCTTTCAGCTTAGCCATTTCATAAACCAGTTTAAATACTTTAGGTATATACTTTAGGTCTAACATAATTCAGAAACAAATTCACTGTATGTCTGTTTAGAAAACAAAATGAAGAAATAAGAGGAAGAATCTAAACCTTGGTACTCTTGTATACCTGCATCAGCATACATACTCTGAAAACCAGTGTTAAGTGCTTGGCAGAGAATACTTCATATTGTACCACTTGTTAGGGTTTTTCTCTGTTACAGCTGTGTATGTAGTGTGGAAAAAGACTGCTTAAATGCCACTGTGCTTGCTGTAGTTAGTCTAATCCTATCTTCACAGTGTCTGCAAGGGTAATACCGAGGAGTCTGAAGCATATTCCTAAATTGTTCACTTGGCACTTGTTCTTGGCACATTGTAAGCAGGCTTTTGTGGGATAAATGCTGTCTACCCACAAATGTTGTCAATTCAGGATTTTCAGCACTTCCATGACACTTCCCCATGGGTCAAGGTAACATGTGATCATTTATACTCCCCTTTGGTAATCCGAGCTAGTCCTGCTTGGCATGGGTTGCAGATATAGTATTTTAAGGTGGCACATACAAGTGTTTTCTAAGCAGTCTCCTATGTAGGCTAACTGCTCTTTCCCAGTATACTGCCAGTGAACCCAAATCTGTCATCTGCTATGTGTATAATTTTGACTGTGTGATCATTCCATTTCATTATTTGTTATTGTTGTTGTTGTTGATGTTGTTGTGGTTCGAGGACTGGTTTGATGGAGCTATACACACTATTCTGTTTTACGCAAGCCTCATCATATTTGTGTAACCTTTTTCTTACCAAACTGACAGCTCCCTGATGCCTCAGAATGCTTCCTGTTGGCTAAGCCCATCTTTTAGCCAAGCTGTGCCACACAGTTATTTCCCCAATTTGATGTAGTACCTCCTCATTAATTATTCTGTGTACACACCTTCTCCTTGTGATGTTACAAGTATTTTCTAAAATTGAAATACTGAAAAAGTTTCTTGAAATTATATAAATTATATAGTATTCTAAAATAAATCGATGCACACATAATTGATTATAAATTTGTATGAAAATTGTAGTATAAAACTTGGATTCATCATAATATAAATCTTGCCTATAAATAACCTTTTCATAAACTTCAAAATTCTCTTTCATTTGTTTCTCTTATTCTGAAAAGGATAGTTGCTACTAATCATATAGCAGAGATTCTGAGTCACAGATAGGCTCAACAGAAAGACTGTCAAAAAGTAAGCTTTGGGCCAAATACACTCACACATCACTCATGCAAACGCAACTCAAACACACATGGCTGCCGAGGCCAGGCTGCAAGCAGCGCTTCATTGTGGAAGAAACAATGTGGAGGGGGAGGTTAAGGAGGAGGCTGGCATGGGACGGGTGAGAGACAACAGGAAAGGGATGGAATGGGAACAAGGAAGGGGATAGGTGGGTAAAGGACAATGACTAACAAAGGTTGAGGCTAAGAGGGTTACACCAGTGTATGATACAATGTAGGGAGAGTTCCCATCTGTGCAATTGAGAAATCTAGTGTTGGTGGGAAGGATCCAGATGACACAGGCTATAAAGCAGTCATTGAAATGAAGAACATTGTGTTGGGCAGCATGCTCAGCAACTGGGTGGTCAAGCCTTTTCTTCGTCACAATTTGTCAATGGCCATTCATGCAGATAGCTTGTTGGTTGTCATGCCCATGTAGAGTGCAGCACAGTGATTGCAACTAAGCTTGTAGATCACATGACTGATTTCACAGGTAGCCCTACCTTTGATGGGATAGCTGATGTTTGTGACTAGACTGGAGTAGGTGGTGGTGGAAGGATTCGTGGGACAGGTCTTACATCTAGGTTGATTATGGGGATATGAGCAATGAAACAAAGGGTTGGGAGCAAGCATTGTGTAGGGATGGATGAGGATATTGTTTACGTTCAGTGAGTGGTGAGTGGCTAGAGAGATAAAGCACGGGAAATCAGTTTTTTTACAAGATTTGGAGGGTAATTACAGTCTGTGAAGGGCTCAGTGGTGCCAATGGCCTTGCTGCAGTGTTAACACCGGTTCCCATCAGATCACTGAAGATAAACGCTGTTGGATTGGGCTAGCACTTGGATGGTTGACCATCCGGTCTGCCGAACACTGTTGGCAAACAGGGTGCACTCAGACCTTGTGAGGCAAACTGAGGAGCTACTTGATTGAGAAATAGCAGCTCCAATGTAGTAAACTGACATACGGTCGAGAGAGCAGTGTGCCGACCACATGCCTCTCCATACCCACATCCAGTTATGCCTGTGGGCTGAGAATGACATGGCGGCTGGTCAGTACAGTCTTGCTTTCCAAGGCCTGTTCGAATGGAATTTAGTTTTAGTTCTTTTAGAAGGGCTCAGTGAGGCCTTTGGTATATTTCAATAGAGAATGCTCGTCACTACAGATGTGACGGCCATGGATGGCTAGGCTGTCTGGAAGATACTTCCTCATATGGAATGGGTGTCAGCAGTCAAAGTTGAGGTATTGCTGGTGTTGTTGGTAGGTTTGATATTGATGGAGGTGTTGATGTAGTCACATTTGAGGTCAAAGTCAACATCAAGCATCAGCATTGAAGGTGGCTTGTTGGGTTGCGGAGGACCAGGTGAAGCAAATGGGGAAGGAGGTGTTGAAGTTCTAGTGGTATGTGGATAGAGTGTCCTTAACTTTGATCCAGATCACAAATATGTTATTAGTGAATCTGAACTAGGTGAGGGATTTGGGATTATGGGATGTTAGAAAGGATTCTTCTAGATGGCCCAGGAATAGTTTGGCTTAGGATGATGACATATGTGTGCCCGTAGCTGTACCCCGTATTTGTTTGCAGGTGATGCTTTCAAAGGAGGAGGATAGTGTTCATGGCAACTAGGAAGGAGGTTGTAGGTTTGGAATCCTCTGGGCATTCAGTGTTCAGTAGCAGTAAGGCCATGGGCATTAGGAATGTTAGTGCAAAGGGAGGTGGTGTCAGTAGTGATGAGTAGGACACTATGTAGTAAAGGAACAGGAACTGTGGAGAGTCAGTGGAGGAAATGATGGGTGCTTTGATATAGGAGGGTGAGTTGCAGGTAATAGGCTGAAGGTGTTGGTCTAAGAGAACAGAGATTCTCTCAGTGGAGTCCAGAAACTACAAGTATAGTGAACTGGCTCAGGCAGAGTTCAAGATTAGTCTTAGGTTGAGTCTGCCTGATAGGGGTTGGTAATGAGAAAGTGTTTCCACTGTAGGGACCAGGAGAAGGAGAGAAGGTCTTCAGCAAGTTCTGCATGATTAAATTTTGGAGTGGGGAAAAAAGCAAGACCTTAGGAAAGGTCAGATACTTCTTTGGGGCAAAGACGTTTGGAGAAAAGGTTCGTGACAGTGTTTGGTGTTTATTTAGATTCTGGATTCTGTATGGTAGTGGGGGGGGGGAGTTATTGAGGGTAAGGTAAATGTAGTAGGTCTGCGAGGCAGGGTCTGTCAGGTATGAGGGGACATGGATGAGGTTTGGAGACTGTTGTAGAGATGGTGGATAGTGGTAGCTCAATGTGGGGGTAGGAAGTGAACAGGGTGGAGAGTTGTTTGAGATGGTGTTGTGCATGCTACTCTAATTCCTGGAGGGTAAGAGTTTCAGTATGTGATATGGGATCCAGGAATTTGTGATTGCATAGCAGGAGAATTTTGCAGGTGGAGGGGAGGTATTGCAAGGAAGTTTGGGCCTGATTGACATAGTTTTGCAGGATATGTTGGTGAGGGCTAAAGACTGGGAGAATCAAACAGATGGAGGTCACTGGTGAAGGAGGGGTTGCAGCTAAAGATGTGTAATTTGATGGCGAGGCTATTTGGGAGGATTCCATGAGCCAAGGAAGAACACAGTAAAAGTATGTGGGACCGGCCTTTGGCTAGGGATAAGGAAACTTTTCTGTTTCACTTGTTGTCTTCATTATGTGCTTTATTTATGAGCCACACTGTAACAACCATGTCTGCCACAGAAAACAGATGGCTGCAAGACCAAGCTGATTGTTGGTGCAACATCTCATTTGCCACATTACTCCTGATGATAGCATTAATCCTAGACTTTCAAATTGATCACTCTTCTTTTATCAGTCTCATGTATTTTCATGTGTTATTTCCATATCTTCCTGTCCCACATGAACTTTTACTTCATCCTATGAACCCCCTGATCCCCAACTCCTTCTCCTCTCGTATTCCAGTTCCCACATACTAAGTTCTCTCAATCACATCTGTTGTCTCCCTTCTTGTCAATTTCATTTGCTTTTCATCTTTCACTGCTCGTCTTCTCCCCCCTCAAATTTCATCTTGGTTTTCCATACTTCATTTGTTTTGCCCTTTTTGTGATTTTCCCCAAATATTTTGTTGTATTTTAATGAATTTTTTGCACTTATTTCTACATTACTTATGTATTTCTGAATTTGTATCCTCCACCATCTATCCTTGCTCCTTCCATCTGATACAGAAAAGTTTCCCAATCCCTAGCCAGAACTCAGCCCGCATACTTTTACTGCATTGTGGCTTGACTCATGAAATCCCCCCAAATGGCCTCACCATCAAATACTAATTGGTGGCTGCAGCCCCTCCTTCCTCAATGACCTCCATCTGTTCAGATTCCACCAGTGCTTAACCCTCACCATCATCCTGCAAAACAATGTCAATCAGTCCCAAACTTCCTTGCAGTACCTCTTCTCCATCCATAAAATCCTCCTGCTATGCAGCTCCAAATTCCTGGATCCCATACCTCACATTGAAACTTTTGGCCTCCAGGAATTACAGCAGCATGCCCAGTGTCACCTCAAAAAACTTTCCATCTGGTTAACTTTCTATTCCTATCTTGGACTACCACATCCCCACATAGCTGACAAACCCTGCCTCGCAGACCTACTACATTTACCCCACCTTCATACAGAATCTAGAATCCAAACAGAACTGAAACGCAGTCATGAATCTTTCCTCCAAAAGTCTCCAAAGGTCTCACCTTCTGCCCCATATCGAAATTCAATCAAGCAAGACTTGTTAGAGACCATCTCTCTGTCTCCTGGTCCCTATAGCAGAAACACTATTTTGTCACCCATCCTACCAATCAGACTCAACAATGTGAACCCTACCTGACTCAGTTCTCTCTTCCATCCAACTGTGTTTCACCCCCCATTTACCCCACCTTCATACAGAATCTAGAATCCAAACAGAACTGAAACGCAGTCATGAATCTTTCCTCCAAAAGTCTCCAAAGGTGTCACCTTCTGCCTCATATCCAAATTCAATCTCTAATGCTCATGGCCTTACCACTATTGGACACTACTTTTCTAAAGACCTGAAGGATTCCAGACGTACAATCTCCTTCCTAGTCACGATAACCAACTATATCCTCACCTACAATTACTTCTCATTTGAAGGTCTCATGTACATATCAATTCTAGGGTACATATATGGGCACCCACATGACACCATCTTACGCCAACCTATTTGTGGGCCATCTTGAGGAGTTTTATCTAACCATACATAATCCCAAACCTATCACCTGGTTCAGATTTATTGATGACATCTTTGTGATCTGGATCAGGGGTGAAGACACCCTATCCATATTCCTCCAGAACCTCAATGTCTTCTTCCCCATTTGCTTCACTTGATCTTGTTCAACCCAACAACCTACCTTCCTTGACGTTGACCTCCGTCTCAAAGATGGCTACAACAGTGTCTCTGTCCATATCAGACCTACCGAACACCAGCAATCCCTCCACCACTGCAGCTACCACCCAGTCCATACCAAGAAGCCTCTTCTATATAGCTTAGCCAACCCTGGCTATCGCAACAGTAATGAATAGCAGCCCCTTTCGAAATATACCAAATGTTCCACTGAGCCCTTCACAGGTCATAAATACCCTCCCAACCTTGTACAAAAACTGTTTTCCTGTGGTCTTATCCATCCAGCCACCCACCCACCATCTCCCAGTCCCACCATCCAACCACAGAGGAGCATTCCCCTTGTGACTCAGTACCATCCAACACTGGAGCAACTGAATCACATTCTCTGTCAGTGTTTCAACTACCTCTTATCATGCCCTGACATTAGGACTGTCATACCCACTATCCTTCCCACCACTCCCACAATGGTATTCCACTTCCCACCAAATCTTCACAATATTCTCATCTGTCTCTACACAATACCTGCTTCCAACCTCTTGCCTTGTTTCTCATATCCCTGTAATAGACCTAGATGCAAGACCTTTCCACGAACAATACGAGACTGGAATAGAAGGGAGAACCGATAGAAGTACTCAGGGTACCCTCCGCCACACACCGTCAGGTGGCTTGCGAAGTATGGATGTAGATGTAGATGTAGATCCTCCCACCACCACCTACTCCAGGCTGGTCACAGGCATCAACTACCCCATCAAAAGCAGGGATACCTGTGAAACCAGTCACGTGATCCACAAGCTAAGCTGGAACTGCTTTGCTGTATTGTACATGGACATGACAATGAACAAGCTCTCTGTTCATATGAATGGCCACCGACAAACTGTGACCAAGAAACAGCTGGTCCACACAGCTACTGAGCCATGTTGCCCAACATGATGTTCTTCATTTCAGTGACTGGTCCACATCCCGTGCCACCCAGATCCTTCACACCAACACTAGCTTTTCTGAATTGCAGAGTTGTGAACTCCCCCTATAATAGATCGTACATTGCCATAATCAGTTTGGCCTTAACCTTTCATTAGACATTGTTCTTTACCCAACCATCCCCTATCTTGTTCCCCACCAAGCACTAGACAGCTCTCTGTTCCAACAACACACCCAGTCATTTACACTACTGGCCATTAAAATTGCTACATAATGAAGATGACGTGCTACAAACACAAAATTTAACCGACAGGAAGAAGAAGCTGTGATATGCAAATGATTAGCTTTTCAGAGCATTCACACAAGGTTGGTGCCGGTGGTGACACCTACAACGTGCTAACATGAGGAGAGTTTCCAACCGATTTCTCATACACAAACAGCAGTTGACCAGCGTTGCCTGGTGAAACGTTGTTGTGATGCCTCGTGTAAGGAGGAGAAATGCGTACCGTCAAGTTTCCAACTTTGATAAAGGTCAGATTGTAGTCTGACTCAATGCCCAGGCATATGAAGGCCATTATTACATCCAGAGGTGGTTGTTCTGGGTACTGATTTCTCAGGATGTATGCACCCAAATTGCATGAAAATGTAATCACATGTCAGTTCTATTACAAAATATTTGCCCAATGAATACCAGTTTATCATCTGCATTTCTTCTTGGTGTAGCGATTTAAAAGGCCAATAGTGTACTTCTCTCCTTCTCCACTGCCCTCCCCCCTCCTCTCCCTCCTTCTAACCTCCTGACTGCATCTAGCTGCCCTATCTCTTCCTGTATCCTCTCACAAGCACAAACTTACCATCCCCCACTCGTGCCCTGCTGTCCCTTCATGTCGTGCCTCCTCTTCTTTACCCCCACCACCCAGATTGCTTCTCTCATTGTGTGGTGCTCCTCGGATCTGGTGTCATGAGCCAGAGACTGTGGTCATGTGTTTTTAAATTGTGTTTGCTTGAGTGTGTGTGTATGTTATCTAATTCTGAAGAAGGGCTTTTCATCCGAAAGCTTCCTTGTTTGATACTCTTTTTGTTGTGTCTTTCTGTGAGTCAGCATCTCTGCTATATGGTGAGTAGTCAGTATTCCATCCTGTATTTTCCATTGTTTAATTATATTTATCACTACTTTATCATCCACCTTGATAGCTGAGTGGCCAGTGCAGTAGATTGCTATGCAAGGGGCCCAGGTTTGATTCCCGGCTGGTTAGGAGATTTTCTCTGCTCAAGGACTGGGTGTTCTGCTGTCTTCATCATCATCATGTCAACCTCATCGACATGCAAGTCACTGAAGTGACAACAAGAAAAAGACTTGTTACAGATGACTAGTCTGCTTGACTGGAGGCCCTAGCCACATGACATTTTATTTACTACTTTATTATTATCATCGTCATTATTCTGCTACCAGGTGCCACAGATGTCTAATGACTTTCAGAGGAGACGGACTTATATAGCCATTAGAGGGCACCACAGCCATGTTGCACTGTGCTCACACAGCATGTGTGTGAGAGCACCACTCTCTGGCCAAGTGAGTATAGTGGCCAATACCATATCACATGACTGGTATATAGGCAGCCCACAAGCCCATAACCAGTCAGTTCAGTGCTCTCATTTGATACTTTTTGATCCATCTTCACTGTAATAGGACTGTTAGACAACTGTCTTGCTTTTCACCAGGATATTCTCTCTGGCTGCATTTCAGATATGTCTCTGTACTGCTCTGAGTCTTGTTTTAATTGTTGTGGTGACAGCTTTGTGTAGTGTCTTGTCATCTATGTTGTTTCTTCACGTTGGTCTCTTGTCTTGTTCATAGTCTGTCTGTTGCATTTTGTTCCCCTGTTGTTAGTTTGGGTTACTCTTCCATAGGTGGCTCTCCTGCCTGGTGGGTTTCTCCATTTCTCCATTCTTCTGGAACTTCAGTGTTGTAATCTTACCCTCCCACACATCACTATTAAAATTTCTCTGTATCTGAAAGTTTCGAAAGCTTTGAGAGGTGTAAGATATACAAGCACTTTTTACTTATCTTCTTTTTCTCTTCTTGTTGGCTGCAGTTCTCACGTCTAGGAGGACATTCTTGAGGCTGTAATTATTTTAGAATGTTGTGGTTTCCATAAGACTAAATAATTGATGAAGTACTATCTGTTGTTATGATTTTCTTGTATTTTATCCCATTCTTTTATATCACACTGACTTTACAGTCTTCACTTCTGAACACAAATTACATTGTTATTGACACAACTAAAATATACTTGTTTCCATCAGTGGCATGCCCACTTCTACTCACATTCTGTGGTGCTAACAATATTCCAAAGAGCTTACAAAGCAAAAAGAGTTTACAAACTTTCCTGACAAAAGAAGAATGTTTACTAATTTATATCATTATTTTATAAATGCGTCTAGAAATAAATTTAACAATTAGCATTAGATTTCGTAAATAATATTATGAATTTAATTTCTTTTTATACATTTTTGTCTGAAATGTAATACATCATATACAAAATCAAATGAAATTCTTTTAGTAAAACAGCTGAGAATGTTCACCTATGCATGATTTAAAATACCTTTTGGTATCACCTATTTCTATATATAAAAAAAGAGTTATGTTTGAAAAGGGTGTCCCATTACAATGTGCACACAGATATCTGGCTACTCATGAATATAGCAATCATCACAGCATTAATATTTATCATTGCAATAAACTTTGACAATAGCACATAAATATCCATGTTTCTTCTCAATACATAATCATTACTTCAAACCCTACCACTTACTCACTTCACAAAAATGATGTTGAATAAACCATGAAGAAAATCTCAACTTTCAATAAATTTCAAAATTACTGTCCATCACCATTTTTCCATCAATTCTCATGACAAGATAACATTTTATTACTTTTCATTGACAAGTTTATATAGATCCTGTTAAATGTTTACCAACTTCATCATTCGGTGTACAAGAAATAAATGTGTGTTTTCATGTTTTCAGCTTTTTCTTCTAATCTGAGCAATAGTTTGTTCTACAGACACCGCCAACTACATTACGGTGCTCAGGAAAAAACTAAAATAGGCTTTATGCGTGTGAGGGAGGGTTAGTATCTTTTAATTAAAGAACATTAGGGAAGCATAGTACAATGAAAGTAAATTAAAGCATGATGTCACAAACAGTACTTAAGGTTTCTGTTCAAGAATGACTTACAGTTTTTATGAATAGACTGTCAGTTAACTACAGTACATTGCATCATCAAAATGGTTTAATAATGGTTAAACTATTTCACATCTCTCCACTGATATGAGGGCCCAATACCTTTACTTAATTTTCCAGTACAGTTAATATTTTTATATGTCAGCACTTTCTCGTAGATTAATATCAGACGGTATTTGATTATAGATAGGAACAACAACTTTTCATTAATACTAATCATAATTTATTCATAATCCCACTTACTTGTAATCTGACAGGATTCTGAGTAAAAACAATATAAATATATTGAATAGTTTTAGTTTTACGTTTCTCTAATCTCTACTCTTGAAATGAACTTCCACTGTTAGAGACAATGATACACATTTATTACGAGTTGGATTATAGAGATCTGTATTGAGTGTAGATTCCATTGATGCTAAAATGCTCTGCAGATATTTTACAAAGGTATTGATAAGTCATTCACTGAATTCACAGTTCTTGACATAGGGTCCTCCAAGTCTCTCCTCAAGCAGTCTGTATGGTGCTGGAAGCTCCATGCCATGGTTGCTGTGACATGAAAATGAACTCCAATGCCTGCCCAAGAAGTATCTCAAACAAAGAATGCAACTCAAAACCAATATTGCCAGAGGAAGTTGATGATAAGCTTCTGACAGGTCAAGTTTAGAAAAAACTGGCCTCCAACAAGCTTAGTGAACAATTCTTCAGGTTGAGGCATAGGTTAAGTGTCGATAAGGCATTGAGCATTTACAGGGCTTTGAAATCGCCACAGAGACAAATATCACCATTTGGCTTATCAACGACAATGACAGGAGAGCACCACTCACTGGAAGTGACAGGAAGCAAGACCCCTGAAGCAGTGAGACGATCCAGCTTCCGTTTGATCTTATCATGAAGGGCCACAGGAATGGGCTGAGCCCGAAAAAACTTAGGCCAAGCAGTGGGTTTGAGCGTGATATGAGCTTCAAAGTCGTTTGCATGGCCTAACCCAGGAGAAAAAAGGGACAAAAATGCCGTCAACAAGGAATCCAGTTGAGCATAAGGAATAGCATCAGAGATGATATTGACAGAGTCATCTATGGAGGACCCAAAAACGCAAAAGACATCGAAACCGAAATGATTCTCCGCGTTACTATGCTCGACCACAAATATGCGAACAGTACGAATGACAGATTTGTAAGATACCTCAGCATCAAATTGTCCCAAGAGAGAAATCTTTTGTTTATTGTAAGACCATAATTTCCTAGTGACAGGTGACAGGATTGGAGAACCTAACTGAAGATACGTCTGAGAATTGATGATAGTGGCAGCAGAACCAGTATCCACCTGCATGAGAACATCTCAACCAAGTATTTGGACAGTGAGGAATAACTTCCCTGAAAGGGAAGAAGTGCAATTGACAGACAACACAGAATCAGAATCAGCATCATGTTCATGAACATTATGTATGCGGTCGGATTTGCAAACGGATGACATATGACCCATTTTTTTGCATTTGTGACACACAGCCCAACATTGTGGACAATCTTCCTGTGAATGTTTCGTAAAACACCATGTACATGAAGGAAGTTGCCATGGGTTTTGCTGTTGTTTCTTACAGATTTGTTTACGGTTAGGCCGAGGCAGTGCTTGGGGGCATACTGTGACCACGTCGACCGGTGGGGACACGCCACATGTTTTGTCAACATTCCACAGAGGTTGTATTTCCCCGACATCACCCCATGCCTCTATTTGCTCTCCAGCAGCACAAGAAATTTCAAAAGACTGAGCAATGCGTAGGACTTCATCTGGAGTTGGATTTGGCAACTGAACGGCACGTTGCCTAACTTCTTCGTTGGGCGCCGACCGGATAATAGCATCCCGTACCATGGAATCAGCGTAGGATTCTTTGTGAACTTCAGTAACAAATTGACACTTTCTACTGAGGCCGTGAAGTTCAGCAGCCCAAGCAGGATAGGACTGATTCGGTAGTTTTTGACAATGATAAAAGGCAACACGAGAGGCTTTTGAAAATAGACGGAAAGAAGTGAGCACATTTCAGCAAAGGACAAAGATGCAGGATCTTTTGAAGGAGCCATTTGTGACAACAACCAATACATTTGAGGTGAAATCCATGAAAGGAATATGTTTGTTTGTTGGCGACATGAAATGCCAAGAAGTGCTGTCAAAGACGTTTTTCGTAATCAGACTAGTCTTCCGCCGTCTCGTCGTAAGGAGGAAAAGTAGGTGGAGATAATGACGAGAGACACCCCGCATTTGATGCCGCGACGATATCACGAATTGCATTTGTGAGAAGCATTTTCTGTTCTATGAGACCTTGCAATAGTTGCTCTAAAATAGACATGGAAACATGTTGGCCAACGATGGAAAAGAAAAATCACTACCTCGTCGCCAATTGTAATAACTTCAAGTTGAACAAATATATTTCAAGGAAGATGCAATACATGAAAGTCACAGATGAAGTAAACAAAGTAAGACATGTGTACACTTTAACAGTCAAATCGTAACTGAGTCCAAGTCTAGCAGCCGCTGGCTGGCAGGCCGCTTAGGTGGCGCTGCTGCTGCATGGCTGGCAGACAGCGTCGCATGTAGCGAACACGCGTAACTGCGTGGCAGCACTTTGAAAGATCGGCGAGTCACAACACCATCATTCACTGTTTTCAAGTTTACTTTTCTGACTTACTAGGTTTGCCAAGAATTCTGTAAATTTACTGCTTCTTCTGTTTATTTCAGCTAATTGTGCACTGCAGATTGTAAAGTTATGTATTCACTATTGAAGGCCTTCTGTAGTTTGTTCTTTATTTTCAATAACTTTTTAAACTTCTCTTTACTTTCAACAATGAATTGTTAGAAAGATGTTATAAATAATTGAGTCAATATTGCAAACATATTTTCTGTGTCCAAATTAATCTTTCCTCTTAGACTCACTCCAATAATTTAAAAAATGGTTGTAATTATCTGCCTGTTACCCTGTTCATTGTTGTAGCCATCAATATTAAGTCTGCAGTCCATTCTTGTTTTTACAATTCTTTCAGTGCACAAAAATTTCTTGAAATATATTTTTCTGTTATTATTCCTGCAACATGTTCATATTCTCATTGGTACATATTCTCATTTATTTAATCTCATCTGAGCCCCCATATTCTAACCTCTTATTTTCACTGGACTGAAATAATGGAATTAATAATGTTTAGCACATCTCAGTAACTGCTACTATATTGTGGTTTGCATTCACTTGTCTCAATACATCGAGAAGAAATAAAATATATAGAAGTACATTTAAAATGTTATTATAGTCATCTTCTGTTCATTTTACATTACTATTTGTTCTTGTTGTTGGCACAGTTTTGTCTAAATTGATGATGGCACCAATTTTAGGGATTTATACAGGGTGATTCAGCTGCCTCTACTGATCCATTTTATGATACCTGTACTACATTTGTAACAGGGACAGTATCTGTACAAGTGACAACCACATAATCAATATAAGTTCCCTCTTAGAGCTTTGGGTGACAGTTATCAAATGGAATCACACTGTACAAAACACAAGTGAGGCTTGGCCATGAGTTACATGGTAGTTTTGGAGCAAGATGTATCTTTTGCATAATTATCTTGTAATCCTACAGATTTTGAATGTCTCATTAAGTTTATTATGTTTATAGTACTTTCTTTTTAATAATTCAGAAATGTTGTCTTATAAAGTGTTTCACCATCAGAAACAACAAAACTAAGAGGAAATATCAAAATGGGAAGCATGGAAGTAACAACTTTTCAGTATATAATCCAGTGAAAAGATTAATATATCACTTGCCACATTAATGTACCAAAATAGCTTCATAAACAAAATATATCCATTAAGATATCTCCATATACTTCATCAGTTATTCTGTGACATTTTACAATGTGCTTCACATCTACAGATTGAACTGACCAACAACATCATTCTGTCATGTGGAGTAACATAAAACGACATTGTTAGGGGCAGCTGAATCATCCTGTGTATTATCTTCTCCACTTCAGTAGCTATCTGGCCTCAACGTACATAAAATACTGTCCCCACACCCTCCACCCAACAGTTTCTACTCCCTCTGTCCTATCATCTCCTCCCCGTTCTCATCTCCTACCCTGTTTATTTGCTGCCCTCTTACAACACATGCGCCTGTCTTTCCCCATGCCTCCTCTTCACTTCTTTTTTCCTCACCTCCCAGCCCCACAACCTCCTGATGCTGTGCCTGTTGGCTTTCTAGTCTGTGCACACGCCGCCAAAAAGCATTCATCTCCCCCCCCCCCCCCCCCCCCATCCCACCCCACCTGCCCCCTATGCACTTCTATCCCTTCCCCTTCCTTGCTTGCAACTTATGTGGTAATTGAATTCCAGCCTGTGATAGTGGAGTTGGCAGTCAAGTGTGCATGAGATTTGCTTGCTTGTGTAGATGAATGATGTCTGTTTCTCTTTTGCTGATGAAATCTTTGGCCGAATGCTTTATGCAGGTGTCTTCCAATTGTGCCTGTCTGCAACTTAACATGTCTTCTTTACAGTAAGTAGTAACATGTCTTTTCCTACATTGTTAATCTTTTCATTGGATTATGCACCAGAAAGTGGTTACTTCCATGCTTCTGATTTTAATATCTCCTGTTAGTTTCATTGTTTCTGGCTGTGAAACGCACTTTATAAGACGGCATTTCTTAACCATTTACCAAGAATTAAGTACTATAAATGGAATAAACTTATGGAGACATCGAAAACTTGTATGACTACACTGCTAATTACACAAAAAAGAATTGGATGAACTTAAGTATGGTAGAAGTATGATACATGCTAGTCCAAAAATACTGTGTAACTCATGGCCAATCCTCACTTGTATTTTTTACAATATGATTCCATTTTGGGAGGGAACTTATACTGATTACATTCTGGTGCCTGTCTGGATACCATTTGTGACAGAGACTTAGTGTGAGTTGCACAAAATAAATTGGCAGATGCAGGCGAATCATCCTGTATACATCTACCCCCATCAATAAATACAATGTCACAGGCTATGAATTCAACTTCCCACGTTTCTACTAACAATTTTCTCTACTAATCTCTGCAAACAAAATGAATTACACAACACAACACACTACATGAACATGTTTGACATAAGGATCATACAACTTCTGCCATGGCTTTACATTACCAAAGATATTACATAACTTTGTGAAAGTAATCATAATAGGAGGAGAGGTGATACTCCTACATGGCGTGTCCCAGGTGGCGAATAGGGAAGTCCTCACTGGTTTACCGGTGGACTTGAGTGAAATAAAATAGCCCTCTGCGGTTAACAACCGTAGCTGTAAATCAGAGATTGCTCCAACTAAGGTTGACAACCTTCGAAAGTTGAAAATGGAAAGGTCTTTTAGGAAACAAATTCCACCGTCCTGCTCAAAAAGGCAGGAAAAGGCTACATTGGATTCGGTGGGTAGTCAACTAGAAGACAGCAACGAATCAGAGCGTTTGCAACCATCAAAATTTCGCACTAAAACACAAAAAGAAGATTAAACATGAGCAAATAAATTATATAGCAACACACAACATAAACTCACTACTTCAGACCGGAAAACTCAAGGAGCTCACAGATGAACTGAATAAACAAAAAAATTTAATAACAGGGATCCAAGAAATGAGAAACACCACAGAGGACCCATTCAAATTATGAGGATACAGAATTTATAATGGGAAACCAAGACCGAGGGCAATGAAACAATGTCCCCAGTTTGGAACAGGGTTTTTAGTAAACATAAAAATAATAGATTCAGTAACGGATTTCCAAGCAGTATCACCAAGGATTGTGACTCTAAGCTTTAAAACAATGAATAAAACCTATACAATAATCAGTCTCTTCTTGTAGTTGGGTTGTGCCACAAATTTCTTTTCTCCCTAATTCTATTCATTACCACCTCGTTAGTTATGTGATCCACCTATCTAAACTTCAGCATTCTTCTGTAGCACCACATTTCATCATCTTTGGTTCTCTTCTTGCCAAACTGTTCACCATCCATGTTTCATTATGATACATGGCTACACTCCACGCAAATACTTTCAGAAAACACCCTCAAATCAATGTTCGATGTTAACAAATTTCCATTCTTGGAAATGTTGTTTTCTTTTTTTTTTTTTTTTTCTGACAGTTTTCATTTTATATCTTCTCTACTTTGACCATCATCAGTTATTCTGCTGTTCAAGTAACAATACTCATCTACTACTTAATTGTCTCATTTCCTAATCTAATTCCCTCAGCATCACCTGATTTTATTTGACTACATTCTATTATCCTTATTTTGCTTTTGTTGATTTTCATCTTATATCCTCATTTCAAGACACTGTCCATTCCATTCAGCTGCTATTCCAAGTCATTTGCTGTCTCTTGACAGATGTACAGTGTCATCGGCAAACGTCGAACTTTTTATTTCTTCTCCCTAACTCTAATTCCTACTCCAAGTTTTTCTTCTGTTTCCTTTACTGCTTGCTCAATGCACAGATTGAATAACATTGGGTATAGGCTACATCCTTGTCTCGCTTCATTCTCAACCACTGCTTCCCTTTCACACCCCTTGAATCTTATAACTGCTAATTGATTCTGCACAACTTTTAAATAGCCTTTTGCTCTCTGTATTTTACCCCTGCTACCTTCAGAGCTGCAGAGAAAATATTCCAGTGAACATTGTCGAAAGCTTTCTCTAAGAGTACAAATGCTATAAATGTAAGTTTGCCATTTTGTAACCCATCGTCCAAGATAAGTCATAGGGTCAATATTGCCTTGCATGTTCCTACATTTGTCTGGAATCCAAACTGATCTTCCCTGAGGTTGGCTTCTACAAGTTTTTTCTTTCTTCTGTAAAGAATTCATGTTAGTGCTCTGCAACCATGGCTTATTAAACTGATCTTTAGTAATATTCATACCTATCAGCCCCTGCCTTCCTTGGAGTTGTAAGTATTACATTCTTCTTTAAGTCTAAGGGTATTTCACCTGTCTCATACATCTTGCACCCAGATGCCAGAGTTTTGTCATGGCTGGCCCTTCGAAGGCTGTCAGTAGTTTTGACAGAATTTCATCTACCCTCAGTGCCTTGTTTCAACTAAGTGCTTTCAGTGCTCTGTCAAATTCTTCTCTCAGTATCATATCTCCCATTTCATCTTCATCTACATCCTCTTCCATTTCTATAATATTTGTCTTCAAATTCATCTCCTATGTGTAGACACTCAATATACTCTTTCCACCTCCTGGCTTTCCCTTCTTTGCTTTGTATTAGTTTTCTGTCTGAGCTCTTGATATTCATACAGCTGCTTCTCTTTTCTCCAAATGCCTCTTTAATTTTCTTGTAGGTGGTATCTATCTTTCCCCTAGTGAAATATGTGTATGAATCCATACATTTGTCATCTAGCTATTCCTACTTAGCCCTTTTGTACTTCCTGCCAAGCTCCTTCTTTAGACATTCCCTTGTTCCTGCTTCATTTGATGCTTTTTATATTTTATTCACTCATCATTAAATTCTATATCTAATGTATTATCCAAGTATTTCTACTAGCCTTACCTTTTTATCTATTTGATGCTGTGTGGCCTTCACTGTTTCATTTCTCAGAGCTACCCCATATTTTAATGCAGTCAAGACTGTTTTTGAAAAACTTAAAATCTGTTTCATGGCGCATTATCATTGAAAAATTCGAAATTTTGAATGTATTTGCATACCATATCTGTACAGTTAATATAGTTTGAAACTTAAATAAACTTTTGTTAAGCAATCCTTCTTCTGAGTCAAAATTGTGAAATCCACAGCACAATTTGGAAACTGAAAGTCTACGTACTTTATACAGCTTGTGTTTCGTACTCAAATTTACTAGGCCATTATTCATTTCATATCTTGGCATTTCTTGTTAAGTAATGGAATTTGCAGTTCTCTGCCCCTTTGCACTATCTGCATTTACACATTATTGCATCTATTGTGTCCATCAGAAAGTATTCTTGTTCTGCTCCATACATTCAAATGAGGCAGCCTTTATTTCTGTAGTGGAGAATAATGTTAATCCTAATGGGACAAATTAGAGCCCCGAGTGATATGTAATGGAAGGTCTAATAATTTTTGAACATTTCAGCTCATCTGGTTAAACCAGTGTTCAGTTTGCCATGTTATCTGACATACATAATCAGTGAAATTATCTAAAGTAGTAAAAAAACCTTTCAATAAGAAATGGCCACAGTTTTCAAATGGATTTTTGCAACAGCCAATTTTCAGATAATGGGCTGAACTGCACTCTGATCCTGTATAATCAGTCTGTATTGATGTTTTTTTATGTTTTTCTTCTCCACTGTGGAAGTAGTATCTGTCATATGGTGGGAGGCCATTCCATTGACAATGTGTAAATTATGAACTAAATGGGAATATGGCTTGGGACACTGCAACATGTGACAGAACCCATAGCAATTTTATTGCATGACCTCTCTCCAGAGGTTGTAGAGATGAGACTTTCATTCTTGAGTTATTGTTTTTATTGGCACATCTAGAAGCTGGTGGCAATTTTGTTCATTCTGGCCCTGAACATGCTTCACATTTATCTATAACTTTTGCAGTTGACTAGAAAGCTAGTATTTTTGTGAATAATTTAGTTTCTGAATATTTATTCATTGGATTAGGAAAAAGAAATCTAATTCAAATAGTGCCAAGTTCAAATTTGCTTATCCACTATCACTCTGTCATCAACTGCATATACAAGTGCTTGGCTGTTTGCATTGACAGAACTTGTCACTTTTTTAAATGAAATCTTTACTTTAAAGTTTGAACTGTTGTTTGATGATTATTAGCAGAAAAAGATTGTTAACTGTTGATCAGTAAATAAATTGAAGTACAAATGTATACTGTTCATCTTGACCAATAATTTAAATTTTAGTGAGATGGTCACAGTATGAATGAAGGCAAACATGACAGTAACAGACTTATCAGAAACTGCAGGATCATTACAACATATGGATTAATGTTAAGATAGGCAATTTTAAGTTATTAAACTGTTTTGTGAATATCATTATTGTATCTTCTGTTAGACAATATCAAGTCTCCATTACATTCCATCAGTTTACATTGCTGCCTTTGTGTATCCAAGATCAACTAGTTGTCGTGCTTCGAAGTACAGATTAATTCTTTTGGACAATATTAGTCTTATGATTAAAGGTAATCAAAACATTATTGCAAAGACTGAAATGCAAATTATTTTGGGCTGTGCAAACATTATATTTGATGTGAACAGTATTGTGTTTGTCGGTGTCTGTAACTTTTCCTATCCATAATGCATCTATCTCTGTTCGCCAGTTTCATTTCTTTTTGATTTCCACAAAATAGTTGGGAGAAATATTGTAAATTTTAAAGTAGATTGTCTTACATTGTCACAGTCTCTGTTGCAGTGTCCTACTTGTCTGTATGGGCAAGTGACTGCATTCTTTTTTTTAAATTATTTGGACAAAATCAAAAATATTCCCTCTCTGTATATACATATTTTTAATTTCACTTGTAACTTTTACATATTCTATCAGTTTCTTAATTGTTCAAACTGTTGTACACATTACTCTGGAGAGGTAATCGGTTTGCTGATTTGATTGCTTATTAAGATTCATGCCGACTCATAGTCAATTGTAAATGCCACTCCGTCTATTGCATCTCCAAATGTCCTGATTTTCAGATGTCATCCTTACTGTTTACTCCCATGATTACCTGTTGCCCACTTTTAAGATGTTGTTCATGTTAGATAAATTCTTGTACAGTGCTTCTCTTAACAGGTAATGTGCAAGATGGATTGCTGGTGGCCCAGCCTATAGATTTCAGACAGCAGAGTCAATAATGAAGGCACCTTATTCCAAAAGAATTGGATATTTAACCCTTTTTCATATTGATTGAACAATACACTTACATTTGTTTGGCCTGAAGTATTAGATGATTGCACTTTAGCTAGCACTGTGTTATTTCATAACTTTGTGTTTCATTTCGCCATTACTAATAGTTAAATTGATCACATGTAGAAACTAATTTGTCAAAAATAATTGGATAGACTGCTGTGTTCATTCTGAGCATAGAGTATAGTGGTTGAAAAGCAGCTGACTTGTGATGGAGTGTATGTATAAAATTGAATAGAGTCACATCCTATCACAGATCTTAATTAATGGTTGATTGTTGCTGAAACTAATTAATTTCACAGAAAGTATCATTAATACTACTATGCACAATGCACCCTTCGTGCCTTATGCATTCAAATAATTTATCTTTTCTACTTAAGAATGGAGAACACCGTATTAATTTTTTATAAAAAAATTTTAATCTACACATACATAGACCTGAAAGGCAGTACCAGACAAAAGGAAAAACATTAGAAATACAAAATCATGAAATAACAAAGTAGGAGTTCTAGTGTGAAGAAAGTAAAAAGAATATAGGTGAAATATATTGTATTGAACTTTACTTGAAAGTCACATAAAGGGCCGGACCAAGTCGGTATAGCAGATAAAACAACTGAATAATGAACAGTTAAATGCAACAGGCAAGATTTGAAATGCAGAAGCTGAACCACAGCACAAGAGAAGTCCATAGCTCACAGATAGAGGAAAATTGACAAGGAAAACAACAGTAATAGAATGAGAGATAAAGCATGTAGAAGGCAACATATTAAGGAACCCACATCACTTAAAGCTTGAGATGTATACACCTCTCCTGCCAGTGCCCTAGTTTTCACATCTCTTTCTGACTATATTTTGTTTAATTTTAATCTGTGTCATTGTTTCCTGTGAGATAAACATAAAGATACACTTAGATTGTAGTATGGGTTGTGTTGCTTTAAAAAATTAAGTTCAGGCTGAGTGATGGCTACATTACTTTTTACAGGAGTCATCTATATAATGTCCAGTAAGTGAAAATATCATTACTGTTCACATGCAAAATGTTAACAAACTACAGTTTACACTATTCAAGCAGTTTCCCATTGAGAATAATTTAATTGAATAACTAGGAATGAGTAGATGACTAGATGGATACCACTTAATACAACACTACTGTAGGCATACTATGAGGAAATGGGGAGTTGCTAAAACCAGGAAATAAATATCAGTGTATAAGGTAACATACAAGAAAAGTGAAAGGTGAAAAAGTAGCAAAACTGATAACTGAATTAAACAACGTTCACACAAACACTGCTCACACAGATGACCACTGTCTCTGGCTGCTGCTCAAGAGTCTGGCCCCAGCGGCTAGAGACAGTGGTCCTTTGTGTATGAGCTGCTTTCTGCATGAATGTGTATATGTATGTTGTCTGTTTTGGAAGAAACCTTCTGGCTGAAAGCTGATATGTTTAGTTGTTGTTGTTGTTTTGCCTGTCTGCGACTCAACATCTCTGCTATATGGTGAGTAACAATCTATCCTTTTCATAATATTGTCATTATTCCATCCTGTGTTTTCCATTGTCTGAAAACTGTTAAAGAACAAGTCAAAAATATTGTCCAACCTGGAATCAGGTTTCACCATTTGAATAAACTTGAAAATAATATTTTAAGCTAAAAAAAAAAAATCTCAAGGTGGCTCCTATAGAAACAACAAAGGTGTGTTTATATGAGTAGGGACAAATTTGCTTTAAAGCAACAGTGAGAAAGAACTGTGAGTGAAACAAAAAATCATACACTCCACAAGCCACTATGAATGCATGGCGGAGTGTACTTTCCATTGAACATTATTAGGGCTTTTTCTTGTTCCATTTATGTGTGGAGCATGGGAAGAATGATTGCTTAAACACCTCTGTGTACACTGTAGTCTAGTCTTGTTTTCATATTGGTTCTAGAAACTTTCTAAGCAGACTTTCAGGGGATAGTTTGCATCTATTTTCAAGTGTCTGCCAATTCAGTGTTTTCAGCTTCTCCGTGATGCTCTCCCATGATCGAACAAAGCTTTGACCATTTGTGCTACCCTTCTTTGTATACACTCAGTATCTCCTGTTAGTATTATTTGGTGCAGGCATCACATACTTAAACAATATTCTAAGATAGGTCATATGAATGTTTTGTGTGCAATCTCCTTTGTAGATTGATTGCATTACCCTAATATTCCACCAATGAACCACAATCTGTCACCTTCTTTACCTACCACTGAGCCAATGTGATCATTGCGTTTCATATCTCTACAAATGGTTACATCCAGATATCTGTATGAGTTGACATTTCCAACTGTGACTCATTGATAGGACTGTAATAAGATAGTAAGTATTTCATTTTGTGAAGTGCCAAATTTTACATTTTTGAACATTTAAAGCTAGTTGCCAATCTTCAAACCATTTTGAAATCTTATCACAATCTGACTGAATACTTGTTCAGCTTTTTCATGCAGTGCTTTATCAGAGATAGCTGCATCATCAGAAAAACTTGTAAGGTCACTGTTAATATTTTCTTCAGGGTCATTAACATAGAAAATGTACAGAAAGGGTATCAACACACTACCCTATGACACAGCTGAAGTTGCTTCTACTTCTGCCACTGACTGTCCACCCAATCTAACATGCAGTTCTCCACACAAGGAAATCTTGTTCTTTGTCACCTACTTATTTACATAATACTGATGTAAATAAAATAGAAAGAAACTTCCACATGGGAAAAATATATTAAAAACAAAGATTCCAAGACTTACCAAGCGGGAAAGCGCCGGCAGACAGGCACAATGAACAAAACACACAAACACACACACAGAATTACTAGCTTTCACAACCGATGGTTGCTTCTTCAGGAAAGAGGGAAGGAGAGGGAAAGACAAAAGGATGTGGGTTTTAAGGGAGAGGGTAAGGAGTCATTCCAATCCCGGGAGCGGAAAGACTTCCCTTAGGGGGAAAAAAGGACAGGTGTACACTCGCACACACACACATATCCATCCGCACATAGACAGACACAAGCAGAGTATGAGTTGGTTCCGATTGTAGTAGCTTGACAGTGTTCTAAGTGCTGTTGTCAGGTTTCTTTCCACTGTTTCAAAGCATGAGCTCTGCATAGCAAGGGCTAGGTCATGTCTGCTTGTGTCTGTGTATGTGCGGATGGATATGTGTGTGTGTGCGAGTGTACACCTGTCCTTTTTTCCCCCTAAGAAAAGTCTTTCCGCTCCCGGGATTGGAATGACTCCTTACCCTCTCCCTTAAAACCCACATCCTTTCATCTTTCCCTCTCCTTCCCTCTTTCCTGAAGAAGCAACCATCGGTTGCGAAAGCTAGTAATTCTGTGTGTGTTTTTGTGTGTTTTGTTCATTGTGCCTGTCTGCCAGCGCTTTCCCACTTGGTAAGTCTTGGAATCTTTGTTTTTAATATATTTACATAGATGGCCAATAAGTGGAAAAGCATATGGAGAGGTTAAATTGTAATATTAGAAAGAATTGTAATATTATAGATTCAGTAATCATAGATCCTAATAATTTTTTAAGTGACAAATGTCTGGAATGAGTAAGTCATCAATAGGCGTATAAACAAGACTGAGATCATTGCCAGCTTTTGGATGAATCCTTCTTTGGCAGGTAGGGAGAAGGCAGGGAATTAGAAGGTGGTTTGAGGGAGGGCAGCTGGCAACTACAGGGACAGGTAACAGATGCACAGAATAAGAAAATGCGCCAAAGAGCTCATTCTGCCACAGGCATGGGAGTTGTGCAGTGCACAGAGCACAACAATACAGAGAAGTGGAAAGGAAATGGGAGAGACAATCGAGGAAGAGTGTGGCTGTTGAAAGGTAGATGTGACTGTAGAGTCCTCTTCATGCAGGATGTAGGGCGCAAAGGGCACTGAAGCATGTGGCTTGTGGTTTGTCCTTGTCCACAGTTGCAGGACGTGTCTTCTGTTATGAAGCCTCATCTATTCAGGTTGTCTCTTAATCGTCCAACTCCTGATCGTAATCTGTTTAAAGATTTCCACGCCAGCCAGCTTTCATCATGTCCAGGTGGTAGATCTTCAGCTTCAGGCATCTATCTGTGCAGGTGAGGCATCGACTTCTTCTGTAACTCTAGCCCAGCCTGGCCTTCTCTGGTGAAACGGTGAGCTACTCGATGTCCTCAGGAAGCTCTTTTGCAAGCTCAGCCATTGCTGTGGTGGATTATGTCCGTGCAATGGATGGGCACTGTTCTGTTTCACTTTCAGTCTCTCCTTGTTGGCAGCCACTGCTCTGCATACTCATAGTGGTGCTATTCCAGGCAGATAGTAGAGCCTGTCAGTTGGGGTAGGTCTTAAGCAACCTGTGATCGAGCAGTGTCTGGCATGAGATGACCTGTACCAGACTGGGGGAGCATATTTGGCAGTAAAAAAGCACAGTGCCATTGCAGAAGAGCGAATAGTTTGTGGATGTGAGCCCCACTGTGTCCCCACTAGTTTGCAAATTAGGTTGTTTCGAGTGGAGATTTTCATTTTAGTGATCTTGCAGTGAGTTTTGAATGTCAGAGTTCTACCGAGAGTGACTCCCAAGTATTTAGGGATGTGATGATGCTGGAGTTGGATGCCTGACCACTCAATATGTAGCTCATGATTAGCTTCCCTGTTCCTTAAATGAAAGTTGCACCCCTGCGTCTTCGAAGGGTTCGGTATGAGTTGGTTCCGATTGTAGTAGCTTGACAGTGTTCTAAGTGCTGTTGTCAGGTTTCTTTCCACTGTTTCAAAGCATGAGCTCTGCATATCAATGGCTAGGTCATCTGCACATAAGAATTTCCTTGAGCCCGGGGTCAATGGCTAGACGTTAGTGTAAATGTTGAAGAGAAGTGGAGCCAAGATGCTTCCCTGAGGTAGACCATTTTTCTGTTCTCTCTAGTGACTTTGTTGTCCTTGAAATTCAACAAAAAAAAACCTAATCATCACTGCAGATGCTACCTCTCTATACACCAACATTCTTCATGCCTATGGCCTTGCCACTATCAAACTCTAACTCTCCCAATGTTCTTGAGACTCTAAACCTGCTACCTCATTCCTCACATATCTTATCATCTACACTGGTGTCCAAAATTAAAGCAACTAACTGCTATTTCCCCATCCTGTGTCTAATTCATGAGATAATCATACAAACTGTCAACAGATATTGCAATTGTGTTCTGCACTGAAGATGGGATTCCGATCAACTGACAACCGTGCCAGCAATGAGATCCAGGCTCCTATCAGGCAGGGTAGTGCATCTTCATATTTTCACGGTGCAATGACTGTTACATAAAATTTTGGGCATGCAGCCACATAAATTTCAGTTCTTCTTCTAGTATTTTGGCTCACTCTGAAGATGGGTGGATGATATACAGCCGAGATATTAGAAGAAGAATGGAAATTTATGTAGCTGCATGTCTGAAATTTTATGGAACAAGTAGGGTAGTGTTTGCAAGGTAGTCCCACATCCACATCACTGTGGGCACAGTCACAGATGGTTCAGTATGGCAAAGAGAAGATGCCTACAGACTCTTTGATGTGGAAAGCCATACGAATAAAGCCGCAAACTGATGTGGCCCAATGGCTTAATGTGAATCGTTCTGTTGTATCTCAGATGCGGCAACAGTTTATAGAGACTGAAACTCTAGCCCAGAGAGCAGGACAAGCTGCCCACATGTGACATCAGAAACAATGAACCATTATTTGGCTGTAAGGACACAACAGTACCGCCTTACTATAGCACTGTAGCTGGCATCTGACCTCACTACATCCCCTGGACACGTTTTATCTGTTGTGGTTGGCAGGAGAGCCAACACCGTGTTACTAGAGGAGGCCAAAAGGCACGCGTTTTAGCTCACACAGGCTGGCATGAGGTCTGGAACAGGACAAGGAAAACAGAATTTAGAAAAACAGACGTAGCTGGTGGAATACTTAACTTTAATCCATTAATGAAGAACATTGCTCTTGACGAGACATAGTTCACAATATCAATAGTAACTGATAATGGCGCCTTGCTAGGTCGTAGCAAATGACGTAGCTGAAGGCGAATCTTAACTATCTTCTCGGCAAATGAGAAGTAAGTAGCCAGTGAACCATCGCTAGCAAAGTCGGCTGTACAACTGGGGCGAGTGCTAGGAAGTCTCTCTAGACCTGTCGTGTGGCGGCGCTCGGTCTGCAACCACTGATAGTGGCGACACGTGGGTCCGACGTATACTACCGGACCATGGCCGATTTAAAGGCTGCCACCTAGCAAGTGTGGTGTCTGGCAGTGACACCACATTCCTCACCCGCAAATCGGCATATGGTTGTGGCATAAGGCTTCCGCCCGCCGTAGGGAGGACCCCATGTTGACCTATGCGACGAGGTGGGGAGCCTAACAACAGGCGAGGCTGTGCCACTCACACCGTGCCATTCGGACCGCGGGGAGCTAGGAAACGCCTGAAAACCTGCTCCAGGGTGCACACCAACATGCGGTGTATGCGCCCGTAGAGATACAGGAGGGGCCGAAGGGTCGACCTCCATCGGGCCAGGGCACCCAACGGGTGAAGACGACATATGGTCCGAAGCGGGCAAGAGTTCCATGTCGGAGAACAACTGGTCACGGGAAGCGATCGGCGGCGCGTGACCCAGGGAGGTGCCTGGCAGTTGCAGCGACGCATCCACTGTGGCCATCGCCGGCAGGAGAACAGGCGGTGGTGGCAGTGGCGGCGTCACATCGCCATGGGGCAAAATGGAAGGCAGTGTCGGTAACACTTGAGGCTGAGGCAAGGCAGTAGATGGGTCCCCGGCACCGTCGCTGAAAGCAGTCGGCGAGCGGCAGAGCCCGTGCGGCGACAGAGGCACAGCTGATTGAGATGCCGACACACCTCACCAGAGGCCCCCAAAACGAGATACATAGTGCTGTCGAGGCAGCAAAGAATGTACCCTTCGAGCCAATGCTATGAACCTCAATAGTGGCAATAATAGACAACGTCGCCTGGAGCAAAAGCAGGTGCTGCCGCTGCACAGGAAGCTGATGCGGCAGATGTAGCAAAGACATCAAGGTTCGATGATGACGACCATAGAGCAACTCAGCCGGCGAGCGACCATCTCGGGGCTGAGAGCGATACGAGGACAAAAAGAGGAATAACGCCGTCCTCCCGAGAATGCGACTCTTTCAACTTCAACATCTGTGTCTTGAAAGTCCTGACCAATCATTCAGCACCATTTGACTGTGGCGAAAACGGTGCCGACGTAAGATGTTGAATACCATTGGCCTCGCAGAATAACTGAAATTCTGTGGACATGAATTGTGGGCCATTGTCGGAAACAATAGTCTGTGGAAGACCTTCAATGCAAAAGATAGCGGATAACGCTTGGATGGTGGCAGAAGACATCGTGGAAGACATCTGGACAACAAAAGGAAAATTACTGGATGAATCTACCACCACCAACCATCGAGCATTCCAGAATGGACCAGCAAAATGGATGTGTAAGTGTTGCCAAGTTGGAATTGGCTTTTGGCCATGCAAAGAATTTCCGCGGTGATGCTGATTGTTGTTCGGCACACACAATGCAAGAGGAGCACATATTCGTAATCGCAACATCGATTTCGAACCAAGTACAGTGTTGGCGAGCAAGTTGTTTCGTTCTCACTATACCCCCATGTCCTTGGTGGAGAAGCTGTAAGACAGAGGACTGTAACGAACATGGGACCACGACCCTGGACTGATCATTATCAGAACGCAACAGCAAAACACCATGTCGAACAAAAAGTCTCTTCTTGTGAGCATAAAATCAGCGAACCAACAGGTCCCCGATCCATAACATTGACAAGGGACATTGCGTAGCAACAAAATGCAGTACGGGAGCAAGGACAGGGTCGGCAGCTGTGGCTGTAGCTACACGACAAAATTCAATCGGAAACGATTCGACCACGTCATCGGTTTCGGCATGAATGAACATGCAAGCAAGTTCGGAGGAATCGAATGTCCTATCCTCAGCAACAGGCAAGCGGGACAATGCATTGGCGTTTCCGTGCTTAGCAGTGGACCGATACAAGATATCGTAGCCGTACTGCGAGAGGAAAATAGAGCAGCGAATGAATTTCTGCGATGTACGTGGAGGTACAGGCTTGTTCGGATGGAAAAGCGATGTCAAAGGTTTGTGGTCTGTGATTATGGTAAAGTGACGACCATACAAGAAATCATGAAACCTTGTAACACCAAATACGAGAGCCAATGCTTTTTTCTCAATCTGTGAATAATTTCTTTGAGCAGATGAGAGCAATTTGGACGCAAAGGCAATAGGGCAATCGTGTGATCCATCTTTGTGCGTAAGCACAGCACCGATCCCGAAATCCGATGCATCCACCATCAACAAGAGGGGCTTCTGGGGATCGAATGGCGTCAGGCAAGTATTGGAAAGCAACGCCGATTTCAACTGGCGAAAGGCGCGTTCGTACTCCGTCGTCCAGATGAACGAAACACCCTTAAGGCGTAAGCGATGAAGCAGACCTGAAATGGAAGAGGCATGCGGCACATAGCGGTGGTAGTAATTTATTTTTCCCAGCAGACTCTGTAGCTGCTTCAAATTCCGTGGCGACGGCAAGTCTTGTATGGCACGGAGGTGCGTTGGACTGGGATGTATGCCTTGGGGATTGAGTACATGTCCCAAGTATGGCAAGTCACGAGCAAAAAACACACATTTGTCCTTCCGCAAGCGAACAACATTTTGTCGCAAGACCTGACATAATGTTCTGAGATTGGCCAAATGTTCTTTTTCCGTCTTTCCAGAGATCACAATATCGTCCAGATAATTTGCTGCAGTAGGGACCGACGCACAAAAAGTTTGTAGATATTGCTGAAACAATGCAGGGATGGATGCACACCCGAATGGCAGTCGTTTGAATTGATACAACCCAAGATGTGTGTTAACCACCAAAACGCACTGGGATTCTTTGTCCACCGGTATTTGCAAGTACACATCTGCGAGATCTAACTTTGAAAAATATTTACCTCGACATAGTTTGTCAAAAAGATCTTCCGGGCGGGGTAAAGGAAAAGTTGCAATCACTAGTTGTGGATTCACTGTTGCCTTGGAAGTCCACACAAAGTCTCAATTTGCCGGAAGGTTTTGGCAAAATTACTAAGGGTGATGCCCAGAGAGAAGCCTGCACACGTTCAATTACACCTTGTGATTCAAAATCGTGAAATGTTTTTGTGACCTCATGCAATGCGTGGGGAACTTTGCCCGCTCTGAAAACTTTCGGTTGCGTGTTTACTTTTAGTTCCAAATGTGCTTTATAGTTCTTAGCGCAACCGAGGCCCGGTGCCAAAATGTCTGCAAATTCTTCACATAGACGAGAAACACTGCCTGAAGGCACAGTCTTGTTGACTGATAGGACCTGATTTACCATAGACAAGTTGAACAACTGAAATAAATCGAAACCAAACAAGTTCATTGCAGAAGAAGGACGAAGGATGTAAAATGACACAAGATTTGTTTGTCCTTTGTATGTTGCAAGAAGGCTGCACTGTCCTAACACAGGGATCTCTTGACCTGAATAGCTAGTTAACTTAACATTTGCGGCACGCAACGGAGGTGTGTCCAGCAGTTCGTAAGTGTCTTGATTGATCAGTGAAACTGCAGCTCCTCTATCGAGCTGGAATGGTATCACTTTGCCGTTAATGTCCAAGTCTACAAAAAGTTTATTGTCCTGCTGACGACAAGAGCAACTGTCTTGTGCAATGTGAACTGAGACTGGTACATAATCACTTGCGACTTGACGGGAGTTCTGGTGATATAGACGCACACTATTTTTGGGACGAACACAGTCACTGTTAGATAGAGTGGCACTGCGTGGAGTGGAATGAACTACATGAATTTCCATGGGCGAAGTTTCGCGAGCCTGAGTATCCTTGGTTTGATTCCGATTCTGGCGCAAAGCAAAGGGCCTGGAACAGTTTTGAGCTTCTAATCCGAACTTTTTCTGGCAAACACTCTGAACATGTTCGTTTTTATTACAATAAAAGCAAATAGCTTGGCATGAAGGGCAATTCTCACGGGAATGTTTAGTAGCACACCACGGGCATGATTTTATCACTGCATTTGCTTGCCGGTGTGGCACATGTGGCTAAGAGCCTGGCGGCAGCGGCACGGCCGGGCGCGAGGGCTGTTTACTGCTCCATGCAGCTCGCCCAGTGGGCCATTTAACCTGACACACTCCTGGCGAAGTTTCAAATGATTCCTGAGCAAAGTCAAGTGTGTCCTGCCAATCCAATATGTCCATCACTTGTCGAAGGGAGGGATTGACTAGTTTCAAAATCTGTTCCCTTATAAGAACATCATAAATGTTCTGTGCAATTGCATCACGTACCATAGTATCTGAATAAGGGAGTCCACATTGACACTCAAAAGCACAGTCCCTAGTAAGACCTTGCAAGTTTGCAAACCACTCCCGATTAGTCTAACCTGCTGTATGTTTTGTACGAAAGAAGGTATATCGTTTCGAAACTACATTGACTGATTCTTTGAAATATGCATCTAAGGCAGACAAAATTTCGTCATAGGGTAGAGTTGCTACGTTGCGTTGGGGAAATAATTTGACTATCACATGGTACGTTTCTACGCCGACTGAAGACAACAAAAAAGGCTGCCGCTCGTTACCTTGAATTCTGTAGGTGGCAAGATGGAATCCAAATTGGCGTGACCACTCCGTCCAGCTTTCCAGCGCAGCATCAAAAGGTCAAAAAGTTGGTGCAACTGTGTTTTGTGGCTGCGTTATCGGTGGAGCAGTGACTGCCGCATCATTTTGCATTGCACGTTGACCTTGGACGAACTGTCCAAGGGTATCCAGTAATGTCTGCGTCTGCTGATTCTGTAAGCAATAAAATTCGGACAGTACATCTGAAGATTGTGGTGAAGCCATTACACAAGTAAATCAGGACAATATCGATAAGAATGCGGTTGTGCCTTGTCGCCAATGTTGTGGTTGGCAGGAGAGCCAACACCATGCTACTAGAGGAGGCAGAAAGGAATGCGTTTTAGCTCACGCAGGCTGACGTGAGGTCTGGAACAGGACAAGGAAATTAGAATTTAGAAAAACGGACGTAGCTGGTGGAATACTTAACTTTAATCCATTACTGACGAATGTCGCTCTTGACAATACATAGTTCACAATATCAATAGTAACTGATAATGGCACCTTGTTAGGTCGTAGTAAATGACGCAGCTGAAGTCTATGCTAAACTAACTTCTCGGCAAATGAGAACGTGAGTAGGCAGTGAACCATCGCTAGCAATGTCGGCTGTACAACTGGGGCGAGTGCTAGGAAGTCTCTCTAGACCTGCCGTGTGGTGGCGCTCAGTCTGCAATCACTGATAGTGGTGACACGTGGGTCCGACGTATACTACCGGACCGCAGCCAATTTAAAGGCTGCCACCTAGCAAGTGTGGTGTCTGGCGGTGTCACCACAGTATCAAGGCAAATAGTGGCTCCAGCAGAGTAGCTTTTATTGTTGGAGACCTGCTCTCAGTTTACCCATTGCATGTCTTCACAGAAGGTGATGTCTAGAGTCGATCCATCAGCATTGCACCTGGATGATCAAACAGTGGGCCAATGTTCTTTTCGCAGATGAGTCACGGTTTGGTCGGGATAGTGATTTTCAATTTATTTTCATCTGGAGGACATGTGGAACATGATTTTGGGGCCCAAACATTGTGGAAAGAGACTGATGTCAAGAAGGATTTCTAATGGAGTTGGCAGGGATTATGTTGACCATTTGAACACCTCTTCATGAAACTGTATGAGTGAATCAGCAAGACTTAACTGCTGTCAGGTAATGTCAGGAGATCTTGGGATCTCATATGTGGTTTTGTGAGGTGCTGTGGGCCCAGACTTTGTACTGATGGACAATAATACTTGACCTCATAGAGCATGGGTAGC
The DNA here is from genome assembly GCF_023897955.1 of Schistocerca gregaria. Taxonomy (NCBI): domain Eukaryota; kingdom Metazoa; phylum Arthropoda; class Insecta; order Orthoptera; family Acrididae; genus Schistocerca; species Schistocerca gregaria. The sequence continues at coordinate 58,199,784 of NC_064926.1, forward strand.
TGATGTTTTATTGGAAATGGAAGATATTGCATGCATGGCGGGGCTCATTCACTCTCCTGATTTGAATCCCAAAGACCATGTCTGGGATGCACTAGGAAGACAGGTTGCATCACATCAGCAGCCAATGACCACTCTCAATATTTTTGAGCAGCTTTGCAGGAGCAATGGGCATTATTGCCTGAACATGAGATTGATAACATCATTCACAGCATGTCCCGCCATTATCAGGCCAGTATTTGTGCCAGAGGTGGCCACACATTAACCAGTTGTCAGAATGTGTGAGCAAATCCGTTAAGTTGAAAAAATGAAGAACATTTTTTCTACCATTATGCATGTTACAGTTGCTCACATTCTGTATTCTTTACAGTTTCTACTTTACTGTCGCCTGTTTATACTGTTTTATGGCAAAATAAATGCAATGCAATAGACAGCAGTGTATATCCTCACACACACCTACAGGGAAGGTATATACACAAATCCATGCTACAGCCATGGGTACCTGCAGGGTATCCTCCTATGCCAATCTTATTATGAACCACTTAGAGGAAACCCTCCAAGCATCCCTAAGCCCCAAGTCCTGTGTATGGCAGTGATTCATTGATAATGTCATCATGATGTGGACTCAGGTCCAATACAACATATCCACAACCGCAACACCTCTCTACATCTGCTTTATCTGGCCCTCTTCAACCCAACATGTCAACTACCAGGTCTTATCTACCACCTCCCTGATGGTTTCATCCACACCTCTGTTCATATTAAGCATTACGTGCATTTTAACAGCTGTCACCCCTTCCATGCCAAAAAATTGCTCCCATATGGCCTAACTACCTGTGGAAAAGAATTCCCTTGCCCACTGTGCTGAAGGTTTCACAAAGAGCTTCACAAAAAGACACACCTCCCAAAAACTAGTTCTTAAACAGATTTCCCATGCCATATCTTCGCATTTCCCACCTCCCAGAGTCCCACCATCTGACTACAAAGTGGCACCTCGTCATCACCCATTATCACCCTGTAGTGGATAACTGGACTGTATCCTTTGCCAAAGCTTTAATTATCTAATCATCATGCCCAAAAATTGGGTCATCCTACCCAAGATCCTTTCCATCCATCCTAAAGCAGTATTCCCTCGCCCACCCAACCTACACAACAACCTGCTCCATCCCTATGCCATTCACACCCCCATTCTCTTTCCAATAGGTCATTTCTGTAAGTAAGACCCAGTGGATGACCCAAGTGTAAGATTTGCCCAGTTCACCCACCCAGCACTTCTTACTCCAGTCCTGTCACAGGCTAATCTTATCTTGTGAGCGGCAAGAGCACCTGTGAAAGCAACCATATCATACACCTATTCTGCCACAATTGCTGCACAGCTATTTATGTTGGTATGACAACAAACCAGGTGTTTATCAGAATGAATAGCCACCATCAAAATGTGGTCAAGAACAAAGTTGACCACCCAGTGGCACATCATGTAGCTGAGCATGAAATGCTTGATTTCAGTGGCTGCTTCACAACCTGTACCATCTGGGTGCTTCCCTCCAGTGCCAGATTATGTAAACTACGCAAGTGGGAGCTGTGTTTGCAACACTTCTTTTGCTTTCTTAATCTACATGTACATGTACATCTACATACATATTCTGCAAACCATTGTGTGATATGTGGTGGAGTGTTACCCTGTACCACTATTAATCATTTCCTTTTCTGTTCCACTCCAAATAAAGCAGGGAAAAACACCTGTCAATATGCCTCCATAAGAACCTTAATGTTTGTAATCTTGTCTTCATAGTCCTTACGCAAAATGTACATTGGCAGCAGTAGGATCATTCTGCAGTCAGCCTCAATTTTTTCAATAGTGCTCTTTGAAAAGAAAGTCACCTTCCCTTCAGTGATTTCCATGAGTTCCCGAAGCATCTTAAATGCTGTCCGACCTACTGGTAACAAATCTAGCAGCCCACACCTAAAATGCTTAAATGTCTTCCTTCAGTCTAACATGGTGCGGCTCCTGCTCAAACAGTACCCAACAGTGGGTTGCACTGGTGTCCTGTAAGTGGCCTCCTTTACAGCTGAACCATACTTTCCTAAAATTCTCTCAATATACCAAAGCTGACCATTCACGTTCCCTACTAGAATCCTCACATGTGCATTCTATTTCACATTGCTTTGCAGTGTTAGATATTTTAACTGACATGACTGTATCAAGCAGCACACTACTAATACTGTATTTGAACATTATGGGTTTGTTTTTTGTACTCATCTGCAATAACTTACATTTTTCTACATTTAGAGCTTGCTGTCATTCATCATGCCAACTGGAAATTTTGCCTAAGTCATATTGGATCATCCTACAGTCACTTGACGACACAGCCGGAAGCTGCCAGAGGCTGCATTCATGTGTGTGTGATATGTGTGTGTGTGTGTGTGTGTGTGTGTGTGTGTGTGTGTGTGTGTGATCTACTTTTGAGAAAGGCCTTGTTGGCCAATAGCTTATATTGTGACAGTCTTTTTGTTGTGCCTATCTGCAACTCAGCATCTTTGCTCTATTGTGAGTGGCAACTTTCCTTTCTGTAATGTTTTTACATTCCATCCTGGATTTTCCATTGTTCGATTATATTCAAAGTATTGTATTTGAGGTTTTATGTGACAGAGTCTGTTACTGTCATACCATGGACTGGACTTATAGTATAGTGACTGGTGAATACAATAACATTTACATAATTTCAAGTGATGAAAATAAAAAGAACAAAGGAAATACACAGCTAAATGGCTGACAGGTTAGCAGCATCAGTTCAGTCACCATGAAATTCTTCTATGTAAGTGTAGTTGTCCTGATCTTCATTTGTTTTGAGATCTTTGTAAAATGTAGCTAGAACAAGTGGGCGGAGATCCAAAAGATCTTTCTTTTTCCCTTTGGAAATGGGTAGTGTGTCATGATAACATTTTCCAGGCAGGAGTCACCTATCTTCCATCTATGAATCAACCTTATTGATTGAAACTGTTCATCCTCATAGAGACTCTTTTTTTTTAAAAAAAAAAATATATACCATACTCTTTCATAAAACAAAGCCGTTTATACATCCTGCCATGTAAATTGATTTCCCTGTGTATCCTTCTTTTGAATTTGTAAGGTGTCTTTGAGAACACCAGCAAAAACCAAGAAGTTGGTATGTGACAGTTCTGCAACTGCAGATTTTCTTCTCTTGCCAACTGAACACACCAGTTGATACCAGTCACACAGAGGAGCCACTGGGACTTGCAACATCTCCTTTTTTTTTTTATCAAACCATGGCCAATGTCACATTGTAAGTAACTATGGCCGCTAACAATGAACTTATGATTAACTATATTCAGACTTGGATTTTACTGTTTGGCAAACACCAATGCTGCAACCAAATAAGAGTTTTTATTGTGCCCGCTGCAGGTGCCTGAGTAGAATGTAGTTTGTTTCACTTCTGAAGGAATTGACATCAGCTCCTTGAAAACACACATTGGAATCTAATTTCCAACATGAGCACCCTCTACTTCATGCAACATGTAGCGATTTATGCTACCCATACTGGTTTCATCCATGGTCAAATTTTATGTCAACAGTGGCTGTTGATAAAAAAACTGCTGAATTATTCAAAAATGCAGTCAGCAGACACTGTTGTAAGTTGAAAATGTAACATAGCACCAAACTATCTGAGCAGGAATGTTTTTTGTCTTTGTCCTTTTGAAGGTATACATTGTCTGCCTCGTGGCATAGGACTATCTTTCACTAATGCAAATTCCTTTTTTTCATGTAAAACATCAAATTTGTGACACTTATTCACTTTAGGCTCTTTAAATGTAAGGTTCATCTTATGGAACTCTCGTATATGTTACTGAAAAGTGGCCTATCCTTTCTGTCACAGTAGAGCTTGTACATTGTTTACAAATTCAGATATGATGGGAGAAGAACCCTAATACTTCCTCAACATGTTTGGTGTGATTTATAATGAGAAAATGATGAAATGTGGTCTTTTACTTCTTTTAGTTTCTCAGGAGAGTGTTTGTTAGCAGTTGGTGCTTTTCCCCTGTTGTCATCGCTTAAAGTTCCAGATGCATTAGGATGTCGATTGGTAGGTGCAAGTGTAATGAACATCTGGACCTCATTCATGAAACATCCTCTGCAAACACAAAATTTTATTCTGAAATGAAACAAATGAGTAATCATATGGCATTTTGCTTTGTCGGGATCCTGTGTCCTTCTCCATTATTTTGGAGATGCTTTCGAGTCAATGAAGCTGACCACGTAGGTTACTTCTTTTGTCTCGATCTCCAAGAGCCCAATATTCATTAAATCTTTGTACCCCAGCTGTGTTCTGTTCATCAGTAAATTTGTCTAGTTTTCCTTTACATCTCAAACTGCACATTTTTAGAGGTTTGTTTCCTTTGACTGTTATATATTTTTGTGCTGTGTTCCACTTTTGTTTTCGTTCTGCTCTTGCTTTTTGAGAATGAATACCTTTCACAGCATTTAGTGCAGACATTTTTTTCTGTTTCAGCAGTTACATAGCCAACTTCCTGTGCAGTACTGTCAATTTTCTTTCTCTTCGAAGGTCACCCAGCAGTCACAATCTTAAACACATTTGTATCTTCATCCTCACTTGATTCACTCTCTTCCAGTACATACTCTTTGTCAGTGTCACAATCAACAGATATGTCTGACAAAGGATCACTGTCATTGCATATTGCATCCTCAACATCCTAGATTATTCCTAACCTCTCCTCAGTTAGCTTAAATAACACATAGGAGAATGCATCTTCCTGTTTTTCCACGTTAACTACAGTGTTTCACATACTTATTTCAGTAATAGCTGAAATACACAGAAACAGGCTTTAAATAAAAGGAAATTTTGCCTGTGAAACAGCTATTTATAATAATACTTCTTCATGTATTCACTACTGCACATTACCAAGAGCATTTATCTGTTATCTGTTTCATCATTTTTGTCCTGTGTTAAAGATTTCTTTGCATGTTCTATTATTCTGAATGATCTAAACATGTTTTCAAAATTATACAGTTTTCTGTTACTACTATTTTGTCATATTTATGTGATCAAACCAGCACACGTGACTATATTGTACACTGAGAATGATCTGTTTTCATACTCTAAGCAAATGTTTAAAAGCATCAAATAGTACTCAAATAACTACCACCCATCATTATACTATTAAATGTGAATAAGTCTGTTTTCATACTTCAGGCAAATGTTTATGACTTCAAGTAGTACTCAGACAGGTAACAATATATTATAGGTATTCTGTAATAGTAGGACACATTGTTTCAAAGAGATTAAGTCATCATTTGCATTATTTTCCATGACCAGTCAAAGAGTGCTACAAGATTTGTACTATGTTGCACTGCAGTACTAGTAATGTAAGTTGACTTTTACTGTTTTTCCCTAAATAGGTAACAATATGTTTACTTGTACTATTAGGACCAAATGACATACAGAATATTCTATTCAGTGCCAATTTAAACTAGTAAGACCAAAAGATCGAAATCCCTTCTAGGACTCTGACCATAGACTTATCTTCTTTTGACCATTTTCTGATTTACTCTCTCTTTCCCTGGCATCCTAAAACAGTCACACCAGGCTTGTCAACAAATGACTGTATAGAAGCCTTAGACCCACTTAGCAATTCTGCAGAGGACCAGAATTTTCTGAGGTTCTCTGCAAGATTTGAATGCTAAGGTATGATTGTAGTAGTTATTGTAAGCTTTCTGCATTAATCTTTTTACAGATTAAGAATTTCTGTTAACTTTTGCTTGTCATCAGTTGTGCATTCTCTATTGAACAGAGTGTGCAGCAGCTTTTGCATCCTCAAAATTTTTTAAATTTTGTTATGAAACAACAGTGAGCCTTTTCCATCCTTAATCCACATACTTGGCATATACTTCTTCAGAGTATGATTTACAATTGATTTAAACTTTGCCCACATAATTCCTCTACACCCCTTGTACTGCAACTAAATGATGGCAATTCATTGTCTAAGTGGCATACTAACAATTGTATACCTGTTGTTTCTAGGAGATACACTCTCCTAGCCTTCTTGAATGACCTATTAACTTTAGTAATCAAAGTCACTAAGATGACATCATGACCACCAATCACTGTCTCTATTATGATGCTTGGTCAGGCCTATTCATAGCTACCAGATCTAAAAAATTTCCATTGCATGTGGGCTGTCGAGCCAGCTACTGAAGACAGATTTCAAAATATGTGTTCAGATAAACTTCACAAGACTGTCTGCTTGTACCTCCTCCAATGAATCCATAGATGCCTCAGTCTATATTTGGTCAGTTCAAGTCACCTCCAACTAATAATATATGATCTGGGTATCCTGGCCTCATTCTCCACTAACCCATAGCCCTTACACACTATATCCAACAGTTTCACCTTCCTCTGTTCTGTCATCCCCTACCAATCTCCACCTCCAAGTCATATTATCATGCACCACACCTCACAAGCTCTGGCACCCATGTATCATACTCCCACCCTGTACACCTGCCATGCCTCCCTCCTGCATTCCTTGCCTGCAAACCTGCTACCTCCCTCTGAGTCATAAGATAAAAACGACCCCTCCTGCTTCCATCCTCTCTCCTTTTATCACAAGCTATCCACCCCCCCCCCTCTTCCTGCCCCCAACCCTCCCCCCCCCCCCCCCTCTCTCTCTTCTCTTCTCTCTCTATCCACTCTATTCAACACAATCCACTCCTCACCCTAGTTCATCTGCTGAAGTGCAGTCCCGTTATTGTGTGTCCAGTGTGTCCAGCCAGTACAATATAAGGACACAATTGTGTGTGTGTGTGTGTGTGTGTGTGTGTGTGTGTGTCAGTGAGTGAATTGTGTGTGTGTGTGTGTGTGGGTGTGTGGGTGTGTGTCAGTGAGTGGTCTCCTTTACTCCTAAAAATACTTAAATTCTGTCAAAAATTTCCATACTCTATGCTTTGAATGACTAGAAATTCAAACCAATAGTAACAATAACTTTCATTTATATTCAATATTAACATATATTTCGAGAAATATTGTTAATCACTGGTGTGTGAAGTACATTTGTAAATGTGTGCTGGTAACATTTACAGTAATGACCATCATAATGGGCCATCAATTGCAAACAAGATTGCAAAGCAGCAGGCAGCATGGGAAGAAAAGCATACAGGAAATTTCCGAAGAATATATCCAAGCAACGACAGTGAAAAGTATGAGCAGTTCTTCAATCAGACACAGAGCTCTGTTTTCCAAGACACAGCAGCTTCAAGAGCTCGTGAGGAATGTTCCCGCCAACAGAGAGAGGAGATAGAGGTACCAAATGTGTATAATCAAACTAAGCAGCATAGCTACTTAAGTATGCCATTTGAATCTTGTTAAACCAGTAACAAACACCTTTCAAAGATGTAGTTTATGTACTAAACAGTATAGTATTTTGTAGATTGATTTTTAAATGGGTCTCATTTAAGCTGTGAAAGTTACAGTGCCGAAAAATTTCATATTGGAATATTGCACCTGCATATGTCAGAATGTGTATTCTCTATATTTTCAATGCCAAAGAAAAATTATCTTAAAATTTACCAACCACCTAGACTTTTTTACATCAAAATTCATTTATTCATCATGTTCTGTAGATTCCCTCAAGGAGGAGAACCTTCAAGGATGTGGAACAAGTCAAGGTATAAATTAGCAGAAGATGAGGAAAACATAGAAACTTAATCTCTATATTCTACTAATAATAAAATTTCACTTTGCTGAAAGTTCCTGGCCGAGTAAAACTGGGTGTTGTATTGGGACTCTGATCTGGGACATTTGCCTTTGATGATGCAAGTGCACTGCCAGCTGTGCTCTTCATGCATGACTCCTGTCCTGCCCTCAGAGCTTTACTTCTGCCATTATCTCTCTCCTACTATCCCAACCTCACAAAAATTATCCTGCATAGTTAATGGGACTTGCACTCTCAGAAGAAAGGATTTTAGAGAAAAATGGCTTAGCCAGAGCCTCAGGGATTAATTCCAGAATGAATTTTTACTCTGCAGAAGAGTGTGCACTGATTTGTGTAGGGCAGTTGGTAAAGCATGAAAGACAAAGGTCCTCCTTTTGACTTCCGGTTCGGCACACAGTTTTAATGTGTCAAGAAGTTTCAGATTGGCACACATTCCACTGCAGATTGAAAATACATTATGGAAACAATCCCCAAAGCTGTGACTAAGCCATATATATGCAGTATCTTCTCCTCCAACTACAAATCCTAATAGGTACATGGGCGAACTTCTCTGAACTCTGGAAAGTAGGAGAAAGGTACTAGAGGTACTAGTGGAAGCAAAGCTATGAGGACAGGCCATGAGTCATGTTTGAATGGCCCAGTTTGTAGAGCATTTGCTTGCATAAGATGAAGGTCACAGGTTTGAGTCTCAGTTTGGCAGACAATTTTAATCTGCTAGGACATTTCAGATCAGTACCCATGCTGCTACTGAGTGAAAATGTACTCTGCAAACAATCGCTATATTGCTTAATGCTGTTCATGCACATGCTATTTAAATTTAAACAATTAAATAAATTTAAAAGAAAGCTTCTGCTTTGAATAATGCAGCTGCTATTTATCTGCTAATAGTAGCTCAATATTTATTTAATTACAACATTAGTTTCCAAATGAAATATGTACCTGCATCTGTAAATACTTAGTCCTACTTACAGTATGTTACCACCTGTCTTGCAGTTTTAGACTGTACGCCATGTAACTGCCAGAACTTTTCAATTCCTGAATCTGGATATTCAGATAATGTGTAGAAAGTGTAGCTATGAGGTATGTTTTTCATTTTCTTGCGAATTGGCAGGCATTCCTGATTTCCTGCTTTTTGTTGGATAGGAGCTTGTTGAATATCTTTCCAGTAGAGATTGTGACACCATTCTGAACACGAAACAAGAAGCAACGTCTACATAAAATACTTTTTTGTGTCTGCTATGGTGATTGTGTAGATCACAGTCCACCTAAAACCAATTTTGATTCTCGATAACAAAAATCAATATGTGTGAATATCAGGTACATGCATAGTATTTTGGTTTTACACATTTGTATTCTGGTTGCTATGGGTATATTTCTCAATTTTATTCGTAATTCACTGTTGCTATTTGAGTTAACATACTGTCATTTTGTCAACTGGGTATAATGAGTGGAGTTGTGGATGCTAGAAAGTGGAGTGCCAACTGGAGAAATCAAAACATTTCCAACACATTCTTCTGTTTGAGTTCAATAAATGGGTGACAGCAGTGGAGGCAACCAGAAACATTTGTGCCATGTATGGAGATAATGGCATTGGACAGAGCACAGCAAGGAGGATCACTTCAATATTAGTGACTCTCCACATTTAGGAAGAATTTTAGAGTTTGATGAAGATGTTTTAAGCACATTAGTCCACATCAGTATACTCGAGAACTGTCAAATGTGATCAACTGTGATCATTCCACCAATGTGCAATATTTGCATGCATTGGGAGAGGTTCAAAAATCAGGTGTATGTTTACTGCATACTCTAAACCAAAATCACAAAAATCAGTGAGTGGCCATGTGCGCATCCCTGCTTGCTCGTCATCAATTGGCTCATGTACAACACCAACAATTCCTATCCTGTATCATTACTGGTGACTGGAAGTGGTAGTTTTATGCTAACATAAGGAAAAGAAAGGAGTGGTTGAGCTCAAATAAAGTAGTGACTCCTCGTACAAAGACCTGCACACATCCACAAAAGATAATGTTGTGCATCTGATGGAACAGTGTCCTAGGAATTGCTTCCCCAAGGTTTAGCAATGAGTGCTGACATTTATTGTCAACATCTGAGACATCTTGCAGATACAGTCCAAGAACAGTGACAAGGAAGTCTGCGTTAAGTGATGCTACTTCCCGAAAATGCCCAGCCGCTCTCTGCTGGACTTACAAAAAGCACTATCAAGGAGTAGTGTTGGGAAGTCATTCCACACCAACCTTATTCACCTGATCTTGCGACCTCAGATTTTCATCTTACCCACTCTCTATCAAATGACCTTCAGGGAACTTTCTTTCCAGATGAAAATTTGCTCATGACATGGCTCAACAAGTTCTTCACCTCAAAATCACTTGATTTCTAAAGTTGTGGAGTTGAAAAGTTACCCCAGCTTTGGCAGACTATTGTAAATAGTAAAGGGGAATTTTTTATTGATGACTAGAGTCTCTGTTATGTGTGTCTGTTGTGTATATTAAATGTACGTGAAAATGCTAAGAACTTATGCACCAATCCAGTAGGCTGTTTTGAGAAGTGAGTCTCAGAATTCCAATATCTTTAAAAATGCTTCTGTGAATGAACTGTTAGTTACTTTACATGGTAAACTTACTGCTTACTTTTTCCAAATAAATGCTTTATTTACTTTAGGAGCACTGCTGTAGAAGATGATTCCATAAGATATAAGGGAGTGGAAACATGCAGAATAAGTTAACACACTTGTCTCCAGGTCAACATATTGAGTGATGTTTCTAAAGGCCAAACATGCTTAACTCTGTTCCTAAATGTAAACTCGAATATGAACGTAAATTTAAGCACCACTCAGAGATTTGGCCTTAGTCCTGTTCCAACTGGTTGACCGCTGCCTATGAGGCAGTACAAGGAGCTCTCTATGATCTTGGTGCATCTGCTCAGTATGACACCAATCCCTCCAGCCATTATTGCAAGTAGATAAGTCCTGATGATGCAGCTCCTCATTTAGCATCACAAGTGTGCGTGGGCTCCATTCCAGACCTCCCAACTTCAGAAAAATCTGAGGTACTGGGAATCAGACACTGGTCCTTCCCCATCAAAGGCAGCAATGTTAACCATTTGGCTGTAGAGGCAGTCACTCAGTTTCTTGATTTGTTTATCTATATGTTAATGTTCAATGTAAATGACCCACAAGGAATTTCATGCAGTGTGTTTCAGTTCAAGTATGACCATCAATGTGTACTTCTGGTACTAGCATCTCATTATTGCTTGATGAGCATCACACAGTATGAATCATTATGTCATTAAGGCTTAAAATGTTAGCTGTGAACCACTTGTAGGCCTGTCCAGAAGTCAGCTGACACTGTAGCTGTTAAGGAAGGCTTTATATCTTTGACCAGTATGTTTGTGTCATCAGCAAACATTATTATAGATTTTGAACCACTTTCTAAACTCATTGGAAAACCATGGCAGTCAATTAAAAGCAAGAGTTGACCCAGCACTGATCCTTGTGGGATCCCAAGTGTAATGTTCCCTCATTCTGAGCTTGGTGTCATGCCTGTAACCCAGCCTGTGGAGGAGATGCTCCAGTTTCTGTTACCAGTATAAGAAGCCATCCATGCAATAGGTGTGCTGTATATACTGTAACACTTTACTTTTCAATGTAGAATTTTATGGTGTACACGCTGAAAGCCTTTCATAATTTCACAGAATATGCTAAAAGGATATTTTATCTTGTTTAGTTCTGCTAGAAGATTATTTGTAGTATCTGATATTACTTACTCTCCAGAGAATCCTTTATGAAGACCAATCTGAGAGACAGGTAGGAAGTTCCACTCAGTCAAATGAGTCAATATTCTGTCTGTGTATATATGAGTGAGTATCTACCACTTTTCCAAACACCTATCAAACTGGATGCAGCGAAACAGGTGTGTAATTAGAGGTTGTTTGCTTCTCTTCACTTTTATAGGTGGATGTTACTAAAGCATATTTAATTGTGTCAGGAAATAGCATGATAACCAAAATTACTATTTTTTTTAGTGATGTGATGAAATCCATAATCTTCTTGGGATGTTTTTAATTTAATGCCTGTTGATAGTGCATGCAGTCTATGCACAAGCAAATCTCATGCATTTATATTTGTTTGTTGATTTTTGGTTTAACTTTTCCTGCTGCCATGGAGAAGTAATCATTAATTTGGTGGCTAATGATTTAATAGTGTCTCTATTTCTGCCAGTGCTATTTCTGGTTACTAAATTCCATTTCACCCTTATATAGTAATGTGAGTGTGAGATGGAGTATGATGGCCATCTTATTACATTCAATCTTCAAATCATTTTATTTGTTGTACAAAAGATTTGTCAAAGAATACAATGAAACAACTATAATGCAAATGGATAGATAAAACATCTACTCAGCGAGTGGTGACAGGTGAACACACACAAAAAACTGTTTAACTTTTACAAGCTTTTGAAGCCAGCAGCTCCTTCTTCTGAAAGTCAGAGTTGAAGGAGAAGTAAGAGTGGTTTCAGGAAACGTTTACAGTTCAGAGCAGCAACCCGAAACCCCGGGTCAGGGGAGATTTACCAGACAGTATGAGAAGGAAAAACTGATTGTTGGGGACTGCACCAGGTGAGATTTGAAAACTTGAGAGCTTAAAGATGGAAGACAGGTCAATATGAAAGACAGAGTTCACTACTAAAACATCAGTTAGTAAGAGTGAAAAGCTAAGTGCATTGTATGTAACAGATGTGGGAGGGGAATGGCAAAAAATAGACAGGTCAGAAAATGAAAGGTGTAGCAAAATAAAATGGAGTGAAGAAAGGAGCAGTTACTGTGAATGAATGCTGAGATAGAAGAAATTAATGTTAATTAATGTCAGGTGGGTGGTAAGAATCAAGGCCATGTTATAGTGCTAGTTCCTACCTGTGGAGTAATGAGAAACAGGTTTGGGTGAAGAATCCAAATGGCATGTGTGGTGAAACAGGCACTGAGGTGACAACTGTCATGTTGTTGAGCATGCTCTGCAACAGGCTATTGTGTGTTGCTGGTGTACACCAACTTCCTATGCCCATTCATCCTAACTGATTCCTTGGTGGTGCTCATGCCGATGTAAAAGGCCGAACAGTGTTTACAAAACAGCTGGTATAAGACATGTATCATTTCACAGTTGGCTCTCCCTTTGACAGTATATGTTTTGCCAGTTACAGAGCTGGTATAGGTAGTAGTAGGAGGGTGCATAGGGCAAGCCATACAGCAGGCATGGTCACAGAGGAAGGAGCCATACAGTAGGGAGATGGGTGCATAAGGAGCATAGGGTCTGACAAGGATATTGCAGAGACTGGGAGGGCAACGGAAAGATATTCTACGCACGGTGGGCAAAATGGATCTCATTTGAGGTCATGATATTAGGAAGTCATGCCCTTGTCGAGTTAGCTGATTAACACGTTCAAGACCAGGATAATAATGGGTGAAAAGTGGTGTGCTCCAAAGTTTTTTTTTTTTTTTTTTTTTTTTTTTTTTTTTTTTTTTTTTAGCTGTACCAAGATTAGATGTGTGGACCTGAAAAATCTACTTTTGAACTAGGCTGATGGGGTAACTAGTTCAGTGAATGCTGAGGTGAGAATGGTGATGTGTTGCTGTAAGGAGTCTATGCTGAGATGAGAATGGTGGTGTACTGCTGTAAGGAGTCTGCATCCAAACAAATACGTTTGCCTTGAATGCCATGGCTGTATGGGAGGAAACTTTTGATGTGGAAGGGATAGTAGCTGTCAGAATGTAAGTACTACTGTTTGTTAGCATCTTTAATGTGGACAGAAGTGTGTAGCTGGTCTTCAGTGTGGATGAGATCAATATTAGGGAAAGTGGCATGAAATTTGGAGTAGGATCATGTGAAATTTTAATTGGGAGAAGGTATTTAGAGATTCCAGGAATTTTAACAGGTCAGCCTCACCATGAATTCTTGTGGCAAAGATGCCATCAATCTATCTTAACCAAACCAGGGGCTGAAGGCTTATGGATGCTAGGAAAGCCCTCTCCATGCCACCCACGAAAGGGTCAGCATAGGAAGGATCCATTCTGGTTCCCGTGGCCATACCCATGATCTGTTTGTAAGAGTATTTTACACACATCACTGTGATACAGCAAAACACTTATCAGTATAATTCGCATAGTGTACAATAGAATATACTGTTCCTTTTGTGACATAGCAAGTGAATTCTTCCCAGTTTTTATGTTTTTGTCTACTCCCAGAAACAGTCAGTTTTTATCTTATTTTCAGTACATTTATCTGTTGGCATGTATCACTTACCTGAAAATCTCAAGATCTTATTTAAACTTAATTTCACTTGAGTTTATTATTCCGATTATAATGTTATTTGTTATGTTGACACCAGTGTGGTTAACTTTCATTAGGTCACTCATAATCTGAAAATACAATTAACTTATGTCAGTACTACAGTTCACAACATGTTACCTTTCCCAACATCCACCAAACTCCACACCTACAACTTGATCACCATACCAACTATATCCTCACACATAACTACGCCTCTGAACACAGCACCTACAGGCAAATCCAAAGTACAGTAATAGGCAACACATGATGCCATCTTATGTCAGCCTATTCATGCACCATCTAGAGAAATTGTTCCCAACCACCCAGAAGCCAAAACCCCTTACCTGGTTCAGATCCACTCATGACACCATCTTGATCTGCACTGACATTGAGGTCACCCAATCCATATTCCTCCAAACATCAACACCTTCTCCCCCATTTACTTACGTGGTCCCTCTCAACTAAGCAAGCCATTTTCCTTTATGTTGAGCTCCACCCCAAAAATTGCTACATGAGTACCTCCATCCATGTCAAACATTTCAACCACCAGAAATATATCCGCTTTGACAGCTATCACCCATTTCATACCAAGAAGTCCCTTCCATGCAGCCTAGCTGCATCTGTTGTCACAGCTGTAGTGACAAGCAGTCCCTCACCAAATATTCCAAGGGTCTTGCTGAGGCCTTCATAGGCCGAAGTTACCCTCACACCACCCAGGGCTGTAGCACCAGGGTTTCGACTACCTCTCGTCATGCCCTGAAGTGAGGACTGTTCTACCCACTATCTTTCCCACCACTCCCACAGTGGTATTCTGCCACCCACCATCCTGTATTTACATGTTAGGATTGCATAACATCCGTCCCAGAGTCGCATGTACTACTCTGAATCTCCCCCTCCCCGATAATGTGATGACCCTTTAAGTATGATTGAATTAATTCTAACTGTCCATGTCATCTGCCCATGTCCATGCAATATGAGTGTGATACCATATATCTCTCACCACTATGTGATATGAATATATGAAACATTACAACGATAGTAACGTATGCACATGGAAAGTGGGAGAATAGTGTTGGTACTCCTAACAGAGAAGAAAAAAGAGGAAGAAAAAAAATATGTGTGTTAAGATCGAATAAAGAAAGATAGACCCAAAGACTGAATCCCTTCCCAACCCCTAATCCAAGGTCCCCTACCTGAAGAATAATTCACCATGATGCTGAACTTAATGTTTTATAGGATTTATTCGTTTGCTCTGTATAACAATCGTGTACTCGTTATTCGTTTATTGCTACTGCTGCATTGTGTAACACATAGTAGCCATTGTGGGGAATTCAGTTCCACTACAAAGATCAGATTCTCCTGAGTTTATGAGTTTCTTTAATGTATCAATACTGTAAAGTCCTTTTTCTTGACCAGTTCTTGGATCCATCAAAAACACTGCTTTAGGACGTGGCATTCCCTCTGTCCACCATACCTAGGAAAAACTTACTCATTTGCTTCTTTAAGTTTGAACTCTGACAAAATTCTCTGATTTGAACTAAGTCATTTGTCTGGAATTATGACCTTTGTGTTCCCTCACTGTATTTCCTTATTCATAATTGTACCTGTCTGTGTAGATTATTATCTACTGTCTTATTTAGTTTATTTTGATTCCATCTTTCTTAAAGTAGGTCATTTAAATAGTTTTAATAATGGCTCACTGACAAAATTTTTATTCATCGCTTCTACAGGAGTAGTCCTGTAGACATAAGTCGTACTCATTCTAGATTACGTGGAACTCGAGGATCATCTGTGTCAAAATATTATGTCTATCAGACCAGTATGTCCCACAAATACCTCCAGTCTCTTTCATGACTCATTCACATGGGTTTTGATGTACAAATGTGTATAATTTATGTATAAACAATATGAGGAAATTCTCCCTAGTTTGTGGAATGCATAATCTCCACTGTATTTTATCAACTTGTAACTGCTCAAACAGTGTATTCTCAGCTACCGTCCACATAGTCTTGGCCTCTAATAATAGTGATGTCTGTTCACATCTTTCTTGTTTATTACCAAAATATTCATCAGTTTTTATTACTGTTTTACTTGCAGTGTTAGTCTCCTCACTTCATCATTAGTATAGCTTATAATCAGAAAATTCATTGAAAGATAACTCCTAGTCCACCAGTATGTGTAATCATTCATGCCTAATGGCAATTATGAGAATGCATCTGGTACTGTATTCTCTGAATCTTTATTCTCTGAATCTTTTATATAATTTATTTCTATTTGATACTTTTGTAGCAATAAGGCCTAGTGAATTAATCTATTGTGTAATGGACTGCCTTCCATAATAAAGACTAAGGCTTGGTGGTCCATCTGTATTACAGTACTAGGTCCCCAGATGAGTGTTTGAAACTTTTGTGTGATCCATACAGTTGCCAACAATTCCTTCTCTGTTGCTGTGTAGTTAAGCTCATGCTTGTTTGGTTGTTAAGACTCCTACTAGTGAAAGATACTGTCCCAAGATCTCCTGATGGTGGATTGTGCTTCCTTTGAAACAATTCCTGAGGAATAATATACTCAGAAGCATCAGTTGCTAACTTAAAAGCTTCATTCATCACTGGGTGTTTCAAGACAGGTGCATTGACTAACACTTCTTTAACATTATTAGATGCTTCTTGTGCTTCTTCATCCAATATCTACTGCACTGTGCCCGAATGACAGCCGATGATTGTCCATATAACTAACCCTGTTAAAATGTTCAGGTACTATCCCACCCCAGTACATGAGAAAATTGAGGGAAAAAATGTGTGAATAAAATAAAATTGATAATTACTCATGGAGAGATGCAATAGAATTCTATCCAGCCTTTCAGAAGAACACAGATTCCTAGAAAAATTGTACAATCAACAATGTCACACATAAGTAATCATTTGCTTGATTGAATTGGTAATTCTACCTCCCAGCACTAAAGAAAACCTTCCATTAAATGAATCTTATTTAATTTAAGCTTATGTAAATAAAATAGAAAGAAACTTCCACATGGGAAAATACATTAAAAACAAAGATTCCAAGACTTACCAAGCGGGAAAGTGCCGGTAGACAGGTGCAATAAAATAACACACAAACACACACACAAAATTTCTAGCTTTCGCAACCGACGGTTGCTTCTTCAGGAAAGAAGGAAAGACGAAAGGATGTGGGTTTTAAGGGAGAGGGTAAGGAGTCATTCCAATCCCGGGAGTAGAAAGACTTACCTTAGGGGGAAAAAAGGACAGGTGTACACTAACACACATATCCATCCGCACATACACAGACACAAGCAGACATTTTTAAAGGCAAAGAGTTCGGGCAGAGATGTCAGTCGAGGTGGAAGTACAGGGGCAAAGAAGTTGTTGAAAGACAGGTGAGGTATGAGTGGTGGCAACTTGAAATTAGCGGAGGTTGAGGCCTGGTGGATATCGAGAAGAGAGGTTATACTGAAGGGCAAGTTCCCATCTCCAGAGTTCGGATAGGTTGGTGTTGGTGGGAAGTATCCAGATAACCCAGACGGTGTAACACTGTGCCAAGATGTGCTGGCCGTGCACCAAGGCATGTTTAGCCACAGGGTGATCCTCATTACCAACAAACACTGTCTGCCTGTGTCCATTTATGCGAATGGACAGTTTGTTGCTGGTCATTCCCACATATAAAGTGTCACAGTGTAGGCAGGTCAGTTGGTAAATCACGTGGGTGCTTTCACACGTGGCTCTGCCTTTGATCGTGTACACCTTCCGAGTTACAGGACTGGAGTAGGTGGTGGTGGGAGGGTGCATAGGACAGGTTTTACACCGGGGGCGGTTACAAGGGTAGGAGCCAGAGGGTAGGGAAGGTGGTTTGGGGATTTCATAGGGATGAACCAAGAGGTTACGAAGGTTAGGTGGACGGCAGAAAGACACTCTTGGTGGAGTGGGGAGGATTTCATGAAGGATGGATCTCATTTCGGGGCAAGATTTTAGGAAGTTGTATCCCTGCTGGAGAGCCACATTCAGAGTCTGATCCAGTCCTGGGAAGTATCCTGTCACAAGTGGGGCACTTTTAGGGTTCTTCTGTGAGAGGTTCTGGGTTTGAGGGGATGAGGAAGTGGCTCTGGTTATTTGCTTCTGTACCAGGTCGGGAGGGTAGTTGCGGGATGCGAAAGCTGTTTTCAGGTTGTTGGTGTAATGGTTCAGGGATTCAGGACTGGAGCAGATTCGTTTGCCATGAAGGCCTAGGCTGTAGGGAAGGAACCGTTTGATATGGAATGGGTGGCAGCTGTCATAATGGAGGTACTGTTGCTTGTTGGTGGGTTTGATGTGGACGGATGTGTGAAGCTGGCCATTGGACAGATGGAGGTCAACGGCAAGGAAAGTGGCATGGGATTTGGAGTAGGACCAGGTGAATCTGATGGAACCAAAGGAGTTGAGGTTGGAGAGGAAATTCTGGAGTTTTTCTTCACTGTGAGTCCAGATCATGAAGATGTTGTCAATAAATCTGTACCAAACTTTGGGTTGGCAGGCTTGGGTAACCAAGAAGGCTTCCTCTAAGCGACCCATAAATAGGTTGGCATATGAGGGGGCCATCCTGGTACCCATGACTGTTCCCTTTAATTGTTGGTATGTCTGGCCTTCAAAAGTGAAGAAGTTGTGGGTCAGGATGAAGCTGGCTAAGGTGACGAGGAAAGAGGTTTTAGGTAGGGTGGCAGGTGATCGGCGTGAAAGGAAGTGCTCCATTGCAGCGAGGCCCTGGACGTGCAGGATATTTGTGTATAGGGAAGTGGCATCAATGGTTACAAGGATGGTTTCTGGGGGTAACAGACTGGGTAAGGATTCCAGGCATTCGAGAAAGTGGTTGGTGTCTTCGATGAAGGATGGGAGACAGCATGGAATGGCTTGAAGGTCTTGATCTACGTAGGCAGAGATACATTCTCTGGGGGCTTGGTAACCAGCTACAATGGGGCGGCCAGGATGTTTGGGTTTGTGAATTTTAGGAAGTAGGTAGAAGGTAGGAGTGCGAGGTGTCGGTGGGGTCAGGAGTTTGATGGAGTCAGGTGAATGGTTTTGTAGGGGGCTTAAGGTTCTGAGGATTTCTTGAAGCTTCGCCTGGACATCAGGAATAGGGTTACCTTGGCAAACTTTGTATGTAGAGTTGTCTGAAAACTGACGAAGTCCCTCAGCCAGATACTCCCGACGATCAACCACCACGGTCGTGGAACCCTTGTCAGCCGAAAGAATGATGATGGATCGATCAGCTTTCAGATCACGGATAGCTTGGGCTTCGGCTGTGGTGATGTTTGGAGTAGGATTAAGGCTTTTTAAGAACGATTGAGAGGCAAGGCTGGAAGTGAGAAATTCCTGGAAGGTTTGGAGAGGGTGATTTTGAGGAAGAGGAGATGGGTCCCGCTGTGATGGAGGACGGAACTGTTCCAGGCAGGGTTCAATTTGGATAGTGTCTTGGGGAGTTGGATCATTAGGAATGGGATCAGGATTATTATTCCTCATGGCAAAGTGATATTTCCAGCACAGACTACAAGTGTAGGACAGTAAATCTTTGACAAGGGGAGTTTGGTTGAATCTGGGAGTGGGGCTGAAGATGAGGCCTTTGGATAGGACAGAGGTTTCGGATTGGGAGAGAGGTTTGGAGGAAAGGTTAACTACTGAATTGGGGTGTTGTGGTTCCAGATTGTGATGACTAGCATTTTGAGGTGTTGGGGGGAGTGGAGCTGGAAGTGGGAGATTGAGTAGATGGGAGAGACTGGGTCTGTGTGCAATGAGAGGAGGTTGAGGTTTGTTGCAAAGGTTGTGGAGGGTGAGTGAGTTGCCTTTCCGGAGGTGGGAAACCAGGAGATTGGATAATTTTTTGAGGTGGAGGGTGGCATGCTGTTCTAATTTGTGGTTGGCCAGTAGGAGGATGCTATGAACAGCTGGTGTGGATGTGGGAGAGGAAAGACTGAGGACTTCGATTTGGGATAGGAGTTGACGGGTGTGTTCATTGGCCGAGTCGATGTATAGGTGAAGGATTATGCACACAGACCCAGTCACTCCCATCTACTCAATCTCCCATTTCGAGCTCCACTCCGCCCAACACCCCAAAATTCTAGTCATCACAATCTGGAACCACAACACCCCAATTCAGTAGTTAACCTTTCCTCCAAACCTCTCTCCTAATTCGAAACCTCTGTCCTATCCAAAGGCCTCACCTTCAGCCCCACTCCCAGATTCAACCGAACTGCCCTTGTCAAAGATTTACTGTCCTACACTCGTAGTCTCTGCTGGAAATATCACTTTGCCATGAGGAATAATAATCCTGATCCCACTCCTAATGATCCAACTCCCCAAGACACTATCCAAATTGAACCGTGCCTGGAACAGTTCCATCCTCCATCACAGCAGGACCCACCTCCTCTTCCTCAAAATCACCCTCTCCAAACCTTCCAGGAATTTCTCACTTCCAGCCTTGCCTCTCAATCTTTCTTAAAAAACCTTAATCCTACTCCAAACATCACCACAGCCTAAGCCCAGGCTATCCGTGATCTGAAAGTTGACCGATCCATCATCATTCTTCCGGCTGACAAGAGTTCCACGACCGTGGTGCTTGATCGTCAGGAGTATGTGTTTAAGGGACTGCGTCAGCTTTCAGACAACTCTACATACAAAGTTTGCCAAGGTAACCCTATTCCTGATGTCCAGGCGGAGCTTCAAGGAATCCTCAGAACCTTAGGCCCCCTATGTGGGAATGACCAGCAACAAACTGTCCATTCGCATGAATGGACACAGGCAGACAGTGTTTGTTGGTAATGAGCATCACCCTGTGGCTAAACATGCCTTGGTGCACGGTTAGCACATCATGGCACAGTGTTACACCGTCTGGGTTATCTGGATACTTCCCACCAACACCAACCTATCCGAACTCTGGAGATGGGAACTTGCCCTTCAGTATAACCTCTCTTCTCGATATCCACCAGGCCTCAACCTCCGCTAATTTCAAGTTGCCGCTGCTCATACCTCACCTGTCTTTCAACAACTTCTTTGCCTCTGTACTTCCGCCTCGACTGACATCTCTGCCCGAACTCTTTGCCTTTACAAATATCTTCTTGTGTCTGTGTATGTGCGGATGGATATGTGTGTGAGTGTACACCTGTTCTTTTTTTCCCCTAAGGTAAGTCTTTCCGCTCCCGGGATTGGAATGACTCCTTACCCTCTCCCTTAAAACCCACATCCTTTCGTCTTTCCCTCTCCTTCCCTCTTTCCTGAAGAAGCAACCGTCGGTTGCGAAAGCTAGAAATTTTGTGTGTGTGTTTGTGTGTTATTTTATTGTGCCTGTCTACCGGCGCTTTCCCGCTTGGTAAGTCTTGGAATCTTTGTTTTTAATATATTAATTTAAGCTTATTAATACAAAAAGGACATATTCTAGCATCCTATTCCAGAGATACAAATTGTTACTAACACAACATAGATAATCATCTTTAAGCATCATCTCTGCTTATTTGTTCCACAACTAACAAAAGTTTAGTATAATCTGTAGATGTATATTAGTTCATTCATTTGGTAAACCTTTTCAAAATATTCTCGTCTTCTCCAGGATTTAATTAATTGTAATATTTCAATTCCAGCCTGTTATGAAATTGACCTTCTTTGGTTTGGCCATTCTCAATCCAATTGTCTAGATCTAATCACTGATTTGAGCATACTTTCACTACTTGCAGAATGTTGTGGCTATACGGCTACCCAGAGACTAAAATTTATTTTTAACTAATGAAAGTTTATTTTCTTTTCTTTTAAATGTAATTGCTGTTTAGTGATCAAATATCACGGGGGAGAGGAGGAGGGGGGAAGTAGCCCCCCACACTGAGTATGATGGGAAAAAACTCAAAATAAATCCCATGTGCCACAACCACTTTTTATATCTGAATTTAAATTTCAGATTTTTGTAATATAGACCATCTCAGGTGTTGGTGTGTCATGTATCAACAAGCAAAACCTAAATCAAATGTCACTCATCACTTTCCAAACTGTGTTTGTCTGTGTGTGATTCACTGAAGCAGAAAAGCCTGAGAATAGTGCTCGGTAAGCAATTACTTCACATACAACAATGTTACTACCCTATAGTATTACCTCAAGGCTGACAATCAACTACCTCGGAGTGTGCTTCATAAATTTCACCTAATCATTTGCAACACCCAAATCCACTGACATGTACACTAACTAGTATCACAGGAAACATGACATTGATCATTCCAGGCAAAATTACTGAAGTTAAAACTTTTGTGATCAGATACTGACACAGGGTACAAGTCACACTTGACTAAGCTCATACCAACTTAAAATCGCTTGACCTTTGGTCAAATGTCATGTAAAATTCAGTTACTTCAAATTTTCCAATAATATATTCATGTAATTTTCACAGTCTGTCATATTGTGGCCTAGCTCAAATTTTTAGCATTGTTTTTAGCTCCAAAAGATTCAGTATACTGTGGGGAATTTCATCATTAATATATCTTCAGAAACAAAATCAAACATTTTTCTTTTTCATGTCAGTTGAAATATTTTTTTCCTGCATCCTCCGAGATACAGTTAGTATTCATTGGAGCACAAAAAGTCCCCTTACATTGTAGCGCTGACGTTTATCAAATGTAGTAGGAGACAATTACATTATTCTAACAATCTACAGACAGTTATGTGGAAAGAGAGAGTGAACCAAGAAATGAAGAATGTATTCACCCAGCTAAGAATTCCCTATTTTTGCTCAAAATTCAGCTGACCTCTGCCTCCAGCCTAGTCTGAAAGCATTGGGCTTTTTAAATTAATTTCAAGTACAATAAAACAGACACCAAAATCCTTGAATATTTCAATATTAAAAAATACCATTTTATTGAACATTAGACACACATTGACAGCTGCCTTCTGACCACTGTTTACTTCGTTGTCAAATTTGAAAATTTTGGCTACATTTACTAATGGGAATTTAGTCAAACTTTTATTTAATTTGTCATTCTGTACCTATTGAAACTGCATACATTCTGTCTTGACTTCACTTACATTTAATTCAACTAGCTGCAATTCATTTAACTTATTGTCAGTTTTGAAATTGTTCGCATTCCCCTTCAACTTGGTATTCTGTCACAATGTGTTTTACTGCATCAATATTTGTTTTAACAATTGTCTCAAGTACTGCTATATTTTTCACATCATCATCACATGTTTGCTCAGTTTGGGAAATCATTTCATCAGCATCATTATTATAAAACATTCATCCTGCTTCTGTCAACTCAGCCCAACAAGAATCAACAACTTACACCTGCTAATAACAGATGCTATTAATGTTATGTTCACTGGACACATTACCAGTGAAAGATACTAATTGTGAATGTAAATCCCTAATGGTACTAGATAATTTTTGACAACATTCCTTTATTTCTTTCTTACATCTATCGATATTCTACTAAATTTCTCTGTCTTCAAATTTAGGCTGCTGTTCATTTTCGCTAACATTTTTATCATCATTTGACAATCCCTTTCACTAAATGATTCCTTTTCTTTGCTGTATAATATTTTTCCCTATTTTTTTTCATCATTCATCTTGATAACAGTTATTGAATACTAAAAATAATTAATTAATTAATTAATAAAAAATGGAAAGTCCACAACTATGTGGTGTACTATCTTAACTGTATTATAATGGACCTGGCATCTCCATGTACAAACATCACTGTAATCGACTTGAACCAACTTCTACATAGAGAAGACTACACAAAACATGGGATGCATCTCAACGCAAAAGGAAAACAGAAAGTGTGCAAAACTATCGCTACTTCTGCTAGGTGCACATGGAGGGCAACATTGACAAAAGTAGCTACCTCCTCAGTAAACTGCAGTCATATGATGAGAACAGTTTTGAGACAGGTTGTTCATATGATAAACAGAAGTGACACTGTTATCCAGTCCACTTCTCAGCAGAGAAGAAAGTCACCAGAAACTGTCAGCACACCAACTACACATATAAACAGAAGTGAAACCATTATCTGGTCCACTTCCCAGCAAAGAAGAGTCTCCAGGGACTGTCAGCACATCATCTACACATATAAATGTCATGTTGTCATCCCCAGGTCAAGTGGGTCAGTTAAAAGGAAATTTTCAGTCAGTGAATAAGAACATTCAAAGAGCAGATGATTTAAATGTAAGTGTTCAGCCAGTGAGTGTAAGCAATCAAGCTGTAAAAGTGGGAAAAACAAGTACGCAAGACATGAGTGAAAACAAACAAGCTACTGTATGTGCATCTTCTAGAGTGAGAAAAGTTCCACAGAGGAGCAGTGATTTTTTATGGATGGCACCAGGGAAATCATCTCGTCATCATCTGGATCCAACACAATCAAGAAACTAGCCAGAGATGTAAGTAAACAATCAACAAGTGACAGAAGAATGTACAAGCAAAGTGAACAAACTGATATACTGCTACAGAGGAATCCAGACCTACCCCTTTGTGAGGATGACTCATTATTATTTGTAGGTACATATAAAATCATGTCATTAAGAAACAAAACTGATGACCTGAGCTTTTTGTTAGGAGCAAACAAGAATATTATATTATGTATCAATGAACACTGGTTAAGCTAAGACCAACTTCAGTTATATGTACCCCCAGGCTTTGATTTAGTAACAGGTTATTGTAGACCAACACACAACTGTGGGGGTGCCTCTATATATGTTAGTAGTGGTATAGACTTGGATTACAGCACCCTTAGTGTTAATGATTACTGTATAGAAAATGTACTGGAAATAGCAGCAATGTTACTGCCCATGTTAAAACTCATAATTGTGTCTGTATACCGCACACCTGATAATGATGTTGAAGTATTTGCACAGGCCTTACAGAAACTGGTACTACATCCTGATAAGTGGCCTAAATATAGGATTTTAATTTTTGGTGACATAAATATTGATATAAGGCAGAACACACCTAAACAACTTAATCTTCTGAATATACTAAGATCACATGACCTGCACTGCATTAATGAAAACCCAACCAGACAGTCTCCCTGCCTTGATAATGTAATCACAAATGTTGAGACAAATCAGTATGAACTAGGGCTATTCAATGCTCATTTTTCATCAGACCGTAAAGGTATTTGGTTAAAATTGATAACAAAAGAGCCAGCATCTGTCTCTAATAAAATTATGTACATTAGGCTTTTGAATGAAGAGAACATTGATAACTACAGAACACAAATAAAGATGACAAATTGGAATTACATTCTGCTGGAAAGTAATCATGTTGAAAAAGCATTTACATTATTCATTAGTGCAATTGTCAGATACATTTAAAACTTGCTGCCCTAAAATAATAAGAAAAAATAAGGGAACTATGAGGAAACATGGTCTCACATCAGTGCATAACTGGTTCACACCTGACCTACAAAGGCTCACAATTCTGTCAATGATTTCCTATGACAAATCAGAAAAAAGTGAAGCCAAAAAAGCAAACTTCATAAGTTTGAGGAACAAATACAAGGCAGAAATTAGGTTAAGCAAGTGCAAGGCAAATGATGATTATATTAACAAGTCCCAAAATAAATGGAAAGCAGCCTGGACTGTTATCAAGACTCATCTGGGTAGAAATAAAGATGTTAACAAAAATAATTCATGTGATGCTTGTATCACACTGGATGATTTCAACACCTTCTTCATTAATGCTGCCAGTATTGAATAACAGTGCTGCAAATGAACATATCTGTAAATGTGACAACAACCATATCTCAAATAATAGAAATTCATTAAAAATAAAGATTCCAAGACTTACCAAGCGGGAAAGCGCCGGCAGACAGGCACATGAACAAAACACACAAACACACACACAGAATTACAAGCTTTCGCAACTGGCAGTTGCTTCGTCAGGAAGGAAGGAAGGAGAGGGAAAAATGAAAGGGTGTGGGTTTTAAGGGAGAGGGTAAGGAGTCATTCCAATCCCGGGAGCGGAAAGACTTCCCTTAGGGGAAAAAAAGGACAGGTGTACACTCGCACACACACACACACACATATCCATCCGCACATGGTATGTGCGGATGGATATGTGTGTGTGTGTGTGTGCGAGTGTACACCTGTCCTTTTTTTCCCCTAAGGGAAGTCTTTCCGCTCCCGGGATTGGAATGACTCCTTACCCTCTCCCTTAAAACCCACACCCTTTCATTTTTCCCTCTCCTTCCTTCCTTCCTGACGAAGCAACTGCCAGTTGCGAAAGCTTGTAATTCTGTGTGTGTGTTTGTGTGTTTTGTTCATGTGCCTGTCTGCCGGCGCTTTCCCGCTTGGTAAGTCTTGGAATCTTTTTTTAATATATTTTTCCCATGTGGAAGTTTCTTTCTGTTTTATTTACATCGTCAATAATAGAAATTCATTTCTACAAAATTTTGAGGATATGGTTCTTGTGTTTAAATGGAAAGAAGTGAAAGTAACAGATATTAAAACTGCAATAGCAAAATTAAGGTACTCAAAATCAGAAGACATTTATGGTCTCTACAATTTTGTAATAAAAAAAAATAGCAGATGTAATAGCACATCCACTCTGTTCTCTTATCAACTGGATGTTTGTCAGTGGCTGTTTCTCTTCATCGTTAAAAATGGCAGTCATTACTCCACTGCACAAGAAAGGTGACAAGTCTTGTCCTAATAGTTACCGTCCAATCTCCCTTGTACCCATCATATCAAAAGTAGTGGAATATTGCATACAGCTCCAAATCAGTCAACATCTGTCTGTGCATAATATTCTTAGTGACTCTCAGTATGGCTTCAGGTCCGGCCTGTCAATGGCAAAAGCAGTTGAAGATGTTGTTTCATGTATATTGTCATCATTCGAATCAGGATTATCAGTTAATGTCACTCTTGTGGTCCTCAGCAAGGCATTTGACTCTGTCAGTCACAGGATACTACTAGAAAAACTGCCCTGCTATGGTATTAGAGGCTCAGAATTATCTCTGATCAGATCCTATCCGAGCGACAGGAAACAAATTGTGCATTTTAACAATATGAGGTCAATTGTCTTGGATATCATGCAGGATGTACCACAAGGCTCTGTGTTTGGATCTTTACTTTTTATAATATATGTAAATGACTTGCCCAGCACCATGTGATGTAAATCCACACTCTATGCAGATGATACAACTTTTGTTACAGCAGGGAAAGATTTTGTAAAATTAAACGAGGAAAGTGAGGCTCATCTCAGAGCAGCCATCAAGTGGTTCCAACTCAGTGACTTACATATAAATCATGATAAAACTGTAAATATTCTCTTCAGCCTGTGTTTTAAGAGTGATAAAATTGATCTTGTCTCAGCTAAACTACTTGGGATCCATCTTGACTCAAAATTAACATGGAAGAGTCATACTGATTATATTTCTACAAAGTAAACTAAGGTCATGTGTTCGTGGTAAGTTATTACTCAATGCATACTACGCCTTTTTCCACACCCATTTAACATATGCCACTTCGTTGTTGGGAAACTCGCCTGGAGCAAAACAAGTTTTCATTTGGCAAAAGAAGGCAGTCAGATGCATCCATGGAGTCAGAAATAACGAGTCTTGTTGACCATATTTCAAAAATTTAAAAATACTAACAGTTGCAGCCCTCTTTATACTAAGTTGTCTGATACACACAAAAGAAAACCAACACAGTCACAAACTATGACAATCTATCTGTCACCATGACACACATATAAACAGCAAATTGACATGCCACTTGCTAGACTAAAGAAAATTCAAGATAGTTACAGGTACATGGGAGTAAAACTATTTAACATGTTGCCAATAGAGGCACATAATGTGTCACTGAATGAGTTTAAAAGTGTCACAAAGAAATGGCTCAGAGAAAAAGCTTTTTATACAATAGAAGAGTTTATAATGTGCACTAAAGATGATCTTAAGTACCGGTACTAATATAGTTTCACTTAGATTAAACTTATACATGTAAATATAATGCAAATACCTTGTGCAGCATCAAGGACAAATTTTTGTATCTTATTAGACAATAATGATCTACAATAAATTACACCATTTCTGTTAGTTATGTAAACTGTATATGTACACAAATGATGACATCAATTAAATTTTTAATGCCTAAAGATGGACAATAAAATAAATTAAAAAATAAAAATAAATAGAATATCAACAATATGGTCAGAGTGACTTGAGATAGCAGTTATATGTGCATTAGGTTTGCCTTCTTGTATAAATATGTGTGCATTTTCCTTTCTTCACGGAAGACAGCTTTGGTCAAAATCTAAGTGTGTAACAGTCTTTTCATTAGGCCTGGTTGTAGCAAAACATGTCATCCTTACAGTGAGTAGCAATCTATTCTTTTCATAATATTGTTAACAAAATAAATACTTTTACATTAATTCTTTCTGCATTTATTGCTGCCCTTAGTGTTCTAACCCATGCCACTATGTTTACAACCAACGAACTTCCCATTGGCTGACTCTCTCCAAAAATGGTGACCATATCTTGGGGCACCACACATAACTAACTTGGAAATGTCATATTTGTTAAAGAAAACACATAATGTTTTTTAGATGATTTTCTCATAGTTATTGGCATATAATACCTCCTTCGTAATATGCAGGATACTAATTAAGAAACATTCAAAAATTTCAGAAGTGGCAAACTAAAATATTATTGTTTTTACAGACATAGCAGCTTCACATTTTAGCAGTGCGACACTGACTGACAGAGAAGTAACTAATGTTCACAATTTCACTAGTAGAGTGCATAGTGTGAACTAAACTGAACTGAAAATTACATAATGAGACACAGAGGCCTGACACTACATGATATTATTCTAATGGCGGAGCATGAACTGAAAATCACATGATGTTTATGTTTTCTGTCACAAGCACTGACTTTGTAACTCTACTTTATGATAGCTGGTGTGAACTGCAGATTCTTTGTGTGCTACACCTTTTTACAGGTGCACATAATATGGAAGATTTGAATTTGATAAAGTATAAGCTTATTACATGTTAGTTAATAGTATAAAAGAGTGGAAAATTAAAAGAGGCAAAGACACAATATACAGTGATATAAGTTTTTTAACTGATAGGTGTATAATTAGTAAGTGCCAAGTAAAGAGCAGTATTACCAAAAAATGAAATGGATGACAATTCAATATTGAACTAGGAATGGTGGAACTGGAATGAGGAATGAGTGATACGTTAAAAAGAACAAGACAAACTAAAGTAGATGGTAAATGACTTTTCTTTGGAAGTCGGTCCTCAGTTCTCCTGTTCGCTTTAGTGAACCATTCATTTTGACATATTCATTCACAAAAGACGTACCTCTAGGCTGAGTGTGTGTGTGTGTGTGTGTGTGTGTGTCATAAAGTGACTGCAACCTTCCTTCTTTCTCTCAATGAGCTGAAAATGAAGGAAGAAGCAGCGAGACAATGGAGTACAAAACCAAGAGACTGTAATTATGTGCAACGAGAATCTCCTATTATTCAAGACAGCAACAGGATAAAAAACACACACACACACACAAACACACACACACACCCACACAGAGAGAGAGAGAGAGAGAGAATTTAAGTTAGTCAGTCACTGGGGGTTGCTATTGTTGCTTACCAATATCTGCAATAATGATGGTACACTAGATGAATTCACTTACGATTAATTTTTATTTTCATTGTCCATCTTTCTTTTGTCCTCAGTCAAAGCAAAATCATTTTGATTTTTTATGTGCATTTGTTCTAAAATACAAAAAAGTGCAACATATATTAGTAATGAATTCTCCATACCATTACAAAATGCATGCCTTCCTTCTCAACAACATTTGTATCTTATTTTATTTTTATGAGAATATTGAATAAAATATTTAGGAAGCTGAGATAAACTTCCACATATTACCTACTTTGTAAAGGACATTCTTCAATGAAATATAGTTCATGTTATTAATGACCAATATGTTTCCTTTCAAGCATTTGCGCATATGTAGAGCATACCAAGATCCCTCTTAGTAATAACATATATAGAATAAGAGTAATAAAAATTATTTGTTATTGTTGGATACATATGCTATAACTCTTGATTCAGATCACGTTTTGGAAGGTTCTTTTAATTGATAGGATTTTCAAGATACAGTATGCATTTATTAGTAAACAGGATTGGTTTCTGTGATCAAAGGACTGACTGCATAATCCTTTTTTTCTTTCTTTCTCTCAATAAGCTGAAAGCCAAGGAAGAAGCAGCAAGACGACCAGGTGCAAAACCAAGAGACTGTGATCATGTGCAACCAGAATCTCCTATAATTCAAGACAGCAATAAGATAAAAGTAATACAGCCTCCTCCAAAGAAGAAACATCCTGCCCCCATCCAGGTACCACAATTAACATTTTCATTTAAATCTAAGTACTCATGAAATTCATACCAACCTTTCTTTGTACCATTCTTTAAAAGTATTTTGATATTTGGTTGTATAACAAAAATAGTGATGGTAAATTGCAGTATGAATAAGATTAATTGTTTATACTAAGAGAAGTGGGCTTGTGAGATGTATGAGTTTTCATATTTTGAATATTTCTGTGATATAAAATTGTTGTAGACTACATGAATGCTCTTGCTTTGATAAGGAATTTATAGAACTGGCTTTGCATACTACAACTACAGTAACAAATTTATTACAGTCCTTATCCACACTATAAACTGCTATTATTGCCCATTTATGATGGGTTCATTTTTCAAAACATCTCTATGATAATTAGCTTCTAGAATTACGTTTGGTAGCAGTCTTATGTATCAACAGTGGAAAAAAGGAATATGCACTTATGTAGAGCTACATATAAATTGCAAGTACAAAAATAACCATAACATTAGAATTTGGGGGTCACAAAATCGTGATGATGTGAACTTGAAAGAGACTCAATGAAAACTAGATATGTTTTGTGTCATTTCTGTTCGCACAGTTTCTGGGACTTTCAGTTTTGTAGATGAAACTGTGACAGGGATGTCATACCTGTACATGCTGAAAAACTGTTGCTTTGCCAACTTCATGAAGATTCCAGTGATTTAGTTTGTATGCAGGACAGTGTGTTGCCTCATTTCCAACTTGAGGTGTGACATTATCTTACTGTATCTGGGAACATAAAACTTTGAACCTTTCTCTAGTCAGTGACATGTGCAATGTGTTTCTGTGTTTCATAGCTTGTCCATAATAAACAATTGAAATTTGTTTTTTCTTTTTGACTGACTTTTATCATAATATTGTCATGCACATTGCTGCATCTCTTTTCATTTTATTGGGAAAACAACTCAAAAATATTTAGATGTTTTCCAAGGAAGCACAATATGAAGCCATTGTGTTCACTGCTAGACTCATGATTGTAGCTGCTAGATACGTGAATGCACTTCACAACTTCTAGAACCAGCTATGTACTTTGCACACTATTATGTATAACATGCTCATGTGCTGAGATAATGAGATCTGTTATCATGGAAAGCAGGTTATTATGCACTGTACATCAATGTGTAAGCATATTTTTTTCCAGCTAAAACATCAATAACAGGACAAAATCTACTGTCCTCATGATATTCAAATGAAGAGACCTGAACTGATAGAAGAATAGATATAATCTACAAGTGTCATGGGGTCATCAACAAAGCTATTATCCACATAACACAGATACATACAGGTTAGATTTCTGCAGACATGTATGGTTACTCCTTGAAATATTCCATAAATAGGTTGGGTGATGTGTGAGAGAGAAAGGTTTCCACATAAATAAATGCCAATAAGGCTTTTCTAAAAATTGAATGACAAGTATATTGTTGTTTATACATGTGAATCAAATTAGTCAGGCCCTCGCCAAGCTATGTACCAGTCGTCTGTGGAAAATCTGACTGATGTACAATGTTAAAAAGAAACCCATCAGTGAAGCTTCAAGCATGCCATCTTGATGAATGAATAATTAATCAACAATCCTTCAGATGATCCATAAATTCCATCAAATTGTGTGAATCATATTCATATTCACAAAAAAGAGTTATTTGCAAGAAAAGAGTCTTCTTCCAGCTGACCTAATTCTGATGAGTTTCATTGTGGAGTCTCTGTTGATTGTGGACATCTGATGCATTATAGCCCTTCAGCAGGTTTTCCTGGCTATCTAATAACATCTTGGGTTGTCTGGCATTCTGCTGGATATCATCATCATACTTGCATGATATTTTGGTAACATAGCTCACAACCTTCATCAGGTGTGACCTGAGACTGCTCCTCGAGTGGATCTGATCCAATATTTATGTCTGTGGCCTTCCTCCTCCCCTGGTGGTTGCAGGCATGTGCTGTGGTCTTCTGGAACATTGCCATTCCATTTTCCATCTGCTGCAGTTCTGGGTATTCCCTCTGTGGTCTGCGCCCACAATGCGTTCCATCTTCTGTCTGTTACATTTGGAATTCTGTCCGAGGTACCAGGCATACCCCTGCTGTCTTTTCCTACTCACTGTGATATGCTGGAGTGTTTCCATTCTGTTTTCAGTCCGTTGTGGTTCCGGATGTTCCCTGTGCAGACAGCACCAATCGGACTCACTCCTGGACATTTCACCTTTGGTGCGCTATGCCTGACACTCCATCTAGTGATCGTTTTATTTATCCATGCCTTCCATTCTTCTTTTTGTGGAGTGCTGCAGCTGTCCCCATTGCTCCTTGAACAGTTACAGAGCAGGATCCCAGGCTCTACTTAGTTCTACTTACCTAATGTTGTAGTTGATGAGATAGTCAGTCTCTTTTATCTCAGATAATAGCTCTTGCCACCCTGCACAAAAGAAGGGGTACTTAAGACATTAGTCCACACAACACATGCTCTGTAAGACTAAGAGAGTCTACCGACAGAAACAGAGCATCTTAAATCTCTGTTCTGCAAAAGTGGATACATGACCAAACAAATTGAGATGGCACTCCAACCAGCCACTACACCACAGGTTCCAGAAGCAGAGCAAGATAAAGCAAAGAAGGTGATGTATCTGCCCTATGCTGGTTCTATTTCTGCCAGAATCAGTATGATCCTCTGGAAACACAATATTAAGTGTGTTTTCTGTCCATCTATCAAGATTGGGGAGTGTTAAAGATGACCTTGCGTACAGAAACCAGGGATTTATAATATATCTTGTCAATGTGGCATGTCCTACATTGGCCAGATGACAAGAACAGTTGATATGATGTGCAAAGAAAGTCAGAGGCACACCCAATTAAGACAGAAGATGAAGTCACCCATTGCTGAATAGTGTCTAGAACTAGGTCATGCCATGAATTATGATGAAACCAAGAGTATAGCACAAACACCCAGACTTTGGGACAATGTTATAAGGGAACCAGTTGGGATGAAAGTAACTGACAATCTCATGAACCATGACATGGGGTACCAGCTAAGTCAAGCCTGGTATCCTGCTCTGGAATTGTTAAAGAAACAATGAGGACAACTGCAGCACTCCACCAATAGAAGAACGGAAGGCATGGATATAGAAAATAATCACCAGACAGAGTCCCAGGCACAGTGAACCAAACATCGAAGATGGAACATCCAGGAGTGGGTCCAATGGACGCAGACCACGAACGGAACATCCAGAATCACACCAGACTGAAAATGGTATGGCAATGTTCCAGCAGATCACATTGACTGAGAGTGGCCTGCAGGTGGGTGCCTGGTACTTCATACAAAATTCCAAATGCACAAGACCGAAGGTGGAACACCCAGGAGCGATTCTGGTGGGTGTGCACACAAGGTGGATCACCCAGGAACGGTTCTGGTGGGTGTGGACCACAGAGCGAACACCCAGAACTGCATCAGATGGAAAATGGAATGGCAACATTCCAGAAACCGCAGTGAGTGCGCACATAATATCTGCAATCACCGGTGGAGGGGATAGGCAACAGACATAAATACTAGACCAGGTCCACTCGAGGATCAGTCTCAGATTACACCTGATGGAGATTGCAAGCTGCATTACTGAAATATCGTGCAAGTATGATGGTGATATCGAGCACCACACCCGACAACCCAAGATATTATTTGATGCAGTTTTTACAACTTTCCGTAATAAAACACATGTGCAAAATGTTTTGTTCAATGACCATCTTTCATTTAGACTGGCCACTTAGGTTTCAGAGCCCAATGTGTGTTGTAATCACAAGGCCATTTTATGTTTTTGCCATGTGATTGATTGATGGTTTGCTTACAGGTGCTTGTTCCATTTTATGCACCATGTTTTGATGATTAACCTAGCCATCTTCTACAGCTGCTGTATGATTTGCTGTTATTTGTACTTGCTGCCTGGACTCCAACTAGACTATAAACTATTATTAGGTTCATGCTGCTATTTATGGCTGAGTTTGGTAGGTGCCCCTATTTTTCAAATCCCATTGTGAGTTTTATTGTACTGTTGGTAGAGTTTAAATGTTCTAGGAACTATTAAAGTTTTTCTGCCCCATGTGGCAACACCACAAACTTGTCATCCACGTACTGAGAGAATGCCATTGGTTTCAACTCGGCTGATCCTGGGGCCTTTGCTTCAAAGTGTTCCATGTATTGGTTCCGCATGACAGGTGATAATATACTATTCGTCATCTATCAATGTTGCCATATAAGCCCCACCATATTAGAAGAGCCAAAGGCCATGATGTACCAAAGCGATGACATGAAATAAAGCATATCTCACTTTGTTCTTTCCTCACAGAGAAAATTTTGGGAGAGGCAACCAGTTGTGTTGTGGATGGCCACATGGACAGAAAAGGGGTGAACCCTTTCTCAGCAGCTTGCATAAACAGAACACAGTGAGAGTGTAGTGCTGAAGCCAGTTTTCCATTGCCTGCCTTCACCTCCATGTATATTCTTACACCGATCAAGCAAGCAGCTTGTCATTGGCAAGAATGCTCGATGATCGCCTGAACTGAGTTAGCATTTTGACAAGGTACCCTCGGCACAAAACCAGGAGCTGCTTTCAGCTGTGGGAAAATGAAGCTCTTTATCCTGCCAGAGCATGTAAAAACTGGTGCAGGGTTTTGGAGGACGTGCACTGTGTGAGAGCTGTCTGTCCCAGTGCCTCTGAATCCAGTGGTTGTGGAGTGCCGAAAGTGAGAAGTGTTCTGTTGTGGTTGGCAGGAGAGCCAACCCGTATAGCTAAAGGAGGCTGAAATGCATGCGTTTTAGCTCACGCAGGCTGGCGTGAGGTCTGGAACATGACAAGGGAATTAGAATTGAGAAAAACGGCGTAGCTGGTGTAACACTTAACTTTAATCCATTAATGAAGAACATTGATCTTGACAGTACATGATTTACAATATCAATAGAAACTGATCATGGTGCCTTGCTAGGTCGTAGCAAATAACATAGCTGAAGGCTATGCTAACTATCGTCTCGGCAAATGAGAGCGTAATTTGTCAGTGAACCATCACTAGCAAAGTCGGCTGTACAACTGGGGCGAGTGCTAGGAAGTCTCTCTAGACCTGCCGTGTGGCGGCGCTCGGTCTGCAACCATTGATAGTGGCAACACGCGGGTCCGATGTATACTACCGGACTACGGCCGATTTAAAGGCTACCACCTAGCAAGTGTGGTATCTGGTGGTGACACCACATTTCTCCCCCGCAAATCGGCGTACAGTTGTTGCATAAGGCTTCCGTCCGCCTGGAGAGGACCGCATGTTGACGTATGCGATGGGGTGGGGAGCCTAACAACAGGCGAGGCTGTGCCACCCGCACCCTGCCATTCGGACTGCGGGGAGCTAGGAAACGCCTGAAAACCTGCTCGAGGGTGCACGCCAACATGCAGTGTATGCGCCTGTAGAGAGACAGGAGGGACCGAAGGGTAGACCTCCATCGGGCCGGGGCACCCAACGGGCGAAGACGACATACGGTCCGGAGCGGGCAAGAGTTCCATGTCAGAGGACAACTGGTCACAGGAAGCGATCGTGCGATCCATCTTTGTGGTGCGCAAGTACAGCACCGATCCCAAAATCCGATGCATCCACCATCAACAAAAGGGGCTTCTGGGGATCGAATGGCGTAAGGCAAGTATTGGAAAGCAATGCCGATTTCAGCTGGCGAAAGGCGCGTTCGCCTTCCGTCGTCCAGACGAACGGAACATCTTTACGGCGTAAGCAATAAAGTGGAGCTGAAATGGAAGAGGCATGCGGAATATATCGATGGTAATAGTTAATTTTTCCCAGTAAACTGTGTAGCTGCTTCAAATTCTGCGGCGACGGCAAATCTTGTATGGCACGAAGGTGCGTGGGACTGGGATGTATGCCTTGGGCATTGAGTACATGTCCCAAGTATGGTAAGTCCCGAGCAAAAAACACACATTTGTCCTTTCGCAAGCGAAGACCATTTTGTCGCAAGACCTGAAATAATGTTCTGAGATTGGCCAAATGTTCTTTTTTCGTCTTTCCGGAGATCACAATATCGGTTGCAAGACCTGAAATAATGTTCTGAGATTGAGATTGGCCAAATGTTATTCTTCTGTCTTTCCGGAGATCACAATATCGTCCAGATAATTTGCTGCAGTAGGGACCGAAGCAAAAACAGTTTGTAGATATTGCTGAAACAATGCAGGGGCGGATGCACACCCGAATGGCAGTCGTTTGAATCAATACAAACCAAGATGTGTGTTAACCACCAAAACGCGCTGGGATTCTTTGTCCATTGGTATTTGCAAGTACGCATCTGCTAGGTCCAACTTCGAAAAATATTTACCCGGGCACAGTTTGTCAAAAAGATCTTCCGGGCGGGGTAAAGGAAAATTTGCAATCACTAGTTGTGGATTCACTGTTGCCTTGAAGTCAACACAAAGTCTCAACTTTCTAGAAGGTTTTGGCAAAATTCCTAAGGGTGATGCCCAGAGAGAAGCCTGCACGTTCAATTACACCTCATGATAACAAATCGTGTAATGTTTTTGTGACCTTATCACGCAATGCGTGGGGAACATTGCGCGCTCGTAAAAATTTAGGTTGCGCATTTACTTTCAGTTCCAAATGTGCTTTATAGTTCTTAGCTTAGCTGAGGCCCGGTGCAAAAATGTCTGCAAATTCTTCACATAGACGAGAAACACTGTCCGAAGGCACAGTCTAGTTCACTGGTAGGACCTGATTTGCTATAGACAAGTTAAACAACTGAAATAAATTGAAACCAAACAAGTTCACTGCAGAAGAAGAAACGAAGGACGTAAAATGACACAAGTTTTTTTTGTCCTTTGTATGTTGCAAGAAGGCTGCACTGTCGTAACACAGGGATCTATTGTCCTGAATAGCTAGTTAATTGAACATTTGTGGCACGCAACGGACGTGTTCCCAGCAGTTTGTAAGTGTCTTGATTGATCAGTGAAACTGAAGCTCCTGTATCAAGCTGGAATGGTATCACTTTGCCATTAATGTCCAAGTCCACAAAAAGTTTATTGTCCTGCCGATGACAAGAGCGACTGTCTCGTGCATCGTGAACTGACACTGGTACATAATCACTTGCGACTTGACGGGAGTTCCGGCTATGTCGACGCACACCATTTTTGGGACGAACACAGTCACTATTAGCGAGAGTGGCACTGGGCGGAGTGGAATGAACTACATTAATTTCCATGGGCGAACTTTCGCGAACCTGAGTATCCTTGGTTCGATTCCGATTCCAGCACGAAGCAAAGGAACTGGAACGGTTTTGAGCTTCCGATCTGAGCTTTATCTGGCAAACACTCTGAACATGTCCTTTTTTATTACAATAAAAGCAAATAGCCTGGCGTGATGGGCATTTCTCACGCGAATGTTTAGTAGCACACCACGGGCTTGATTTGATCACTGCATGTGCTTGCCAGATTGACACACGTGGCTGAGAGCCTGGCGGCAGTGTCACTGCCGGGCGCGAGGGCTGTTTACTGCTCCGTGCAGCTCGCCCGGTGGGCCGGTGAACCTGACACACTGCTGGCAAAGTTTCAAATGAGTCCTGTGCAAAGTCAAGTGTGTCCTGCTGATCCAATATGTCCATCACTTGTTTAAGGGAGGGATTTACTAGTTTCCCTTATACGAACATCAGAAACGTTCTGTGCAATTGCATCACGGACCATAGTATCTGAATAAGGGAGTCCACATTGACACTCAAATGCACAATCCCTAGTAAGGCCTTGCAAGGTTGCAACCCACTCCCGATTAGTCCAAACCTGCCGTAAATTTTGTACGAAAGAAGGTATACCTTTTTGCAACTACATTGACTGATTCTTTGAAATATGCATCTAATGCAGACAAAATTTCTTCGTAGGACAGAGTTTGACTATCACACGGTACGTCTGAACCCCGACGGAGGAAAGGAGAATAGGCTGCCGCTCGTTACCTTGAATTCTGTAGGCGGCGAGATGGAATCCAAATTGGCGTGACCACTCTGTCCAGCTTTCCAGTGCAGCATCAAAAGGTCAAAAAGTGGATGCAACAGCGTATTGTGGCTGCGTTAGCGGTGAAGCGGCTGCTGCCGCATCATTTTGCATTGCACGTTGACCCTGGACGAGCTGTCCGAGGGCATCCAGTAAGGCCTGCGTCTGCTGATTCGGTAAGCGATAAAACTTGGACAGTACACCTGGAGATTGTGGCGAAGCCATTACACAAGTAAATCAGAGCGATTTAGATAAGAATACTATTACTGTCGTCGCCAATGTTGTG
Source organism: Schistocerca gregaria (assembly GCF_023897955.1). Classification (NCBI taxonomy): domain Eukaryota; kingdom Metazoa; phylum Arthropoda; class Insecta; order Orthoptera; family Acrididae; genus Schistocerca; species Schistocerca gregaria. Next base: position 58,238,528 of record NC_064926.1, read on the forward strand.
GTTGGCAGGAGAGCCAACCCGTATAACTAAAGGAGGCTGAAATGCACGCGTTTTAGCTCATGCAGGCTGGCATGAGGTCTGGAACATGACAAGGGAATTAGAATTGAGAAAAACGACGTAGCTGGTGTAGTACTTAACTTTAATCCATTAATGAAGAACGTCGCTCTTGACGGTACATGATTTACAATATCAATAGAAACTGATCATGGCGCCTTGCTAGGTCGTAGCAAATAATGTAGCTGAAGGCTATGCTAACTATCGTCTCGGCAAATGAGAGCGTAATTTGTCAGTGAACCATCGCTAGCAAAGTCGGCTGTACAACTGGGGCGAGTGCTAGGAAGTCTCTCTAGGCTTTCCGTGTGGCGGTGCTCGGTCTCCAACCACTGATAGTGGCAACACACGGGTCCGACGTATACTACCAGACCGCGGCCGATTTAAAGGCTACCACCTAGCAAGTGTGGTGTCTGGCGGTGACACCACATGTTCCATCACCCCTATACACAGAGTTCAGCCTTTCATTTCATAGATTCTCCTGCTTGTCATTGTTGTCAATGATGAATGTGTTTCCTCACCGAGAAATGACCCTAAAGGGCCCTGAATAGGTGTTGAGAGTGGGAGCCAGATGGAATTGTCTTTGAGCCACACAAATTAACAGCTTTGCAACTTCTTGTGGATGAAAACTTTCCATTTGCCATACCTCAACAGACTGAGCAGCCTGAGAATTCCCATGCATCAACTCAGAGGTTGTACAAAATTTGTAGAAACTGCTGATAACTGTGATGACAGTGATATAGGCGTGATGAGGTCATTGGTCACCCGTAGCTTCCCCCCATACAGCATCTGTGTGGGGAACAGTGTATATCTTGTTTCATTGCCTTGCATAAATGCAGCAGTGCTAGTGTCAAGACATGAGACCATTATATAGTGCATGTAAAGTTTAAGTAGGTAGTAAATCATAGTCTGAAGAGTTAGGTGCCTAGTAAGTGGATAAAGGATGTAAAAGGAGAGTGTTTCTGCTAAGTAGAGCAGATAAGCAGTTATTAACATCTCACTTAGACATTGCATTGGCATCACTTAGTCCCAGTAAGATGGATGTAGGAGAATTGTGTGCAAAGTTTAAGCAGGTTGTAAATCATGGTCTATGTGCCTAGTAAGTGGGGAAAGGATGGAAAAGACCCATGATGGCTTAATAACGAAATTTGGTGGATGCTGAGGAAGCAGAAGCTGTTGCACTCTAGGTTCAAAATGGGATGCAAAAATGATGACAAGCAAAGATTAGTAGAGGTTCGTGCATCTTTGAAAAGATCTATGCACAAATCATATAACAACTACCACTGTTACACCTTAGTATCAGATTTTACAGAGAACCCAAGAAACTTATGGTCAAATGTAAAATTGCTAAGCAGGTTTAAGGCTTCCATCCAGTCTCTTGTTGATCAGTCTGGTGTGGCAATCAAAGATAGCAAAACAAAAGGTGAAGTACTAAGTTTCACATTCAAGAAATCGTTCACACAAGAGAACCATACAAACATACCATCATTTGACCATTAGACAGAGTACTGTATAGACGATATAGAAATAACCATACCTGGTGTAGAGAAACAACTGAAAGATTTGAAAACAAATTAATCTGAAAACAAATGAATCACCAGGTCCAGATGGAATCTCAGTTGGGTTTTACAAAAAGGACTTTATTATATTGGCCTCTTATCTCCCTTGCATTTATGATGAATCTCTCACCCAGCTTAAAGTCCAAACTGACTGTAAAAAAGCACAGATGAGTCCGGTATATAAGAAAGGTAAAAGAATGGACATGCAAAATTATAGACCAATATCCTTAATTTCTGTTTGTGGCAGAATCCTTGAACATATTCTCAGTTTGAATATAATAAACTGGTTTTAGAAAGCATTGCTTGTCCGAAACTCAGTTTGCACTTTTCTTACATGATGTACTGAGAACCATGGATGAAGGACAACAGGTAGATCCCATATTTCTGGATATCCAGAAAGCATTTGACATGGTGTCCCATTGCAGCCTATTAATGAAGCTACAAGCATATGGAATACCTGCATGGATATGGGAGTGGCTTGAAGACTTGTTAAATAATAGAACCCAGTATGTTGTCCTCAGTGGTGAGTGTTCATAAGAGACAAGGGTATCATCAGGAGTGGCCCAGGAAAGTGTGATAAGACCACGCTTCTTCTCTATATACATAAATGATTTGGCTGACAGGGTGCACAGTGATCTGTGGTTGTTTGTTGATGATCCGTGGTGTATGGTAAGTTGTCAAAGTCGAGTGACTGTAGGAAGATACAAGATGACTTAGACAAAATTTATAGTTGGTGTGATGAGTGGCAGGTAGTCCTAAATGTGGAAAAATGTAAGTTAATGTGGATGAGTAGGAAGAACGAACCTTTAATGAATGAGATTTTCACTCTGCAGCGGAGTGTGCGCTGATATGAAACTTCCTGGCAGATTAAAACTGTGTGCCCGACCGAGACTCGAACTCGGGACCTTTGCCTTTCGCGGGCAAGTGCTCTACCATCTGAGCTACTGAAGCACGACTCAGGCCCAGTACTCACAGCTTTACTTCTGCCAGTACCTCGTCTCCCACCTTCCAAACTTTACAGAAGCTCTTCTGCGAACCTTGCAGAACTAGCACTCCTGAAAGAAAGGATATTGCGGAGACATGGCTTAGCCACAGCCTGGGGGATGTTTCCAGAATGAGATTTTCACTCTGCAGCAGAGTGTGCGCTGATATGAAACTTCCTGGCAGATTAAAACTGTGCCCGACCAAGACTCGAACTCGGGACCTTTGCTTTTCGCGTGCAAGTGCTCTACCATCTGAGATACCGAAGCACGACTCACGCCCGGTACTCACAGCTTTACTTCTGCCAGTACCTCGTCTCCCACCAAGCGTACAGGCAGTCATTTTTCCTTCACTCTATTTGTGAGTGAAACAAGAGAGGAAATGACAAGTAGTTGTACAGGGTGCCCTCCGTCATGCACCTATTGCTGACTTGCAGATTGTCTAGGTAGATGTAGATGTAGATGCAGATCTTAAAGCCACCTTCAAAGTGCAATGTATTCACTCTAGCATCTCATTGGTAGCAGGATGGTAGCTAGTTGTGCAAACGTGCAGGCTGCCACAAAGCTGAAGCAATTCTTCAAGCAACTTCCCTTCAAACTGTTGTCTTTGTGCTTGTCTGTGATATGCCAAAGCATGCAAACCATGGCCACAGTATCACCCTGGTCACTGATTCAGCAGAAATATTGGGAATAGGTGCCACTTCTGGCCACATCGTGGAACAGTCAACCATTGTTAACATATAGATTTAAGCAATGGTCCTACAGTGTCTTCATGAATGTGGGTAAATTTGCTGTTGGCAGATAGCAGTCACCTGTCACAAACATATGCCTGGCTACTTTGCTGCATTAACAACTCCTGCATGTATGTGCCTAGGGGTAACAACCTCTTTGTATGCCTGACCAAGCTGCTTTCATACCTACCAGCTTGGCAGGGACTCTGATACCACAATGAGTGAGGTTGGGGATACACTCAAAAATTTTACACCACCAGATTTCAGGAATGAATTACATCTTCCTCCAATCATGTCACACCAATTGTGCCCTGAAGTGGCATGCAGTCAAGTTTTAAAGTCAGAGGCCTACAGTTTTCGAGGACATATTGAAGAAAAGCATTATCTTCCTGCTTTATGATCATATCATACAAATGAATAATACTCAAACTAGCATAAGTGTGGAAAAGGCCGTCCAGTGCAACATTGCCTTTGTGTAATGTGTGCTGTATGTCAGTTGTAAATTGAGTTATAAATTCAGCCTGTGTACATGGTCAGGGTGAGATGAGCTCTGTTACTAGCTGAAAAATAGTCATTAGCAGTTTGTGGCCCATGAATAACATGAAATTGTGGCCTTCTATGAAAGATCTGAAATGCCTGACAGCCAGGTAGATGGCAAGTAGCTCTTTGTCAATTCTGCTCCATTTCTGTTGCTGCTCAGATACATTTTACATTTTTTGAGCAGAACACAAGTGATTGCAATCTGTAGGTCATGTATTGCTGCAAAATGATGCTGACAGCCATCAGTCTAGCATCTATCATCAGCACTAGGGGAGCCAGTACGGCAGATTTAGACAGTGCCAGTTTTAATTTGTGAAATGTTATCTCACCTTCTGAGGTCCATGATATTTTTCTACTGCCAACAGTATTTTTTCCATCTAGCAATTTGTTGAGTGGCTGTTGTTCCATAGCCAGGTGAGGCAAATGGTGCCTGTAATAGTTTAGCATTCCTATGAACCTGCATAGTTCTCTGAATGTAGGAGGCAACAGCATCTGCTGAATAGCTTCCATCCTCTAAGGGCGGGGAGAAATGTCTGCATTCAAGATCACATACCCTAAGAAATGCACATCCTTTTTTGTAGTAATATATTTGTTAATTAAAATGCTGTGGTCCTTAAGACATTGAAATAGTATTCACGAGTGTTGTATATTTTGTTGTCCTGTCTCAGAAAACACTAAAATGTCATCCGTGTAACAGAAAATAATTGATGGTTTGGTATCAGGATTCACAGAAGTTGAATGTATGCTGGAGGAAATGGACTTAAATGTCCATTAGAGGGTTAACTATCACTGCAGTGCTGCACTCACATACCAAGTGCACTATCCAACTCATCACATGAATATGCCAACTAATAGTGTTCCTCACAGCCAGTATTAATACAACAAGCCAGTGAATGGTAAGTCAGTTCTGTATTTGCATCTGATGTTGTTGGTTACTGTCATCGCTATACTGTAGACTTCACTTGACACTTGATTTTTCTCTCTGTTTCGAATTGTGTCTCTACTTGCTCTTGACCTGCTGGTATTATTGTGGCAAAGATTTTTGCTTTGCACCTCACTGTCACACAGTTTGCTTTGGGCTTGTCCTAGTCTATGTGTTTTCCACTGTGAGTCAGCTGTGTTTAGCTCAACTACCACTTGGTGTCATGTTCTCTTCCACTTTCTGCCTTGTGGCTTTGTCCATTTCTCTCCTGTGTTCTGATGCTTGCTCTTATTTCTAGCTACTCACAATATAGCAGGTAAAACACTGAGAGCACTTTGTGCATGAAGTGCTGATACATTTGCACTGCATTTCTGAGACTGAAGGGCATAGATTTAAACTCAAACAAATCAAAGGGCATTATGACAGTTTTCGTATGCCTATTCACCAAGCCCATCAGAATTGTGAAAATGCCTCTGTACAGTCAATTGCACTGAAAAACTTGCAGGTGTGCATTTCTGTTGAAATCTGATATGTTATGTGCAGGATATACATAATGAATGGTTTAAAGCTGTGTAATTTCCATTGAGGTCACTATTTGCTTATTCAGACCATTTTTGTGGCATAGATGTTGCAACTCCAATGCAACATTTTTCAATTCCTTAGAGGAACCTGATAACCATGATTGAATGGATACATTTTTCTTGTTAATTTCTCTTTTTCTCTCCAATGCACTGAGGGTGACAGTCAGTGATTGGTATGTCTTCCTCCAATTTGAGAGCCCTTCTTGATAAGATTTAGGTAAGTCATGTTCAAAAATAGTTATGACACCAAGCTGAACAGTTTTCACAAACACAACATTTTATTTCCATGTGCATTGCATTATGAACAATGGAAGGATCTGTGGACACATCCAGTGAAAACAAAAAGCTGAAACAAGAGGAGCTGGCTTCACCTTTAGCTAACACAGTTCCTCCACCTTCACTTGTCACAAACAAGAATCAGCACTTCGTAAGTTGCTCACCCTAGATCAGTAGCTTAAAGCTTCCTGCATTCCAGCCCACTAAACTGAAGCTGTGGTTCACACAAATGGAAGCTGTCTTTTGACAACATGGTATTAGTGATGATTTGGACAAGTTTACAGATAGAGTAGTTTTGACATTGTATATTCTCCCCAAAGATTTCAACAATTTTGAGAGAATGTGGTTTACTCAAGGTGTCCTGTTTTGGCTTAGGCCTTTCAGTGCTATGTTAAATTCAAATCACAGTATCAAATAGTAATGCTGATATTCTAATCACAGTATCATGTTCACATCTCATCTTCATCTACTTCATCTTCCATTCCCATCATATTGTCTTCAAGTCTGTTTCCTTTGTATGGCCCTTCTATATATATTCCTTCCACATTTCAGACATCCCTTCTGTTCTTAGTACTCACTTGTCAGTATTTCCACAATTTTCCAGTTTTCTGCATTTTTTTTTTTTTTTATGTGCAGTTCATAACCAGTCAATTTTGTTAGAGTCCACCTCTGCTGCTGGAAATATTTTGAAATTTAACATATGTTATCAAAATATCTGTTTATCATTAACATTACATCTCAAACCAGCCATGTGTGCTTGGGATGTGCTTCTTTGTGTGAATCTGCATATGTGTTTTCTTTTCTGAGGGATGCTTTGGCCGAAAGCTAAATGTGTAATGGTCCTTTTCTTGTGCCTGTTTGCAACTCAATGTGTCATCTTTATGGTGAGTGGAAATCTGGCCTTTTTCTAATATCACTGATATTCCAATCTGGTGTTTCCCTTGTTCACCCTTCTTTAATTATTCTTAATCCCAGTATTATGATGATTAAATTACATTCTGTGCAAAATTCTACCTCTTTCAATCCGTTGTCTCAGTCCATGTTCTCCCACTATTTTTTATTGTCATCCTTTTGCAACTATCAAATTCTGGCCACCCATCACAATTAAATTTTCATCTCCCTTTACTATCTGAATAATTTTGTTTGTATCATGATACACCGTTTTAATCACTTCATCATCTGTGGTGGTAGTTGCCATAAAAATGTGTATTGCTGTAGTGGGTGTTGGTTTTGTATCTGTCTTGGTAATGATAATGCATTCACTATGCTGTTCATAGAAGCTAACCTGCATTCCTGTTTTCTTGTTCATTGTTTGACCTGCTCCTGCATTATTTCTGTTTGGTTCTGTACACCTCATTACTTCTAACTCTGTCTAAATTAAACTTATTTATTTCTCTTTTCAAATTTTTTAGCTTCCCTACCCTTTTAAGAGGTCTAACATTCCACACTCCAATCCATTGATGATAGTTTTGTTTTTCCTGTTGATGACAACCTCCTGAATAGTCCCTACTTGGAAATTTGAGTGGGGGACTAGTTTACCTCCAGAATGCTTTGTCCAAGAAGACGCCATCATTATTAAGCAATACAGTAGAGCTCCATACATTTGGGGTGGGGTTGGGGGGGGGGGGTGAGGGGGTTATGGCTGCAGTTTCCTCTTGCTTTCAGCTTTTGGCCAAGCCAGCCAGCAAGGTCATATTAATTAATATTACAAGGCCAGATCAATCAGCCACACAGATTGGTGCAGGGGCTGAAAAGGCTGCTGCCACTCTTTGGGAACCACAGGATATCCTGGCCTATTCACATATGTCTCTACATTGTTGTTGCACTTACAGTATAGCTATCTATTGCTGAGGTGTGTGAGCCCACCACCCCCTTCTCAAATCAGCAAAGTCCACAATTCATAAGGAGAAATTTTCTTATATGATCCAAGTTCTTGCAATATTCAGTTGCACTCTGCACAAAATTCCATCAAGCTGCATTTCCCTAGTCTTTGCTCTCCCACAACATTTCCTTCTCTTCTTTTTACCTCTGTTGGATTCTAGTCCTTCATAATAATTAAATTTTAGTCTCTCCTGATGACATGAATATTTTTTTATCTGATGAAACATTCTTTCAGTCTCTTTATCATCAGCAGAGCTTAGAAGGCATTTAAAGTTTTACTAATGTATTGGGTGTTGGCTTTCTCTCTATCTTGGTTATGATAATGTGTCCACTATGCTGTTCACAGTAACTCCCCACATACTTATTTTTAATATTCATTAGCAGATCTACTTCTCCATTAGTCCTATCTGATTATTTCTTGGTAATCATGTACCCACGTGACCAGAAGTCTTGTTCTCTGTATCACTGCACACACTAATTCCCACTATATCTCTTTTCCAATTCTCTAACCTATGTAGCCGGCTAAGGAATCTAACACTGCACAGTTTGACCCTTAGGAAGCTAGTTTTGTTTTTCCTTATGGCAACATTGTCCTGAGTGGTTCCACAAATAGTTCTGAATGTCAGACTATTCTACTTCCAGTGTATTTTATCCAAGCAAGTACAGTCATCATTAAGCCATAAATAGCCCTGCATGTCTGAGGATATGTAATCTGTTGTAATTTCCCCTTGCTTTCAGCCATAGCAATACCATATTGATTAATAATGTTACTAGACCAGAACAGTCAATGATTCAGACTATTGCCCTTGTAACTGCCAAAGACTGCTGTTCCATTCAGAAGCTATATGTTCGTCTGGCCTCTCCATAGATACCTTTTCTAATGTGGCTTCACCTACAGTACAAGTATTTGAGGCACATTAGACATGCCACCACAGCCAGAGCCATGGCTCATGGGAGGCAATGTCATAAAGTGTAATTTATTGTTATATTACTCTTTGCTTGGGTACTGGTAATGGTGAGAAGCAAGCATAAACTTTTCAAAAAAATATATGCAATATTATTTCTTCAAGTATGCACCATTTCCCCCACAGTTACAGGATGGGGCAAATCAAAGTGGCCTGGAGAACAGAGTTCCAGGGTACAAAGAAACACAGTAGAGGAAAGTAAATACAGTACTAAGCTGAATATAGCAGATACTAAAAGTGACAACCATTCTTCTCTTGACACTTTTGGGCCAGGGTTACAGAAGGCGGATTTGAACAGGATGCTGGAATTGGTGCAATCTCATCCAAAATGTTCTGTAGCAGTTCTTGAAGACTAAGAGGATTGTTGCAATACACCTTAGACTTGAGGGCTCACCACATGAAGTAATTGCACACTGACAGATCAGGTGACCTGGGTGGCCAGCTATCACAATGAGCAGACTGACCTCTGTAACAATTCTGTCAGGCATGAAGATTGTGTAAGTGTGCTCCAATGTTCAGCTGGCTGTATGGGCAGTTGCTCCATCCTGTTGCAATGAACTGTACGTCTTTTCCTCCTCCATTAATGCTCCCAGAAATGATGTCAAAATGTTCGCAGTGTAACATGCCAAAGCCAGTGTGTGATGAAAGGAGATGGGACCAATAATGCTGCGTGCAGACGCTGCACACCAAACCCCATGCAATGGTGTTTAGTGGAAGTTATGTGGATTCTTTACCATCCACAAACGGTGATTCTGTGAGTTGGCAGGCTTCATCAGACATAAAGAACAGATCCATGTTCAAGCCATTCATTGTTATCTCGCACTGGAGGCGCTGTGAGCATCTGCTGATTTTAATGAATGAACAACAGACACTTGGTAGAGATGCTGATGTGATATACTGTTCTCAGGCAACAGGGGTTGGGTTGATGTGGTGGGACTTAAAAGTATTTACTGGTGAACTGCAGCCACACATCTGGTGTGTGAGCATGTTTCAGAATGTTTCTTCATATGTTCAAAATAGATCTTGCCTGATGCCATTTTTGGGTTAATTGTTGAATGGCACTCTTTGCTGGCACTTTGACACCATTTAGCTTCTCAGTGAACAACTGACCACACCATTTCCATGAATCTGCTGTCACATAACTTTCCACAGTGAACACCCATTGCTCCACTGTGAGTACCGTCGTCCCCTTTCCACTGCTCCACTCGTACTGACACAGCCTGCACTATGCTCTGAACCAGTATGGATCATGTGGTGGGTGTACATGTGGTGTGCACATCACAGAGTGTGGTTGTATGCATAGATTCACATTCAATCATATCCACTCATCCAGGCGGCTTTTATTTTTCCCACCCTTATGATCTTTTTAAAAAATAGAAGGAAAGGCAACTACTCACTTTTTGTGCCACTTAGAAACAAAGACAGAAATGGCCTTTGAGCTACCACTAGTAACTTTTCACTGGTGTTAAATGTTTCTCTGCTTTACACATCAACCCAGTTGAGTGCTTGCCTTTCCTGTTCTGTTTATTGTTACCTTATTACGTATCCAGGATTTTTCATTCGTTTAATACCCAAGTTCAATTATCACACATGAAATGAAAGTCTGCCTCCTCGCTGAAAAATTTACTCTGTCTTGTTCACAATGTGTAAGGACTGACTACACGGCATAAGAGCAACATAGTGCTGTTAGTAAATGAAATTTTATACATATGTGTATATATTTTCTTTTCAGATCAGAAAGTCTGAAGGCAAAAAGTACATTTTAAACTCATTTGAGCCAGGTATTATCGATGACTCTGAAGAGAAAGACCGAATTACAAACATGGCTCAGCGTGATTTTTTGATTCGCAGCTATGGAATTACAGAACAGGTAAGATGTTGTGATATACAAATATCATTTGTACTTCACTTCAGTGATAATGTCATGACTTTTAATGTAAATGTCTTACAGCCATATTTTGAATTATTTGATGTACAATTTTCTTAAGCAACGTAGTAAGTGTGTTACAAATATTTTTCTTTTTTACTGATTTTTTAAAACTTTGTAAGCAGGCTTTCATTGAATGGTTGGTATATATTATCAAGCTCATGCCATTTCAGGTTTTTCTGCATCTCTGTGATGCTCTCCTATAGGTCAAACACATCTGTGACTATTTGTACTGCTATTCATCGTATATGTACAGTACCCCAGTATGGGTTTCAAACAGTTGAAAAATATTCTAGGGTGGGACACATGAGCATTTCTCAGGCAGTGTCCTGTATAATGACTGTTTTTTTCCTAGTATTCTCTCAATGAACTAAAACTTGACACCTATTTTACCTACAACTGACCCTATATGATCATTCCATTTCAGATCCCCCTACAAATTGTTAAACCCTGATATTTTTATTAATTGACTGATTCCAGTTATTACTCTTCAATATTTTAGTTGTGGATACTATATTTTTGGGTTCTGTGAAGTGCACAGTTTTTTTCTTTGTGAACAGTTAAAGCTAGTTGTCAGTCTTTGCACTATTTTGAAAATTAATGAAGACTTGCGTTATTAGTTGCCTCAGGTGGAGGAAATGCTTTTTTGTTTATTTAAAAGATTTTTGTTATTTTGACTATGATAAACTGACACTTCAGTTGCATGTTTGGCTCTCTACTGTAGAATGCTTCTCAAATTTGGCTAAGTAAAAAAATCAGTGCATATATAAGCCAACCTATAGATTTTCCTTTATGGGTCTGCTCCAAATTCTAGGTTATAATGTTATACTGTTCGTGTCATATTTTCATAATTTTTCATTGTTTGTGTCAAGGCTTGTATGTGTTTTATCTAAATTGTATATTTTTAACATTTGCAACTGCAGTGCAATATTTGTGCTCTATCATAAATTGATACCTAATTTGTGATTTTTTTTAGTGTATTTACGTGAAAAAGTGTATGGTTTTGAAACAATTTCTGACACTTAAGAGTTTTACAGATAATATAGTCCATAATAAATTGTTAGCTACAGTTGTATATTCTGATTTGTGTAATATTTCTACTTTTTCTGTTCATCGGCCCATTTCTTCTTAGTCAGTATTTGAAACTATATGAGTATGACATTAATCTATCTCTTTTGAATTCAACCACTGTGTTACAATACTTAGTTTTTTGTGTGTTATAACTCTTGTATCATATTCCATTTAGGTCCCCAATTCAACAGTAATTATTATTGTCAGTATTTATTGCATATTAACACTGTTTCAGACATTAATCAAACAATTCCAGGATGGAATGTAACAATTATGAGAAGGAAAGTTGTCACTCACCATTAGCAGAGATGCTGAGTCGTGGATAGGCACAACAAAAAGATTCTCACAATTAAAGCTTTTGGCCATTAAGACCTTTGTCAACGCGAGACACACATACTTGCCCCCCCCCCCCCTTCCACACACACACACACTCAAATGCAACTCACACACACAACTGCAGTCTCAGCCAACTGAAACCGCACTGCCATCTCTCATCACTCTTCCTACACTCCAATGTGGTTTCAGCTGCCTGAGACTGCAGTCGTGTGTGTGTGAGTGTGTGTGTGTGTGTGTGTGTGTGTGTGTGTGTGTGTGTGTGTAGTGTTGATGAAGGCCTTAATGGCTGAAAGCTTTAATTTTGAGAGTATTTTTGCTGTGCCTATCTGCAACTCAGCGTCTCCACTATACTGTGAGTTGCAACTTTCCTTCTCATAATTGTTTCAGACATTGTTAAACGAGTTTGTTAGCGTACATAACTTTTAAAAAGTCTGAAAATTTTACCAGGCTTTTTCTTTCATTTTTTACACAAAACACATTCCTGGCCATTCAGATTCAAATCTTCAAATAACAGCTTGTAATTGTTGTAGAGTAATAGATCCAAAAATCAAATATTATAAGTGAAGCTAATTTGAGGTTAATTATTTGGTGGTCAGTATATAAAATAAATGGAAGTCAACCTTTCACCTACAGCAGACTGATGTGTGGCATACAGACACATACAACAGAACACTGTATTAACAACCAGTTTTCAAACTGTTGTACTTCTTGTGACAGAAAGTAAACACAACCAAACTCACGCTACCACTTCTGGGCCGATAAATGTGGGAGACAGTAGAGAAGGACACACATGGCCAGAGTGTAAGAGGATAGTGCAAGTTAAGGGCAGGAAATACAGATGACACACTGCCTGCATACAACATGAAAGGGATTCTGAAGGAGTAGAGCATACAAGAGATATCGAGAAACAGATGAAAGAGATGAAGGTGGAGGAGACAGGGGAAGGAAGGAGAGAGAGACGATTGGGGTGGGCAAAGGGAGAGGGGAAAGAGAGAGAGAGAGACTGACAGAGACAGAGACAGCGACAGTGAGAGAGTCCCCACATAGGGGGTAGGAAGAGTGATGAGAGATGGCAGTACACAGTTTGTATGGGAAAGGAGTGATGTGAACAATAACAGAAGAGAAAAATGAAAGGTAAAGTGAGACAGTGGGAAACAGGTTAGTGGATGTTTAGCTGAGGGGGAGTGTAGTGATGTGGGCCAGGCAAATGCCCAGTGGGCAGGACATTTCTAAATGGGCATTTGCCAAGGAACCTATACAAATCAGTTTTAAATGCCCAAAATCTGAGTGTTTGTTAAAATAATTATTTTTAAAGGTTTTGCTGCTAAAATGTATAATTTACCATTTAAAATGAGGAATGAGAAGATACTCCCAATATTAAAAGTTAGTAAATGCTTACATTGAAACCTACATATATTATTCATTGTTTTTATCTTTATTACTAGGAATGAAGTGAAAGAGAGAAACACTATATATTTTTTACTGTACCAAGGAATGGCACGTGTTGCTGACAGGTGCTTATCTTTTATAACATGCTTTTTCTTTTTACCAGTTTACTCTTTATTCTTGATCTCTCTCTCTCTCTCTCTCTCTCTCTCTCTCTCTCTCTCTCACACACACACACACACACACACACACACACACACACACTTTACTGTACCAAGGAATGGCACGTGTTGCTGACAGGTGCTTATCTTTTATAACATGCTTTTTCTTTTTACCAGTTTACTCTTTATTCTTGATCTCTCTCTCTCTCTCTCTCTCTCTCTCTCTCTCTCTCTCTCTCTCTCTCTCTCTCTCACACACACACACACACACACACACACAAACGGCATTGAACAGCTGTGTAGTGAAAACCCAGTATATAAAAACATTTTCCTCAGGTCATCACTTTGTAATGTAACACACTTTATAATCTGTGTCAAATCTCTGAATATTATTGACAAATGGTTACTGATAGCAAAGTAATTACTGAACGTATTAAATATCTAGCATGTGCTTCTTGATGATAAATGTATTCTTAAATGTTAAACTGTTTTCAGTGAAAAAATAAAGCTTCATTGTCAGATGTAGTGACATTTGAAACAGACAATAGATTTCTATTCTTCTTCTTTCTTTATCTACTTCTGTATATGTGTAGTGCTGTGAAGATAAAATGAGAACACAAACATTAAAGAAAATGTAATAACAAAGAATCACTGTCCAAGATGCTGGAATCATTTGATTCTGATACTAGTTGATTCCTAGAGAATCAGTGATCCTTGGAATTGTGGAATTGGAATTAGCACATGACACCTGATTAGAATCATTATAGATATTTTTTAACTCTGATTCCAATTATTCTAAGTAAATATTAGTGCTGTTGCTATTATTGCAAATAGTAGATGAAATTTTTGGTGTATGGCTGGTGATTTCAGGTAATTCATGCAATTCTGTTGGTTATTTAGTTAAGTGGAATTGGCAACACTGGTGTGACTATCTAACAGCCATTAAGTCTATGTGGCTGTGTGAGAAGGTACTTTACCTCGTGTTTGTATTGTTTAAAGTGTAATAGATATCATCTACAGTGTGATGGCTGGAGCAGTCTCAAAAATGAATCCATTATTAACATCATATTTGCCAAGCCTGAATCATTTTTTGTTGAGATTGTAATGACTAAAAGTAACAGCCACAATGCTGAGTATCTTGCTCAGCTTTTCACAAATGCTTTGGAAAAGCATGAGCCAGAAAAGTTTCTTGTGGTGATAGATGACAATGCTGCAAACAGGAAAGCTGTATTCCACTTGGGTGCCTAGCTCACCTACTAAACTAGTTGTGCTTAGAGATTTTAGGCTGCCAAGCAATGAAACTTTCATGACAAATGCAGTAAGATTTGTCAAAAGAGTAAAACACAGCCATATTTAACAAGCTGTTTCAAAAAGTTTCAAAAGATAGGATTTCACTGAAGTTTCCAGGTGAGACAAGATTTGAACATTGTTTTCTCTTTTTATTATCTGCTACCCCAAAAATTGACCTCATTAAAATTTAGTTATGTTTACAGTCCAATTTATTTCCCCCAACAACTCTCCCTTAACTCACAAGCAGCTTTTTCAACTTGGTTATTCAACCACTAAAGAAGCAAATTTTGCAGAACGCCTTTTCCAATACAAAATATCAGCTTAAAATTTTTTTATTAGTGCCACTTATCAATCAATCTTTAAAATGCATAGATGCCCAGACATTTATGAATTTTGAGCATTTGCGCAGACATTTATCATAGGCATTTGTCCCAACATATAAATGCCCAGGTATTTTACATCACTACGGAAGTATGAGAATGCAGAAAATGCTGGAGTATCAACTCCCATTTGTGTAGCTCACAGAAAGTTATTTTAGAAGAGAGTATCCAAATGGCATGTGTAGTGGAGCAGTTGTTACAGTCATTGATGTTGTGGTGCACAGCAGTTTTGGCAACTGAATGGTCAAGTTTGTGGTTTCTTGCAGTTTGGCGGTTGTCATTCATAGAATGCTATACAGTAGTTGAAGCATAGTTGATATATAACATGGATTCCTTCACAGGTGGCCCTAAGTTTGTTGGGTACGAAATGCCTGTGACTGGATTATGGTGGAAGGATTTTGGGTGTGTGTGTGGGTGAATCTTGCGCGTGGATTGTCCACAAGGGAATGAGCCATGCAATGCAGGATTGAGACCATAATTGGAATAGGGATGGACAGTGATATTCTGAAGGTTAGGTGGGCAGTGTAAAAGTATTTTTGATGATGTGGTTAGTCAAAGACCTGGTGAACGATGTGGTTGAGCTTTTCAATGCCAGGATGATACTGGCTGATCTGAGGAGAGCTGATCAATGGCTGGCAAGAAGATGACACAGGAGATTTGTTTATGGATGAGCTGGATAGGGTATTGTTAGTCAAGAAAACCCTGGTAAGGTTGTTGGCATATTTTGAGAGCTACTGCTTTCCAGTGCAGATTCTACATCCACAGGTTATGAAGCTGAAAGGAAGAGACCTTCTGACATGGAATAGGTGACAGCTGTCTAAGTGGAGATACTATTGGTGGTTGGTGTCCTTGATATGATCCAATTTCATTGTTGACATTTATATGATCTGAACTCATGGCTAGGACAACCATTGTTTTTTCCTCCATAACCTCAACAAATGTGATCACATCATATGATTTCTTCCTTGCAGGGATAAGGGCCTGGGGATACAGCACCTGCAGTGGAAAGGAGGATTTGTTGAAATAGGTAAATAACCAAGCTAAAGCCTTTATTGACTGACAACACCATATCCAGGTCATCCATAAACAAATCTCTTTTGTCATATCCTTGTGTCACACAAGGAAACCTATGAACCAGCTGCCAATCAGCATGCTTCTGGCCTCTGACCCCGTATCACCCTTGCCTTGAAAAGCTCAATCATATCCTACTCCAGGGCTTTGAGTATCTCTCAACCACCCATGTCACCCAAAATAGTGTTCCACTGCCCACACAATGTGCAGAATACCCTTGTTCATCCCTATTCCAATCCTGCTTCCAGTCCTACACCCCAAGGGTCATGCCTGTGTGGGTGACCTAGGAGCAAGACCTGTCCTTTACAACACCCCCCCACCTGCCACTGCTACTGCAGTTCAGTCACAGGCATTTCCTGCCCAATAAAATGCAAGGCCATCTGTGAAAGTAGTCATATTATTTATCAGCTATGCTATATATGTTATATATCGTATATATTATATATATCAGCATTTTACATGGGTAATATAGAAAAGTAATTGTCTCCTTGGATGAATGGCCACCACCAAACTGCGACAAACCACAAACTTTACCAATCAGTTGCCCAACTAGCTGTGCATCAGAACACCGATGACTCCTCGCTTTACCTATACCCCTTTGTCTTATCTCATTTTCCACATTACTCCTTCTCCATCCAGATCATGCATTGCCTCCTGCCACCACTCTTCCTCTCCACCTCACGTGGACTTCCTCTCTCTCTGTCTCTCTCCCTACTCCATCTGCCCCCTTTCCCATTTCTCCCATTCATTCTCCTCGCACTGTCATCACCTCATTATCCTTCCATCCCCCGTTCCTCTGTATCTTTTATGAGCTCTACTCCTTCAGAATTTCTTTCATTTGGTTTGCAGTTGCTGAATCATCTGCCTTTTGTACTCCTGCCTCACACTATCCCACTATGCCCCCCTTGTCTCACGTCTCCTTTTCTACCTCACCCCATGTCCATCAGCCCATGCAACTACTCTGTAATATCACCACAGCTGCAGTAGCTTGCATTTGGTTGTGTATGTGGTTTCATATGTGTACGTAGATACTTTCTGCCAGAATTAGTGCCAGAGCTCGAAAGTTAGTTGTTAATACTGTGTTCTGTTACATGTCCCTATGCACTACACATCAGTCTGCGAAAGATGAGCTGAATTACATAAAGCACCACCTGCGAATTCTCTATTGTCTCATCTGTCATTGCAGATCTTTGTCCTTTCAGTGGGGCTTTCAACTTTGGAAAGGAAAAAGGGCTGCAGGGGCCAGGCCTGCAGAGTGCAAAGGATGAGGCAGCACACTGATTTTATTGTTTGTGCAGCAGTCATGCACCAACAGGAATGAATGTGCGTATGCAGTACTGTTATGCAAGAGGCATGAATTGTCTCACCACATTTCAGGCCATTTCCTTCTCACATTTTCTGGTAGACATCACAACATCTCCCAATATTACCATTGATTAACAGTTCTTTGCTGTGGCATGAATTCATGATGTTTGCTGTGACACAAATTCATGATGAACTAATCTTCAATGTGAAAGAAAACTCTCAGCATGGCTTTGACATTTGATCTTATGCGATGAGCTTTTTATGGAATGGAGAACCTTTCCAAATCCATTGCGAAGATTGAACCTTGATCTCAACATCATAACTGTAGACTCATATCTCATCACCAGTTATGATTATCTTAAGGAACATCTTGTTCTCATTTGTGCAATTCAGAAGGTCTTCACACATTATGAGGTGAAGATATTTCTGGTCTTGACTCATGATTCGTGGGATGAACTTGGTGGCAACAATGCATTCCTAGATGCTGTGTCAGGATTTCATGACACGATACAACTCAAATGTTACATTGTTATGCAACCACTTGGACAGTCAGTCAATTTCATTGACATTCCTGACATGAGCATTGTTGGTAGATGTCAAAGGGTGTCCTGAACGAGGGCGATCTCTAACTTCCTTCCAGCCATTTTTAATCCATGTGAACCATTCTTAACACCATGTATGGCTGAAGCACTCATCTCTGAAGGTGTCCTGCATCATTTTGTGTGACTTTGCAAAAGTTTTCTGGAATTTCACACAAAATTTAATGCAGGCACATTAGTCCTCTAACTGTGCCATCTTGAACTTCGCGGACTGTGCAACAAGACATTCTACTCAACACAGCACTGAACAATAACTAACAGACACCCAACAATGAAACTTCCGGCAGTTACACACTAAACACAGACATGTGCAGGGATGCCAACAACATTTAGCTCCAGCACACCATTGGCATGAAATTATGAACGTTCCAGATTTTTTTTTAAGAAGCTGTTAGTGGCATCAAAGTTGATGTCCAGACGCTCATGAATGATACAAGAACTGAAACTGGTTGTATAAAAACAAAAGCATAAATACTGAATTCCATTATGAAATGTTCCTTCACTAAGATAGATACAGGAGTACTAACTGAGTTGACTTGTCACACCACGGCAAAGATTAGTGATGTACATATTAGTGTCGGCGGTCTTCAAAATCAACACCACAAATTGACAAAGTGGTAATGGTACCAGGGCCTCTCAAATTCAATACAAAATTTTCAGCTGGTTTAGCTCCCATTTTAACCATAAATATACTGTAGATCCCTTGAACAAACATCTGTATAAGCGATTGGAAGAAAGCTTAGGTCGCACTCATCGACAGGAAGAGTAGCAGAATTTAGCCACAGAACTGTCATCCATGTGTCTCACCTTTTGTAGAACCATAGAATATATTCTAAGAGCAGACACAATGAACTATCTCAAACAGAACAACCTCCTCCATGCCAATCAAGATAAATTCTGAAAACATCTGTCATGCAAAACCCAACTTATGCGATCTCAAGTGCCATTCTGAAAATCATGGATCAATGCAGTGGATGCAGCATTTTTTCACTTTCAAAAACCATTTACTTCTACCACACCATGACTTAACAAAAGTACACTTATGTAGGGTGGCTGGATTGAAGATTTTTTCATATGGAGGATGTAGCTTGTAGGATGTAGCATGTCATCTTGGGTGGAGAATCATCAGCAGAAGTATAAGTAACTTCAGTTGTATCCCAGGGAAGTGTACCAGGAATGTTGCTGTTCATGTTGTATATTAACAGCATGACAGACAATATTAATAACAACCTTAGACTTTTTGCAGATGATCCAGTTATCATTAAAGAAGTATTGTCTTTAAAAATCTACAGAAATGTGCAGTCAGATATACATACCATTTCAAAGTGATTCAAAAATGGTCACCTTGTTTTAAGGTTATAGAAATATAAAGATATACACTTCCCAAAAATGTAGTAGTCTATGGCTTCAGTATCAGTGATTCACAAGTAGAATCAGTCAACTCATAAAAATCACTGAGAGTATCAAATTGTAATGATATGAAATGGAATGATCACATAAGCCCAGCATTAGTAACGGCATGTGGCGGACTACAGTTCATTCACGATATACTCAGAAAATGCACTCAGTCTATAAAGGAGACTCTTACAAATCACTTGTGTGTCCCATATTCAAATACTGCTCAAATGTGTGGAACCCATACCATACAGGACTAATTGGGGATACTGAACATATACGAAGGAAAGGTTGGGGGCATGAATGGTCACAATTTTGATGGAGTCACAGGAGAGAAACACAGAAATATTGAAAAACCCTAATTCCAGACTCATGAAGCTGTATAGAAATTATTTAATGAAAGCATACCCAAAATATTTCAAAAACCAGTACTAAATGAATAATCCAGAGATATTCTTCAGCTGCCTGTAGGGACTGAGAAGAGAAAATTATATTAACTGCAGGAATTTCAGAAGCATTTAAGCAGTCATTCTTCCTGTGCTTCATATGCAATTGGAATAGGGAGAATCCGTAACTGCCCTCAGCATGTACTTCACAGTGATTTGCAGGGTATGTATGTAGATGTAAATCTAGAAGGTATGACTGGATATTTGTGGAGTCTTTTTCAGACACTACTTCATTATAGGGATAACTGCAAAATCTGTAAAATGTCTGAGAATATTATTAATATAGTCTGCAAATTCATTGATGTACAACATGAACAGGAATGTTTCCAACACACTTCTCAGGAGCACACCTGAAATCACTTCTACATGTGTAGTTGACTCTCCATCCAAGACAACAATTGCATGTTACTGATGAAGAAATCCTTACTTCAGCCACAAATTTCACATAATACACCATAGGCTCATACTTTAATTATTGAATTTTGGTTTGGTACTGTGTCCAATGCTTTTCAGAAGTAGTGAAATGCTGGATCTATGTGACTGCCATGATTCATGGCTTTCAGGATGTCACATGAGAGAAGTGAAAGCTGAATTTCATGTAACTGATGTGTTTAAAATACATGCTGGTCATCATGGAGGAGATCGTTGTGTATCAGATACCTCATCAATTATTTTTGAACTCGGAATACGTTCTAAGATACATATCGAAAATATTGGATGGCACTTCTGTGGATTACTTCTGCTCCCCTCCTTGTGCAGGTATGAGGTATGTAAGTAGTGCTCTCTTTCACCTCCTGGGTAACAGGAATTCCAATTTGCCATCAGGCTTTGTTCAGTTTTAATGGTTTCAACTATTTCTCAACAGCACTTCAGCATAAGTTCTTGTACAAGCCATGGATGTCTGGAAACACGTTGTGCCACTTACAGGCTGTGTATATCTCCAGAACTTATTTTGGTGTTGTGAGAGATCATTTGATAGCACTCTGCCACAGTAATCACTCAAGGCTTCATACACATTTCAGATTTGACAGACAGCATTTCTCTATCTATAGCCATACCCTTGCAGTAGTCACTTGTTCTTTTGAAGTTTCTGTACAGATGTTTTATACCATGGAGAGTCTTTAATATTCCAAGCTGTGCTACAAAGCATGTAACTATCCAGTACTTGGTCAATTATTTTTTTTTAATTTTAGCCAATGTTATTCTTTGTGCTCCTTCCCATGACAAAATGTTTCAAGTTTCCCATTGACACTACTGTCTGTCTATCTAGTTTATGCAACATCTACATATTTCTACTTATTTTAAGTGTTATTTGCTCTTTGATTATCTTTGTTCCTGCTAGTGGCTCATGCTCACATTTATGAGTTTCAATTAGGGCATCCTCAAAGAGGTCAGATCTGTTTCTTACCATTAGATCTAATATATATCCACCATGAGTGGCTTCCAAGCTATGTGTTCTGGGTGGGTTTCAGAGAAAACATTTTGTACATTTTACATGATGTCCTGTCATGCTGACCACTTAAAAAATTAATTAATCCAGTCAATTGTTGGATTATTAAAATATACTCCACTGGTGATAATATGATAGGAGAACATATGTACATGCAAGTTGAGATTTTCTCTAAAGGTTTTGGTTACATCTTGGAGTGAGTTTGGTGATCAATAGAAGAATCCAATTATAAATTATCCAGGAAACCCACGAGTCTGTAAATAACCCAGCTGCCATATATAAAACAACTAAAAAGTTCTGATTCTTTACAAATGAGTTAATATGTTAAACATTTAACATTGAGCAAGTAAGCAAAAAACACTTAGAAAAGGTTTAACATTATGTTTAAAGTTTTCAGAAGCCACCGGATGCTTTCATTACCAAACACTAAATGATTACAGCCTAGGTAATTTGCATTCCATTTTACACAAAAATTAGTTTTTCCTGCATAGTTAGCAGTAAAGAAGTAATAAATTAAAATGTCATGCCTGCTGTGGCAGTTTTATAGCATGAACAGCAAAAATTTTTTAATAAGTGACAGTTCTTTTTCCTTCCATCATTTTGTGGGAGGAATCAGCATAAAAAGTTTCAAAAAGGATTCAAATTAAATGTAAAGCTTGTTACAAGTCTCCAAGTGCTCTTATTCTGAAACACTGCATGAATATAGCTTGGGTATTTTCTTGCCATGAGCTACACGTCCTCAAGACAAACACACAGTTTCTAACTGTAATACTGTCGTACTGTGTTGAACTTTTAACATAATACCTCTTGAAACATAGCAAGGTAGAATCTCTCCATGTGCTACTATCCTGACTTCTTAAAATACATTTTTGTTCTTAATTTCCATTTAAAGTTGTGTATAATGAGGACGTACCTAAGTCTGTCAAAATACTATTCACACTATATTTCAATCAGGTTCATTATTATTTTTGATAACTTTTGATCCACTAATTGCAATGGTATATTTAGTCTTTCTGGAAACCATATTGATTAAAAAAAAGGAATAATTGAAAATTTTACTACTGTACAGAATAGGGAATTTCAACTGATTTAATCGCTCAAGTTGAATCTTCATTAGAAATACCATTATCCAGACTTTACTGTAATGAATTTAAATTTTTTTGAAACTAATTAACTTAACAGATAATGAATGTTAAATTTGGGATACATCCAATATTTCTGTTGTCTGTTGTGCCGTTATACCTATTAGATTCGTAAGTTTAATACTTTACTTTTGTTGCCTTAATTTGTCTGGGCTGAATGACACTCATCATTAATTAATTAAGCTGCAATTAAAAATCTGCAAATTTTATCATAATCTCAAATATGGCAACTCATCTGCTATGGCCTTCAGTACCCCCCTCACCTTACATCATAAAAGACAAGCAATTAATTTTTGTCCCAGTCTTACAATTAAGTGGAATGTACGTTTCACATATGACCCTATAAAAGGTGTAAAATTAATGTGAGATTAGACTTTGCTGCACAGTGATGATAATAACAGCTTGTGACATTCTGCTTCATTGATTTTGAGGTGGAGATAAAAGACAGCAGATGCCAAAAATATAAGTACATTTATAGATGTTTCTACATTTAAAGTGATTAGTATGGTACACAAAAGTTTCCTGTTTGCCATTTTCATTTTTATTTTTCATAGTGCAGTATCAAAAGTTGTAGACAATTGCCTCATCTCCACTTTTAAAGAACTGCACACAGATCTCTTACCAATAATATTTCATTTAGAAAGTTCGTAAGATGAAACCAAGGCCAAGTGGAACTTCAGTTTAATGGACATTTCCTTGGATTATTGGATTTCACCTTACCAAATTTTTAAATTCTTCTCTCTGTCTCTGAGGTGCTTCATTTTAATTTTTGTATTTTAACTGAAACAATAACAGGTAGGTTCAGCATAGCCTTGGACACTGCAGACTGTAGTAGTGTTGTGTCCTCAAGCAGTTCAAATCAGTTTAAATCATGAGAAGTGTGTATCTATGCTTTTGTTTCCATGTTGTTGAATTTTTATTTTTCCCTCATTGGCTGGCTGGTCCGCACCAGAAGCAGAATTCCCACTTTTCAACAGCTGACATACACAATTGTAGATACACAGTTGCAGCCAACAGTTGTTCACTGCCAGCCAGTCAGAGCCATCGTGTGGAAAAATTCCTAAGTTGTTTTATTGGCATTGTTTTGACAGTACAGTGGCTCACTGAATTTTGAAACACAGAAGAAATAGGAAGTTGTACCATGAACATTGACTTACATTTAGGAACTCTTTTTTTTTTCCTTTCAAGAAGAACTAAAAAACTTTCTGATAAAGGTTATTCATATTAGACAATGAGCCATAGTACACTTGAGTACTTGCTATGGAACATTCAAGGAAAATTTCAAAACAACAAATTTTTGTAGAGGCATAAGAGCAGAAGGAAAATTGTGTGTGATTATTAAGTAAGATCAATTAGTGCACATTATTTTGGAGGGAAATATTTCACAGAACTCACTGCATCCCATTCATTATACAGAATCTCTTGTATTTTAAGTTGTTTTTGTTGAAGAAGGGCATTTATTGCCCTTCTGAGACTCTTCAATGAGTACGAAGTGTAGTTACCTTGGACGGTACTTGGTGTGCATTCACCAAAGATAATGTTCCTTCTTGAGCCGCTAAAGCTCTTTATCAGTCTTTTTCTACAAGGTTTTTTGTCTTCTTCTTTAATGATGCAGTGGTTGACAATGATGACAGTTCAGTAACTGGAGCTAATAATGACTTCTCAGAATGGTCTCAATCTTGTGACACAGTTCGAAAAATGAAAGTTCTTGAGATAATTACATTTTGCCCAGTGGTTATGTTTCCGTTGACAAGGAACTGTGGAATGAAAATATCTTTTAAGAAATTCATAAGGTAAAACTTCTCTGTAACTGTCTGTGAGATATTCCCATTTGATTTCACCATTTTAAATGAAATAATAATAAAATGATGTAAGAAAACATGGCTCTTTAGTTCCCTATTGTTACAAAAGTATAGATTTAATATGTATATGTCTATTTTGATAACAAGCCTGAGAAATTCTGTATGTATCATTATAATACTTGTAATTTTTCCACACCAATTATTAAATATGAAAGAACTTCTCCTTGTTGTTTGTTTTTTATTTAAAACAAAAAAAAAATACTTTCACAGTGACAATTCTGATAAAGACAGATGGGAGACATTTAATACATTTATTGCAGAAGCTGAATCATAGCTCCATTGGCTTGTGTCATCTGCCAAAAGTGTTAAACATTCTGAATGTTGTTGATGTGGGGGCTAGTGTGAACACTGTCTAAAGACAGACCAAGGACCACATAACATACAAGATTTACTGTGAGGTAAAAAACATTTGTTAGTTTCTGAACATTTACAATAAACAGGTCAAAATATACCACTACATGTATTTTATTTATCGTAAAAAATATGTAACCATAATGATGAATTCTAAACAGAAGAAAACTAAATTAACATTCTCATAATGTCCTTCAGTTTGTATTATGAATATTTTTGCTTCACATGGTGAGTTCATTGAGCGTAAGGCATTAGAAAGCATCTGAAACATCTGGACATTTTATTCTTTCTCTGATGACTTCAATTCATTGGATAAACCAGATGCAATGGGAGCTGAAATTTGTAAAGCATAGAGGGGAGCAGTTCCTGCAATATATGGATTTGGAATGTACAAGGACTGGTTGGTGGCTGATGAGGAAATACCAGACATTAGATGTTCAGTTTCCATTTTCATTTCTAAATCAAAAAGGATTTTATGGGTGTACATTTCTACTAGAGATTTCATTGCTTGTTTATTTGCTCTCATTGACAAAAACTATTTATGAATTAAAGTGGCTTGTAAAGCGATCAGGACAGCTTTGGCACATCGAAGGCCACATAATCATCCCTCTTCTTCAACATACTTTCATTGGAAGTACAAATGAAGCCATTTTATTTTGTTCCACTCTGTCTTTGTTGTTTCTAGGTTGTTCTTATTTGTGAGGAACTGTAGGCAGTTATTTAGCTTCACTCTGTCTTTATAATCCACAGAATTAACCAGACATATAAAATGAAATACATGACAACACTGTTCAAATTTCATGCGTTTCTTATTGGTTCACTCAACTAAAATTCTAACACAAAGCTTATTCAGATGTGTCTAAAAAACTGAATCTCTTATCAGCAGAACATACTAAAACAAAGCACCATATGGAGAGAACCAAGCACAGGCATATGACTGTTGTGACTGCACATGTTGGCTCATGTGCACAAATCAGAGGCATGCACTTCATTGTCTCTTCATTCAGTGGCCACACATGCCTAGAGTGCAGGGAAATTTGTACAGGTGTAAACACATCTTAAATGTATTTTACCCAATAATCTTGTTGCAGGTTCAATTTCTATCTTGGTAGATTTGAGCTTCTTGCTTGCTGCAGTTAATAGACAACTGCATTTCTCATCAGTCTCTTTTTTCTCGGTACAAAATCTCACTGCTGTCAGTTTCAGGTTGTAATTAGCTTTTTGCCTAGAATTATGTGAGTTCTGCTGATTTTTAGGAGCGTTGGCAATTGATCTCTACAATTTTAATAGCAGCATTGGGGAAAGAGGAGCTATTTATTTAGATCTTAAAAATAATTTTAGGTCTTCTTCAGGTGTCATTAATGGAGAATCACCTGATAGTCAGCTAGCTGGGTAACAGCCTCTCAGCCTTATGTCACAAGTTTAAGATGCCACAGTCTAGCTTGTCACAGAAGCTTTGAACTTTCTGTTCATGCCTTCCTGTCAGCTCAAAACCAGGGAACCACAATCACTTCTATGTACTTAACTGAAATTCCACGAGCAAGGCAAGTCTTCTATATGTTCTTTGCCAGTCACATCAGTGATCCAAATATAACTTCAGAGCCAAGATGACAGGCACTGTTTGTTCCGGTCTGCTTTGCAGTCTGCAGTTGGTTGCATCCTGTCCCCTTGATACCTGTGAGAATAGTCTCTTCAACACCTTCTGTGAGGCTCCCAAAATACACACTGGATGCACAAAGTTATTGTCCCAATCCCTTGCTGTCATTTCTCTAAGGGGCACTGTTTTTGCCATCCTTTTGAACTGTTGATGATTAAGGGACTCCCAACCCTTTTGCCCTTACCTGTCCCAGACACAAGATATAGCAGGATTCTCAACAGGTGAAGTTTGCCTCACTGACTCAGTTTCAGTTTCAGTGGAAGACAGCACCTTAAGCCTGTTTGTGGACCCCTCGTTCTCCCTGGTCCGTGGCTCCCCTGTGCAGGGTCCCAAAACCTACCATTGACCCCAGTTTCTGTCAAATGGACATGGCATGGTAGATCCTGTACTAAATATAGAAGTGACAGTATCCACAGGAGAGTAGCGTAGTTGAGGTACCTTCACTTTACCTGGTATATGTATTTTAATAGCCTTTCAAACACACCCATTCACAGTTGCTTCCAGTCACTTTGACAGCAGAAAGGGTTATTTTCATCTACTTATGAACAAAAACTAATTCATCCTGTGCCCATGGACATCGTTGATAGTGGGGCTGCATTGTGACTGGTGACATACTTTAGAGAGAACTAAACATATAATTGTAAACTGATTCTTCTTTAATTTCATAATCAGCATAGCTGTGAAATTTTAATTACCAACTTAACTTCACTAACTGTTACTCCACTACCAAAAAAGTTAACTTCGTTAAGTGTTCAAGTGGTACTTTATTGGAGATTTATCGTAAGTTAAAGGTAATCATTAACTCGTAATAGTAAACATTATGTTGTGGGTGTAGTGAAATGAGCAAACGAACCTAACATATAACTGTTGCTTGAATAAAAAAGTTTTGGTTGGGCAAGTTTAGATAGGACTTCAAAAAAATAAAAATAAAAACAGTTTAATCATTTAGTTTTATAATTATTATATTATAAAAGGAGAATAACAGGAGAACCAAAATACAGGCGGTGGTGCATGGTAATTCTCTTGGTGGCTGGTGGTGTACTGCCTACTGGTGCAGTACACCACCAGCCATAAACAAGAGGATTGCCACGCGCCACCGCCTCTGGCAAGCGTTCATGGTTCGAAGATGATCTGATAAAAAGATCGAAACTGGTCACCATTAAAAAAGTTAAGCAATGAAGACTGCTTCTAATTTATTTATATAGATATGACTCTGACAAGTGACACATACATAAGCATGCTGTCTGATCACCTGCATCAATTCATGTCCATTGTGCATTCTGAGAGACTTGGGCAGTTCCAGCAGGACAAAAGCGGCACCCCACACATCCAGAATTTCCAGAATTGCTACACAGTGGCTCCAGGAACACCCTTCTGAGTTTAAACAATTCCATTGGCCACCAAACTCCCCAGACATGAACATCATTAAGCATATCTTGGATGCCTTGCAACGTGCTGTTCAGAAGATATCTCCACCCCTTGTACCCTTATGGATTTATGGACAACCCTGTAGGATTCATGGTGTCAAATTTCCCTCCATCACTACTTCAGACATTAGTCAAGTCCATGCCACATCATGTTGTGGCACTTCTGCGTGCTCACGGGGGCCCTGCACGATACTAGGCAGGCAGGTGCACCAGTCTTGTGCCTTCCTGTAATATATTTTCCAAGGTATTTAAATTTTTCTGGCCTTGTGCATAATGTCTTCTGTTGTTTTCCAGTCCTGGGTGATACTTATTGGCTTTTGTTTTGGTAGATGATCCAATCTAATGCCTCCAGCTATCTTGTTTAGTTTGTTGATTTGTTTCTTTGTGTCTCCTTCCTTCTCAATTACTATGTCATTTCAAAAGGCTAGGCATTGCAGTTGGGTCTTATTGTCCTTTTTTCCCCATGTGCATCGGTGTTATTTTCATTTTCTTGTTTCTGTGACTGTATAGGCTGCAGATTCCTTGACTTGAGCCATAGTGTGGTAGGGTTTTGGGTTCTGCTAAGTAGATGAGGTGTCCATGACACGCAGGAGGCACCTACGTGGATAATGAGGGCTGCATGGCATGGTCTGGGGAGTTTTTTAGGTTAAAGGGTCTCAAAGGGTGCAAGTCAAATACAGGAAGAACGTAGATGTAGGAAATAGTGTCATAATAGCTTTAAATTATCATAGTACAGCCGATAGATACACAAAAAAACAACCGAAAATTTATGTTCCTAGCTTTTGGAATAAATGTTCCTTCATCAGGTAGGAGGCTTCAAAGCCCCAACAGAACGTATCTCAGCTCTGGTAGACCAACACCTCCAACCTATCACCCGCAGACTCCCATCCTACATCAAGGACACAAACCACTTCCTACAACGCCTCAAATCCATTCCCACTCCACTCCCACCTGAAACCTTTCTTGTCACCATAGATGCTACATCCCTTTACACAAACATCCCACACACCCATGGTCTCTCTGCCCTTGAGCACTACCTCTCCCAACGCCCACCCGAAGATCTTCCAAAATCCTTGTTCCTTATCACACTTACCAACTTCATCCTCACCCATAATTACTTCACTTTTGAAGGCCAGACCTACAAACAAATCAGGGGAACGGCCATGGGAACCAGGATGGCTCCGTCCTATGCCAACATCTTCATGGGCCGCATGGAGGAGGCTTTCCTGAAGACCCAACAGCTGCTTCCCCTGGCCTGGTATAGGTTTATAGATGACATCTTTGTGGTCTGGACTCATGGTGAAGAAACACTCCTTAATTTCCTCCATAACCTCAACTCTTTTTCGAATCTGAATTTCACCTGGTCCTTCTCCAAAACCCAAGCCACCTTCCTGGATGTTGACCTTCATCTTGTTGAAGCTCACATCCACACCTCTGTCCATATCAAACCCACAAACAAACAACAGTACCTTCACTTTGATAGCTGCCATCCATTCCACATCAAACGCTCCCTTCCCTACAGCCTAGGTATTAGTCGCAAACGTATCTGCTCCAGTGACGAATCCCTCAAGAATTACACCAATAACCTGACCAGTGCTTTCCTCTCCCGCAACTATCATGCAGATCTTCCAAGCAATACATTCCTCCCCGTCCAACAACAATGTTCCTACCCTCAGACCACACAGAAGCATCCCCCTTGTCACCCAATATTATCCTGGCCTCGAATACAGCAATAAATTACTCCGCCAGGGATATGACTTTCTCAAGTCAACCCCTGAAATGAGATCATCCCTTGACAAAATTGTCCCAACACCACCCAGAGTGGCCTTTCATCGCCCCCCTAACCTCCATAACATCCTTGTTAAACCCTACAATATTCCCAGACTACCTTCTCTACCCAGCGGTTCCTACCCCTGTAACTGACCCCGCTGCAAAACCTGCACCATGCATCCCTCCACAACCACCTACTCCAGCCCCGCTACTGGTAAAACATACACAATTCAAGACAGGGCCACGTGTGAAACTACACATGTCATTTATCAGCTGACATGCCTGCACTGCACAGCCCCTCTCTCTCTCTTTGTTAGTATTTGTTTCACATCTTTATATGAGATTTTCCATTAATTATTCAGAGTGGCCTCACCTAATT
Organism: Schistocerca gregaria; assembly: GCF_023897955.1. NCBI lineage: Eukaryota > Metazoa > Arthropoda > Insecta > Orthoptera > Acrididae > Schistocerca > Schistocerca gregaria. The sequence continues at coordinate 58,268,419 of NC_064926.1, forward strand.
TTTGGGTACACCAACATGCAGTTGCCATGCATTTACTACCATCATATCAAGGAAGTGAAAAAAATAGCTGATGGTAGTCCTTCTTTGATCTGATGTTGATTCTGTATAACACAATTAGTTAATCTAAAAGATCCATTCCTCCCATAAACTCGTTGGAGAGAAGATTAATTGATGGACAGTCAACTTCAAACCTTTCTTTGGCCTTCTTATCCAATCTGTTCACCATACTTAGTGGTTTCACTAGAGGAGGCAATCATGCAAGAGTCGTCATTCTCTTCCTGAGCCGCACAATTCCTTCTATAAAATACTGCAGGATTCATTATCTAGAAAAAGAACAGTTTTCTTGCAGATTCCTTAATTGACAAATTTGTAATGTTTAAAAAATAGGCTCACAAATTCCAGGATCAATGGTTATGATAATCATTTTTTTATTGAGATATACCTAAAATTGCCTCCATCATGTAATATTTATTAAAGCTGATAACTTAAGTGTTTCAAGATCAGTAATAATAAGAATCAACAGCTGAAATACACCTATCCATGCTACACAGTACTCCAAAGATTCCACTGTTCAAGTAGTTGAAGAAATTCTTGAAGTACAGTACAACTTCCTATACTTTTACTCTGAAATGTTATGAATCTGCTATGCATGGTGACTGCAAGAAAATGCTTCATGCTATGTAGATGCAGCAATGTATTGTAAGCATTACACACAAGTTGAGCTCGTCCATAGAGGGTTAAATCATTGCCCTATCTTCTCTCATATACCCCAGGACTATTATCATCATCTTCTACTGTAACAACAGGGGTGGGGGGACAGTTGGAGGTAGTTACTTCGTATCCAACTGATATTAGTTCTTGTTGGATATCAATCACTTGTGAAGCAATGTTTTCTTGTCACTTCCAGTGCTGTTTTAATTTGATTTAACTCCATATTAATGGTTCTCCTGAAGTTTCTCCCTACAATAACACCTCATTAACCATCTGTTGTACACAATGCAACAATGCTGACCTCAATCTTTCTACTCCACTCATTATAGTCTTGCTCAAAACATTCTCCTTGTGTGTCAAATTGGTGTTTAATCTTAGGCACATGCTCTGCAGTGAAATTCTCTACCTTTAAATCTAGCTTGTGAACAGACTCCACAATCCATAATCTTTCATCAAACAATGGTTTCATTGTGTCGGCAAGGACCTTCTATGAATCATTCAGTGCAATGACTTCTGTAATTAATAATCTGCATTGTAAAGACAAATTTGTCATATCGGCCTTCATAACATTTTGCTGTTAAGTTAAACTTGAGACTGTGCTCTTAAGCTCATTATTCGACATGAAATTTCATTCCCCAGCTCTTCATGTTTAGTTGAAATGTCATTACAATTTTCTGTTGATAACTCATTATCTATGGCTGACATATCATTACTCGAACTTCACATGTCACTTTTAGTAGACATTTCATTACACAGAGTTGATATTTGAGATGCCACATCGTCTGACCTTCAATTTAACTTTTCATACTGTTTTAAGGACAACCATTTAAAAGCAGTCCAATCATATCTGCTAAACTGTGATCTAGAGCAGAAAATTTTATCTGGTATATTAATTACTTTGCTCTCATCCACTGATTCAGTTTCACAAACTGAATGGCTGCATCATGTACAGCATCTTGAGCATATTCACTCTCTTTGCCACTAAATTTTATTCCATGTAAAGTTTCAGGTTCCATTTTAGATAACTTCCTAGTCATCACCATGACATGCAAAATGACTAAAATCACATATGTGGAATCACTTAATCACATTCAGTATCAGCACAGACATGATTAAATTTGCCAAACAAGAGTGTTCTTCAGTACTAGGATAAAACAACAAAGCCCCATTATACATGCTCACAACAGGAAGTCAGCCATTTTGCATAACTAAAATACTCACTATTGTTAAAGTTATCTACTATTGCATTTTTTTTTTCAAAACTGAATCCACCAAGCAGGACCTGTTTTGAATGATTACAGATTACATATGAAACCACTTTATGTTCAGGGAAGGAAAAAATAGACAATGTAATACTTGCGTGTTATCTTACAGTGTGATGTACTTTGTAACTATAAAATAATTTTATAATTAGCCCATTTTTAATTGTACAATTTTCCTATTTATTCACTCCAATTGATTTCTTCCTTGGTGTTTGCCAGCATCCTGTCACCTAGCAGCCAACAAAATATATCCCATTTAAAATAAAGGAAGAAATGTGATTGAAAAGTAATGGATTTATTTAATTCCTCTGGAAATAAATTGTTTGGAGCTGGGATACATCAAAAGGACCACAGCAGGAGCATAGCAAAGAAAGATTTGTGCCTGATGGTGAAAACAAAATTCTTCCATTAACTGAATTTACAATGGTCAGGTTCAGAGTAATTGTGGGGGAGCAGATAAGCTTAGTAATCGTGGACTGTGTTAATATGAAGTGTAATGAGACAAAATGGTTTGCATTACACAAAAAAGGTTGATCAGACTTCATGACAATAAATTTAGACTGCAAGGTTCAGCTTGTATAGAATGAAAATCTGCATATAATTGCATGCAAATCAAAACATCACCAAAATAATCACTTCCCAGGGTAATTAAAATTTGCAACAGCGATAAATTCTGGGCATATTGTTAGTAACAGGATCTCTGTTTGACTACCATAAAATAAACCTTTAAATGCATCTGATTGCTACTGTTATTTATTATATATGCATAAATAATAAGGAAATGCATCCTTACATGAAGGTGGGCAGAAGAAGAAAGATGACATTCGGGAGGCTATAAGTGCCTCTATAGGTTATTTTTTAAATTGAATAACAAAAATACATCAAGGATTTTAAATAGGTTTCTATACACAATACAATTGGATCTTTGGCATAACACTCAAATTAATTTATTACATTATGTAACTCCTATTTTATAGTATAGCTGTCTGTAATTCCGAAGTCTTAGTATTACTATTATCTATCTTACTCGTATTGAACAGTTCAACACTATTAAAAAAAGCACTGATTGTTACTCACCATAAAGATGACACTGATGCCTCTGTCTTGGTTGAAGATCAGGAGTTAGAAAAAATTCCCAAATCTGTGATCAGTACCCACAGTAGCTTAGAAACTTGGTTTCAGCTAAATGGATTGAATCTAAACACCTCTAAGATTCATATGATGCAATTCAAAACCAAACACTCAAAATGTGATCAGATTAAGATTGTTCACAACAGCCAAGATATAGAAGAAGTTGACTCAGTCAAATTCTTAGGTTTAAATGTAGATAAAAATATGAGCTGGCAGGCACACATTGAATACCTAGCAAACAAACAGAGCAACTTTGCATTTGCAGTGCAAATATTATCAACTGCAACTGACATGGACACATGAAAAGTAGCATATACAAGCTACTTTGAATCAATTATTAGGTATGGTATTGTTTCTTGGCTTAACTGACGAACATAGTGAGGATTGTAAAAAAATACAGACAAAAATCATTCAAAATATGTGCACTGCAAATCATAAAGAACCATGTCATCCATTATTTAGAAAACTTAAAATATTAACTCTGCCAATCCTTCCAGGTTGGAGTCCTTTGTTCTAATCAAAAATAACTGTTAATTAATTAAGCAAATATCTACAGGTGTACTGGCGGTCTACAGTGTCCAACGGGCAAAATATTTCAGTGATCATACATGTCGCCATCATCAGGTGAACTGACGGACTGAGCTCCTGTGAGCGTGCCGGCATGAAGATCCGTACGCTATGGCTACTCAGGAGGAACTGGGTTCGGTCGCGGCGGCGGCTGATTTAAATACCCTCCACCCGCGGCGCACTTCCCCCTTCGTCCATGCCCTGTGCCACGATCGTGCGGTGGAACAGATTGTGACACTGTCTGAGATGATGTAGGTGTGATGGCACTGTCCTCCGTGGTTGTCACAACTACACATTTCCTCGATTTACTCTTGATTAACCCAATCACTGGCTCCCAAGCCTTGCTAAGATTATAGCCACAGTCACGGTTTATGAGATCGTCATTGGTGTGAATTTCGATGGCCTCTCTAACAAAGCTGTCCCAGTATCTCGACGTCTGTACCAGATTCCTTGTGTGTTCACACTTCATAGCGTGATTTTCCGACAAACAATGTTTGGCGACCGCCGACTTGCTCAGATACATCAGTCTAGTGTGCCTCTGGTGTTCACAGTATCAATCCTCAACGGTACACATCGTCTGACCAATATACGACTTGCACATTGACACGGAATCTGGTACACGCTGGCCTTCCTCAAACTGAGGTCATCTTTGGTGCACAAGTTTTATTCGGAGGACAAAACACAGTTCCGACCCGGTGTTTCTTCAAAATGCGGGCAAATTTCCCTGAGAGTGCACCTGTATATGGAATAAATGCAGTGCCTACCTGCTCCCTCGTGATTTCATCCATCTCCACAGGCTGTGCTGTAGTGGTTGGGGGGAGAGCACGTTGAATCTGCCACTCTGAGTAGCCATTTTTTCGAAATACAGTTCTCAAATTTTCCAATTCCTGGGGTAGTCTCTCTGCGTCAGAGATAGTGCACACCCTATGTACTAGAGTTTTAAGTACCCCATTTCTCTGTGAAGGGTGGTGGCAGCTGTCTGCGTGCAAATACAAATTAGTGCGTTGTCTTCCGATACACCCCATGACCTAGGGTGCTGTCAGCCCTTCTCTTGACCAAGACGTCAAGGAAAGGTAATTTACCCTCTGTTTCAGTCTCCATAGTGAATTTGATGTTGGTGTGTATGGAGTTTAGTTGTGTAAGGAAGTCAAGGAGTTTATCCATACCATGTGGCTTTTTCCGTTACGTGGACGACACGTTCGTCATCTGGCGACATGGTATGGATAAACTCCTTGACTTCCTTACTCATCTAAACTCCATACACACCAACATCAAATTCACTATGGAGACTGGAATCGAGGGTAAATTACCTTTCCTTGGCGTCTTGGTTAAGAGAAGGGCTGATGGCACCCTAGGTCTTGGGGTGTATCAGAAGACAAAGCACGCTGATCTGTATTTCCACGCAGACAGCTGCCACCACCCTTCACAGAGGAATGGGGTACTTAAAACTCTAGTACATAGGGTGCGCACTATCTCTGACGCAGAGAGTCTACCCCAGGAATTGGAACATCTGAGAACAGTATTTCGAAAAAATGGCTACTCAGAGTGGCAGATTCAACGTGCTCTCCCCCCCAACCACTACAGCACAACCTGTGGAGATGGATGAAATCACGAGGGAGAAGGTAGGCACTGCGTTTATTTCATATACAGGTGCACTCTTAGGGAAAATCGCCCACATTTTGAAGAAAGACCGGGTCGGCACTGTGTTTTGACCTCCGAATAAAACTCGTGCACTGGTGGGGAGCACCAAAGATGACCTCAGTTTGAGGAAGGCCGGCGTGTACCAGATTCCGTGTCAATGTGGCATGTCTTATATTGGCCAGACGATGTGTACTGTCGAGGATCAATGCCATGAACACCAGAGGCACAGTCGACTGATGTATCCGAGCATGTCGGCGGTCGCTGAACATTGTTTGTCGGAAAATCACACGATGGAGTATGAACGCACGAGGACTCTGGTACAGACGTCGAGATACTGGGACAGCGTTGTTAGAGAGGCCATCGAAATTTGCACCAATGACGACCTCATAAACCGTGACTGTGGCTATAATCTTAGCAAGGCTTAGGAACCAGCGATTGGGTTAATCAAGAGTAAATCGAGCAAACATATAGTTGTGACGACCACGGCGGACAGAGCCATCACACCGACGTTATCTCAGACGCCGTCGCAATCTGTTCCACCGCGTGACCGTGGGTGTGGGGCATGGACGGCGGGGGGAGCGTGCCACGGGCAGAAGGTATTAAATCAGCTGCCGCTGTGACTGAACCCATTTCCCCCTGAACAGCCATAGCGTATGGATCTGCGTGCCGGCACGTTCACAGGAGCTCAGTCCATCAGTTCACCTGATGATGGCGACATGTATGATCGCCGAAATATTGTGGCCGTTGGACACTGTAGACCAGCAGTACACTCGTGGATATTTTGTTTATAAAATATGCCAGGAGAAACTCAAGAATGTTAATTAATTGATTATTTATAATTTCTTATCTTTTTTCATGGGCAGTGTTTTTTAATGGTGCTTACAATGTTAATTATTAGTAGCTGTTGACAATCATTGTCAAAGGCAACAGTGTGTTGCTCCAATTTCTTCTTGATAAATTTCTTTAAAAAATCTTATTATTGCTGTCTGAAACATTCCCATCCTTTGCTAGGGTTCCAAAACGGAATGTGTGTTTCTTTAGTCCATTTATGGTACTGAGCCAAAATGGAGTATTAGTTTATCAATTTTGGATTTACTCCATTTACTGTGTAATATGTTCTTCATGGTCATCTATTTCATAAAATTAACTAGTATCCAGACCAGCTAATAAAATCCAGATAACCATTCTTCTGCTCTTGCTAGTGGATTTCATCTCATTTGGAGTGTTTTCAGGGTTAGAGGCTGAAAGAAATCTGGAATTCTTCTGATTTTATGTATTGACCAACAATATTTCTTCTTTCAACACCAATCCATTTATATATCTTTATACATTGAGTTAATTGTCATCAAATATGTATATTACATCCTTATCACAAATATTTGGTAACAGATATCTTGTACAATGAGAATATGTTTTGGCAAACAAAACAACCAAGGATGTAAGACCGAATTAGAGTTTACGTAACTTCTTTTCTGCTTGCTTCTACTATGTCACCATTGTTATCATGAGTGCCATTCTTCCATGGCTATAACACACCTCCAAGCTGTGACATCTAAGGACAAGTAGCCCACAGCAAGTGGACAAGCTAAACTTGTTGCCCTGTCTTGCAGATAAGTTGTGCCCACGTATCTAGCCTTATTTGCACATAACTATAAACCATTTCTCCAACAATATGCTGTCTGAAACTTAACTACTAATAAAAAATGATTATTAAATATCATGATTATCTTTCACCATTTAAAGGGATTGAGTGTATAACCAATCATTTGTCCTAAAATAATGTGTTACATCTCAAGCTACAGGGACATAATGCATCCGTGTTTCAAGGAATTACAACATGAATGGAAAAGTGAAGATGTGACAGATCAAGAGCATTATAAAAAGAATAAATAAATAAACCATCCAAGTACTGTACACTGTTGAAAGTTTTGTTCACCTGAAGGCTGGCCTTATACACGTTAACCATGCTGTCATGTAAATGTCGACGTTTTGGGCACACTAAAATGGGATCCAAAGTGCAGATGTGGTTTGGCTGTCCACAAAGAAAATTCTTGGTGTATGGCTCCATCCATGTGTGTGAATTGCTCCAAACAGCATTCAGTATGGAGCAGAGGAGAGAATGGGACTGGAAAGCATGGTCACCCAGTATTCCCCATACACTCAGATGAAAATGCATCGGCTCTGCAACCACCTACTTTTGTATAATCATGTGCAACAGTGTGGATCAATGACTAGTGTTGGTATCCAGGCAGTGATTGTTGATGAAAGCACAGCTAGCACCTGTAAATGCAGATGTAAATCCACATTAAAGTAGACATGGGAGTTGTGGGCTACATACTGCACCAGGATGGGCGGCAGTTAAGGGTCAAGGTAAAGATGCTTGCCGCTGGAGGCTTCACTGAAATAATAGTGACAAGGCGAGTTCTTTATTATGACTCATGTAGATACAGATGGATGCCATGTTGCAGCAGCTCTGCCACCTGTCAGCACATGATTGGGTGCTACAGTGTGTGTTGGCAGCAGCTGCCTGGTCTGCAGCTGTGACATGTCCAGGATTGCTGACACAAACAGCCTTGGTGCTGCAAACAGCATGCCATCCTACTGTGGCCACCAGCTGCCTCTGGCTTCTGCATTGCTTTGCTACTAGCCTTCCACTGAAACACCAAGAAATAGTTGCGTCCATTACAGCACTAGGAACTAAATCAATAAGTATGCATAAAACAAAAACAATATTGGTCAGATGAGGAAAAAAATGCACCCTCACAGCATACAGGTAAGAAAGATCAAAAGAAAGGTACCAGTAACAGACTTATTTACATCCCCAAATATCTATCCATTGACTAAAAAATCTACTCACCAAGTAGTGGCAGGAGGACATACATATAAAAGGTATTACATATGCCAGCTTTCAGAGCCAATGGCTCCTTCTTCTGGCAGAATGGTTGAAGGGGAAGGAAGATGGGCGAAGAAAAAGGAATGGTGAGGTTTAGGAAGAGGGGTAGAGTATGGAAAAGCACCCAGAATCCCAGGTCAAGGAAGACTTACCAGAAAGGAGAAAAAGTATTTCCTTCTCATACCATCCAGTAAGCCTCCCCTAACATGGGGTTTTGGGTAACTTTTCCAAATTTTACTTCTTTCCCTAAACATCTCCCTAAAGAAATTCCTGGTCCATTGCCAGGCCGCTCCCACTTACAACCCCTTGCCACAGGGGTCACATCCCTCTGGAAGACCAAAGTGCAAGACCTAGAAAATCAGCACATACTATTTCAGTCCAGTCACAGGCTTGTTCTATCCCATCAGAAGCAGAAAACCCGTGAAAGCAGCCATGTCATATAGCATTCCTGCTTAAATTTGTGCTTTGTATTTTATGTGGACATGATCGCTAACCAAATGTCCACCAAATAAATGGTCACTGATAAGTGGTCACTGCCAAATTGTGACCAAAAACAAAGTTGTCGATCCAGTGGTGGAAGATGCAGTTGAGCACAAATGCCCAAATTCAGTGACTGCTTCACAACCCAGGCCATCAGGATTGTTTCCCCCAGCTCCAGCTTTTCTGAACTACAGAAGATGGGAGTCATACTTGCAATACATCCTTGCTTCTGTAATCCTTAGAGTTTCAATCTCTGCTAACTCACTACACTCTACCATCACTCAACAGTTTCCCCCTCCTCTTTCCTGTCACCCCTTCCAAGTTCATACCTTATTGTCATTACCACTGTGTGATGCAATTATTTGGTGAGTGGTCTTGTTTAGTCCTAAATTATATAAATGTATGAAGTGTACTGTACATAGTTGAGTCAGCTCATGGACTGGGTGTTGTGTTGTCCGTAAGTTCATTTCATCATAATTTACATTCTTCTACTGAGATCACTGTAAAGACACATCCTGAAAGCTCGTAAATTTAAAAACCACCAATTGGAAAATCCAGGATGGAATGTAACAAATTTGTGTATTCTCTCACCATATAGCGGACATCCTGAGTCGCAGATAGGTACAACAAAAAGACTGTCACAAATAAAGCTTTCAGCTATTAAGGCCTTTGTCACCAACAGTTGACACACACACACACACACACACACACACACACACACACACACACACACACACACACTCTACAGTCTCAGGCAACTAAAACCAGTTTCCTGACACTGCAGTCGTGTGTGTGAGTTTTATTTGCATGAGTGTGTGTGTGTGTGTGTGTGTGTGTGTGTGTGTGTGTGCGCGTATGTGTTGGCACGCACATGCACATTGTGTGTGTGTGTGTGTGTGTGTGTGTGTGTGTGTGTGTGTGTGTGTGTGTGTCTGTCACTATTGTTGACAAATGCCTTAATGGCAGAAAGCTTTATTTGTGACAGTTTGTTTGTTGTGCCTGTCTGCAACTCAGCATATCCGCTATATGGTGAGTAGCAACTTTCCTTTTCATAATATTGAAAAAAAACATCCATTATCTTTATGAATGTATGGAGTGTATTATTTGTAATTTTAAATATGTGTGCATAGAAATCACTTCCTCCTGTATACATTTAAGTTGCCATGTCCAATATCTTCTGCATGAGCTGCTTTTGTAGACAACAGGACCAGTAAAGATACTATAAAATACAACGCATCTTGCCCACTTCCCATTTTTTTCATTCCTGTTTGAGTTTCCATTTGGAATTTTACTGTTAGTAGGCTTGACTGTTTTGTCCTGATCTGAAGATCTTGAAAGGACTGGTGAGTATGTAACATGAAGCAACCATGAACCATGTTTAATAGAGCAATTATACATTATCTAATGTGTAAGTATGAAGATTAAATTTCTTCCTTGTTGCATTTGTGGTCATTCTCAGTTTCTCACAGTTGTTACTTTTCAATTTCATTTCAGTCATTTTGTAATTACATCCTTTGAGTATTATTGATTACAGATCTACAAAGCAATGATGAAAAATGGTACTTTGCGACCTATTGATGAACAGAAATATGGATTGTATGGCAAATTGGGATACATAAACAAGATGATAACAGCAAATGCACGACGATTCCCTCTAATGACTGGAACACAGTGCGCAAAAGTAAGATTACACTCATTAATACAGAGAAATTGGCCAGTACAAGTGTTGGAACATTTTCAGTTGTTAACTTCTTCTCTCTTCATTGCTTCTTAACTGAAGTAAATTTTGAATTTTACGTGAAAATTGCACATTAATTACAATATAAATTTATTCCAGTCTTCATTTTGACAGACCTCTCAATTTTATTTACAGTTGGCTCATATTTCTTTTCTTAAATACTGATAAATTATTTACCTGTGTCTTATGATTGGAATACACAGCATCAAATAGCTTCTTAAGAAAAATTTTGTTTCAGATGCAATCTGAAGAAAAAGTACGAAGTATGTTGTTAGAAACACAGAGTAAGTGAAGTTGCTGTATTATTTTATTCGTAGCTGTTTTATTAACATTACATGGATAGTATTGTTTCAGTAAATTGTAAATTTTCAGTCTGGTAGAGAAATCGGACAAGTGGAAGCTTGAGTTACTTTATTGTTAACCATGACAGTCCATAAATTCAAGCTAGATTCATTCATGCAAACTATTGTGTTTGTAATATTATTAACACCATATGACGGTTCTAATCATAGAGTTTATATTGTGCATTTGTTATACCACACATGTTATTATGTGGATTTTCACATTGCATCTCACAAACATTTTATAGGTTAGTGTAATCAGTTGTCACACTCTGAAGCCGTTCGACATGCTACCAGTTCTTTCTTTGAACTCTACTCGACCTGGAGAATACACAGATTTTACATATGTATAGCTAAGGTGTTCTTTTAATCATTCACAAAGATCTTCTTAGGCACTTGTGGGTTTTATTGTTGTTCTGAAGAAGGTGTAGTTATCTACGCCGAAACCTGGGTTAACACTTAACACTAGGTTCCTTTTCTGCAATCGAGGCAGCTTTTTAGTTTTTTACTATATTAACCAACAATTGCTGATGGGCTGCAATGTTGAAGGTTCTTAAATTTTACATCCATTGTTTTTGAGGGCAGTAAATGCAGAAGCTCACAATGAGGCACCTGTGTTGATGAAACATATGAAACTAAATAGTATCACCCAAAAGACTGAAAGAAGCAAGTGACCACTCTACAACAATATCTATATACATACTCTACAAACTACTGTAAAGTGCATGGTGGAGGTACCTAGCATAACCACATTTTATGATTTCCCTGTCCAGTCACTCATGTAACATGGGAAAAATGTCTAAATGCCTCTATGTGTGCAATGATTACCCTAATACATTTTCATAAGCAACAAAAATGATGGTTAATACATACATACATTAGAGCAAAAAGTTATTTTGTTGAACTATGAGCTGGGTACTCTTCAAATGACAAAAATTATACGACCTATTTTTCTTAGTAGAATTTTGAGTTTGTGTTTTTATCCTCGGTATTTAGAAAAGTCAATCTTGAATTTTCTGAAAACTTACATTTTGTAATTGAAATATTTTATTTATCAATGTGTTATTCTACTAAAATTCTGTGGTTTGAAAACAAAAAGAACAGGGCTACAGTACTGTGGAACTAGGTTTTTGAAAGGGTTAGGTATATATTAGATTATGCAAACCAACACTTTTGAATAAAGATAACTTTTTAATTACACTGTTTTCAGAAAAGGAGAGGCCTGACAGATAAGATAGACATTTTATAAAATAAACAACACATAAAAAAAGGGAAAGGCAACCACTCACCAACAGAAGATTGATGTATGGAGCACAGAAACACATAACAGAATACAGCATCCACACTATCATATGTGGACTACCTCTTTTTCATGCAAAAGTACAAACATTCAAACACACAGACACCCAAATGCACACTCCCATAGCCATACACCAACAACCTGAAAACAGCTTTCGCATCCCTCAACTATCGTCCCGACCATCCCCTCAAACCCAGAACCTCTCACAGAAGAACCCCAAAAGTGCCCCACTTGTGACAGGATACTTCCCGGGACTGGATCAGACTCTGAATGTGGCTCTCCAGCAGGGATACGACTTCCTAAAATCCTGCCCCGAAATGAGATCCATCCTTCATGAAATCCTCCCCACTCCACCAAGAGTGTCTTTCCGCCGTCCACCTAACCTTCGTAACCTCTTGGTTCATCCCTATGAAATCCCCAAACCACCTTCCCTACCCTCTGGCTCCTACCCTTGCAACCGCCCCCGGTGTAAAACCTATCCAATGCACCCTCCCACCACCACCTACTCCAGTCCTGTAACCCGGAAGGTGTAAACGATCAAAGGCAGAGCCATGTGTGAAAGCACCCACGTGATTTACCAACTGACCTGCCTACACTGTGACGCTTTCTATGTGGGAATGACCAGCAACAAACTGTCCATTCACATGAATGGACACAGGCAGACAGTGTTTGTTGGTAATGAGGATCACCCTGTGGCTAAACATGCCTTAGTGCACGACCAGCACATCTTGGCACAGTGTTACACCGTCTGAGTTATCTGGATACTTCCCACCAACACCAACCTATCCGAACTCCGGAGATGGGAACTTGCCCTTCAATATATCCTCTCTTCTCTTTATCCACCAGGCCTCAATCTCCACTAATTTCAAGGCCACTCATACCTCACCTGTCATTCTACATCATCTTTGCCTCCACACTTCCGCCTCGACTTACATCTCTGCCCATACTCTTTGCCTTTAAATATGTCTGCTTGTGTCTGTGTATGTATGGATGGATATGTGTGCGTGTGTGTGTGTGTGTGTGTGTGTGTGTGTGTGTGTGTGTGTGTGTGTGTGTGTGTGTGTGTGCGCGCGAGTATATACCTATCCTTTTTTCCCCCCAAGGTAAGTCTTTCCGCTCCTGGGATTGGAATGACTCCTTACACTCTCCCTTAAAACCCACATCCTTTCATCTTTCCTTTTCCTTCCCTCTTTCCTGACGAAGCAGCCGCCGGTTGTGAAAGCTCGAAATTCTTTGTGTGTGTGTGTTTGTGTGTTTTATTTATTGTGCCTATCTACCGGCGCTTTCCTGTTTGGTAAGTCTTGGAATCTTTGTTTTTAATATATTTTTCCCATGTGGAAGTTTCTTTCTATTTTATTAACACTTACTTCCTAATACTTCACTTAATCCCCTAGAGTCCTCCACTACTATTCCACTATGCTTCCCATAGACACAACATTTATATACACTATTCAACATATCATACCTTTACTTATGCTATACTTGTCCCACTATCCTTCAAAGCATCAGAACAAATGTTTGACTGACATTCCTGAATAATTAATACAATTAGTTCCTCCCTGGCTTATACTCATTAATTCCTCCTTGGCTTATGCTCTCCTTAATTACACTTCCTTCACATGTATCCCTGATTTAGAATTATCATAGGTTTATATATATGCGATATAGAATCATCATCATTATTTTCTTATATATACACTGTGGTCCGCCAAATATCTCACGAAGTAAGCGTCAAACAAAAAAACTAAAAAGAACGAAACTTGTCTAGCTTGAAGGGGTAAACCAGATGGCGCTATGGTTGGCCCACTAGATGGCACTGACATAGGTCAAACGGATATCAACAGCATTTTTTAAAATAGGAACCCCCTTTTTTTATTACTTATTCGTGTAGTACGTAAAGAAATGTGAATGTTTTAGTTGGACCACTTTTTTCGCTTTGTGATAGATGGCGCTGTAATAGTCACAAACATACGGCTCACAATTTTAGATGAATAGTTGTTAACAGGTGGGTTTTTTAAAATTAAAATACAGAATGTAGGTACATTTGAACATTTTATTTCAGTTGTTCCAATGTGATACATGTATCTTTGTGAACTTATTGTTTCTAAGAAAGCATGCTGTTACAGCGTAATTACCTGTAAATACCACATTAATGCAATAAATGCTCAAAATGATGTCCGTCAACCTCAATGCATTTGGCAATACGTGTAATGACATTCCTCTCAACAGCGAGTAGTTCGCCTTCCGTAATGTTCACAAATGCATTGACAATGCGCTGATGCATGTTGTCAGGCATTGTTGGCGAATCGCGATAGCAAATATCCTTCAACTTTCACCACAGAAAGAAATTTTACCGCTTCAACTGCACGTGAGCTATGTGCTGGACATCCATCATGTTGTAAGTACATTGCCATTCTGTCAAGCAGTGAAACATCTTGTAGTGACATCGGTAGAACATTATGTAGGAAATCAGGATACATTGCACCATTTAGATTGCCATCGATAAAATGGGGGCGAATTATCCTTCCTCCCATAATGCCACACCATACATTAACCCACCAAGGTCACTGATATTCCACTTGTCACTGCCATAATGGATTTTCTGTTTCCCAATAGTGCATATTATTGGTTTACATTACGGCTGTTGGTCAATGACGCTTTGTCGCTAAATAGAACACACGCAGAAAAATCTGTCGTTGTCCCGTAATTTCTCTTGTACCCAGTGGCAGAACTATACATGATGATCAAAGTCATCACCATGCAATTCCTGGTGCATAGAAATATGGTATGGGTGCAGTTGATGTTGATGTAGCATTCTCAACACTGACGTTTTTGATATTCCCAATTCTCATGCAATTTGTCCGCTACTGATGTGCGGATTAGCCGCGACAGCAGCTAAAACACCTTCTTAGACATCATCATTTGCTGGAGGTCATGGTTGATGTTTCACATGTGGCTGAACACTTCCTGTTTCCTTAAATAACTTAACTATCCGGCAAATGGTCCGGACACTTGGATGTCGTCCAGGATACCGAGCAGCTTACATAGCACGTGCCCGTTGGGCATTTTGATCACAATAGCCATACATCAACACAATATCGACCTTTTCTGCAACTGGTAAACGGTCCATTTTAACACAGGTAATGTATCACGAAGCAATGTATCACTGGCGGAATGTTACGTGATACCACGTACTTATACATTTGATTACAGCGCCATCTATCACAAAGCGAAAAAAGTGGTCCAACTAAAACATTCATATTTCTTTACATACTACATGAATATGTAATAAAAACATGGGGGTTCCTATTTAAAAAATGCAGCTGATATCCATTTGACCCATGGCAGTGCCATCTAACAGGCCGACCATAGCGCCATCTGGTTTCCTCCTTCAAGCTAGATGAATTTCGTTCTTTGTAGTTTTTTCGTTTGATGCTTATTTCATGAGGTACTTGGCCCGGTCACTATCAATGGACTACCCTGTATATATACACGATAGTTTCTTTCTCGTACCTAGGCAATGTAGAGCCATTATAGTGAATGATAGTGTGTGCATATTTCCCTAAAATGTCCCTATGTAACCATGTGTGTGATCTAGAACCATTACAGATAATGACAGTGTGTGCATCCTTTCTTGATGTACACATCCCTTTCCCCCTACAACCCTTTACGGTTCTCCCCTTTTGATGTGTAAGATGATTGTTTGCATAATTGTATTTTTTGTGTGTATGCTTAAGTGTGTTTGTGTAGCCTGATTCTTCAGCCTACTTATTAAAATAAGTTGAATTGATTGGAAACCATGGAAAATGAGAAGGACTTCTGTGATAGAAGTACATGAATATGTAAAGAGGGAAAGATAGACAGGTACTAAAATGAGAAGTAAGAAAGGAAAAAGTGGAAATGGTTGCTAAGATCAAAGAAGAGAAAGAATATAGCCCATAGACAAGAAACCCTTCCCACCCTTCTTCCCCAGGATCCCTATCTTGCCAGTACTTGAGAGAAAGGCCAGAGGAGGTATGGTGTTAATCGTCTCCTACAGAACGGACATTCTCACCTTCAGCCTTAAGGTCCCTGAAGAAAAATCTTAGCAACACCTATGGAACAGCAAATGGTGAAGAATCAGTCACACTTGTTTGCGAGGGTCGTTTGGAAGGTGTGGTGTGTGTTCTGTGTTAGCCATGTTTGTACTTACACTACCGACCCCTCCAAAAACTAATGTAAACCCTCCCCTATACATCACATCTCATAAAAGATAGAAAAACATTCTGCATTACATACAAAATTATGTATCATACTTTCTGTTAATCTAATATTGTTTGCAGAGTATTAATCTGCACCCAGGTTTGCATACACCAACTGGATAAGGGATTACTTTCAAAGAATAGCTTAGGCAAAAATAAGACCTAACTATATGTGGATGGCAGGAGGGACTGGCTGGCTAGGCAAAAATAAGACCTAACTATACATGGAGAGCATCAGCTGCTGTCAGCAATACAATCAAGACCACTACTGACTAGAACGGAGCATGAAGGCAACTTAAATACATATCAGGTGTATCCTCTAACAACCGAGGACGACTTCTTCCAAATACTTAGTAGACACACTCCTCCAGAGTCGGCTGCTGTCGACATTACAACCAAGACCACCACTGACTAGAGCGGAGGTGTGAAGATGACGTAGCAGGCACATAAGAAGTAGGGGGATAGCTTAAGAAGTTGGGGGAATTCGATGCAGGAAAATTTTATTGCAGAAGAAACATCGAAAACAACTAGGGACCCAACAGTCGTCACTCCGCTTATTAACACACAATGTTAACATCCCTGGGAGATACACAACTTTATATCCTTAACATTGTATTTTCCTTTTTCTGATGCTGTTATAGGATTTACTAAAAATAAGGCCTTGAGATGTATTACTGCTTATACTCAGTAAGGTCCTTCATACTTTTGGAAAAATTTATGTGTCTCCTTCTTCACAGCAGAGCTTTGAGGATGCTGTTTTATGAGAACTAGGTCATTGACCTTGTACTGAAAATTGATAGCCTTCTCATTATGTCTACTTACTCTTACTCGTTATTGTGCTTTGTCAACTAGATTCTTTGAGACTATTTCCTGTTTAAGTTGGTAATCGTCAGTAGGTTGTTCAGGCCAAATGAAACATTCAATAAGATGTTCTGCTATAAAAGGTTTGCCTATTACTATTAAAGGTGTTAATCCAGTTGATAAATGTGGTAGTCCATTTAAAATAAGTTCAATGTCTTTGATCTTCATTGCTCATAATGTATGTCTTTCATGTCAGAAGGTGCAGCATAATTTCCCAATCTCTTTCATTGCTCATTCACATGGATTTGACAATGGGCTATAGTTGGATATTAATACTTGACAAATATCCTCCCATGCTATAAATTCTTTGAATTTGTTACTGACAAATTGTGGCCCATGGTCAGAGAGAAATCGTTTTGGTTTGTCTACCTTGAGAAAGTATTGTTGCAGACAGTGTATCATGGTTGGTGTATTTGTTTTTCTTAATGGGCTACAAATTAACATACTTCGACTAACGCTCTATGAGTACAAAAATGTACGATACTCCTTCCTTTCCTTTTGAAAGTGCTCCAAAGAAATCCACTGCTGTAAGATCGTGTAATGTCTTAGGAGTGATTGGATACGTTTTATATTTAATATGAGTGTTACTCTCTTTCACCTTCTGACAGATTTCACAAGTCCTAATTAAAGATGCTACCTTATGTCCTAGTTTCTTAAAAAAGTTGAACTTATTCATATGGGCAATACATTTCTATAGCCCAAAATGTCCATATCCAGTATGAACATAGTACACAATCTCATCCTCCATTAACTTCAGGATGCATAAACACCAACATTGCGATGTTATACTGTCTCTCCAAAACAAATTATCCCCTATAACCTTCCATTTCTCTGCTTGATTAGGAAGTAAAGACTTTCTAATACACATAGCAAATATTTCTGTAAAGTAGTGATCATGATGGATGTTTTCAGTTATTCTTCGAGCCATTTCTTGTACCCTGTTATGTGGACATTCTACTGTCAAAAAGTTAAGCACAAAAATTAAAAAATTACACCGGGCCCTTCTGTACGTCACTCTTTGTGGCCTACAGGTAACCTAGACAAAGTGCCACATACAATATTTTCAGAACCTTCTATATACTGTTTTTTAATGTCATATTCCTGTAGGAACAACATCCACCACATTAATCTACTATGTAATAACCAACTACTCATTAAAAAGGATAGAGCTTGGTGATCCATATATATGTGTATTTCTGACCCCCAACTAGTGTATGGAATTTTGTATACCTCATACTATAGCTAATAGTTCTTTTTCTGTGGCTGTATAGTTCAATTCATATTTGTCGAGACTCTGCTAGCAAAAGCTATAAATCTGTGATTTGTACTTTCCAGACCCCACTTTCCTCGGAAAAGTTCTGCTGCTATACCATAGCCGGAAGCATCTGTTGAAATTTTGCATGGCTCACCCATAACCAGATGTGTAATATGGGTGATTCGACCAGTGCCCTTTTTATATTTTCAAATGCTGGGTCGTTCAGCTCATGATTTCATATATATCATCTGTAGTATGCGGCCATTCCAATAAATTCCTTCAACTGTCTCATGTTTTTAGGGGGTGGACACTCCTTAATGGCCTTTATATGTTCCGGATCTGGTTCTAATTCTTTGCACTTCTACAATATGCCCTAAAAACTTAAGCTCTTGCCTCGCAAAGTGTGATTTAGACAGTTTTACCATAATAACTTTTTCTTTAAACCTTTTCAGAGTTTTACTCAAGGTCAGGCAATGCTCCTCCCAGGTAGATGAGATTACTATTATATCATCTACATATATTATTAAATTCTTTAAGAATTCCTTTCCCAACGCCTCATCCAGTGCATGTATAAACACGGATACTGAGATATTTAGTCTGAATGGTAGCACATTAAAATGATACGATTTCTCATCAAATAGAAACGCTGTATATTTCTTTGATTCCGGATGTAACCGAATTTGCCAATATCCGTCAGTGAGATCCATCATGCTAAACTACTTTGCTTTCTCAAATTTGGACAATAATTCATCAATGTTAATGGATCTGTCTCGTTCCGTCTCTATATGCTTATTTAAAGTACGCACATCTAGTACTAACCACACACTTCCTGTAGCCTTTTTTACTACTACCAAGGGGTTATTCGTGATGCTAGAGCTACGTTCTATTATGTTATTGTCATTCATTTTGTCAATTGCTTCCTTAACTGCTTCTTTTAAACTTACTGGTATTGGATAAGGCTTACAGAAAAATGGAGTACTAGTTTTGATTTTAAATCTACATACATAGTCATTAATACTACCCGGACAACCAGAAAATACCATTTCATATTCCAGTAGAATTTTAGATAAATCTAATTTTTGGTCATTGGTTAATATTGGAGATTCGTTTACTTTGTTTTGTATGTCAGCATGGTGTGATACGTGACTTATGTTATTAATTGCTGGTGACAATCTTACTCTAGCAGTTAATCTCAGACATCAACTCTCAGTTGTTTGTTTACCAATACAGCTGTCTGTCACAAACTTTACACATTATTTGTAGTCACCTTTTCCAAAATAAAGAAAATTCTGCTCAAAATTTAATATGATGTCAAATACTGATAGCCAGTCTAGGCCAAATAACACATCCCTATTGATATTTTCTACTACTAAAAGTGTCTGACAAAATGGGATATTCCCAATGTTGCAGTTCACCTGGGTCTCATGTTTTACAACTTTGCTCTTTGTTCCAGTAATACCAACTATGTACACACCCATTATTGGTAATATCAGAAAGTGATATTTCATTCGTAATGTGTTAAAGAAAGAGCTAGAAATAAGTAACACTTCACTCCCGGAATCTATAAATACGTTAACTTCAAAATCCTCCACTTTTCCTGTCATTATTGGCTGTGGATTAATGGTAGTTAAGCTTGGTTCTTCCAGTAACAACCATTCTTTGGTTGGTATTTTATGCATGACATTAACATACCTACTATAAACCAGGCCTCCTAATGTATTTTAATGACCTGGGCCCTGGCTCTGGATCCAGATCACTCTACGTTTTCCTCATTATTGGTGATCACTGGATGGTTACCAAATCAGGGTATTACGTTATCATTTTGTACTCTTACTACCGGGTGCAAATTCTTGTGAAGTAACTGGATCTAAATTCGAAGGTGGATGCTTCTTCTGATAATCTTCATTACCTTTATTCCGGTTACACTGGTATAATATAGCTAAGTTGGCCTCATGTTTCTTAAAATTGCTATTACTGTTATTACTGCCTGTTCTGAAATTCAGACTTTCATTTTGATGTATGTTCCCATTGTGGTCTTTGTTTAAGGCATCAAGTGCGTCTACAAAGGACAATAATTCTTCTACAGTTTTCCACCCGCTATGTAATATATCCTTCCTTATGCAAATGGGTAAATGTCTTATTAAAACTTGCACCAACCCTTCTTGCTCCATGGGCTTATCTAAGTACTGCACTCTCATTAAATGCCAGTCAAAATACTTTTGCATCATACCCCACAAAGTGTTATAATACTTTGGGTCCCAAAAGTTGGATATTAGTTTTTCCAGGGCACTTGCTGACGAATACTTCTCCATAAGCTTTTTTGGGAAGTCTGCCCTAGATGAAAAATTCTCTATGTTCACTCTGCCCCACTCGAAGCTTCTCCTAAAAGGTACCCCACTGCAAATTAAATCTTTTTTGAGTCTTCCCAAGTCTTGGGCAAGGCTTGATTGAACCTTTTCAAAAAATGAGTTGGATGTACTTCCCCATCTGGCTTAAACTTAGGGAACTGTCTAGATAACCCTGAATTTGGTCCCCATTGTAAATCTGTCATTACTTAACTAGTTAATACTATGTTGGGAGAAGTCACTCTATTATCTATTTTGTCCTGCATCAGTTTGAATTCTTTCCACAGTTCTTCTACATTTCACTTGGTATTACTAAGTTCAGAAGATAAAATTGGCAACTTTTCTGCTATCATCTCTTCTACTTGTTTCTCCAGACTGTTTATATTTATTGTTTGTGATGTTGTAATCTCTGCTTTACCGCATCAAATGTAACATTACATATACTTTGAAATGATCCTAATTTTTCACTGAATTCAGATTCTACATTATTACATTTATCTTCAATATCAAATTCTAGTTTTTTAGCTAAGTCCTGAAATTGGTTACTCTGGGTCTGACTAAAGTCAGTGAACAGTTGGTTTACATGGATTGTCAGGGAATTACTGAATTCATTCCTTAAATCTAATTGCAAACTCTCCACTTTATCATTTAAGACACTGAACTTAGCATTTAAAACCTCACCCTGTGCTTATAGTTTTTCACTTAAAGATGCACTTAGTACCTTTCTTATAGCAGGTGAATCTGCCTTCTGTTCATCTAATCTATCATTTAACTGTGTATTTACCGAATCTAACTTAAGACTTAGCTCTTTCTTAAAGTAGCTGAATTTGCACTCTGTGCATCTAATTTTTCACTTAAAGTTGCAATTTCAGAATTTGCAGCTGCACTTTGGTCATCTAATCTAGCATTTAGTTGAGTATTCACTGAGTCTAATTTAAGACATAGTGCTTTAATTAAATTTGCTACCTCAATCCAGTCTGGCATTTCTTTTGTCACTGTCATGGCCATGGCTGGTTCTGATGTTTCCCCAGTTTTTTGAGTATTATCCATATTTTTCTTATTTTTAGATCCATTTATCATTTTAAAAAAATCACATCTGAGTATAATAACTATACTACCAGTCTATTATTGAACAGCGTCCTAAACTTCATACTCAATTAATTGTCTTTCACTCACCCAGCTTAGAGTTTTAGGCTGCATCGGTGAGCAGGTGTGGAATTTGCACAGGTCAACAGCACAGGTGCCGGCAGCATCAAAGGTTGGTTTCAGTGTTGGTGTTGGTGAACAGATTTGTAGTCAGCAGCGGTGAGCAGCAGCTGGTGTCGGCATAGGCTGCTGGTTACAGGGTCCATGCCCCCACAATGTGAGTGAGGGCTGCTTACTCTCCACACTGAATCTTCGTTGTCGAATAGATCTCGTCGTAACTCTTCTTAGTCTAAACTGTTTGAGATTTTCCTTGTGTCCTTTCTTGTATGGTATTTATTAATTTTCACCCCTTTTTACCGTTTATGCAGAACCAACTCTGCGAAACAATTTCCCTGTTTGGTTACCATTTGTTGCTATGGCAACTCACATCTTTTTATCTTGATTTCATTTGAAAATTCCTCTTTCTTTGAGTCCTGATCTTGTCAGTCACCACATTCTAATGGTTTCTGACAATAGAATCTGTGGAGCAAATATACAAACTTTATGTTTTCACCAATTAATGATGTATTAGATTATAGAGAATAACATTCTCGCATTTCACATGTAAATATTTCTGTCTTCTCGTATTTCACTCATATTTCGAGCTTTTAACCACCAGCAATTCAAAAACAACCAAATAATTCATAGATGTCCCATTTGTCTTGCTTCGTTCAGAGATAAGACATCAAGTAAGTTAAAAGTCTATAGTCAAAAGTTCATTTCCCCCCAACAATCACATTCACTAACACAGCACAGAATAGCATTTAATTACTCTGTGTCCTCTCACACTGTATCTGTGGCTCTTGTGCCAAACACTTGTCGGCGTCGTTCGACTGCCCCGCTTATCGTCTTCTCATTACAAACTTACAACCTGCACACAGAAACCAGTGGTGCAGTAGATATGTTTCCACTCTCTTACTTACTTTTAAAATGTCGGGTGTTCAAGGCAGTGGAAGGCTGATTGTCTGTAGAATTTATACCGAAATTCTCTAGTCACTACAAAACGTGGTATGAATTTTGCCCTGAAACGATGCATCTCAAGGTTTTCACTCAAAACTTGATGGCATGATGCTATGCTGATGTTCACCTTCTCAGCAACTTCCCAAACAGGTAAAGAATGTTTCCTGCAAATCACAACATGAACACTATCCACATGGCTATCATCTGTTGATGTGGAAAGATGTGCAGACTTGGACTCATCACAGACCAACATTCTGCCCTGATGAAAATGTTTAGTCCACTCATACCAGTACATGAGACTCATACAGCCTTCCCTGTATGCCTGGCTAAGCATTTGAAATGTCTCTGTGAAAGTTTTGCCAGGTTTGTAGCAGAATTACTCCACACACATTGTTCTTCAAGCTCCTTCATTGCCCTAAGCAGGTTGTACACACGCTTACTTCAGTTGTTGTGGTTCACTTGCTAATTGTTTGAGCAACATGAGGGAAACCTGGTGCTAGCTGAGCTCTGGAGCTGCAGTGCACTCTATCTTCTGGTTGGTGTGCTATTTCAAAAGTTCAGTTTCTTTTTGAATCCACCTCATAAACCTGACAGTGTATTGAATAATACAGAAATAAATTAAAATGTACATCAAATGTGTTCTGTCTCAGAAGCCATTCAGAATAATGATTGTACCTGTCTTATCGCCAAATATTGGCTATTCCTCATGGGACACCCTACATAAAGACCTGTGCTTCATTTTACATTTATTGTGCACTAGTCTTTTTCTTTAAAAATGTCTTTACAGTGAATGTGTACTATGGAAGGTCCCTCCAATGATAAACTGTTCTACCAAAGACATACCCATCTAGTGTATGCTCAACTATCCTTCGGCCACAGTTCTTCTACATTTTCTTTACAGCCCTAAATGTTATAGGGTCCTCCCTGAGATATTACAATATGACCGAGTGACATATGCTGCACAATAAAATCACAGGGTCACTTTTTGAAACCCCATCATTTTCTCCCGGCGCGAAGGTGCCTACATAACCTTGATCCTATGATTTCACACTTGAGATCAGTGATGACTTGAATAACAAGGCATTGACATGTGCTAAAAAGACTAGAGCTTAGTAGTTTGTGTGAAGTTACTGTGGGTTAATTAAGTGAAATTTGCACCATATTCCACCCAACACCACCATGGACGTGTCATACCATCTGATCCCTTCTCTTGCTGACCGTGTGATAGTGGTCAGAACCAGGACGCCCAGCTTCGAAATCATGTACTTTTCTTATGCGAGCTGAGGGAAACATTTTGGACACACCACTGCTCAGATTGACATGGAAGGCATCTGGAGGTGTCATAAAGGGCATGAATGAAATCACCCATTCACTTGAGGTGTTCATTGTCACACAACTTGCAGTCAAAAATAACAGTTTGCAGTGCAATGTGCAAAGGACATTGTTCTTGACAACTTTTGGCACTGCTCATTCCATCCCACTCTTTGGAGTAAAGGAATGTAGCTTGGCCACAATTTTTGCTCTGAAACACTACAGGGACTGTTCAAATCCATATGATAAAATGTGAATGTGAAACAAAGAAGAAAAGGGTGTTATGCATTTTCATACCTCCATGTTAGCACACATGTGAATAAAAAAAATGCAAAGGGTTCCTGTAAAAAAGCAGAATTTGGCAACACTCACAATGCCATGCTCATGTTCCTAATGGTTACCTTAAAAATGTCTCTGTACGGCCATAAGCATTCAACATTCCTAGATGATGAAGAGGTAGGCAACCTTTTGGCACCTCTCAGGTATCTGGTATGTAGCCAGCAGGTAATGGAGCCACAGGTTAGTGCCATACAGCTGAGGGGTCTCGAAAGGGTTGCTTGTCCCACTGGGAATGAGTGTGTCTGTCCAGAGACATGTTTAAATGCCAAACAAAGCTACATGGGTGTCACCAAGGGTGTTGCCAAACTAGGAGCCTTATGGGACACTTTGCCATTTTTTTTGTACGCTTGCCAATGTTGCACCCTCCCATACAACAGCCAAAGGAGGTCATGAAAAAGGCAGGGAGAAGAAAGCATAAACACCATTTTTACATCAGATAATGTTCAGATTTTGTCAAACGGTTTGTAGTGGTTCCACCATGTATACGTAACAATGGGCATACAAATAATGAAAATCCATCTGTAAAATTCCTGTGCAGTAACAAGGGTAATAAAATGAGATGCTAGTTGATAAATTTATTTAAAAAACTAGTTCTGCCCACCATGTACTTATAAATCTTTCTCATTGAGTTGATCTGCACATCAGTTAGCTAACATACTTTTACAAAATATTATCTGATGACATAATCTTCCAGGATATGTACTTTCACTTATTTGTGTGGCTATGGCACCGTAGCAAAATATGACACAGTTATTCTACAAAAGGGTTAGAGGTAATGGCAGATATGCAGTTTATCTAAAATTTGCATTCAGTGAGCACTACTGTCAACCAACAAATGTAAGAGTAGAAATACAGATACTTTGCACTGACCTTTTATATATTCTACTTACAAATATAAGTTATCATATGTTGTGTGTTCATTCCATTTCTGAAGTTGTATGATAATTTTACAATCCAATAATTTAATTTCTGTTTCAGCTGAAGATGATACTTTTCTGTCTGGATCCCTTTTCCACATATCAGATGCTATAAATGTGCATCCTTTGGCAGGTATAGCATTCCTTTTATTTTAATGCTGCAAAGAAAGCAATAAAATTTGTTGATTTCATTATAATCTACAGAATTTTGTTTCATTAGAGTAGAAGTGTAAAGTATTTAATGAGTAGTAACAAAAACTCTCCTCGTATTAGAAATATTGAGCAGTGGACAGATACGACCACAAAAAGTACAAAAAAATGTGCTGAAGTTCAAAAGCAGAGCTCTTTTGTGACTCCTAGTTGATTTGTATACAGATTGTAGATTACTGAACTATTCCTGTATTTTATGTACATTCTTCTCACAGTTGTGTAACTTTATTTCACCTCACTTTAAAGATTCTGTTGGTTCCACAAATGTGAATTAATAGTTTCATAATGCGCATATCTAAATTACTTGATACTGGTACAATAGACACTTCAAAACTTTGTAATAAAACTACAGCACAAATAGACATCATAATGCAGTTCTGTTACAGAAAAAGTTACTAAAAGTAAAGTGGTTCTGTCAAATAATCAGTCCATCTACCAAATAATACAATAATACGTAAAGCATAGATCACCATTCACCGTATTTTTATTGAGGAGGCATTGAGTCTCTCTCTCTCTCTCTCTCTCTCTCTCTCTCTCTCTCTCTCTCTCTCTCTCTCTCTCTCACACACACACACACACACACACACACACACACACACACACACACACAAGCACGACCACTGTCTCTAAATGCTAAGACCCAACTCTGCATCTGACGTAAGCAGCAATCTAGCTGTGGTGGAGATAGAGGGCAAGGAGGAGGTATGAGCTGGAGAAGGGGAGGGATAACAGGGAATTTCAAGTTTCAGTGTAGAATGGGAGATAATCAAAACCCTGATGCAGAATGTGATTCGGCTATTCCACTTCTGCATGGTACTAAGTACCAAGAGGAGTGCTCCTTTGTGCCCAGACTGTGGGTCTGTGGGGATGGTAGGTGTCTGGTGAGACAAGGCACAGGAGATCTATCTCTGGACACTATTGGGAGGTTAATTACAGCCTGTGAAGGCCTAAATGAGACCCTTGGCACATTTGGAGCTTGTCACTACATATGTGGCAATTGTGGGTAACCAGGCTGTTGGGAAGGAACTTCTTGCCATAGAATGGATGGCAGCTGTTGAAGTGGAGGAAAGATGGTTAGTTGTTTTGATGTGGACAGAGATAGTGATGTAGGTGTCTGGCAGCTTGAATCACCATCTCCAGACTTTGGCCAAGAGACAGCTGGACCACTCACTTGCTGAACATGCCATCCAGCATGGGTGTGCTTCACTTTAGTGAATGCTCGCAACCTGTGCCATTTGAATGCTTTCCGTCAATACCAGCTTTACTCAGTTGCACATATTGGAACTCTTCCTGCAATATGTACCCTTTGTTCTTGTAACCAACTCGGCATCAGCCTTCTCTAATCCCTGTCCTCCACCTGTGGTTTCCTGTCCCTGCTCCCATTCCAGTACACACATGCCTTCCACCTCACTGCCAGTATAACTGCAGCCCCACCCTACCTGCTCCTTGTACTTTCACATCCCAGACCACAGCTTTCTGATACTGCACTTAGCAGTCCTCTCCTATCCTTACCATGTCCCTGCTGCACTCTCTCCACCAACAGCATTAGCATTTTCCCCCGCCATTACCCTGCCATCCCTCCCTTTCTTTCCCAATGCCTTCTCCTTACCTCACTATGCACGCCAGCTAGATTGCAGCTCACATCAGACACAGTCACAGTTGGGCATGGAGACAATACCCAAGTGTGTGTGAGTTGGAGTAATTGTTGCTGGAATGTGTGAAAGTTCTGCTTCTGAAGAAGGGGTTTGTCTGAAAGTTGAAAAATTTCTAGTACCTTTTCTTTGTGGCTGTCTGGTACTTTGTACCTCCTCTATTGATGAGTAGCAATCTGTCCTTTCCATATTATTGTTTTTCATCCTTGACTTTCTGCTGAGTTATAGAATTTCTGTTAGAGCATGGCCTGTCACCTTATTTTTAAACAGGCTGCCTTGATAGTGTATTATAAATTTTTATTCCCATATACTGTGGAGTTTGTGCATACAATTTCAGTTTGAGTGGGAAACATAAAATTACCTTTCATATCTTGTGTTGTAAGTGTGGCAAAGATGATTTTCTTCAGATGATATTAGCTTGCCATGAAGAATAATTTTAATTACTTAAAATATAGGGAGGGACTGTTAAATATCCAATTTAACCCATACTATGTCTAACAATATTCTTATGCGGTTTTTGTGAACATCCTCAGAATGTTATATCATGCTAATGGCAGATTAAAAATCTTTATTATAAGGTGTTTCTCATGTACTGGTCTTGATATCAATGTAAACTAACTTAATTTATCAATAAACGTGTGTACTGCAGCTTAAATTCTCATACAAATTTAATGCTAGGTATTTGTCCATGTCAGCAACTGATTTTAACCTCCTGGCATTTCAAATGTTTAGTGTTGAATTTTTGTGATGTTCGGTTTCCACTCACTAACTGGAGTCAGCTATCTAGGATATTCCGGGAGTTCACAGTAGCGTTTGATATATTTTCTGTATCATCATTTTCAGTTAATGCAGGTAAATCATCTGCACACAGAACTGATGGAGATAAATCTCTTAGATTTGTACACTGATTTTTCTTTACAATTTGTTCCATTATTAAGCACAATCTCTTATTTAGTATTGTACCCTTCTCTGTAATGAAACTGATCTTCATTCAGTATCTCTCTGATTTTTCTTCTTGTGTTTGAGTGTATTATTCTGGCAGTTTATAAGCATTGCATATCAGACTGATCAATCAGTGGTTTTCACTTTTATCTCCTCTTACCTTCTACAATGGTAATGCTATTTGGAGATCTAGTGATAAGTGATTTATTTCATTAGTTTTTTTTATACCAGCTTAGTAATCTCCATAGGAGGAGTATCTACTTCCTGTTGATGAGGTCATTAGAGATGGAGCACAACATCAGACTGGACATATCCAGAATGGAAATAAGCAGTGTCCTTAACAAAAGTATGTCCAAGAAAAGAAAGGACCCTGTTCTAGATGGTTGGTTGGGGATTTGAACCTTATCCTCACAAATGCAAGACCAGTTTCTCAACAATTGTGCCAACTCACTTGGTTATTATATTTTAAGGTGTGTCATCAACTGCTATTGACTTGTTTTAGGTCAGATGTTACAGTGCTCAATCAAACTCAGAATTCATTACTTGAATGCCTATTTCTCATACTTCTCCTGTCTCCACCTCTCTTACCCTTTAAGGCAGTTCTTCCAGTCATATGGGTCTGAGATGTACTCCTCTTCATACATGTTCTTTCAAACAGTTGAAATCCAGGTTGAAATATCAACTTAATGAAGAGGACAAATTCCCAATCACTGTAAGGAAGACACGCTGAGTTGTGGACAGATACTGTTATACATTGAGCTTTCTTCAGAAAGGAAAACATACACATTCACACAAGCAAGCACATCTCCCGCACAAATGACCATTATCTCCAGCAGCTCCAGCCAGAATGCAAAGGTGTCACATCAAACAGGAGCAGCAATCGGGAGGGGGGTACAGAAGGGGAAGGAATAGAAGGGTGTGGGGGAGGGGAGAGGAGTCAGCACAACCTGACAGCGTATGCAGGGTCTTGATCAGGGCTGGGCAAATACTGTTTTGTGAGCGCGAACACTTGCAGATGCCTTCAAGGCCTGCCTGCAGCTCTCCCTCACTCTGCCAACCAGCAGTACCCCCACCACACCTAGCCACGCACGCTATTGCATGGCACAGAGCCACTTGGTATGTTTACTTCCTGTCTTTTCTACTGTCTGTATAGACATTGTGTTCAGTGTTCATGATAAAACAGAACTAGTGGTTGGAAAATGGCTGAGGAGGAGTTAAAATCATTGAAATGAAAGTCCTTTAAACCTATACTCATTAATCCACAGTGGGAAGAAGAGTATATTTTATTGGAACACAAAGCGGAGCTCAGTGTTTGATTTGCAATGCAGCATTGTCTTCACAGAAGAAGTACAATGTGAAGCAACATTATCAATTGCTTCACGAGAAGTATATAGTCAGTTTGAATAATCAAGAAAGAAAAGCCAAACTTACCAAACTGAAGCAGAAAAAGAAGAAAGACATATGTATACATGTAGATAATTATGACATTGGTTCACATTATTACTGTTATGAATATTATGTAATGTGCATTTTCCATCACTTTTACCTTCTCCAGTATGTATTTACAGGATGAAAACCTCATCATCCACAATGGTGCAGCAATGACAGTAAACTATCATGCAGCTCTTAAAATAGTTAAAACAGCATGGGCCTTCGGCAATGGAGAATTTGTGAAAGACTGTTTTGTTGCTGCCGCAACAATTTTGGGCCCGGCAAGTCTTTTCTGTTTTTGAAACCCTTACTCTTTCACTGAGGACGGTTTGCAGGGGCATTGAAGAAATGACACGCGATGTTGAAGCTCAATTGAGAAATGAGATCAAAGATTTGGTTTTCTTTTCATTAGCATTGGATGAAAGCACTGATTATGTTACAACACAGACTTATGACCAGTCATTGCAGGAGCCCCATCTGTTGCAATCGATGAAAGTTTTTCCCAACATAGCTCGTATTTCTCTATTATATGTTCTATGGCGGAAAATATATCATCGGCCATTGTTGTGTAATGCATTGGTACTAAGCATGAAACCCCCTTGGACATATGTGTGTTCCAGCTGCACTACATACATTAGCTTATCCATACTCAGCGGTGTGCACAAAGTGCTCTCACAGCAGCACAGTTGCCGTCTGTGCAGTGTGCATACCCAAGCGGCCAGTCACATCTCACAGCTGTGCTACCCACACTCACGTGCCCTCACAGCTGCTCAGCATTGCCCTCACGGCTCACGTTGCTCGTGGGCAGCCATGTTGGCAGCTCTTGTGCCCACCTCTGGGCCCAATGGTGGCCAGTCAAAGCTGCCAGGTGCAGTGTCAGTAGGCTGTGGAAGGGGAGGATAAAAAAGACTGGTGGTTGCTTTGACAGAAAGCAGACCACAATGAGTGTTAGGGGATGTGAATTGGGAGGAGGTGACATAACAGAAGTGGTGGAAACTCCTATCTGTGAAGTTCACAAAAGCTGGTGGTGGAGGGGAGGATACAGATGACCCGAGTTGTGAAGGCCAATGAAATCAAGCATGCTATGTTCAGCTGCATGTTGTGCCACAGGGTGGTCCAATTTGCTCTTGGTCACAGTTTGGTGATGGCCATTCATCCTATTGGACAACTGGTTGGTTGTCATATGAATATAGAAAGCTGTGCAATGATTGAAGTGGAGCTGTTATGTGACATGTCTGCTATCACAGGTGGCCCACCCTCAGATTGAGTAATATAAGCTTGTGACAGGACTGGAATAGGTAGTGCTGGGTGGATGGATTGAGTGGGTCTTGCACCTGCATACGCCACAGTGATCTGCCTGCTGTGGCAAGGAGTTAGGATTAGTAGTGGCAATGGTATTGACTAATGTGTTATGGAGGGTTTGTGGGTGATGGAACACTACTTTAGGAGTTATGGAAAGCATCCTGGGTAGAATCTCTCTCATTTGAGAGCATCATAATAGTTACTCAAAGATCTGACAAAGGATGTGGTTCAGTTGCTGCTGCCTGGGGTGTTATTGGGTGATGGGGCATTCTTTTGTAACTGACTCTTGGGTGTGTTGGGAAGTAGGGGGGGGGGGGGGGGGGGGGAGTGGAGATATGATATGAGAAATGTGTTTGCAGGCTAGGTCTCAGAGCTAGTGTAGGCCTGTGAAGGCCTTTGTGAGACTTTCAGCAAGGGAGCTATTGTCAATGTAAATATGATGTCCATGGGTGGCCAGGCTTTATAGAATGGATTTTTTTGTGTGAAAGGGATGGCAGCCACTGAAAAGTAGGTACTATTGCTGGTGGATCGAGTACTCACAGAGGTGTGGATGAACCCATCAGAGAGGAGGAGGAGGACCAGTTGAAGCAAATGGGAGAAAAAGTGGTGAGGTTGTGAAGTAATGAGGATAGAGTGTTTTGGCTCTGAGACTAGATTATGAAGATATCACATCAGTGAACCTTAACCAGACCAGGAGTTTGTGGTTGTGGGAGGCTATGAAGGTTTCCTCTAGATGGACCATAAACTTGTTGGCATGGGAGGGTGCCATGTGGATGCCCATGGCTGTGCTGGGTATGTGTTTGTATACCTTCATTTCAGAGAAGTAGTTGTGCAGTAGGATAAAATTAGCAAGACGTATTAGGAACGAGGTGGTGGGTTCGGAGTCTGAAGGACACTGGGAGAGTTCGTGCTCACTAGCAGCAAGACCATGGGTATGAGGGATGTTGGTGTACATGGAAGTGGTGGCAACAGTGATGATTAGGGATCCAGGAGTTATGGGGTGGGGATGGTGGAGAGTTGGTGAAGAAAGTGGTGGTTGGTATCCTTGATGTATCTTCCATACCAAAAAATTTATCCCATACAACCTGGCCACCTGGGGCCAGATTATTTGCAGTGAAACAAACTTTCTTGCCCAGTATGCTACTGATCTCACAAAGGCCCTTGCAGACAGGCACTAGCCATGAGACATAGTCCACAAATGGATTTATTGTGCCATATGCACACAAACCCCCAATTCTCCCACCACTCCTAAGAGTCATTTATAATTGAGCACCCCCTTTGACACCCCCCGTACCATCCTGGACTAGAGCAACTGAACCACATCCTTCATCAGGGCTTTGATTATATATCATTGTGTTGTGCACTGAAATGAGGGACATCCTACCCAAGATCCTTCCCACCCCTCCTGAAACATTGTTCCTTTGCCCCCAACCTAAACACAATCCTAGTTTATTCCTAAGCCGCTCCCAATCCCAAATCCTTGCCACAGGGATCATATCCCTGTGGAAGACCCAGGCGCACGACCTGCTCAATCTGCCCACTCAGCACTTCTTATTCCAGTTCTGCCAAAGGCTTATCATACCCCATCAGAGGCCAAGCCACCTGTGAAAGCAGCCATGTCATATACCAGCTCTGCTACAGTCATTGCACAGCTTTTTATATTGGTATAATTACCAACCATTTGTCCACTAGGATGAATGGCCACTGCCAAACTGTGTCCAAGAGCAGTGTTGATCATCCTGTGGCACAACATGCAACAGGCCATAACATGCTTGCTCAATTTCAATGGCTGTTTCACAATCCAGGCCACCTGTATCCTCCCTTTAACGCCAACTTTTCTGATCTATGCAGATGTGAGTTATCCTTGCAACACAGTCTCATCCTGTGGTAACATGCTGTCCCTACAACCTCCAACCAAGAGTTTCCACCCTCTGTCCTATCACATGCTCCCAATTCATATTCCCTGACCATCATTGTGCTCTACTCTCTGCCAATGTATTCTCCACCCCTCCCAGCCTGGCCTTTTCTCCCTCTCTGTTCCTCTTCTTTTTCACTCACTATTCCTCACCCCTTCCTCCTCCATAGCCTCTCAATGCTGCATTTTGTAGGCTTGTCCAGCCACAATCTAGCTGCTGCATGCTCTGCCAGGCATAGCTGACTGCTATACTCCACCCATACCTTGCTACCCCTACCCCTGAACTGCTGCTTTCGTTCGATGTGATACCATTGCATTCTGATGAGACCAGCCAGAGATAGCAGTCATGTGTGCATGAGATGTGGTTACTTATGTGAATACATGTGTATGTGTGTGTTTTCATTTATGAAGAAGGCTTTGGCAGAAAACTCATTTTATAGCAGTCCTTTTCTTGTGCCTGTCTGCAACTCAGCATGTCATCTTCACAGTGAGCAGCAATCTATCCTTTCAATAATATTGTCTGTTCTTTCATGTACACTCAAATGAGGTTCCCTGCTTGCTTTTCTGCTCCTTTTCTAAAGTTACAGTAAACGTTTCTATGATGTAACTTACCACTTCCAGCTCCACTCCCTCCAAAACCTTAAAATTCTAACCAACACAATCTGGAACCACCGTTTGGTAAGTTACATCATCTTCGTTTTTAGATATATTTTTCCCACGTGGAATGTTTCCCTCTATTATATTCAAATTATATATTTTGTTATTCGTGGCTTCTGTGCCTCCGCCATAATAGTACCTATGGTGTCCCGTGCTGCCTTAACTACTTCCTTCTGTATTACATTCCACTTACCTTCTGTTGAATTGTACTTGATGTTTGTCCTAAGTCATTGGCAACTAAATTATACAATTTGTTATTCATTGCTTCTGTGCCTCTGCCATAATAGTATATATGGTGTCCTGTTCTGCCTTAACTACTTCCTTCTCTGTTATGTTCCATTTACCTTCTGTTGAATTGTACTTGATGTTTCTCCTAAGTAATTGGCCACTGCCTCATATAGTTTTCATTTTGTCTTGTGTTGCCCTAAACATCCCGTATCAGCTACTCATCACTATAGATCATCTGTGTCTGTAATCATGCCAGAATATTCTTTGCAGTCCATTATTTCACTGATAAAACTTAGCCTGACCATGATTTTGGGATTTTTTGTTCACCTCAACCATATGAATCCTGTCACAAAATTCTTACTATTTTACCATTTATAATGACATCGACATCTGTTACATAATACACTGATGCTATGATTATAACACGGTAATCATGTGACAAGTAATCTTGGCTTGTATTTTCATTTATTTGTATTAATGTCCAACAAATCCAATTTCAACCCCTCAATCTTTTTCAGATTTTACAGTTCCCTTACAACAGGCAAACTTTCAGACATTTCATACTCTGATCTATAAATTTTTAGCCTTATTTCTCCTTCTCTTGGTCATCCTACTGTAGGCCTATTTCATTGTTGTTACCCAGTAAGCCCAGTAATTTGTGTAACCAATCACAGCTCTTAATGTTCCATTAGTTTTATGTTATTTTTATGCTTTTACAAACAGGAATGAACACTCAATCTCAAAAAAAAAAAATAAATAAATAAATAAATAAATATTAGAATGAAGCGGAATGAGCATTTTATGCATTTTTGGAATGACTTTGATTGTGTTTGTCATAAAGATCACTGGAAAAGTTCATATGATTTGACGATAAGAATGTGCTGTTTGCTTTGTTAGATCAGTCAACTACATAGAACAAAAATGTTTTGATACTAGAAGCAAATGAATGTGTAATACTAAGTCCAAAATAGGGGGCACTAACTATAGTGTTAATTAATATTAAATTATTATTATTATTTCTTTCACAATTTTAGTCAATTATCTTGATAGTTAAAATAGACTTTACAGCACATACAGCTCTAGGCAGAAATTATGTACTTAAAAATATTATTTCTTGTTACTCACTAATATGACAAAAGTGGAGATGTTAAGTCACAGGCAGACACAACAAAAACACTGTCGAACAAAGCTTTTGGCCAAACAGGCCTTCATCAGATTAACCAAACAACACACACACACACACACTGGCCTTGGCAGCCAGACACTGTGGTCATGTGTGTGTGAGTGCATTTGTATGACTGAGTGTATGTTGTCTAAGTTTGATGAAGGCCTGTACGACCAAAAGTTTTGTTTATCATTCTTTTTGTTGTGCCTATATTTCATCATGATTTTCCATTGTTTAATATTGCAAAACTTTCCACATATATGTGGTGTCAATTAACATTTAATATTTTATTGTTCTAATTACAAATGCACATTATTGCTCTCTGGTGGAAGTAATAAAACATAACACCCTGACCAAGGCCATATTGATCAGACACTGAAAAAATTAAGTTTCATTTGTTTCACCTAAAAAGCTGTTCCTCACTGTAGTAACAACAAGATAAAACTACTATTGTTTCTGGCTTTCTCCTCTTATTGCTGCTCCACATGTCCATATATACATAAAACTTTTATTTACAACATTTTATGAAATAAAAATGAGCAATTGAAGTGCTTTGTTGTGTTAATACTTATTTATACCTATGTAAAAAAAAAATTATTAAATTTTATGATATAAAAATGAGCAATGGAAGTGCTTTGTTGTGTTATTCTATACAGTCCTCAAGAGAAACCTAGAAATACAGGCTGATTACAAATTATTAAATGATTCTGTATAGTTAAAACACAAAACTGCCACTCTTTTAGAGTGAATACAAGTTTGATGTTTGTGAAAACACAACCATATGAAATTTGCCAGTAGTCTGTAATCATTTTCCATTGTTTCTCTCAGAGAGAGCGTTAAAAAAGTTTAAAATGGACTACAAAATATTTACAAAGTTTGGTTCCCCAGATATTCACGCACAAGAACATAGTACCAAACTCTTTCAGCCTTAATCATTTTACTTTGTGTGAAGCCACTGTCATATAAAACTTTCTGAAAAACATAAGCACCATTTGACTGTACAACTGGTTTTATTCCACAATCTAGATTTTGGCTTTAGGCCATTATCAATTGTTAAAAGTATAAAAATCATTAGACTTGAGTAGAACATAAGTCATCGTCAAAATATATACCTTTGGTTGTATAAACCAATTTTGTCCAAAGTAAATGCAAGAACATTTGTGTAATAGGCTAATTTACTGGCAGTTAACATGACCTCTTCACTTTATATGGTTCTGGAATAAAATAGACGACCAAATCACAAATTTTAAACTTCATTACACTGAGTGACTGCTCAGACACAGTGTAGCAAAGTTTAAAATCTGTGATTTGGTCATTTATTTTATTCCGCAACCATATCAAGTGAAGAAGTTGCGCTAATTTCCAGTAAATTAGTCTATTACACATATGTTCTTACATTTACTTTTGGCAAAATTGGTTTGTATATCCGAAGATTCATATTTTGATGATAACTTGTGTTCTACTCTTGTCTAATGGTTTTTAATACTTGTAACACTTGATAATGGCCTAAGACTACAATCTAGATTGTGGAATAAAACCTGTTATACAGTCAAATGGCAGTTATATCTTTCTAAAGCTTTAACTTTTACCAGTTCAAAAATTCCATTGCACTAGCATAACAAAGATAAACACAGATATGACATACATTTGTAATTTTTCTTTTCTTTGTTAACAGTTGATCCAAAGAAAAATATGAAAGTGAGTACTGAATTTCATGTGGATCTAATCTTCTGTACTCCAGTTCCCTTGTGAAGAATCTTGAGTCAGAGACCCTTTCCAGTGGCTTGGTCAGTAGATCAACTAACTGATTAGTCCTGTCAGAGTGTTCTAATCCAAGTTCCCCATTCAAAAATCTTTCCATGATGTAGAAGTGACAGACATCTATGTGCTTCAATTTTTGATGATACATTGGATTTTTAGACAACTTCACTGTACTTTATTGTCAATTTAGAGTGTAGGATTTTCACTTGTTTTAGTCAATTTATACATTATGCTTTTTAGCAAAACCATCTCCTTTGCTCCTTCATTTGCTGGTATTATTTCTGCTTGCACACTGGAAACTGCTACGGTCTTTTGAAATTGACTGACCCATGATTCAGCTCCATGAGTGAGAGTTGAAACAACAAGTTGTTGAACATCTCAGGCCATTGCCACAAGTTGATCCTTAAAGCGAACTTTCTCATTTTTTACAGTTCTCTTATGTCAGACCCATCAGTTCTGTAAAATATTTGTACCACTGTCCACCTGCTTGACTGAGTATTAATGTGCTTGCCTACCATGTGTTGGGCCCAGGTTCAATTCCTGGCTTGGTTGGAGATTTTCGCCATCAGTGGGCTGGGTGTTGTGTTACCTTATCATTATCTCATCATCACCAACATGCAATTCATCCAATATGGAATCGCCTGAAATTAGACTTGCATCCAGCGGCCAAACTTCCCTGGATGGGGCCTCCTGACCAACAATGTCACATGATCTTCTTTTTCTTCTTCTTCTTCTTCTTCTTCTTCTTCTCTCTCTCTCTCTCTCTCTCTCTCTCTCTCTCTCTCTCCCCCCTCTCTCCTTTCTTTCCCCATCACTTGAACCACCAACTAACAGCCATTAGTCTCTTTCAGGCTCTTCAGTTCTTCATGAATGGCCTCCAGTCACTGATTTTTATTGCTAGACTGCAAACCTTCAGTATACAAATTGTATCATTGTATTTGATTAAAGGAGTTCTAGCCATGTACCCATAATCTCCACTGGTCATCCATTCCAGTTTCTTTATTTCACATTTGTTTCTTTGTTTCTCACTTAATACTTGACTTCCTCTGAAACTTGACATCATATTGACACTACTACTTTGCTTGGATCTCTGTCTTCTTGTTGTGGCTCACATTTTCTGATTACTTTTTCTCATCAGATGCCTGATTAGGTTGACTCCATTAATGGTTTCATCATGAGAAACTTCAAATTCAGTAACATTGGAGCACAGATTACATACAACTTCAGTTTCGAATTTTACTTCATCACTAAATACAATCTTCCTAGGAGATGAAATCCTGACCCTAAATCCATGTCTGTCTTTCACATACCCAACCAGATAGCCCAGCACAGTCTTCTCATCAAACTCTGAATGAAAATTCTTGTACTTTCTTATTACCAAATTTTTTCTCTCTACCTCACCTGAACTGTTTGATACCATGAGCATTTCTCTTAGCTACATTCAAGAACTATTCCAGGATGGTGCTGCCTTCACTCTTCTGCTTCATGAAGGAACAATGGAAAATCCAGGACATAATAATGGTGGTATTAGGAAAAGGATAGATTGCTACTTGCCATATAGCGGAGATGTTGAGTTCCTGACAGGCACAACAAAAAGACTACGAAACACTTAAACTTTTGTACAGAAGGCCTTCTTCTGAAATAGACAACATAAACATGCACATTAACACAAATGCAGCTCACACACATGACCACTGTATCTGTCTGCTGGGACCAGACTTTAGCCCTATCTTTGACGGGGTAGGTGATGCTTGCGACAGGAGTGGAGTTAATGGTTGAGGAGGGTAGGTTGCAGGTAATAGGCTGACAATGTCGGTCTATGAGTACAAGGATACCCCGTTAGCACACAGTAAACAGCCACAATGGGGCATTTTGGGTGGTTGGGTTTATGGACTTTAGGAAGACTGTAGAAGGCAGGAGAGCACGGAGTGGCAGGAGTAAAGAGAGAAAAATACTCTTAGTAGAGTTCTGGGATGGGTGTAAGGATTTGGGGAGTGACTGGAGATTATGCTGAATTTTTGGAATAGGGTCACTGTGACTGGATTTGTAGGTGGAATAATCTGACAGCTGGTGAAATTCTTCTTCTACCAAGCAATCCTTGCAGTTCAAAACAACAGAGGTGGAGACTTTGTCACCATGTAGGATAATAAGGTCAGGATCAGATTTTAGTTAGTAGTTTGCAGTTCTCGCTGTGGATGTAGCATTAGCTTGGATGTTGAGGGATTTGGGGAATGATGGTGAGGTAATGTTTGAATTTAAGAAATTCTGGAAAGTGAACAGGGGGTGATTTGAGGGTGGTAGGTATGAATCACAGTTGGAAGGAGGACTGAACTGAGTGAGGCAGAGTTCAATGTTGGTGTTAGGTTGAGTCTGATTGGTAGGGTTGGTGGAAAAAAGTGTTTCCACTGTAGGGACTGGTAGATGGAGAAAAGGTCTTTAACAAGTTCAGCATGACTGAATTTTGGAATGGGGCAAAATAAGACTGGGGGACGGAGCAGCAGAAGAATTTTACAAGTGGAGAGGAGGTAGTGCAAGGAGGTTTGGGCCTGATTGCCATGGTTTTGCAGGGCCACCTTGGTGAGGGTTAAGAACTGGCAGAATCTGAACAGATGGAGGTCATTTTAAGGAGAGGTTGCAGCTGGAGATGGGTGATTTGATGATAAGGCCATGTGGGCAGTGCCATGTGCCAAGCAACAATTCAGGAACAGTTTGTGGAACTACGTTCTGGCTAGGGATAAGAAAACTTATCTCAACTGACACAGCTGGAAGATGCAAGGTGAAGGATAAAAATGCATAAAGTATGTAAATAGCATAGAAATATGTGCAAAAATATCCACCAAAATACACCAAAACATGTGTGAAAAATCACATAAAGCACTGAACAGATGAAGTATGTGGAAACAAGATGAACCTGAGGGAATAGTCCAATATGGAAGGGTGAAAACACAACAGGACCAAAGATGAAAATAAATAAAAAAAGATTGTAATGTTGATTGCAGCTCTGTGGGTGGATATGTATGGAGAAGGGTAACAGTACATGTGTCTAGACCAGACTAATGCATCCAAAGTGGAATAAGAGAGGAGAAAGAGTGGGGGATGGAGAGAGATCAGTAGAATGAGCTAAAAGTTCATGTGGCATGGGAAGGTAGGGAAAATAACATGTGAAAATATGCGAGAGTGACACTGGAAGAGGACTCCACCAGCTGTAAGATTCGTCCACCTACAAACCCTACCACAGTGACCCTATTCCAAAAATTCAGCATAATCTCCAGTCACTCCCCCAAATCCTTACACACATCCCAGAACTCTACTAAGAGTATCTTTCTCACCTTACTCCTGCCACTCCGTGCACTCCTGCCTTCTACAGTCTTCCTAAAGTCATAAACCCAACCACCCAAGATACCCCATTGTGGCTGTTTACTGTGCGCTAACGACGGTATCCCTGTTCTCATAGACCGACATTGTCAGCCTATTACCTGCAGCCTACCCTCCTCAACCATTAACTCCACTCCTGTCGCAAGCATCACCTACCCCGTCAAAGATAGTGCTACATGTGAAATCAGTCATGTCATCTACAAATTAAACTACAACCACCGTACTTCATTCTACAAAGACATTACAACCAACAAGCTGTTTGTCTGCATGAATGGCCACTGACAAACTGTGGCCAAGGAAAAACTGGACATCCAGTTGCTGAGTACGCTGCCCAACACAGTGTTCTTCATTTTAATGACTGCTTCACAGCCTGTGCTAATTGGATGCTTCCTACCAACACCACCTTTTCCGAATTGCATAGGCAGGAACTCTCCCTGCAATATATCCTACAGTCCTGTGAGCATCATGGCTTCAACCTCATTAATCATTGTCCTTCACCCATGTAGCCCCTTTCCTGTTCCCTCTCCAACACTAAACAGCCCTCTGTCCCATCAATGCACCCACACTGTATTTACTTCTCTCCCCTTTTCTGTGCCACCGCACCCTTCATCTAGCCTCCTGATAGCACCTAGTTGCCCTACCCTCTCTCCATTTCATCCTTGTATGCTCCCACAAACATCACTTTACCATCTCCAACCCGACTCTGATCTCCCTCCCCCTCCCCATCCCAGCCTCCTCCTTACCCCCACCACACATATTACTTCACCCATCATGTGCAGTTGCTCAAGTCTGGCCCAGCAGCCAGAGAGAGTGATCCTGTGTGTGTGAGATGTGTTTGTGTGAATGTGTGTGTGTGTGTGTGTGTGTGTTGTCTATTTCAGAAGAAAGCCTTCCGACCAAAAACTTACATGTTTAACAGACTTTTTGAAGTTAAATTGAAAGAAAACAAGGATATCTGGTCACATGACTATAGGGTAATTTCAACAGCAGCAGCAGAAAATGGTAAAACAGGATTAAGATTCATTATGAAGTGGAAGGTAGAGCAGAGAGTGTACCACAGTAAACAGTTCTGTGATAGGGTTGTTCTTATCAGAATCAACAATGATAGTTCAGGTATACAAGCTGACATCCTAAACTGAATATGAAGAGGTAGAGAATGTATATGAGAATATCAAATGGCTAATGGAGTACATAAAGGGAGATGACAGTGTAATAGTCATGGAGGACTGGAATGTGGTTGTAGGGGAGTTAAAGAAAGAGTTATGGGAGAATATGGGCTTGGTATTGGGAATGAGAGAGGAGAAAGTCTAATTGAGTTCTGTAATAAATTTCATCTGGTAATAGTGAATACTCTGGACAAGAATCACAAGAGGAGGAGGTGTACTTGGAAAAGGCCAGGAGATATGGGAAGATTTGAGTTAGATTACATCATAGTCAGACAGAGATTCTGAAATCAGATTCCCAGGGGCAGATACAGACTCAGATCACAATGTATTAGTGATGAAGAGTAGGCTGAAGTTTAAGAGAGTAGTCAGGAAGAATCAGTATCCATAGAGATGGGATACAGAAGTACTAAGGAATGAAGAGATATGCTTGAAGTTCACTAATGCTATAGATACCACAGTAAGGAGTAGCTCAGTGGGCAGTATAGTTAAAGAGGAACAGATATCTCTAAACAGGGCAATCACAGAAGTTGGAAAGAAAAACATATATACAAAGAAAGTAACTGCAAAGAAACCATGGGTGACATAAGAAATACTTCAGTTGATCGATCTACTAAACAACCATTTAAGAAACACTGCTACTAACCAAAATGGTGTCCAAGTGCAATCAAATGTTGAGGGCATATTCATGCATGTCGGGACATACTCTGTTTGACACAGCAGTGAGGCTGAAATCATTAGTGAATCTCGAAACTTGATTTGTACTGCCAAATCTTTGTATATTAAATCAAGACTGGTAATAAGTGATATTTTGCACAGGATATCAGTGAATGACTTACATAGATAAAATAAACAATGGAATTAAGGACCAGTGTGATAAGCTTCGTGTGGTATTTATAAACCCAAACAAATTTATAAGTAACAAATGTCTGGGTATAGATAGTGTATATTTCAATAGGCTAGGCTCAGTGACTCTTGAGTAAAATGTTTTTGGACATTTGCAAAATCATCAGTAATCAGGGAAACTGATGAAGTATGGAAGGGATAAAACTTCCTGGCAGATTAAAACTGTGTGGCAGACTGAGACTCAAACTCAGTACCTTTGCCTTTCGTGGGCAAGTGCTCTACCAACTGAGCTACCCAAGCACGACTCATGACCTGTCCTCACAGCTTTAATTTTGCCAGTACCTCATCTCCTACCTTCCAAACTTCACAGGGAAGGGATGTTAAAAAAAAGGTGAACTGCAAATAAAAAATATAATTACACTCCAACAAATGATTTACTTAAAAGCATTCAAATGAGCATAAACATTTTCTAATGCATTGGAATATCAATAGTATAGCCTCAGATTTTTGTAACACAAGTTACTCTAAAATTGATGAACTTCAAGTTTTACTTTCAGGATGTTCAAATTTAAAAATTGTGTGTTTAAATGAACATTGGTTGACAAATGAAAGTATAGGGATTCTAAAAAAAAAAATGAACATTTTACAGTTGCCAGAAGTTTTTGTAGAGGTAGCAGATCTCATAGGGGCTGCTACATTATCCCAATTGACTCAATAAATTTTAAAGAGAGAACTGAGTACAATTGTTTGAATGAGGAAGGTAATTTTGAAAGTTG
Organism: Schistocerca gregaria; assembly: GCF_023897955.1. Lineage (NCBI taxonomy): Eukaryota > Metazoa > Arthropoda > Insecta > Orthoptera > Acrididae > Schistocerca > Schistocerca gregaria. The sequence goes on from NC_064926.1 coordinate 58,311,320, forward strand.
TGCTGTGGAGCTAATTGATTTAAATGCTGTAATTGTATCTCTGTATAGAATTCCTGGAAGTGCTGTAACAAAATTCTTTTTATCCGTATTGCAGTGTTTATTAGAAGGACTTCAGAAAGACAGAAATATAAAAAAACTGTAATTGCAGCAGACTTTACTGTAAATGTATTACATAATAATAATGACACTATACATTTTTGTGACTTAATTCAGAAATATGCTTTCACTTTAAATTTCACTGAATGTACTAGAGGAAATAGCCACTCTGAAACATGTATTGACAATATTCTGACAAATTATCAGTTTGAGGATGGAAGTAAATTCTGTTTAGATTTAGGCATATCAGATCATTCAGCACTGCTCACAGAGCTTCCAAAAATAGGGAAACCAAAATATGTGAAAACATGTTTTATAAGTAACTTTAGCAAAGAGGATGTAAATATATTTTGTAACAAACTAAGAAGTACAAACTGGGCTCTAGATAATAGTGTGTCGAGTGAAAAAATTTCAAAACATTCCTAAACTGTTTCCTAGATGTTTTCAATGAAACTTTTCCCCCCTCAAGCGTGGCGACAAAGAGAGGCCAATAAAATAAATTGGATTACACCAGGATAAAAATTTCTACTTCGAGGAAAAGACAGCTTCACAATGAGTTAAAACATAACAAAAATACTAACTTTGTGGGGTATGTAAAGAAATATAAGAATACTCTCAAAAAAGTTGTACAGGCAGCAATAAATTGGCTAACAACCAGAATATTAGTAAACAAGAAAATAAATCAAAGGCAATTTGTGGTGTCATCAAATCTCAGTTGGGAGTAAAGAACAAGTGCCAAGAAATTGTCCAAATAAAAATTAAAAATGATATAACTATAGATCCTTTTCAAATGTCAAACTGTTTCAATGATTTCTTCATAACTGTGGCAAAATCCGAAGTAGATATCACAGTACACCATGACAAGGTATATGTCAACTTTGTAAATATAAAACAAAATGCAAGGTTTAAAACATTCAAAAGAATTATCCCAAAAAATGCAGAAGCTGCTATAGTGTCTTTAAAAAACAAGAAATCAGCTGGGTGGGATGAAATTCAAACCACTGTAGTCAAGGCTGTTTATAACATCATTTCTCATCCATTAGCTAAAATTATAAATCAGTCATTTAAGGAAGACTATTCCCTGGATGTGTTAAAATATGCTGAAATAAGACTATTGTTCAAGAAAGGCCCACCAGATGACTTGGGAAATAACTGCCCTGTTTCCCTGCTGCCAGTTTTTGCTAAGGTGATAGAAAGGATTGTTGCAAAACATCTTAAAAACTTTCTTCTAGAAAACGATATTATAGTTAAAAATGAATTTGGATTTCAAAAGGTAAAAATACAATAAATGCTATCAGGGAATTCAATGAAACGATAAACTCTGCTTTAGATAAGGGCGAAGAGGTCACAGGTATTTTTTGTGATTTGACCAAAGCTTTTGACTTGGTCAGTCACTTACTACTTCTACACAAGTTAGAGAGATATGGGATTGTGGACAGGGCATTGCAGTGGTTCAAATCTTATTTGTCAGAAAGGAAACAGCGTTATTCTAAATTCAAGTGGAAAAAAAGCATTCTCGGGCTGGAAAGAGATTTGTACATGGGTCCCACAGGGCTCATTTTTAGGGCCTTATCATTTTCTGCTGTACATGATTTACCTTTTAAGCATTGATGTTCACTCCATTTTATTTACAGATTACACATCAGTTTTAATTGAAAATGACAATTCAGCTCACATACTGTGGAAAAAATAATGGGAAACCTAGAACTACAGTTTCAGCATAATGGATTAAAACTCAATGACACAAAAACACAATTAGTGCAGTTCAGTGCTAAAACAACATCAGCATCTCTCATAAAAATAGTGCACTGCAATCAGTAAATGACTGAAGGAAGATATGTAAAATTTCTAGGTCTAAATCTTGACAAAAATTTAAATTGGAAGGCACATGTAGACTACTTAGCAAACAAACTAAACATCCTAAACAGTCTTATCTGGTTCCACTCTTGTGGACACCAGGAAGATAGTTTACCACAGCTAGTTTGAGACTATAATTGATACAGAATATTTTTCTGGGGAAACTCAATGAACAGCCTGGGATTACTTACTCTTCAAAAGAGAATCATAAGAAACGTGTTTAGTCCAAAGAAAAAGAACATCATATCACCCATTATTTAAAAAATTAAAAATACTAACCATTCTTTCTCTATACATCTATGAATTTTTTATTTTCATATATGAAAATCGAAACTCACTTCACAATTTTCATTTCAACCACAATTACAGTACTCATCACAGACACAGTTTCAAACTTCACTCTCATAATTTAAAACTTTATGCTCAAACACCATTGTACATGGGATTAAAAATTTACAATAAATTAAATGAGACAAATCTGTTAAATATGGAGTTTGATCCGCTAAAAAGATAGTTATTTAATACTCTATTGGAAAAATGTTATTATTCAATTGAAGAATTCATGCAGGAAACTTTGGCATTTTGAAAAGAAAAGAAACAATAATGATTATGTATTGTACAATAAGTTGTAAGTATATTGTATAAATTGTATTGAAAGCTGCAAAATGACCATAAGTGTTATATATATTCTTGTAAATCATTCATGTCTAAAAATTCAGAAATGCCTGCCTAAATATGTTAATTATTATAACCTTATTTTTTAAAAAGTGATTTGACATGTCTCTAGTACAAAAATCTTGGATTTGTCACTGTACACTATGAGACGAATAAACTACATTCTACATGTTCAGGAATACAGAAATACAAGTCACTGAGGAATGGAATACATTATGTTATCAAAAGTATCTGGACACTCAGTTGAAAATTACTTACAAATTTGTAGCGCTCTCCATTGGTTATGCTGGAACTTAGTATGTTGTTGGCCCACCCTTAGCCCTGATGACAGTTTCCACTCTCGCAGGCATACATTCAGTCAAGTGCCGGAAGGTTTCTTGGGATATGGCACCCCATTCTTGATGGAGTGCTGCACTGAGGAGAGGTATCATCGATGATGGTCGGTGAGCCCTGCCACCAAGTCAGCATTCCAAAAGTGTTCTATAGAATTCACGTCAGGACTCTCTGCAGGCCAGTCCATTACAGGGATGTTATTATCATGTAACCACTCCACCACAGGCCATGCATTATGAACAGGTGCTCAATTGTGTTGAAAGATGCAATCGCCATCCCTGAATTTCTCTTCAACAGTGGGAAGCAAGAAGGTGCTTAAAACATCAATGTAGACCTGTGCTGGGATAGTGCCATGCAAAACAACAAGGGGTGCTAGCCCCCTACCTGAAAAACATGACCACACCATAACACCACTGCCTCCGAATTTTACTGTTGGCACTACACACACTGGCAGATGACATTCACTTGGCATTCACCTTACCCACACCCTGCCATTGGATCACCATATTGTGTACTGTGGTTCATCACACCACACAACACTTTTCCACTGTTCAGTCATTCAATGTTTATGCTCCTTACAGCAAGAGAGGCATCATTTAGGATTTACCGGTGTGATGTGTGGTTTATGAGCAGCCATTTGACCATAAAATACAAATTTTCTCACTTCCTGCCTAACTGTACTTGCAGTGAATCCTGATGCAGTTTGGAAATTCTGTGTGATGGTCTGGATAGATGTCTGCGTGTTACACATTTCGACCCTCTTCAACTGTTGGCGGTCTCTGTCAGTCAACAGACAAGGTCGGCTTGTATGCTTTTGTGCTGTATGTGTTCCTTCATGTTTCCACTTTACTATCACATCGGAAGGAGTGGACCTCTAGGGATGTTTAAGAGTGTTGAAATCTCGCATACAGACGTATGACACAAGTGACACCCAATCAGCTGACTACGTACAAAGTCTGTGAGTTCCGTGGAGTGACCCATTCTACTCTCTCACAATGTATAATGACTACTGAGATCGCTGATACAGAGTAGCTGGCAGTAGGTGACAGCACAATGCACCTGATATGACAAATGTATGTTTTTGGATGTGTCCAGATACTTTTGATCACATAGTGTTCATTGGAAGTTTAGGGAAGCTAAGAAGAAATGGCTGCATGAAAAATGTGAAGAAATCAAAAAAGAAATGATTGCCAGAAGGACTGACTGACCCGTTTAAGAAAGTCTAAACAACCTTCAGTGAAATTAAAAGCAAAGGTGGTAACATTAAGAATTCAGTGGGAATTCCACTGTTTAATGCAGAGGAGAGAGCAGATAGGTAGAAAGAACCCACTGAAAGCCTGTATGAGAGGAAAGAGTTGTCTGATGTGGTAGAAGCAGAAACAGGAGTCGATTTAGAAGAGATAAGGATGTATTAGAATCAGAATTTGAGAGAGCTTTGGACAACTTAAGATCAAATAAGGCAGAAGTGATAGATAAAGTTCCATCAGAATTTCTAAAATCATTGGGGGAAGTGGCAACAAAATGACTGTTCATGCTGGTGTGTAGAATGTATGAGTCTGGCAATATACTGTCTGACTTTTGCAAAAATATCATCCACACAGTTCCAAAGACTGCAAGAACTGACAAGTGTGAGAATTATTGACAGCCAGCTTAACAGGCCATGCATCCAAGTTGCTGACAAAAATAATATACAGTAGAATGGTAAAGAGAAATGAGGATGTATTAGATGATGATCAGTTTGGCTGTAGGGAAGGTAAAGGCACCAGAAAGACAATTCTGACACTGTGGTTGATAGCTGAAGCAAGACTGAAGAAAAATCAACACACATTCATAGGATTTATTGACCTGGAAAAAAGTGTTTGACAATGTCAAATGGTGCAACATGTTTGGAATTCTGAGGAAAATTGGCATAAGCTATAGGGAGAGACAGGTAGTATACAACATGTACAAGAGTGAAGAACGAAGTGGTAGAATTGAAAGAGAATGGTGAGAAACTTGACATCAGGATTGATGGTCATGAAGTACCCTAGATCAAGTTAAGGAATTTCACTACCTAGGCAGCAAAATAACCAGTGATGGACAGAGCAAGGAGGACATCAAAAGCAGACTAGTACTGACAAAAAAAAAAGGCATTCCTGGGCAAGAGAAGTCTCCTGTTGTCAAACATAGGCCTTAATTTGGGGAAGAGGTTTCTAAGAATGTACATTTGGTGCACAGCGTTGTATGGTAGTGAAACATGGACTGTGGGAAAACCAAACAGAAGAGAAGCAAAGCAATTGACATGTGGTAATACAGAAGAATGTTGAAAATTAGATGGACTAATTAAGTAAAGATAAGGAGGTTCTGTGCAGAATTGGAGAGGAAAAGAATGTGTAGAAAATGCTTACAAGAAGAAGGGACAAGGTGATAGGACACCTGTTAAGACATGAGGGAATAACTGCCTTGTTACTAGAGGGGATTGTAGAGGGAAAAAATTGTAGAAGGAGACAGAGATTGTAATACACTGGAATAAATCCAGCAAATAATTGAGGACATAGGTTACAAGTGCTACTCTGAGATGAAGAGGTTGACACAGGAGAGGAGTTCGTTGTGGGACACACCAAACCAGTTAGAAAACTGATTATTCAAAAAAGAAAATCATTGGTCAATTCACTCAGTTGCTTTCAATGTGTTTTTATATGTAATGAACAATGGTTTTGAGTGTATAAGCTCACAACAGCATCAACACATGCCATTTCCATTTTGCCCAGACTTCAGGTGCTTCAAGCTAATGCTCTTGATACATTATCATCAACTTCTTCTCTCCCCCCCCCCCCCCCCCCCCTCTCTCTCTGTTTTTTTTTTTTTCTTTTCCTTTTTTTGTTTAAAAAAGAGAAAACATGGCTGCACTTCACCAGTGGGGCATGTAGAAACTTGACAGGACTGGAAGTAGCAGCCAGCCAGTTTCAATTTTCGTCAGAAGGGAAATGGACTTGTAGAATCGCATCTTAACAACAGTGGATGCTGGAGCCAAAAGGCTCTTGTCTAGTACAGTGGGTATGTCAGCCACATATATGAACTGTTTTACAACAAAGCCCTACAGAATTGTATTTTAAATGTTGATATTTTAAATGTTGATATTTGGGGTTGACATGCACATTGTACTAGACAAGAGTCTTTTGGCACCAACATCCATTGTTGTCATTACATATTTCAACAAGTTCATTTTCTTTCTGACTAAGACAAATTTATAATTGTTGAAGCTATGGTAAGCAGTCAATAAACCTCTAATTCTGCAACTGGTCAGCTGTTACTTCCAATCCTATCAAGTAACCAACTTATATTTTGGAGTAACCAACACTTGCAGCCATTTTTGTCGAATGTGAGAAATAATGGGAAAATCAAGTTATTTTCTAAAAATTTATTCATGAGAAAAAACAAATACTTCACAACAGTTCACATATGGTCAGGGCCCACAGTCTGTTAAGATTATTTATTTAAAACAAACTATGAAAGATTTTCGAAGTTTGGTTCCTCATAGATACACTCACAACTACATAGGACCAAACACTTTCAGTTTTCCCGGTCCAAAGATTTCTTTGCACTATCCAAGAAGAATATGAAAATTCACATTGCACAGGTATGACAATACACTTCATATATTTCTTTTTAATGTTATTACAGATTACAGCCTCTCAATATTCTTTCAATCCTTTATTACCTTTTGTGACATTACGATATCTTGTAGCAGTCCAGCACTCTAGCCAGTAAATAATATTAAAGAAAATGCACGGATCCAAAATTATTGATTTACCCACTTTGCCATTGCCCTTCTTTGACTTGGGACTCAAGTTTTAAGTTTATGTGTTGCATATGACTAATTCTTTTTTGTGCCATCAAGTCCAGTAGTGCATTATGCCTTCCATTAGGAAACATTGTGGGAAGCAATATGAATTTTAAATCAAAATACTGACATGTAGGCAGAAGCTATATATATCTCCTTACTTCTTGTTCTTGTCCAGAGATTGGTTTGATGGCAGCTCTCCATGATACACTATCCTGTGCAATCCTCTTCATCTTTGAATATCTGCTGCAACCGACATTCTCCTGAATCTGCTTATTGAATTCATCTCTTGGTCTCCCTCTATGATTTTTACTCTCCATGCTTCCCTCCAACACTAAATTGGTGATCCCTTGATACCACAGAAAGTGACCCACTAACTGATCCCTTCTTCTAGTCAAATTGTGCCACAAATTCCTCTTCTCTCCAATTCTGTTCAGCACCTCCTCATTAGTTACGCTATCTACTCATCTAATGTTCAGCATTCTTCTGTAGCACCACATTTTGAAAGCTTCTGTTCTCTTCTTGACTGTACTGTTAACTGTCCATGTTTCACTTCCATACAAATACTTTCAGTAAAGACTTCCTAACACATAAATCTATACTTGATGTCAACAAATTTCTCTTCTTCAGAAATGCTTTTCTTGCCATAGCCAGTCTAGATTTTATATCCTCTCTGCTTCGACCATCATCAGTTACTTTGCTACCAAAATAGCAAAACTCATTTATTACTTTAAGTGTCTCATTTCCTAATATAATTCCATTCCCTCAGCATCACCTGATTTAATTCGACTACTTTCTTCTAACTTATCTAGCTAAATTTGAGAAAGAAAATTTTCTTCATCACCCCAGCACCAAACAAACTATCTCCAACTAAAATACCAATTTGTTACATTCATTAGCAAACTTGGCCTCAGTGGTAGGACACATTACTTTATGGATAGCCTGAAAATTTGTGGCTGTTAGCTATGTTCAGTTTTCAGACTCTGAATAACAATCACCAGTGCTTGTACCCTAGGCAAGTGCATTAGGTCATGAAAAATATGAGCTTTTCTTCTGGCAACATGATAAATTCTCTGCAACTTTCAGATGGTCATCACATCCGTATAGAAAAACAGTTTTATAATTCTGAGCCAAAACGAAGACACAATTCATGAAAAGGAAACCTGTAATATATAATTGCAAAATTTGGAGAATGAAATTCAAGAAAATGAAATCTGAACATTTATGTATGCAGATGATCATTTAAAAACAGGACTGAGGCAGGAGAAGGAGTATTATTATTATTATTATTATTAGTATTATTATTAACAAGAAAACAACATTATGTTCTCTTGCAAGCATTTCAAAAGAGATATTTCCATACACATCAAGTGTGGCTTCTAGTTAAATGCTTTGAGGTGCAGCCACCCAAAAATATATGTTAAAATACATTTCTCAATAATGGATTGCAGAAAATTTAAATTATCAGGAAATATTTTGAAAATTTCTGGCACAAATTTGTGTAATAACAGTCAACATTTTTGGATCTGTTGCTATCTAGTGAAGTTTTTCAAACAAGTAGTAGCTAGTCTTGAGGGTGCACCTTGAAATGCCACTTGGACCTATGTATCAGAGGTTTGCGGCCTACAGAGTTCAGCTTTTATGGGCCTCTGAAAGACTGAATCACATCTGCCTGGCCATCCTACACTATATTACATAATGTCTGTGTCACAAGCAGAACTTGGGATACACCATATTTGGATTCATCCTAATCATCTGAAGCTCATATTTAGTTTGTTCTATGTTATAGCTTACAAACTATGAATTAAAGCTGTTTCAAAGCATTAGCACATTGTTGTAAGACAGTGATGAGAAATGTCATACTGACAGTGAAAGAATTTTAGTATTTCATTGGTTTCATATTATAACTTGTGAGCTGTGAAAGTATGCCATTTCAAGGCAATGGCATATTGAAGATACAGGGTGACCATAATCACAGTTCCAATTACAAAACACTGTAGAAAGAGAACCACTGCTCAGAAAGACATCAAATTTGAACAGCATATTATTGACACAGGGGGACATGTGATGAAATTAAAAAATTTATTGACACATTTCCCAATAGATGCAGCTGTAAGCATCTTAACGTAAAGGGGGTCAGCTGCAAACGAAGGATGTATCACAATACAGCAGCTATGGTTTGAGTTGCACATTATGCCATTCATACTGTTCAAAGCAAATGACTGTACAGGGTCAGCAGTCAACACTTGTGGCACTGTTGGTTAGGTATGCCAGACAGACATGGCAATGTTGTACCACATCAGATGATAAAAATTGGTTTTTAATTATCCTGAGGACAAAAATCACATAAAAAGTAAAATTACAGCAGTTTTAATTGTAGCGGGGTCAAAACCCCATAAAAAGCAAAATGACATCAGCTATTAATTGTCCTAAGGCCAGAACTGCATAAAAAGCAAAATGATGTTGGTTTCTAATTGCATGAGATTGGCGCAAGACTTTTTCAATATGCTGTCCACCATTTTCTGCTACATGTTGAAATTGAGAGGCAGCATGTTTCATAACAGATTGGAGTATCTCTATAGTCACTTCTGGAATGCATTTCCCAATGTGTGCCTTCAATTCAGCTATGTTTGTAATTGCAGCACACACTACAACATCTTTTATGTAATCTCACAGCCAGAAAACACACAGGTTAACACCAGGTGGGGGAAATGATGGCTGATAACTCTAGCACTTCTAAAATGGTTCTGCAGCAGCCACTTTTTACTGGCTGTGCAACGTGCAGAGAAGTGCCATCTTGCACAAAAATGATCCTACCCTAAATCCATGCTGTTGAATGATTGGAATGATGTCAGTACATGAAAGACTGTCATAGCAATTACCAGTGACAGTACAAGTAACAAAACATGCAGGATCCATCTCTTCAAAAAAATATGCTCCTAGCATAAACAATACCATCAACTCACACCACACAGTCATCTTTGAAGAATCAAGTGATACCGGATGACATGTGTGCAGAATTTCTGTCGCCCATTTTGTGCAGTTCTGCATATTGTCATGTTGTTGGAGATGGAAATGGGCTTTGTCCATCCACTGGATGTTCCATAGCCATTCGTAGTTCACTTCCATGCAAGCAAGAAATTCCAGAGTGAACATTTGTCTTTCTCGCAGGTCAGCAGGAAGCACCTCCTGAACATGGGTGATTTTGTATGGATAGCAATGCAGGATGTTTTGTAGGATTTTATGCACCACACTTGCAGGCATCTCCAACATCCGGACAATTCCACATGAACTGCACATTTTGCGCACCACTGCTCGACGTCTCCAGCTATACTGTGGCCACATCTTTCTTCTCACTGTCACGTTGCATCTCACAAGGGCCTGTCTTTTCTAATGTTGTAATCATTCTCCCCAGACTCTTATCAGACATCAGACCAATGCCTTTTTTCATACCCTTGAGTGTTCGGAACTTCTGACACACAATCACCATTCTTGTACAAGAACTTTACCAGCAGTGTGCGATCCTTCGTGGAGACACTCATTTTGGGCCTCCTGGACACAAATTGAGGAACAGCCGGGAGCCACACTGCATTATCTGTTGGTTGATTCTTTTACTTCCCATGACATTTCCTGGTGGATCAATAACATGTTGTAAACGTTTAACAGCATTCTGAGCATTAGTTCTCTTTCTGCAGTGTTTTGAAACTGGAACTTTAATTATGGACACCTTGTATATCAAAAATTCATCATTATTACTATGATTTGTTAGAAATAAATGTCAGTTACTTATTCATCAGAGCCCATATAACGTAAACCACTCTATCTTGGAAGATTATGGTAGTATAGTGGATATAGCCACATGCTGCAGTGTGTCAAAGTCATGTGTTCACGTCCTACTGGCTCAATTTTTGTATTCATCTTTGCATGTTCTAAACAATTCTAAATGCTTATTACTAATTTAATAGAATCATATTCTGTAGTATTAAATGTTATGTACTTACAAGAGCTCTCTTTCTCAGGGGTGAGTTTGTTCCATTGTGTGAACATGTTAGAGAATATGAACCAATGAAGATTGTTTAGTACATCACTTCTTGATTTGATTACAATTCAGAGTTTATTTATTCATCCAAAAATAACATACAGCCATCATGGAAGCATCATTGTTTCATGGCATGGTTTCATAAAGCTGTGGATTGAATACATACAAAAATCAGAGTCTCATGTTTAGAACTGAAAACATGAAAAGCATAAAGTCTGCAGCAAAGCTAATATACACATCTTATGTGGCATTGGAAGATAAATATGCTATGGTGCCTGTAGATTTTGTCTTGAAGTTAGTTTTTATGTGTTATTTAGTAGTTGATTGTGAGACAGAAAGGAGATACAATATGTAAACTTCTGACTAAAAGTGTGATATTGAACCCCCCCTCCATCCCCCCCCCCCTCCCTAAACCTGCTCATGAAACCTCACCTCCATTGTGGAGTCAAAGGTCTCGGTTAGTTTTGATTGGTAAATGTCACAACTTTCCCCATTATGGAAACCACGAGCCATGCCTGACAGAAGTGGTAAAACAAGTGAAATAAATCTTGCCTCTTTGGATATCGGACTCTGGTGATTTTTGCACAGCACTCTTTCTGTACCAGCTTGTTTATTTAAGATCCAGTTCCCTATTAATATATAACAACTCAACAAATGAAGAATCTCTTCAACAGACAAATAAACAACACTGCCCATTGATTGTGATATGGAAGAGTGGATTTGGTTGTCAGAGGAGGCGGGAGGGTTGACATAACAGATGAAGGGACACTGTGGTGAAGATGGTGAGGGTGCAAGAGTAGTGGATGTCAGGGCTCTGAAGAAGGGTGGGATGTGCAACAGGGAAGGTACGAGCACAGTCTGACAGTAGTAAAGTTGACTGTTTCTGATGAAATACAGAAAAGTTAGTGAAATTGCTGCTGCCTTGTCTACTTTCTTTCTCTCCTTCTGATCATCTGGGTTATCACATCATAATGAAGATAATAAGAACAGAAGACTGATGACCGTAGCAGTCTGGTCCCTTTAATCCCACAACCACAATGAGAACAGAAACATTCTTTACTAACAGTGCATCTGAAAACATCACTGCCTGTCCAATGGGTTGCAAACAATCTGAAAACCAGTACATTCCCCAATTTGGAAATGGCTAAATACACTAATAGTGCAGTTAGTGCTTTCAGTTCAAAGACATCAACATCTTGTAGATAAGATAAGTCATCATTTGTGTACTGTGTTGTAAGCTTAGATATTTTCAGATGGTTTATAGAATGATTTCATCTAGAGTATCCTGGGTAAATAACAATTTCCATACCTACAAAACTTTAGGGTTTTCTGTAGTACTTTTCACCATTTGTCACATCCAGGAAGCTGCAAGACGACATTGTGTTGCCTTGTTCTTACCGTAGCTGGTGGGTGCTGTTTTCTCCAGTGTAAACATCTCTTGTTATGGTAGAAGTAAGGTCCTCCATCATTGTCAGCTGTCATATCTTCATTGATTGCAGTTTTCTGTTCTGAATTCATGTTGTTATCACTAAGTATCTCGAGATCAGAGCCATTATCACTGCCGTGAAAGTCTTCATCTGAGGATTCACAGAGACGTTCTTGAACATCCACATCTAACTTATGTAAAAGACTTTGTAGAGAGGGCCCACCTTTCCCTGCCATGGAGAAATGGTAGCATTCAACAGGAAACCAACACAGAAACACTGTGGTGTGTATGTGAGACTTCTCAAGAGACATAAATAAGAAACAAAAAGCAACAACAAATCAAGACATCTGGCATGTGTAGCTCGCCATCCAATAAGAAAATACACAGAATAATCCATTTTGCTTTACAGGGGTATGTGAAATATCATGAGACAAAAACTCCTAGTAGTCTGAGAGACAGATCATAGTACTTAAGGTTCAAGAAAATGTGAGAGCTTCAAGATAACAATATTATTAACATGGTAGAATATATACTGAATTCAATTAAACAAAGTTATTGTGATATTTCTGTGATGTGATGTAAGATAGTAACAATGAGTCTTTGTTAGAGAAACAATTGAAAACAAAAGTAATATGTAGAAAGCAAAAGAGACACTTGAGTTGGGTAAATACACCACTGCATCAGTTAAAATGACAGGTGGAATAGTAATTAATAACCCAGGGAAAACTGTACAGTCATTCAAATATTTATTTACATGTATGTATAGGTCAAAAGGTGAATGTGGCATTAATAATGAAAAACATGAGATTCTAGATGAACTGTGTAATGCCTCTTACATTATGAAGTAAAGAAAGAGACCTGGACATGATAGTGTTTCACTAGAAATGGTTTAACCTAGAGGCTAAATAATGCAAAAGGAACTTCCAAAATTATTCCGTGTGTAGAAAACAGTTTACCAAATCTAGAACAATTATATAATTTTTTTCAACAGAGAGGAGACAGTTGACAAAAACCCTGTAGATCTATCATCCTCCTCTCCATAGTGGTCAAGATATTCACTAAAATTATCACCACATATCTAGGAGTTAAGGAAGAAGTTGGCTGTAGAAGTACATATTCCACGATGAACTGCTTGCAAGCATACTATGTAATGGAACAATAAGTATGAATTACATTGTTGCATGGCGTTAATTAACTTTGAAAATGCTGAAACTTGAAACTTCCTGGCAGATTAAAACTGTGTGCTGGACCAAGACTCGAACTCGAGTCATTTGCCTTTGGTGGGCAAGTGCTTTGAGAATGCTGTTGATTCAGATTCAATAAAACGGAGATTCTGAGTCACAGATAGGTACAACAAAAAGATTATCACTCACAAATAAGCTTTTGGCCCCATAAGGCCTTTGTCAAAAAAAGACACACGCGCGGCGCGCACATACACACACACACACACACACACAAAATGGCTCTGAGCACTATGGGACTTAACATCTAAGGTCATCAGTCCCATAGACCTTAGAACTACTTAAACCTAAGGACATCACACACATCCATGCCCGAGGCAGGATTTGAACCTGCGACACACACAAGCACAAACAAACAAAGCAACTCACACATACAACTGCAGTTTCTGGCAACTGAAGCCACACTGCGAGCAGCAGCAGCAGCAGCAGTGCACTATGGGAGTAGCAACTGGTGGGGGTGAGGAGGAGGCTGGAGCAGGGAGGGGGAGCGACAGTAGGTTAGCAGTGGGGGACAGTGAAGTGTGAAGTGCTGCTAGGCAGCATGCAGGGACGAGGTGAAGAGAGGGCAAGGCAGCAATGTGCAGTTGGGAATGTAGATGGAAGGCGGGGGAGGGGGGGGGGGGAAGGAGCCAAAAAGGAGAGAAGTAAGAAGACTGAGTGCAGTGGTGGAATGAGGGGTTGCGTAGTGCTGGAATGGGAACAGGGAAGGGACTGGATGGGTGAGGACAATGATTATCGAGGGTTGAGGCAAAGATGGTTACGGGAACGTAGGATATATGTGGGAAAGTTCCCACCAGCGCAGTTCAGAAAAGCTGGTGCTGGTGGGTGGGATCCATATGGCCTCAGCAACAGGACAGTCCACTTGTTTCATGGCCATTAGCTTGTAGATCACGTGGCTGGTTTCACAGGTAGCCCAGCCTTTGATGGGATAGGTGATGTTTGTGACTGGACTGGAGTGGGTGCTGGTGGGAGGATGTATGGTACTGGTCTTGCATCTAGGTCTATTACAGGAATATGAACCATGAGGTTAGTGTTTGGGAGCAGATGTTGTGTCAGGATGGTCAAATATATTGTGTGGGCTCAGTGGACAGCAGAATACCAATGTGGGAGTGGTGGGAACGATAGGTGGCAGTACATTTCTCATTTCAGGGCATGATGAGAGGTAGTCAAAACGATGTAGGAGAATGTATATATGTTGCTCCAGTCCTGGGTGGTGTTGAGTTATGAGGGGAATGCTCCTCCGTGTCTGGATGGAGAGACTTTGGGAGGTGATGGGAGACTGGAAAGATAAGGCACAGGAGATTTGGTTTTGCATGAGCTTGGGAGGATAATTACGGTCTTTGAAGACTTCAGTGGGACCCTCAGTATATTTCAAGAGGGACTGTTCGTCACTGCAGATGCAATGACCATGGGTGGTTAGACTCTAGGGAACATACTTCTTGGTATAGAACAGGTGGCAGCTGTCGAAGTGGAGGTATTGTTGGTGGTTAGTAGGTTTGATATGGACAGATGTACTAATGTATCCATCTTTGGGGTAGAAGTCAACATCTAGGAATTTACATTGTTGGGTTGAGTAGGACCATGTGAAGTAAATGAAGGAGATGCTGTTGAGGTTCTGAGGAATGTGGATATGGTGTACTCATCCTCAAACCAGGTTGCAAAGACATCATCAATGAAACTGAAACAGGGGAGAGGTTTAGGATTCTGGGTGTTTAGTTGGTCATGGTGATTAGGGAGGAGATTGTTGGTTTGGAATTCAACAGGTGTTGGGAAAAGTCATGTTCAATAGTAGTAAGGCCATGGACATTAGGGATGTTAGTGTAAAGGGAGCTGGCATCAATAGTGACGAGCATGGCAGGTGGAGGAAATGGGCGGTATCTGTTGTATAGGAGGGTAGGTTACGGGTAATAGGTTGAAGGTGCTAATCTACAAGAGCAGAGAATCTCTGAGTGGGAGCACAGTGACCAGCCACAATGGGGCGTCATGGTTGGTCGGGCTTATGGACTTTAGGAAGCATGTAGAAAGTAGGAGTGTGGGGAGTGGTATGTGGTGAGCAGAGAGATTGTACAAAAACAAATCTGCCATGCCTTATCTTTCCAGTCTCCCACTACCTCCCAAAGTCTCACTGTTCATCCATGGGGGAACATTCCCCTTGTAACTCAGTACCACTCTGGACTGGAGCAACTGAATTACACTCTCCACCAGGTTTTCGATTACCTCTTGTTGTGCCCTGAAATGAGAAATGTCCTGCCAACTATCCTTCCCACCCCTCCCAGAGTACTATTCATCATCTACTAGACCTACACAATATAGAATAGAACAGAATAGAATATTTATTCCCCTTTGAACATGTTTACATGTAATTGGTGTCGTCATATGTTTTACAGTTACAGCATTACAGTTATTTTACAATTATCCTTGCCTAATTATGTTGCAAGGAGACTTTTACATAAATAACTACTTCAGGAAAGTACATTGTGACACAAACTGATCTCTTTTTGCAAACCAAATAGAATATGCCACAATGAATTAGCATATCATGTAAGTCTCTTTGTATCTAAATAATCTGTATACAGTTATAACAATCATAAATTTTATCTCCATATTGCCTCATACAATATGGCGCACTGAATCAACATACCACACTGGTAGCTTCGTAAAGTATTACAATTTATAATTTAGTATAGTTTCATCTCAAAACTCCAAATAAACATTCTTCAAATTCTTTCACTGTATAGAAAGCTTTGCTTTTTATCCACTTCGTTATTACACTTTTGAATTTATTCAGGGGTACTGAGTGGGCATTTTAGGTACTTTGTTAAAATATGACACCAAGATATTTATAGCTATTTTGGATCTTTGCTAGTTCAGCAAGGGGCTTGTTAATTGTATGTCTCTGTCTAGAGCTATGATGGTGGACTGACATCCTAAGGTCAAAATTATCCAGGTTTTCTTTTGTGTATACTAGGCAGCTATAAATATGTAAACTAGGTATTGTTATTATATTCATTTCCTTGAAGTAGTGTCTACATGATTCTCGTGGCGTTAATCCCACAATGCATCTGATGGCCTTTTTTGGCCATTTAAATACAGCCTTAGATCCAGGTGAGTTTCTCCATAGCAAAGTTCCATGTGTCAAAAAGGAATTGAAGAAAGCAAAGTATGCATATAGCAGCAGAGTTTCACTTACACAGCCTCTCAACTTATACAGCAGCTTAAACTTTGATCAATATGGAATCCAAGAAGTTTCAATGATTTATTTTCCTTTTTTTTTGGGGGGGGGGGGGGGGGGGCATTCAGATTATATACAGTGCTCTCTGTTTTGTTGTTATTCATGTGTAGTGCATTAGTGTAAAACCAGGAGGTACACACATCTACTGCTATTGCTACATTCAGCTGTAAGTAATCCACGTTAGTATTCTTAGCTATTAATGTGGTGTCACAGGTCAATATGGAAGGCAAATCATTTATATGTATAATGAACGAAAAGGGCCCAAGAATGGAGCCCTGCAGCATTCCTTTTCTAACAGATAAAGGATCTGATTTTTGATTATTCACATACACTTAACTGTTTTCTATTATGTAGGTATGACTGCAATAGGAGGAGGGCCTTCTCCCCAATTCCATAGTGCTGTAGCTTTTTAATTAGGATAACATGGGACACTGTATTAAAGGCTTTCATTAAGTCCAGTAGTGTCGCACAACTTACTGACTTATTTTCAAAACAGTCACATATTTTTGTTATAATGCTGTCAACTGCTTTCACAGTAGAGAGGGTAGATCTAAAGCCATACTGTGCAAGACATGTTAGGTTATTATGTTCAAAATATTGGTTCATCTGCTGGTGCATACAGTGCTCTGTTATTTTGGAAATAATTGGAACTAAATGTGTCGGTAATTGTCAGGTGATGATGTACTACCTTCCTTATGGACTGGCTTGAGTATGGATATTTTTAGACATTCTGGGTACACTGCCTCTGTTAATATTTTGTTTATTAATTTTGTTAAGGGTATTATTGTCTCTTTTCTCATTTGTTTAGTAAGAAAATTAGAAAATCCATAGTAATCTTCTGTTCAGGGATTACTACGTTTAGCTATTGCTTTGATGACATGTCGGCATGTTACATGACTCCATTCAAAAAGTTCAGTTGGTTTATTGTGTAATGGTAGCAGCAGTGCTTCAGCCTTGCTTACATCTACCTTGATGTCGATATCTGGTATAGAATTGCCAAAGTATTTATTTAGTGTATCATGAGGAATGGGAATGCTGCTATCTTTATTTTGACAATTTATTTCAGTTTTGATAACTTTCCATGCCATCTTACATTTATTTGAAGAGTTAATAATGTATCTCTCATTGGCCTTGCATTTTTCTGTCTTGATTGCAGTTCTGTAGTTCTTTTTGTGATCTTGTATTTGTCCCTACGTGCTTTATTGTGTTGTGGTCTTTCACAATATGGGAGCATCAAGATTCTTAAGTTATATAGTTGTGGTGTATACCAGTGTTTTAAACTTCCTGGCTTAGAATGGGAGCTACAACATCTTTCTAATAGTATGTAGGGCATACTTCTTCAAAGATCTCAGTTACCACTTCTAAAACTCTTTTGGCTGACTCATTAACATCCTTGGCTGACTCATTAACATCCATATCATGAGTAAGTATTCCATTCCAGTCTATTATTGTTGATCTTGATTTTAGACTGTTTCACTTCTGTTCATTAATAGGTCTGGTTATTCTTCCCTGGCAACTATGTTTGTGATGATCTAGGGGAATTATTCGTGGTCAGAAATACCTAATTTGATTGTATTGGCATCTGCTCATGTGAAAATTACAGGTAATGTTATCCAAACAAATGTTCAGTCTTGTGGGCTTCTCATTTATATAGCAAAAATTTAGTGACATTGGTGTACTGCGTAAATTGCTTACATTTCTACTCCTAATCCTAATGTCTATATTAATATCACCAAATATTAAAACTCTGCAGTTTTTATACTTAAGTAACATGATTATAAGTTCCTGAAGACTTTCTATAAACAAATCATCATTCTGATTGGCAGGGCAATATGCAGACACTGCTATAGTTTCCACTTTGGCAACAGTACTGCTGCAACTGGATTCTACACAATGTACACTTACCTCTATAATTTCATAGTTTAGTTTTAGAGTTTTATTAATATAGATAGACACACCACTATGTTTCATAATTGTCCTACTGTAGTCTGTAAATAATTCATAGCCATTTGGTACAATTAACTCTAGTTCTCTATGTGATAACCAATGTTCATTTATCAAGAGCATGCTACAGTTTAACTTTTCCAGCCAGTACTGAAGTTCCAGAAGTTTATTTTTAAGGACTGTACAGTTATGGCCTCTGTCATTGCAAGCTGTTAATAAGTCACTTAATAATTATCCAGTGCACTTACTCTACTCATTTCAAATTGTTCTACATTATTTTCATTTAACACAGATGAATACCTATTTGTAGATGTCACCTTATCGTTTATTGTAGTTATTGTTGCTGCTGAAACACAGCTATAGTGTTTCCCTTCTCTAAAAAAAGCATCGTAATTGTAATGTGGGGCGACTGGTTCCTTCTTCTTGCAAAACAGGTCAGAGAGACTTCATTTCATTCACAAATTTTAATTTACCTTTCATGTTCATGTGAAGTCCATGCTGTGTGTGTTCATCCCTGTTATAAGAAGTGTACATAGCTGATTTTTTTTAAATATAATTTCTGTATACTTGTCCATCCTTACACAACCCCTGCTCCCAACCCCTTACCTCATGGTGCATATCCCTGTAGTAAACCTAGATGCAAGTCATGTCCCATACATCCTCCCACCATCACCTCTTCTGGTCCAGTCACAAAAATCAGCTGTCTCACCAAAGGCTGGGCTCCCCGTGAGACCAGTCATGTGATACTCCCATAAACCTCTTGGACTCAACCTTCGATAGTAATTGTCCTCACCCATCCGGCCCCTTCCCTGTTCCTATTCCAGCACTACACAACCCTTATTCCACCATTGCACCCAGTCTTTTTACTTCTCTCCTTTTCCTCTATCCTTCCCCCCCCCCCCCCCCCTCTCTCCCTTTCTTCCGTCTAACCTCCTGAGTGTACATACCTGACCTAACCTCCCTCCACCTCATCCCTGCACACTCCCCAGCAGCACTTTGCATCCCCCGTCCCTATCCTATTATCCCTCCACCTCCCCGCTCCACCCTCCTCCTTACCTTCATCCATTTGTCACTCCCATCATGCAATGGTGCTGTTAAATGCATGGCTTCAATTGCCAGAGTCTGCAATCACATGCGTGTGAGGGTGTTCTTTTTTTGTGTGTGTGTGTGTGTGTGTGTGTGTGTGTGTGTGTGTGTGTGTGTGTGTGTGTCTGTCGTTTATTTTTGACAAAGACCTTGCTGGCCAAAAGCTGATTTGTGACAGTCTTTTTCTTGTGCCTATCTGTGTTCTTAGATCTCCACTATTCAGTGTGTAGCAACTTTCCTTTTCATAATATTGTTACATCCATCCTGGGTTTTCCATTGTCAGATTCAATAAAATATGTACTTATACCTATTGAGAAACAAGATGTGATTCAATCTATGTTAATATACTGAAAAATATACAGAACAATACTTTCATTAGACTTCACTACGATAGCAGGAAATTCAGTATTGTCAGAACAGTCAGGTAAGGAGATTCCTTATCATCAAAACTGTCCTCAATAATCTTAGATTAAATTTCCAGATCCTTAAAACTGGGGAAATTAAGATCATCTAAATGCTCAGTAACATTGTTAGTCTTAGTTATGTCCTGCAAATCACTTTGCTATGAGGTGAGT
Organism: Schistocerca gregaria; assembly: GCF_023897955.1. NCBI lineage: Eukaryota > Metazoa > Arthropoda > Insecta > Orthoptera > Acrididae > Schistocerca > Schistocerca gregaria. The sequence continues at coordinate 58,331,647 of NC_064926.1, forward strand.
GATTACATGTACTCCTTCCATTATCTGTATTTTATTTCTTCCATTATTTGTATTTCAAGCAGGACTTTGCAATATCATAGTAATAATGAGACTAAAATGATGAGTAAAAGACACATCAAAAAGAAAACTGTACCTCAGTAAGTAAATAAATAAATGTATGTGTGGTTTGTTCGTAAGTGTTGCTATAATGTGGTAACTCACCCAGCTAGGCCCACGGGGATATGTGGTGTGACAGCCATCCATGTCCCATACATGAAGGTTTTGATTTTGTATCAGCAGGGGTTGCATTCAAAGATACAAATGGCAATGGACAACAATGCACCAACTGACTTCTTACAGGAAGTCAGTGATGCAGCCAGGTTCAGTGTGTCAAAGTGGCCAAGACTGGCCAAAATGTTCCTTCTAGAATGTTCCAGGATTTTACAGAATGTTCTAGAATCCTCCAGAATATTCTAGATTATTCCAGAGTGTTCTTCAAAATTTTGGATGTTCTTGAATGTTTCAGAATTTTCTAGAAAGTTCCAGAGTTTTCTTTAACTTTCTAGAATGTTTAGAAATGATTTGGAATGTTCTAAAATCTTTTGAAAAGTTCTGTGTTCTATAAACGAATGAATAAGCGAGTAACAGAATATTTTATTTCAAATTAGGATATTGCTGAACCAGAGGAAAACATGCTACTCTCAAAGCATAAAAAAGGCAAATATGCTTCTGTTTAAAAGTCTCTGACTGAAAAGTGGGTATCACAGCACCTTTAAAAATTTTCTCAAACATACATACAAACATACATGCAAACATATTCATGCTCTTTTTTAAAATGCAGCTCGCCTCTCACTCTCACAAGCTCCCCTAAATGTAACCCACTCACATCCACTAGTCCATCAATATAAGTCACTCATACCCATCCCCTATCAGTTGCCCGTTGTCCCTCACTCATTCAGCCCAACTCATTGTCAGTATCTCTTCATGTCTCTCTAACTGTCTCTCATCACAATCTCCTTCATTCTGTCCTACTACTACTGTCTCCTCTCACTGTCAATGTCTCCCTCTTGCTCCCTCTTACTGCTACTGTCTCATTCATTCCTTCCCAGTACTGCTGTCTCTTCTCACTGTCACTATCTTTCCTTTCAACATTGTGTCATTATCATAGACTCTGTCTCTTATTATCATTGACTCTCATGTACTTCCACTTTTTTTTTCTTTTTGTTCATGTCCTATTGACACTGTCTCCTTCACTCTTTTCCTAGCACTGTTCTGTCACAGTCATTTATGTTTCACTGCCACTGTGACCCCCACCTTTCTCTCACAATGGTATTGTCTCCGACGCTCCTTCTGGATGACAACCATTGTCTGCTGTCTTCCAGAATTTATTACTTTTAGAATAAAAAAGCATGAATATGTTTGCATGCTAACATTTTTGAAAAATTTTTAAATGTGCAGAGGATAACAGAATGAGGTAGTTGGTTGGTACCACACATTTCAGTCAGTCATTTAAATAGGAGCATTGTCGCATTCTTTGTAGACTGCCAGGAACATTTTTCTGCCAGTTTCCTTCTTTTTCCCTGTGACAGCAGGACATGTCATTCAAATGAAAATAACTTTATGGGTCAGTAAAATTTTGATAGTTTACTTATGTGAACGTGTAAAAAAAAATTGTATGTGCTTCAGGACTACAACGTGGGGTTTCCACAACTTTTCTGTTGATAACAGATACACTTTACAGCATATTTATTCACGCTAAATCACTTTATAAATTATGTTTTTGCCTCACACTGGATTTTATGTGAGTATTTTATGTGTATTAGTATGGTAACTTTGGACCTCTGTATCTCAGAAATGGATAAAGATATCAAGAAAATTTGAAGGTTGTTCAAGATTGGGATCTTAGGAATATGTCATAAAAATTTCAGCCATTTACTGTGTACAGACGTCTTGGAATCTGCGTCTCAGTTTTGGTATGAAAAAATGGTAAATAAAACCTTTTGTTGGGAGTTTTCTAAGAATTCGCCTATGAAGTAATTGTGCCTTCATAAATCCCTTAAGACCCACTGGGGCCACATCAAGTGCAGTTGTTGTTGTTGTTGTGGTCTTCAGTCCTGAGACTGGTTTGATGCAGCTCTCCATGCTACTCTATCCTGTGCAAGCTTCTTCATCTCCCAGTACTTACTGCAACCTACATCCTTCTGAATCTGCTTAGTGTATTTATCTCTTGGTCTCCCTCTACGATTTTTACCCTCCACGCTGCCCTCCAATGCTAAATTTGTGATCCCTTGATGCCTCAAAACATGTCCTACCAACCGGTCCCTTCTTTTTGTCAAGTTGTGCCACAAACTCCTCTTCTCCCCAATTCTATTCAATACCTTCTCATTAGTTATGTGATCTACCCATATAATCTTTAGCATTCTTCTGCAGCACCACATTTCGAAAGCTTCTATTCTCTTCTTGTCCAAACTAGTTATCATCCATGTTTCACTTCCATACATGGCTACACTCCATACAAATACTTTCAGAAACGACTTCCTGACATTTCTCTTCTTCAGAAACGCTTTCACTGCCATAGCCAGTCTACATTTTATATCCTCTCTACTTCGACCATCATCAGTTATTTTACTCTCCAAATAGCAAAACTCCTTTACTACTTTAAGTGTCTCATTTCCTAATCTAATTCCCTCAGCATCACCCGATTTAATTTGACTACATTCCATTATCCTCATTTTGCTTTTGTTGATGTTCATCTTATATCCTCCTTTCAAGACACCGTCCATTCCGTTCAACTGCTCTTCCAAGTCCCTTGCTGTCTCTGACAGAATTACAATGTCATCAGCGAACCTCAAAGTTTTTATTTCTTCTCCATGAATTTTAATACCTACTCCAAATTTTTCTTTTGTTTCCTTTACTGCTCGCTCAATATACAGGTTGAATAACATCGGGGAGAGTCTACAACCCTGTCTCACTCCCTTCCCAACCAGTGCTTCCCTTTCATGCCCCTTGACTCTTATAACTGCCATCTGGTTTCTGTACAAATTGTAAATAGCCTTACGCTCCCTGTATTTTACCCCTGCCACCTTTAGAATTTGAAAGAGAGTATTCCAGTCAACATTGTCAAAAGCTTTCTCTAAGTCTACAAATGCTAGAAACGTAGGTTTGCCTTTTCTTAATCTTTCTTCTAAGATAAGTCGTAAGGTTAGTATTGCCTCATGTGTTCCAACATTTCTGCGGAATCCAAATTGATCTTCCCAAAGGTCCGCTTCTTCCAGTTTTTCCATTCGTCTGCAAAGAATTCGCATTAGTATTTTCAGCTGTGACTTATTAAACTGATAGTTCGGTAATTTTCACATCTGTCAACACCTGCTTTCTTTGGGATTGGAATTATTATATTCTTCTTGAAGTTTGAGGGTATTTCACCTGTCTCATACATCTTGCTCACCAGATGGTAGAGTTTTGTCATGACTGGCTCTCCCAAGGCCGTCAGTAGTTCTAATGGAATGTTGTTTACTCCCGGGGCCTTGTTTAAACTCAGGTCTTTCAGTGCTCTGTCAAACTCTTCCCGCAGTATCGTATCTCCCATTTCATCTTCATCTGCATCCTCTTCCATTTCCAGTACATCGTCCTTGTATAAACCTTCTATATACTCCTTCCACCTATCCGCCTTCCCTTCTTTGCTTAGAACTGGGTTTCCATCTGAACTCTTGATATTCATACAAGTGGCTCTCTTTTCTCCAAAGCTCTGTTTAATTTTCCTGAAAGAACCAAATAAATTGCTCTGTTTACTCACCCATATTTTGACCCTATACTGTAGGACAGTGACACTAAAGTCATCCTTCTGTTGGGTATGCAAATGGTTCCTAGCCCAAGGGCTACTCAAAACACTTGACATTACCAATAGAGCCCAAAGTACAAGCCTTGGAAGACCTCTGTTTTGGTGTATGGTGTTCTGGAACACAATAGTTAGGACATGCTGTCACATGCATACCAATACTTATGTGGCTTTAAGAATAATTAGCAGTATATTTGAGCATTAAATACTAACAGTTTTGCATTTTTTACAATGATCCTGAGTGATATGGAAGTTTCACAAAAAATAAAACTAATCTTTGAATGTTAACTTTTACAATTTCCCTAATGTTCTCGAGTAATCTGGAACATTCACAGAAAACAAATGAAAATTAAGACCAAGTGAACCAAGTCGTTTTCAGCTGGTATTAATAATAAAAACAAAGAACTTGTTGATGAGTTCTTGTATTTTTGGAAACTGGAGGAAAAAAAACAGAATAGAAAAAATAGACCAGAATTAATATGGTATGCTAAACAGAGTTTTCAAACGTAAATTTGTGATGAATCTGCAACACAAGCAAAATATCTTACCAGTATTGGCATATGGCTGGGAGATATGGTATTTTAATGTAAGAAACCATTTAAAACCTAAGGCATGCTCAGTGATAAATGGAGTGTATGTTGAAAATTATTAGGAGTCATAGGGAAACAAGCAAATGAAACAGGGAATAGACTGGTGATAAACATGTAATTAACACTTTGACTGCTATATGCAAAACTGGTGGTCACGCCTCGTGTGCTGCATTGTCGTGCCACTCGCCGTGCGCTGGATGCTGAATGCTTCTGGCACGCTCACCATGTGCAGTGCTTCCAACACGCTCACTGTTTTTCAGCTTTCTATTTTGTTTTGGTCTTTGGACTAGCTTTGGAAAAGTTGGAGGTATTTATTTACATTATTTACACTTCATTTTCATGTGAGGTGCATTTTTATTATAATGTATATACAAATAAAGATGTTTACCATAGTGATATACTTCAACATTCTCTCAAAACAAAAATTAACAGTTTTTTATTGCTCCATTTGTTTTCTGTCATCCTTGTTGGTGACTGTGCATCTTAGTTTGAAGATGAGTCTTGAATAGAAGTACCCTGCTGCGGACTTCATCTCAATGTCATAGGCTTTGCATTAGTAATTACAGATGAAGATGAATGATGATCAACTACGTCTGTAGGTTGTAAACTATTCGTAAGAGAATCTTCTTCATCTGAATCGCTGTCTATTGATGAGCACAGTGATTCTTCAGAGTCACTCTCCATCAACATCTGTATTATCTCTTCGGGCACGAGGAGCATTTTACATACCATCACAGTACATAAATTCACTATGCAAACACAAGCAAATAATAGGCGACTGATGTCTGAACCAAGAATAGTCTCTCGCATAGAGGTGTGAAACTACAGTTCGACAGAAATCACTGTAGCATCATCAGTTTTGTCTAAAGCAAATCAATTGTACAAGTGGTGTGATGGTCCGCCAAAAGCACTGAAATTGATGTCAAATGTAGTCATATTCAGCATACTGAAACACCATCTATAGCAGTTAGAGCAAACATTAAGGTGTGGCGAGAGTCTGCCAGTAGTGCTCAAACAGATGTCTTATTCAAGCGCACCTAAGCTATAGGCAAGAAAACGTCTCAGAACTTCTACGGCAGTCGGCAACACCTGGGGCACGGCAGTCAGCAACACCCAGGACATGGCGTTGTCAGACGTAGCAGTCAGCTGCAGTGAAAGGGTTAATACTGCCAGGGAAAGCAGGTGAAGATTGATGGAACATGAGCTAATCGATTGCAGATTCATTAAGGAAGTTCTTTTCCAGATAAAAATGAGAGGAGGATGTAATGGAAGTTGGATGGGTGACATCAAAATATACAACAGCAGTATGTATCTCTAAATTCCGTAACATTTGACTATTAGTGTGTAGGACACCTTCAGCCAGTAGTGGATATCAAATGAGTGTTGTTGTTGTTGTTGTGATCTTTGGTCCAAAGAGTGATTTGTTGCAGCTCCTCCTGCAAGTCTATCATATTGAAACCTCTTGATTTCTGCATGGAAATTGCAACAAACATCCTCTTGAAACTGCTTACTATAATCAAGCCTTGATCTCCCCCTACTATTTTTACCATATACACTCTCCTCTACCATCAAACTGATTATTCTTTGATGCCTCAGGATGTGTCCCATCAACAGACCTCTTCCTGTCACATTGTGCCATGAATTTCTTTTCTCTTCATTAACTGTCAACAGCATTCTTCTGTAGTGTCACATTTCAAAATCTCCTATTATCATCTTGTCTGCACTGTTTCCATCTACATTTCCCTTCTGTACAAGCTTATACTCCAGATAACTTCCAGAAAATACTTCCTAGCACATAAATTTATATTAATTGTTAGCAGATTTCTATTTTTCAGAATAAATTCTCTTCCTGTTGCAATTCTACATTTTATATCCTTGTGCTTTTACCCTCATCAGTTATTTTGCAACCCAAATAGCAAAACTGATCTACAAATTTTAGTGTCTCATTTCCTAATCTATCTCCAGTACTGTCTGATTTATCTGACTACATTCCAGTCTGAAATTACAAGTTCCTTGCTAGGATTGCAATGTCTCTGAAAAACCTTAGTTTTTATTTTTTCTTCATGCACTTTAATTTGGGTTCCTTTAAAAAAAAATATCACTTGCCAAACGTACAGACTGAATAACATTAGGCAGAGGCTATAAGCCTGTCCCACTCCCTTCTTAACAACTGCTTCCCTTCCTTTTACATCCTTCAACTCTTCTAACTCCAGTCTGGTTTCTGTAGAAGTTTTAGAAAACATTTTGCTCTTTGTATTTTAACCTGTTGCCACCAGAATTTCAAAGAATGCATTCCAGTTGACATTATTAAAAGCTTTCCCTAAACCCACAAGAGCTATAAATATACATTTGCCTTTATTCCATCTGTCTTCTAAGATAGTGGCATTATTTGTATTGCTTTACTCATTTCTCCAAAACCAAAAAGATCTTCCCCTAGGTCCATTCTTTAGTGAACAACATGTGTTAGTGTTCTGGAAATTTAACTCATTAAAATCTTGACAGTATAATGTAACTGTTTAGATTTTAAAAAATCTATTAACCAAGCGGCATCAGACCACACACTTAGCGGACAGTAAATCTTCCCTGATCTGCTGTTCCAGGTGACTTCTGAACACTGCCCCTTTTCCTTCACCTCTCTTCCTTCCCCTTCAACCATCCTGCTGGAAGAAGGAGCCACTTGCTCCAAATGCTTGCATAAATTAAAACTTTTCTTAATGCATATTCTCCTGCCACCACTTGGTGAGTGGATTTTTTTTATTTATCCAATTACATTATAACTCATTAAACTGATGATTTGATAATATTCACACCTTTCATCACCTGCTTCCTTTGAAATAAGGACTGTGGCAGCCGCATCATAAAAATGTGAATGGACCAGAGCTGCTCATGGTCGGCCCAAGTTAGCTGCTTAGCTGCATCATATATCCGCAGCGTGCATAATTGCCAATAGGGAAATTTGTGGCAACATATGGCATGCACAGATGTGAGTCAGCAGGAAAAGTAATGGCAGTGTGAACTGAACCACCGTGCAGTACAGACGCATTTGTTGAGTCTCAATCCACAAGCCATGTAGATCAAGCTTAACACAAGCTGCCCACAGATGCATATAGAAGTTTGTTTAGCGCTTTCCGTTCATTTCCGCCTTCGCTTCGACGCATCCACAAAATACAAGGCACTCCACGATTGCAAGAAAAATGTTCAATTTGTTCCAGACATGCATCCACTGCTCTTCTAGGTTCAAGTGATTCGACGACAATCTCGTCACCATTGACTATACACCCTACAGGATTGGTGTTTGAGTGGAAGTGTTATACAAACAAAGTTGTTGCAATTGCCAATTAATGAGTGTTGCAATCTGATTTCATTTTTGTCACTTGTTCATTTACTCATTTGGCAGAATAATGTATTTTCAGCAAGTGCACTTATCAATTTCTACCACCACAGCATCACCATAGCCTTCATCCTGATCAACTGCACGACAGTCACGTAAGCAGCAATACCCACATGTTCCCGCTTCAGGTTTACTATATTCTTCTTGATGTGCAACCTGTGTAGCCAAATGTTTAGTGTCACTGCCTTTGGTGTGGGAAAAACCAGGTTTGATGCCCGGTACCTCCTCAGATTTTTTCTGAGGTAGGGTGAGGTATGGTGTCTACTCAGCCAATGTGAGACCAAATGGGAGACTGATTGAATAAAAAAGCAGTAGCATCCTCAGACTAGTGGCAGTAACACCTGGAAGGACTGGTAATAAGCTGATCACATCTCCCATGATCGTAGATTAGTCTTGTACTACCTTGTAGCTAGCAGTCACATTTCTTCTCTAGCCGTTCCTGCTTTACCACTTTGCACTTCCTGCAGTGTCAGTCGTGTGCGATAGTGTGAGAGGGATGCAACCTGCAAATTGTTTAAAACTAATTACTCTCATATACTTCTTATCCCACAATATATGAATAATTATTATCCACTTTTATCCTCTTACTGTACAAAAGAAAGATTTTTTAGTATATCTGAATCGCAATGTCACTGTGCAACAGAGAGCTAAACCAATCTATAATGTTACGTCAGCTATTGGTAGTCAATAGCACGTGGTCTTGTACTTGCAGTCGTATGTTTTAGTGTTGGTATCATGGCTGATAGTGAAGATTTTTCTGCGCCCTGTAGTAGTGAAAAAACTAGGAAACAATGCAATGCAATTGGACAGAAAGAAAGGAAAAAGTACAAAGAAACTTAGGACTAGACTATGTGGCTGAAAAGCTAAAAAAAACTATTCCAGTGAGGAAATTGGGTAGCATTTCCATTTGTGCTGTGGTCTATAAAAGCTAACCTTAGATGGAGTGGATACACATACTTATAGTGAATGATAAGGACATACTCTTTACTGAATTTTATAAACTAGGAAGCTATCATCTCAAAATTTTTATGTGTGGTGTTGTGCATGGTAAAGTGTGTAACAGAGTCTACAAAAACAGGGCAGCCTTTGATAACAAAAAGAAAAGAAAATATGGTATAATACAAATGGTGTTTCAGCAAAGGTTTGTGCCAAAGTGTTTTGTGATATCTAGGAAGTATTTATCTATTGCCGAGGGAGTATGAAGTACACAAACGTCTGACATTCATCACGAAATGCTAAATGCCACTGATTATGCTGGTGCTATGTCTCACAATGCAGAAACATTAGAAAATGAAGTGTTAAATCTTCTTGTCATATTCATCAAAGAGGAAAACATGGCAAACAAAAGTCAAAGTTTATCAATTTAGAAAATGAAGTCATTGATAGCATAAAATGATTTCCTTTGTACAATAATTGTAATGGTAGCAAGAGATGGATTCAGAAATATGTATGTTCCCTGAAATCTGCAGCTGAAATACATTGACTCTATAAAAATGAGAACGAAGGGAGTAGTTTGAAGGCATCAGATGCAATACATAAAAGAGTAAAGCAATACACAAACATCTGACATTCATCATGAAATGCCAAATTACACTGATTATCTTGGTGACAAGTCTCACAATGCAGGAACGTATACATAATGATATTCACAAGTAAATGTAATTAAAAGTTTCAAGATGCCTCATATTGGTACATGTAAGGTGTATGACACATGGATATCCAAATGACAGGATATAATATCACTGGATATTTGCCTACATCCAACTCAAGCCGTGGGTGCTTGTAGTCTTCAGAGTCAGTGGCAAGGTGAATGACACAAAGAGGAATCAATCTTTTGTTTATTAACTACTAGCTGCTTCAGTACATGGGCCATTTGGATACTCCCTTCCAACACAAGTTTCCCTGAATTACACAGACAGGAATTGTCTCTCCAACGTATCCTGGACTCTTGTAATCCCCATGATCTAAATGTCCACTAACCTGTTCCCACTGCCTCACCTTACCTTTCCCCTTCCCTCTTCTGTCCACACCACTCATTCTCTGTTCAATCTGTGCACTGTCTTCTCCCACCACTACCCCGTATGTGTACTTGTGTGCATGCATGTGGACACAACCACCCACTCACCAACCCCCCCCCCCCCCCCCCCCCCACACACACACACACTTTTCTTTTGAACCCCTCTCCCCTCCCTTTCTCACTGTTTGTCTTCACCTTTCTGCCCTCCTCCAGTTTTTCTCCTCATCTCTCTCCCTGCATTTATTTGTGCTGTAAATCGGTACTCTTTTCTTCTTGTTGTCCAGCCATGAAGTCATCTATCAAAAAACCTGCCTCTTTCGCACTACCCCTTGCCCATCTCCATCTGCTCACGAAACTGCTTTCAACAGCAGAGTATCAATAATTAGTCTTGCAGTTGCCATGAGTGTGTGTGTTTTGGTGTCTGTGTGCTTTTATGAGTGAATATGTGTACTTTCTCTAGAAAATGAGTATGTGCTTGAAAGCTCGTGTGAATGCTGTTTTCTGTTATATGTATCTGTGTTCCATGCATCAATCTGCTATAGGTGAGTGGTTGTCTTTCCCTTATTTTACAAATTGCTCCACTCAGAATTTCAACTATTATCCTACTCCAGCATTACCTTTATTTGATTTTTGCAGAAAGCTTTTCCAACAACCAATATACATACTGAAGTTGTGTTCTATTTCAGGCTTTGGTATCCACATATGGAACAATAACAGTTGTGTCATGTGTATGTGGCCTGAAAACATGGCTTCAGGAGGTGCTTCGAAATTCACTTCTTGTATTATCTCTATTTGGTTTTTTGCTTCACTTGTCCAGGAAACCTGTTCTTCCTGTCACAATTCTTCACCAATTCCCATCACATATAACTTTAACCTTTCATTGTCCAAAAATGGCTATTTTAGAAAATGTAAGATATTTAGGCAAGACAATAAAATCTGCTGAACAAGTCATTGTGGATTTTCTTAAAGAACAAACTGTCATTCATTCATTCTTTCTTTCCTTTTCTGCTTATTCATTTCTATAACCATGTAGCCAATTAAGGGGTTGGACATCCTACACTCTGATGTACAGAATGCCAAGTTTGTATTAATTGGCAACAACATTCTCCTGAGTTCTCCCTGCTCAGTGATCTAACTGGGAGACTGTTTTACTTCTGGAACATTTTACCCAAAAGGATCTTGTCATCATTATACTATACAGTATAGTGCAGGTTTTCTGGAAAAATATCCATTCATACTGCTGACATAGCAAAGTCATGTTAGTTAATGTTACAAGGCCATATCAGTCAGTCATTCAAGCCACTGCCTGGCCACAATAATTGGTTAAGAGTGTAAGTTATTGTTGGACACAGAGACTTAAGTGTCCATGGCGAGTCTGTACCTCTTGGGTAAGAGGAAATCGCAACCTTCACCTTATATGTCATCCAGGGTAACATGAGAATATGAAGTTTTGTCTGTGTAGGTGAAGGCTACTGAGCAATCTTGGGGTTTGATATCTTAAACAGGCTTTATGCAAAAAAACTATTTTTCAATGGGACATTGTTCTGACTGGGGGTTACTGCTACCAGTGACATACTGTTGCAAACTTTCCTGTCATGAGGACATACCCAATTAAACTGCCCACAAAGTTGTTAAGATTCATTTCCCATGATGAAGACAAGGCACAGAGAAATTACTTTATGTGAGCATCGATACAGATCAACTGACTAACATCTTGTGTTTGGTAGAGCTATTGGTGGATAGTGACAAATTAGATAAATTGCGATGTTTTATATGAAGGTGCATTGTACGCATATGGGAAGGGGATAGGGAACACATGATTCCTACCAGTGTGCATAATTTCAGTGCTGATGAAGTGATTTTGGCAAAAGGATTGTTACTTGCCAATTTGGAAGTTCTGAATCAGAACCATTTAGACATGTCAAGTATGGTCCTCAGCCATCACCGAACCACCAGTACAGTTGCATTACATGCAAAAATTGAGCATTTGAAAGAGCGCAGTATAACAATGGAAAAGCTATTAGTAGAATTTGTAGATTTATTCAGTCCTCATTGGCCATTGTCAACTAAACTCATAACAGAGCACAGGGTATTGATTGTGGATGAATCTCTTGCATATAGAAAACCATATAGGGTGATCCCTCATTTACAGCCAATAATGAAACAGTTTATCAATCAGTAATTGAATGATGGCATAATAGAAAAAAGTAATAGTCTGTGGGGAGCAGTGGTTGTTATTGTAACCAAAAAGTTGTCAGATGACAAGTATAGGTTCTGTCATGGTTTTCACTATTTGAATGCTAGAATGGTTACGGATACATGTCTAATACGAAATATTACAGAGACCCAGGGTAACTTGGGCCAGTGCAAATACTTTTCCACAATGGACCTATGGTGTGGCTACCATCAGTTGGAAGTAGTGTCAGAGGACCAGCCGAAGAATGTATTTACAGTCCCTTCGGCCATTACCAATATCGGCAAATTCCATTTGGTTTAATGAATGCATCAGGCCACATTTCAACAATTTTTGGATGGAGTGGAAATATGTTTAAAGCTGCTTCAGTACATATTTGGATGACATTAATGTGTAGTTGAAAGATATGAAAGAACATGGACAATGATTGAAAGAAGTTTTTAAGAGGTTGCATTCAGCACACTTGATACTGTGTTCCGAGAACTGCCATTTTCTGTTAACAGAAGTAAATACTTAGGACATGTGATCAGCCAGTACGGTGTAAAAACCAATCCAAGATTGATACATGCAGTGCTTAGTTTCATGCCACCGCCGACAAGTAAAGAGCTAAAGTCATTTTTAGAATTGGGTAGTTGCTATAGAACATTTGTGATACGATTTGCAGATATTGCTAGAGCACTGACACAGTTTTTGAAGAAAGGTGTGAAGTTCCAGTGGATGGTTGAATGTCAAGCCACATTTGAGAAGAAACTTTCTGCAGATCAAAACTATGTGCCGGACTGAGACTCGAACTCAGGACCATTGCCTTTTTGGATAAGCACTCTACCCAAGAATGATTCATGATCTGCTCCCATAGCTTTACTTCTGCCAGTATTTTTTGGTGTGAAAAGGATGACAACTGTCGAAATGCTGGTGTGGTTTCATGTGGATAGAGGTGCGGATGCAGCCATCAGGGAGGAGTTGGTCAATATCTAAGAAGGTGGGACACTGGTTAGAGAAGGACCACGTGAAGTAGATGGGAGAGAAGGTGTTGAGGTTGTGAGGGAACAAAGACCCTGAGTCCAGACCATGAAGGTATCATCAGTGAACCTGAACCAGACCAGGGGTTTGGTGTTTTGGGAGACTACGAAGGTCTACTGTAGATGGCCCATAAAAAGGTTGACATAGGAAGGTGCCATATGTGGGCCCATGCCTATGCGGCTGATTTGTTTTTCTGTCTTCCCTTCAAAGGAGAAATAGCTGCATGTTAGGATAAAATTAGTAAGGAATATGGAGGAATAAGGTAATGAGTCTGGAGTCTAAAGGACGTTGGGAAAGGTAGCGAGTCTGGAGTCTTGGGAAAGGTAGCAAGTCTGGAGTCTGAACGATGTTGGGAAAGGTAGTGTTCAGCAGTGGTAAGAGTCTGGGCGTAAGGTATGATGGTGTATTGGGAGGTGGTATCAACAGTGATGAGTAGGTATCCAGAAGGTAAAGGGGTGGAGATGGTGGAGAGTTGGTGAAGGAAGTAGTTGGTGTCTTTGACATGGGAGAATAGATTACAGGCAATTGGCTGGATGTATTGGTCAACAAGGGCCGAAATTCTTTCAGTGGTGGCACAATAACCAGCCATAATGGGGTGTCCAGGGTTGTTGGGTTTGTGGATTTTGGTGAGGATGTAGAAGGTAGATGTTTAGAGTGTCATAGGCGTCAGAAGAGAAATGGATTCAGGGGAGAGATTTTGGGAAGGGCCTGGGGTGTTAAGCAACGATTGGAGGTTGTGTTGGACTTCCGGGATAGGATCACTTTGGCAGAGTTTACAAGTGGAGGAGTCAGATAATTTATGGAGGCCTTCTGCCAGGTAGTCACTGTGATTCATAACAACAGTGGTGGAGACTTTGGAGATAAGGAATTCCTGGAAGGTGACCAGCAGGTGTTTAGGTGAGTGGGTGGGTGGGTAGAGGCAGTGTTCTGAAAAGGGTACTCATTTATAATGGTCAGGAAACATGGTTCCATTGAGCAAAAGGTGCTGGGACAAAAATTTCAAAAATTAGATATTTATTACAAAATCCCTTAACGACAGGTTGTTTTCATTCGTTGGTACTTACTCACTACAAACACAAAGACACCTAATTTCTAATTTAATTTTACATCAGTCTCAATCGCTCTAAAGGAATTCATCATTCCAATAATTAAGAAAGATTCACTTTGGATTATTAAAAAAAATCATTTTAAGCAAATATATAAAAAACAGGCATTCAGTTTAACAATTAAAAAAACTTTCAATAAAATCTGGTACTGGGCTAAATTTCAAGGGAACAACTGTCATCCCAAAAGAATGTTCAAAACAAGTTACTCTTGAACAAAGATAGCTTAACCAACACTGGTTGCCAATAGAATCTCATTAACTAGAACATATCAGAAGATTCTCAAAATGGCCAATAACAATTCGCAGTTCATGAGAAAATAAAACTAAATCAGTTATTACAAAATTTTAGAAAACATTACAGAGACCAGCCTATCCAGTTTACAAACAGCAATGGTTTTTTTTTTTTTTTTTTTTTTTTTTTTTTACAACCTGTACAGGCTTCTTTTGAGTGCACCCTTTCCCCTAGGGCCAAATGCAGCATGGTCAAGCCTGTCTCAGGTTACCCACTGACAAGGATGCACACACCCTTGTCTCAGCCAAAAGTTAATATATTCCAACACAACACAATGCCCATTTTGTGGCCATATCTTGCTACTTTTGCATGCCACCGCCCAGAGCAGCTGCCAGCACCAGAGCATCCTACACCTCCTTCACAACAATCAACCAACGTCTCTGACCATGCTGTGTGGCATTAAATGCCAAACTTAACCAATTTAAAGTCTGGTCCCACTTCCTTGGGGAGCCAGCATGATAGATGATCAATGCTGACTTTAAATTGTGATTAATCCACTCTGCAAAAGACAGTTGTGGGTAATATGGCATGTTCTTGATGTTCCTAATTCCACATGCGAAACAGAATGCAAGATGTAAATGCAGGCACATTGTCAGTCACTAAATTGTGGGGTGGACCAAAGCTTGCAAAAAAGGATGACATATAATGGATGCTCATGCCTGTTGTAGTACCTCTGTTTTGAATGAGCCAGACAAATCTGGTGAAGGCACCCACCATGACAAAGATAAATCTATTAGTATTTTTGATACATACGAGCGGCCCTGTGTAATCAACAAACAGCATAACAAAGGGGTGAAACTTCCTAGTGAATTGCAAAAATCCTTTGACATTCCAACATCAGGTTTCCCTCATTTGCAATACTCACAACTACCCACCAACCTTTGAATTTCAGCTGCCATTCCTTTCCAAGTCACATGCTCCTTGATCTTTTAGAATGCATTGTCCACCACATACTGACTGATGGTAAAATTTCAAAACATCCGGCACTAGGCTCCTGAGGAAACAAATTTTCGCTTTTTTGTCTCACCACCCCTGATTACAGAGTACCCGTCTTTCCATAGACTATCCTTCCAAGACATGTCACTGCTTCAATTTCTTTTAAACTAAAGAAAATTTGGGATTTCTTTCCCGTTCCTGCTTTAAATTGCTGAATAATGCTGGAAAGTCTATTAGAATGGTTGCAACCACTTGAGGTTCAAGAGTCTCCACAAACTCCGCAGATAACAACACTTGTGAAACTTCTCCATCCTCATCTCACTGAAAGATGCGGCTGAGCACGTCAGCGATCAGACTTGAGAGCCATGGATATACACCACATCAAATTGGAAAGCCTAAATTCTAATCGCCCAGTGGGCTACCCTACCTGTCTTCCGTGGACACACCAATACCTAACTTAATGCTTAATTATCAGTTTCAAGCCAAAACCGCCGATTTTCAAGGTAGAACTTGAATTTTTCAAGAGCAAATAGTACGGCTAATACCTCTAGTTCATAGACAAAGTAACTCAGTTCAGGACTGGAAAGTGCCCTTGAAGCAAAAGTCAATGGTCATCATTTGCCTGCGTGCTCTTGTAACAGAATGGCTGCAATCCCCACATTTGACACATTGGTCTGTACAGTAGATGGCATGTTAAAATCGGGGATTCTCAACACCAGAACATTACTAACAGTTCTCTTCAAAAGTGGCCTACTGGCTGTTACCCCAGTGAAATTTCTCCCCTTTATTTCTCAGCTGATTGAGAGGGGTGGCCAGCCTACAAAATTTTGCACAAATTTGTGAAAAAAATTACACATTCCAATAAATCACGCCACCTCCTTTTTACTAAGGGGTCCCGTAAACTTATGGATACTGCTGGTCTTCAACCATTCAACTCTCACTCCCTTTTCTGACACAATGTGCCCCTAAAATTCTAGCTAATGTCACTTTGTCCAGTTTAACTGTAAGACCTGCCTCCCTAAGCCATGTTACCACCTTCTTCAGATATTCAATATGCTGCTGAAAATTCTTGCTATACACCACCACATCGTCAAGGAAATTATACAAAAACTTCAATTTAAATTCCCCTAACACAGAATCTAACAGGTGGGACAACACTGCTGCTCCAGTGGACAATCCAAAAGGTATAGAGTTGAATTTGTACAAATTATAGTTTGTGCTGAAGGCTGTCAGCAGTTTAGATTCCTCAGTAATCAGGATCTAATAGTATGTCTGATTTACATCTAATATAGAAAACACACGTGTACGAGCAAACGATGGAAACCAGTTGAACAAGCTGGGGAGAGGAACACCTGGAGGAGCATTCCAGACACCACCTCCATAAGTTATCCAACCTGCTGACCTCCTACTGCCACCTCACAGCACCACTATCCAATTTCTATCTTACCCACAATGTTCCTCCATGTCCACCTCTCATAGCAATGAAACCCTGCCCCTAGCTGACCTTCTCAACTTGCCACCACCCAAAACCACCTACCAATCTCCACGAGATCCATTGCCTAAACACTCCCATAACAGTGTTGTTAACCTGTCCAGCAAAATCCCCAGCTCTGCATAAATTTCAGTTCTATCCAAAGGCCTCACCTTTAGTCTTACATCCACATTTAACCATACTGGACTTGTCAAAGACCTGCTTCCCTTCTCCCAACCCCTGCAATGAGAGCAGTTCTTTGGCGTCAATCCCTCTATCCAAAACCACCCTAATTCCAACACAGAAGCCTGCCTCTTCTCGTTCATACCACCATCCAACTGCACTCCTCCCCCTGCCCCCCCCCCCCCACCCCCCTCCCAACTAATCATATGCTGGTCACTTTCCAGGAATTCCTTACCTCCAACTTAATTTTATGACTCTTCCCCAGGACCCTTCCTCAAGTCCCATCTTCAGAACACCAACCTTTCAGTAGAAGAGAGAATAGCTATACACAACCTCAAAACAAATCCTGGCCTAATCATCCAAACTGCAGACAAATGTTCCACTACTTTTTTTTATGAATATCAGTGACTACCTGACAGAAGGCCTCCACCAACTATCTGACTACTACACCTATAAACAGAATGATCCAATCTCAGAAGTCCAACACAACCTCCAATCCCTGCTTACGGCCTTAGGCCCTTCCCAGAACATCTCCCTTGAAGCCACTTCCCTCATTACCCCTATGACACCTGACACCCACCTTCTACTTGCTCTCCAAAAATCCACAAACCCAACAGTCCTTGACACACCATTCTGACTGGTTATTGTGCCCCCACTGAAAGAATTTTGGCCCTCATCTCCAACCATTTGCCACTAATCTAATCTCCCACGTCAAAGACACCAAGCACCTCCTTCACCGACTCTCCACCATCCCACCCCTTTACCTCCTGAATCTATGCTAGTCACTGTTGACGCCACCTCCCTATACATCAACAGCCCTCATGCCCATGGTCTTACAGCTACTGAACCCTTCCTTTCCCAACATCCTTCAGACTCCAAACCCACTACTCCATTCCTCACACGCTTAATAACTTCATGTTAACATATTGCTACATTGTAAGAGAGGATGGTTGGACGCATGTGGTAGGTTGCTGAAGAAGGCACTTGGGGACCACAGACACTGATAATATTCTAGAATGGAAATATCCAACAGGAAAAAAGCAGCTGTAACCAAGTGGCATACTACACAACTAAGAAATTTGAAACAGGGCATCTACTTCAGGTGGCCTCCTCAACCCAGCATGCCAAGTTCCTAGATGTTGACCACTGGCCTCCTCAACCCAGCATGCCACCTTCCTAGATGTTGACCACCTCCTCTCTGATGACTCCATCTGCACCTCTGTCCACAATAAACCCAGCAACAGTGCTTACATTTCAATAGCTGTGATCCTTTTGACACCAAAAGATCCTTCCCACACAGCCTAACCACCCAGGGACTGTGTATCTGCAGTGACAAGAAATCCCTCCCTCAGTATGGTGAGGGTATTTTAGAGGCTTTCACACACAGGCGCTATCTCCCAGACCTAGTCCACAAACAGATTTCCCATGCCATTTTCTCTCACACCCCCAGTCCTCTCACCACCACTGAGAACCAGCCACAAAGGAGTGTTCCTTTCATCACCTAGTACTATCCTGGACTGGAACAACTGAACCACATTCCCCGCCAGGGCTTTGGTTACCTATCATAATGCCCTGAAATGAGGACATCCTACCCAAGATACTTCTCACCCCTCCTAAAGTGATATTCTGTCACCCACCCAACCTCCACATCATCCTAGTCCATCCCTATGCCACTCCCAATCCCAAACCCTTGCCGCAAAAATCATAGCCCTGTGGAACACCCAGGTGCAAGACCTACCCAATCCACCCACCCAGCACTTCCTATTCCAGTCCTGTCACAGGTTTATCCTACCCGATCAGCATTCAGGCTACTTGTGAGACAGCTATGACATTTATCAGCTCTGCTGCAATCATTACACTTTATTAGTATGACTACCAACCAAATGTCCCCCCCCCCCCCCCGGATGATCAGCCACTGCCAAACTGTGACCAAAAGGAAAGTAGACCACTACAAGCAGCTAAACATAACACACTTTATTTCAATGGCTGCTTTGCTAAGCAAGCCATCTGTATCCTTCCCTCCACCACCAGCTTTTCTGAACTGCACAGATGGGAGTTAACCTTACAAGACCTTCTCCACTCCTGTAATAATCCCGGCCTCAACCTACGGTAACATACTGTCCCCACACCTGCCACCCAGCAGTTTCCAGCCTCTCTGTCCTATCATCTCCTCCCCATTCTCATCTGCTTCTCTGTTTATTTGCCACCCCCTGGCAATACATCCGATCGTCTTTCTCCACTCCATTCCTTTTTTGCACCTTTTTTCCCCACCTAACTGCCCCACAACCTCATGACACCACACTTATTGGCATTCTAGTCCCTGCACAGTCCACCAGTGTTCGCCTCTGTCCCCACCTGTACACTACTATCCGTTCCCCTTCCCTGCTCCCTCCAGATTGCTGTTTGCATCCCATGTGATAGTTGCATTCTGGCCCAAGATGCTGGAGTTGATGGTCATGTGTGCATAAGATGTGCATGCTTGTGTGTATGAATGGAGTTTGTTTCTCTTTTGCTGATGGAGGCTGTGGCCGGAAGCTTAATGTAAGTGTCTTTTAATTGTGCCTGTCTGGAACTTAGTGTATCTTCTTTATGTAAGCAGCAATCTGTATTTTCCTACATTGTTGATATTCCTACCTAGAGTTGTTTGGTTGTTGAAGTTTCACATCCTGGTAATGACAGTCATGGATCAGGGCACCAACTTCAATGAGAGATAATTAAATAACAATGTCACATGTGTCTGGAAATTTAAGAACTATTCCATCGCACATGCAGACTAAGAAGATGATTAAACACATTCACTAAAAGTTTGGGAAGATGCTGAGCTTTTATGTCACGAGTCACTATGATGAATGGGATATTTACTGGAAATATGTTGTGGCTGTATGTGATTCAAATGTGCATGACAGCACTGGTCTCTTGCCATACAAGGTAGTGTAAGGAAACGAGGTACTACTGTTTGATGTTATTTAGCCAAAGGTAGGAAAAAAACAGGAAGAACTGTATGGATCTTTGCTAGAACAGTAAAGTATGTTTGAACATCAGGAGAAAATGGAACAGTATAGTGGTAAGTTTCGAGAGTATAAGGTTGGCCAGTGGGTGAATGGGTGATGTCAACTTGCCTGTCAGGTGTGGCAAGAAGTTGTGCAAATTACATAACCAGTAAATGTTAAATTGCAATTGCCAACACCGACAACTATTGTCCACATGAAGTGCACTTGATTTCTGAATACATGTTGGATACTTTACCACAGGTACCAGCACCACTACCTGGATAGAACGTAGGGGGGGCAAAAAAGGAATAAGGATGTAGAAACTCGTGCTGGAGCAGATGTTCACCAAATTACATATAGGGGCTGAGAGAAAGGGAGTGTTGGACGAAGTACAAGGGAAGTACAAAGGACTACAGTTTTCCTGTCAGTAACTACGGGAGCCATTACACCAAGTGGTAGATTTGACGCCACACATATTGCTACATTGAAAGAGAGGATGGCTGGATGCACGTGAGTAGGCTGCTGAAGGTATTCGGAACCAGAGTTACTGATGATATTCGAGAATGGGAACAGCCAAGAGGAACATAGCTATAACTAAGTGGCATACCGCACAACTAAGAAACTTGAAAGAAGCCATGCTGAATAACACTTGAATGCTGCAAGAACTAACAACAAACTTGATGGGGTGTGTGAAAGCAACCATGAGCATGGTGAATCAAGATCTGAATGTAATACAGACCTATCTACATCTGTTACAATACTAGAATGGCTAGAGGATGCTAGAATGGAGGTAACAGCATTACAGGTCATCCACCATATAGTTCATGGGAAGTTGTCTCCCACATTGTTACCCCCAGAACAATTCATGGTTGGCCTACGGAAAGTCCACGAGAAACTAACAGTGGAACTGCAACATGTAGCTAAACTGAATGGGCAACACTTATTGTCATTGTATCACATTGCAGCAACAGGAATCAGCATTAATAAAGCCCTACTCCATATACTAATTCCGTTTTCCGTGGCAAGTATTGATACATGGTACAAATTTTCACAGTCCCTTTCCAGCTCCTCCACTGTTATGGAATAAAGGACGAATTCAAACGGCATTATTTCCACGACAGTCCGCTGCCCGACACCAGCCACCACCCTAATGAAGCCACAGCCTGCCATACACCCTGACCTATCGCAGTCAGCTTACCTGGCACGATAGAGGCCATACACTCCTACCTGTACGTTGATTAAAAAAGACCGTTCTTGATATTGAGTAGCAAACCGAAATGAGCTAGGAAATCTGCTCCTGTTACTGGCTCTGATATATATGCTACAGTAACTTTCCACTGACACTTCTTGCTCCCTGGGAATCATAAAGATATAACCACTGGATAATTTGTTGTTCCACTGATCTGGAACCAGAGATGCGCTCTAGCAAAACTACAGTTCGGTAGTTTTGGTGCAGTAGATAAATGACAAAGTAAATGGCAGGATTACTGATAGTATTGGTAGGGAAAGAAACATAAATGAACGTTAAGATAGAATCGGGAGCTGACAACTCCCCCCCCCCCCCCCCCCCCCTTTCTTCATGTAATTTGAACTGCACATCATTCAAAGTTTGTCTATTGCGTACTTTATACCCTTACAGAATATACATTTCATTTTGTGAGTAATAAGAATTAGTTGATGCAAGTATAGTTTATATGCACAAGTACGTGTAACTGATTCATCATGACCAAAGGCAAGAGGTTCTTGCTGTTATTGATAAATGCAAAAGTTGTGTATGAATAACACAAACATGTTTTTATATTATGTCAGACAAAGTATTAAGCAATGTTTGATATACCTTTTCAGTTTCTTTTCAATAATATGTAAAGAAAGTAATCATTATGTGGTACCCAGTATGTATGCTATGCAACTAATGTATAGGTAATGTGGCAATGACCTTAATTGACCAAAGCTACTAGAAAAACCACCGTAGTCTATGCTTATTTATGATGCTCTATGGTAGCCTGCAGTAGTTTTACTATTCTATCTGGAACCGATTGTATCAATGCTACTTAAAGTGTTCGTAAGTGACAACTGGAAGTTGGGTGGAGTGACCTTGATATCTTGCATCATAGATCAACGTTTTGATCAAGTTCGCTAATCACATATGTGAACTTTGTTTTATTGCTCGTTATTCCACTACAGAAAAAAAAATTGCTTTCAGCTAGGGGTTTTGGATTCTGTGGCCTTAAATCAGCAGTAAATGCAGGGCCACTTGCAAGATAAAACCTATGTGTGATCCAACCCTAATATGCACTGATGCAGATGAAAAGATCAAACCTATGTGTAATCCAAACCTGATGTGGGTGATGCAGATGAAATTTTGACTGGGGTGGCTTGTATGTTACTCTTTCCTTCTTCCTACTATCTTTTAACTGTCGATAAATTCTTGTCTTCGACTGCCAACTTGATTTACACGCATACACTTTATGATCATAAAACGAGGATCACCACTGAAATTAATGCACACTGTTGTAGAGTGCTAAACTGCTTTACCCATTATTAACATTTATAATGTAACTGAGATAACAAGAATATCTAATCAAATAATTTACATTCACAAAAAAGGAAAACAGACTAAATCAGAGCTGTCAGAAACACAACTGTATTTCACTTCGTTAGAACACCTTTACTTTCGGTGCTGCCACATCGGTTCACTGTCATCCATCACAAATGTAAACAATCTGTGTTATCTTCTCTATGTCTCACTTCATTTTAACTCTGTTTGCACTTTCAGTTGTCACATGATGACTAAAGTAGCTGAAAGCCAATTTGGTAGATCATGACCAAATAAATATAATATTGCATAACATTAGCAAGTGTTTCCTATGTAATAATAAGTTCTCTTTGTAACATTAACTTGTCCCATACAAACAAGTGTAGCACAATTAAGAGTGCTGTTGGCTGGATATTCCCTAACGTTTTTCATTTTGAAGTTTGGTGGCCTAATGTGCGAGAGTCTTTATGGAAAAATTTCTGTTTCCAAGTATTTTTACTGACTTCAAAGTACCTGTTATTCCATACAGAAATTTTTAAAATATGCCCAGTCAGATGATATGACCAACATTTTGCTCCCCCATCATGTGCGACAGCTGCTGAACTTTCTCAGCTTGTCAAGTTATGCTTGGAGCTCAATACACATTAAAAAGCTGTATAGTCTGCATTGCAAGAAAGCAACTAACATATACTTCCAATTTCACCATTGCAATGCCAATCAATTTTAAAGGAGGAAGTTTGTAAGGCTAATATTTAACTTCAGTAGTTGAGTATGGTGAGTGGTACATAGTTTTAAGTAGAATAAAGAGATGGATAAAACATTTTAAGGATAGAAATGCTGTTATTGTAGACTGGTTTCACACGGGTCATCTTGATCTTCTGCAAGAGACAAGAATGTCCAATGAGTGAATAAACTGAATAGGAGAAAAACATATTTTTGTAAGGGAAATTGTGGACACGCTTCATATGGGTGTCAAGTTGTTCAGCAGATAATATATACTCAGCCAGTGCTAGTGCTAGTACAGTACTGTGAGGCACCCACCATCTGAAATAACCTTAACAGTCATGTTACTTTTTAAGCATTATTCTGAGCAATGTGAGCATTATTCCACAAGAGACAAATTGAACAGAGAGTAGTAGATTGTATTAATGTAGCATGAAATGAAGAGGACCAAATAGCAACAACAGGAAGACTTTTTTTTTTGGGGGGGGGGGGGGGGGGGGGAAATTTCTGGTTCCAAGCAGTTGAAAGCTTTCACAAAGCTTTAGTTTGGAGTATTACATTGTCCTCAGCATAACACACCTTAGAATTTTTACTGTTATTTGATAAAATGGAATAAGAGTTAACATGAATAAACCTATTAATGACTGAATAGTAACAGAAAGATAAAGTGAATGATACATTTGGTTTAAAAAAAAAAGTTGCTTCAAGAAACAGATGTGGAAAAACTTAAAATCTGACTGCAAAATCTGTCTAAATAACAGTTACCTCACATTTTGAACAACTTCCAAGTAGGTGTGATATCTACATGAACAGTTCCAATATCAATAACTTAAGGAAGGAGTTGTCCTTTGTCTACATGAGCTATGTTGTTATACAGGGTTCTGATTTTCCTTCCTGTAATGCATACTTTAAACAAAGCCAGGGTCGTAATTGTGGCATTCTAAGCATCAAAAGTACATAAAAAATTGGTGTACAGGTGTTTCCTGCATCAACTGAATGATCAGACTTAACTAAAATGTTTCCTCATGCATGCAATGGTGCTGCAACCCTACTAGGCTCTATGTATATTAACCACTGTGCACAAAAATACTTAACTTTCATATAGCATCCAGTGTATTGCCTGGGTTGAGAAAGACATCAAAGCTTGCTCATCTCTTTGAGAATGGCAAGAGGGGGCACTTTATGAATATTATTGAGAAATTTTTGAGCTTCGAAGTAAGCACTCACTCCCATCCCTAGATTTGGAGCACTACACTGTCTTATCTATAAATGAATTAAACCATAAATATTGCAAAAAGGAACACCACAAGTTGCAAATTAATTATTATACAGAGTGGTCCATTGATAGTGACCGGGCCAAATATCTGACAAAATAAGTGTCAAATAAAAAAACTACAAAGAACGAAACTCTTCTAGCTTGAAGGGTGAAACCAAGATGGCACTATGGTTGATCCGTTAGATGGCGCTGTCATAGGTCAAAAGGGTATCAAATGCATTCTTTAAAAATAGGAACCCCCATTTTTTATCTCATATTCATGTAGTATGTAAATAAATATGAATGTTTTAGTTGGACCACTTTTTTCACTTTGTGATAGATGATGCTGTAATAGTCACAAATGTAAAGTACATGGTATCACATAACATTCTGCCAGTGCAGAAGGTATTTGCTTCGTGATACATTACCCGTGTTAAAATGGATTGTTTACCAATTGCGGAAAAGGTTGATATCGTGTTGATGTATGGCTATTGTGATCAATTCACCAACAGCGGTAACTTAAACCGGCATAATATGCACTATTGGGCAGCGGAAAATCCACAATGGCTGCAGCAGGTGGAACATCAGCGACCTTGGCGGGTTAATGTATGGTGCGGCATTATGGGATGATGGATAATTGGCACCCATTTTATCGATGGCAATCTAAATGGTGCAATGTATGCTGATTTCCTACATAATATTCTACCAATGTTACTACAAGATGTTTCACTGCATGACAGAATGGCGATGCACTTCCCACATGATGGATGTCCGGCACATAGCTGGCGTGCGGTTGAAGCGGTACTGAATAGCATATTTCAAGACAGGTGGATTGGTCGTCGAAGCACCATACCACAGCCTGCACGTTCACCGCATCTGACATCCCCGGATTTCTTTCTGTGGGGAAATTTGAAGGATATTTGCTATCATGATCCACCAAGAACGCCTGACAACATGCTTCAGCGCACTGTCAATGCGTGTGCGAACATTACGGAAGGAGAACTACTCACTGTTGAAAGGGATGTCGTTACATGTATTGCCAAATGCATTGAGGTTGACGGACATCATTTAAAGAATTTATTGCATTAATGTGGTATTTACACGTAATCACGCTGTAACTGCATGCGTTCTCAGAAATGATAAGTTCACAAATGTACATGTATCACACTGAAACAACTGAAATAAATGTTCAAACGTACCTACGTTCTGCATTTTAATATAAAAAACGTACCTGTTACCAGCTGTTCGTCTAAAATTGTGAGCCATATGTGTTTGTGACTATTACAGCACCGTCCATCACAAAGCAAAGAAAGTGGTCCAACTAAAACATTCATATTTCTTTATGCACTACACGAATATGTAATAAAAAAGGGGGGTTCCTATTTTAAAAAAACGCAGCTGATATCTGTTTGACCTATGGCAGTGCCATCTAGCGGGCCAACCATAGCGCCATCTGGTTTCCCCATTCAAGCTAGACAAGTTTCATTCTTTGTAGTTTTTTCGTTTGACACTTATTTCGTGAGATATTTGGCCCGGTCACAGTCAATGGACCACCCTGTATATCTTGATCATGAAATATTTGCAACTTCCTTTTCATATAAATCATGCCTTGTCCAGCAACAGTAGCCCTAACAGGAAGGGTGATATTATGTAGCTTACCAGCCGATTTTGGTATATCAGCCAATTGTACAAGCTGTCTTTATAAGAATGGTTAGTGTCATTCTACCGCATCTGTCTGTTGCATGTGCTTTGGGGTGCACCTTTAACTTTTATTGTTGCTCATTTAACAAACTCAGGACAATATTGTTCATTCTTTTACTGTCTGTAGTTTTAGACCATCATCAAGGAACAGAAAAACAACATCTGAATGAGACAAGGGAAAGATCAACAGTAACCGAGGGTCCTGAATGACTTCCCTTACTCCCTACAGTCATTTTTTTGTAAAGTTATTTTCCTCTTCTTTTGCAGGCTGGATTCAAAAGCGTGTTTCAGTTACCTTTTTCCTGTCAATCACTGCAATCAGCCAACAATAGTTGTTCTGCCTTTAATTTCTTTTGATTTACTTTGGATATTTTCTGTGGGCTGTCAAGTGGTATGAATCTGAATTTATTCATAAAACAGTAAATGATTGTATTTTTAATACTGTCACTTTTATCTCATTTCTCCGAATGTGGCTAGAGTCTTCCAACTTAATTATTACCTATTCTGAATTTTCATTATAGTTTAATTGCAGTTCCTTACTATGGTCAGTCTTCTTCACATTCTACTATCAATTTTTACATTTTTGTTTCTAGCAGTTATTAATGTTTACAGGTCTGAAAGTGACTTGCAACAATGTTCCAATTCTCAATCGGCCACAGATATCACAAAATGTCTATGCAGAGGAAAATGGAAAAGAAGGAGATATCCGTTCGACGAAGACTCAGGCGGTTCGTTGTCTGACTAATACATTCAGATTACAGGAGCTTGAGAAAAGAGAGCACCACCAACATCAATGATTGAATGATGTGAAGTTCCATCTGTCTTTGACTCATTCCATTACTTTCAGCTGCAAAAACACAAAGTTGGAACAGGAATGGCGAAGTCTCGTGTTTTTGTTCACATGGAATGAAGTGTTAAATTTAATAAAGCTGTTCAAGAAATAATGAGAAAATTTCCTGTTTTGGATAGTACCTGATTTGTTTACATGCAACAAAAAAGGCAATAAAACCATTTTTAAAGTATAACAAATTTATTGCTAATATATTTTATTCACATGATAAAAAATAAACTATGCACTTCTTTCATTTCAGTTTCACATACTCAGGTAAATGTTTTTAAGTATGATGATATTTTCATAATTTTATACAAGATCATACAGAATTATACGCTGCTTAGTATTGACCAAGTTACAAACTTAAAACTTTCTCTGTGACCTCATTTTCAAGGAGACTCTTCCACTCATTTATCTTACATAGGAAGAAGAAACAAACCTTATTTCACAAAGAGTCCAACCATTCATCATTGTATGTACAAAAATTATCTCAAAATATATATATCAAAAACAGTCAAGTATTTTTACCAATTCTGCAAAACAAAATGTAATGTAATGTGAACACAATTTCATTATACATACAAATAGTCACCAATTTGATTGTGTTTTCACTTAGTAAAAAACTTGTTAGCTGCCTAAAAGCTAAGAAATAAAAACAACACACTTGTCAAAAGCGCTGTTTGTTAAGTATTAACAGGAAAATATATTCAAAAGTCACAGACATAAAGGGAAAGAATGAATGGATTACAATTACTTTTGTGTCTTCAATAGTTTTTCAACCATACAGAGCACAATGCACACTCTCATTCAAACTTTTTTTAAAACAAAAAAGAACCTAGGTGGCAAATAGCATTTGCAGGCAGGAAACTCAAATTGTTGCTGATGTCTGTTACGGTTTGAATTTCACTAGTGGTATGTTTTTGGAAGTTAAGCACTTGTCACAAACCCACTCAGCATAAACTTCTGCTGTCAGGAGTTGGTAGGCAGTTTCAGTCAAACCTGTGCAAACCCTGCAAAGTACAGACAAGATATAATCACAAAATATTGTTCCAGTCCAAAATATAACTAACAATATTTATTTCTCTTCCTCATCCATAAAGACTTTACACTACTGTCTCGTTTGGAAGTGGGGTGGTCACTGGCATTAAGTTCATTGTAAGAGTTAAGCTTTAATGTGCTACTGGTAAGAGTATTCCAAGTTATAAAAATGTTGAATCAGTCACTTACCTATGAAACCAGAAGTTACAACCCGATTCACACAAAATTGCTTGGTCGTTGTCATGGACTTCCTTGTGGCATGTTCCACAGGGATAAATAGGAGGTGCATTGGGATTCTGGGGATTGAACACCATTGGCTGATCTGGAGGATATACCTGAAAATACAATCATGTATGTAACTATGATGATTAAAAATGTTCAATTCAAAGATATATATATATATATATATATATATCATTTTCAAGCATGGAATGGCTATATATCTTTACATAAATTAACATCAATGTCCTCTAACATGATGAAGATGTCTTTTCCCCCTCTACAGCACGAGGAGAAAAATGGTATGAATATTTCTGAATAATATGAGAGATTCGCTTTCTTTCATTAAATATTTTGAGTTACGTGAGAGGGAGGAAGGAGAGGGGAGTCTTAGAGATAGTCAACAGAGTGGTACCGTATTGAATGAAAATGTCTAATACTGCACATTTAAATAGCACTTTTCACATAGGAAGTGCATTACAGTTGGTAGTCATCTACAGAAGTTGAATCCATGTAATGTTTCTAACTGTCTTCAGGTTGAACAACAAACTCATGTTTTGCCCCTTCTCACTTTCTGAATGTACAGAAAGTGACTAATGACCATCCTCAATGAAAGAACTCATGCAAGACAGTTAGTTAATCAGTATTTTATTAAAAATCTTTTGCTGTCTATGTGAGGATCATACTACAGTAATGCTTTTTCACAGAACAATTGTTCATACAGATTTTTAAGAAGTGCTTCATAATGACTGCCACAGATAACTCTCACCACATACTATTATTAACAAGATTAACAAGAACAAACCTTACCATTTATACGAGATAGAACACTGTGGAATAATGTATGACTTTCAAGCTAAACATACTGGACAAACTCTACCCATTCAGATGAAGAAGCAATAATTTTATATGCTTCCCATGATTCCCATTAAATGTTACTCATGGATCAGGTCTACTACTCCCTAGAAAAATTTCAGTTCATGAGATGACTGACTTCTAAATATAGTAGATCAAAGACTTCAGCTAAGTTTAGATAAACTGTAATAAGATATCTTTCTGCCACCCAGTGAGCCCCCCAATGAACTTATGTTGAAGTAGAACAATTACCCAATTCAATTAGAACAATTATCTGAGTCTTGCAGGCAGTGTCACAGCTGTTTTCATTTCTCTTTTGATTTTATAATTGCATTATCCTAATCCAAAAGGGCTTCTCTACCACAGTTAAAAAAATTGCTCTTTTGTTCTCCAGTTTTCGAATAGTTCACACTTTGCTTCAATATGCTTTAGATACTATTTATGTCCTATGACCACATTCGGTACTAGTACATGTGTTTCATTAAAGGAATCTTGCTTTACCTATGGCATCTCTCAAGCTTGTTCCTCCCCCCACCCTTTTGGCTTGATAATTCCTTGGAATTTCATACTGTTTAATCCACTTTTAAAAGTCACTGAAAAAGTCATTACATATAGTTCACAAAATAAAATCCGCTGTAGTGTGTCACATATGTAACTTTGCTACCTATAAAACAGATTTTTTTAAATTTTTTTATTTTTTTCCTGTAGTGTCGTCATCAAGTTAGATGTTTGGCAAACTGAAATTTTTTTTTACGTTACTGTCATCCCCTTCGCTTTCTTTTCATTTAACAGTGACTAAAATTCTTTGTTAACAATATTTCCTTTTTTTAAAAATCTGTTCCTCTTGCCCTTTTTTCATTTTTTTTTACACCATTCATTGCTACTTTGTCGTAATTTAAATAGCAATGAGTGTACATAGTAAACTCAACTTCCACCATTTGCATCATATATGTAACTTTCGGCTTTGATCCTTAGTTCTAGTAACTTACTAAACTGTGTACATCTTCCCAATCCTCCTTGGGGGTCAAAATGTGTTATTCCACATATCACCTCAAAGGATTTCAGCTGATCCAGAAACATAATTCAATTGCTTTGTTTTGTTTTATGTTTTTCCCCCTCCTCACAGGTCCCCCACACAAGTACTAAAAGAAACCTTTTAAATTTTGGTTACATGATAAGTCACACAGATTTAAATTTGTTCTTTCAACTAAATACATAAGGATTACAGTTAGGAACAATTAAAATTGGAAACACGAAACAGAAGGCAAACTGAAGCCTGCATTTTATTAGGACAATTCATAGAATATGTAACACATCTACTATAGGGACTGCTTACACATTATGGGTGTCAGTCTTGTTCTGGAGTACTGCTGCATGGTATGGTCCTTACCAGGTGGAATTGACAGAGGACATTGAAAAAGTTCCAAGAAGGGCAGCTTCTTTTGGTATTATCATGAAAATGGGGAAATAGTGTCATAGTATGATATGCAAATTTGGGTGGCAAGCATTAAAACCAAAGTGCTTTTCATTGTGATGAAATCTTTTCGCATAATTTCAGTCACCCACTTTGTCATCTGAATTTGGAAATATTTTGTCAACTTCCACCCACACATGGAGAAATTACCATTGTAGTAAAATGAGAAGTCAGAGCTCACACAGAAGGATTTAAGTGTCTGTTTTTCCCAAGTGCTAAATGTACAATACTGTATTGTTTTTGCACCACATATGCACAAAAGTAAGACATATTCCTCCCCACACATACCAGCCATTGCATATACCCCCCCCCCCCCTTGCCCCCCATGTACCCGCAATTGTGTGCTTGGAAATGACTTTAGGTTGAAATTAGCTGATCGCACAGATAATAAAAAGAATACAACCTCCTTGGGCCATGTTTTTGTTTTCATTTACATATACATCGATGGGAAAAATATTGCAACACCAAGAAGCAGTTGTGCAACATAAACAAAAGTTTCTACATCTGAAATATAATGTCTCTTCAAATTTTACGCCAGTTACATAAGAGTGGTACAAATCAGGTTTGTTCTAAATACACACTGCAACAATCACGAGTGTTAGTTAGCTTTGAGATTGGATCTGTGAGTTGATGTTAGTCAACAATGCATTTATGGCAACAATGATGCAGTTATCAACATCTCACTGAGTTTGAACAATGTCGTGTAACATGGCAAGAGGAAGCTGTATGCTCCCTCTAAATGTTGCAGAAAGCCTTGGCAGGAATGTAGCCACTGTACACAAATGCTGGCAGTGGTAGTCATGAAAATGTATGGTCCCAAGAAGAAAGACGGCCCATTTGGCACTACTGAGAGGTAGGACCATCATGTTCGGCATATGGCTCTGTTACTATTGTACTGCATCTGTATCAGCAATTGAGTAGCAGTTGGCACCACAGCAATGCAACAAATTGGTTAGTTCAAGGACAGCTCCAAGCCAGACACACTGCAGCATGTATTTCGTTGACCCCAAACCATCACCACGTGTGTGCAATTTCATGTGACAGTAGAAGCACTCTCATTGTTATCCCATGCACCCTGACTGCAAATTTGTATGTCAATCTGGTTGTATGGTTTATAGAAAGTGAATTCAAAATTTAATCCATGCCAACACCATTATCACCTAATTTCATTAGAATTAATATCAACTAGTTATGCGTAGCTGTGTAACTCTTTTCCTCTTTTCATATAATGCTCTGGCTTTCAGATCAGTGATTGCTTGAGCCCTGCATGGTAAAATATGTTTTTATAAGAAACAAACCGATATGTAAAGGACAGATTAGTACTCACCACATAAAGAAAGAAATGGGTCACAGACATGCACAATAAAAAAGAACACTAGAAATATTTCAGTTTTCGGACAAAGCTTCAAGCTCTTCCTGGATGAAGGATTAGTTAACATCTTAGATGAAGAGACTAACATATGCAGATTAATGACAATGGAAGACTATAACAAAAACTGGACAACTGCTTATGTGTCAGATACTGTTGTATTTTCATGACTATACAGATTGTAAGTATCATAAACTCAGAGAAGCCAGAAGCTGATGAAATGTGTGACAATGATACAAGCTACCAGTGTAGTGGGAGCAAAATCACACACACTGAATTACAATGTGTCAATATTTATTATACAAGGTAGAAAACCTTGAGGAAGGGTTATCAATATGCTACCTGTACACAAGCCAATCTTTACACTTCTTCATTTAATATTTTGTGCATTATGTGCACATAACTTTGGCCACTTTATCTCTTTCCAAAAACAATGTTATGAAGAGATCACTTCATTCAAGAAAATTTTAATACAAGGGCAAAACATTAACCCATCATTTTCAGTACTAAAACCAAAATACTTCATTAATGTGAATATTATTAATATGCTG
The DNA here is from genome assembly GCF_023897955.1 of Schistocerca gregaria. Classification (NCBI taxonomy): domain Eukaryota; kingdom Metazoa; phylum Arthropoda; class Insecta; order Orthoptera; family Acrididae; genus Schistocerca; species Schistocerca gregaria. Next base: position 58,364,203 of record NC_064926.1, read on the forward strand.
TAAACATTTTAAGAGATATTTAAAAAAGAAAATATTGTAAAAGCTGTGAAGCTTTTATGCACAGAGTTCCACATTACAGCTGCTCAGGACCGAAAGTGTTACCAACAAATCACTAATGATATTTATCCACTTAAGAATGTGACAGAGATGGTATATTTCACAGTTTGTAAATGGGCTCTCTGAGAGCTCTTTGAAGATTTTAGTTTCAACTCTGAAAGCTCACGGAACTTTCACAGGTCTGGCTATGGCATTGCCTTAAAGTGATCTGTGAACCTATTCCATATGCTCGTACCTCCGTTAACAGCCGGCAACGGGGCACCGTGTCAAACTCCTTATAGAAATCTAGAAATATGGCGTGTGCCTATAGGCGAGAGATTCACGATAAATGCAAGATAGGTAAGGGGTCAATACCGTGCTTGTCAGACTGCCAGCTTGTTTTTTGTTCACCAGGTCACTGATCTTGCACTTAGAAGTGCCAAAGGGAGATTATGTTTTATATAGATCAAGTTCTTCCTGAATGATGGATTAATGATCAACTTTTTAGATGAAGAAACTAACAAATATTCGTATCAATGCAGTTCCAGTGCAGAACAGCAGGACCAGTAAGTGAAGAAACATATATTTTTACAACTCTGAATTTCACAGACCCTGTATGAATTTGCACCATGCAACCAAATTATTTATGTTCCCTTCCTGGAAAACACAATGTACTCCTGTAGATTCAGCTGACTGAAAAAATTCTTATACGTTTTTGCAAACAATGAGACATGTAATCAAATCATTCCAGTCCTGAATGGAACAACTGGACCACACTTCATAAACTACTACAAAAAAGTATAAGAAGTTATATGGCCTGCAAAATGTCTTATCACAGATGAATCTGTTTTCATAAAAACAGTTAGCTGGGTAAATCATATGCTGCTAAAAAGAACCAGATCTAAAATAAAATCAAATTATCTTAATCCAAATGTGTGTCTGTAATACTGTACTTCAATATATACTGAGACGACACAAAGTTTGATAAGAGTAAAAATATCTTCCTGTACCTCAAGCTGTTGTAATGACACTGTAAAAACATTTTTTGGATAAAGGATATTGCCTGACAAGAAAGGTTTTACATACCCATAGATATTTTGCTAATCTAATAAGAGACCTTTTACGCACCCACAGATATTTTGTTAACTTATTGAACAGACTGCTCTAGCACTATCAAGCTGAAGTGGGAAGGCATGTCACCAGAGATAAAAAGCAAGAATTTGAGTACAGGAGACAATGACAAAATAACAGCTCTGTGTAGGAAAGATAAGATGGACATTGCACAGCTCAACTCTGACACAATGCTAAAATCGTACGTCCAGTAATGCTGTAACAAGGTGATAAAATCAAAAACAGTTCAATGCAACAAAACTATTCACGTTTCAAAAACATCCCTGAAAACTCATATTTTCTACCGTAAATGTAGTGATAAATAGGAATTTTATGGTAGTTTATGAACTGCAAAAGGTGGACAACTAGGAAAGGCCTAAACACATTGTCTTTTAGCAAGAGATTTCATGGATCCCACATCATCTATAGAAAGAAAAAGAGACTTGAAAAGGTAGTGCTCTTGTTTGTGTGATGCAAATGAGAAAGAAATAATGGGTTAGTGCATAAGTTTCTAGCATTTTTCTCACAAGTTTAAAAAACACTACAGATACAACCTCGCCGTTGGTGGGGAGTCTTGCGTGCCTCAGCGATACACATAGCCATACCATGTGTATCTTGAGAGGCCAGACAATCTTGTGGTTCCTGAAGAGGGGTAACAGTCTTTTCAGTAGTTGCAGGGGCGACAGTCTGGATGATTGACTGATCTGGCCTTGTAACACTAACCAAAACGGCATTGCTGTGCTGGTATTGCGAATGGCTGAAAGCATGGGGAAACTAAAGCCGTAATTTTTCCCAAGGGCATGCAGCTTCACTGTATGGTTAAATGATGATGGCATCCTCTTGGGTAAAATATTCCAGAGGTAAAATAGTCCCCCATTCAGATCTCCGGGCGGGGTCTACTAAGGAGGATGTCACTATCAGGAGAAAGAAAACTGGTGTTCTACGGATCAGAGCGTGGAATGTCAGATCCCTTACGCGGGCAGGTAGATTAGAAAATTTAAAAAGGAAAATGGATAGGTTAAAGTTAAATATAACGGGAAGGCAGGAGGAGCAAGACTTTTGGTCAAGTGAATACAGGTTTAGAAATACAAAATCAAATAGGGGTAATGCAGGAGTAGGTTTAATAATGAATAAAAAAAATAGGAGTGTGAGTAAGCTACTACAAACAGCATAGTGAACGCATTATTGTGACCAAGATAGACACAAAGCCACACCTACTACAGTAGTACAAGTTTATATGCCAACTAACTCTTCAGATGAAGAAATGGATGAAATGTATGAAGAGATAAAAAAATTATTCAGGTAGTGAAGGGAGATGAAAATTTATTAGTCATGGGTGACTGGAATTCGAGAGTTGAAAAGGGAGAGAAGGAAACATTGTAAGTAAATATGGACTGGGGTTAAGAAATGAAAGAGGATGCTGTCTGATAGAATTTTGCACAGAGCATAACATAATAATAGCTAACACTTGCTTCAAGAATCATAACAGAAGGTAGTATACACAGAAGTATCCTGGAGATACTAGAAGCTATCACACAGATTATATAATGGTAAGACAGAGATTTAGGAACCAGGTTTTAAATTTTAAGACATTTCCAGGGGGCAGATGTGGACTCTGACCACAATCTATTGGTTATGAACTGTAGATTAAAACTGAAGAAACTGCAAAAAGGTGGGAATTTAAGGAGATGGGACCTGGATAAACTGACAAAACCAGAGTGTGTACAAAGTTTCGGGGAGAGTATAAGGGAACAATTGACAAGAATGGGGGAAAGAAATACAGTAGAAGAAGGATGGGTAGCTTTGAGGGATGAAGTAGTGAAGGCAGCAGAGGATAAAGTAGGTACAAAGACGAGGGCTGCTAGAAATCCTTGGGTAACAGAAGAAATATTGAATTTAATTGATGAAAGGAGAAAATATAAAAATGCAGTAAATGAAGCAGGCAAAAAGGAATACTAACACCTCAAAAACGAGATCGACAGAAAGTGCAAAATGGCTAAGCAGGGATGGCTAGAGGACAAATGTAAGGATGTAGAGGCTTATCTCACTAGGGGTAAGATAGATACTGCCTACAGGAAAATTAAAGAGACCTTTGGAGAAAAGAGAATCACTTGCATAAATATTAAGAGCTCAGATGGAACCCAGTTCTAAGCAAAGAAGGGAAAGCAGGTAGGTGGGAGGAGTATACAGAGTGTCTATACAAGGGCGATGTACTTCAGGACAATATTATGGAAATGGAAGAGGATGTAGATGAAGATGAAATGGGAAATACGATACTGCGTGAAGAGTTTGACAGAGCACTGAAAGACCTGCGTCGAAACAAGGCCCCGGGAGTAGACAACATTCCATTAGAACTACTAACAGCCTTGGGAGAGCCAGTCCTGACAAAACTACCATCTGGTGAGCAAGATGTATGAGACAGGTGAAATACCCGCAGGCTACAAGAAGAATATAATAATTCCAATTACAAAGAAAGCAGGTGTTGACAGATGTGAAAATTACCGAACTATCAGTTTAATAACACACAGCTGCAAAATACTAATGTGAATTCTTTACAGACGAATGGAAAAACTGGTAGAAGCCGACATCGAGGAAGATAAGTTTGGATTCCGTAGAAATATTGGAACACGTGAAGCAATACTGACCCTACGACTTATCTTAGAAGCTAGATTAAGGAAAGCTACATTTCTAGCATTTGTAGACTTAGAGAAAGCTTTTGACAATTCTGAAGGTGGCAGGTGTAGAATACAGGGAGTGTAAGGCTATTTACAATTTGTACATGAACCAGATGGCAGTTATAAGAGTCGAGGGGCATGAAAGGGAAGCACTGGTTGGGAAGGGAATGAGACAGGGTGTAGCCTCTCCCCGATGTTATTCAATCTATTTATTAAGCAAGCAGTAAAGTCAACAAAAGAAAAATTTGGAGTAGGTATTAAAATCCATGGAGAAGAAATATAAAATCTCTGAGGTTCGCCGATTGCATTGTAATTCTGTCAGAGACAGCAAAGGACTTGGAAGAGCAGCTGAACGAAATGGACAGTGTCTGGAAAGAAGGATATAAGATGAACATCAACACAAGCAAAACAAGGATAATGGAATGTAGTCGAATTAAGTCAGGTGATGCTGAGGGAATTAGATTAGGAAATGAGACACTTATAATAGTAAAGGAGTTTTGCTATTTGGGGAGCAAAGTAAATGGTGATGATGGTCGAAGTAGAGAGGAGGTAAAATGTAGACTGGCAATTGCAAGGAAAGCCTTTCTGAAGAAGAGAAATTTGATAACATTGAGTATAGATTTAAGTGTCAGGAAATCGTTTCTGAAAGTATTTGTATGGAGTGTAGCCATGTATAGAAGTGAAACATGGACAATAAATAGTTTGGACAAGAAGAGATTTGAAGCTTTCGAAATGTGGCGCTACAGAAGAATGCTGAAGATTATATGGGTAGATCACATAACTATTGAGGAAGTATTGAATCGGATTGGGGAGAAGAGAAGTTTGTGGCACAACTTGACCAGAAGTAGGGATCGGTTGGTAGGACATGTTCTGAGGCATCAAGGAAGCACCAGTTTAGTATTGGAGGGCAGCGTGGAGGGTAAAAATCGTAGAGGGAGACCAAGAGATGAATACACAAGCAGATTCAGAAGGATGTAGGTTGCAGTAAGTACTGGGAGATGATGAAGCTTGCACAGGATAGAGTAGCATGGAGAGCTCCATCAAACCAGTCTCAGGACTGAAGACCACCACCACAACAACAACAACAACAACAACAACAACAACAACAACCTATTCTCCTTCACTATTTACAACAGTCTGTCAAAATTAGAGTAACTTTTCAATTCCACAGCTGTAGAAATCACATGGTTTTGAGGCAAAGAACTTGTTGACCTATGTTCAGTGCGCATTTTAATCTGGAATGGAAGGTCCTTGAAGGATGTTCGATGGGAAGAGAGAGTGTGGCGGCAGGGGGGCAGGGGGGGGGGGAGTGAAAAGGTGAGGTGCATATGGTGGGTGCAGAATGACTTCCCAACCCCTATAAGGGGTTCTGTTTTTCAGACTTCAGTACAGAACCCTAAAAAGGATACCGAATAAATATCAAAAGAAAAATATTCAGTGTTCCGCTTTACCATTACAAACTCATCTGCACAGTGTCACATGCCCTGTGCCGTGACTGACTGACAGAAGCAAACCGAGTGGGCACTACGTCGATTTACCCATTTGTGAAGCAAAAGTATTGTATTTGGTGATTTTCATATTTACATTTGCATAACACCGTCGTGTTGCACATAAGTACTGGGATATCTGATGTCACTGGATAACACCTTTACCTGTGTTCTAGGTTAAATGTGAATACTGCTTCATTATTGTGCAAAAATGGACTTCTATGAATTAAACCAAAATATTTTCATAAAATATGAAGGGATGAGTATCTACTTAATGCAGAGGTGGGGGAAACAATGAATGTTGCATCTTAAAATTACGTTAACAACTCATAGTCACATATCCGTTTAAGTCTGTGTTCGTAGCTCTATGTTCTTGTTCAAACCACAGGATGATAATGAACTCTTAATTCAGACATGACAGAGTATGTAGGTGTACCTAGAATGACAGACCTCAGCTGTTCAAATCCATAATTTAGTGGAAAAATAATGTTCCATGCCAGTGGAATACGTGCAGATTGTTAAATGACTGGTGGTGTGCTGAAAACAGTGTCTTCTAAGTTCATATCCAGATGACAGTTTACACACTACAGTAATGTGCTGTCTGCCTGGTGGCATAATGACTCAAAAGAGAACTCTAAAGTTATGACAAAGCTTTCTTTTGAAAAACTTTCAATAGTGTATGGCTGCCAAGAATTTTTTTTGTGTTAATTAAATGCAATGAGTTTAATATCATAAATTTCTTTTTTTGGTATGTAAATAAATGTGATCTGTAATGCCAAACAAAATAACGTAGCTGATAGGTACATTTTTTTTGTTTTCAACATAAAAACATTGAAGTAAGATGAAAATAGAAGCATACAGTATTTCAAAATTAGCTCTCAAACTAAATCAAAACCAGCCAAAATACAAAAAATTGGCAGGAAAGAAGGCTGAAATATGCAGAAAATAATACTAATATTGGCTATTAAATAAAATGATTTTTCCCTGTCCGCATCAATAAGTCAACAGAATGCTGTGCTTAATTTCTGTCAACAGACAGTGAGTGAAAGTTTGCTGATCTCAATACGTTCCCACAGCAAGCACGAGGTTCTACAAAAGCATTCTGCCAACAAAGTCATATTCTTCTGCACGATTACATAATTCAGACTGCTCCAATATTGACAAACCTCATAATCCTAAGTGGTCAAGTGAGCAACATGCTTGATAAGACAGATGAAATGTATTGAACACACACACACACACACACACACACACACACACACACACACACAGAGAGAGAGAGAGAGAGAGAGAGAGAGAGAGAGAGAGAGAGAGAGAGAGAGAGAGAGAGAGAGAGAGAGAGAGAGAGAGAGAGAGAGATCAAAAATATTCCTGAAAATTCCAAATATGAAATCATAAGGAGTTCCTGATAATTAATGCCGAGTTCTTTCCCCACACTTTGAGACTGCAGATTAGCTTCAGGTTTTTACACAATATATGTTTCTGAACAACAAGGTTCGGGTTTTCTGCTAAAATCAATAGTGAGAAAGTGTTGTGCTGTGAAAATATGCTGTTTCCTTCCTCGTAGTCCGATTTCACTGAAACTAGGGAAGTTGTATTTATACCTTATTGACGTATGATTAGAATACAGTTTAAGAGAGTTCAATTTCCAACCAAGGTTTCGTTTGCAACAACAATAAACAATGTTCCAAGTCAGAAAGAAGGGGAGAAGAGGAGATGAACAGAGAGGGGAGAGGAGAATCAGATGGACAGAGAGAGGGGGTGAGAAAGGAATTACACAGACAGATGTGGCAGTACAAGAGAGGGAAAGAGAGAAGATGAACAGAGAGGGGAGAAAAGGAGATGGACAGAGAGAAGGGGTGAGAAGGGGACTGACACATAGACAGATGTGGGGGTGAGAGGGGGGCAGGAAGAGAAGGGGGGCAGGAAGAGAAGGGGGGCAGGAAGAGAAGGGGGGCAGGAAGAGAAGGGGGGCAGGAAGAGAAGGGGGGCAGGAAGAGAAGGGGGGCAGGAAGAGAAGGGGGGCAGGAAGAGAAGGGGGGCAGGAAGAGAAGGGGGGCAGGAAGAGAAGGGGGCAGGAAGAGAAGGGGGGCAGGAAGAGAAGGGGGGCAGGAAGAGAAGGGGGGCAGGAAGAGAAGGGGGGCAGGAAGAGAAGGGGGGCAGGAAGAGAAGGGGGGCAGGAAGAGAAGGGGGGCAGGAAGAGAAGGGGGGCAGGAAGAGAAGGGGGGCAGGAAGAGAAGGGGGGCAGGAAGAGAAGGGGGGCAGGAAGAGAAGGGGGGCAGGAAGAGAAGGGGGGCAGGAAGAGAAGGGGGGCAGGAAGAGAAGGGGGGCAGGAAGAGAAGGGGGGCAGGAAGAGAAGGGGGCAGGAAGAGAAGGGGGCAGGAAGAGAAGGGGGCAGGAAGAGAAGGGGGGCAGGAAGAGAAGGGGGGCAGGAAGAGAAGGGGGGCAGGAAGAGAAGGGGGGCAGGAAGAGAAGGGGGGCAGGAAGAGAAGGGGGGCAGGAAGAGAAGGGGGCAGGAAGAGAAGGGGGCAGGAAGAGAAGGGGGGCAGGAAGAGAAGGGGGGCAGGAAGAGAAGGGGGGCAGGAAGAGAAGGGGGGCAGGAAGAGAAGGGGGGCAGGAAGAGAAGGGGGGCAGGAAGAGAAGGGGGGCAGGAAGAGAAGGGGGGCAGGAAGAGGAGATGGACAAAGAGGGGGGCAGGAAGATGAGGCAGATGAAGTGGACAAAGAGGGGGGAGAGAAAGAGGAAGAGGAGGAAACAGGCCAAGACAGTGAGGAGGAGATTAGCACGTATATCCAATTTCCATAAATACTTAGCGACTGGAAAGCACTGCAACCTGTTTCTTTCAAGGTACTCTTGAACTCAATAATGATGCAATGAACTACAAAGAGGAAAACTGAATACAAGAGAACCTGGGTAGTTATTGAAACAGATGCACTACATTACTCACTTTTAAAGTCTTTTCTATATCACTCATGTTAAATCATGTGTCCACTAGCAAGCAACTTTCACAAGCAACTTTCACAAGCACTTACTGAGCGGTTTACATTAGAACAAAGACTTGCACAAGTTCCACACGTCACTTGGTAAGTTAATTTCTTAATTTGCTGAAAATACTCACAGAAGTGTCTCCACTAGTTGTGTCATGAGATAGACAAGTGGAAGTTAAGAATGTCATGGAAAAATAGAGCATCCAACACTGTTGTTACATTGTTACTACTGAAGAAAAATCGCTATTGAAAAATACATCACAGAAAGTTAAGAAAAAAACATTTGGGCAAAGAAACGGATACAGAAGTGTACACAATTAAGGTATTAAGAAATGCTACTGAATGAAAAGAAAAAACTGAGGAATTTGCTCCGATTAAAAACTTGTTGAGTACGCTAATTTGGAACATTTTTTTGTTTACTGCACAACAGGACACAGGAATGGGACAAGCTACACTGCCAAGAGACGCCTTCTAATAACTCTGACCTTTGCAAACAGTATTTATTACCTTTATTACAAATATAATGCCTTTATGTTTTTGCTAACATGAAAAATTGGCATAAATTTACAGATGATGTGTATTGCCATTTTTCCTCTCCTTCTGGTGAGAGGAAGTAATCTGTAAATTAATTTCACATTTCCTTGGCTGTGGTGGCCAGTTATTTATGTTTTGGGGTTTCAATGGTAGATTAATTTTAGTCCATCTATCTTTGCACCAATCTCTTTTTGATACTGATAGTTTTGCACCAGTGCTGAACACACAAAACTTCTGCAAGTTTGTGAAAAACTTCCAGGAACTGGGAAGTTTTGCAAGTACTTCGAGAAAGATGCAAGCAAATGTTTCCACTAGCTTGCTGCAGCTGTTTCCACATCAGACAATCCACAGAAGTAGCTTCTGCAAACTACTTGCTGAAGGTTACTTGGCAGTGGACACATGCCTTTAGTTCAAAGCAGTTGTAAGGGGACACTGAAAAAATATGAGTCTACAGATGAACAGGTCTCTTGTGTATCAGTAATCTTGAATCTGCTGCTCTGTCTTTTTTTTTAAATGTAATGTGATTGTTCAGACACTTAAAATAACTTGTGAGAAAGTTAATAGCAAATTTATATTGTATCTGTGATTAGCACAGATGTGTGTGTCATGTTAAGCAAACATCACTGTGACAGAATTGTACATGTAGCTTAATGTTTGCATGTAGCTATCATCTTCAAAGAAGCATGTAACTATCAACAAATGAAATGAAATGATAAAAGCTAACATCTATACAGATATTTTAGAACCAAGAGTCAATCCAATGGCTGTCAGACTACGAAATGGCTGAAAAGTAGCAAGCTGGTTCTATTCAGTCTATCCAATACTAATTTTAATTAACATACATATATTCAGTTTATTTAGTCTTTTTCTAAATTGTCATTAAGTTTTAAGCCTATATACTTTTACGATATTGACCTGATAGTCCAAAAGACTAGTGTTTTGAACAAATGTACTCTGTTTATCTAGAAATTGCCATATATGGAAATTATGTACCATCAAAATTTTAATATGTTTGAAATATAAGTTTCAAGAGAACTTACTTTAAAAGAAGTTGGAGTCAAGTTTTATTGTAGTTCATGGAGAACAACATAAAATCAAAATGAACTTAAGAATATCATAAGAAATTTCGATGATATGAAAAAATTCCATGTTCTCAAACCTGTAATGCCCCACTGTACTCCTCAACTTATTTCGATAAAGATCTGAATTTTTTCCTGCTGTAATTAATACATCCTAACCAAGACAATTAATATAGCAGTACAGTTACAATGGAGAGAGAATCAAAAAGATTAGTGTTGTGGTGTTACATGGAACTCCACAATAGTGATGTGTATCCCAAAATATTCTTACCAAGAATGATACTGGTGACTGAAAACCATGCATTAAGTGGTCATGGAGGAGAGCACAAATATTGTGCAAATCTGTTATTTTATTTGCATGTGGAGAATCATAACAAGGTACAATGCATGTCCTCAAGATGAGAGAACAATTTCAATAACCACAGAAGTTGTAGTTCACATTTACAGAACAACAATGTGAATATGTGTGTGTGTGTGTGGGCGAGAGAGAGAGAGAGAGAGAGAGAGAGAGAGAGATACACATTAACGTCTATTGACAGTAATTCACTCCAGTAGTGATGAATTCTTGAGATAAAATTAGCCTAGTGCTGGTGAGGGAAAGGGAAAGAGGAAGTGTGTATAACTCTAAGCACATCAAGTCAGGGGACAAAGAGGCAGAAAACTCCTCATTTCATGATTTAAAATGCTTAATTGTCCAATAAAATGTTGAAAAGCACATGTTGGAATATGATAAATACCAAGCACAGCCTGCGAAGGGGAAAACTGTTTTATTCCAACATAAGCGATTTGATGTTTTATTAGGAAATTAAGCATTTCAAATCATGACACTGGCAAATTTGTGCCACTTTTCAGATGAGCATGTTTGTATCAAATGAAATCAATGGCTTAATAAATGCACATGAAATAACAGTCAAACTGGTTTTCTTAGCACTTGTGAATGCAATCAATCACTTCTATGTGACAAATGATGAGCAGGAAATAAATTTTTGTACAGCCACAGTAGTCACAGGGACAGTATCTTGCATTTACTCTCATGAGGCAAGCTAAGGGCAATGCAAAAATTGTTTCTTATTTTAAGGATTTTTATGTTCATAAAATTCAAGTGGGTCAAGATGCTACATTCTTTTTGAACAGATTGAAAGACTTGTTGCTTGTGCTTATGACAACAAACAGTGAATGGCCTCTGTGCTACCTAAAGATGAAAATGACAAGTAAACCTTTTATTTACCCACCACTCCCTTGCCCTAACTCTTTCTTTTTCATAACTAGGAAGACCAGATAAATGACTGATAAAAACTTCATACTTTGTAGAGTACTGCCACTGGAAAAATATATGAAATGAAATGATCGTATGGCATTTATTGGTCAGGATCTCCCCTTCAGGGTTCGGCTGCCATATTGCAAGTCTTTTCAATGGCTTGCGTGTCAATGATGATGAAAATGATTACTAAGGACACACAACACCCAGTCCCCTGCCGGGAATCGAACCCAGACCCCCTTCGTCGTAGGCGATAATGCTACCTGCACTACGGAGGCGGACTGGAAGAATACATAGACTATCAGAAGGAGAGCTGTGAAAATCCTCAGATTATACTGGAAAAGAATGTTTTGTTATTTCAGTTATGTAATTATTGCTTGGGAGAACTAGGTTATGTTGTTAACTCAGTTATGTCATTACTGTTAGGGAAAGTGTTAATACATAATTTTAGATGCTAAGAAGATTCCATATTGCAGTGCCTGTATTAATAACTCAAAAATGAAAAGTCCAAAAAACTTTTAACATGGGATTTTTTCATGCAGACAACTATCACTACACGTGTATAATAATTATCAAAATCTGATGTCAAGAACCACACCACCAGTCGATTTCACATAGACTGACAAGAGGTAACATCAATAACCAATTTTCAATGCCATAAGGCCTGCAGGTGCAATTCTCTTTATTTCATGTGTGATCCAACAATCTCGGTCTTAGGCCATTTTCAGACATCTAAAAAAAAAAAAAAAAACATTATACAATGGATATACTAGTGACACTTGTGATTTTGACATAGGAACAAGTCATATCTGTAGATATACTAGGCACATTATAGCTTACTATGATTCTTTAGTAGTACATTATGCCGTGTATGCCTTGCTCCTATGAGTGCATGTAATGCTCATAAAATAAATTAGAGAGGTTTTTAATTATTTTAGGAGCATGTCGTTTTTCAGCAGTTGCTACAAAGCACATACATAAGGGTCCAAGTTTTAACATAAGTAACACTAGGAAGATTATAATTATTTTACAGAAATTTGTTAATTAGCCTGCATATGCCTTTGTTCTCAAATATATTTAATTATCATACATAATTGGTGCAAATATGACTGTATGTAATTTCTTTAAATTAACTTTTAAATATTTTTCCTCTTATTGTGGGAGCATGTCAATTTTGAATAGATATTATGAAGACGTTATAATAAAAATCAATCAAACAAAGTACTCTAATGAAACAGCACTGAATATTACAAGAGTCAAGTAAAACAACTTTATGGTTGTGTGATCTTTCCCATTACAGTAATATTTGTAATTTTACATTCTGTGATTCTGTAATGCTTCATCGTAGAACTGGTAAAAAGTCGTCTGGCAATTTCCCATTTCACAGGTCTTTTTGTTCATTGAAAATTCTGCCTGATTCTTTTAGATGGATTTAAATTACAATTTCTTGCATTACATTTATGGTTTTTTCCCCCTTTTTGTAACTTACGTAGCATTTTAAGTGATTCATCTATATCAGGTATCTTGTGGTTGATGTCTTAAGTGGACAGCGAAGATGGGTGGGTTACTGTCTCTTATTGCAGTGTGTCCTTTAAATTTTGTACTAACTTTCCTTACTGTAAGTCCAATATAAAATTTTGAGCATGCTACATAGTTAATTTTGTAGATTCCCGATTGTGAAATCGGTTCTCATTTACATGGTATGTGTTCTCAATAATTGTTGTACATGGTTAGTGCTTCTGTAGCTAGTGTATGATTTTGTATTCTTGAAACATCAAGTAATTTTGTTGGAAATACAGTCTAGATAAGGCCATAAAAGGAATTTGAGTTTCATTTGTGTGTCTGGTTAAAGTTATTTCATCTACGGGACTGGCATGTGTTTAATTGGTTTTAGCTTGTGTGCTCTCGAGTGGAATACGACAATACCCAACAGTAACCCATCCACTTTTGCAACAAACTTAAAAGACGTGAACCACAAAATACCTAATGTCGATGTATCACTTGAAATACCACATAATTTACAGAAAGAAAAAAGAAGAAATTGAAATTTACATCTATCTAAAAAACCAGCCAGACCGTTTTAAATGAGCAAAAAGACCTGCGAAACTGGAAATTCCTAGACAACAGGCAGT